>NC_139020.1:117644527-119107170 GCF_964662115.1 Mustela nivalis
AGGAGAGAGGGAAACAAACCATAAGAGACTCTTAACAATAGAGAACGAAGTGAGGGTTGATGGAGGGATGTGGGTGGGGAATAGGCTAGATGGGTGATGGGTATTAAAGTAGGCACTTGCGATGAGCACTGGGTGTTCTACGTAAGTGATGAATCACTGAATTCTACTCCAGAAATCAATATTGCACTGTATGTTAACTAAAATTTAAGCTTAAAAAAATGGGCAAAGGACTTGAATAGAAATTTTTCCAAAGAAGATACACAAATGACCAATAAGCACATGAAAAGATATTCAACATTACTAATCATTAGGGAAATGCAAATCAAAATTACAATGAGATACAATGAAAACCTTGATGGCTATCATCAAAAACAAATAAGAACAACAGAAACAAATGGAAAATAAGTGTTAGGGAGAATGTGGAGAAATTGGAACTTTATCACTGTTAGTGAGAATATATAAAATAATATAGTCATGTGGAAAAGAGTATGGTGATTCCTCAAAAAATTAAATAGAATTACCATATGATCCTGCAATTCTGAGTATATTCCCCTCAAAATTGAAAGCAGTGTCTGGCAGAGATAATAGTATACCCATGTTCACAGCCACAATATTTACAATAGCTAAAATGTGGAAGCAACTTAAATGTCCATAAACAGATAAATACATAAACAAACAAATGTGGTATATACATACAATGAAATATTAAAAAGGAAGGGAATTTTGACATATGCTGTAAGATGGATGAACTTTGGGAGACAAATGAAATAAGCCTATCACAAAGGATAATATTCTATGTTCTTGTGGTTTGGTGGTTTTTTTTTTTTTTTTTTTTTTTAGTTATTTATTTGACAGAGAAAGAGCATAAGCAGGGGGAATGGCAGGCAGAGGGAGAGGAAGAAGCAGTGGGCTTGGGGCTCTAACCCAGGACTACACCCGAGGACCTAGGGGACATGGCTGGAGTCCAAGGTAGATGCTTAACCAACTGAGCCATCTAGGTGCCCCTGTATGATCTTGTTTATATGAGATACTTGATCAAAATCACAGAGACAGGATGTAGAAGAATGGTTGCCAGAGGCTTCCCAGGAGTTGGGCGTTAATGGGTATGCAGTTTGACTTTCAGAAGATGAAAACAGTTCAGGAGATGATGGTGGTGATGGTTGCACAACACTATGAATGTATTTAGCACCACTGAATTGTGCACTTAAGTTTTTGTTTGTTTGTTTTTGTTTTATTTGACAGAGATCTCAGGTAGGCAGAGAGGCAGGCAGAGATAGAAAGGAGGAAGTAGGCTCCTTGCTGAGCAGGGAGCCCTATGCCACACGGGGCTCCATCCCAGGACCCTGGGATCATGACCTGAACCGAAGGCAGAGGATTTAAGCCACTGAGCCACCCAGGCGACCCTGAATTGTGCACTTAAAAATGGCTAAGATGTGTATTTTATGTTTTGTGTATTTTACCACAATAAAACAAAGTTGAGAAAACAAGAACAAAAACACTGGAAGAGAAAACCTTAACTAAAAAAGAGCAGGGGGACGCCTGGGTGGCTCAGTGGGTTAAGCCTCTGCCTTCAGCTCAGGTCATGATCTCAGGGTCCTGCATCGGGCTCTCTGCTCAGCAGGGAGCCTGCTCCCCCCACCCCCACTTCTCTCTCTTCTCTGCCTGCTTCTCTGCCTACTTGTGATCTCTCTCTGTCAAATGAATAAATAAAATCTTTAAAATAAATAAATAAATAAATAAATAATAAAAAAGAGGGGGGTAAAAGGAAAAACCAAAAAGCAGACAACAAAAACACAAGGAGGAGCACAAACTTCCAAGCAGTGGGGAAATGGTACATCAGGCAGCCATTTTGTAATTGTAAATTACTGAGAAGCCATGTTGATATTAAAACTCTCATGTTATAATAATATGCATCATATCAATATACTTAAACATATATACACAGTTGGGAAAAATCTAGAACGCACCGAACTGCTGAGAGTGGTACTCTCTGAGATTATGGGTGATTTTTCAGTTCTGACCTTTATTTTCTAAAATAAGCATGTATTAAGAAAAATCATTGTAAGTTTCTAAAAATCAAGTCAATTTAGAAGAAACTTTGTAATCTCAAGTAACTATGTTAAACACTTAATAGGAGAGGGATGAAGAAGGGAGAGTCTAATTCAATACAAAGCTAGATTTATTAAATGCCTTGTTTCCCCAAATCGGTATGCTTTTAGTTTTTGGATTTTTATTTTCATTGTAACTAAGGCTTTGAAAACATAGCTCTTCTTCCTATTAAAAATATAATCAGTTGGGTTATTTAATTTCTCCCCAATTTGATTTAAAACATTAACCCAAAACTCCATGCCTTAAACACCAAAGACTAATTCCCATTAAAAACCGTGAAGCATGCTAATACAGGAACACGGAGTCATTCTTCATTAACAGTAATTACCTCGATTGGAGAGTAAATAACTATGCATGGAAGTAAAACAAAAATCCCAATTAATGAGCACCGTTCTGAGTTCAAGGGCCACAGTGAATAATTTTTAAATTACCATCAGAATTACGCAAAGATCACCAAACAGGATTTTTAAATTTTTATTTATTTATTTTGTGTGTGTTATGTTAGTCATCTACAGCATATCATTAGTTTTTGATATAGTGTTCCAAGATTCATTGATTTTTATTGACTATCAAAAACAAAGTCATTAATGGGGCACCTGGATGGCTCAGTGGGTTAAGGCTCCGCCTTTGGTCCAGGACATGTTCTCAGGGTTCTGGAATGGAGTCCCGCATCTGGCCCTCTGCTCAGAGGGGAGCCTGCTTCCTCCTCTCTCTGGGCCTGCTGCTCTGCCTACTTGTGATCTCTCTCTGTCAAATAAATAAATTCTTAAAAAAAAAAAAAAAAAAAAACCAAAGTCATTCAAAATGGCACACAAAACAGAGCAGAACCAATTCCTTTTCAAACCTATCAGCCCTCTCCCTTAGCCCCTTCCTCCCACCCTGGAGGGCCCTTGTTGCCACTTCCCCTAAGTCGTTCAGGGCAGCGCTCCGGCACCAGAAGCCCTCACAACAGGGCAGCAAACTTGGTTCTTTCAGACCCCTGCTCTCTCACTTCGCGCCCCCTCCGGCTCGCCCCGCCCCCAAGCCCGGGCCCGCCCCCGCTCCGCCCTCCAGCCCGGCCGCCCCGCCCCGCCCTCCCCGTTAGCGTTATGTGGGCTTTTCCCACACTCTCTGCCTGTGTGTGACGAGCTGGCGGCTGGGAGGGGTCTATTGCGCACGCCTAGAGCGCTGTGCTGGGAGTACTGGAGAGGCGTCCGCCCGCAGTCCAGAAACTATGAGGCGCGGCATTCGGCGGGCTCCTTCCCGGAAGCGGAAGCTTGGGGGGCGGGCCAAAGGGGGCCGGGAGTCCGCGGCGGTTAATTCCTTTTATCGAGCGGCTTTACTTCCCTCCGGTTGGGCTTCTTTGAGGCTGCGAGAAATGGTCAGGTCCGGATCTCGATCGGGCCAGGTGAGGGCTGCGAATCTGAGGCGTCCGCCATAGGGGTAGAGAGGGACTGAGGGGGTTCTAGTGCCAGGAAAAGTGCAAAACTCTGAACAAAAGTAAAAACAAAGACTGTGCGGCGGCATTTAAAAATTCTGAGAAGGGGGAGTTGGGCGGACACCCAATCTTAACATCCTAATACCGCCGTTCTGTCCATAGACCTATATTCTGTTTTGATCGTAGTAGCCCTCCAGAGTGCTGGCTGTGGGGTGGGACGCGGGTTCGAGTCCAGCCTCCGCCCTGGGTGGGGTGACTTAACCTGTGAAGGCTCAGTACGCTGTCGCATCAAATCCAGGTTCTCGGCTTTTCCACCTAGTGCCGCCATTAGCCGGCCCTCCGGCACAATTGCTGGTATTTTACCGCTAGTAAAACCCAACGACTCCCAGTTAGTGTCCGCGCCTTCAGCCTTACCTCTCTCAAAGGCACGCCCCTCGTTGTAAGTAAATGATGCGCTTTTCTGCTTAAAAATAGACATGAACACTTCGGTTTCGAGGTAGAAAGATATGTTCTTCGACCTGTCAGCATAGCCGTTTTTTGATCCCGCCAGTGCATTCCTTACCAGACCCCGCCTCCATCCCCAAAGTATCCAGCACTGATCACCTGTTTGTTCTGCGACGTCCTGGATGCCCCGCGCTCCCTTATGCTTCCATGCCTTTGCACTTTCTTTTCTGTCCTGTCTCGAATGCCCTTCTGTTCCTGGTACTTCCACTCTCCATCTCCTCCTCAGTTCAAAGGCCGCTTATAGAAGGCTTGCCTAGCACTCGCAAATCCCCGTTGTTTGGGTTCTCGTTGCCGTCCCTTTCGTGCTTGGTGCTAACCATAATCAAACTGCTTTTCAGGCTAGTCCGCCTCCCTTGCTACACAATTGACCTCTATATCCTTAAGGCTTAGGACAGCACCTGACACATAGTAGATTTTCAGGTAATGAATCAACTATTTCTCACAGAGACTCACTCCCTAGAGTGATCTTACTCCTCTTTAAATATTATCCACCTCTCTGTTTTTTTTTTTAAATCTCCTTTCATTTATCAACTCGCCTATAATGCTGTCTTCCCCATTATGTGAATCTTAAACGCTTTTTTTCAAGACCTGACTCAAGACTTTCTTGAGGATCACCTTTATAGATCTTTCTCTTATACTGAGTGAACTCAGAGTATGGGAAGTCAGAAAGGGGGAGAAAACATGGTTTTTATAATCATGGTCACCTACAGATTTCAAGTTCCAATTCTGCCACTACTGTGGTAGTGATATTAAGCAAAGTACTTTTTACTTCTCTAAGCCTCCTTTCCTTTAGCTATAAAATAGGTGTAAATAGGTATCATTCTGTCTCAAAGAATTTGGGAGATTAAATGAGAGAAACTTGTAAAAGCATCTGTTTCACTCTTGGGACAAAATTTGGTCCCCTTAAAACATTTTGCAACCATATTAACAATAAAAATAGCTTACATTTAGGTAGCACTTGTGTGACAGATGCTACTGTTAAGTATTTTTACATAATACACATAATTCATAGTTCACAAAATTAATATTTGTAATAGCTTTATGAGGTAGATACTATCATCATCTCCACTTTATAGATGAGGAAATTGAGGGATGAAGAGTTAAAATAATTTTCCTACAGTTACAAAACTCTTTAGCTGTGCAGCAGGATTCAGACCCACAAAGCTGGTGTCAGAGTCCATTCTTTTATATATTACACTATATTTAATCAGATGTATGACTTTAAACAAGCCTCCTTTCTGAAATTTAGGTTCCTACTTCACAGAAATAATAAGTCATGAAAGACTTAGGGATATTCTAAATTATTCCACAAATGTAATTTTATCTTGTACTTATTGTAGGAGATACAACTTCTAAGAAATGCTTATATTTTTCTCAAATAGCAGAGACGAATAGCTTAATGATAATACCCAGTGGAATTAAATGTGAGATAAAGCAAAATGATTGTCTCATGCATTGTGATTTGGGGTACTCCTTTTGGAGAATATTTTTGTAATTTTTATCAAGGGCTATTAAATGAATAGTGGCCTTTCATCAAATAAATAAGCTTTTAATCCTGACTATGAAAAGGCTTTTTTTCTGTATATTTGAAGGTTTATCTCAGGCTTGTTTTCCAGCTGTGAAATTGTGAAAAATATGAAGCAAACCAAGGACATGTTATGTTACTTCCACTCAAGGAAATACTTGGTGCTTGGTGCTAACCATAATCAAACTGCTTTTCAGGTTAGAGGTGTTGCCAATCTGTCTACCCCCTTTACTACACAATTTATATCCTCAAGGCTTAGGACAGCCTTAAAAATTTTGAAGGGCTAATATGGAAACATTTAAAAATAAAACCATAAGATTTACTTTTTTGTAACTACCTAGTCATGACTAAGTTAATCATACATCATGAAAAAAGATTGGAAGTCCCAGGAGGAATACCTACTGCCTAGATCTTGGTTTCTAAATATCATCGTCCACTAAAGAACCACAACTTCATGGAGGAATGGTCAATTCCACAGCTGAAGCAGGAAAATTAAAAAGATGAGCCTGGATACATCATAATAAAAAGCATCTGCAGAGTAAAGGAAACAACAGAGTGAAAGGGCAACTTACATGGAGTGGGGAAAAAAGATTTGTAAACCCTCTGTCTACTAAAGGTTTAATATCCAATCTTTTTTTTTTTAATATTTTATTTATTTATTTGATAGAGATCACAAGTAGGCAGAGAGGCAGGCAGAGAGAGAGAGGGAAGCAGGCTCCCTGCTGAGCAGAGAGCCCGATGCGGGGCTCGATCCCAGGACCCTGAGATCATGACCTGAGCTGAAGGCAGCGGCTTAACCCACTGAGCCACCCAGGCGCCCCTAATATCCAATCTATATCAGGAACTCCTGCAACTCAGTAACAAAAAGCCAGATAACCTGATTAAAAAATGAGCAAAAGACTCAAATAGACTTTTCTCCAAAGAAGAAGTATAAAAGGCCAATAAGCACATGAAGAGATTTCAGCATTACTAGTCATTAGGAAAATGCAAATCAAAACCATAATGAGGTATCACTTCACACCTTTTAGGATGGCAGTTCTCATTGGCAACGATGTAGAGAAATTGGAACCCTTATAAACTGTTGATGAAAATATAAAATGGTGCAGCTGCTATAAAAAATAGCATGACGGTTCCTCAACAAGTTAAAAATACACCTCAAATGATCCAGAAATTCTACTCCAGGGTTTTTATACAAAAGAATATGATCTTAAAGAGATATTTGCACTTCTTTGTTCATTGCAGCATTATTCACAGTAGCCAAGATGTGAAGGCAACCTAAATGTCTATTGATGGATAAATGGATGAAAAAAATGTGCTATATACCTACAATGGAATATTATTCAGCATTAAAAAGAAAAATCCTGGGACGCCTGGGTGGCTCAGTTGGTTAAGCAGCTGCCTTTGGCTCAGGTCATGATCCCAGCGTCCTGGGATCGAGTCCCACATCGGGCTCCTTGCTCTGCAGGGAGCCTGCTTCTCCCTCTGCCTTGCCTTCCACTCTGTCTGCCTGTGCTCGCTCTCACTCTCTCTCTCTGACAAATAAATAAATAAAATCTTTAAAAAAATAAAAAAATAAAAAGAAAAATCCTGCCATATGCAAAATGGGTGAACCTTGAGGATATTATACTAAGTGAAATAAGCTGATCAAAAGGATAGATACTGCATTATTCCATTTATATAAGGGATCTAAGATAGTCATAATCATAGATGCAGAGAGCAGAATGGTAGATGCCAGAGGCTGGAGATGGGGGGAATTGGGGAGTTGCTATTCAACAGGTATAAAGTTTCAGTTATGCAAGCAAGATAAATAAGTTCTAGAGATCTGCTCTACAACATCATGCCTATAGTTAACTGTATGGTATCGTGCACTTAAAAATTTGTGAAGAAAATAGAGCTCATGTTAAGTGTTCTTACGACAGTGGAAAAAACAAAAAATCAAAGGATGAACCCAGAACACCTTGTTGCAGAAAATAAGGAATTACTCAAAAAATAATGGGAACATGTTAAAATGATAGAAGAGCCAGTTTGAAAAGACTACCACTGATGGAATCTGGGACAATTGGAACATCAAAATATTTTATTTTTTAAAGATTTTATTTATTTGACAGAGAGAGAGAGAGAGATCACAAGTAGGCAGAGAGGCAGGCAGAGAGAGAGGAGGAAGCAGGCTCCCTGCTGAGCAGAGAGCCCGATGTGGGACTCGATCCCAGGACTCTGAGATCATGACCTGAGCCGAAGGCAGCGGCTTAACCCACTGAGCCACCCAGGCGCCCCTCTATTCACCCAATTTTTAAAATGTGTTCTCAGTTGCATATAACTACAGATAGTTTAGTAGTTACTACTCAAAGCTTTCTTGGAATGAAATATTAAACATGTCAGGAAAAACCATAAATGTAACTGCCAACAGTAACTACTTTTGAAGGGTGAAATGAGGGAGTGAGTAGAGAATTTAACTCACCTTTTAAAAATTATATTTATGGACCCCTGGGTGGCTCAGTTGGTCAAGCGTCTGCCTTTGGCTCAGGTCATGATCCCGTTGAGTCCCACATTGTGCTCCTTGCTCAGCAGGGAGCCTGTGCTCCCCCTGCTTGTGCTCTCTCTCTCTCTCTCTCTCTGGCAAATAAATAAATAAAGTCTTTTGAAAATTATATTTTAAATAGAGACTATAGTTACCATGGAAAGTTTTCTTTCTTGCGCTGTCCCCTAGATTCTGTTTCCCTCCCCAGAGGCAGACACCATGAACTTTTACTTGCCTAACTTTCAAGAAATTGGATGCATGTTAAAGCAAGGGCATTTTTTTTCTTTCTCATACACAAAGGTAGCCCATTTATTTTACTTTTAATTATAATAATGATTTAAAATTATTAATATTTAAAAATAATAAAATTGTTTTTAAAAATACTATTATATGAGTTTGAAAAGAAAGTAACAGAATGAGTTGTAGATAAAGAGTTTTCATGGGCTGGTCTTGTCAGGAATTCTAAATAATGTGGATAAATAGAATCAGAGTTATGAACTCTGTGATACATGTTGAATTAACTTTATATTTTGAAGACTGGGGAATGTAGAACATGTTCAGAGATTGAGTATCGTCCAAACTTAGAGTAGTAGATACTTCTGGTTAAGATAATACCTCAGCTTCATTTTCAGCTTACACAGACTTGAGGAACAAATATATGTGCTGTTCTCTTGGCAAACAATTTATTACTCAATTTGTTAATAAGAGTTCAATTGTAATGGATTTATAGGATATAGTACATTTATAAAATTAATAACATACTATATACATGTGGAATATTGTTCAGTCTTAGAAAGAAAGGAAATTTTGACACTTGCTCTAAGACACTAGGTGAAGTGAAATAAGCTAGTCACAAAAGGAAAAATACTGTATGATTCCACTTATTTAAACTTCCTAGAGTAGTCAGATTCATAGAGACAGCAATTAGAAGAGTGGTTCTATGGGCCTAGGGGCAGGATGGAGTGTAATGTTGGTTGTACAGTGTGAATGTATTTAATGCCATGGAACTGTACATTAAAAAATGGCTACAATGGTAATTTTTTTTTTTTTTTTTTAGATTTTATTTATTTGGGAGAGAGAGTGAGAGAGAGGATGAGAGGGGAGAAGGTCAGAGGGAAAAGCAGACTCCATGGAGCTGGGAGCCCAGTGCAGGACTCGATCCTGGGACTCCAGGATCATGACCTGAGCTGAAGGCAGTTGCTTAACCAACTGAGCCACCCAGGCGCCCTATAATGGTAAATTTTATGTCACGTTTTTACCACAAAAAGAAAGGAAACAACATTTCAGGTTTTGTCAAGACAGTCTACTAAGAATATATTAGAACAATATTTGTATATTTACTATAATATAATGCATTATATCATAGGTGTTGTCTTCAGGAAAACACACTGGACCTGCTAAATTAACAAATGGAAAGAAAGGGTAAGTACTTAAAGAAGATTACAACTCCAGAAAATCTCAAGAAACTTTTCAGTCTTTGGACTGCACTAAATTTTGCCTATCCCAGAAAAATAGATGGGTCTCTACCATCACAAACTCTGGGGAGGAACCTTCCATATTTCTACTCATGTTGCTCATTTTAGTTAAACAATTCTTATAATCATTATAAAATCCTATATAAATCCATTTTATTTATATAGGATTTTATATCCAACTTTTGCTGGGAAGAAAATATACTACTTATTAATATATTTTGGAAAAAATTTTTGTAGTATTCGTGAAAATATTAATGAACTTATCTTCTAGGACCAATTTAAGAAAGATATCACGTTTTAATGCAGATTCTGGCTATGCTATCCATTCTGATTCAGAAAGTCAGGTAAGATTAAACTGAATAGATACAATATACATTATTTTAATTAATCTTCAGATAAAAGCTAAGAAGTGGGAATAAAAATTCAGAGGTAAATTATTGAAGGTTTTTTGCTTTAAAATATGTTTTCTGCCAATAATAAGTTGAATCTGAAAAAAGAAATTTTAAAACTACACGATTTGTTGTTTTTTTCCTCCTGTACTAAAATTTCATCTGTGCTTTTCTAAATGACTTTCTCCTTACAGACTGAAACTGTACAAGGGCTTGATGGTTGTGCTTCTTTGCTGCGGGACATTTTGAGAAATGAAGATTCAGGTTTTTAAATTTTTTAAATACCTATTTGCTAATCACTTTTTCTCAAATAATTCTCTTAATGCAAATGAATTTTTGTTTTAATTATTAATAGGTTCAGAAACAGCATGTTCAGAAAATAGATTTAATCCCAGATCCTTAGAAGGCAAAAGATTTGGAGCTAAAAAGAAAGGACATGAAAAACATATTCCTTCAGGAGTCCGGAAGGAAATTTGTAAGTATTTTTTCTCTTTTTTGTTTAAATATGATCTCTGGGGCTCCTGGCTGACTCAGTCAGTGGAGCGTGTGACTCTTGATCTTGGAGTCATGAATTTGAGCCTCATGTTGGGTATAGAGATTACTTTAAAAATAAACAAAATCTTAAAAATACATATGATCTTTAATTCTGAGGGTTTTGATAAATTATTGAGAGTATGCATTTGGTCTTTCATTTTAATAATATGTGGTTATTCAGGTTAGTATGTGTGTGTTATGCTTGTCTATCTCTAGTCCACTTCTTTTTTTTTTTTTTTTCCTTAAGATTTTATTTATTTATTTGACAGACAGAGATCACAAGTAGGCAGAGAGGCAGGCAAAGAGAGAGTAGGAAGCAGGCTCCCTGCTAAGCAGAGAGGCCGATGCGGGGCTTGATCCCAGGACCCTGGGATCCTGACCTGAGCCAAAGGCAGAGACTTTAACCCACTGAGCCACCCAGGCACCCCTCTAGTCCACTTCTAACTGCATACTTTGTTTACCATCACTTTCCCAAGAAGAAAAGTGGAAAAAGTGATTGACCGCGTTTTGTAGAATAAAGGGTTCAAACTCAGAATGACATTTAGAAGGTATATATAGAGTTATCTTTGTTTTCCTTGCCACTTAATTTGATAATTAATCACAAATTTGTTGTTTTGTGCATACTTAGAGATACTAATTGTTCTAAAGTCATTTTATGTGTATATATTGTAAGTAGTTTTATTACTCTACTTTAAATGCCAGGTTAAGATGTTGTCTGAGGGCCCAATGTGTAGATTAAGTACACTTTTATTCTTGCTCCCAAAGCTCTGCTTTTTGTTTAATGGTCCAAGTATCAAAATCATTACAGAGTATCCTGTCTCTCTTATTCTTTTTTCCCCTAAGAGCATGGTGAGAGGAGCAAGGTGAGTTTTATTGGATTGTAGAAATAACATCCTTAACGAGGGGTCTTGTAACTGAAGGAGAGATTTTACAAATACGATTTAATAGAGATTTTAAAGCCATGGTATAGATAATTTTTGACTGGAGAACATACACAATTCATTAACTACTTTTAAAAGAGAATTTGAGGTAATTTTCTTTAGGGGCTGAGAGCGGTAAAGCCCTTCTATAAAGTATACAATAAATTGAGCTACTTCTCAGAGTCTTTTCTTTCCTTAATAAGGTAAAAGTTTTTGAAGAATCATGTTTCAAGGATTTGTTTTCTCTTCTTCCATATTAGTATCTTCAAATAGTAAGAAACATATACCTAATGAAGCTTCTGCTGGAAGTGAGAAAGGCTCATCAGATATACCACAAAATTGGTCTTTGCAAGATCATTATAGAATGTATTCACCGATAATATACCAAGCCCTGTGTGAGCATGTGCAAACTCAAATGTCACTGATGAATAACTTGGCTTCAAAGAACAACCCTAATGGAATTCCTGCTGTACCTTGCCACACCATGTCTGATTCTGGTTAGTATGAATGATATTTTTAAAAGCATGAATATGAACTCTAATAAGTTGCCTACTTATTGTTAAAGTAGTATGAGATGTGATAACTTTTTCTCCCTCTTACTTTTTAGAGTCTCAGGCAACTCTACATTCTAGTTATGGCTTATCTACCTCCACCCCAGTCCAGTTACTTCAGCATCCATCCTGCCCTCCAGTGGTTCATTCTGTGGGTACAGTTTATGCATTATGCAAGTAATTATTTGCTTTAAGAAATCATCACCTTAAGAGAGAAAATTGAATTTATTGATTGGATCATAATGCATTATTTTTTCAATCTTTTTTATTTGAAGATTTTATTTATTTATTTGACAGACAGAGATCACAAGTAGGCAGAGAGGCAGGCGGGGAGGTAGGGGAGAGCAGGTTGCCTCCTGAGCAAAGAGCCCGATGTACCCTGGGATCATGACCTGAGCTGAAGGCAGAGGCTTAACCCACTGAGCCACTCAGGCGCCCCTCAAATCATTTTTTACCAGAAAAAATTTTACCCATTTATGAAGGATCATGGTAAGGGTGGGAAAGGGAGAAAGATCAGCAGGAAAAAGAAATCACGCATACTTACCACTTAAGCATATTTGCTGTTAACAAATTGATAGAGCACTTGCCAATCATTTAATTCTCTGGTTTTGTTTTCTTGTTTTTATTTAAGGTTTTTTTTTTTTTTAAGATTTTATTTATTTATTTGAGAGAGAGATCACAAGTAGGCAGAGAGGCAGGCAGAGAAAGAGGGGAAGCCAGGATCAGGATTCCTGCCAAGCAAAGAGCCTGATGCGGGGGGCTGATCCCAGGACTCTGAGACCATGACCTGAGCCAAAGGCAGAGGGTCAACCCACTGAGCCACCCAGGTGCCCCTAAGTTTGCTTTCTTTTAAAAATACAGTCATAAGGACACCTGGGTGGCTTAGTTGGTTAAGCGTCTGAGTTGGTTAAGTGTCCATGATCCCAGGGTCCTGGGGTTGTGCCCCATGTTGGGCTTCCTGCTCAATGGGGAGCCTGCTTCTCCCTCTCCCTCTGCAACTCCCCCTACTTGTACTCTATCTCTCTGTCAAATAAATAAATAAAATCTTTAAAAATGGTATATAGTCATAATTAAATTATACTGTTTCATGTGCTACCTTTTTTCCTTACATTTTATTGTAAACATGTTTCTCAATTAATATATACCTTTTGTAAATTTTTAATATGTTAATAGTCTAGTGGATATACTATAGTCCATGTAACTACTCCCCTATGGTAGGATGTTTAAGTAACAGTTTTTTACTACCATAACATTTCTGTAAACATGTTTGTGCAAAAGCTTTTTGTATGTTTGAACCTATTTTCTTGCAGTGCAATTTCCCAAAGTGGAAGTTTCTTTTAGTCCCAAGGTATTGATTTTTGATGTCTTTAAAACATGTGTGATATTTGCAAATAGTTTATTTTAGTCATGGCTTTATAATATTCTCGTATTGCAGAGTGAACTAGTTAACAAGCTTTAAAAAACTAGAATATTGTGTTCAGGGGAAATCCAGCTTACTCACTGGTAAGCTGTAACTCCCATCTTGCAAAAGTCATTTTCTAATATTTCTGGTTTGGGTTTATTGTAGTTAATGCCTACAAGTCGGTGCTCACCTATTTTGAAGGCTTGCCTTGTGTTTTTTCTGTCTGTAGGAGGTTCAGACTGATGGTGACAACCAGTTTGCATCACAAAGTAAAACATTTTCTGTGAACTGTACTGATGTCCTACCGAATTCCTTCAGTACTGGTCTTGAAGTTCCATGTAGCCTGCCCAAAACGGACAAACCAACTATTCCACCATTTCAGCAGCTGGGTCTTATTAATGGAATTCTGCCACAGCAAGGAGTTTCTAAGGAACCAGATCTACTGAAGTGCTTTCAAACATGCATGAATCTGTTGCATTCTCATTCAGACAGTCAGACTTGCTGTAGCTCCACTCTGTTGCCATCAACTTTCCTGTCCAATAATGAAGACAGATGTGCCAAAGAACAAATTGGAGAAGTCACAGGTGAAGGAAAGGATTTAAACATACACATGCGAGATTCAAGAATAAAGGATGTGCAGAAGTCAAAAAATGTGAACCAGAGTGCTGAAAAAGCCAGAACTATAAAGTATCTGTTGGGAGAACTCAAGGCCCTGCTTGCAGAGCAAGGTATGTGAGCACTTTTATTTTTTATTTATTTATTTTTTTTTTAGAAGATTTTATTTATTTGACAGGCAGAGATCACAAGTAGGCAGAGAGGCAGGCAGAGAGAGAGAGGGGAGGAAGCAGGCTCCCCTCTGAGCAGAGAGCCCGATGTGGGGCTCCATCCCAGGACCATGACATTATGACCCGAGTCGAAGGCAGAGGTTTTAACCACTGAGCCACCCAGGCGCCCCTGTGAACACTTTTAAAATAATTTTCTGTTGTGTGGTGTTAATGCTAAATAGCAGTGTCATATTATTTTGCCATCATTTGTATTTAGAATAGTCGACATGGAGTTTGTGGTATTTTCCATAGAAGTATTTCTTGAGCTAATAAGGAGTTGAGTTCTGCCGATTTTGTTGTTTTTTTCTAGGTTTTAATCCATCTTGTTTCCTATGGTTTTGAGATGTACAAGAGAGTTTCAAACAGTCTTTTACTTGCAAGTGTGTATTCGTTCTACTTGAGTCAAAAGGACCTTGAAAAGATTCAACCAAAGAGAATTTGTAGCCATTAATTTTTAGGGGTTAGAAGAGCCCTAAAAACAATTAACTCCCTAGAATAGACTGGTCATTTTTCCTATTCTAAACAGATGAAGGGATTTTCTTCCCTTCATTTCTTTAATAACCAGCTATTATACAGTTTAACAAATCTGACTTTGAGAAGTAATCCAAACCTTTTAATGCCATTTTCAGTTTACTTTTCTAAAATTTTATTTATTTTTTTTAAGGGTTTTTTTTTTTAAGATTTCATTTATTTGACAGAGAGACACACAGAGAGAGAGGGAACACAAGCAAGGGGAGTGGGAGAGGGAGAAGTAGACTCCCCGCTGAGCAGAGAGCCCAATGCAGGGCTTGATCCCAGGACCCTGGGGTCATGACCCAAGCTGAAGGCAGACGCTTAATGACTAAGCCACCCAGGCGCCCCTACTTTTTTTTTTTTTAATTAAATCAAGAACAATGTCTTAGGTAGAGTTATGAGATATTTGAGCCAAGTCATATTGATTTGTTTTCATTATGTGTATATGCTAAATAATAGCTTTCACTCGGAGTGAGTTACAGATTTGTCATCTTAGAAACCAAGGTAATTGATTGTGGAAGCACTGACTGATTACCTAATATTTGCAGACTGACAAAAAGAAATTTAAAATCTTAAAATGTGTTCTAGGAACATAGCACTATTAATCTGAAGATTTAATGTATTAAAAATCTCTGTGTTTTCAGATCTTCAATTTATTGCTATTCTCTTAAGCAAATACTTAATCATAATAATAATAACACTAACAATATTAAGTGTCATTTAGTGAGTATTTATCATGTGCCTGGCACTGTGTTGTTTTATGTGCATTATCTCATTTAATCCTTGCAACAATCCTGTGAGTTATTGTTATCTCCTTTTAATTATTTTTTTTAAAGATTTTATTTATTTATTTGACAGAGAGAGATCACAGTAGGAGAGAGGAAGGGAAGAGATCACAGAGAGAGAGGAAGGGAAGCAGGCCCCCTGCCGAGCAGAGAGCCCGATGTGGGACTCGATCCTAGGACCCTGAGATCATGACCTGAGCCGAAGGCAGCGGCTTAACCCATTGAGCCACCCAGGCGCCCCTCTCCTTTTAATTATTGAGAAATCTTGGCTTCAGGAAGTTAAGTAATTTGACTCAAGTTCCATTGCTAGAAAATGGTGGAGCCCAGATCTCTGCCTCCAATGCTTATGAGCTAAACTACTCTACAAAGGATTGATAGGGAACTTCTCAGTAGTTGGTCATAGATGTTTACTATATAAATAAAGATGTACTTTATTTACATCAGGGTGTTAAAATACCCATGGGATTGAGTAAAGTTTTATAATTTAGAATAAACTTTCTACCTCTTTTGGTTATAAGAGAGTGAATACTATAATTATTAAATGTTTTCAGTCCACAGAAAATTTGAATGGAATTGAAGGGCAATTACAAAAGGACAAAAGATTGCAAATCCACCTTCTCCCTGTGTCTGTTTACCACCTCCCAAACCATCCATTCCCTGCAATTAATAGCAGAAATGGCACTGCTTTGATGTGGCAACCAAATGAGGTGTGGCTGGTTGTTTTAAGTCTACGTTATAAAATTAAATAATAAAACCTTAACAGAGTAGATCCTTCTTTAATATTTTGTCAAATTGAATCACCTAAAGTGAATTATATGCTTATGCCAGGATCAAAGGTTGTGTTGTAAATGTTATTACTATAATCAGTTATAGGAAACCCTTCAGCAGTGATAGGAGTCTAATATTCCTTTGGGAATATGAGCCAGGAAACATGTCAGCTATCTTCCTACTATACTCTTAAACTGAAAAAAATCACTACTAGTCCTATGATAGAAGATTAATCTTTAGTTTATTGAATTAATTTCTTTAGAATTCTTTTGAATAAGCAAATGCAAGCAGCAGGAAAGAGGAAAATAGGATTTCTTTATCACATTTATAAGTAATTAAGTTGTCTTTTTATAGCAAATATGTACATATCTGCAGAATTTTCTTTTTTAGTAACACACATGAATAATCTTATCCCAAAACAATTTACAGTATTGTTATTATTTCTTCTCCCTTTTATAGAGGATTCAGAAATTCAGAGGTTGATTACAGAATTGGAGACGTGTATATCTCTGCTTCCCGCGCTAAGTGGAAACACAAATATTCAAGTTGAAATAGCACTGGCCATGCAGCCACTAAGAAGTGAGAATGCTCAGTTACGCAGGTATGAATCATTCTCTGAATATTTTTGTCATATGCAAAGATGTCCTATGGCCAGAACAAAGGTGCCAAATGAGCTCTCTAGGACTCTATAAGAAAAACAGATTTGCTGTTTTACTGTATTTCTACTTTCACTTCTCCATTTCTGAACATTGCCAGTGTTCTCTAACTTCTCTTCCATTACTTCTGTTTGCTAGTATTTTCTCCCACTTTGCTTCCACTGTCCCTTGGTAGGTTGGGCGTAGAGAGAAAAATGAAGTTCCTTGGGGCATTTGTCAGACTAGTCTGGGCTGTGCCACAGTAGCACTCCAGAATCTCAGTGGCATAGCATGGCCAAAGTTTCTTTCGCCCTCATGTCAAGACCAATGTGGGTTGTCAAAAGACCCTCTTTCATCCTATAACTCAGGGTTTAAGTTCCCTCCATCTCATGCGGCCACTGTCTCATAAGACATGTTTTTTAGGGAAAAGAGAACATGAATCTGGCACATCAACTCTACACACCCCAGCCCAGAAGCGATAGTCTTGCTTCTACTTCTGTTTTGTAGGCTAAAAAGAGGCATATGGCCCTGCCTAATGGAAAGATTTGGGGCATAAAATTTTCCTGTACTGCCCATGCAGTCCAGGAGGAAAGGAGAACCTGATAGGGATGAGCACCAGTAGCCCCACCACACTCAGACATAGGAAAAAACTCATTTAAATTCTTAGATATTTTTTCTTTTGGCTATTTTTGACTTATGTAGGAGATCATTTACCCATTATTCGCAAAATCCTAACTTTGAGTATTTTAGTGATGGCCACCAAGGCCATGACTCTAAGGTCTATACTTCGCAGAGAATTAGAATACAGTGTCTGTGCTTCTGCGGCCCTGCAGTGTGCATGCGCCCTGAGTGGGGATTATAGTTGTATGACCTGTAGATGTCATACCAGATAGGAACTGCAAGGACCTACCCAAACATTTTCAAGAAATTAGAAAACAATAAGATAGGATTCCAAGTTGGAGAGGAGCTCAAATTTATGGATCTGGCGATTGCAAAGGCATGACACCCAGTGAGATTTACTTGCTTAGGATTATTTCTCTAAAGGTCATTAGTCTCCAAGATCCTACAATATAAGATGGGATTGCTGGGTTTAAATTCTAATAATACCGTCTTCAGTTCTGACTTACAATAGCATTAGTTTTTCAACTAAAGAACAAGCATAAATATCTAATAGTAATGGTAATAGCTAATACTACCTCTAACATTTACTGAATGTTTCTAATGTGCCAGCCTATGTCCTTTATATATGTCATCTCTTTAAATTGTCAGAATGGCTTTATAAGGTAGGTAATATGTTACTCTCATTTATAGATGAGGATACCAAGGCACAGAGAGGTTATGTAACTTGTCCAAAGTCACATACATAACAAGATTCAAAACTGGGTCGTTTGATTTTAGAGAACAAATTATCTTAATTTCTACATTCTGCATTGCTTCTGCTAGGAAGTAGAATCCGACTTATTTATACTTCAATATTTAAGTGTAATTGTGGAATAACAGACTGTATACTGTATACTGTAAGCTATTTGAAAGAAGCATGTTTTTAAAGGTATGACTGTCAACTAATTGGTTTCTTTAAATAAGCATACCAGAACTTAGTCTCAGAATATTATCTGTTTTAACATGTGCCCATGGGAAGTATCAGTGGTTCTTGTTTATTTCCCTTCTTTAAAATATTTTAGAATTGTTTTGAGAGCTAATTTATAAGCTACTCAAGAAAATGAGACTTACTACTTTATTGGTCCACTGCTTGTTTTAATTTTTTAAAAAGGTATTAGTTTGACAATGATGCCTGGGTGGCTCAGTTGGTTGCACCACTGCCTTCGGCTCAGGTCGTCATCCCGGAGTCCCGGGATCAAGTCCTGCATCAGGCTCCCAGCTTTGCAGGGAGTCTGCTTCTCCCTCTGACCTTCTCCCCTCTCATCTCTCTCTCACTGTATCAAATAAATAAATGAAATCTTTAAAAAAAAAAAAAGTATTAGTTTGATGTTTAACCTTATTCTTCAGACTTGGCACCAGATCCTTTTGGCTCTATGACTATAGAGGACTCTATGTCCGTAGAAGAACATGCTATTCCCACTGTTTACTTGACCTTCTAAAACTGAAAAGTCTGAAAAACAAAGGATTTGTCAGTTTGTCTTTTTAGTAGAATGAATGAGCTTTCCAGCAGAGAGGTAGGAATTTTTGTACCTCTTTGATAATTTATAAAGAATCATCCATAATTTCCATTACAAATGGAAGTTGGAATACATAGGTTCATTCAAAAGTGTTTTTCAGTGTTTCCAATCAAAAAAAACATTTTTTCTTGTTTGGACATTTAGAAACTATGTGTTTCTATTTAGCCAGAAAAGTGATCTTTCAGGACTTCTTAGAGTTTATTGCCATCTTGTGGCTTTAAAAAAAAGCCAGGTGCAATGTTTCTAAGGCATTTGGGCATTTTTGGCGTTTGGGCTGCACAGTTTTTATTTGGGACTTCTGAGAAAAAGCTTAACATTTAGCCTTCCTGGTCTCTACCCCTGAAATGTCTCTAGTGCCCTATTCATTGTGCCCACCGAAAGCCCTGACACATTCCCAAATTCCCTGCATGACGGTTGGGAGGGGACTACTTCCAGTTGAGAACCACTGAGGTAGAGAGTTCCTTAATATTTATAGGGCAAGACAGAATTCACGACCACTTCCTGACTGTAGATTCCAATATGAGACCATTGTGACCTCACACAGAACAAAAAAATGAAATAGGAGTGAGAGGGAGGAGCCAGGGGAGGCATTCAGTCTTTTGGCTTGAACATTTGACAGATGGTAACATAATTCTCCCAGATGGAAGCTACTAAAGGAAGAATATATTGTTTATTTGTTTTTTTTTAATGTTATTTTTGAGATAGAAGATATAGGAGAGCCAGTGAGTTAAGATTTAGATATGCCAAATTTATCATTTAGACCATCTGGAGATAAATATGGTGTAAGTGGAACACAGAACAAGATCCAGGATAGAAATTCACTAAACACATTTTTATTGAGCTTTTACTATAGATTTGGCACTGTTGTAGGCACTGGAGACAATGGTGATTGAAAGCAAGTGATGTATTACCAGCGTTTAAGTGGTAAATTCAACAGGAAGGCATAGAGTATGCCGCAACCAAAGGTGAAGTACTGGGGAATAACAGTTTTTTAAGGAAAGAACACAGGAACAGGAAGCTCTGAGAGAAACCCAAAGAGGAGCAAGTCGGGAAGTGGCAGGAAAACCAGGAGAGAGGTCACAAAAGCCATGGGAAGAAAGAATTTATATGAGAGATCTTTGCATAGCATTCAGAATAAACAAACTGACAAAAGAGATAAAAAGGGGTCGAGAATAAACATCACCAGATGACTTTCTCAAAGAAAACCCAAGAAAACTTGAAAACAGAATTCCATAGTTTCCTTATGTTAAAGATAATACAATCCTTCTTAGAGGCAGGAAAAGAGAATGCTTAAAGGAAAAAAAGACTACAAAGGAGAAGGAAAGTGAATTAGATGAGCTCAGGAAAATAGAAGCAAAACATCTTACAAAAATGAAAACAAACATGAAGTCAGGGTTTTTATATTCCATTAGAACCTAAACAATATGAATGGTGAGTTTGCTGTTTGGGGGGTTTTGCTCCCCCCACCCCCCTCCCAATTTTTCTGTTCCATTTGCCACTAAATTCGTAGTTCAATGTTTCCTACCGACTTTAACTTATTCCTCTTACCAAACCCTTTTAAAAAAATTTTTCTTGATTTATTTTGTGATAAAATATAATGCACATATTTACCTTTTTAACCATTTTGTAAGTATACATTTGAGGGGCATTAAATACTCTTACAATGTTGAATTCCCATAACCACTATCTATTTCCCCAAACTTTTTCATTCCAGCATAAACTCTGTACCCTTTAAACAGTAATTCCCTCTCTTCCTTCCCCTTAGCTTCTGGGAACATTTGTTCTCTTTTCTGTCTATGTGAATTAGAGAAGGCTGAATTTTTGCCTCTTTTGTTTGCTGCTGTTATTTCCAGTGCTGAGAATTGGCCCTAACACTCACTCTGATAAATGTTTGTTAAATGACTGAAGGCATGGTGGGTAAAGTTGAAGAAAAAAAGCAAAACAAAATAGAAAGAGAATAATTAAAAATTATTGTAAAGAAGATACATATAGAAGAGAAACAAGGGATGCAAAATTTGACATAATGAGTGTTCATGGATCAAAGACAATGTTAAAAGATATGTAAATAAAGGGAAATTTACTAAAAATCTGTGTTAGCAGATCAATAGGACATTCAGGATCCCAGGAAAACTATTAAAATGATCAACACCAAGACATAAGCTAATAAAGTCACCACATCAAGCTAATAAAGTCAGCACATCCTAAGGACAAAATAAAATTAACTTTTATAGACATTCAGAATAAAAGCAAATAATGTGTAAAGAGAAAAATACCTCAGCCTTTTCACAGGAATATTCATTGCCCAAAGATCATAGAACATTATTTACAAGAATCTAAGGGAAAGAAAGTATGCCCCAAGGATCTCCTATGTGGCCCAGCAATCATTTTGGTGTAAAGACATACTCTCAAGTGTGCAAGAACTTAGAAAATACAGCACTCTTGGATTCCTTTAAAAACAACGAAAAAAATTGTTGAATGGCAAATTCTAATCAACCAAGAGAAGAATTCAAATAAAGAGATAAACATTGAATCTATACATAGAACTAAGACAACTGTGGGAATTAAGGTACAGAATAGAATTTGTTATCTTGAAAATAAAAATTCCAAAATTAATGTTTTTATATCCTATTTCCTTTATTTAAGGTTATTTAGGAATACTATTTTATGAAGTAGAGAAATATTTGTCTAAAGCTCATGAGTTCTGATTTCAGTTATTACTTTTCATTCAGATAAAATCACATAATCCTAAATTCCATACCTAATATTGTAAAGTGGCATTTGTAATAGTATAAAAAATAGTGCTTATAAAAATATTTATGATATTATAAAATAGTATTTGTAATAGTATTTGTAAATTTGTAATAATCAGTTTGGCTTATTTTTTTCTCTCTGTATAGGCTTAAAAAATGTCTGATTGATATTCAGCAAGTAGTGATTATTACTTATATTTAGTATTGTGCTGCAGGTTCTACCAGTGCAATAAAGCAAGGAAAGGGAATAAAGCCTTTTTAAATATAGGCTGTCTTATTCACAAATGATACGATAAGCTTTGTAGAAAATCCTACAGAATCTACAAAAAAGCAACTAGGATTAATAAATGAGCTTAGCCAGGTTGCAGGATATGAGATCAATATACAAAAAAGACAATTGTATTTCTATATATTGGAAATGAACAATTTGAAGTGAAGTTTAAAAACAATACTATTAATAGTAGCATCAAAGAATATGATCAATTTAGGGATAAATTTGATTTTAAATGTGTAAGACCTGTCTACTGAAAACTATAAAACATTGCTGAGAGAAATTAAAGGAGACCTGTATAAATGAGAATAAACTAGACACATAGATTATAAGACTTATTATTGTTAACATGTTAGTTCTCCCCAAATTGAGCTATAGATTCTGTGTAATTTTGGAGAAAACCCAGCATATTTTTTTTAGAAAGATGATTCTAAAATTTATATGGAAATTCAAAGAATCTAAAATAGCCAAACCAAAACAACTTTGGGAAAGGAGAACAAAATTGGTACTATTCTTTTTCAAGACATAAAGTTATAGTAATCAAGACAATGTGGCATTGGTGTAAAGATAGATAGATATATACTTGAAACAGAATAGAGTCCAGAAGTAAACTCACATGTAAAGGTAGTTGATTTTTTAGGAGGGTCTGTGTGACTCAGTAGTTTAAGCATCTGCCTTCAACTTGGGTCATAATCTCAGGGGTCCTGTGTCTGCAGGGAGCCTGCTTTTCCCTCTTCCTTGGCCTCACTCTCTCTCTAATAAAATCTTTAAGAAGCAATAATAATAAAATAAAGGTAACTGATTTTTTACAAAGATGCTAAGGAAATTCAATGGGGGAAAGAAGGATCTTTTCACTAAATAGTGCTGGAACAATTGGAGAGCCATACACAAAAAAGGAAAAAAGTAAAAGGAAGGAAGGGAGAGAGGGAAAGAACAACTACTTCAACCTTTATGCCACACCATATATAAAAATTAACTTGAATCACAAATCTTAATATATAAGTTAAATAAGTTAATATCTATGTTAAATATCTATTAAGTTAAAACTTAATAAATAAGTTAAATAGAACTTAGAGAAAACATGAGAAAAAAATCTTAGGGATCCTGGGTTGGGGAAGATTTCTTAAATATAACAAAAAACATAAGTAAAAAGAATTTTTAAGTTGGACTTCATCAAAATTTAAAATTGGCTCTTCAAAAGACACTATTACTAAAGATGAAGAGGCAAACAACAGAGAAAATATTTGCAGTACATGTATTTGATGGACTTGTACATACAGAATGTATAAGGAACTGTTACAACTCAAAAAACAAAGTGCTTTAATAGATGCTACATCAAAGAAGATAGATGGGTATCAAATAAGCATATGAAAATCTGCTCATCACTGCTAGTCATTAGTAAAATACAGACTAAAATCACAATGAAATAATACCACATACCCACTAGAATGACTAAAATTCAAAAGACTCTACCAAATGATGATGTGGAGGAACTGACACTTGCATAATTTACTGGTGGGTATATAAAATGGTACGCCCGCTTTGGAAAATAGTTTGGTAGTTTCTTAGAAATTAAACATAAACCATATGATCCAGTCATTTCACTCCTAGGTATGTACACAGAGAAGTAAAAGCATATGTCCAAACAAAAACTTACTTGTGAATGTTCATCAGAAACAATCCAGATGTCTGTTAACAGGTGAATGGATAAACACATGGTGGTGTATCCTCACAATGGAATATACCACCCAACAGTGGAAACGGAACTATTGATACGTGTAACATCAGAATTAGTGTGCTGAATGAAGGCAGGCAGGCTAAAGAATGCATTGTATGATATATAGTATAAAACTCCAGAAAATGCAAAGTAATCTATAAATCAGTGGTGGTTTGGGAAGAGGATGGTATGAAAATGGAGCATGTGGAAATTTGGAGGCGTGATGAATATCTTAATTATGGTGATGGTTTCATCACATCATATGTTAAAACTTACCAAATTATATACTTTCATTATAAAATGTGCAGTTTATTATATGTTTCATTTCAGTAGAGCCATATTTTAAAACAGTAAAGAAAAAAGATGTATTTGCCTAAATGTCAGCAGTTATTTTCCTTTGTTTAAATCAAGTACATAAAAATATAATACATAATATTTGTTAAAAGTGTGTGTGACTCTATCCATTTTTTTTTTAATTTTATTTATTTATTTGACAGAGAGAGATCACAAGTAGGCAGAGAGGCACGCAGAGAGAGAGGAGGAAGCAGGCTCCCTGCTGAGCAGAGGGCCCGATGTGGGACTCGATCCCAGGACCCTGAGATCATGACCTTAGCCGAAGGCAGCGGCTTAACCCACTGAGCCACCCAGGGGTCCCGACTCTATCCATTTTTAAAAGATTATCTTTTGTTATTTTTTATCATGTATCGTTTTTTAATAGAACAATCATGTTTTTTAAGTCATTTTTAAAAAGATTTTATTTATTATCATGAGAGACACATAGAGAGAGAGGCAGAGGCAGAGCAAGCAGGGATCCTGATACAGGACTCCATCCCAGCACCCTGGGATCATGACCAGCCAAAGGCAGATAGATGCTTAATCATCTGAGCCACCCAGGCACCCAGAACAATCATGTTTTAAAAGCCTGGCCCTGAAAGCTGGGAATGAGAAGGAAGGAGAGTAGCTAATGGTACAGTTTGGTTGGAGGGCATATTTTCCTAAATATGGGAGTGCTTTTATTATACTTTTTGGCTTCGGACATAAACAAGTAAAGAAGAAGCTGCAGGTAGAGAAGATAAAAGAAGTGGAATAGGAGCAGAGTCCTTAAGAGTAGACAGACAGTGGGATCCAGGAAGCTGATGAGGCTCCCTGTCTCTAAGACTAGAAGAAGGAAATGAGATTAGTGTATATGTATATATATGGGTAAATTTGTATGCCCTGGGGCAGAAGGGTAACCGTTTGTCCCCAAGCCATGTTATTTTTAGTGAAAATAGGAAAGTATCCTACTGAGAGGAGGAAGGTAGGAATGAGAGGCTTATAGTAAGGGTTGAAAGTTTAGGGCAGCCATAAAGGGGAAGAGAAGAGAAGAATCTGACTGGGGACATGTGTACAAGATTATTGTCAAGCAAAGCTTCTGTCACATACTTGGTGTGTAAGAGGACCTCAGTACTTTCTGTTTTCCTAGAAAATACCAAAATAAGCATTCCAGTTAGAGTTGTAGATTATCAGTCTATGCTGCCTTTTCTAGATCTGCACTCTTTGTTATAAAGGGGAAACTTTTCAGAAAAGCAGAATTGTTTTTGAAACAAACATGGGATTGTATTATACTGCTTTTTCTTCTGTAGCTTGCTTTTTTTCACTTCACAATGAGTCTTGAAGATGTTTCCTTGTCAGTACACTTAGATGTCTCTTTTTTATTTTTTTTTTAATTTTTCAAAAATTCTTTAATGATTTTATTTATTTATTTGACAGAAAGAGATCACAAGTAGGCAAGAGGCAGGTGGGTGGTGGGGGTAGCAGGCTCCCCGCTGAGCAGGGAGCCTTATGTGGGGCTCGATCCCAGGACCCTGGGATCACGACCCAAGCCAAAGGCAGATGCTTAACCCACTGAGCCACTCAGTTGCCCCAGATGTCTCTTTTTAAAAAACTACTTGTGTTTTTCTCATTATGGATATACCATAATTTATGTAGCACTGTAAGTCATTTCTAACTTATTACTATTAAATAGTGTTATTTTGAACATCTTTGTATATATCTAAAGATTGTAGATGCTTTTGCGCATGTACAACTACAGTTGGCTCTCAAGCAATGCAGGAGTTAGGGGCCCTTACACTCTATGAAGTCAAAAATCTGTGTGTAACTTTTGACTCCTCCAGAACTTAACTACTGAAAACCTACTGTTGACTGGAGCCTTACCAATAACATTGAATGTTTTTATTGATTAACATATATATTATATGGTACATAATACATATATACATGCTATATGTATTATAATTATATGTATTATATTATAATATTGTAATACATATGTTATATGTATTATGTACCGTATTCTTGCAATAAAGTAAGCTAGATAAAAGAAAATATTAAGAAAATCCTAAGGAAGAGAAAAATACATTTATAGTACTATATAGTATTTATCAAATATCTGTGCATAACTGGACCTGCACAGTTCAAACCTGTGTTGTTCAAGGCTCAATTATATTGCTGAGGCTAGATAACTCAGATTATTTTGTCAAAGATAATGAACATTTTACATTTCGTTGGATACTGTCAAGTTGCTGTTCAAATGGTTATATCAGTTGACTCCCACCAATTGAGATAATTCACTTGCCTCACCAAAAAATAGTATTATTTCCTTTTATTTTTGACAATCTTGTGGCCATAAAATATCTCCTGTTTTAACTTTGCATTTCTTCATATTAGTAGAGCCAAGCATTTTTTGTATCCTTATAGGCCATTTCTATTTCTTATGTGAATGATCCATTTTTATTGCCTTTCTAACTGATTTGCAGAGCTCTTTAAGTGTTGTGGATTTTTGGTCTCATATGTGTGGCAGGTATTTGCTTCCAGATTCCTAATTCTAGGACAAGTTTTAAATTTTGATATGTTTAAATCTTTCATTCTTTTCCTTGATGATTGGTGGATTTTGAGTCTTGCTTAGGAATGCCTTCCCCACTTCAAGATGATCTAGATTTCCACCTAAAACTTTTATACTTGGTCTTGTCTATTTTTTATTTCCTTAATCTGTCTGGAATTAATACATGTAAATGATATGAGGAAAGGCATTATCATTTTAAATTTAGTAACAAATAAATAATACAGAATATTTTCAGGTAATTAATTCTGGAAAGATAATAGAGACAACTTTCACTTTGTGAAAGTTATTTAAGCGTCAGCTTCTTAGAAGAAACATTTTTGTAATTCCTTTTGTATGTTCTAGTTTGTAAAGAGGCCACAAATTGTGAAGTTTATTGTAGGGTGAAATTGCTGCTAATTAGCGTTCACTTTTTTAAAATAAGGTCATTAACTTTTCCATCTAATAAAGAAATTATTAGAAGCATAGGTTTGCATTTCCCAATTTTTTCAATGTGTGACGAACCAAGCAGATGCATGTCTGATAGCAGTCAGTCCTTGCAGGTATTCTAGGTCATAATTATGGCAGATCTTTCAAAAAATAAGTTATTTGGGGGCACCTGGGTGGCTCAGTGGGTTAAGGCCTCTGCCTTCAGCTCAGGTCATGACCTCAGGGTCCTGGGATCGAGCCCGGCATCGGGCTGTCTGCTCAGCGGGGAGCCTGCTTCCTCCTCTCTCTCTCTGCCTGCCTCTCTGCCTACTTGCGATCTCTCTTTCTCTCTCTCTAATAAATTTTTTAAAAACCTTAAAAAAATAGACAAAATTTAAAAAAATAAGTTATTTGTACGGTAATGAAAATGCAGAGAAGGGAGACAGAAGGAGAAAATAGCAGGAGGAGATAGGAAATGAAAGAAATTTTTTTAAAAAGACAAGGAAATCATTGAGAGAACAAAAACAGAAAAGGGAAAACTAAGAGAAGTCATCTTTTTTCTTGTGAGAGGACAGTTTATGCTGTCCCAGGCAATCTTTCAAAAATTATCTCGGGCCTTATGAATAAGAGCAGCAATGTGGTTTTGTTGTTTTGTTTATTTTGTTTTTGTCTTTGCTTTGGGGACGAGATGGACTTCTGCAGTTCTGGTGAGTACCATCTTTTGTCTTTTTCATTTTTAATTTTTTAATCTTTTTCATCATGATAAGTGTTCTTTTTAATGCCCATCTCCCTTTTTCCCCATTCCCCCCACTCACCTGAGCAAAATAAGTCGGTCAGACAAATGCCATATGATCTCACTCATACGTGAAATTTAAGAAACAACAGATGAGCAAAGGGAAAAAAGAAAAACAAGTGAAGAAAAAGACTATTAATTATGGAGAACAAACTGATGGTTCCTGGAGAGGAGCTATTATCTTTTTTAATAGGCTATTGGATGTACACTGTTAAATGCATTTGGGTTTCTTGGAATCATGTTTCTTTATTATTTCCTTTAGGGAACTGAGAATTTTGAACCAGCAACTTAGAGAACAAGGAAAAACCCAAAAGGCAACTGGTGCTCTGGAATGCAACCTTGAATGTAGGTAAAAGAACTTTAAGACCTGATAGTAAATTCTTTGTTCTAGAAATACTGGTAAAGAATTGAGCTTTCTTAATTACTTTGTCTTAAGAAGACTTTTAATTTACATTTGAAAAAATAGGAATAATACATATTATTAAAAATTAAAATAGACCAGGAAAAAAAAATAAGAGATCTGTGGTATTAGTTATGTCCACAATAGCCAAAATATGAAAAAAGATGTGGTGTTAAAAAAAAAAAAAAGTGGTACACACACACACACACACACACACACACACACATATTACTCAGCCATCAAAAAGAATAAATCTTGCCATTTGCAATGACATGGATGGACCTAGTGGAAATTTTGCTAAGGAAAATAAGTTAGAGAAAGACAAATACCATATATAAAAAAGAGACAAATATTATATGATTCCACACATATGTGGAATTTAATAAACAAAACAGATGAACATAGGGGAAGAGAAGGAAAAATAAAATAAGATTAAAAACAGAGAGGGAAGGTGCCTGGGTGGCTCAGTCGGTTAAGTGTTTGCCTTTGGCTCTGGTCATAATCCCAGGGTCCTGGGATTGAGCCCAACATCAGGCCCCTTGCTCAGCAGGGAGCATACTTCCTTCTTTCCCTCTTGCTCTATCAAGTAAATTTTTAAAATCTTAAAAAAAAAAAAAACCCAACTAAAAAAGACCAGAGAGGGAGGCAAACCATAAGAGACTCTTATCTCTAGGAAACAAACTGAGGATTGCTGGAGAGGCAGTGAGTGGGGGGATGGGGTAGTTAATTAGGTGATGGGCATTAAGGAAGGCATGTGATATAATGAGCATGGGGTGTTATATGCAACTGATGAATCACTAAATTCTACACCTGAAACTAATAATACACTATAGGTTAACTAAATTGAATTTAAATAAAAGAATTTTTTATAAAGCTCTGTGCTATTATACCCAATAAGACATGTCTCCTGTTCATGTAGAATTGATCTGTTTCACAAATTCTGAGTTCCTACCATGTGCCCAGCACTAAAAGAACTAAAATATGTGTATTTTTTTCTTTTTTAAAAATGAGATTACACTGGATATGGTCTTCTGAAGCTTACATTTATTCATTTAATATGTAGTGGATAGTTTTTTTTTCCAGGTTTTTATTTAAATTCCAGTTAATTAACATGCAGTGTAATATTAGTTTCAAGTGTAGAATTTAGTGATTCATCACTTACATACAACACTCAGTGCTCAAGTGCCCTCCTTAATTCTCATCACCCATTTAACCCATCCCCATCCACCTGCCCTCCAGCAATTCTGTTTGTTCTCTATAGTTAAGATTCTATTTTATGGTTTGCCTCTCTTTTTTTTTTCCCCATGTTCATCTGTTTTGTTTCTTAAATTCCACTTATAAGTGAAATATGGTATTTGTCTTTCTCTGATTGACTTATTTTCACATAATACTCTCTAGCTCCATCCATGTTGTTGCAAATGACAAGATTTCATGCTTTTTGATGGCTGAGTCATATTCTGTGTGTGTGTGTATACACCATATTTTCTTTACCCATCCATGAGTTGATGGGCATTTGGGCTCTTTCCATAATCTGGATATTGATCATGCTGCAGTAAAA
This sequence comes from Mustela nivalis, assembly GCF_964662115.1. Classification (NCBI taxonomy): domain Eukaryota; kingdom Metazoa; phylum Chordata; class Mammalia; order Carnivora; family Mustelidae; genus Mustela; species Mustela nivalis. The sequence continues at coordinate 117,674,349 of NC_139020.1, forward strand.
ATTGGGGTGTATGTATCCCTTTGAATCTATATTTTATGTCCTTTGGGTAAATACCTAGTAGTGCAATTGCTGGGGTATAGGGTTGTTCTATTTTTAACTTTTTGAGGAATCTCCATGCTGTTCTCCAGAGTGGCTGCACTAGCTTGCATTCCCACCAACAGTGTAAGAGTGTCCCCCTTTTCTCTATATCCTCACTAACACCTCTTGTTGCCTGTGTTGTTAATTTTAGCCATTCTGACAAATGTGAGGATACATGTTGTTGTAGTTTTGATTTGGATTTCCCTGATGTTGAGTGATGAGGATTTTTTCATGGGTCTGTTAGCATCTGTATATCTTCATTGGAAAAATGTCTATTCGTGTCTTCTGCCCATTTTAATAAAACTGGATTATTTGCTTTGGGGGTATTCAGTTTGATAAGTTCTTTATGTATTTTGAATACTAACTCTTTATTAGATATGTCATTTGGAAATATCTTCTCCCATTCCAAAGGAAAACCTTTTAGTTTTGTTGATTTCCTTTGCTGTACAAAAGCTTTTACTTTGATAAGGTCCCAATAGTTTATTTTGCTTTCGTTTCCCTTGCCTTAGAAGACCTATCTAGTAAGAAGTTGCTACATCCAATGTCAAAGTGTTTGCTTCCTGTGTTCTTCTCTAGGATTTTGATAGTTTCCTGTCTCACATTTAGGTCTTTCTTCATTTTGAACTTATTTTTGTGTATGGGGTAAGAAGGTGGCCCAGTTTCATTCTTTTACATGTGGCTGTCCAGTTTTCCCAACCCATTTGTTGAAGAAACTGTCTTTTTTCCATTGCACATTCTTTCCTACTTTGTTGAAGACTAGTTGACCATATAGTTTTGGGTTCATTTCTTCATTTTCTGTTCTATTCCACTGATTTATGTGTCTTGTTTTTGTGCCAGTACCATTGTATCTTGATCACTATGGCTCTGTAGTATAACTTGAAGTCTGGGATTGTGATGCCTCTAGCTTTGCTTTTCTTTTTCAAGATTGTTTTGGCTATGCAGGGTCTTTCGTGGTTCTATACAAATTTTAGGATTGTTTTTTCAAGTTCTGTGAAAAATGCTGGTGGTATTAAGATAGGGACTGAATTAAAGGTGCAGATTGCTTTGGGAAGTATAGACAGTTTTTTTGAAGGTTTTATTTATATATTTGAGAGAGAGACAGAGAGAGCATGAGCAGGGCAAGGGGCAGAGGGAGAGGGAGAGAGATAAGCAGACTCCCCACAGAGTATGGAGCCTGACATGAAGCTCAATCCCAGGATGCTGAGATCACGACCTGAGCCTAAGTCAGATGCTCAATCAACTGAGCCACCCAGGTGCCCTGGAGTTTAGACATTTTAACAATAATTGTTTTTCCAGTGTATGAGCATAGAATATTTTCTATTTTTTTGTGTCACTTTTAATTTCTTCTATTAATATTGTATAGTTTTCAGAATACAAATCTTTTACCTCTTTGGTTAGGATTACTCTTAAGTATCTTATGGTTTCTGGTGCAGTTGTAAATGGAATCAATTCCTTGATTTCTCTTTCTGCTGCTTCATTGTTTGTATATAGAAGTGCAACAGATTTCTGTACATTGATTTTGTATCCTGCAACTTTACTGAATTTGTGTATCAGTTCTAGCAATTTTTTGGTGAGTCTTTTGGGTTTTCTAAATACAGTATTATGTCATCTGAAAACAGTGAAAGTTTGACTTTTTCTTTGCCCATTTGGATCAATTTTATTTCTTTGTGTTGTCTGATTCCTGAGGCTAGGACTTAAAATCCTGTGTTAAATAACAGTGGTAGCAGTGGACGTCCCTGTCTTGTTCCTGACTGTAGAAGAAAAGCTCTCGGTTTTTCCTCACTAAGGACTATATTAGCTGTGGGTTTTATAGGGCCTTTGTTATGTTCAGGTATGTTCCATCTAAACCTGCTTTATTGAAGGTTTTTATCATGAAAGGATGTTGTAGTTCTGTGCTTTTTCTGCATTCTATTGAGAGGATCATATGGTTCTTAGCCTTTCTTTTGTTAATGTGGTGTGTCACGTTAATTGATTTCTGAATATTGACCACCCTTGCAGCCCAGGAATAAATCCCACTTAATTGTGGTGAATGATTCTTTTAATATACTATTGGATACAATTTGGTAATATTTTGTTGAGAATTTTTGCATTCGTGTTCATCAGGGATATTAGCCTGCAGTTCTCTTTTTAAGTAGAGTCTTTGTCTGGTTTTGGAATCAGAGTAATGCTGGCTGCATAGGATGAGTTTGGAAGTTTTCCTTCCATTTCTATTTTTTGGAATTGTTTACGAAAAATAGGTATTAACTCTTTTTTAAATGTTTGGTAGAATTCCCCTGTGAAGCCATCTGACCCTGGACTTCTGTTTCTTGGGAGATTTTTGATTATTGCTTCAGTTTCTTTGCTGGTTATTGATATGCTCCAGTTTTCTATTTCTTCCTGTTTCAATTCTGATAGTTTATGTGTTTCCAGGAATTTATCCATTTCTTCCTGGTTGTCAAATTTGTTGGCATATAATTTTTCATTAAAATTCTCTTATAATTATTTGCATTTCTGTGGTGTTGGTTGTTATTTCTCCTCTTTAGTGATTTTATTTATTTTGGTCCTTTCTCTTTTCTTTTTGACAAGTTTGGCTTGGGGGTTATTAATTTTATTATTTTTTTTCAAAGAACCTCTCCTGGTTTCATTGATCTATTCTACTGGTTTATTAGCTTCTATATAATTTATTTTTACTCTAATCTTTATTATTTTCATTCTTCTGCTGGCTTTAGGCTTTGTTCATTGTTGTTTTTCTAGCTCCTTTAGATGTAAGGTTAAGTTGTTTGAGATTTTTCTTGCTTCTTGAGGAAGGCCTCTATTGCTATATACTTTCCTCTTAGGACTGCTTTTGCTACATCCCAAAGGTTTTAGACCATTGTGTTTTCATTTCATGTGTTTCCATGTATTTTTTAATTTCTTCTTTAATTTTCTTGTCGATCCATTCATTCTTTAGTAATATGTTGTTTAACCTCCATGTGTTTGTGGTCTTTCTAAAGTTTTTCATGTGGTTGACTTCAAATTTCATATCTTTCATGGTCAGAAAATAGGCATGGTGTGATCGCAAATCTTTTTCTGCTTTTTGAGGCCTGATTTGTGAACTAGTGTATGATCTGTTCTGGAAGATGTCCCTTGTGCACTCAAAAAGAATGGGTATTCGGGGGCACCTGGGTGGCTCAGTGGGTTAAAACCTCTGCCTTCGGCTCAGGTCATGATCCCAAGGGTCCTGGGATCGAGCCCCGAATCGGGCTCTCTGCTCCGCAGGGAGCCTGCTTCCTCCTCTCTCTCTCTCTCTGCCTGCCTCTCTGCCTACTTGTGATTTCTCTCTGTCAAATAAATAAAATCTTAAAAAAAAAAAAAAAAAGAATGGGTATTCAGCTGCTTTGGGATGAAATGTTCTGAATATATCTGTTAAATCCATCTGGTCCAGCGTGTCATTGAAAGCCATTGTTTCCTTATTGATTTTCTGCTTAGATGATCTGTCCATTGATGCAAGTAGGGTGTTAAAATCCCCCATTATTATATTATTATCAATGAGTTCCTTTATGTTTGTTATTAATTATTTTATGTTTTTGGATGCTCCCAAGTTGGGGGCATAAATATTTACCATTGTTGTATCTTCTTGTTGGATAGTCCCTTTATTATGATATAGTGTCCCTCATCTCTCTCTCTCTTTTTTTTTTTAATTTTATTTATTTATTTGTCAGAGAGGGAGAGCACAAGCAGAGGGAACAGCAGGCAGAGGGAGAGGCAGGCTCCCTGCTGTGCAAGGAGCCCTTTGTGGGATTTGATCCCAGGACCCGGGGATCATGACCTTAGCTGAAAGCAGATGCTTAACCTACTGAGCCACCATGGCTTCCCATCCTTCATCTCTTGTTACAGTCTTTGGTTTAAAGTCTAGTTTGGGGGTGCCTGGGTGGCTCACTTGGTTAAACATCTGACTTCAGCTCAGGTCATGATCTCAGGATCCTGGGATTAAGCCCCAAATGGGGCTCTGCACTCAGCAGGGAGTCTACTTCTTCCTCTCTCTCTGTCCCTCTCGCTACTTATGTGCTCATGTTCTCTCTCAAATAAAATCTTTTAAAAAAGTAAAACAAAAAAAATGCAGTCTAGTTTGTCCAATGTAGGTGTATTACTACTCTGGATTTCTTTTGACATCATTTGCATGATGTTTCTTCTTCCCCTCTCTTTCTTTCCTCTTCTTTTTTTTTTTTTTTTTTTTTTTTTTAAGATTTATTTATTTACCTTAGCATGCAGAAGTCAGGGGAGGGCAGAGGGAGAGAATCCTTAAGCAGACTCCCTGCTGAGTGCAGACCTAGACACAGGGCTTGAACCTGTGACCCATAAGATCATGACCTGAGTTGAAACCAAAAGTGGGATGCTCAACCATCTGAGCCACCCAGGCACCCCTCCATCCCCTCACTTTCTATCTGCAGGTGTCTTTAGGTCTAAATTGAGTCTCATTTTTTTTAATCCATTCTGATGCCCTACATCTTTTGATTGGAGCATTTACTCCATTTACATTTAGAGTAATTATTGACAGATATGTGCTTAGTGCCATTTTATTACTTGTTTTGACATTGTTTCTGGAGATTTTCTCTGTTCCTTGCTAGTCTTTGTCACTTTTGGTCTTTCCTTCTTGCTCAGAGTCCCCATTAATATTTCTTGCAGGGCTGGTTTAGTGTTCATGAACTCCTTTAGTTTTTATTTGTCTGGGAAACTCTTTGTCTTTCCTTCTATTCTGAATGTCTGAATGATACCTTTGCTGGATAGAGTATTGATTGTTGGTTGCAGATTTTTCCCATTCAGCACATTGAATATATCATGCCACTCCCTTTTGGCCTGGCAAGTTTCTGTGGGAGATCTGTAGCTAGTCTTATGGGTCTTCCCTTGTAAGTTAGGGACTTGTTTTTGTCTTGCTGATTTTAGAATCTTTTTCTTCATCACTAGATTTTGTAGATTTAACTAAAAATCTGGTGCTGGCCTGCTTTTGTTGATTTTGGTGAAAGTTCTCTCTGCCTACTGGATGTCTGTTTCCTTCCCCAAATTAGGGGAGTTTTCAGCTTTTATTTCCTTAAATAAATCTTCTGCCTCCTTTTCTCTCTCTTGTTCTGGTATTGCTATGATGCAAATGTTATTACATTTAATGGAGTCACTGAGCTCCCTAAGTCTACTCTTGTGATCCATCATTCTTCTTTCTCTCTTTTGTCTAGCTTCATTATTTTTCATAACTCTATCTTCCATATCAGAAATTCTGTATCAAAATTTATCTAAGAAAGGTAAATTTCTTATTTGTTCCTCTGCCTCTTCCATCTTTGTGGTCATTACATCCAGTTGGTTTCAAATCTCAGATATTGAATTTTTCATTTCTGCCTGATTGTTTTTTCACTCTTTTACCTCTGTGTGAAGACCTCCCTGAAGTCTTCCATGCTTTTCTCAAGTCTAGCAAGTATCCTTATGGCATATTACTTATATAAGTTTCTTTTTTTAATCTGTTTCAATTACATCTCTGGCCATGATCTTTTCTTGCTCTTTCTTTTGGGATGAATTCCTCTATCTTGGCATTTTATCTAGGTCTCTTCTACTGTGTGTTAGGAAAGCTTGTGATGTTTCCTGCTCCTGAGAGTAATCCTTTATGAAGAAGAGGTCATATAATGTTTAGTCCAGGACCTGGTGCTTCAGGGAGCATCTCTGATGTGTGCCACATGCACTCAGGTGCTGTGTTTGGTTGCTCTGTCCCTCAGGTCAGTTGTCTGCAAAGGTTCTCCTTACCTGCCATGAACAGTGCTTGAAAGTTGGCCAGAGTGTGGCGAGTTTTAGTTAGGGACTGCTTGTTAAATGAAACTTGATGCCACTTCCACTAGAACGAAGCCTTACAGAACCCTAAGTTGGTAGACATATACGTGCAGGGGTTTATGCTGATCTTCTGGGAAGATCTGCTGGATCTGATCCTTTAACACACTTGTCCAAGAAAAGCGGTACCAGTAGAGCACAGGAAAGGACTTGGTGTAAGCAGGTTAGGCAGCCAGTGTTGGTGCTGTGCTGTTTATGGAATTGGTTTATGCTGAGAGCTGGGGGAGGGAAATGGTGCTAGCCAGCCCCTTTGTTCTGAGAGAAGGGAGTCAGTGCTTGCTGCTCTCAGGGAGGCCCTCTCAGAAGAGTGAATACTTTCCCCTTATGTGTCCTATGCATTTTTCAGATTGCTGTTTTTACACTCTGGGTTGCTTGCCTGCCTTGCGCTGCTGGAACAGCACAGTGCACTTTGGGCTCTGTTCTAGCCAAGCCTGCTGACTTAAAACTCCAAACTTTGGGGACCTGGTGTGGTAGAGACCTCTGCTGGTCTTTGGGGGAGGGTCTCGGTGCACTGGGACTAATGCAGGTTTGACCCAGAAGGGCTGTTGTGCCAGAGGACAGGGGTGTGGGATTTGGAGCAATCTGGTTAAACAGCCAGTGTCCTGGTTAGCGGCCCTCAGCAGGTGTCCAGCAGGTGTCCAGCAGGTGTCGCTGCACCTTTGCTTAAGGGTGGGTGAGGAAAATGGTGCCTGCTGGCTCTTTTGTCTGTAGAGAGGCAATACCACCTCTCAGATGCACTCCAGAAAGTAAAAACAGCCTTTCCCTGGGCCCCTTAGGTGTTCTTTAGATTGTGCTGTGTGCCCTGGGATTGCTTGCCTGCCTTCTCTCCAGCAGTAGGGCAGCACCCTCAGATCTCTATCCCGGCCAAGCCCAGGGACCTTTAAAACTCCAGTCTTTGAGCCCCACTGGTTGCAAAAACTCATAAAAATCAGCCCCTCTTGTTTTCCCAGCCAATGGCTTTGGGGAACTGGTCTCCTTGTAGGTATCCCTGTGCACTCCAGTTTCCCACACCTTCCTCTGCAACCAGCGCTCCCTTCCCTCTGTAGTACCTGCCACCCTCTTCTCCCCCAAACCATGCCTCTCCACTTCCTCCCTTCCTCCATGTAGCCTCTTCTCTCCCTCTAGTTGCACAGTTTGTTCTATCGGTCCTCAGATAAATTTCTTGGGTGTTCAGAATGATTTGATAATTATATAGCTGTGTTCAAGGGATGAGGCAAGCCTAGGGTCCTCCTGCTATGCCACCGTCTTAGCTCCCTGCCCTAATGCCCTAATTAAACCTATAATGGGTATTTTTCTTTCTGTTTAAGAACTGCTTGGATATTCTGCTTATGTGGTTCCATCCTTCAAATACTCTATTGGTATTTGAAGTTCTCTGATGATCATTATCTAGGGTATCTTCCCAGTGCAAACCATGCTGCAGTAAAAATCTTATACATATGTCTTTGTGCACATTGTGAGCATTTTGTAGATTATAGTTGTAGAATTACTGAGTCAAAGCATATATACAGTTGCAATTTTGACAGATATTGCCAAATTATGTTTATGGATCATCGAGTTTAAAATAATAGAAAAAAGCGGGGGGGAACCTACAGCAGAGGAAAATATGAGAACTGTTTGTTTTTGTATTCTTGGGATCTTTTCCTAAGCCTGACAAAACTCAGTTGCCAGAAAGGAAAAGATGATAAAATTTGTCCTCTGAATTTTTTTTCATTTTTCTGAACAGCAAAATTATAAACGCATTTAAAACACATCAACAAAATGGGGAAAATGTTTTCATAATATATTATATGACAGAGGCTTAATTTTCTTTACATATAAATAGCTCTTGCAAAGTAATAAGAAAAATATGATCACCCAACAGAACACATACTTCATGAAACTGCTCATCTTCACTAGAGTAATTTTGGAAAAAGTCACTCTGGTTCCCCTATGAATAAACAGTGGGGGTGAGGATGGGTGGGAAAGGAGGCTAAGATAGGAAGTGGGGAGATTGGTGATTGCCGTTGTATTCTTTTTAGTCTCTGCTCATTTACCTTATTGTTCCCTTGAGAGCACTTACTGCTATTTATAATTACTTGTTTGTTATCAGCTCTTTGAGAACAGGGACCATGTCTCCTAATCACCACTGTACGTCCAGATTCTAACACCATGCCTCACACATAGGTCTTTATTCATTAAGTGAATTGTGCCATATACTTCTATAGCCATTAAAGAGAATGTGATAGATCTCTGTCCCTGTACATATCAGTCTTACGGGGAGGAAAAAGGCACTGTTAGAAACTATGGGTACAGTATGATTCATCTCTTTTTAAATATGTATATTATATGCATGAGTACTTTTCCAGAAAGATACCAAAGTTAATAGTGATTGCCTTTAGGAGGAGAGCAGAGGTAGGGTAGTGAGGAAGACTGTTCACTGAGAATCACTTGGTATCATTGGTATTTCATCATGTTTGAATTTTTTTTTACTCTGTGCATGTATTATGATTTCATTAATAAAGGTAAAAAAATGTTAATGCCCCAGATATCAACTAGAGAAAAAAGGTATGACTTCTGCATCAAATATTAAAAATATATTCAGTATTTACATAGAATTACTATGTAGTAGTACGTAGAACTACTCCAGCATATAATTCTTAAGCAAAACCAGTAAATTCCAGATCTTTTCTTTTTTAAAAGCAGATCTTTTTCAGGTTTGTGCTTTTTAAATTCAAGCAGCAATTCTTTGATCTGTTTTTTCTTGCAGTGTTTTCCCTTCAGTCATTGAACAAGTCCCTGCAAAACCAATTACAAGAGTCACTGAAGAGCCAGGAATTACTACAGAGTAAAAATGAGGAACTTTTAAAAGTGATTGAAAATCAGAAAGATGAAAACAAAAAATTTGCTGGTATATTTAAAGAGAAAGATCAGACTTTACTTGAAAATAAACAACAATTTGACATTGAGACAACAAGAATAAAAATTGGTATGTATTTGAATTGTAGTTTTGGTCACAGTTTTTAAAAAGAATGAAGAAACTGAAACTTTTTTGTGGTTTCAGAATTGGAGGAAGCCTTAGTCAATGTGAAAAGCTCTCGGTTTAAGTTAGAAGCTGCTGAAAAGGAAAATCAAATTTTGGGAATAACATTACGTCAGCGCAATGCTGAGGTGGCTCGCCTGAGAGAATTAACCAGGTAACGTTGACTTTTTTTGACTAACATACCTCTTGTCAGTTTATTTATAGAATAATCATTTTAGAAATGATTTTAGCCTGCTCTCTTTCCCCCTTTGCTCTTATTTTGTTAGTAATTTCTGATGATGTTTTCTTCGGCTCCAGTTAGATATGGAAATGCCAAACCTGGCTCAGTGCCTTTCTAAACCATGTGATTCCAGGAAAAGGGCTCTTGTAAGGAGCTTCAGCTTTGTAGGTAAGCTGAAGACTAATTTAGCAAATGGTGGGGAGCCCTCTGGCTCTGAAGCCAGAGAGAACTGAATGGAATCCCAATCTCTACCATGTACTGGCTGTGACTGTAAGCAAGTCATTGACCCTCTGTAAACCTCAGCTGTGAAGTGGGGCATGATTAGGGTTGATGGGAACACGAAGAAATCACTCACGTGATGCTCTGAACACAGAAACCCTCAGGCCAGGTGATCTCAGGAAAGTCATTTAGCCTTTTTGGGCCCCAGTCATTTCAACACGAAAGTGAGGGAGTTGGCAGCAACCCCTAAGAGCCCTTGCTTCCTTAATATGTCTTTTCTTTTCTTTCTTTCTTTTTTTTTTTTTTTAAGATTTTATTTATTTATTTGACAGAGAAAGATCACAAGTAGGCAGAGAGGCAGGCAGAGAGAGATAGGGAAGCAGGCTCCCCACTGAGCAGAGAGCCTGATACAGGGCTCAATCTCAGGACCCTGAGATCATGACCTGAGCTGAAGGCAGAAGCTTAACTCACTGAGCCACCCAGGCGCCCATAACACGTCTTTTCTTAAATCAATAAAATCACCCCAATTTTTATAAGATGTGTACTTTAAAAGTTCAGTTTTCTCTTGAGACATTTGTTAAGAATTGGATTTCCAACTACTTATTTAAATACTAGAGGAGAAGTCAGTGATTTTAGGCCTGAATATCATCAGATCTGACCATGCATCTGAATGATCCTGGAGGTTCATAGTTCCAAATACTAAATGATTTTGAATATAAAATGATCCCCTTATATTTCAAATGAGAAGATCTGTTTTGAATTACGAAGTTCTAGGAAAATAGATGAAACAGTGATGTGTATGTATATATATAATATATTAATTTAGTTTTATAAGCATATTTGAAATGATTATATATAAGCTATGTTAATATAGAAATAATGCTTTTTTCCACATTCATATTTCACTCAAACTCTTATTGAACAATGGGGACAAGCAAAAGACACTATATATCCATGTAGTGTTATAATTAATTGGGCTTTGGTCAGAGTTTCTAAAATGTTGACTTATACCACTCTTGTTCAAAGTAAAGTGAGAGAATGTCCCTTCTAATGAAAGCCTTTATAAAGTCACCAAAGGAAAGCATCTCCTCTTTTTGAAACTCTGTTTCAAAATGAAATGAAATGAAAACTCTGTTATTATCAAGTATTTATGGTAAAATAAATTTTATGGTAAAAAGAAGCTAGTCACAAAAGACCACATTTTATGATTCCATTTAATAGGAAATGTTCAGAAGAGGCAAACCCATGGAAACAAAAAATAGATTAGGGGTTGCCAGTGGCTGGGAGAAGAGGGGAAGAAGTGGGGAATGAGTGCTAGTGGGTATAGGGTTTCCTTTTAGGTGGTGAAAATGTTCTGAAATTGGATAGAGGTAACAATTACATAACTCTATGAATATACTAAAAATAACTCAGTCATACACCTTAAAAGGGTGACTTTTATAGGATATAAACTTTTTCTTGAAAATGCATTTGGTATATTGTCTATTTGGAAAAGAAAACTAGAACAGCAAGTCAGCATGGTCAGATTCCATGAGTGGTTGCGTAGGTGTCCCTGGGGGCTTCTCCTTATATAAAGGGCATGGTGTTCAGCTTCTAGCAGAAAATGCAACGGATGATCTAGTTGCCTGAGAATTTACTTTTAGTCTCACAGTCTTTACTTCATACTACTAAATCTAGCTCCTTTGTGAGCATGAAATCAGAAGCTGATGTAATCTTTTATTTATTATGTACTTTGATTTTTTTCCCCAATGTCTTCTCCCTCCCATATCTATTATTTTATTGATCCTCATCTATGATGAAAAGATTGTAATATCTGCATTTTCATGGATGAGAAAACTGGGACCATGTAAGTTCAATGTTGATAGAAAGTTAGTAGCAGAGCTGGGACTGAAACTCACATCTCTTAATCCCTAGTCAGATTTGCTCTCACTCTTGCACGTGACATGTCCTTAGCTAAAATAGTTTATTCCTGGTAACAACTCCATGCCTAATTTAGTCTAAGTGAAACTTAATGCATTTTTTTTTAACCTGAGAGATGGAGGAATAAAAAGGTGGATTAATTTGCTTATTCATTTATTCAACAAACATGTATTGTATATTATACTCCAGATACATACGTGTGAAATACAAAAATATTAAATCATTTTAGTTGCTGAATATCCATGTCATCAAGTTAAAAGCTTATTCTAGCACTTTGAGATGGATATAGGAAGATACATCCTTTTTAAAGAATAAACTTGACTGAATGCTATTTAACATGTGTGGTGCATTTGTGAAGAAAATTAATAATAAAAATGTAAGGGCAGTTTTCATAGTAGTAGTATAATTATTGTAGAAATTAGCATAAATGGAAGCCCAAGGAAATGAGGGGACCTGCCTGACTTTCATAGCTCATTGGTTCCCGAGCTGGTACCTGAGCCAAGATTTTATATTCCCTCTTCAGCCTCGCTCTCTGTTTTATTTTTTAATTTTAAAGATTTTTATTTATTTATTTGATAGAGAGAGATCACAAGTAGGCAGAGAGGCAGGCAGAGAGAATGGGGGGGAAGCAGGCTCCCTGCTGAGCAAAGAGCCCGATGTGGGGCTCGATCCGAGGACCCTGAGATCATGACCTGAGCCGAAGGCAGAGGCTTAACCCACTGAGCCACCCAGGCCCCCCTTGCTTTCTGTTTTAGAAAACATAGCTTCTTTCTGACAGAAGAGGAAGTGTTTTTTAGAGATTCTTCTATCTCTGTAAGAGATACCTTTGTACCTGCTCATTCTTTCAAAATAACAATCTGCCTTTTCTAGTGGTTTTTTTTTTTTTAGGAATGAAAAGGATTCACTTGCAACTAGAGCCTTTTCTTAACATTCACCCTAACATAGAAGCATAGGAAATGAAAAAGGTCGTTACTTCTTGTATATTATCTGCTTTTAGAAGAGACTGTGTCTAAAATATTAGGTGGAAATGTTTTGGTCTCCTTAAGACTCTGGAGATTTTCCTGTCATGTGTTTTCCATTGTTGTAAAGGACCTTTGCTTTTCACACTGGGCATAAATCCAGCACCAGGACTACTAACTCACCCATTAGATTAACTGGCCTCTTGAAATGATTATAGAAACACAGAACGTCTTACAGGGCTTAGTACTACCCTTACATTTTCTGAAGATTTCAGTAACAACTTCAAAATCTAAGTATACCCACAGATGGCAATTTTTGCTTTTGTCAAAACAAAACAGAGAGTTCGTATTTGAGCTAAATTCACCCATGTTGGTGATTTATAGTATGTTTGGTGTTACCCTGTGCAATTTAGTTAATTAGGAGCATCTCCAATACTATAGCTGGGCTACTGTGACCATGTTAACTTTACTTTTGACAGAGGGTAATGCAGCAGTATCTGACAATACAGCTAAATCTTCATGTTCAACTAGCCCATCCTTCTTCCCCATAGTCATATGCCTCGGTAAGATAGGTGTTTGTTTTTTGTATGTGTTTTAGATAGTCTCTTAAAGGTTTCACAGAATTTCTGAGTGCCTTTCTCAGGTTGTTGAGGAGGGATAAAGGGACTAGTAGGTACATATATGAATTCTAAATAAATATCCTAAACCAGTTCTTAAAAAATATCCTCAACCATCTCTCCCTTCTTCAACCTTCAGTAATTTTGAAATACATCCTTATCACTTTTTCAAAATTTTACTACATGTTCTAAAACCATTAAAATGTGAAGGAAAATAAATATATTTTCATTAAACAAGTGGTAAATATTCTTATAGCTTCTAAGAACACTCTTACCAGTGCTGATACTTATTTAAATTAGTATATTTTTATAAATAGCTGAGAAGAAACCTTGAATGTCTTATTATAAAGATGTGTCAGTTTTCTAAGCATTAAAAATCAGCGTGTTTAGGTATATCCCACATAATAGAAACAAATAAATCTACTTTTTAGCTATTCAGGTGTTTATATCTCTTCCTTTAAAATTTTGACGTACTGTCATTTCTTTACTTACGGAGATTTTTCTTTTAGTTTCAGAGACAATGGTCAGTGACGTTTTTGTTTAAATCAGAAGCTTAGTAATTACTGTTAATTTCCAGAGTCAAACTTACTTTTTTTAAAGATTTTATTTATTTATTTGACAGACAGAGATCACAAGTAGGCAGAGAGGCAGGAAGAGGGGAGGCGGCGGGGCGGGGGGGGGGCGGGGGGAGCAGGCTCCCTGATGAGCAGAGAGCCTGATTCAGGGCTCGATCCCAGTACCCTGGGATCATGCTCTGAGCTGAAGACAGAGGCTCTAACCCACTGAGTCACCCAGGCGCCCCGAGATGAAACTTATTAATGTCATGTCCATTTCTTCCCTTTTTTGTCACTGATTTTGTTCACAGCAAAGATAAAATTTTTATTTAATTCTGGAAAGAAACCTCAATATAAGTATTCTTTCTAAAAACAAATAAAATGAAAAGTCCAGTATATAGACAGATAGAATTAATTAGTGGGTGATTATTCACTACAGCATTTTTAAAAGGTTCGTTCATATAACATAGATTTTGTCTTTAATAATAGTTCATTAGCTTCTTGAGAGAGGTATGAGAAAAAGTGGTTAGGAGCCATTGCCATTTGAAGAGCAGTCAGAACTCAAATTATGTTTAAGATGATAGGGTAAGCCAGGTTAAGCCAGGTTGGAAAAAAATTTGTTTTTCCTTTTGTAGGAAAAAAAAAACAAAACCCACTCATTCTCTATACAGAGATATAACCACTGCTGTTTAATATAGAGATTTCCTTTTAGTATTTTGTTTAGATATGTGTGACTATTTTACAAAAATAGTATTCTATCCATATTATTTATTGTCTGCTCTTTTAAGTTTAATCTTATATAATGAACATTTCTCCATCAGTGAATATTCCTTACAACACAACTATAAATGGCTATGGTGTGATTACAGCATAATTCAATCATTCTACTGTATTTGAAGATAAAGATAATCCATCTCTTTTCTATTATAAATTCTGTCTTTGTAAGTATATCTTGGGGTGTAGCCTCCTGCTGTATATATGTAGGATAAATTCCTAGAAGTGCAAATTAATGATCCAAAAATGTGGGATGTAGAAATATTTAAGACTTTGGATGTATTGCCAGTTTGTTCCCTGGAAGGGTTATACCAGTATACACTCCCACTAGTAGTACCTGCCTCTTCAAACTTCTTTGATAGTGGGTATTAATCTCATTTTATCATGTTAATTTGATAATCCAAAAAAAAAAAATCACATTTTAAAAATTTGAACTCCTCCAGTTAGAATTTGAACTTTTAAAACATGCTTACTGGCTAGTTGTAATCTTTTAAAACTACCTGTTGATGTCCTCTGTATCCTTTCAAAATTTGATGTATTTCTTATTGATATATAAGAACTTATATATGATTCAATTCAAAAAGACCAAAAGCTTGGTATAAAATAGCTTTAATAGGACTACTAATAAAAGCTGCTTTCAAATGAACACCCAGAGATCCTGAAGCAGTGCTAAGAAGCACTTTACCCTCATAGTTTATTATTTGATCTTATCTGATTTTCATTGTAATTCTGAAGTAGATATTTTCATTTTGCAGTTAAGGAACTTGAGATTCAGAAAGGTTGAATGACTTGCCCAAGATCACAGCTAGCGATAGGATTAGATTCCATTCCTGTCTGACTTCAGACTCTAAGTGGTTTTTCTTATATCACACTTCTCCTGGTACCTAGCTGTTGCTCATGCCTAATTATATCCTATAACTATCTCTACCGACCCTTTTTCCCCCAGGATTGTTCCAGTGCCCTTTGCATATATATTTTGAATGGAGAAAAATAACTTCATTACTAACAGAATCCATACCATTTTGCAATGTTGCTCAAGAATAAAGCATTTCATACCCTAAGAGAAAAAGTTCCTAAACCTGTATTTTTAAATATCATTATATTCGATTTAATATAGACCAAGATCTTTTAATCATTTGTTATTGTAATTTACTAATTCCAGATGCATTCTGGGATTTTGTGCTTTTTGTTGCTTTTTTCCTTGTTACAAACCAGGTGCTTGCTTCAGATCCTTTCTTTTAAAGATGACTTATAAATAAACAAACAGGTAAAAAAAGAATAATTAGTGTACTAAATTCTTCTTAACAGAACTTTACAGAGCAGTATGGCAAGGCTTCTTTCAGATCTTAGTATGGACAGTGCTCGCTCCAAGTCCGGGAACAATCTTACAAAATCACTTCTGAACATTTATGAAAAACAACCTCAACATGTCCCAATCCCTGCTCATAGTTCCATAATGAGCTACCTAAATAAGTTAGAAACAGATCACACTTTTACACATTCGGAGCCACTTTCTGCCGTCAACGATGAGGAGAACATGGAGCCAAATAGACCTTATGAAAGCGTTCTGCCCTCCAAAGGCCCTCAGCATAGTCACCCAAGGAACGCGGAGGAAGAAGCAGCCCCTGGGATCGGGTCTCCCCTTTCAGAAGAGGATACTGTTGAGGAGAGTGAAATCACAACTCTAATAGACCATGAGTGTACTCTGGATAATACAATTTATATTCCATTTGCTAGAAGCACTTCTAAAAAGAAATCACCGCTATCTACGAGATTATCCCCCCAGCCACAGATCACTGTGGCTTCGCCACAGCTGGTCAGCAACAGCGGACTTGCCTCTGAAAAAGAAAACAAATTGCGTGCACCTAGAGTCTGTTCCTCTTCCAGAAAGGAAGCCGAAGATTCACCTGAGAAACTAAGCGGGACAGCTGATATGGAAGACAAGCAGCTCCTCAAGAAAATAAAGGAAGCCATCTGCAAGATCCCGGCTACCCCTGAGGAGCCGCCAGGGCTGGCTGTGTGTCCCTGCCCCGCCACCGGTCAGAGCAGCAGCTTTCAAGTGAGGGGGAGTGCTGTCTCCGACGGTAGCTTTTTAAATTCGGACTTGACGTCCGACTGGAGCATGTCTTCTTTTTCAACGTTCACTTCTCGCGATGAACAAGATTTCCGGAACGGCCTGGCAGCCCTGGATGCTAATATTGCCAGACTCCAGAAGTCCTTAAGGATGGGTGTCCTGGAGAAATGAACTCAGAAGAAAAAGGGATGGAGTGCTTCTTTTTAAGAATAGACGTTGGCTACATTGAATGTATATTTTAAATTCTGTAGAGAAATGATGTTTTATATTAATTATGTATGATAATTGTATGAATAATAAATTTATTATTGGAATATATTGACATTCTGGAGTTTATATAAACAAGTCATTTAAGAATTGTTAAGAGAGGAGAGTTGTAGATAACTGGGTAAGTATTCTAAGTAATATTTTATTTTAGTACTTTGCTCTTAGAGGTTTTTTCTTACCCTGCTGGACTAAGGATCCAGGTCAGAAGGACTCTCTGGTTGTCCTAACAGATGGTAGGAAGGGAGTCTCTGGGTATAATTTATTATATTCAAACTAGGCTTTCTTTTCTCTTTCAGGATTCCTGTTTGTTTGGGGGTTTGGGGGGGGTTGAAGGTTTTTTTTTTTTTTTTTAAGATTTTATTTATTTATTTGAGAGAGATCACAAGTAGGCAGAGAGGCAGGCAGAGAGAGAGAGAGAGAGAGGAGGAAGCAGGCTCCCTGCTGAGCAGACAGCCCGATGTGGGACTTGATCCCAGGATCCTGAGATCATGACCTGAGCCAAAGGCAGCGGCTTAACCCACTGAGCCACCCAGGCGCCCTCCTGTTTGTTTTTTAATGGCATTGTGTTTTTATACGGGATGCTCTGTGCTGCAGGCTAGTGTTGTTGGTGAGACATAAAAACATTTCTTTTAAGAGAAAAATGCCAGTATCTCCATCTCTTAAAAAACGTTGATTGGTCCAAGAGAATATAGATAACATCCTAAGTTAGCATATGGTTTCTTAAAACGTTGTCATTTTTATTTATTTTTATCCTTCATGGATGTTTAACGCCTATAAAAAGTAAAGTCCAACTGATAAGGAAATGCTAATAGATAAGTCTTAATTTGGGAAATTTGGTTTGTTTTAAATAAATGAGAAATATTTGGTTTTTGTCCTTATTATATTTGAACATAAAGGAGTTTGTACATCTTGCGCTGGTTATAATTCTGCCTTTCCAAACTAATTCCTTTTCAGCCCTTGAGCTGAGAATGTTCTCTGTTTTATGAATAATATGAACTAAGCTAGTCTCTGCTTCTCTCTACTAGCAACTCCTTAACTACTCAGTACCACCTCTGTCCGTGCAAGCAGCACACCGGAGCTGTTAGAAGCCCAAGCCCTGTGCTATCACTAATACTTCCTGGTCTCCGGCACATGTCTTCCCGCACACTGTTTGGGCAGGCCTCATCATTAAAGAGTTCTGCCGGCACCAGGACCACCACCTCCTCCTGGTTTTTAAGTGTTGGTGCTACAACTCTGAAAGACCCATATATAATCTCTTTGACATGTCGAGATTTTATAGGTAGGGATTTATTATGTCTAAAAATATTAAATGAACTTTTAGTTTTTGTCATAGAATTGTCCATTAATATTTTAACGTTTCTTCCAGTATTCATAAATTAATTCATTGGTGTATTCGGAGGTGACAGTCCACAATTCTTTAACAGCATAAGTTACAAAGTACAGCTCGGAAATTTAAAACACAACAAGGAAGAAAACATCGTTCTCCTAAATATTCAGTTGTTACTCATATGCAGAAGTAAATTCTTAAGATTATTATATGATAATACAAGAAGAGTATTGTATTTTGCCCTTAACATAGGACGAGCATGCCTTTGTGCAAAGGAAAGTATTGAATGTTTATGGATTCACTTAATTAGGGGTTAACAATGTGATTGAAAAACAAATGAGGGTGCCCCTGGGTGGCTCAGTCAGATAAGCAGCTGCCTTTAGCTCAAGTCCTGATCCCAGGGGAGTCCCTGGGAGTTGGAGTTGGGAGTCCCTACTCAGTGGGGAGTCTGCTTCTCCCTCTGTCCCTCCCCACCATTTGTGCTTTCTCTTTCTTGCTCTCTCACTCTCTCTCTGTCTGAAATAAATAAAATTTTTTGGGCACCTGGGTGGTTTAGTCAGTTAAGTGTCTGCCTTCAGCTCAGGTCATGATCTCGGGGTCATGGAATGCAGCCCTACTGCAGGCTTCTTGTTCAGTTGGGATCCTGCTTCTCCCTCTCCTTCTGCCCCTCCTCCCCATTCGTGCTCTCTCTCTTTCACTCAAAGTCTTTTAAAAAAAAAAGAAGAAAGAAAAGAAATGAGACTGGAAAAGTCCTCAGGATGCCTTACCAGGAGCTTACTATTTATTTAATATAAGACACACACATGGCATAGAAACATGAAATAATTTGATTAAATCTCAAGGTGAATATGATTCTAGCAAAAAGGATGGGATAGACAATGAGCTTTACAAAAGTTTAGACTAGAAGGAAGCCTACAAATGGTACAGAAAGACCTAGAAGAGAAGAAACTTCATTCTGATGTTTTAAGAACATGTAGGATTTGAATATCCTGCGAATATCCTCACAATATTTACCTGGTAAAGAAAGTATCACCAAAACGTGGGGCTTAAGTAGTATATTAAGAGAATGGTGGGGCGCCTGGGTGGCTCAGTGCATTGGGCCTCTGCCTTTAGCTCGGGTCATGATCTCAGGGTCCTGGGATCGAGCCTCGCATTGGGCTCTCTGCTGGGCAGAGAGCCTGCTTCCTCCCCTCTCTCTCTCTCTGCTTCCCTCTCTGCCTACTTGTGATCTCTCTCTGTGAAGTGAATAAATAAAATCTTTAAAAAAAAAAAAGAATAGTAAGTACACCAACCTGACTAACAGAGGGATCAAGGTTACTACAGTTGACTCTTGAACAACACAGGGGTTAGGGACACCCAACACCCCCTCTACAATCAAAAATCCATGTATAACTTGACTCCTGAGAAACTTAACTACTAATAGCCTGCTGTAATCTAGAATCCTTACTGAATATAAGGACCTATCTAGCAAGAGGCTTCCATTAAGGTTAAACAATAACCTTGTTGTTTAACCCTTAAACTGTCCCTGCTCCCCTTCCCCCAGGGGACTTACTTAAAAACAAGTCCTGGAAACCAAACCTAGGTAACAAAGCTCAAATACAAGGGTGGGTCAGGCCAGGTGGAAACATCCGATCAGTGGGGGGATGCATACTGTCTCCCTAGTTACCAAGGAGTATGGGCCCCTCTCTTTGGACACCTTTTGGGTGCCAATTCTGGCCAAGGTGATAGGCTGGTTCAAATGTCTACTAGGGTAAATTGTAATTCAGTTGGTCACCTAGCATCACTGGGCAGCTTTCTCTGTGTGTTACAATTTCATTGGCTACCTGTGCGTGGCCAGACCTAACCGCATGGCCTTTGCCCTTAAAAGCTAGTCTGGGAAACAGAAAGGTCGCCCTCTCTGTAAGAGGTGTGGCCCTGGCCGGTCAGTTTGATTCTTGATGCTTGCCGTGAAATAAAGCTTTGCTTGACCTTCGCTTTATATCAGTATCACTCCTTTAATCACGGACCCATTTTGGGGGGGCATAATACTGATAACATAAAGTTGATTAACATTTTTATGTTACATGCATTAATATACTGTATTCTTAGACTAAGCTAGAAAAAATGCAAAGAAAATCACATGGACTAGAAAATATATTCACAAAGCGATATTATATTTACCAGAAAATCATGTATAAGTTGATCTGCACAGTTTAAACCTGTATTCAAGGGTCAGCTGTATATGATAATGGCAACAGTAGATGATGAGCACAATTAGAAGAGTTAGGGTCAGACTAGAATGTCCTGAGCTCCAGGCTGAGGAATAATCATTAACCATGAAGTCTTAAGTGTTTGGGTATATTTGGTGGTAGTGGTTTGTTTTTAATTGAGGACCACCAGATAAAACTGGGTGTTCTCAAAGTTGCATAGAGTGATTGTACCTAAAGAGTAGACGTGGGGGAGGCTGGAAACCTCCTGGAAAGCTGTGGCAGTAGACCAGACAAATTGACAAGCCTTTGGCAATAAAGGTGAAAAAGGAGAAACAAACAAAATTTTTCAATAGGCTTGGTGACTTAACAGAAAATGAAAGAGAGAAATCAAAGATGACTCCAAGTTCTTCGATTTGATCAGTTTAAGTCACACTGAGCAACATCTCAAATGAAAAAGTTCGTGGTCAAGTTCCAAGTCTTGATAACAGTACTGATAATGGAAGAGTGGGATAAAAAGGAGAGAAAGTATGCCTGTTCTCAGTAGTCCTCTTTAGATCCTCACACAAGAAGTTAGTGTAGCTGCCTCTTCATAGTCTCAGAAGGGTCAGTCTGGCTCCAAATCCCAGCCCCTTCACAAAGCTGTTTCAGATGTTCCAGAGTGTGAAAAACAGAGTAGTGGAGTATCCCCCAGCCTCTTGACAGAGTGAACTTAGTGTCTCCTTGATAAATATTGGGTGTAAGATGGGAAAGAATTGTCCTCAAGCATTTTGTAACTGTTCTGTCCTCTCTTGGATTGGTGTAGGTAATGTACAGACGTCACAATGGATTTGGTATTTGTGATGAAAATACCGAAGATGAAAGAATCTGGTTCTGTGACCAAGTTTAGAGATCCTAAGGGATAAAGAAACTCAAGAAGTACTTCGTACACATTCTTCCTTTATTGTCCCTTGGAGTTGAGTAAATCTTGCAAAAATCTTTTCATTAATGACATTTATGTCAAGTGCCTTAAAATTCATAAAAGCTGCCTCAACACCTTGGAAAGGAGGGCAGAATTGCAATGCCCAGTTAGATAGAAAGGGCATGTGGCCAAGACACAATTTACCAAGTATGTACTCCTCACATTGTGGGGCGACCTCTTCAGCTAAGATTCCTTCATTCAATGAATAAATGAAATGAAAGCTCTAATATTTGCCAGGTACTGTTCTGGGCTCTGAGAATACAACAGTAAATACGATCTTCTCTGCCCTCAAGGAGCTTACATTATAGTGGGACACAAGAAAAGGAACATGAGTGTTTAATACTGTGAAGGAAAAAAATGGGAAGAAGCCAAAGATGACGGAATTGACTTAAGTGTCCATTATTTAATTAAGAAGCCCCTTCTCAAAAATTATGTTTAGCAATCTAGAATTTAAGCATGTCACCAGATAAAGCTGGATTTGATTTGTGAGCTAACACTCTCTTAATCATGTTTTAGATCTGTTAACTCTCAGTTTCCTTCTGCTCAGAATTGCTTAAATTTGCCTTATATCTTGATGTTGTAGTATACCACTTGTAGAGAACTGGGCACATTTTTTTTTTTTTAAAGCAGCTGGCCTGAACAGGACCTCCCTGAGAATTATCAGAGATGGTAAGAAGTTAGGGACTTCTTTTGCCTTTTTTTTTTTTTTTAATTTATTTACTTATTTGACAGAGATCACAAGTAGGCAGAGAGGCAGGCAGAGAGAGAGAGAGGGAAGCAGGCTCCCCGCTGAGCAGAGAACCCGATGTGGGGCTTGATCCCAGGACCCTGGGATCATGACAGGAGCAGAAGGCAGAGGCTATAACCTATTGAGCCACCCAGGTGCCCTGATGTTAGGTATTTATAAAGGGCTTAAGTTGAGTTTTTGAAGGGACTTTAATAAAAGTCATCTATCTCATTGTACCCAAAGAAGGAATCCATTCTACAGTGATACCTGCAACTGGTAGGATCTCAAGTGCACCGTATGTATTCCTTTTGCCTGGACCACCCTTTCATTCCTCTGGACCTATTACTCATTTTTCATACCCATGGTACTACTACTGTACTTTGTATATGTCTCTGTCGATGCATTTATCTGTTTTCATGTCAACCTCTCCCACCCTGTATGCTACTTGCTTTTTTACTTTTTTTAAGATTTTTATTTATTTGTCAGAGAGACCACACAAGCAGGGAGAGTGTCAGGCAGAGAGAGAAACAGGCTCCCTGCTGAGCAAGGAGCCCGACTCCACACTTGATCCCAGAACCCCGAGACCATGACCTGAGCCGATGGCAGACACTCAACTGACTGAGCCACCCAAACATTTGTTCATACTTGACACCTCTTATGGCATTTGGTGCCTATCATATAGTAGACAGTTCATAACAAGTGTTGGACTTTGCTAAGTCCCTGGCAAATGGTCATCTCGCCTTCACTTGATTTTCCATTGGTGTTGGTAAGTTCACGCAACAGTCTGTAGCTTTATTAGACATACCTAAGCTCCTGGCATTAGCTTCCCTGTATTTTTTTATTCTTTATTCCCATTGTTAACTTCTGAAGCAAAATCCAATTGTTTAGCAAATATCCACACACTACTGATATTGTGAAGAAGCCACAGATTTTTTTAATATTTGTGGGGGGTAGATATAGGGTGAAGCATTTATTTAATTCTGTCACCGTTGCAGGGATCATTTATCCTACCAACCTACCTTACCAGTTTATGGGAGGGATAAATGGAGGCAAAGCACTTTGAAAGCCAGGGCACTACATAATCGGTGACGTACAATACTGAAGGAGCTCTCACCGTCCTGCTTTCCTCGCTTGGTGTCCTCCAGTTTGTCAGTGTCTTAAAACTTAAACCCAGCCATGAGCAGAGGAACTCCAGATGTGATGTTATCAAGCAGAATTGTTATCAAGTTATCAAGCCCCTAGTGAGAGGGACACCTGGGTGGCTCAGTTAGTTAAACATCTGCATTCAGCTCAGGTCATGATCCCAGGGTCCTGGGACTGAGTCCCGCATCTGGCTCCCGGGTCAGCTGATCAGCTGATAGTCTGCTTCTCCCTCTGCCTATTACTGTCCCTGCTTGTGCGCTCTCTCTCTCTCTGACAAAAAAAAAAAAAAAAGATTATAGTTAGATTACCACTTCCTATGATTTTATTAACGTTTTGGCCATTATATTCCATTACAGATCATATTAGGGCTATAGTCCTTTCTAGATGGTATTCGCATTGTCATTCTTGGTGTTGAGTGGCATCATGTTAGGACAGCTCAGGGCAGCCCAGGTCCTTCCAGTCTGGTTAGAAATGAACCGTTCCTCAAAGCTCAGGTTCTGACCAAGCAAGTGGTCTCAGCTGCCCCAGAGGCAAAGTTCACACTTAATCACAAACTCACCTGTGAAGCCAGGTCTGCAAGAGGCTGCAAAGAAAGGTGAAAAGAGGCAGGCGGAACCAAGAGACTTAGGTTTAGGTTCTGCTACTGATTTTCTGTGTGAACCTTATTTTACAGTTATAAAATGTGAGGACTTGACTGAAAGTTCTTTGGTCACCTTATGATTTGACAACCCATTTAATAATTGCAGTCCAGCATTCTGACTAGGCATCTTTCAATTTCGACTACTGCTCAGGGTATTTAGAACTTTATATGAAGTAGACAGGTCATTTTTCCCTGCCAACAGAATGGTCTTGCCAATTCTAGAGAAGATTTATAGAAGGGAGGTCATTATTTGCCATCTATTGATTTTAAAAAGTTGCAATATTACTGGTATTTCTATTAATTCTTTCTCAGGACTAACTTTTGAACATCACCATTTCTATTAATATTCTCTACTCAGAAGTTTGAAGTACTCCTGGTATAGAAAAGATTGTGGATAATTTTTGCTTTATTTTTTACAGGACTTTTACAGGTAAAAGGGACCTTATGATTGATTCTCTAGTCCAATCTCATTTTTAGAATATGGAAACTAAAACCAAAAAATATTAAAAACACTTGCTCAAAACCACACAGCTAATTCTCTGAATAGATATGCTGATTTTTCAGCCTACTTTCTTTACTCTTTTGTCTCCCTGATAGCAGCTAACTCTTATGACCACTTGGGCCCTAGGGGTCCCAAATCTGCCACCAGAATCTAGCTGTGTGCCTTTCTTTCTCTACTAGTATAGTCTAATAAGGAATTTTCCTCTGGAATTTATAATGAGAATTAAATAAGATAAGTAAAAACTGCCTTGTGAATTGTGAACACTAAATAGAAGATAATATCACTATATATATAATTGATCCACATACATGTGTATGTACTGTACTAGATACTCAAGGTTTTACCTTTGCTTTATGTAAGGCACACAATGTTTGGTTTTTATTTAATTTTATTTATTTATTTGTCAGAGAGAGAGAGGAGTGAGAGCGAGCACAGGCAGTCAGAGTGGCAGGCAGAGGCAGAGGGGGAAGCAGGCTCCCTGACGGGCAAGGAGCCGGATGTGGGACTCAATCCCAGGATGCTGGGATCATGACCTGAGCCGAAGGCAGTCGCTTAGCCAACTGAGCCACCCAGGTGTCCCAAGGCACACAATGTTTTTTAAAATCTGTTTAGCATGTGGCATAATACTAGTAAAACAATCCTCCCACCTGTCACTTGGCCAATTCCATCAAAAATCACGATTTAAACCTATGTTTAGGGACACCTGGGTGGCTCAGTCGGTTAATCGTCTTCCTTCAGCTCAGGACATGATCTCAAGTCCCGCTCAGCAGGGACCCTGCTTCTCCCTCTCCCTCTGCCCTCTCCCACCCACTCATGCTCACTTGCTCTCTCACCCACACTTTCTCTCACTCAAATAAATAAAATCTTTAGGAAAAAAAAAAAAGCTTGTGTTTAAAGTAGATGGAGAAAATTCCATGAGTTTTTCTCCTATTGACACTGGCATTCACAGTGAGTTCTGACATTTCCAGGACCCCAGCACTATCATCTGCTCTGCCCAGAGGGTAAAAGTGTTCATTTCTCGATGGGCACTTCAAGAAGATACATAGAGGTATCACAAACTATATCCAGGGGGGACCTTTGGTCCCCTTTGGAGTTGTAGGCTTACACACTTGTTCAGATCTATAACAAGAAAGGTCCACTGCTCAGCAGGGAGCACACAGCCAAGGTACATATTTTTTTATCCTACCATCCTTTCCAGATTATTCTGCACTTGGCTGTGAGCTCTAGGCCCAGAATGGGGTAGGATACAAGAATCAAATATTTTCAAAGTCAGCAGCTCCAAAACAAGCAGAACAGACCCTCTTGGAGGGTAGTAGTTTGTTTGTGGTTTGGAGAGAAGAAAGGAGTAAAGGAAAAATAAGTTTTCAAAACCAGAACCTCAATGAATGGAGAGAAATTTTTTTTTTTTAGGTCAGTACCATCAGACTGGCTGTCTTAGGATAGGGAGATTGGTAGAAGATGAGACACAAACTAGAGCAAGTCAATAAATAAATATTTGAGTTAAGTAGGTCTTCACTATTTACAGCAATGACCTATATGCCACCCCTCCATCCTTCCCCCACCACAAGGCTAATGATCTTTTTTTTTTTTTCACTAGACAACTGAGCCTCTGTCATCACCTCTCCACCCCCATCCCCAATGGATTAAAAATCCATCTGATCAGATTTCTGTAATAATGGATGACTAACATATAAAACAACTCCTTCAACCCCTAAGTTACCCAGAAAGAGTATGAGAATTTAAATTGTAGTTTTGTATCTTTGGCCAAAGTTTGAGAAAAAGTCATGATAGATCATTGATGAGTATAAGACACTGAGGCAATAATATTTAAGTCTGTGGATAGGTTTATTTTAATAACGGTGCATTAGAAGAGCAAGAGCTCTGGATCACAAGTTAGTTGGTCAAGAGACTCTCTTCATATTCTATGGGACCTTCATTTACGATTTATCGTATCTCTGCTGTGTGCTCCACACTGAGCCTGTAAAGGTAAATTAGATAAAGTGTGCCTCTGAAGGACCCAAGGCCCCAGAAACTGCCAAATGTGGAGATATGATCTCAAATTCTCTCCAGCTCAAAATGCTGTTTTCCAAGGAGGAGTTTCCAATAACAAAGGAACTAGACCTGTAGGTCTGACAGACGCTCAAACCATGTTGGCGTCGTACAGAGTTTTAGCTTTGCATTGCTGTTGTTTCTTTCTTCTTTTAGTACTCAGATCTTAGGTGTCCTCCCTGCTTATTTTTCTCCTGGGTGATGTCATTTTCAAAGAGTAAATTTGTGTGCTGCCTGTATGAGGACTTGAATATTTTAATTTCACCCTTTTAAACAATATCTTATCACTTAAACAACAGTTTCCATTGGATGTCAATGTGAAAATGGTAGTGTACAGTTGCTCTTTTCCCTTTTGCAGTAATGAAAATGAACAAGAGGAGTACAGACTCCATCTGTGGGGGAAAGCGGGAGACAACTCTAAATCAAGCCTCAGATTAGGATTGCCAAAGCGGGGTGTTCAGGCAGGGTGCAGATGAGAGGGAAATATAGGGTAGATGCTAGGACTCTAGATACAGGAAGTGCTAGCAAAGCACACACTTTCTCAATGAGGAACAGCTCACCCAACGAGAGAAGTTTTAAATCCTTAGTTTATGATGTGGGAAAAAGATCCATTGGGGGGAAACCCACATATACCTATTACCATGTGGAGAAGAAACACTAAACAAATCAGGGCAGAGAACACTTGAGTATTAAGGAAAATTCCAACCCTTCTTACACACAAGCATTCTGCAGATAGGCAATCCAGGGAAACTTTCCTCATGTGCTTCAAAAACTAAGTCATCAAGAAGGACCAGCAGAGGATCTAAACTAAAATATTTTGAGGGGAAACATGAAAGAAATAGGAAAATGAAACTGTAAATTAAAAACACTTATCAGAAAAATGGTGCCAGAGGGTAAATAAAAGTTGTGGCTAAATATTTGGCCGAGAAAATTTTTTTTAAAGATTTTATTTGTTTATTAGAGATAGAAAGAGTGAGTGAGAGAGAGAGAGTGCACAAGCCAGGGGAGGGACAAAGCAGCAGACTCCCTGCGGAGCAAGGAGCCCCATGTGGGATTTGATCCCAAGAC
The DNA here is from genome assembly GCF_964662115.1 of Mustela nivalis. NCBI lineage: Eukaryota > Metazoa > Chordata > Mammalia > Carnivora > Mustelidae > Mustela > Mustela nivalis. Next base: position 117,701,479 of record NC_139020.1, read on the forward strand.
TCTGGTATTAACTAACTGAGCCACCCAGATACTTTTGACCATGAATTTTTAAAAGTGGATTATAAATAGCTGTTTACTCAAATCAACAGCATTGAGCAAAGAAGCAAGAGCTTAGGGACAACATGAGACAATAGGAGATGAAGCAGGAGCTAATAAAGCTTAGGGAAGGAATAAAAGGCAAAAATTAAGCCATCTCAGAAATGAAGGGAAAATCGATCAATTTAAAACATAGTTATGATATAAAACCCTAGCTTCAGGTTTATTTTACTTCAACACTTTGCATATGACACTACACTGTTGTCTTCTGACTCCCAATCTGGCCATCAAGAAGTCTGTCATAGGGTGCCTGGGTGGCTCAGTGGGTTAAACCGCTGCCTTCGGCTGGGCCATGATCTCAGGGTCCTGGGATCGAGTCCCATATCGGGCTCTCTGCTCAGCGGGGAGCCTGCTTCCCTCTCTCTCTCTCTCTGCCTGCCTCTCTACCTACTTGTGATCTCTCTCTGTCAAATAAATAAATAAAATCTTAAAAAAAAAAAAAAAAGAAGCCTGTCATAGAACAGATCCTTACTGCTTCAAGGTTGATATAACTTTTTATCTCTAGAAGCCTTTAGGATTTTCTCTGGCTTTGAGACAGTGTTGTATGTGTGTTTGTATGGTTTTTTAATGTCTCCAGTTAGTGCTCTATGAGCTCTTTAAATCAATAATCTTGCATATTTTTCTAATCCTTGAAAATTCTCAGTCAATATTTCTCCCAGTATTTCCTTGTAATTTGTTTTTCTCTCTCTTTCTGTGATCTCTACTAAGTTTTTACTTCAAACCTTCATGTCTCTTAACTTTTCTTTTATTTCTGCCTTCTCTTTGTCTAAATTTATGAAAAATTTCCCGATCTGGTCTTTCATCTCACTAATCTGTTCTTCACCTATATCTATTTTGCTGACAAATTCTTTTACTGAATTCTTAATGTCATTTGTTATATTAGAGGAACAGTTTGTTCTTCCTTATAATTGCTTATTCCTGTTTCATATTTCTAATACTCTCCCTTATCTTGTTCAATATATTTATTATGTCTCTTTTAAATCTTTGCCTGTCCAATCTATTAATTCTGTTCTCTTTAGCATGGACCATTAAGTATGTGCACCTTGTTTATCATTGCTTCCCCATATAATTTCACATTACCTTGGGAATAAATAGCTACCTAGACAAGGAATGCATACCTGGGAGAAAAGACTGAAATCCATACTCTAATCTAAAACCTCTCGAATTCATACAACGTATATGATGTTGTGAGGTGTCGTGAGGTGGTGGTCATAAGGGCAGGGAATAGTCCTTAAACTGATGACTTGTTTTCAGTCTAGATGTGATCACTCCCTATTTACCTACCCACAAGAATTGGCTTTCCCTGTGTCCTCCCTCAGCACTTTTTCAAGAGTTTCCTCTCTTAGGACTGGGAAAGGAGTAAGGACTGCTTAGGGGTCAAAAACAATGACCTGCACCTGTTGTTAGCCGCTCTCCACTAGCTAGATCCCAGCTCTGCCATAATATTGTTTTTTTTAAGATTTTATTTATTTATTTGACAGACAGAGATCACAAGTAGGCAGAGAGAGAGGAGGAGGAAGCAGTCTCGCCACTGAGCAGAGAGTCCCATGTGGAGCTCAATCCCAGGACAATGGGATCACGACCGGAGCCAAAGGCCAAGGCTTTAACCCACTAAGCCACCCAGGTGCCCCTTATTATTCTTATATCAAGTAGCACTGTGCTGGTGTTACTTCTGCCCCACAGAGGTGTTGAGGGGAGCAGTGACTCACCCAGAACAGTGTGGAGGAAGAAAGAAAGGACAATAAAAGTTTTCTTCTACAACCTGCCTTCTGCCTGACCTTCTTTTATTCTAAGCTACCATTTCCCATATACATATTGGAACAAAACCACTTCCGTTCTTCCTGAACTCTCTTATTCATTAATCCATCCATCACTTCTGTAGCAATTCTAAGGTAAATTCTGGAAAGGAACCAGCAACCTATGTTTGTTTGATCTCTTGTCTTTTGCACTGCTGTGTAACATCATCTGTCCCTCACCAAGCTCTGCAGTATTTGTGGGTCTATTGCTACTCTCTCAAGTCTATTTCATTTAGGCATTATCTGCCTCTGTGCAATTCGATGCTTTTAATTATTGCAGATTTATAACATCTTGATATCTGATAGGGTGATCTTTTCTCTTTATTCATCTTCTAAAGTGTCTTGGATATTTGGGGCCCTTTACTCTTCTGTGTCAATTCAGAGATCAGTTTGCCAAGCTCTGTGAAAATCCTCTTGAGATTTTATTGGAATTGCTTTGAATTTATAGCTTAATTTGGAGAAATGCCATCTTTATTATATTGAGAACTTTAATCCATTAATATTGTTCCTGCTCCATTTATTTGCCCCATAAAGATCTTGTTAAAATTTTGTGGGATTTATTCACAACTACCTTAGCTTTTGCTACTGTGATAAATCACTTTCTTTCTTTCTTTCTTTCTTTTTTTGCCTTTTTTTCCCCACAATGAAAATGCCTTTATTTTTTCAGATCATACAAAAAAAACAAATGAAGGGCACCTGGGTGGTTCAGTTAGTTAAGCTGCTGACTTCAGCTCAGGTGACAATCTCACGATCCTGGGATGGAGCCCTGCATTGGTGCTCCCCACTCAGTGGGGATTCTGCTTCTCCCTCTCCCTCTGCCCCTCCCTCCGCTCATGCTTGCTCTCTCAAATAAATAAGATCTTTAAAAAATTATTATTGTAGAAATTCGATGTAGATGTAGCAAGTAAATTCCACCAAAAATCCCATCAACCTGAGACTAATGTGTTATTCTTTCAAGCATTCATTATGAATATGATATACATACACATAAGTAAACATATATATAGGATCATATCATGCTTGCTATTTTTTTCATCAGCATCTTCCATTTCCACCTCCTCTTCCCATATCAATGCCTCTCCTATTCCCTAACCTGTAGCCTATGTTCATAACCCAGTATTTTCTCCATGCTCATAAAATCCTATATAGATCCTGCTGTCCCTGCTCTTCATAAAGATTTCAGGGAGTTGATCATTGTTTTACAAAAATGGGTCATGTTATACTCATTTTCCTGTATTTTTCCCCCTCACACTTAGAAGAACTTATGAAAATCCCTCTGGATGGCCGGAAAGTCATTAGTATGCATCCAATTTATTCTTTTCAATGGCTGCTTAATATTCCATGATATGGAAAAAAATACAATTTATTCAACAAATTGGTTCATTGTATATTATAAGAACTAGTTATCTTAAGTAGAAAAGGATTTAATGTGGGGAGCTCAGGACTTATAAATAAAAGTATTAGAGGGACCCACGTAGCTGGCTCTCGGCTGGGTCTCCAGGAATATCTCCCACTACAGGCCCACAGAACCTGTCCTCCAGGGGATCAGGTAGCTACTACCTGTGCCATACTGCGCTGGCACCAATGCCATACTGCGCTGGCACCAATGATTGGCGACATTACATCACACTCCAGAACCCTAGCTTGAAAGTAGTCTAGGAAACATGTGTTTAGCTTTCCAGCCTCTGCAAAATAGAAAGACACACAAGAAAAGGGGCACCTAGAAAGGAGAATGGACAAATCTACTAAATCTGCTGTGATTCACTTTGTTTCCAGTCTGGGGTCCCCATGAACACTCCCACAGTAATCATATTGTCATGCAGCCTTATGAGTTTCTACTTCTGTTTCTAAGGCATAGTATCCCTGGAGTAGGATCTCTGGGTCAAAGATGTATACATTTTTTCTAAAGATTTTATTTACTTATTTGACACAGAGAGACAGAGGGATCACAAGTAGGCAGAGATGCAGGCAGAGAGAGAGAGAGAGAGAGAAGGAAGCAGGCTCCCCTCTAACCAGAGAGCCCGATGCGGGGCTTGATCCCAGGACCCTGGGAACATGACCTGAGTCAAAGGCAGAGGCTTTAACCCACTGAGCTACCCAGGGGCCCCAAAGATGTATCCATTTTTAAAAACAGATCCTTCCAGGTATGCCGGGGTGGCTTAGTGGATTGAGCCACTGCCTTCTGCTCAGGTCATGATCCCAGGGTCCTGGGATCAAGGGCTGCATCAGGCTCCTTGCTCAGCGGGAAGCCGGCTTCTCTATCTGCCTCTGCCTGCCACTCTGCTTGCGTTTGCCCACTCTCTCTCTCTGATAAATAAATAAATAAATAAAATCTTAAAAACAGATCTTTCCAAATTGCCTTCTGAAAAGACTGTAGCACTTAACACTTCTGCCTGCAATGTATGAGGATTGCCTTCATACATACTACCAGCAAACTGCAGTAGATATTATGGCATTGTGTGTGTGAGTTTACTTTTTATTATGGGGAATTTCAAATATGCAAAAGAGTAGGCAAATGGCATAATGAATTCTCCTGTTCCCACCAGCCAACCTCAACCACCATCCATCCATGGGCAATCCTATCCCATCCACTTCCCCTGTTTCATAGATTTTAAAGCAAATTCTAGACACCATATTATTCCATCTATAAATATAATTAAAATGTATTTCTAAAAGATAAAATAAGTATGGTATTATCATATTTTAAAAAATTAATAATTTTTTAAAAATATTCAAACAGTATTTACATTTTGAGTAGGAATTCAAGTAAGGTCCACAAATTGCGATGGATTAAGATCTTTTATGACCTTTTTCCCCCAAGCCATGAAATCTTTTAATTTGCTCATGTTTTGTAATTTGCATGGTAAAATAAGAGGTTTTAAATGATAAAATGAGTTTTTAACTTGCTGAGATCACAACCTGAGCTGAAACCAAGAGTCAGACACTTAACTGACTGTACCATCCAGGCACCCCCATCTTACCTAAAAAAAACCACTCTTGGAATTCTAAATGAAACTACACTAAACATATATTAAATTTATTCAAATTAACAGTCTTATATTTTCTTTTTCTTCTAGAAACATAATATAACTTCATTTTATTCAAATCCTGTTTTGTGTGTTTTAAAAGATTCCCCCCAACTTTTCTTTATTATAGATCCTGAGTCTATTGTGTTAACTCTTTGAGTATTTAGAATTGTTGTCACTGTCTTAATTTGAGTGGATTTTATTAGCAGCATTAATGATTACAGAGACATAAGAAAATACTTTTTAGACAGAATCTCCAGTCGCTGGAACTCCTAACAGAATTGAAATCTGCTTCTCAAACTACCAGGAAGGAAAGGTGGATATGCCCTTAAGACCGTTTAGGTATGGTCTTGCTGGTGGTAGGGAGAGCAACTAGATGAGCCCTGAGAGACCAACAAAGAAGACGAATCTGGAATGCTGCTGTTTTACTTAAACTTCTACTGTCACGTTTCTGTTTATGTGAGGGCTCACTTAATTAACAGGGTTTTCCAGTGGGTACATGGACATGTTGGAGATATCATAAAACATGCAAGGGTAATCCTGAACAAAAATTTCACAAAAAAGGATTTCTTCTGTTGTTGTTTTTTCCCCCCTCTTAGAAATTCCATTTTGTTGTTATATATAGTTTGGTTGGCTTATCTTTGCAATGAAAACCTTTAAAAAACTTTTCACAGGTAAGTAATATAGTAAATGTACCCATTCACTCACTTTGTATATTCACAAATAATGGAAAAAACTTCATCTCACCAGAGGCCAGAGTGTTGAATTGAGCATGGCAGGATTGAATATCTAATGGATACTCCATAGAATAACAGTTCCCATCTGTGGAACAATTATTATGTATTAAGCACTCTGCTGGTATGCTTTGCAGAATATGTCTTCTCATTCTACCTTCAAAACAACCCTATAGAGCAGACACGGTTTATTTCACTTGTATCTCATTTTTAACAGTTAGGAGATTAAGGTCCAGAAGAATTTAAATTGTCCAAACAACTGTTTAATGACAAGGCTTCAGTAGAAACCAAGGTGCTGACTCGGATCTTACCACTATATTATATTCCCGCCACACAAAGAATTTGAGGTAGAAACATACAACTTACCCTCTCACCTCCATTTCCCTTGAAGAAATTTTAGTAGATGATATCATCTGGTTGTAAAGTCTCATAATGCAGAAAATTGAGTTTATGGAATTTATAAATCAAGGGACTTACATATAAAATGCCACCAAGTGGCCCCTGGGATCAAGCCCCACCTTGGGCTCCCTGCTCAATGGGGATCCTGCTTCTCCCTCTCCCTCTGCTGCTCCCTCTGTTTGTGCTCTCTCTCTCTGTCAAATAAATAATAAACAAAATCTTATAAACAAACAAACAAATAAATAGAATGCCCCCAAATTTGCTTTACACAGTAGATGGATTTTTCAACTATGATTTTCATGTGCTCATTTTGTCATTAAATGTGGTCTTTGCTGTGCTGGGTTTTTATAGCACTTCCTTCTGTGGTTTCTAAGATAAACCTTTACATTTTGTTTGGGGAGAAGGAGAAAATAGAAAGCCTATAGATTTAGCAGTTGAATATGAGTGAGAATGATAGAAAGTGAAATAATAAAAAGTGATCATTTAAGTCCATATTTGTCTTTATTTAAACTGTTGTTATTCTTTCTGACTATATAAAACAGAGGATTTAAGTGTTCTACAAAGTCATACATGAAAGCTTAGTACATAAAATCAAGAAAAACAGAGCTGCTCTGGACAAGGAGTGCATGGATGCTTGGGGGCCTGGCCTGAGTCCCCATTCCATCCACTCCGAACACCTCTTGGAATTCTGGTGCTTCTGCAGCTTGAAATCATTGATTTGGATTAAATTTTTTTTTTAATTAGTATGTTTCTAGTATACTAATCATAACATCTTGGACTGAATTTCAGAGTTGTTATTACTATAAGAAGTGATCTAAGGAAACAGCCCTTTCCTAAAAGATACCCAAGAAATTCTCAGTAGAGGATACTCAGGTGATTGCAGTGCACAGCTGTGGGCAAGAAGATGACTACCCTTTGCTTTCTACCTACTCTACTGTTCTTTCCTTTATTTCTTTTCCTAGCAATTAGGATTTTGGCTGTTATGGTTAAAAATTAAACATTTTTCTGAAATTAGGAATTATATTTTAATTACTGGCTTTGTATTTTCCCCCCAAAGAGTAACTTTTTCAATTACATAATGGTAATGCATGAAACAATAGGATGTAAAGTATAGTTGACCCTTGAGGCATCTGGGTGGCTCAGTCAGTTGAGCCTCTGACTCTTGGCTTCTGCTCAGGTCATGATTTCAGGGTCCCGAGATTGAACCTTATGTGGCGCTCCCACTCGATGTGGAGTCGGCCTAGGATTCCTTCCCTCCTCCTACCCATCTGACCCTCCCCATCTTGTGTGGCCCACTGTCTCTCTCTAAAATAAATAAGTAAGTAAGTAAATAAATAAATAAATAAAATCTTTTAAAAAACAAATAAAAGTAAAGTGCAGATGACCCTTGAACAATGTGGGGCGTGCTGCAGGTTAGAAGCACCAGCCCACTATACAGTTGAAAATCCATGTATAACTTTTGACTCCCCTCAAAACTTAACTATTAATAGTTGCTGTTGACTGGAAACCTTACCAAGAACATAAACAGTTGACTAACACATGTTTTTTGTGTTATATATACTATATGCTCTACTGTTACAGTAAAGTAGGCTAGGGGAAAGAAAATGATATTAACAAAGAAGAGAAATACATTTGCAGTATTGGACTGTAAAAAAAAATCCATATGTAAGTGGACCCACACAGTTGGAACCTTTTTCATTCAAGAGTAAACTGTGGGGCGCCTGGGTGGCTCAGTGGGTTAAAGCCTCTGCCTTCGGCTCAGGTCATGATCTCGGGGTCCTGGGATCGAGCCCCGCATCGGGCTCTCTGCTCATTGGGGAGCCTGCTTCCTCCTTTCTCTCTGCCTGCCTCTCTGCCTATATGTGATCTCTGTCTGTCAAATAAATAAATAAAATCTTTAAAAAAAAAAAAGAGTAAACTGTACAGAAAATCAATTTATAGATATTTATTACAGGAAAAGTTCACAAACACTTTCTGGAGTTCAGTATTCTATATTTTCATTTGTTAATTCCTCTGGTCAAGACATTGGTCTTTTAAAAATTAGCCTTAAGGATTGAAAAGCAAATAGAAGCACAGCAAGTTGATTTCTAAATTGTTTTTTCTGTTATGGATTTTACCTAAGCTTTAAGTATTTCTCAGCTCTGGTCTCATGTCAGAATTATGGGGAATGATTTAAAAAAAAAAAAAAAATCATTCCGCAGACTGCATCCCAGACCAAGTGAATCAATTTCTGGAGGAGGATACCCAGACATAAATATTTTTAAAAAGCTCTGCAGGTGAATCTAGCATGCAGCCAGACTTGAAAACCAGCAAGTCTTTTTAGCCTGAATCCACCAGTGCTGATGTAGGTGGATTTAATAAGTTGAGTTATTTATTATTCTATACTTGCGAGAGATTAATAAATTGTGACATTTTACCTTCTCTTCTTTCCTTTTCCTTCTCCTTTGGCTTTCCTAAGAAGGACCCAGCAGAGAAGGGGGCCAGGCCAGGGAAGGGATCCAGAGATAGGCAGGAAGTGCAGAGGGTATGCACAGACAGATGGAGACCAGGGCTTGAAGATTAAGCTTCCTGGGAAGGCAGTATAGATAAGCAGACACCCCTTCTCCACCAAGAAAAAGAATATATTCTACAACTAATTTCTTGCTTTGGGACAATGGAGCTAACTTGCATTATTATTTCAGGACATTTAAGGGAACTAAAAACATGTTTCTCTCTGGAGCAGATTTATTTCTTCTTGACAAACCAGGTATATGTACTAGGTTTGTGTGTTTGGGCCACAGCATTTTTCAGACTAAGTGATATATTTCCTAGAACCTTGAGTAAACCCTCTTCATCTTGTCACTAACCAGAGTTTAGGACTGGGGCAGTTTAGTTATCATTAACTCTTGAAAATGACCAGCCAGTTCTCTCTTTCAGGACAAGATGCTTTCTAAGAAGAACTTTTTAGAAGTGGAATAAAGTTGATATAACAGGGCAGGATACAAAATCAACAAACAAAAAAATCATCTGTATTTCTATACAGTAGCAATGAACAATCTGTAAAGAAAATTAAGAAAACACTTCCAGTTTTGATAGCACCAAAAAGAATGAAATGCTTAGGAATATATATAACCAAGAGGGTGAGACTTATATACTGTAAACTACAAAACACTGCTGAAAGAAATTAAAGAAGACCTAAATAAATAGGAAGACATCCCATGTTCATAGGTTGCAAGACAGTATTGTTAAGATAACATTACTACCAAAGCAATCTACGTAATCCCTATCAAAATCCTAACGTCAGTTTTTGTAGAAAAGAAAAAGAAAAAATCCTAAAATTTACATGAAATCTCAAGGAAGCCCCTAATAGTAAAAAACAATCTAAAAAAAAAAGATAACAATGTTGGAAGTCTCGCACATTATGATTTTAAAACTTAATACAAAGCTACAGTAATCAAAACAGCATGATCATGGTATAAGAACAGCCATACAAACCAATGGAATAGAATAGATAGTAGAGATAAACTCTTGCATATTTGGTCAACTGATTTTTGACAAGGGTGTCAAGGCCATTTGATGAAAAAAAAAACAGCCTTTTCAACAAATGGTGCTGAGAAAACCAGATAACCATATGTGAAAGAATGAAGTTGGACTCTTCCTTAATACCATATAAAAACTAACTCGGCATGGATTAAAGACCTAAGTATAAGAGATAAAACTATAAATTTTTTTAGAAGAATATATAGGAGAACATCTTTATGACCTTGGATTTTGCAGTGGTTTAAGTATGACATAAATAGCACAGGCAACAAAAGAGATATAGATGGGACCTCATCAAAATTTAAAATTCTTGTGCATCAAAGGATACAATCAACAGAATGAAAAGGCAACCCATAGAATGGGAGAAAATATTTATAATCACATATTTGACAAAGGAGTAATATCCAAAATATATAAAGAACCACTACAATTCAAAGACAACCCCCCAGCAATCCAATTAAAAAAAGGACAAAAGAATTCAAAGACATGTCTCCAAAGAATTTATGTTAGTGATCAGTAAGCACATGAAAAAATACTCAACATCCTTAGTCATCAGGGAAATGCAAATCAAAACCATAATGGAATATACTTCATACCCACTAAGATGGTCATTATAAAATTTTAAAATCCCAGAGAGTTAATAATGCTGATGAGAAACTTTTGGTTTCTGGTCTGTCATGTAAGAAGGTTGGAAATCATAACAAGTAGAGAGCTGAACAAACAAAAAATAATTCTTCTTAGGTCTGTGAGAGAAGTGATTTCACAGGGCAAACTGCTGTTTCCAATATTGGAGATAGATGAGTGGATACAGAGAATCATAACTTACCATAGCAGAAACCCAGAAGCAAAAGCACTAACCAGTGACAGCATAAGACAAATCAAACTGTAATTGACAAATTGATGGAAGCTCAGTATGGACAAGTCTGAGAATTAAATCCTTCAGAGGAACCCAGACATGGAGAGAGAGGGGTCCACATGTCTGAGCTCCAGTAGTTCAACTTCATTCTCATAGTGAAGATCAAAGTGGGAGGGGAACAAGTAGAAAATATGGTAGCTATTAATCCAACTATATCAATAATTACTTTCAATATCAGTGGTCTAACTGTGTCAAATTAAAACACAGATTTTCATAGTAAGTAAAAAACAAGACCCAACTCCATGTTACTTAGAGCGAGCACACTTTAGATATAAAGACACGCAGAAATTCAAAATAGATGGGTGGAGAAAGATATACTATGTTAACACTAATTTAAAGAGTAGCAGTAGATATATTAATTTCAGGAAGAACAGACTTCAGAACAAAGAACATCATGAGGGATAAAGGAGCATTACATAATGATGAAAGAGTCAATTCTCCAAGAAGACATAATTTTTTTTAAAGATTTTATTTATCTGTTTGACAGAGAGAGAGTGAGAGAGAGTGTGAGAGGGGAGAAGGTCAGAGGGAGAAGCAGACTCCCCGTGGAGCTGGGAGCCTGATGCGGGACTCTATCCTGGGACTCTGGGGTCATGACCTGAGCCAAAGACAGTGGCTTAAGCAACTGAGCCACCCAGGCAGCCATGACATAATAATTTTTAACATGTATGCCCCTAACAATAGAGCAAAAAAACACATGAGGCAAATACTGATAGAACTGCAAAGAGAAATAGATGAATCCATTACTACAGTAGGAGCCTTCATTACCCCTCTATCAGAAATGGGCAAATAGGCAAGCAGAAAATCACTAAGAGCACAGCTGAATTCAACAACACCATCAATCAAATTTGACATCTATAGACTAAAGATTTTTTTATTATTTTTTATTTATTTGACAGAGAGAGAAATCACAAGTAGATGGAGAGGCAGGCAGAGAGAGGGAAGCAGGCTCCCTGCTGAGCAGAGAGCCCAATGTGGGACTCAATCCCAGGACCCTGAGATCATGACCTGAGCCAAAGGCAGCGGCTTAACCCACTGAGCCACCCAGGCGCCCCTATAGACTACTTTAACAACAGAGGAATACACATCCTTCTCAAGCTCACATGGAACATTCACCAAAAGAAAATATTCTAGACCATAAACCACATCTTAACAAATTTAAAAGAATAGAAATCACACATCTGATCTCACACCACAGTGGAATTAAACTAGAAACCAGTAACAGAAAAATAACTGGAAAATTTTAAAATACTTGGAGATTAAACAACATACTTCTATATAACACAAGGGTCAAAAAAGAAATCTTAAAAATATTGGCGAAAATATGGAGAAGTTGAAACCTTTGTGCATTGCTGGTGAGAACGTAAATGGTGTAAACATTATGGAAACAGTTTGGTATTTCCTCTAAAAGTTTACGGTATGGTAATAATAGATTTTACCATATGACCCAGCAATTCCATTGCTAGATATAAACCCAACAGAGTTGAAAAAGGGACTTAAACAGATAACTGTATGCCAATATTCATAATGACATTGTTCACAATAGCCAAAATGTAGAATCAACCCGAGTGTCTATCAGTATGAATGAATGAATAGGTAAAGTGTGGTATGTGGTATATACATACAATGGAACATTATTCAGCCATTAAAAGCAAAGAAATTTTGGTGCATAGTATAACATGGATGGCCCTTGAAATCATTATGTTAAATGAAACACACACACACGACAAATATTGTATGATTCCACCCATATGAAGTGTCTAGAATATGTAAATTGATAGAAACAGAAAGTAGAATAGAGGTTATCAGGGACAGGAGGGTGATGGGGTACGGGGGAGTTGCTGCTTAACATGGATAGAGTTTCTATCGGGATGATGAAAAAGGTCCAGAAATAGTGGCAAGGGTTATCCAACACTGTGAATGTACTAAATACTACAAAATTGTACACTGAAAAATGGTTAAAATGATAGATTTAATGTTATGTATGTTTTCCCACAATAGAAAAGTGGGAAAAAAAATTGATACAATAGAGAAAATTAAAGTGGAAGAAAAAGGGAGGAAAAAGAAGAAAAAAGATTAATATGAGAGAAACAAACCAGGAAATCATAGAAATTTAACCACCATTGTTTTTTGTTGTTACTGTTTTGAGTGAGAGAAAGAGCACCAATGCCCCATGAGGTGGGGCAGAGGGAGAAGGAGAGAGAGAATCTTAAGCAGGCTCCACACCCAGCATGGAGTCTGATGTGGGGCTCAATCCCATGACTCTGAGATCATGACCTGAGCTGAAATCAAGAGTTGGTCACTTAACTGACTGAGCCACGAGGCACCCCACCAATTTTTTTTTTTAAATACTTCACAGAAATGACAAAATGGGGATCTCTGTGAAGTTAGAAAAGCTATCTGGATCAACCCTCCTTCTAAAAGTTCAGGAAAAAAAAATTCATGTCAAAATGAGCAACAGAAAATTATCAGGGTGAACTCTAATGAAAAGTCACTTTAAAAAGGGAGTAAGAAACAGAATAATAACCCCACAATGAAAACATGCCAGAAAGAAAGCTCAAAAACAGATCGAAGCTGTAATGTTCTAAATGTCCTTTCTAAAGGAGCTAAAAGACACTGAGAAAGTGATATAAGAATAACATGCATACACCAAAATTAGAGAAACTAAAAAACTGGATCAGAACTCAAAGAAGAATTAGAATTAAAAAAATTTTTTTTGAGAACTAAAGATCAAACTATAAAGAACAAAAGAACAACTAAACACAAATATAAGCCCTAAAAGAAAGAGAAAGTAAAAAGGGGGGAAAGTTTCCTTTTTTTTTTTTTAAGATTGTATTTATTTATTTGATAGACAGAGATCACAAGTAGGCAGAGGGGCAGGCAGAGAGAGAGGGGGAAGAAGGCCCCCTGCCAACAGGAAGCCTGATGTGGGTCTCCATGTGGGGCTCGATCCTAGGACCCTAGTATCATGACCTGAGCCGAAGGCAGAGGCTTTAACCCACTGAGCCACCCAGGCGCCCTAGGAGGGAAAATTTCAAAATAAGAAAGAAATGAAGAAAGAAATGAAAAGGACTTGAGGGAAGGTGAAAAATATTGAAGACAGGCCAAAGAGGTCCAATATACAGATAACAGAAGTTCCTAGGGAAGCAATCCAAAGCAAGGGAGCCAAGGGAACAGAACAAATATTAAAAACTATAATTAAGGAAAACTTTTCTGAAATTAAATGTATATATTTGAGGCTATATTTTGAAAGAACACACTTACTACCTGGGAAATATCAAACAAGAGTCACAGCAAACATAGTCTTGTAAAATTACTGGGTTTAAAAAAAAAAGATAAAGTTCTTTGGGTATCTATGCAAAAAGAATCTAACTGACAACTGAAAAACAAGTAGACTATATCAGACTTTTTGACAGCAATACTTTATGCCATAAATAAGTTACAAAATATATTTAAATTTTCAAGGAAAAAAATGCAAGCCGAGCATTTCTATCAGCAAAATGGACCTTCAAATGACACAGACAAATTGTAATTAACATGCAAAAACTCAGAGAATACTGTTTCCATAAGTCTTTCCTTTCCTAAGGAATCTACTAGAGAACAAACTTTCACACTATCAAAATGACTAGATAGAAATAGTGTATATTTACCCATAAAACTATGATCAAATGAGTTAAATGAAAAATATGATAGTATGCAATGGCTATAGCAGTTAGTAATTTAGAAAGAGTACAACTATAATAAAATGGATACTATATGCAAAAAACCAACTGTTTTCAAGAATAATGATCAGTGGTGGTAGTATTACTTTGAGATTATTGTATATTTAATGTAAAATAAAGCAAGTTAGTAAACATCAAATTAGTAAATATTCTAATTCCATTATCCTTGAGAACCAGAATTTTCCATGTGAAAGAAGGAAAGGGCAATGTAATACAGAGGACGTTAAGTAAAACCCTGTAGTCCTGAAATTGAATTTGAAATATTAGTAGGAACTCATGAAGTATTCTATCCTAGTTCTATCTTTTGAAGAGGCCTAGAAATAGTTACCAATCTGGTAGTAATGAACACCCCTAGTTCCCATATTATCATCTTAAAATGTCAAGAAAAGAGAATAGAACTTCTTGGAGAAATGGATGATTCCATGTTTAGGGCAAGAAATGTATCTGCTGAGCCTGGGATATCCTGCAGTATCAGGTAGCAAGGAAGCTATCTACCGGCCAAAGATGGGACAGTTTGAGCTTTAATAAGGATTAAAATTGCAATAGATTGAAATCTATCAAATATCTTTAAATCCATGAGTTTTTAATAATATTAAGAAAGAAATTTACAGATTAGTTTCTGGGGATGACAGAATATCTTGCCAGATTATCTTGAAAATGGGTAAATTAAAGAAAGAAAGAAGCAAATATGTATCCATTTCCTATATGAATTTATCTCATGGTAACCAAATACTAAATGAGAGGAAACATCTCCTTGTAAATATATTCAGCTAATTAAAAAGTGAACGGCAAAATTAAAATATCATTTTGTTACCCTCAGATTTCGTGGATGTAAGAATTGACCCTTAACAGCTGCTAACCTTAGAAAAGAGCAAAACCAAACATCATGTGCCTCTTGATCAAAGAACACCCCTACCTATGGTCTCGTAAAAGGGATGAAACCTGTTTGATGAAGCCTCTGGGTCAGCTCCCAATTTCCAGGAAGTGCAAAGGACAGGAATATGCTGAACTGCCCCAGAGAAGTGCAATTCCCAGACTGGGACAGTCCACAGGTCAAAAGGCCTAAATTCTTCAACTGATAATTTTAACAAAGACTTAAAGGCACAGTAAGCTAAGAACAAAAACAAACAAACGGCAAGATGCACTTGGGAGATAATATTGTAAAGAAACTAGCAAAAGTGATTCCATAAAAGCTGGGCTAGTGGTTGCTTTTGGGGAAAAAGGAGATTAGGGGGCATCTTTTTTTTTTTTTTTTTAATTTTATTTATTTATTTGAGAGAGAGAGAGAGCATGAGAGGAGGGAAGGTCAAAGAGAGAAGCAGACTCGATGCTGGGACCCCAGGATCATGACCTGAGCCAAAGGCAATCACTTAACCAACTGAGCCACCCAGAATAGGGGTTCTTATTGGGCTGCGGCAATGGAGAGTCTTCCAGGATGGCTGGCAGAATTCTCTCTGTTGACTTGGGTGGTGACTGCAAAGATATTTACCTCACAATCCAAGTGAACAGATCAGGAAATTCTACAATAGATTTTGTTTCAGGTGCAAACTAAGTATTAGGTGAGCCAAAAAAAAAAAGGGGGGGGGATTAAAAAAATTTTTTTCTAGGTATCCTACAAACTAAAACAGAACAAAGGGAAGCGGTCAGAGGAACCCTGGAGCTAAAGTTTCAGAGAAGATGCCCAGGGTGGGGAAAAAAAAAGTCCCATGGAACCTCCTCATTTCACAGATATAAAAACGGAGGCCCAGAAACAGTAAGGGTCTCTTGCAAGCTCCACAAAGCTAGTACCAGAAGCAAGTCTAACACCCAGGTCTGCCCATCTGGGGCTTTTCCCACCACAACACAGACTTTGCTTCCTTTACACTTCAATTATTTTCTTTCTCCTTTTCTTTTCTTTCTTTCTTTCTTTTTTTTTTTTTTAAGAAGTGGCTAGTTGAACTTTTTATGTTTCTCCAGAACATTCCCAAGAGGATGTTTCAAAGAATGCATTCAAAGTTGGATCTTCTGGGGAGAAAGAAGATGCAGAACTGCCTTCTCAGAGCTGGGGATAGTTAGCCTGACAGTGGAGTTGGGTGGGAAATCCCCGTCTGAACTTTCCAGACTATCTCTAACCTTAGGGGCACTTTCTCTTTGCCTTCTTTAGCTTCTTCCCCCTTCTCTCTCCCTCTTGCCTCTCTTTGATCTGATTGACTCCGGGTTTAGGAGACACGGATCATACTTGCATGTTTAAGCATTTATAGTGACTGGGGGCACCTGGGTGGCTCAGATGCTTAGGCTTCAGCTCTTTTTTTTTTTTTTTTAATGATTTTATTTATTTATTTGACAGAGATCCCATGTAGGCAGAGAGGCAGGCAGAGAGAGTGGAGGAAGCAGGCTCCCTGTTGAGCCTGATGCCTGCTCGATTCCAGGACCCTGGGGTCATTACCTGAGCAGAGGCTTAACCCACTGAGTCACCCAGGCACCCCAGGCTTCAGCTCTTGATTTCAGCTCAGTTCATGATCTCAGGGTCTTGGAGTAGAGCCCCAACTTCGGCTTCTTGCTGAGTGTGGAGTCGGCTTGAGTTTTTCTCTCTTTCCCTCTCCCTCTGCCCCTCCCTCTGCTTGTGCATGTGTTCTCTTTTTCTCTTTCTCTCAAATAAATAAATGAATAAAATCTTTAAAAAGAAGTTAACAGTAACTGTAGTTAGGTACTTTCCTAAGAGCTTTACCCGCTGTATCTGTATTGAAGTCTCACATTCCTGTGAGGCACTTACATTAACCCCATTTTAGAAGTAAGAAAACCAAGTTAACAGATCACTTGCTCAAAGTGGTGGGCAGCTATAAAGTGTAGGGTTCACAGCTCCAGAATCTGCATTTTTAAGAACTCGTTTATCCTAACCAATGCAACTTTTTATTTTTTTTTCTTTCCTTCCTTCCTTCCTTCTCTTTCTTTTCTTTATTCCTTTCCTTTTTCTTTTCTTTCCTTATTCTTTTCTCTTTTTCTTTCTCTCTTTATTTATTTTATTTATTTATTTGACACAGAGAGAGAGAGACCAAGCACAAGCAGGGGGAGCCGCAGAGGGAGAGGGAGAAGTAGGCTCCCCACTGAGCAGGGAGACCCATGCTGGGCCCAATCCCAGGACCCTGGGATCATGAAAGGAGCCCAAGGCAGACACTTAACCACCTGAGCCACCTGGGCACCCCTACAGTTTTGTATTTCTTCAACTATTGAACAAAACTGCACATAACTTGTTCAATTTTAAAAGTGAGCGAGTTAAGTTTTTCACGATACTTTATCCAAAAAACAAAACTGTACCCTTTTGAGGGATCTACTCTATTCATTGTTCTTGATCGCAACATCAGAGAGAAAGGGAATTAATTTTGAAGTCTACGCTGCGTTTTTCCAGTGAGTAGTCCTTTTTTGTCCTGTATCGAGTGATTTTACAGGCGAAAATACAAAACAAATCGAGACAACGCGTTGACCTCAGCCCAGAGAGCTGGGGCGGCGCGCCGTCTGGAGCTGGGTTGGCTGAGCGTACTGGACTCCCGGCTCCGAGGAGCAGCGACGGTGGGCGTGGCGGGAAAGACCTCAGGTCCATTCCCGGAGCGCTATGCAAAAGACATGCAAATCAGCGCGTGTGAGCCGCTGCCGGCCGTCCGAGTCCGACCCCAAGTGCCGCGCTCTCAGTGTCGGCACGCTCGCGCTTTTGCTCCTCGCTGTCGCACTCGCTGTGTCGCCGGCCGCTCACCCCTGTCCCCTCCGGCCCGCCCGGGACGTGCCTCACCGGCTCCCCGCACCGCCCGCTCTGCAGCCCGTGGCGGAGCGAGCCCGGGGCCCGCGCTGCGCGCCTGCGGCAGGGGCGCCCCGGCCGACCGCGGTGCCTTGGCTGCCCGGCCGCCTTCGCCGCGCGGGTGAGTGAGCCCGCCCCGCGCTTTTGTCCCGGCGCGGCCCCTGGGAGTCACTCTCCGAGGGTGGGGGTCGAGGGTAGGGACCCTTGCTCGGAAGCCTGCCCCGGGCTCCCCAGTTGGAGAGGGGCTCCTACGTGCGGCAAGAAGGATTTTTTCGGGGTTGGGGGAGGGTTGGCGTGGGGCGTAAGGGAAAGACCCCAGTGACTCCAGACAGTCAGGAGTTTTCTTTTGGGGAGGTGAGTTGCTGGGAAATGGTGATGCAGTTGTTTCGATAGGCGTTATTTGAAAGGGGGTGCGTTCGATTTGAGGGGTGCTTATCGCGGAAGGCCTCACGGAAGAAAGGTGGGCTCATCTCCCAGTTCCCTAGCTCTTTGCAGGAGGATTCAGGGTGCCACGTGAAGGTTCTCCCAGCCCAAAGTGAGTCTGGGAGGGTAAGGCAGTGGAGGCGGCCGTGGGGTCCCAGGCAAAACCAGGGCGTCGGGCTTTGCAGTCTTGCTCTCACTTACAGCCCCTTACTTAAGCCCCGCCCCTCCCTCTGCCTCCTTAGCTTCTACTGGGGTTCGGTGGCTGAGGGACCCTTGTTCACAGATTATTGTGGTTAGAGAATTTTGGAATAACGAGTTAGCTGTCAGGGGATGAGGCAGAACCCTTCCTTGGAACTTGTGGCTGCTAACACTCTTATAGACGCCAAAGGACTGAATGTTTAGCGGTGGTACTGCATTGGGGAAGGTGGACTGATGGGGAGAGGTTTTCCAGGACATTTTTGGTTAGGGGAAGCACCCTATATTTTATAACCTGAAGGAAAAAGACCCAGGTCTTTGGAGCCTAAAGAGGGTAAAAATAACCACTTGGAATTCCTGGAGCTGGGGTGAGGTGGGGTGGGATGGGGCGAGGGCTATGTCCCCTCCACCAGCTTTTAGGTGCCTGCCCTAGAGCTTAATCTAACTTCTAAGTGGGGCTATATGTTCTTTCCTGATTTAGTGGAATCCTTTATGTCAAAGTAAATAACTCGTCAATAAGTTGTCTTCAAATGGGGGGCTTGAAAGGACCCTCTCGGGAACCCCTGACACTTCAAAGCATCAGGTATCCACAGTGCGAGAGTCTGGGGGAACTGTAGGTGCTTCTGGTAAACTTATTGGGTTCCTAAAGGGCATTTTGAGTTCTAGTAAAATAAAATATTTTGCTTTTATCCTTTTCTTTACCTCTCTTTTCTTTTCCCTTACATGCTTGACTTTTCTTCCCTTCTCTCTTCTGCCAGCCTGTCTTTGTCTCTTCCTCACACTGCAGGGACTATGGTGGGTAATGCTACAGTGCCCTAGACCAGCACGGAATGTTCCCTTCCTGGTGTCCAGAGTGAGATTCCCTCTTTGTCTCCCATCCTCAGTGGGTCAAGGGCCTTGAAGCTGAGCAGCTGGGGGCCTGGGGAGTTGGTTCTAGGTGGGGAGTGACTGGACACTGGATGCTGGATTGGGTAGTGAAGACTTGGGGGGACTTGGCCAAGAACCTTTTCACTAGGGTGTGCATGTCTTTTCCTTTATTTACTGATAATACAAAACAATGCTGGTCCTCACACACCATGAGGCATGAGCCTGGAGAGCCACTCCATGGTGGTGGAGGGTTTGTGCTGGTCATCCTTTCTCATTTTTTTTTTTTTTTTTTTGGTGGGTCTGTTTGGTTTGGGGGGGGGGGGTGTATGTGTGTGCGCGCCACAAAAATGGCTAATCGAGGCGCGCCTGGGTGGCTCAGTGGGTTAAAGCCTCTGCCTTTCGCTCAGGTCATGATCTCAGGGTTCTGGGATCCAGCCCTGCATCAGCCTCTCTGCTCTGCAGGGAGCCTGCTTCCTCCTCTCTCTCTCTGCCTCTCTGCCTACTTGTGATCTCTGTCTGTCAAATAAATAAATAAAAATCTTAAAAAAAAAAAAACAAACAAACAAGAAAACCCGGCTAGCTGAGGAGGGGGCTGGCTGGGGCCTTGTGGTAGTTTTTCTTTGTGTGAGATTTGCAGACGCCCGCAGCAAGAGATAATTTTTCCAGGGGCCAGATCTCAGGGAGTATGTGCCAAGCAGGCTAGACCCTTGGAAAGTTCCTGGTCTAAGTGGTAAGGTCAGGGTCAGGTGGGTGCACCTCCTGCCTGGAGCTTAGCAGACACACAGGTCCATTCACTGCAAGGCAGGGACCCCACACTGGCAGTTGTACAGGAGTCTGCTGGGAAGACTTGTCAGAAAATGAGGCTGATGGCATTGCTGAGAAGAGAAGGGCTCTTGCAGTGCCGGAGATAAGGGAGGAGTCTAGATCCTTCCCCAGGGATCTTTACCAGCTTCAGAGGACTAGAAAGTGAACACTCTGGAGTCTTCGTGTACTCAGGGTCTATAAGAACAACCTCTTGCTGTTTCTCCCCAAAATATGAGTCTGTAGTAAAACTAGTTGTTTTTTTTGGCTCTTTGCCTTTTAAGAGGCTCAGAATGCAGGTAGGGGTCCAGAGTACCCATGAACATGTGGAGTTTTATTTAGTATCTTTCTGGAAACAACACTTCTTGGTATTCTGGAAATATACACCAAGCCCACTTGGAAGCCTAGCTGCCCTTACCCCAGGTCAAACCAACACATGCAGGTTGGAAAGTTGTTCATTCCAGAAGTTTCCTGCCTACCCTTTCTGTAAATGTAGTACAGTTTAGAGAGCAAGCCTTAGAAAGTAACTTCTCCCTGACCCCTGGAAGACATTGTCTTTGCCTATTGACTGCCGTGTTATTTTCCTCTGACTGGCAGAGGGTGCACCCAGAGAACCTTAGAGAGGACCATTGGCATGAGAAATGTACAAGAGGGCACTTGGGTTTCACATGGGCTTGGAATCAAGGAACCATCCAGCACTAATAGCACTAATCCAGAATGAGGACATTGCACATGTCACTGGATGGTTTACCTGCCATGTGACTTCTGCCCCTTTCCCTTCACTCCCCATTCTGTGCCCCACAGGCACAAGAAGGTGACTGTGCTGGGCTGGGGTCTGCTGGGCCAGCCACTCACCTCTCCCACTTGTGCCGTTCTGCAGATGAGCTTTGGCTTCCTATTTTTTTTTTTTTAATTGAGCTTTGACTTCCTATTTTTCTATTCATTTTAAGCCAGAGTATTGAGCAAATGCAATTCTCCTAGTCCAAGGTGGGCAGACCTTGGCATTTGTCACTACGCACCAGCAGGTGCGTCCTTCCTGCTGTGTATGTACCTGGTGTGCCAAGGTTATGGCTCGTGTGAAATGGACAGTGCCAGCCAGCCCAGTGGGGCTGGGGCAGCAAGAGGGCCAGTGAGCCTTGCTCCCTCTTTGCAGCTCATGGGGATAAGGCTGGATTTCCAGATGCTTACACCACCGTATTTTCATTGTCCTCCTTCTCACTGTCCCCCTGGGTGAAGGCTTAGTGGGTACCCCACTAGGGAGCCGTGGGGATTTTTTTTTTTAAAGATTTTTTGTTTGTTTGTTTGTTTGACAGAGATCACAGGTAGGCAGAGAGAGAGAGAGAGAAAAGGAAGCAGGTTCCCTGCTGAGCAGAGAGCCCCATGTGGGGCTCGATCCCAGGACCCTGGGACCATGACCTGAGCCGAAGGCAGAAGCCTTAACCCACTGAGCCACCCAGGCGCCCTGGAGCTGTGGGGATTTTTGTATAGATCCAGCTTCTCGGTTTTTCACACCATTGTCCCCATCCCCCCAGTGTTGGTACTTCCGTCCCCTTCCTCCCCTCTCATCTTCTCTTGGGTCCTTAGAGAGCCCTCTGGAGACAAAAGGAATGAGGAGAGATTTCCCTTTCTTTTTAGATCTGCCTCTTTACCCCTGCCTCTACTCTGGGGCAACAGATCTGATGCTAGTTTGTTAATCTAGGATCTTCTGAGCTATTGCTCATAATCTTTGGGGAACCAATCATCTGCAGTTACGGGTTTTCATAGTTGAGGATGCTTTTTGTAATTTTTGCCATTTGTTTTCGGAGACTGAGATTTCTTTTCTTTTCTTTTCTTTTTTTTTTTTTTTAAAGATTTATTTATTTGACAGCCAGAGATCACAGGTAGGCAGAGAGGCAGGCGGTGGGGGGGGGGGGGAGTTGGGAGCAGACTCCCCGCCAAGCAGAAAGCCCGAGGCAAGGGCTCAATGTGGGGCTTAATCCCGGGACCCTGGGATCATGACCTGAGTGGAAGGCAGAGGCTTAAACCCACTGAGCCACCCAGGCGCCCCTGGGGACTGAGATTTCTATTCAGAGTAGCTCTCCTTCAGATTTCTGGCAGGAGGAAGCAGCATGAGGGTATTGTGTGATCTTTGGTGTTAAACTTGGGTTCAGAGCTATTCACTCACTAGCTCTGGTTCTTGGGCATGGTACTTAACCTCTGTGAGTGACTTTGGTTTTCTTATCTGATGACGGGGGTGATTATGAAAATTAAATGAATATATGAACATAAGAGGCACAGAAGAAGAAATAACTATTACCATACATACTGAGTAGTGTTCTCTTTGTCTCTGGAATGACCTGGACCTCAGCCAACAAACATTAATTACAGACCTGTCCTCCCTCTGGCCCTGTGGAGGTTTATGAAACAAAGGTGGTATGTCCAAGAGACTTTGGGTCCACGTAGGGGGAAAGCTAACATTTATGAAGAAGAAAACAGAGACAAGTTCCAGGTACATACTGAGGGGAGTTTAAGGGCTGCTGGACTTTCAGGGCCAGGGTGGTCAGGGAAGGCCTCAAAGATGAGGGGGACGGAGGGTGGGCGTGAGCAGGACCCTGAAGGGAGACTGGGTACTGAGCGGCAGAGAGGAGGGTGGGAACACTTGGCTCGAGTGTCCAAAAGCTCCAGCTCCTCTTCTGTTGGAACCTGGAACGATACCTTTGACCCTGTGGTGAGCTCTCAAGCATGCAGGCCTGCTTGTTCTGAGATTTATTGGGGGGATGGTTTTCATTCCAGGCTTGTTTTTCCCTCTGCTGCCCAGAATATTCTTGAAAAAGTTTTAATTTTATACTGGATCAAAAATAATGAGAAGCAAATCTACAGCCAACATGAAAGCCCAGACCCATGGAAGACTTTTGGGTTCCCAGAGCTTTATGTCCTTTTCTGGTGCTTCATTTATGGTAGCTTATTTCCCAGTTCTGGAATGGCAGGCTTTAGGGCTGGAGGAGACCAGTCCAGCTGACACCTGCATCCCACTGAGGGGGGAACCCTAGTCTCAGGGGCCAAGCCATTGAGTGGCAGAACTGGAAGCAGCCAGAGTTTCAATCACCCCACCCTGATGGGAGGGGGTGATGGGATGCAAGGGCCTGACCTAGGCCAGAGGTCAGACTCAGTTTGGTTCCATCATCTGCACCTGGTTCTTCAGAGTCTGGAAGGCTGCCTTCTTTAGTCTAGGTCTTGCTAGTGGGGTGAACTGAAATGCTCCACAAAAGATTCTAAGGGATTTCCCATCTGCCGCTCTGTAAGAAGGCACTTCCTACTCATCCACCATCTTTGCAGGGGTTATAACCATTCTAATTTTTCTCCTGAACTTTATGCATTTTTCTAGCTGAGTGCTAAGCCTAGCCCTAGAACGTGCCCATGGTGGACCTCTTCCTACCCTTCCCCTTTTTCCACGTGAAGTTCCCATTCCATGCTTTCATATTAGTGTCCGTGGACTGACCCTTTGCTTAGCCACTTGGTTGCTGAGCTTGTGGAAATGAATGTGTAAATGAAGAGGCAGCAGGTTGTTTCAGAGTGCGGGGGTGGGGGGGGGTGGGGGGGTGGGGAGGTGGTGGAACACAGCCCTTACCCTGTGACTTGTCTGGGTCTGCTCCCAAAAACTTGTCTTCACAGTGGGGCCTCTTGTGGGCACGATGCAGTGAATGCACTTGCTATTGACTTTACCCCATGGCCTTTCAACCAATACTGTTTTAGGGAGTTCTTAGGCCTTTGCTTGTGATTGGACAACCATCTAGGGCTCCTGCTGGTCTTAGATGACCACAGCCCCTCAGTCCCTCCTCCTGGGGACCCTCTGGTTATCCCCTACAGAGAATCCCTTGGTTTTACTATTTTGGTATTGCTATTTTTTCTAACCAGACCTTGGAGTATTAACCAGAGCCTCTCTGTGGCACAGCTTTGTTAATCATTTTTTCTTTTAAAGGTTTTATTTATTTATTTGAGAGAGAGAGAGTGCACAAGAACGAGCTGGGGAGCTGGATCCCAGGACCCCAGGATCATGACCAGAGGTTTAACCAATTGAGCCACCCAGCCACCCCAGCTTTATTAATCTTAAAGCCCAGGCTGACTGCCTCACATCACCTTCAGAAACCTTCAGTGGCTCCCTGCTTCTCACAGGCCAATCTTAACCTGAAGCTCAAGAGCCTCCATAATCTGACCTCCAAACCAGAGAGATTGGTTCACTTATTGTCCTTGAACCCAAAGTACACACTTTCTTCTCTATATTTGACTACGAGTATATCCTCTTTTGGAATATTCTTCACTTGCCTCTTTCACTAACAAGCCCTTCTATCCTTAAATATTTGTTCAGGGAATTCATTAAGTTCCCAATACCTGTCAGGCACTGCCCCAACTCGGAGTCTGTCTCTAACCTCTTCAGCTTCAAATTCTTATCCTTATTCAGACTTCTGTAGCCATTAATCCCTGCAAAACTCTTTCGGTGGTGACAAATCTTTTATTATTATGGAATGTTTTTATCTTTTGTTTCATTTTTTTTTATGGCAAAATTTTAGATCTACAACTACACTGAAAAAACTTCAAAGGAAGGATGTGTCTCACGCCTCTATTTTCTCAGTCTGCCGGTTCCAGAACTAGCTGATAACAAAGTCCCTTTCGGAGCCTTGTTTGCAAAATAATGCATGCCTGCACAGTTGCCAGCCCAGATTACCTGGGTGGGGTCAGGGAATCTCTGTTTTGCCAGAGCTCCCCAGGTGTTTCTTGGGTCAACCAGATTTGGGAATCAATTTTGGTGGCTTTTTCATTATGCAATTATTTCTGTGATTTGTATGTTACGAAGGATTGTTAAAATTAACGAAACCAACTCAGGCTAGCTAATGAGGAAAAGGTAATTGTTGTGTGGTGAAAGGAGATAACACTGCTATTTTCTTGATTCCAAATCACCTTGGGCTATAAGATTCGTATCACTGTAGTTTCTCAGCAATAAAGCACTTCTTTTAATATACACAATTTTAGAACATTTTCTAAATGACAGCATGCCTTTATCCATAAAATTGTATGCCATTTTCCTCATCATTATCACAATCAAAATACAGAGACCCTTCTGAATTGTGTTTGTCTATTACAGTTAACATGTGATTTCAAGGTGAAAGGCTGTTTTTCATAATCTGTGTTCATGAGTTTTCAATGTTCACTCATTTTTTTTTAAGATTTTATTTATTTATTTGACAGACAGAGATCACAAGTAGGCTGAGAGGCAGGCAGAGAGAGAGAAGGGGAACCAGGTTCCCCGCTGAGCAGAGAGCCCGATGCGGGACTCCATCCCAGGACCCTGGGATGAGGACCTGAGCTAAAGGCGGAGGCCTTAACCCACTGAACCACCCAGGCACCCCCAATGTTAACTCCTTCTTGCATTCCTGGGGTAAGTTCTTGGGTAAATGCTTGGTCATGACGTATATGTATAGTTTTTTTTTTTTTTTAAATACCCTGTTGGCTTTGATTTTCTTTCTTTCTTTCTTGCTTTTTTTTTTTTTTAAAGATTTTATTTATTTATTTGACAGACAGAGATCACAAGTAGGCAGAGAGGCAGGCAGAGAGAGAGGGGGAAGCAGGCTCCCTGCTGAGCAGAGAGCCAGATGCGGGACTCGATCCCAGGACTCTGAGATCATGACCTGAGCCGAAGGCAGAGGCTTTAACCCACTGAGCCACGCAGGCGCCCCATGATTTTCTAATATTTTATTAGGTTTATTGCATTTATGGTCATAAGTGAGCCCCATAACTATTGTCTTTGCTGTCCTTAGCCAGTTTTGTATGTGACCATGATTTTGACATCTTTAGCCTTTTGAGGGTTAACAGAATAATTCTCAGGAAAGTTAAATTATACCAGAGCTTTATCTACATTTCCTTTAGGTCAGACTTACAGTTCAGGTTTTTCTAGAAGTAAATCATGTTGCTAAAAGTCAGATATCTTCTGAAAGTCAACTGGGAGCTTTGAAAAAATTATTGTTCAGTACCCAACTGATCATAGGTGGCACATGAGTCAGCAATACCAAATTTTCCTAGCTTTGAAAAAGTCTGTATTCTGGTAAATTGAGCAGGTCTTGCTGCTGTTTGATTCCCTTGCTTGACAAGAGACAGGTGTTGTTTTAGATACACAGTAACTTTTCAGTGCTGCCTCATGATGGAATCGTTTTAGAGACATTTTTTTCCTCAAGATTTTATTTATTTGAAAGAGAGAGAGAGAGAGAGCTCTGAGAGAGAGAGAGAGAGAGAGAGAGAGCGCTCCGAGGGAGAGGGAGAGGGAGAAGCAGACTCCCTGCTGAGCAGGGAGCCCAATGTGGTACTGGATCCCAGGACCCTGGGATCATGACCTGAGCTGAAGGCAGATGCTTAACTGACTGAGCCATCCAGGCGCCCCTTTCTTTCTCATTTTTAAAAACTTGTGGTATAATTTACATGCGATAAAATCCACTCATTTTAGGGCACTGTTCTGAGTTCTGACAGTATATATAGTCTCATAAGCACCATCACAATGGAGATGCAGGGTTGGTTTCCCAGAAGATTGCTTCCTGTGCTTTTGTAGTTAGTCCTTACCCTCCTGGAAGAGGGGCCACTGACCTAGTTTCTGTCCCTTTGGTTCTGTCTTTTCTGGAATGCCATATAATTGGATTCCTATGGTCTACAGCTTTTTTAGTCTGCCTTCTTCTACTTTGCACCCCGTGTTTGAGATTCATCCATTTTGTTGGGTGCTCAGTAGGTTGGCCCCTTTTTGCTGAGTTTTATTTCATTGTGTGGAAGTACCACCAGGTATTTATTCACAAGTGAAGGACATTTGGGTTGTTTCCAGTTTGGGGTGATAATGAATAATTCACTCATATTAGCATACATGTTTTTATGTGAACATAGATTTTCTTTAACCTGGGGTGAATACCTAGGAGTGGTATTACTGGTAGTAAAGTAAGTGTATTACAATAACATGTCAAACTAATTAAGTTTATTCCAAGTGGCTGTCCCTTTATACATTCCCATTAGCAACGTGTAAGGGTATAGTTTCCACATCCTTGTCAGCACTTAGTATTTGACAGATTTAAAAAATTTTAGATATTCTAATACATATAGCTTTATCCTTGGGGTTTTAATTTGGATTTCCTTAATGACACATGATAATGATGTTGAGCATCTTTGTTATTTGGCTTGTTTGCTATCTCTGTATCTTTGGTGAGGTATCTGTTTAAATCTCTTGCCTGGGTTTTAGTGGATTGTTTCCTTATGGTTGGGATTTGAGATATATATAATTCTTTTATATTCTGAGCATGAGTCCTCTATCGGGTACCTTTTAGGCAAATATTTTCTGACTGTCTGTGGCTCGTCTTTTCATTCTCTCAACCATGTTTATTATTGCAGAGCAGAAGATTTTAATTTTAATAAAGTGTGATTTATCAATTTTTAAAAAATGTATTCTTTTGGTGTTGTATCTGAGAACTATTTGCCTAATACAAGGTCATTAAGATTTTCTCCAATATGTTTTTTGATTTTAAGTTTTTATTTTAACTCCAGTTAGTTAATATTCAGTGTTATATTAGTTTCAAGTGTACATTGTAGTGATTCGACAATTCTCTACATCACTGGGTATTCATCATGAGTACCCAGAAGGAGGGACCCTCCTTCATCCCAGTCACCTGTTTCACCCATCCCCCCACCCACCTCCCTTCTGGTAACCATCAGTTTGTTCTCTTTAGTTACAAGCCTGTTTCTTAGTTTGTTTCTCCTTTTTCCTTTGCTTGTTTGTTTTGTTTTTTAAATTGACATATGAGTGAAATCATATGGTATTTGTCTTTCTCTAGTATTCTATTCTCTAGCTCCATCTATGTTGTTGCAAATGGCAAGATTTCATTCTTTTTTATGGCCAATAATATTCCATTATATTTATATACCACATCTTCTGTATCCATTCATCAATCGATTGGCACTTAGGCTGCTTCCATATCTTGACTATTGTAAACAATACTGCTGTAATCTTAGGGGTACATGTATCCCTTTAACTTAGTGTTTTTGTATTCTTTGGGTGAATCCCTAATAGTACAG
Source organism: Mustela nivalis (assembly GCF_964662115.1). Taxonomy (NCBI): domain Eukaryota; kingdom Metazoa; phylum Chordata; class Mammalia; order Carnivora; family Mustelidae; genus Mustela; species Mustela nivalis. The sequence goes on from NC_139020.1 coordinate 117,729,818, forward strand.
TTGCTGGATTGTGAGGTAGTTCTATTTTTTGAGGAACCTCCATACTGTTTTCCAGAGTGATTGCACCGGTTTGCAGTCCCACCAGCTGTGCACAGGGGTTCCTTTTTCCTCACATCCTCACCAGTACCTATTGTTTCTTGTGTTGATTTTAGCCATTCTGACAGGTGTGAAGTGATACCTCATTGTAGTTTTGGTTTGCATTTTCCTGATGCCAGTGATGTTGAACATCTTTCCGTGTGTCGGCCATCTGTATGTCTTCTTTGGATAAATGTCTGTTCATGTCTTCTGTCCATTTTTAATCAGATTATATGGTTTCCGGATGTTGAGTTTGATAAATTCTTCACATACTTTGCATAATAACCCTTAGTGGATATGTCATTTGGAAATATCTTCTCCCATTTGGTAGGTTGCCTTTTTGTTTTGTTGATTGCTTCCTTTGCTGCGCGGAAGCTTTTTATTTTGATGTAGTTCCAATAGTTTATTTTTGCCTTTGTTTCCTTTGCCTCAGGAGACCTGTCTAGTAAGAAGTTGCTATGACTGATATCAAAGAGGTTACTGCCTGTATTCTGTTCTAGGATTTTTATGGTTTCAGGTCTAACATTTAGGTCTTTAATCCATTTTGAATTTATTTTTGTGTATGGAGAGAGGAAATGGTTGTTTCTCTCTTTTGCTTGCTGCTGTCCAGTTTCCCCAGTACCATTTGTTGTAGAGACTGTCCCTTTCCCTTTTGCTATTCTTTCCTGCTTTGTTGAAGATTAATTGACCATATAATTGTGGGCTTATTTCTGGGCTTTCTGTTCTGTTTCATTGATATATATGTCTGTTTTGGTGCCAGTAACATACTATTTTGATTACTACAGCTTTGTAATGTAACTTGAAGTTCAGAATTGTGATGCTTCCAGCTTTTTCTTTTTCAAGATTGCTTTGGCGATTCCTAGTCTTTTGTGGTTCCATACAAATTTTGGGTTTGTTTTTCTAGTGCAATGCTGTTGTTTAACAGCATTTTTTAGCAAACTAGAAAAAACAATCCTAAAATTTATATTTTGTATAGGGATTGCATTCAATGTATAGATTGCTTTGGGTAGTATAGACATTTTAACAATATTTGTTTTTCCAATCCATGAGCGTGGAATGTGTTTCCATTACTTTGTGTTGTCTAAAATTTCTTCATCAGTGTTTTATAGTTTTCAGAGTATAAGTCATTCATCTCTTTGATTAAGTTTATTTCTAGATATTTTATTGTTTTTAGTGCAATTGTAAATAGAGTTGTTTTCTTAATTTCTTTCTGCTGCTTCAATATTGGTATATAGAAATGCATCAGATTTCTGTACATTGATTTTGTATCCTGCAACTTTATTGAATTCGTTTATTAGTTCTAGAAATTTTTTGTTGGAGTCTTCAGGGTTTCCTTTTTTTTTTTTAATTATTTATTTATTTGACAGAGAGAAATCACAAGTAGTCGGAGAGGCAGGCAGAGAGAGAGAGAGGGAAGCAGGCTCCCTGCTGAGCAGAGAGCCCGATGCGGGACTCGATCCCAGGACCCTGAGATCATGACCTGAGCCGAAGGCAGCGGCTCAACCCACTGAGCCACCCAGGCGCCCCCAGGGTTTCCTTTTTATAGTATCCTGTCATCTGTAAATAGTGAAAGCTTTACTTCTTCCTTATTGATTTGTCTGTCTTTTATTTTTTTGTGTTATCTGATTGCTGTGGCCAGGTCTTCCAGTACTATGTTGAATAAACGTGGTGAGAGTGGACATCCTTGTCTTGTTCTTGACCTTAGGGGAAAAGCTCTGTTTTTCCCCGTTAAGGATGATGTTAGTTGTGGATTTTTCATATATAGCCTTTATTATGTTGAGGTATGTTCCCTCTAAGTCTACTTGTTGAGGGTTTTTACTGTGAATGGATGTTGTACTTTGTCAAAAACCTTTTCTGTGTCTGTTGAAACGATTGTATGTTTCTTATCTTTCTTTTATTGGTGTGATGTATCACATTGATTGATTTGTGAATATTGAACCACCCTTGTATCCCAGGAATAAATCCCACTTAATTGTGGTGAATGATTTTTTTAATGTATTGTTGAATTCAATTTGCTAGTATTTTGTTGAAAATTTTTGCATCTATGTTCACGAGAGGTATTGGCTTATAGTTCCCTTTTTTGGTGGTGTCTTTATCTGATTTTGATATCAGACTAATGCAGGCTTCATAGAATGAATTTGAAAGTTTTCCTTCCTTTTCTATTTTTTGGAATAGTTTGAGAAGAATAGATATTATTTCTTCTTTAAATGTCTGGTAGAATTCCTGCGTGAAACCATCTGGTCCTAGACTTTTGTTTGTTGGGAATTTTTTGATAACTGATTCAATTTCTTTGCTGGTTATCAGTCTGTTCAAATTTTCTATTTCTTCCTGTTTCAGTTTTGGTGGCTTATATGTTATTAGGAATTTTTCCATTTCTTATAGCTTATCCAATTTGTTGACATATAATTTTTCATAATATTCTCTTATAATTATTTGTATTTCAGTGGTGTTAGATGTTATTTTTCTTCTCTCATGTGTTAGTTTATTTATTTGAGTCCTTTATCTTTTTTTCTTGTTAAGTCTGGTTAGAGGTTTATCAGTTTAATTGTTTTTTTCCAAAGAACCATCTCCTGGTTTCACTGATCTGTTCTCTTGTTTTTGTAGTTTCTGTATCATTGATTTCTTTTCTAATCTTTATTATTTCCTTCCTTCTGCTGGTTTTAGATTTTGTTTGTTCTTCTTTTTCTAGGTCCTTTAGGTGCTAGATTACATTGTTTATTTGAGATTTTTCTTTTTGAGGAAGGCCTGTATTGCTATATACTTCTTTTAGAAACATTTTTGTTATTTCCTAAAAGTTTTGGACCATTGTTTTGGATCATTTCGTTTTCATGGTTTCTACGTACTTTTGAATTTCTTTTTTTATTTCCTGGTTGTCTCATTCATTGTTTAGTAGCTTCTTATTAAACTTCCATGTATTTGTGGTGTTTCCAAATTTTCTCTTGTGATTGACTTTAAGTCTCACAGCATTGTGGTTGGAAAAGATGCATGGTATGACTTCAATCTTCTTGAATTTTTGAGGCTTGTTTTGTGGGCTAATATGGGAGCTCTTCTAGGTAATGTTCTGTGTGCCCTTGAAAAGAATGTGTATTCTGCTGTTTTAGGATGGAATGTTCTGAATATATCTGTTAAATCCTTGTGTTTCAATGTGTCGTTAAATGCCATTGTTTCCTTGTTAATTTTCTCTTTATGTGATGTCCTTTGATGTAAGTAGGTTGTTAAAGTCCCTATTACTGTGTTATTATCAATGAGTTCTTTTATTTTTGTTACTGTTTTGTATATTTGGGTGCTTCCAAGTTGGGGGCATAAATATTTACAATTATTATATCTTCTTGTTAGATTGTTCCCTTTATGATTATACATTGTCCTTGTTTGTCTCTTATTACAGTCTTTGTTTTAAAGTCTGTTTTGTCCCATGTAAGTATTGCTATTCAGCTTTCTTTTGACATCAATTTGCATGATAAATGTTTCTCCGCCCCCACTTTCAATCTGCAGGCATCTTTAGGTCTGAAATTCATCTTTTGTAGGCAGCATATAAATGGGTCTTATTTTTAATCCATTCTGCCACCCTGTGTCTTTTGATTGAAGCATTTAGGTCATTTTACATTCAAAGTAATTATTGTTTTATGTACATACATTTATATATAAAATATATATACATATTCGTGTTATTTTATGATTGTTTCTGAAGATTTTCTTTGATCCTTTTTTGTCTTTCTGTCTTTCATGTCTTACTGATTTTCTTTACTGATATATTTGGATTTCTTTCTCTTTATTCTTTGTATATTTGTTAGTGGTTCTTGGTACCATTAGGTTAGTATAGAACATTTTCTGCATATACAAGTCTGTATAAGTTGATGGTTATTTAAGTTTGAACCCATCCTTAACCTCTTCCCTTCCCGTGTTTTAGGTATATGTTGTATTATTTTATGTCTTTTTATTTTGTGAGTTCTTTGACTGATTTTTTAAAGAAATAACCTTTTTTTTTTTTTTTTTTACTGGTTTTGTGTTTCCTACATTTACACTGTCAATTTTGGTTTCTCCTTTCTATTCAATGAGTGCCCTTTAATATTTCTTGCAGGCTGGTTTAATGGTTATAAACTCCTTTAGTTTTTGTTTGTTTGGAAAACCCTTTGTCTCTCCTTCTATCCTGAATGATAGCCTTTACGGGTGGAATATTTTTGGCTGCAGATTTTTCTTATTTGTCACACCGAATATATCTTGCCACTCCCCTCTGGCTTGCAAAGTTTCTGCTGAAAAATCTCCTACTAGCCTCATGGGTTTTCCCTTGTAAGTTAATATTTTTTGTGTTTTTGCTTAACTTTTTTTCTTTATTACTATATTTTGTCAATTTAATTACAATATGTCATGGTGTGGATCTGGTTTTGTCTATTTGGTGGGAGTTCTCTCTGCCCCCTGGATCTGAATATCTGTTTCCTTCCTGAAATTAGGTAAAATTCCAGCTATTATTTTTTCAAATGAATTTACTGCCTCCTTTCCCCTCTCTTCTTCTGAGACTTCTATAATACAAATGTTACTGTGTTTGGTGGAGTAACTGAGTTCCCCAAATCTACTCTTATTTTGCACAGTTCTTTTCTCTCTTTTTTGTTTGACCTGATTACCTTCCAGTACTCTTTTAGGTCAATAATTTGTTCCTCTGCTTTTTCCATCCCACTGTTCATTCCATCTGGTGTGTTTCTCATTTTATTTGTCAAGCCCTTTATCTCTGATATGTTATTCTTTATCTCTGTGTTAAGAGTCTCATTCCTGTCTGGTACTCTTTTCTCAAGCACATTGAGTATCTTTATGACCATTACTTTAAATTCTCTATCAGACATATTATATATATCTGTTTCCCTTAGATCTTGCCTATGGCCTTGCCCTAGAGTAAATTTCTCTGTCTTCTCATTTTATCTAAGTCTCTGTGCCTGATTCTATAAATTAGGAAAATCAACTATGTCTCAGGTTCCTGAGGGTAAGGCCTTATGAAGAAGAGGTCCTGTAGTGTCCTGCATATGGCATCCCCTGTTCCCCAGGGCCTGGCACTTTTGTCTCTAATGTGTGTGGCATAGGCTGTGCTCTTTTGTCCTTGCTGCTTCATCCTTCAGGCCGGTCATCTGCAGAGGCTCTCTTTGCCTGTTATGGGCAATATTTTAGTCCCTGGTTTGAATGGGTCACATTGAAGGTGTGCTCTGGTCTGTTTGAAATGAGACATGTCTCCACTGCTGCTGGAACCAAGGTTCTATAAAATTCCTGCATCACTTATTTGTGGAGCATAACAAATAGCATGGAGGACATGGGGAGTTAGAGAGGAGAAGGGAGTTGGGGGAAATTGGAAGGGGAGGTGAGCCATGAGAGACTATGGACTCTGAAAAACAATCTGAGGGTTTTGAAGGGGCGGGGGATAGGAGGTTGGGGTACCAGGTGATGGGTATTATAGAGGGCACAGATTGCATGAAGCACTAGGTGTGGTGCAAAAATAATGAATACTGTTATGCTGAAAATAAATAAAAAATAAATTAAAAAAAATAACAACAACAAAAAAATTTCCTGCATCACAAGACAGGTGTGGCAGGTGTTTGGGCAGGTCTTTTGGGGGAAGATGCCCACTCTGCTGGTACTGAGGCAAGAGTGACTGGAGAGGGTGGTTCTGGAGTGCAGGGGAGCAAGATAGGGCTTGGTGTAAGCAAGTTAGGTAGCGGGTGTCAGTGCTGTGCTGGTTCCTGCAGGTGGCTCTGTGTTTTTGCTGAGGAGCAGGGCAGGGAGATGTTGCCAGCCAGTTGCTTTGTTCCTAGAGGGGTCCCTCTGTGAATGCTGCCTCTCTGGGACTGTGCTCTGACATGACCAGATAACTTCCCCATTTTGTGCCCAAGGCTTCTTCAGATCCCAGTTTCCATGTTGTATGTCCTCCGGTTGTTTGCCTGCCTTTTCTCCAAATGCAGAATGCATTTGCCCTCTGGCTCTGTCCTAGCCACACCTGATGACTTCTAAATTCCCAGATTTAAGCCCTGCTGGTTGCAAGAACTCACAAAATTTGCCCCCTCTTACTTTCCAAGCCAACTTCTATGGGGGTTCATTTTCCTGTGTACTCCCTTCTGTGCAGGTCTTTCTCTCACCCTTTTCTGCAATCACAGCTCCCTCCTCACTGCAGTGGATAATCCATTTCTCTTTCAAACCATGTCTCTGCAGGTCTCACCTTTTTCAGTGTGGCCTCTTCTCTATCTTTGGTTGTGGCTTTTGTTCTGCCAGTCTTCAAGTTTTGGAGTATTGAAGTATACTTCAATTTTTGGAGTATTTAGGATTATTTGATAGCTGTCTAGTTGTATTTGTGGGATGAGGTGAGCCTAGGGTCCTCCTCTTCAGTTACCATCTTCCAACCTCTCCCTCCAATACTCTGTTTGCAATGTTTTATAGTTTCAGGTTTTATGTTTAAGTCTGATCCATTTTGAGTTAATTTTTGTGCATGGTGAATAGGTATAGACAGAGATTCTTTTTTACATATAAATGTCTAGCACCGTAGTGAAAAGACTATCTGTCCCCTATTGAGTTGCCTTTGTATTGTTGTTGAAAAATCAGTTGAGAATATAAGTATAGGTCTATTTCTGACAATTTGGTTTATGTGTTTATCCTTTCAGTAATACCACACTGCCTTGATTGCTATTGCTTTATTGTAAATTTTGAAATCATGTAGTATAGGTCCTTTGATTTAGTTCTTTTTCAAAGTTGTTTTGGCTATTCTAGATCTTTGTCTTTCAAATATATTTTGGAATCATCTTACTGGCATCTATATAAAATCCTGCTGGCAGTTTGATTGGTATTGTATTGAATCTACAAATCCGTTCGGGGAGAATTGACATCTTAACAATATTAGGCCTTCTGATACATAAATAAGCTATATCTCTCCCTTTATTTAGGTCTCTTCATCAATGTTTTATTGTTTCTCAAATATCAATATTGAACATATTTTGCTAGCCTTATAGCTGTACATTTTTCATATTTTTGGTGTTCCCTCCTCTTCTATTTTCTGGAAGAGTTTATATAAGATTGTTATTACCTATTCCTTAAATTTTTGGTAGAATTTGCCAGTGAAAGTAGTTGAACTTGGAATTTATTTGTGGGAGAGGTTTTTTTTTTTTTTTTTTTTTAATTTTTAAAAAATGGGGTACCTGGGTGGCTCAGTGGGTTAAAGCCTCTGCCTTCAGCTCAGGTCATGATCTCGGGATCTCAGCAGGGAACCTGCTTCCACCTCTCTCTCTATGCCTGCCTCTCTGCCTGCTTGTGATCTCTGCCTGTCAAATAAATAAGTAAATAAAAATCTTTTTTTAAAAAAAGTATTTATTTATTTGAGAGACACAGGTAGAGAGAGAGGGAGCACAAGCAGGAAGGAGGGGCAGAGGGAGAGGGAGAAGCAGGGAGAAGCAGACCCTCCTTACCAAGCTGAGCAGGGAGCCCGATGCAGGGTTTGATTCCAGGACACTGGGATCATGACCTGAGCTGAGGGCAGATACTTAACCAACGGAGCCACCCAGGCGCCCCTGTGGGAGAGTTGTTAACTACAAATTAAGTTCTTTAACAAATATAGGGGCTATCCAAGTTATCTGTTTCTTCTTGAGTGATTTTTTGATAGATTGTGATTTTGGGGTAGTTTATCTGTTTTATCTAAAATGTAGAATTTATGGGCAGCTATTGTTCATAGTATTTAATTATTGTCCTTTTAATGTCTTTACAGATTATAGTGTTGTCTCCTTTTTCATTCCAGATATTTAGTTTGTATCTTTTTGCTCTCTGTCTAGAGGTTTGTTCAACTTTATTGATTTTTTTTTTCTTCAAAGAACTGGGTTTTGGTTTCACTAATTTTTTTTCCTATTATTTTTTGTTTTCAATTTCATTGACTCCTTATCTTATCTTTATTATTTCTTTCCTCCTTGCTTTGGTTTAGTTGCTCTTCATTACTAGTTTGCTAAGGTGGATGCTTAGATCACTGATTTGAGACCTTTCTTTCTTTCTCTTAAGCCTCCAGCATTCTTCTTTTCTGGGGTGATTGGATTGGGAAAGTGAACGTGGAGGTGTAGAACAAGTTTTTCCACCTCCAAGCATTTAATATGAGATCTTTAGTAAAAGTATGTGCCAGATTCTTACTGAATACCCTGAGGCTTCAGCTTGTGGGTGGGACCAGTGGGAAGGAGGAGCAGAAGTCAGACCTTGGACTACTTCCCTCATGAAGGCAGTGGACCAGCTCTGATAGTCTGGGATCCTAATGCTTGTCTGCCTCCAGACCTGATGTGTATAGCAAGGGGTAGAGGCATTTGGAGTTGCTGCAGTTTTATGGGTGAGAAGGCCTTCTCTCAAGGATTTAGTCAAGGGTGGCAAATGTTCTCTGTAAAGAGCTGGTGATAACTATTTTGAACTCCGTAGGCCATCCCTCCTCCATTGCTAGTATTCAGTCAGGCCGTTGTTGTCACAGGAAAGCAGCCATAGATAATATGTAAATGAGTGGGCATGGCCGTGTTTCAATAAAACTATTTACAAAAATAGACAACAAACTGGATTTGGCCATAGTTTGCCTACCCCTGCCTGCTTTAGCTAATGGTGAATTAGGTGGACTGCTTTTCAGATGTTGAACCAGCCTTGCAACCTCTAGATAAATCCGCTTAGTGTAGCACCATCTGGTCTGTACCTGGTCCAGTCTTTGTTTCTTAGCTTGTGTTGTCACCGAGCTGGGAGCTTCCCAGGAAGAGGGCCTCAATAGTACCACCTCCCATGTCCCGTCAGGCACATACTGGAGGGCTGGATGGAAACAGCCATGCGTGTTCATGGTGCCTCTTCCAAATGCCCTTTATAGTGTCATCAGGGACCCAGAGGAAATGGAGGTGTGGTATGGAGGAGTTGCGCCCAAGCGCTGTCACAGCAGGCAAGGCTCGTCTCTCCTTTCGGAGGCCACTTTGGAAACATGACTTCAGTTTGGTCTGTGGGGCACTGCTTCCTAATTACTCTCCTTTTCCTGAGGGTTGTGGTTGGTAGAGTGGCTACCAGGTCCAGGATGCAGACATCTGGATGCTGGCGCTGTGCTGGTGTTCCAAAAGGGCTTGACTGACCCCTTTCCTGGGCCGTGGTCTCATACAGAAGGGTGTCTCTGTGTGTGTGAGAGGTGGAGCAGGAGGGCCTGGCCCATCTGGCTCCTGAAGGTGAACCCTTCAGACCTTTACGTGTGTCACGGGTCAGCTCTGTGTGGACCGCCTCATGCTGTGGCGGTGGGGTACGGCGGACAGATTTCGGGCCAGCGTATTGCAGAGTCCATCTCGGCTGCATTTCCTCATTGATTAGGAGAGCTGGATGTACGCTGGATGGGAAGGGACTAGGATCTACAACTAACAGACGCAGTTTTGAATCCCAGCTCAACAACTCATTAGATGGCTGACCCTGGGAAATTATTTAGCTACTTGGAACTTCCATTTCCTCACTTCTACTATGGAGATGCTCACAGTCTCCCAATGGTGTGAGGTTTACATGAAGCCTTTCACTCTCTCCCCTGGGCGGGGTAGATGAGGGGGTCCTTTGAAGGATATAAAGCTGGGAATGTGGGCCAGTCTATGGAGAAATGCCCAACAAATTGCAAACACACTGAGAAAGAAGTCCACTAGAAGGCTAGGGTGTGGAGAGCAAGTGTCCATCACTTTCTCTGTCCTCAGTTGTTTCTGAACTGGAGGATGAGTAGGGCTGACTCTTGATTTTGCTCTGGAACAAAGAGGAGCTAACTGCCAGCTCTGGGTGATGCTTTGGATTGCTTGGTCCTCGTGTCTTTATTCAGCCTGACTCACTGGGATGGCGGTGGGGTTGTGGGCCTGTCAGTGGAACCGATGGCATGATTGCATGGGATCTGATGGTGTCAGGTCCCTGGGACCTGGCGACAAAAACAACCCTCCTCTATACACATACAGGCTCTTACTGCTGGCAGAACATGTTCCCACCATCCTTCCGACCACCTAGTGAGGGAAGGGCCAGGAAAGTCCTCTCCAGAGGCCATCAGAACCTTTCCCCTGCCCCCACCTCTTTGGGTGCTCTGGGATCTTTGCCTTCTTCCTTTCTTGCAGAAAGGCAGTGAGTTGAGGAGAATGCTGTTTCCAGGTCAAGTCTGCACACCCTCAGGAGAAACAAGACCAGGACTGTTACTAGAGAGAACTCGTGAAACTTGTTTAGGGTCAGAAATAGATAAGGTTCCAGTTTTGTCACTCTGTGGTAACTTCATATCATTGTACCCTAAAACAGCATTAAAACATAGCTCTGCTTATAACACCTCTGGCTTAAAGCACAATGTTGATTCTCTTCTCTGTAAAAGATAAAACTTCATACTGTTCAGCTTGGCATGCAAAATAAGCCACAGTTTATACTCCTGCCATGTAAGGTATTTGGAGTTATTATTGAATGGCTGTAAGTCCCTTTCATTTGGATAAGGCTTTCAAGTTTATTTAGTGTTTTTGCCCATTTCACACTCAGTCTTTGTCAATCATTTGGTGTTATTCCTGTTCTCATTTTATAGCTGGTGGCCTGAAATTTAGGAAAATTAAAAAGAACTTGCCCAATTTCACATGACCAGCCATAGTCATGACTCTAAGAGGAGGACAAAAGATAGCAGTCCCTTGTCACTTTCTAGCTGTGTGACTCTTGAACATGTTTCTTTATCTCTAAATTGGAGATAATACAGATATGTCATAGTGTTTTTGTGAGGGTTATACCAGATGATCCAAGGGAAGTGCTTGGCACAATGCCTGCTGTATATTCAGGGTTTGGGAAATGTTAGGTGTTATTATAGGTATTCTCTTTTAACTGTTCTGCCATAAACCTTTCCAGTTTTTGTCCCACTATTGTGAGTAACATAGCTATAATTATCTTGTGCAAATGGTTTATTTTTTTCCATTGTGTCATTTCCTTGGACTGTATTCCAAGAAGAGTATTACCAGGTTGAAAGGTATGATCCTCTTTTTTTGTCTTTGGTCCATGTTGCCCAATAGCCTTTTAGTGGGATGGTTCCCATTTAACAGGCCACAATGGAATCCATGAGAGTGACCCATCTCCCATGGGTGGTACTTCCCTGAGACCTTTCAGAGGGCCCATCAGTCAGTCTTTTTTTTTTTTTTTTTTTTTAAGATTTTATTTATTTATTTGTTAGAGAGATAGAGAGAGTACAGGCAGGCAGAAGCAGAAGGAGAAACAGGCTCCCCGTGGAGCAAGAAGCCCGATGTGGGACTTGATCCTAGGATGCTGGGATCGTGACCTGAGCCGAAGGCAGCCGCTTAACCGATTGAGCCACCCAGGCGCCCCCATCAGTCAGTCTTCATGAAGGTTGCAAACAGATTCTAGACTGGTTGGAGCCAAACCCTATAAACTAGATTGCACCTACAGCAAGACCCAGAACCAACTGGTCAGCAAATTGTACTGAAAACACTGGGGATGGTGGCGCCCCTCACTGGCTTTCTCCGGGGCTCTGTGGGAGATCTTTGCATATGCACTGCAGGTAGGTCTGAAGGAGTGGGGGAGGCAGGACCTGCTCCCTAGCTGTGGACCTGGACATGCAGGGAGAAAGTGAGTCCGTGGACCATGGGTGGCTCCAGACTTTTTATATAGGAAGGTGTACTAGTTTGTTAGTGCTGCCATAACAAAAGCACCCCAAACTGGGAGGCTTAAAACAACAGAAAATTATTCTTTCATAGCTATGGAGGCCAGAAGCCTGGACCATGTTCTCTCTTAAAACTCTGGGGAAGAGCACTTCCTTGACTTCCAGCTTCTGACTGTGGGCTAGCAATCCTTGGCATTTCCAAGCATGCTTGGGCTTCTACCTGCATCATCTGATCTCCACCACCATCTTCATATGGCCTTCTCTCTGTGTCTGTGTTCAAATTTCACTCTTCTTGAAAGATACCAGGCATTGAACTAGGACCCACCCTAATCCAGTATGACCTCATCTTGACTTGATTACATCTGCAAAGACCCTAATTCCAAATAAGATCTCTCACAGGTGGGTGGTAGAGTTGAGAGCTCAGTATGACTTTTTGGAGGCTACAATTCAACCCACAACAGAGGAGTTAAGGAGAATACAGAAGATTTCCATTTCCCACATCATATACTGCACTGGGGAAGGGATGCTGCTGGAGACATTAAGGGCAATGGTAGTGCCACTAGTAGGAATGCTGGCGATTGTCCAGGACCAGTGCTGCTTCTGATCTCGGATCCCCCCAGCTCCACCCACCCTGAGCATTGGTTCCAGACTCGTCTAGAACTGCTTTGGAGAATCAGGTGCGTCTGGCAGAGTTGAAGCAGCCAACAGACCAAGAACTTAGTTACCAAGGGAAAGTGGTTTTGAGGAGCCAGTAGAGAGAAGGATGAAGAGCATGGAAATGGGCAGATATGCAGATCTCACATTAAGTCATAGACCAGCTGGAACACCATGGCTTCAGTGTCCCCAATGAAGGATGAGGTGGCTCTGAGGGACCTTCTCCCTTGGCATCACATCATTCTTATTTGAGAGTTGACGTTTTAGAGAAGCCCCACCTCCCTGACCCTAAAGATTATCGTGAGGTCTATCTAGGCACATGGTGTAAGCAGCTGATACAGGGAGGGGACAACAGAAGGGGCCCGGTAATTCCCAGCCCAGGCCTCCGACACGACTTCAGTCAAGTTACCTCCATGCGGTCTTTCCTGGACACTCTAAAATGTTACCCCCACCCCCAATAGTTCATGTTCCCTCTCCTGGTTTTCATTTTTCTCCTTGTAGTTAATCCCTGTCCAGCATGATTTCTATTTTACCTATTTGTCCCACTTATTGGCTCTTTTCTCTACCAGATGGTTAGCTCCTAGAGAGCAGGGATTTTTATGCAATGCTAGTACAGTGACTGTCACATTCCAGGCATTGAGTATGTACTTGTTGAATGTTGACTAAGTGGCGATATTGTCAAACTGATAAGTGGGATGACATTTTAAAAAGGATGTAATCTTGGAGGGGTGTCACTCTTTGTCTCCCTTAAGCCCCCAGCCTATACTGCCCAGGGCCCTGCCATGAGTAATTCCTGCTTTGGAAAGTGTTGTTCCAGTCATCCAAAGCCAGTTACAAAACACCCCGAATCTTAGCAGCATAGGAGAGCATTTGTTTTATTATGCTCAGGAGCTCTGTGGGTCAGGAATTTGAACAGAACGTGGTGGGATGGCTTGGGAAGATGTGAATGGGTCAGGTGCCTCAAATGGGTGGGAGCTGGAATCCTCTGGAAGCATCTTCACTTACATCCTGGATCCTGGCCTCAGTGGGGAGGCATGTAGCTAGAGCGCCCACATGTGGCCTCTCCTTGTGGCTTGGGCTTCCCCCTCCCCTTCCCTCAGTGACTGGGATCACGGAGGGACTGTCCCCAGAAGGAGATTTGGAGAATGAGCATTCCACGAGAGCCAGGTGGAAGCTGTCTGGTCTTTTATGACCTGACCTCAGAAGTCACAGAATGTCCCTCTCACCATACTCTCTTGGTGAAAGCAGTCACAAGCCTGCCCATGTTCTCAGGGGAGGGAACATTGGCTCTCCCTGACTGGATGAGGGGAGTGTCAGAGATTCTGAGGCCGGGTTTTAGAACTGATACAGAGACTGAACGACAGTCTCACCATCCTCAGCCTGGAGAGAACCTGGGGTGAGATTTCTGGTGCTGTCACCTTCAGGCCAGGACCTACCCTGAGTTAGGACTCTTCTTCCATCTCTCTCTTGGACTCACTGTGTTTCTTCAGGGTGGGAAGCTGTCATTTTACCTCTTTTAGAGCCCACAGGAGATTATCTGGCACATTATAAGTACTTAGCAAGTGATTTAGAGAGAGAGTGGATGAAGAAACAAGGGAATAGGTGCTTTCTTGTGCGGCGTAGCCCTGTTGTTGAGTGTCTGCAGGAACCTAGGATCTTGGTTGGATCTTCCAAGGCTGAAAGTTTTTTTTTCTTTTTTTCTTTTTTAAAGATTTGAGTTAAATTCCAGTTAGTGAACCTACAGTGTATTATTAGTTTCAGGTGTACAATTTAGTGATTCAACACTCACATATAACACCTAGTGCTCGCTATGACAAGTGCCTCCATAATCCCCATCACCCATCTCGCCCACCCCTGACCTCCCCTCTGGTAATCCTCAGTTTGTTCTCTATAGTTAAGAGTCTGTTTCTTGGTTTGCCTCTCTCTTTCCTTTCCCCCGTGATCATTTGTTTTGTTTCTTAAATTCTACATATGAGTGAAATCATATGGTGTTTGTCTTTCTCTGGCTGACTTCTTTCACTTAGCATAATACCTTCTAGTTCCATCCACCTCATTGCATTTTTTGATGGCTGAGTAATAATCCATTGTATATGTGTATACCACTTCTCCTTTTCCATTCATCAGTCAATGGACATTTGGGCTCTTTCCATAATTGGCTATTATAAATAATACTGCTATAAACATCAGGATGCAAGTATCTCTTCAAATTAGTATTTTTATATTCTTTGAGTAAATACCCAGTAATGCAATTGCTAGGTCATAGGGTAGCTATTTTTTTAACTTTTAGAAGAATCTCCGTACTGTTTTCCAGAGTGGCTGCCCCAGTTTGCAGTCCCACCAATGGTGTAAGAGGGTTCCCCTTTCTTCAAAGCCTCAGCAGCCCCTGGTGTTTCTTGTGTTGTTGATTTTAGCCATTCTGACAGGCATGAGGTGATAGCTCCTTGTGGTTTTGATTTGTATTTTCCTGATGATGAGTGATGTTGAACATCTTTTCATGTGTCTGTTGAGACCAAAAGTTTTCTGACCAGCTTCTGGTCATATGCAGAATGGTTCAGACCTGTGGCTTGAACTCTAGCCTTCTAGACTTCTGGAGAGGAGAAAAGGGTATGGAGACGAGAGGTCTCTGTTGTGTCTTGGGTTAAGCAAAGCATTTCCATAGGGCCATAATAGAATAAGGCTAGAAAACCAGGGCCTTATGCAGGCTGAGGGTTTAGAGGTTATAGGTTTTCATTTCTCTGGGTAAATAGTTAGCAGGAAAATATCCCTGGGCCATACAGTACGTCTAGGTTTAGTCTTGTAAGAAACTGCTGAAATGGTAATACTGTTTTTGCACTTCCAAAAACAATGTATGAGAATCTTGTTGCCCCAAATCCTCACCAATATTTGGTGTTGTCAGTCTTTCTAATTTTTCTGTTTGTTGGAATGCAGTGTCCCCAAATGGCTGTAATTTACATTTCCCTAATGAGTAATCATATTAATCACTTTCATGTGCTCATTGACAGCCTGTAGATCTTTCTTTATGAAGTATTATTCAGATATTTTGCCCACTTAAAAATCGTGTTGTCTTTTTATTATTGAATTGTAGGAATTCTTTCTTTATTCTGAATACCAGGTCTTTGTCAGATACATGATAAACAAATCTTTTTCCTACTTGTGGCTTCCTAGTTCCTATATCCTATTCATTTTCTTAATGGTGTTTTTGATTAACAGAAGGCATAAATTTTGGTGAAGTCTAATTTATCATTATTTTTGGCTGTTTTTTTTTCATGTCCTCAGAAAATTGGAAACCCTCTCATTATAAAGGGCATCTTCTACAAGCTTTATAGCTTTAGTTTTTAATGCTTAGTCTGTCATCAATCTCCAGTTAATCTTTGTGTGAGATGTGAGGTGGTGGGGAGGGGCTCAAGATTCTTTTCCTCTTATGTATATTCAGTTGTTTCTGCCCCATATGTTGGAAAAATACTTTCCTTTTTGTTCGGTATTGTTTTTTCCTTTCTTCCTTTCTTTTTTTAAAGATTTTATTTATTTATTTGTCAGAGAGAGAGAGTATGTGTCACACAAGCAAAGCAAGGGGAGCAGCAGGCAGAGGGAGAAGCAGACTCCCTACTGAGCAGGGAACCTGATGTGGGACTCGATCCCAGGACCCTGGGATTATGACCTGAACTGAAGGCAGACAATTGGCTGAGCCACCAAGGCGCCCCTATTAAGTACTGTTTTTATCCTCATTTTGCACACAGAGAAACCAAGGTAGAGGTAGATTAAGTAACATGTTCATAGGTCCTACAGTGGATAGAGACAGACTCAGGATTCGAACCCAGAATTTTTCATCACTGTACTCTATGACCTTCCCTCTCCAAAAACTCTGGAGCTTTTGATCTGAGGCAGCCCACTGTAAATCAAGACAGAGAACCAAGAAGAGGAGATTCAGTTTGGGGCTGAGTTGGGGAACCTGTGGGATACCTGACCAGGCACATGAGGGAGAAGGTAAAAAAAGAAGGGAGGCAGCAGCCAATCCAGGAAGGAGAGAGGCAGGTTGTGCTCAAAGGGCACAATATTAAGCCCAGCGTGAACTTCACTGTTCTTGTTAGACATCAGGGTTTGGTACCCTATCACATCCACACTGGTCCAGAAAACTCTTTGAAGCAGGCAAGATCCAGTTAGTCTAGATCCTTTGAATCTAGGTGGTAAGTGTGACTTGAGCAAGAGCCATAAAGCTGGAGAAGAGACAGTAAGTGAGGCAAGGGGAGTCCACAAGCATCTTGATTACAGTGCCTGCGCTGGGCCAGGCAAGGCTGGTCACAGGCCTGATCCCAGCCCTGTAGCCCCCTCACTGTGCGAGCTCAAGGCAGCCGCTGCATTTCTGTGCCTCCTTCTTGGTACCAGGAGTACAGCAGGCCCTCAGGGAATCCTGCTGACTGAACAGATGACCTCCAGAGATACAGAATTCTCTCCAGCTTATATTGCACAATTTGGTAGTTTTAGAACACATGGCCCTAAAGCCAGAGTTAGAAGGAAGGTTTATGACCTGGAGCTGATCTCTCAGTCCTGGTGGCACCAGAGGGAGTCCACATAACAGGCACTGAGTCAACATGGCCTCCAAAACTGCCCTGGGAAGGACACCAACAGAGGGCCCAGATTCTGCATGGGGTGCCCCGGGCTTGGAGCTCTGGTGCAGGCAGAGGGATGCCATGGCTCAGGGCGAGCAGAGAGCTCCCCGACAGTGAGTAAGAGAGCACCCCTGCCTGTGGGAGGGATGGCCCCTTCCTGGTGGTGTTGCCCAGTGAATCACAGGAACCCGTATCTGTCTCTGCTTTTGATGAACATGTCCTGCAGGATCTAGATGCACTTCTAGAGAATTCTGCCTGTTTAGGTGGAGTTTGTATGATCAATATTTTGAGTCCAGTCTGCTTTGCCTATGAACAGGAAGCAGGGTCCACCAAGTGTTCATGGAGTAGGTTGGAACACTGCCTCTGTCTCCAGGAAGGAGCTCATGATCTGCTTCAGGAGAAGACAAGCTCACAGAGAGTTATGTGGTGAATACCAGCTTTATAAATGGCCAAACACGTGGAATGGCCAGAAGACAGCTTGAGCAGAATAGATGAATGAATAAATGCCTCCTCGTGGGGCTGTCAAACAGTGACAGACACGTGGGCCCTTGTGCATTTCCAACCCCACCCCCTCCTTCCTTCCAGTAGTGCTAACTAAAATTTGAGTGCCTGCTGGGAGGGTAGCATGTTAAATGGATGAGCTCATTTGCCCCTGATGATGACCCCATGGGGTGAGCTCTATTGGTAACCCTATTTCAGATGAGGAAACCGAGGGATGGAGACAGCAGGAGACTTATACATGTTTGTGTAGCTGGAAGCGATGGTGCCAGGCTGTGGACCCGGCAGTCTTGCTCCAGAGCCTACCGTGTGAGGCCTGCAGGGCCCAGCTGGCTAGTAGTTTATAGCTTTCTTCTTGCAAATACAGAGCAAGAAAGAGGACACATCTTTCATGATCTTACCATGTAATCACATCACATCCAGCCAGTTTTTAACTAAATATGGCCTCCTGTACATTTTGCCCTGGCCCTTGTTCAGCTAAAATATTCTTCATTTCAGAAGTGGAGGCAGCAAGACCAACCCACTGTGTTTACTGACCAATTTAGACCGTCTCAGGGCACAGCTTTGAGGATCAGAGCATGCTGTGAGTGAATATTTTAACAATCTGTGGCAAGATTACAGCATCTTGGGCTCCGACACAAGAATTATTCTCAGACAGGGCTTTTTTCAGTGCCATAAATTTAACCAGCTGGAGTTCTTTTCCATCCTATTCAACCTCCTGAAGTCAAGAATTTTGCCTTTTATTGTGAAATCTGCATTTCATTGTATAGATAGAACATTATGTCCCTGGCTCAGTGGGTCTCCAAGAGAAGCTGAGTCTCTCTGTTTTATTGTAGGCGCTCGGTGTCCTAAAGGCGCAAATACCAGCAGGTCTGTTTCAAGCATGAGAGGCCAGAGACATAGCAGCGCTCTGATCAAGGAATGTGAGAGGCCCGCCATCTATCCCGGTGCAGACCAAGCCTTGCGCATGAGGCCACAAGTTGAGGAGAGAGTGGGGCTGTTGCTCAGTGTAATGGCTTCCATCAAGCCTCTCTCTGGTCAGGAGTCCTGTGCTGGGCATCCCAGGGGAAGAGTGCCACCATGCCCACTGAGAAGGGACTGTGGAGTTGGATGAGAGTATTTTGTCCCATATGCTGGAAGTCAGAGTCCAAATCACTCATGTCCTTCAAAATCATCCTCTTTGAAGAGCATGTATCGTCACCTCTCACTCCAGTAACGTTGCCATTGTTCAAATGTCTTTGGAAATTTAGTTTTAGAATTGCATTTAAGGCCTAGTGTCCTTCCTTCTGAGGGGGAGTTTTGTTTTTTATTGAGCTGCATCTGAAAATATTGGAAATCCCATGACTTAACTTATGTATGGCTATGAACTTATTGCTTCTCCTACCTACAGGAGGTGACTAGTAACAGTTTGATGCCTATCCTTGTCCAAAGCCCAATGATACCCCTCATTTAAACTTCTGTCAATCAAATGAGTAAGAAATGCTAACTTTAATTTTTACTTACCTCTAGTGAAATTGGGCCTATTTCTGTGATTTTTGGCTACTTGTGAATTGTCTGTTCTTGTCCTTAGCTAATTTTTCTCTCAAGCTATTTTTTTTCTAAGGTATGGAAGCTCTTTATATGATTAGTGATATTTGAATAGTCCTTTTTTTAAAAGGAGGGGAAGTAGTAGGCAGAGGGAGAGGGAGAAGCAGACTCCCTGCTGAGCAAGGAGCTCTATGTGGGACTTGATCCCTGGACCCTGCGATCATGACCTGAGCTGAAGACAGACACTTAACTGACTAAGCCACCCAGGCTCCCTGGGCCATCCTTTTAATGTCTTGCATTATGGCACAGCTTCATCTTTTGAACATGGGTTAGATTTTTGGAAATGGCTGACATGTGATGTGATTGATTCAGGCTGAATTGACTTCAGCGATGTTATTTTAGTAACCATATGTTTGGAAGAATTCAAGCCTGTCGTGGATTTGGAGTCTGCAAAATAATCAGGAATAGACTGTGTTGGAGGCATGTTGAGGATGAGTAATTGATGGACTGTTTGAAACAGCTGACGAAAACTTGAAGCATACATGCTTTAATCATTTTAACTTCAAACATGATATTAAACATGAAGTTGCCAAACTTTCACTGTGGGGTCAGTACCTTTTCTTTTCCAGTGAATCCCCCCAGTGGGAGTCTGTGTTATCTTTCTTGGATGTACCATGTCTATAACACATTATCTATACTTTCCAGTCGTAATTTTTTTAGTGTGGAATGGAACTTAGACACCCCCTTTTTATTTTTTTTGGAACGTAGATACTTTTGTAGCAATTGGAATGCAGAACCTTCTAGATATTTATAATTTTTCTCTCAAAATTTTACAGTTGTTTCATCCAGTTCAATAGTTTTGTTCTGTTTCACTTTGTTTTAGAGAGAGAGTACGTTTGTGCACCCCTTGTGAATGGGGGAGGGGAAGAGGGAGAGAGAGAATCTTAAGCAGGCGTCACACCCAGTGCAGAGCCCAATATGAGGCTCATCTCATGACCCTGAGATCATGATCAGAGCTGAAATCGAGAATCGGACATTTAACTGACTGAAACACCCAGGTATCCCTCAATAGTAGTTTTTTAAGTGGTTCATCTCTATCATTTAATTTTCACAGAAACTTATCTTTTATATTCATATTTTAATTACTTTATATAATACTTAAATTATATATAAATTTGGTTATAACATTTTAGTAATAAGTACAATCAGGACATAGGGTTTTGGGGACAAGCCAGCTCAATCTTGCAAAGAGCTTATCTGGAGAGGGCAGAAATGTGCAGGTAGACTAGAGAATTAGGGAATAGTCTACCAGCCCTGAGCATTCAGCATCATGTGGGCTTGGTTGGTATCTTTTTTTTTTTTTTTTTTAAGATTATTTATTTATTTCAGAGATCACAAGTAGGCAGAGAGAGGAAGGGAAGCAGGCTCCCCTCTGAGCAGAGGGCCAGATGTGGGGCTCGATCACTAGGATCCTGGGATCATGACCTGAGCTGAAGGCAGAGGCTTTAAACCACTCAGCCACCCAGGCGCCCCGGCCTTGGTCAGTATCTTATAGAGAGGAATGAAGAGTGTTGGTGATACAGGTGATTCTAGTTAAGGGCAAGTTATTTAGAAGGGCTTCTACTCTCGCAACCATTTAGTGAGTAACTTCAATGCCCAGTTTGCTAAGTGCTCTGAACTCATTATTTCATTTAATCCTTACAGCTTCCTATAAGGTGCAAATACTGTTATCTCCATTTTATAGATGAAAAAAATATCAAGGAAGAGAGGAGTTTTATAAGGTACACATAGTTATACAGCTAGCAAATGGAAGAGCTAGGATTTGAAACCAAGCAGAGGGTGTCCTCTAAACTACTATAGACCTAGCCTCAGAGTAAAGATCAGGAAAGACAGATATAGAATCTCTGTGCACACACAAATAATTAGTTAGAGGGATTTCAGGGGGTTGTTTTGACTGCTAAAAGGGCTGCGGTCTTTGACCTTTCCATACGTTGTCTTCTAAGAGATGCCTGTTGAACTGGAGGGGACAGTAGAGTTCATGGCACACAGTGGGTGATCATCACATACTGATTTAATCTGATTCTGGACTCTCCAGCCAGAGTTTCCAGTAAATAGGCTGGCAAGCTTCTCAGAAGGAGCTGGATCAGAGGTTGTTTTGGCTTCATCTGAAGACCTGCATCAAACACCTGAAGGTTTGGGAAACGCAAATCCAAAGCTTCATATTAAGGAAGGACACACAAAGGCTGAGGAGCCTAGGCCTCAGCCAGATGTCATTTATTAACCCACTACTGTGTAGTCCAGAGTTTCGTTTGCATTTTGGGGACCCAGATAAGGACAATATACAACCCTCAAGGAACTCCTGGAAGTGGATGAGATATGTAAGAAAGGTTCTATGAGCATTTCCTAAACAAGACAGGTGGAGGGCACTCTGTGAGAACTTACCGTAAGACAGATTCCACAGACAACAGATAAGGATGTTTCTGGAGGTCAGGTGGGAAGAATCCAGTCCAAATGATGGAGCAGCAGGTACAGAGGGGAGGGAATGTGTGAGGATGTGGGTGTGACTAGTGAAACCAAGTTGGGCTAATGTCACGTTACAACATTCTAGAGAATTTGGACTTCACCCTGCAAAACTGTAGAGAACCGTGGAAAGTTCTTACCTGGGGAAGTCCTGTGACCAGATTTGCTTTTCATAAAGATCTCTTGGTTGAAGAGGAAAACGATGGATAGATCTTCATGAGGATAGATGCTGGTGTGCTAGGATTAAGGTAGAGGCCCTAAGTACTTATTTGGGGTAATCCAAGTGAAAAATGAGGCCCCAATCCAAGGCAGTTGTAGAGGTAGGTGTTATGGAGGCTAAGATCAGATCAGAGGAAGGGCAATAAATAATGTCCCAGTTTGAGAAACAAAAAGCACTGGATTTAGGTCAAGAGGACAGAGTTTTTGTTCTGATTCTGCTGCTAATGAGCCAGTATATCAGCCTTTCTGAGTCTTACTATTTGGATGGGACTGATATCCTCTGCCCAGCCCACTTCCTAGGATCCAGTGAGGTCATTGAGAGAAGATTTAAAGGTTGCTTTTGGAAGCCAGCTTGGCTGGAAAAGAGATTTTGGTATGGGCTGGGGAGACGCATTTTGGTGAACTGAGGGCTAGGGCTATCTCAGGCTGTCTGGGGAATTACATAAGAGGCTGAAGGAGTGAGGGATGCCTGGGTGGCTCAGTTGTTAAGCATCTGCCCTCGGCTCGGGTCATGATCCCAGGGTCCTGCTCAGGGCTCCCTGCTCAGCAAGAAGCCTGCTTCTCCCTCTCCCACTCCCCCTGCTTGTGTTCCCTCTCTCACTGTGTCTCTCTGTCAAATAAATAAGATCTTAAAAAAAAAAAAAGGCTGAAGAAGTGAGTGAAAAGTCAGAGCCCATCCACATTTCTGGGGAACCAGCTCCAATTTTCTTTTCCTTAGTACTCTGAGGCCTCTCCTACTCTGGAGACCTCTTAGTTCTTCCAAGTTCCACTCTGCATTTTGCTATTTTGCCATCTTCAGGGCCAAGGCCAATACCACAGGATCTGGGCACCATTGCAAGAGATAAAAATAAGCTTTACAAGCAGATAGAAACCCAGAGCTCCAGCTGCAGCAATAAAACTACCAAGCATCAGGGCACTGACTGAGAAGGGCCCAGAATCCAATACCAGTAGGGACCCAGAAGTTCTTGGTGCCTCTGTCTGCATTCTGCCTATAGCTTAAGAGTTGCCAGGCTAAGGCTCCCCTTGCCCCCTGCCCTACCAAGGGGCACATGACAGACTTGATGTGGGAGGAGGAAACGAATATATACAGGCCAAGGTGGTGGCCCCAGCATAGGCTGTTTTAGCCTGGCCTTGCCTCAGTGTTGAAAACTTGGGGCCATAGCCCACAGCACACAGTTTCTATATACCGAAGGACAGGTATCAGAGGGCAATAACAAAAACAGTATTGGGGTTTTGGAGTCCTATCCAAATTCAAGCTCCAGCCTGTGTGATTTTGAGAAATTATTGACCTTCTCTAAGCCTGTTTCTGTTACTGAAAAATGACAATAACATGGCCTACTTTGCATGATAAACTGCTGGGAAGATTAAATGGGTATTTAAAATGTATTGTCGTGCATATAGAAGGTCCCCATTAAATAGGACCTGTTCTTACCACTCTCAACAGGTGCTATTTGAATGGGTAGTGTAGCTAAATGTAGCCAGGAAAACTGGCTGTGTTAGGGCAGACTAACAAAAGCAAAAGCAGAAACTTCTCACTCAGACAAAGTAAGTTTCTGGTGGTGGTTAGTACTGAGATTGAGTGCATCTTCTCCTACCTGGTGTTCTGGTGGGACTAGGACTGGGAAGATCCTAGTGGATACATAGGTGAGAGGGTCAAAGTCGTAGATGACAGAGGAAAACGTTCCAAATAGAAGCTAAATTTCTCCTTATGTTCTCACAGGCAAAGAAGAGTTCCTTTTTATTTTTTTTATTTTTATTTTTTAAAGATTTTATTTATTTATTTGACAGAGAGAGATCACAGAGGTAGAGAGGCTGGCAGAGAGAGAGAGAGGGAAGCAGGCTCCCTGCTGAGCAGAGAGCCCGATGTGGGACTCGATCCCAGGACTCTGAGATCATGACCTGAGCCGAAGGCAGCGGCTTAACCCACTGAGCCACCCAGGCGCCCCAAGAGTTCCTTTTTAGATCAAAGGGAAGGAAAGCTACTTCAGTGCTGTGAGTTTCTTCATTTATGAGTTCCAGACTAAGTTAAGTTTCTTTGTCTAATAACTGTATAAGAACAACATCACAGATGCTGGAAATTCAGGTGTCCATGCCCCGAAGTACTGAGTTCTGTCCTGAAAAGATGGACTTGTAGTTTGGAGATAGGATACATCACAGTAATTACTATTTCCTCTTCTCATCTGATTTTTCTACCTGAAATTTTTTTACCCTGGAATGAATGGGAAAGATTATATCGGTCTTTTGAGTTCTTGCCAAAGTCCTCCGTTTTCGTTGGTTTGATCTGTGAAAAACTTGATGTCAAAGGAGGAGTTTCCAAATCTCCAGGGTGGGTGGTGGCAGAGAGCAGGGTTGGGTCTGTTTGCCTTCATCATCATGCTTACCTTTCGGACAGAGAGCCTTTAGTGAGGTGATGGTGCTTCTGTAGGTCCAGAGAGAAACGATTGGCATTCATAAATGATCCCCTTCTCCCTTTTGAAAATTTCATTTTGGGGGGATGTGCAACTTTGGGAAGGAGGACCAGATTGGGAATTTACATTTGTTTACATTTTGAAAACCATTTCTACTCTAAATTCATATCTCTTATGGACAAAAGGAAAGCGAAAAAGAAAACTGGATATAAACAGCCTCAGATATGAAGTAATCATCTCTGTGGATCGTAAAAATGAGAATTGCAGAAAAGGTGATCAGGGATGCTTGCTGTGCTCTGAGTTGGAGAGAGGCAGTGGCTCAGAGTTCGGCAACTATGAAATAGAGGGACCAAAAGTGCTCTGGACTTGATTGGAGTTAAGCTTGAAGCCACAGGCTGAAGGAACGCTGACCACGTAATGTAGTGGGAAGGAAGAAAGGACCATCAGCCTGCTGGTTGAGACTACAATAGTCAGACGTAGGCACCTAGAAAAAAACAGATGTTGTTTTGGGCTGAGGAAAGCACGGAACAAGTAAATGGCATTGCTACCAGAAACTGACCCAGCTATTTGTTGGTTCAGTGACTGTGGCTGTCCTATTCCTGTGTAACCCCCAACCTGCTTCTACACTGAGCCCTGCAGGGTCAAGAAGAAGTAGGTGAGGAGCGAGGGGGACAAAAGAACAAAAGGGGAAGAACAAACTCAAAAGGAGCTTTTTTTGCAACTCCAGAATTGCAAATGACAACTCAAGCAATACAGGTCAGAGAATCAACTGTAAGAATAGGAAATTGTCCCAAATGAAATTCATTTTATAGAATAGTCTGAAAACAACTTTGTGGTGAGTAGGTAGAGGATGTACCCCTTCAAGAAAAAGGGCATTATTTAAAAAAGAAAAAGGAATTATGAAAAAAGCATAAATAACACAAGACTGGGTATTTTTAAAGAAAAATTAAAATGTAGAAATGAAAAATGTAGTTATTGAAATAAAGATGTAATAGGCAGTACTGATGCCTAGATACCACTGAAGCGTGAGTTAACAAATTGGAAAACAGTACAGAGATATTTACCCTGGCCACTGAACAGAAATGCAAATATGTAAAAAAAATTATGGAGGCACCTGTGTGGCTCCGTCTGTTGGGTGTCTGCCTTTGGCTGGGGTCATGATCTGAGGGTGCTGGGATCAAGACCTGCGTTGGGGGGGGGTGTCTCTACTTAGCAGGGAGTCTGCCTACCCCTTCCCCTCTGCCCCTCCTCCTGCTCATGCTCTCTCTTGTACTCTCTCTCAAATGAAATCTTTACAAAATATATATAGAAGAACAGTTTGGAGATATGGAAGGTGAACTGATAGGCTTTAATATTTTTCAGTAAAGTTAACGTAGAGAACAGAGGGAATGAAAGAGAAACAACATTAAATAAATGGCTAATAATTTTCCAGAGTCGAGTGACAGTATGAGTTCTTAGATCAAAGAGGCCTCCTTAAACTCTGAATGTTAAATCCAAGTGAATCCACAACTAGACATATTATAGTGAGATTATATCATCAAGGAGAGAAAAGACCAGTGTGTAAGTGTGCTCAGGCTGCCATAACACAACACCATAGACCGGGAGGCCCCAACGACAACACTTTATTTCTCACCCTTCTGGAGGCTGGAACACCCTAGCTCAAAATTGATTTGGTTTCTGGTGAGAGCTCCCTGCAGGTGGTCCTCGTACTGTGTCCTCAACACTAGGATGAGCTCTCTCTGGTCTCTTCCTTTAAGGACACTAATCCTATCTGGCCAGGGCCGGACTCTCATGGCCTCATTTACCTTAATTACTTCCACAAGATCCCTGTCTCCAAATATAGTCACTTTGAGGGTTTGGGCTTCAACATAGGAGTTTCAGAGGTATACAAACATGCTGTCCATAACAACCAATGATAAATCAGAGTTAAAGATGTAAGTTATCTGTAAATAGATGACACACTGCTACATGTTTCAGCAGCAGCAAGAATTATTAAGATATATTTTATTATTTAAAATTTTTTAATTCAAGTTTTTATTTTAATTTCAGTTAATATATACTGTTATATTAGTTTCAAGTATACAATATAGTGATTCCACAATTCCATGCAACACCTGGTGCTCATCACAAGTGCACTCCTTAATCCCCATCACCTATTTTACCTGTTCCCCACCTCACTGCCCTCTGGTAGCCATCAGTTTGTTCTCTATAACTAAAAATCTGTTTCTAGCTCTCTCTCTTTCATTTTTTTCTTTTTGCTGGTTTGCTTTTTCTTAAATGCCACATATAAGTGAAATTATATGGTATTTGTCTTTCCCTGACTTATTTCCCTTAACATTACACTCTCTAGCTCCAGCCATCTCATTGCAAATGGCAAGATTTCATTCTTTTTTCTGGCTGAATAATATTCCATTATCTTCTTTATCTGTTCATCTATCAATGGACAGTTGGCCTGCTTCCATATCTTGGCTATTGTAAATAATGCTGCCACAAACATGGGGGTGAACTTATTCCAAATTAGTGTTTTTGTATTCTTTGGGTAAATTCCAGTAGTGTGATTGCTGGACCATAAGGTAGTTTTATTTTTAACTTTTTGAGGAACCTCCATACTCTATCCGCAGTGACTACACCAGTTTGCGTTCCCACCAACAGTGCATGAGTGTTCCTTTCTCTTCACATCCTCACCAACACCTCTTGTTTCCTGTGTTGGTAATTTTAGCCATGCTGACAGGTGTGAGGTGGTAATCTCATTGTAGTTTTCACTTGCATTTCCCTATTGACAAGGAATGATGAACATCTTTTCATGTGTCTGTTGGTATATGTATGTATTTTTTTGAGAAAAGTCTGTTCATGTCTTCTGCCCATGTTTAAATTGGACCATTTACTTTTTGGGTATTGAGTTTTAGAAATTCTTACATATTTTGGATGCTAACCCTTTATCAGATATGTCATTAGCAAATATCTTCTCCCATTCAGTAGGTTGCCTTTTAGTTTCATTGATTGTTTCCTTTGCTGCGCAGAAGCTTTTTATTTTGATGTAGTTCCAATTGTTTATAAAAGATGTACTTTAGAAAGAAAAAAAATCAACAAAGGAAAAGATATATAATATAAGAAACAATGGTGAACACAGAAATTTATAAAATATATTTACATTTATTTAACAGTTAATGATGAAAAAAATTTCTAAGTGTGTGTGTGGTTTAAAAATGACAATTAAAATGAAAACTAGGGCTGCTTGGGTGGCTCAGTGGGTTAAGCCTCTGCCTTCAGCTCAGGTCATGATCTCAGAGTCCTGGGATCGAGTCCTGTATTGGGCTCTCTGCTAGGCAGGGAGCCTGCTTCCTCCTCTCTCTCTCTGCTTGCCTCTCTGCCTACTTGTGATCTCTCTCTGTCAAATAAATAAAATCTTAAAAAATAATAATAAAATGAAAACTAGTCAATAGTAGCAATACAGGGTTGGCTATTCAGTGGGCAGGAAGAGGGGAAGGGAACATCAAAACCATATTCAGAGTTGGAAAGATGATAATTTGTAGATTTTATAAGAAAAAAATATAGTTGTATCAGTTGACTTTTGCTACAATAAGAAAACACTATAAAACTTAAAAGAAACACCATCGTATTTAGTTCCTGATTATTTGGGTTAGCTTGACAGTTTTAAAAATCTGCACCAACTCAGCTGGATGCAGTGGTACATCTGTGATCAGCAGGTAGCTGGCTAGATTATCTAGGATAGTTTCACTCCCATTTCTGAAAGTTGACTGTCTTCTGGATGCCTTATTAGTTCTTTTTCAAATTGCCTTTCATCTGCTGTATTGTCTTCTGGGGCTGTTCACACAGTAGTCTAGGTTTCCAAATGCAGCCAGAAAGCAAGCCTCACTATGCAAACACTTTTCAAGCTTCTGCTTATGATGAATTTGCTAATGTCCTGTTAACCAAAGGGAGTCACCTGGCCAAGCCCAGATTCAAGGGGTGGAGAAATAGACTCCACTCTTCTGTAAGAGAAAAAGATTTGTGGCTGCTTTTCGAATCTGCTACAGCCTGCTTCTTGGCCACAAATTATTCACATTTCTCCCACATGCAAAATTTGCTAATCTTCATTCCAGGCTTTCTGTCTTATTGTACTTGTAGCATCAGCCTGGAAGCCTTTGACCTCAAGATTTTATCACATCAGGATGTGAATGAGGCTCTTCACCCTAGTTCTTAGGGTAAGGGTTCTCTTTTTTTTAAGATTTTATTTATTTATTTGACAGAGAGAGATCACAAGTAGGCAGAGAAGCAGGCAGAGAGAGAGAGGGAAGCAGGCTCCCTGTAGAGCAGAGAGCTCGATATGGGGCTCCATCCGAGGACCCTGAGATCATGACCTGAGCTGAAGACAGAGGCTTTAACGACTGAGCCACCCAGGGTAAGGCTCCTCTTGATCCAGAGATCTGTGAATTTAATGTGATAAGTCACCTGTGTGCTTCCTACACACCCAACATGCAGTGGTGAAACAGGGACTGGTTAACTGAATAGATAATTCCCTTAAAAAAATGGAGTAACAGGAGATACCTAGCAATCACTGATCTAGAATTCTCCCAGGGCTAACTCTTGCTTAGGGCTCTGTTCTGCTTCCTGGGAGAATTCTCTCAGGCAACTGTTCTCCAAAACTCTTTCTTTTTTTTTTTTTAAATAATTTTATTTTATTTATTTTTTTAAAGATTCTATTTATTGACTTGACAGAGAGAGAGAGAGAGGAAGAGAGAGCACGAGCACAAGTAGGCAGAGGGAGAGGGAGAAGCAGGCTCTCCCCTGAGCCAGGAGCCCGATGTGGGATTTGATCCCAGGACCCTGGGATCATGACCTGAGCTGAAGGCAGTTGCTTCACCGACTGAGCCACCCAGGCGCCCCTGTTCTCCCAAATTCTTGACTCCATTCTCCCTCCCCTTTGTTTCTCCACCCACTCCAGAAGTCTTTCCTTAATTTCTGTAAGAAATGGCCTTGTTCATCGTTCAGTTC
This sequence comes from Mustela nivalis, assembly GCF_964662115.1. Taxonomy (NCBI): domain Eukaryota; kingdom Metazoa; phylum Chordata; class Mammalia; order Carnivora; family Mustelidae; genus Mustela; species Mustela nivalis. Next base: position 117,758,932 of record NC_139020.1, read on the forward strand.
AATAACTTTCTGCCTTGACTTCTTGCCCATAGATAGTTGAGAGCCCAAGATCTCTTTGAAGTTCAGTCAACCTGAGTCCCTCTAGTCCAAGCTGATGGTACTTTCACTAGTATAGTTTTCTTTAAAACATTTGGGTTTTCTCTATAACAAATTGTAGTCCACCTCATTCAACAAAAGCCACACCCACAGTTGTTTTTCTCTCTCAATTTATACACTGCAATTTGACATTAGGCTTTTGTCATGTTCTTTAGATTCCTTTTTTGCTAAGAAAGTATACTAGGCATTTCCTTAAATCCATCAGAGGTCTTAACAGATGACCACGTCCTCGATTTGCTCTTTGTCCTAAGGTCTCCTGTTACTTTGAGAACCTTTTACTTGAAGAGTATTTAAATATGAGGAGACTGGAGACAGGAGAGATTTTTATTTTCCAACACAGCAGGTCTTGGGCCTTCTGTATCCATCTAAATTCTGGCTGCAAACTGAACATTTCCTTCTTTAGCTCATCTCTGTCTTGCTATAATTTATCATACGCAGTTAAGAACACCTAACACTTTCCAAATTCTATCTGGAGATATAGTTAGCTGTAACTGAAAGTCCAGTGGGTTCATTTTTCCCCTTCTCAAGTTACTGTAGGCTTCAGTTTTACCAATTGTTCTGTCCCTATGTAACATGAGTCATCATTTCCAACCCTGCTCTCTTTTCTTTCCTTTTTTTTTCAGCCTTTGCACACAATTTCCTTACTGCTTTTCTAGCTACTGTCCTAGACACATTTTTTAGGTTTTGTTATGGCAGCTTCCCACTCTTCACTTCTGTATTAGTTCATTTTTGCTGCATAACAAACCACCCCAAAACTTAGAGACTTAAGCCATGGCGATTTTTATTTATATCAGTATTCTCTAGGTTGGCTAGATGGTCTTTCTGCTCTGGGTCAGCGCAGTTGAGCTCTTAGTTTAGTCCATAAAGGTATTCTTTAATGAAAATTTATGACCTTAAATGAATTTATTCAAAATTTGAAATATGAAAAATAAATCAAGTACTGTATAATTTAAAGTTGTATTGGGCTGTGTATCAAAGAGAAGTAACAAGAAGTTTGGTGTTGGACAGTCCAAGGCAGATGTGGGGGTTCCATAATGCCATCAGGGCCTCGGATCTTTTGACTTCTCATTCATCTCAACTTAGCTTTTATACTCATGCTGCTGCCTCATAGTTGAAAGATGACTGCTTTACTTCCAGCTTTGTATCCACATTCTAAGAATGATGGGGAAAAGGACAGGTTGTAAAAGAGGCATGCATCAGATGGGTGTGCTGTCTTTAATTAAAGAGATTTCTTGGAAGCTCTACCCTGTCACTTCCGCTTATATGTCAGTGGTGAGAACTGTGACATACACCAGTTCCTCGGTGCAGGGGAGTTTGGGAAGCATACTTTGCCTGTTTTATAGGTTGGCATGTTGCCTTCCTAAACTAAATGAGAGTTATGTTAGTAAGAACAAATGGAGAATAGATATTGTGTAGGCAACTATTATTGTCTATACATGTCCATCTCAAGAAGATAGGCAAGGAACAAAATAAACCTTTAGGAAAAGAGAAGGAAGGAAACAAAGGAGGACAAATGAAATGAAATAGAAAACAATTTGGGGGATCAAAAAAGTTATAAAATAGATAAATCCCTAGTAAGATCCCCCCAAATCCACAAATAATATTTTGAATGAAAGAAAAATATAACTACAGATAAGAAATAGACCATAAAAATCAGAAGACAATACTCTGAAGAAATTTATACCAAAATTTGGATTGGGAAAAGACATAGTTTTCTAGGTAAATATAATTTGCCATAACTACTTCAAAAGATATGGAAAATTCCAGTAAAGTAAAAACTGTTAAGGGACATAAACTGAAAATGAAAAAAACTTCCTCTCCACAATATATTAGGTTTAGATGGTTTATATCTCTACTTTATTCAACTTACAAAAAGTAGATTATCCTAATATTGACAAACTAAGAGAATAGAAAATTAAGACAAGCTATTTACTTTTACAATGATCATTTAACCTAAATACCCTAATCAGACAAGAGGAATACAAGAAAGGAAAATTGTAGATCAATCTCATTTATAAACATAGATGCTTATGAAATATTTGCAAATCTATTTCAAATATTTACATTTTGACTAAGAGTTTATGCAAGAAAATAAGGTGATTTAACACAAGAAAATATAGTCATGTAATAAAACATTAATAGGTCAATAATACCTATAAATTATAAAATACAGTAATAGCAGTTATCAGAATTTAGTGCTTATTCATGATGAAAAGAGACTTTTCAGGAAACTAAGAATAGAAGTGCATTTCCTTAATCTGATAAAAAGCAACTATCAAAATATTATAGCAAAAGCTATCCTTAACAATAAGACTATGGCTCCCTTTCAGTAAAGTCATGAAAAAGATAAAGATGCCCTTTCTCACCATTTATAGTCATCATTGTACAGGAAGTTCTAGCCAATGCAGTAAGACAAGAAAAATTATGTGACTATTAGAAAGGCAAAATATTCTTTTTGTATACAATATGATTTTCCTCTTGGTTCTTTTTTTTTTTTTTTTTTAGTTTTTACTTATTTATTTGAGAGAGAGAGAGAGAGAGAAAGCCAGAGAGGGAACACAAGTTCCCTCAGCAGAAACAGGCTTTCTGCTGAGCAGGGAGCCTGAAGCAGGGCTTGGTTCCAGGACCCTGAGATCATGATCTGAGCCAAAGACAGATGCTTAAGGACTGAGCCACCCAGATGTCCCTTCTCCTGTTTTTTGCTTTTTAAGATTTAACTTATTTATTTGACAGAGAGAGAGATCACAAATAGGCAGAGAGGCAGGTATAGAGAGAAGGGGAAATAGGCTCCTTGCTGAGCAGAGAGCTTGAAGCAGGGCTCAATCCCAGGACCCTGAGACCATCACCGAGCTGAAGGCAGAGGCCCAACCCACTGAGCCACCCAGGCACCCCTTTCCTGGGGTTTTTAAGTATAAAATATATAATAAGAGCTTGTCAGTTTCCGTAGCCTCAAAATCAACATATCAAAAATGTATCCATCGGTAATAACCAATTAGAAAAATCAGTAAAGGAGCTCATTTTCAATAGTAATGAAAGCCTCAAGATACTTAGAAGTACTCCTAACTAAAAAAATGTATGAGTTTTTTTGGTAGAAAATTGTAATTACTGAGAGGGGAAAAAAGAACCTTAATTGAAGAAGATGACTGTGTACATAAACTGGAAGACTTGTTAAAAGATGCGAATACTCCCCAGATTAATTTGTAACATGTAACGTGAATGCATTTCCAAGTATGGATGAGGATGTGGAGTTACAGGCTTATTCGCTCATGAAAGGGGTGTAAATCAGTACAACAGCTTTAGGAAACAATTTGGTTACACCTTTTGACCCAGAAATTCCAAACCTAGATGGAGAATCTTTCTTGTGTGCATCAGGAGACATGCATTAAAATGTTTATTACAACAGAAAAATAGGAAACAGACTGAATGTCCATCAGAAGGAGAATAATAGCGGTGTACTCTTAGAATGAAATACCGTACATATTATGCACGGGAGTAAAAGGAGCTATGGCTGTATTTCTTAACAGATTAATCCCAAAAACAATGTTGAATGAAAGAAACAATTATGGAAGGATATGAATAGTATTTATGTAAGTTTTAAAGCCTGGAAAACAATAATATATGGTATTTATGCTTATATTGTCTTTTATGAATCTATAGAAACATGCCTAAGAATGATCCCTGGGGAGGTTATGATGATGGTTATCTCTGGGGAAAAAGGAAAGGCCATGAAATGGGAAGAGAGGTTTGCAAAGAGCTATAAGTGTATCTAATGTTCTTTTTATTAAAGATCTGTTTGTTTCTATGTTAGAAATCTTTCACCATTAAATGATATTTTATCCTAAATGAAATGAGGTATCCTGGATTGGGTCCTGGAACAGAAGAAGAGCATTATTGGAAAAACTGGTGATATCCAAATGGAGTCCAGAGTTTAGTAAATAGTATGTGCCAGTGTTGGTTTTGTAGTTTTGACAGATGTATCATGGTAATGTAAGCTGTTAACATTAAGAATAATTAGTTAAAGGAATTCTGTATCATCTTAGCAACTTTTCTAAAAATCTAGTTGTTTCCAAATAGGTTTTTAAAAGCTCGCTTTCTCAAATATGTAAATAAAAATCTTTAAAAAAAAACATACTCTTAGAAGGCAAGACTAGTCTCTTTGTGAAGTTGGCTTTTTTCCCATTCATCGGGTTGTTTGGTAGTCACCCAAGGTTCAAAGATCTTACAGCCAGAAGGGGCCCTAAATGAGCACCCTATCCGGCCTCTTTCTGAGTAGAGGTAAGGCAGGGGAGTTACTTCAAAAGGAAAACCTGGAGGTCAGCAAGGCTGAGGAAATCAGTGAGCAGAGCTGACTGGAACCCAGAAGATTTTCCCTCCTAGGATGATCTTTGTTTTCAACCTCATTGCCTCTCATAATAAAGACAAAGGAGGTTGAACAGTCTACTTATTTGTTTTGAAAACCAGAGGGAAATTGTTATATATCACCCAGAAATGGTTTAGGTGACTGAAAACACCAAACCCAGAGAGGTCAAGTTCAGGTTGGTACATCTTTTCATCACTTTGCTATGAACTTTCCTTGGATTGGAGACTGCCTGTCCCTGACAGCAGAGCGGGCTGGGGTGGTGAGGAAACTAAGAGTTATAGAATGTCTCTGTGTCCCTTCATACTTTTTTTTTTTTTTTTAAGATTTCATTTATTTGACAGTGAGAGAGAGAGAGAGAGAGAAAATGAGAGCAAGTGAGTGCACAAGTGGGGGTAGTGGGAGGGGGAGAAGTGGGCTCCCGCTGAGCACGGATTCTGATGTGAGGCTTGACCTAGAATCGGCTGGGATCATGATCCAAATCAAACACTTAACTGACTGAGCCACCCAGGCACCCGTGTCCCTCCATCCTTATCACAACCCTCTGGATAGATGTACTTGCCCCCATTTTACAGATGAGGTAAGGCTTAGAAAGGGTATAGGGTTAGAACAGTTAAATGACTCTCCCAAGGTCACCAAACTAATAAGAGGTAGGTCTATTGTGATACTTTGTTGTAATAAATTTGTCCATGGTTCCTGGAAGTAACTTCTAAAAACTTTGTAATTTCTTAAGTGATAAGAGCTATAAGGGCATCTTTTGTTCTCAGCTCCTGAAATAGCTCTAGGCCATAAAGATGAAATGGGTTATGTTCTTGTTATTCACAACAAGCCCTTTTTAATCACACCTGAGACTGTTAATGAAGTGATTTTTGGAAAGCCTCTAGATAACCAGAGGAAGGGGGCTAGTTGCCAAAGGAACCAGCCAGGTGGTTAAGGGGTTAGAACTTGCAGTTCAACCTCCTGACCTCTGGGAATAAGGATTGGAGATAGACTTAAATTACCAGTAGTCTATGATGTAAATGACCAATCACCAATCATACCTAAGTAATGAAAACCCATAAGAGCTTTTATGAAAATTCATAAAAACCCAGAAGGATGGGGCTTGGGAAGTTTCCAGGATGGTGAACATCCGCATGCCAGGAGGGTGATGTATCCCAAACTTAATGGGTACAGAAGCTTCTGGGCTTGGAACCCTTCTAGACCTCACCTTATCTCTTCATCTGGCTATTCGTTCCTGTCTTTTAGTATCTCTTGTAATAAACCATCAATCCAGTAAGTAAACTGTTTTCTTGAGTTCTGTGAGCTTTCCTAGCAGATGATCAAACCCAAGGAGGGAGTTGTGGGGACTTCTGATTTATAGCCACAGTCAGAAGTATGGGTAACAACAACCTGAACTTGCACTTGGCATCTAAAATGGTGGCAGTCTCTGCGACCTGATGCATCTCCAGGTAGATAATGTCAGAATTGAGTTAAATTGTAGGACACCCAGCTAGTACCTGAGAATTGCTTGGTGAGGGAAAAACCTACACACATTTGGTGACCAGCAGTGAAATAGTGTTGTCATAGAGTAGAGAAAAACAAAGGAGAATTCTCTCTTTACACTTCCAGGAAGCCAGGAATGGCTCCAAGAACTCATAATTAAGGAAGACCCCTCTGAAGGCAGGATAAATTCCCCAGAGCTGACTGCCGCATTTGGAACAGCTGGGGCTAGGAATGATGTAGAACATGAGCCAAGGCATTACAGCAGCCCAGAACAGGCTGAGAAGAGCTTGGGGTGGTTGGTGAGAAAAGGAGATGAGCATCAGGCCTGCTGGGGCTGCAAGCCACTGGGAACTCTTCCCTCTGGAAAAGAAGAAGTCACAAGGGTCGGCTCACTCCTCCCACCCCTAATTCCTCCATCCCATCCCAGCTGCGGGGTCCATGTCTGCTGACCTGCCTGGGGAGGCCTCTCTAACACCAAGGGCCTCACTTTGTCTCTGTTTGGTTGCTGTAAAGAGGCTTGGGTGACTGAAGAGGACTCCTCAGGGCTTGATTGAGATGATGTGAGTGAAAGTAAACTATAAATCACTACATAAATGTGGTTGTAGGCTGAACAGAGGGTAAACCTGGGAGGTTTGTGGGGGCAAGGGAGGAAAAGTGCCTCTTGAGAGAGGTCTCCCAGAAGAATATGAGATTAGTTGAGGTTCAGTGGATTCCTTTGTTGCTAACTCAAGAAGCATATTTGAAGGGATAAGCTCCCTCACTTAGAGCAGAGCATCCCAGACTTGTCGCCATAGTGACAGTGCTCAAACAGAGGTTTAAATCCCAGAAAACACCAGGTCATAAGGATTCCTTTGGAGCCATGATTCTCCAGGAGAGGACTCAGCTATTGTGTACTATGGAGGCAAGGGGCAGGGAGTTTGAATAGCTTCCCTTCCTTCCTGTTTCTTACTGCGGGGCCTTTGTTTTGGTCATTCTCTCTGGATTGATGTGGCCTTTGGAAAGGGGTGCATCCCTGCAGATGGAACTGGTCTTCATTAAAACCTATGTCAGAAGCTGGAGGCACTAACAATGAACTATGCAAAAGAGAAATTAAAATCCCATTTACAATAGCATCAAAAAAGAATAAAATACTTAGGAATACATTTAACCAAAGAGGTAAGACTTGTACAATTCTAAGATATTGATGAAAGAAGTGGAAGAGGACACAAATAAATGGAAAGATAGCCTGTGTTCATGGATTGGAAGAATTACTGTTGTTAAAATGTCAGTACTACCCAAAGCAATCTATGGATTCAATGCAATCCCTGTCAAAATTCCAATGGCATTTTTTTCACAGAAATAGAAAAAAGAAAATAATTCTAAAATTTGTATGAAACCACAAAAGACCTCAACTAGCCAAAGCAATCTTGAGAAAGAAAACGAGAGCTGGAAGCATCCCATTTCATGATCTCAAACTGTGTTACAAAGGTATAGTGATCATAACGGTGTTGTTCTGACATAAAAACAGACACATAGACCAATAGAATAGAGGGTCCAGATATATCCCACGCATATATGGACAACTAGTCTTTGACAAGGTGTCCAGGAATACACAATGAGGAGAAGAGAGTCTTTTCAATAAATGGTGTTGGGAAAACTGAATATCCACATGCAAAAGAATGAAATTGGACCTTATCTTATACCTACACAAAAATCAAATCAAAATGGATTAAACACTGGGTGCCTGGGTGTCTCAGTGGGTTAAAGCCTCTGCCTTCAGCTCAGGTCATGGTCTCGGGGTCCTGGGATCGAGCCCCGTATCAGGCTCTCTGCTCAGTTGGAGCCTGCTTCCTCCTCTCTCTCTCTGCCTGCCTCTCTGCCTACTTGTGATCTCTGTCAAATAAATAAATAAATAAATAAATAAATAAATCTTTTTAAAAATGGATTAAACAGTTAAACTTAAGACCTGAAATGATAAAATTCCTAGAAGAAAACAGGAAAAAATCTTTTTGACTTTGGTCTTGGCAATGATTTTTGGATATGACACCCAAAACTCAGGGAAAAAAAGTAAAACAAGTGGAACTACATCAAACTAAAAAAATTTGTGCTGTAAAGGAAGCCATCACAAAATGTAAAGGCAACCTAGGGAATGGGAGAAAATATTTGCAAACCATATATCTAATACAGGATTAATAATCCAAAATGTATTAAGGAACTCATACAACTCAATAGCAAAACCCCTCTAAATAATCCAATTAAAAAATGAGCAAAGAACCTGAGTAGGTATTTTTCCAAAGAAGACATCCAGATGGCCAAGAGGTATATGAAATGGTGCTCAGGATCACTTTAATCATCAGAGAAGTGCAAATCAAAATGGCAGTAAGATAAGGCCTCTTACCTGTCAGGATAGTGATTATTAAAAAGACAAGTAACAGATGCTCGTGAGAACATGGAGGAAAAGGGACTCGTGTGCACTGTTGGAAGGAATGTAATTTGGTACAGCCATTATGGAAAACAGTATGGCAGTGCCTCAAAAAGTTAAACATAGAACGACCACGGGATCCAGCAATCCCGCTTCTGGATATAGATCCAAAGAAAATGGAATCAGTATCTGGAAGGGATACCTGCATTTCTCTGTTTATTACAACAGCATTCACAGCAGCTAAGATATGGGAACAACCAAAGTGTTGGTTGATGGATGAATGGTTAGAGCAAGTGGGACGCACATACACATACATACACCCGTGAATATTACTCCGCCATTAAAAATAAGGAAATCCTGCCATTTGACAACATGGGTCAGACTGGAGGTTATTATTCTAGGTGAAATAAGCCAGACAGAAAAAGACATGTGCTGTATGATCTCACTTATATGTGGAATCTTAAAAAATGAAACTTGTAGAGCCAGAGAGTAGAATGGTGGGTGCCAGTGGCTAGAGGTAGGGCCTAGGTAGGAAATTGGTCAAAGGGTACAAACTTTCAGTTTTGAGAGGAATTAGTTCTGGAGACCTAAAATGCCACCCAATAGATACCATATTGTATACTTGAAATTTGTTAAGAGGGTACATCTGAAGTGTTCTCACCACACATGCGTGTGCACGCACGCACACACACACATACACACACATTAAGTAATAGATGTGTTAGTTGATTTTGTCAATCCTTTCACAATGTATACATATAGCATACCATCACATTATACACTCTAAGGAGGAGGAAGTGAAGTTGGAGGAAGAGAAGGAGGAGGAAGGAAAAGAAGCAGCAGTAGCTAGAGGTAACTCTCTTTATCAGGCCCTTCTTGGGGGTACTGTGAACTTACCATTCTGGAATGGAGCAGAGAGTTCTCTGTAGAGCCAGTCTCCTTGTCCTTTGCCTCTTAGAACATGGATCTATTTGCAGTAAGCCATACATACTCTCCTTTTTGTCCTGCTAGCTCAGAAAGTCCAGCTGTCCTACCTCACAGGGGAAGGATAACAGAGCCTTACAACCAGGCTAACCCGTAGGCTATGGTCATGTGCCACTAGTCAGTGGGCTTGTTTGGCCTCTTTAAGCTATACCCCAATTTGCAAGGATTTATTAAGAGATATGATGTTATCTTTTTCTAATCTGTCTGGTTTCATTTGTCTGGCTGATCGTCCCTTCTAAACTTCATGGCTTTCCCCAACTTTGACATTTATTTGGCCTTCTGCAGCTCTACTTGGGTGATCTGGTTCCTAGACTTGGGTCTGCTTTGACCATGGAACACTGAGACTTAAGTTATTAGCAGTGCCAATATCGGGGTGGTGATGGGTGTCCAGATTCTGCCACTCATCCTGGTCCCAGCTCTCTCCCTGATGAGCCATGTTCCACTCCTACTGCAGTAGCCCAAGACCATATAGTAAGTCCCCAAGCTCTTTGTCTTCAATTGTCAGAGTCTGTACATCCTACCCGGACAGGACCAGCATAGTGTCTGGCCCGACAGCACCCTGGAGCCAGCCAGATCTATACTAGACATGGTCCTATGTCAGGGCAACTGTGGTCTGGTGACTGACTGACTCTAGACTGTAAGCTCCTTAAAGGGGGTGGGGAATATTTATTAGTGCTATTTATTATGCTAAGAACTGTGAAGGGTATTTAAGTGTTTAATAAAGATGTGTCATATAACTGAATGAGTAGATAAAACTTCCACATACAATATCAAAAGACATTGTACAACAATGAATAGGGGAGTTTCAGAGGGATGAGATATTGATAGTGAAAGCCGACAGACAAGTTGATCTTTTCTGTAAATATTGACTTTATGATCCTTAGTGAGACATGTCTTATGGTCTCTTGCAGGTTAATTTATGAAAATATTTCCCATAGGTTTGCAGAGAATAGGCATATCTCCAAGCTATTTCAGGTTTGGTTCCAGACCACTGCAATAAAGCAGGTCAAATGAATTTTTTGTTTTCTCAGTGCCTATAAACATTGTGTTTACACTATATTGTAGCCCATTAAGTGTGCAATAGCATTATGTCTCAAAGAAGCAACATACATACCTTAACTAAAAAACACTCTATTGCTAAAAAATGCTAACCATCATCTGAGCTTTCAGTGGGTTGTAATTCTTTTGCTAGTAGAGGATCTTGCCCCAAAGATGGGTGCTAAGCAGTCAGGGAGGTGGTTGCTGAAGATTGAGGTGGCTGTGGCCATTTCTTAATAGAAGGCAACAGTGAAGTTTGCTGCTTTGACTGACTCTTCTTCACAAATGATTTCCCTGTGGCACGTGATGCTGTTTGACAGCATTTTACCCACTATACAACTTCTTTCGAAATTGGAGTCAGTCTTCTGAAGCCCTGCTGCTGATTTTCAACTAAATATTCTTTAAAAAAAAAAAAAGATTTTATTTATTTATTTGACAGACAGAGATCACAAGTAGGCAGAGAGGCAGGCAGAGAGAGAGGAAGGGAAGCAGGCTCCCCGCTGAGCAGAGAGCCCGATGTGGGGCTCAATCCCAGGACCTGAGCCAAAGGCAGAAGCTTTAACCCACTGAGCCACCCAGGCACCCCTTCAACTAAATATTCTAATTCCTCTGTTGTCATTTCAACAAGAGTTGAAATCTCAAGAAACCACTTTCTTTGCTCAACCACAAGAAGCAATTCCTTATCCGTTAAAGTCTTATCACGAGATCGCAGCCATTCAGCCTCATCTTCAGGGTCCACTTGTAATTCTAGTTCTCTTCCTGTTTCCCCCACATCTGCACTTACTTCCTCCACTGAAGTCTTGAACCCCTCAAAGTAATTCTTGAGGGTTGGAGTCAGTCTCCTGTTAATGTTGCTATTTTGACTTCTTATGACTCACAAGTGTTCTCAATGGCACTTAGAATGGTGAAGGCTTTCCAGAAAGTTTTTAATTTACTTTGTCCAGATCCATCAGAGGAATCACTGTTTATGGCAGCAATAGCCTTATAAAATGTATTTCTTAAATAATAAGTCTTGAAAGTTGAAATTACTTCTTTTTTAAAAAGATTTGAAGATTGTCAACCAGTCTTTTATTTTTAAGTTTTTAAATTTTTTCCATATGCTTTTTACTCACACCATGATAGCTCATAATAGGGCTTAATCTAAAGTTTGGGGTGAATTTTTTTTTTTTTCCCATCATGGTAAAGGTATGCTTTAATTCCCATCACCTGTTTCACCCATCCTCTCCTCACCTCCCTCTGGTAACCATCAGTTTGTTCCCTATAGTTAAGAGTCTGTTTCTTGGTTGGTTTGTCTCTCTCTCTCTCTCTTTTTTTTTTTTTTGTCTTTGCTCCTTTGTTTTGTTTCTTAAATTCCACATATGAGTGAGATCATATGGTATTTATATTTCTCTGACTGATTTATTTCACTAGCATTGTACTCTCTAGCTCTATTTATACCGTTGCAAATGGCAAGATTTTAATAATTTTTTGACTGAATTATATTCCATTGTGTGTGATATATATTTTATATATACACCACATCTTCTTTACCCACTTATCAGTGGACACTTGGGTTGCATTCATTGTTTGTCTATTATGAATAATGCTACAATAAACACAGGGGTACATTTATCCATTTGGTTTTATGTTTTTGTGGGGTTTTTTTGGGCAAATACCCAGTAGTGTCATTAATGGATTGTAGGGTAGTTCTATTTTTAGTTTTTTGAGGAAACTCCATACGGTTTTCCACAGTGGCTTCATCAGTTTGCATTATTCTTGACAGTGCAAAAATTTTCCTTGTTCTCTACATCTTTGCCAACACCCGTTTCTTGTATTTTTTAGGTGTGAGGTGATATTTCATTCGAGTTTTGATTTACCTTCCCTTGATAATGAGTGATGATGAGCATCTTTTCATGTCTGTTGGCCATCTAGATGTCTTCTCTGGAGAAATGTCTTCTGCCCATTTTTTAAATTGTGTTCTTTATTTTTGGGGTGCTGAGATTGTAAGTTCTTTATGTATTTTGGATGCTAACCCTTTATTAGATATGTCATTTGCAAATATCTTCTTCCATTCCATAGGTTGCCTTTTAGTTTTGTTGTTTGTTTTCTTCATTGTGGAGAAATTTTTTATTTTGATATAGTTCCAAAAGTTTGTTTTTGCTTTTATGTCCATGTCTCAGGAGAAATACCTAGAAAAATGTTATAGCTGATGTCACAGAAATTACTGCCTGTGCTCTCTTCAAGGATTTTTATGGTTTCAGTCTCACATTTAGGTCTTTAATCCACTTTGAGTTTATTTTTGTGTATGGTGAAAGAAAGATGTCTGGTTTCACTCTTTTGCATGTAGCTGTCCAGTTGTCCCAACACCATTTGTTGAACTATCTTTTTCCCATTGTGTATTTATTCTTCCTTTGTCAAAGATTAATTGACCATATAATTATGAGTTTATTTCTGGGTTTTCTATTCTATTCCATTGATTTCTGTGTATTTTACAGTACCATACTGTTTTAATTAGAGTCACTTCTTAATATAACTTTAAGTCGGGAATTGTGACTAATTAAATTCCACATGAGTCACAATTCCAGACTTAAAGCTGTATTAAAAAGTGACTTTGTTAAATGGTTTTCCTGCATCTTTTGAAGTAATCATATGGTTTTTTATTCTTTTTCTTATTGATCAGACATATGACATTGATTGATTTGTGAATATTGAGCCACCCTTGCATCCGAGAAATAAATCCCTCCTGATTGTGGGGTGTGATTTTTTTAAATGTATTGTTGAATTGCTAGTATTTTGTTGAGGATTTTAGCATGTATGTTCATGAGAGATATTGGCCTATACCTCTCTTTTTTTGTGGTGTCTTTATTTGGTTTTGGTATCAGGGTGATACTGACTTCACAGAATGAATTTGAAAGCTTTCCTTTCTCTTTTGTTTTTTGGAATAGTTTGAGAAGAATACATATTAATTCCTCTTTAAATGTTTGGTAGAATTTGCCCCATCTGGTCCTGGACTTTGTTGGGAGTTTTTAAACTACTGATTCAATTTCATTGCCTGTAATTGGTCTATTCAAATTTTCTATTTCTTCCTGCTTTAGTTTTGGTAGGATATATGTTTCTAGAAATTTATCCATTTCTTCTAAGTTGTGTAGTTTGTTGGCATATAGGTTTCATAACATTCTGTTATAATTGTTTGTATTTCTGTGGAATTTGTTGTTTGAAAATAACTTCTCGCACCATGGACTACAGAGTGGATGTTGTGTTAGCAGCCATGAAAACAACATTAACCTTATTGTACCTCTTCCATCAGATCTTTTTTTTTCTGAGCAGTAGATCTCAATAGTGGGCTTAAAATATTCAGTAAACCATGTAGTAAACAGATGTGCTGTCATCCAGGCTTTGTTGTTCCATTTTTTGAGCACAGGCAGAGTAGTAGATTTAGCATAATTTTTGAAGGCCCTAGAATTTTCAGAATGGTAAACATTGGCTTCAACTTCAAGTCACTCACTGCATTAGTCCCTATCAACAGAGCATATCCTTTGAGGTTTCAAAGCTGGCATTGACTTTTCCTTTCTAGCTATGACAGTCACAGATGGCATCTTCTTCCACAGAAGGTTGTTTTGTTTATATTGAAAATCTGTTGTTTAGTGTGGACACTGTCATAGATTATGTGAGCTAGATCTTCTGGAGAACTCGCTGCAGCTTCTCCATAAGCGCCTTCTGCATCCCCTTGCACTTTCATGTTACGGAGACGGCTTCCTTCCTTAACCCTCATGAACCCACCTCTGCTAGCTTCTAACATTTCTTCTGCAGCTTCCTCACCTCTCTCAGCCTTCCTAGAATTGAAGAGAGTTAGGGCACTCCTCTGGATTAGGCTTTGGCTTAAGGAAATACTATGGTTGTTTTGATTTTTCCATACCACTCATACTTTCTTCTCATTGGCAATAAGGTTGTTTTACTTTCTTATCATTTGAGTATTCACTGGAATAGCGCTTTAAATTTCCTTCAAGAAGTTTTTCTTTATATTCATAATTTGGCTAACTGCTTGATATAAGAGGCCTAGCTTTTGGCCTGTCTCAGCTTTTGACATGCCTTCCTCATGAAGCTTAATCATTTCTACCTTTTGGTTTAAAGTGAGAGACATTGTGACTGTTCCTTTCACTTGGACACTTAGAGGCCGTAGTTGGATTATCAGCTGACCTCATTTATATTGTGACTCAGGGAATAGGGAGACCTGAAGAGAAGGAAAGAAGCAGGTGAATCGCTGGTCAATGGAACAGTCAGAATATGCACAACATTTATCAATTAAGTTTGCTGTCTTACATGGGTGTGGTTTGTGGCACCTTTTTAAACAATTACAATAGTGACATCAAAGATCACTGACCACAGATCTCTATAACAAATATAATAAGTTTGAAATATTGTGAGTTACCAAATGTGACACAGAGATGTAAGTGAGCAAATGCTGTTGAGAAGACAGTGTCCTCATATTTTCTCAATGCAGAGTGGTTACAAACCTTTAATTTGTAAAAAAGGCAGTATGTGTGAAAAGGCAGTAAAATGAGGTATGCTTGCAATGCACATTTTATAACTATTGGGTATAAAGTTCTACATATGTCTGTTAGATCAAGATTGTTGCTCATGGTAACAAACTTGAGAGCTTTTATGCAAATAATTGAAGGATTGAATTAAATTTTGTAGAATTCTGATTCTGAGCTGCTGTATTTACTGGACCCTTTTCCTAAGGCCAATGGTGGGAATATCTTCTATATTTTTATCTCATTCCTTTTATCATTTTATAGTGATTCTCTTGTCTAATTACATTAAAGTCAATTTTGTCTGACATTAATTTTACTATTCCAGCTCTCTTATGGTTAATTTTTGCCTGACGTATTTTCTTATTTTTTCCATTCATTTCTTTCAACTTCTTTGCGTGTTAGATTCATCTTGTAAAAGCATATAACTGTTACATCAGTGAGTGTATGTATCTTTTAACTAATGAATTTGGTCCAGTTACATTTATTGTTATTTCTGATACAGTTGGAGTTGGAGTGAAATGAGTGCACAGGAAAGGAGAAATTATTGATGGCCATTATGGGACACAATCTGACACCACAGTGTACTGAAGATACCTAATAAATGTCAGCTCTCTTTTCCAACTCCTTCCTTCAATCTTTGCCTAATGGATATTTGGAGCATTATTTTTATTTTTTCTGGGTAGCTCTTTGAGCGCAAATGCTGTGTCTTTCTGATGATACTCTTAGTCCCCCCTAATCCCCAGCATTTTGACCATGCATGTGGTGCATTTAAGAACTGGGGGATTGCAGAGGGTTAAAGAGAGAGTGGGTGGAAAGGAAATTGTGGCAGGAGGTGTTGATGACTCACCGAAAACATTTAAATGGAAAGGAAGTCTAGAAATAGGGTGGTAGCTGGAAAGAGCAGTAGGTCTAATTGTGGGTCTTTTTCAAGAAAGGATGTCTGGAGGCAGAGAGAAGGGAACTGACAGAATGTCAATGGTTGAAGATATTCATGGGCTCAAGACTAATCTATCACTTAGCCTTTTAGAGCAAGTACCAGGGAGAGAGAAATGTATGAAAAGAAATGTTTTTACATGGTGTACTATAGAAATATATATCTCTACTAAATTACTAGCATATAAGCAGAATGATTTTTAAAAAGTAGACTAATCTCATACTACTTTACCTGACTCTTAACGAACAGCAGTTAGGACAACTGGATTTTTCCCCTACTCTGTCTTAGCATTAGAAAGAAGTTTCAGTGTCATTGAGTCCATTTTACCATCTAAGGTAGACTTTACAGCATTCCTGACAGAAAGCTGTCTAGGACATTTGGAACACTTGTGGTTTTAGAATCTCACCATCTCAAATGGGAAGCATCTGCCATTGCCCAGAGGTCTGATGATAATGAAGCTCTTCCTTTATTCAGTAGGTATTTGCATAAATGTAACCAGCTCTTTCTGGAAAAACTATAAGCTAAATGTCATTCCATTACACGTTAAAGACTCTACATATATCTGTCCCTTCACACTCACCTTTTTTTTTTTTTAAGATTTTATTTACTTATTTGACAGAGATCACAAGTAGGCAGAGAGGCAGGCAAAGGGAGGGGGGAAACAGGCTCCCCACTGGGCAGAGAGCCCAATGTGGGGCTCGATCCCAGAACCCTGAGATCATGACCTGAGCTGAAAGCAGAGGCTTAACCCACTGAGCCACCCAGGTGCCCCTGTTACCACTATTTTTAAACAATTACCTTTTT
The DNA here is from genome assembly GCF_964662115.1 of Mustela nivalis. Taxonomy (NCBI): domain Eukaryota; kingdom Metazoa; phylum Chordata; class Mammalia; order Carnivora; family Mustelidae; genus Mustela; species Mustela nivalis. The sequence continues at coordinate 117,775,542 of NC_139020.1, forward strand.
TGAGCAATTCAGAAACATTTTAAATGTCTTTTATTTTTACCCTTATTTTATTTTTTAAAAATAAAATTTTTATTTTGCTTATGCTTACTAAAAGCCAAATAAGTTCATGATATTTCTGTTCCAAAATTTGCTAGGAAAAAAAGGAGAATAATGGTTGACTTTGTCTCATACCTCATGAAGTTTTGGGGAGTAGCCTAAGCATAATGATTAAGAACAAGTAAATTGAATAGATGTAAATAAAATAGGGTTGTAGGTAAACTTTTAAAAAAGTTTTTATTTAAATTTCAGTTAGTTAACATACAGTGTAATGTTAGCTTCAGGTGTACAATATAGTGATTCAACACTTCCATACAGCACCCAGCGCTTATCACAAGTGCACTCCTTAACCCCTACCACCTATTTCACCTATTCCCCCACCTGCCTCCCCTCTGGTAACCATTAGTTTGTTCTCTATAGTTAAGAGTCTGTTTCTTGAAATATCTTTTATATTTACCTTTTTAAAAATCATTTCTAGAGATCTTAGTTTATCTAGATCCTAGTTCAGTTCAGTGTATTCATTCTTCTTTAAGAGTTTCTTTTAATAGTTTTTTTTTTTTTTTGTAGTGCAAGTCTGCTAGTAATGAATTCTCTCAAGCTCATTTATTTTTAAACATTGCAATTTCTCCTTCATCTTTGAGAGATAGTTTCATGGATGTAACATTCTGGGTTGACAGTTTTCTTCTTTCAATACTTTTTTTTTTTAAGAATTTATTTATTTGACTGAGAGACACAGAGAGAGCATAAGCAGGGGGAGGGACAGAGGGCAAAGGAGAAGCAGACCCCACGCTGAGCAGGGAGTCTGATGTGGGGCTCCATCCCAGGACCCTGGGATCATGACCTGAGCCGAAGGCAGATTCTTAACCAACTGAGCCATCAAGGCGTCCCTCTTTCAGTATCTTTAAGATGCTATTTTATTATTTTCTGGTTGCATCATTTCAGATGAGAAATGTGCTTTAATATTAGTCTTTCTTATCCTGCTTGTAGTGTTTCCCCTCTCCGTCTGACTACATTTGAGATTTTCTTTTTGTCTTTGATTTTCAATAATTTGAATATGATGTGTCTAGGTGTATTTTATTGTTTTTGTTTGTTTTGTATTTATACTGATTGGAATCTCTGAGCTTACTGTATCTGTGATATGATATATTTTATTATTTGGGGGGCAATTATTGACCATTGTCTATTTCTTCTCTTACTAGGATACCAATTACACATATGTTAGACCATTTCATAGTATCCTGTGGCTTTTAGATGGTTTGTCTCTCCTCCCCCACCCCACCCCCAACACATACTCTTTTCTTTGTGTACCATTTTGGATCATTTCTGTTGACCTATCTTCAGGATCACTGATTTTGTTTCTTCAGTTGTGTTAAGCCTGCCAATGAGCCTATTGAGTTGTTCTTCATCTGCAGGAACAGAAAGGAGATTGGTTACTACCTAGGGCTTAGGGGATTATGGTTTGATGAAAATGTTCTAAAGTGCACTGAGGTGTGGCTGCACAACCCTGTGACCATACTAAGAAGCCATTGAATTATACACTTTATTTAAAAATTTTTAAAATTTTAAATGATGGAGAGAGAGTGAGAGAACATAAACAGGGGGAGTAGCAGAGGGAGAGGGAGAAGCAGGCTCCCCACTGAGCAGGGAAGCCGATGTGGGGCTCGATCCCACGTCCCTGGGATCATGACCTGAGCCGAAGGAAGATGCTTAACAGCTGAGCCACCCAGGCACCCCAGTATGTGGATTTTTAATAAAAATACACCTAGCATATTTGGAAAAGAATTTGAACTTTATGCATCCTCTCAGGTAAGAGAAGAATTCGGTTCCTATTTGTTTGCTTAACAGTTTAAGTTAGATCTAACCCAAATGTCACTGAATCTTAGACTTGAAGTGGGCGAATTATATGGTATGTGAATTATATCTCAGTAAAGCTGTTCTTAAAAAGAAATCATGTTTATGTTTAAAGGCTACATTGATAAAAATCAGAAGGGAATCAAGAGAAACAAGACATCTTACTGATGGTGAAAGAACAAAAAGTAATTCTGAAGGAAATGTTACCATAACTGGTAGAAGGATAGAGATATTATTTTATTCTGTGTTCTAGATCTCATCCTAAGTGTTAAGAACTGACTCTATAGATTCTTGTCTAGTTCCTATCTTTATCCTTTTATGCATTTTGTTAACTCCTATAGATAAAATGTGATTTATGGTTATTGGTCTTATAGATAAAAATGTTCCAAGTCTTCTTATCACTTTGGGTTCTCTCCAGGGTTCAACTTCCCCTCCACTGTGTACTCTAGGATGCCTAATCCACTAGGTGTTGCTGTTATCTGGCAGTGTCACTCTTGGACTTTAGTGACCTAAGAGTTTGCACATCACCTCCTTCTGTTATAAAACTTGGGGGAAGTTCTCCAAGCTGAGAATTTCAGGACAGTTTCCCTGTGTGTGTGTTGGGGGGCGGGGAGCGGGTTTCACCAAGAAATCCACAAGAATCCCATGATGTCCTAGCAGGTGGTCCTTCTCTGCAGTGAACACATGTGTGCCCAGGGACATTGTATGTTTCCAGGATCTCAGAATTCTCCTCAGTGGTTCTTATTTATCCAAAAAAAAAAAAAAAAAAATTAAATAAAAAAAGCAAAGTCTAGAATAGTGTGTATAATATGCTGTTACTTGTATTTTAAAAAAAAGTAGAGATAAAAATGTGTGTCTATTGGGGCACCTGGTGGCTCAGGTAGTTGAGCATCTGACTCTTGGTTTTGGCTCAGGTCATGATGTCAGGGCTGTGAGGTCCAGCCCAGGATTGTCACAGCCTACTTAAGATTCTCTCTTTCCTATTCCCTCTGCCCCTTCCCGTGACTCTTTCTCTCTCTCTCTCTTTCTCCCTCCATTCCTCCCTCTCAAAAAAAAAAAAAAAAATATATATATATATATATATATATGTGTGTGTGTGTGTGTGTGTGTGTGTGTGCGCGCGCGCGCACGCGCGTGCGCGTTTTCATAACATACCCCTAGAAGATATTGATGGCATTGCTGACTCTGAGCTTGGTACCTAGGAGAAGGGGCAGGTATAAGATTGTTCACTCCATACCTTTTTGTATCTTTTGAGTTTTGAACCATATAATTACATTGGCTCTTCAAGGAGGAATACAAGTTAGAGTAAAAGCAGAATCCTTCTGGGGGTGGTTAATCAAATTGGATACTTGGATTGGCCCTGCATAATTTACTCTTTTCCCTCATTTCTCCTCACTTAGATCTTCCCTCTTCATGCCTTCCATATCTAGTCATTTGCCGGTAACAGACATGTTCCAACATGCCCCTCCTTCTCAGAGTGTCATAGAAATGCTACACAGGGATGAAGTAGCATTTCTAACCTGTCTCTCATGACTGATTGGCATTTTTAGTCCCGAACTTTCTAGACCAGAGGTTCTCAGACTTGAGCCTGCAGCAGATTCACCTGGAGAGCTCACTAAAACATTGCTTCCGGGTCCCACCCTCAGAGTTTTGGACTCACAAGTCGGGGGTGTTTTGTTCCCAGGTGAGTTGAGTTGGAAACACATTTCGAGAACCAGTGCTCTGGACTAAAATAGTTTCTCCTGTGACGTGTTGTCCAATTTTGGTGTCTCTGCTGTGTCCTCATTTAGACGTAGGAAAAAAAAAAACAAACAGGAGAGGTTTGGCTTTTTCCACAGGCATGCCTCTTGCTTACCAGTGTCCAGCTGTCTGTCTAGCCAGTAGTGCCTGTCAGGCTCTAGCCCCTTTGTAGGATGATATGCGGGTCACCACCAGGAGGACTGAGTATCATAAACCTGCATCCCCTTCATCTGGACTCACCAGAGCAGACATCCCTGCTGCCATTGCTGTCAGCCCCCTGTGAAGACTTACTCCGTGTTTAAGAGTGGGTTTTACGGGGCGCCTGGGTGGCTCAGTGGGTTAAGCCGCTGCCTTCGGCTCAGGTCATGATCTCGGGGTCCTGGGATCGAGTCCCACATCGGGCTCTCTGCTCGGAAGGGAGCCTGCTTCCTCCTCTCTCTCTGTCTGCCTCTCTGCCTACTTGTGATCTCTGTCAAATAAATAAATAAAATCTTTAAAAAAAAAAAAAAAGAGTGGGTTTTACAAGAGTCATGCTAATTTCTGATTCACCTCCCAGGGCTTCTCAACAGAGGCATTATTAGCATTTTAGATGAGACCATTCTTTATAATGAGAACTGTTTCATGTGGGATACTCGGCATCTTTCCCCCCTTTCCCTGTCCTTGGTCATTGTGGCAATCAGCAATCCCACCACACATCCCAGTGCCCCCCTCCTGCAGCCGTCCCCTTTCCAGTTTCCCTGCAGAGTGGGATAAGAGCAGCACAGCTTTCCCCTGAAAAACACCATGTCTTGTGTTGTGATCAGACCCCTTACCAAGCCACATTGCCTTAGCAACCTGCGAAAATCCTCAGTCATGTTTTAATAGTTTCCTTGCTTTTATTAAATGTTGATATTAAAAAGTGACTGAATCATGAGTATTTCTTTCTGAAAACCCTATGGGTGGAATTGCCCATCATGATGTTCAGTCCCTTCTCTGTAGAGAAACACACCAGAGGGCCCCTGTTTCCTGATGAAGTGGCTTTGCCTCCTTGTCTGCCAAGGAGAATTCTGTGACCCATTCTGTTTCCTTCTTCTTCTCTCTCTCTCTCTCTTTTTTTTTTTTTTGTTTTTGTCATGAGGGTTAGGCATAGATATAATGCTTGATAGGATTGAAAAATTAGCACAGAAAACCATTTTGCATATATTATCAGTTTTTATACAGTTTTAACTTTTAAATAATCAGCAGCTTAATTTTGCATTTTCTGGTGAGTGACTTCAGTTCCCTTTAGAAGCCGTGCTTGGTACAGGTTGAGCAATGAAGGATTATAGGCGTGAGTGGCCCAGTCAGCCCAGTGAGCATCATACGGTGGAGCAGCTGGGCTCATGGGGACACGGGGCGGGTCGTGGGCCAGAGGCACAGGAGGAGCAGCAGGCGAGGGGGACCTCTCTTGCTGGCAGCAACTGAGAAGATCACTGGGGAGAACCAGGTGCCTGGTGTGCTCAAGCGGGAAGGGGAGTAAGGGTCAGGGAACAAAGAGCCACAGGTATCCCTGAGTGCTCACCAAGGTGGAAGGGTCATTGCAGCAGAGGGATGGAGCTTGCTGGGTCTAGAAAAGTTCTGCCTGGACTGACTGGCTTAGCCCACAAGAGGAGCAGAAACCATTACTTATAGGAACACTGTCCTGATTTGGCTCCCTCTTGGTTCTGTGGCCAGAGAGATCTCCAGGAGCAACTGGGTGCAGACGGGGCTCCACCCCTTCCCACCACTCCTCTGAGGGCCCAGTTATTCCCATTTCGTCTTCGGAGTATGCCTCCAAGTGTCTGGGGACCACCACGCTGGACTGAGGGTGCCCGCCCTCTAGATCTCCTGTGTAAGGAAGGGATGTGTCGGGACTTTTCAGTCTAGAAGTCTCTCTATTGACATTCCATGGTGAGAGGTTGATTCCCTTTGGGTTTACAAAGTATGCTTTACAAATCGGTACACCTTCTGGGAAGGTAGCAAATAATTAGAATAGATTTACCAGTTGAGGTATTTGAGGGGTGCTGCTGGAGGGAAACAGAAGTTTCTGAAGGGAGGAGATGGGGTGAAGTTTAGGAACCTTTGCAGGTTGAGGGGTGGGCCCTGTGGGTTGCCTGAGTGTGGGTTCTGGGGGAGAAGGGTGAGCCCTGGGCGGTATGGGAGAGTCGGAGTCACTCATTTCTGAGAACAGTCCTTTCCCAGGTTTGGGTACTTTCTCCCTCTTCTGTTAGCTCCTCCTTACCCTGGCTCTGTCCCCAGAGCCCAGCCCCTGATTGCCCAGGTGCCAGCTCCCTCTCACCTTCTCACTTTCTCTCTCAAGAGAGCCCAACAGCCATTACCTGCTCTGTGGCCTTGGCTCTCCTCCTTCACCCCTGCCAGGGCCTCTCCCTTGACCCTGTGACCTCACCACAGTCCCACTCTCAGATCTTCGGCATCTGCCCTGTGTGGAGGAAGGAAGCAGCTAGTTCTTGTTCTCCTGGTAACTATTATTCCTGAGCCCTAAACCCACAACCCCCCACACGTAGTAATAAAATCACCTGTGGTCCTTGGGACGTTTCCACCTTCCCACACAGCCTGAGTGATGTGCTCCCGCCAGCCGCTCCTGCTCCCTTGTGCATGTCTGCCCCTGACTTGGCTTTCCTTTCCTCCCTCCCACCAGGCACTGGCCAAGAGGCTCCCAGGCGGCCACCCCTGCTGCAGTCCTGAGCAACCTCAGGAGCTTCCTGGTCAGGGGCTCCCCAAGCCCACAGGGAGGCGCACCTGCAGGACATCCTGCCTTGTGCTCCCAGTCCAGTTGCCACAACAAATAGCAGAGGAGACGTTGGTGAGTAAGCAGGATTAAAACTGTGCTGTCGACCGTTCCTCCTCAGCCCACCCTGAGGAGATGGCGGGAGGGGTGGCCAGGAGAGACCAGTGTCCACAAGGTGAGATGACACCTGGCCAGGTGCCCAAACAGGTGGGAGTGAGATCAGCATGCTTTAGCGTTATCTGTTGACCTTGGCTTCGCTGGTCAAAATTCGAGAACTGGCGAAGGTGGTGGGAACTGTCATTGAGCCAGCTAGGAAATAAGATAAAGTGTCTTGCTGGGTGCCCTGGCCTCTGCCAGAAACTGTTCACCCTGCCAAACTGGTCCTCCATCCTTCCAGGCTGTCCCAGAACTTCTTTCTCCTGCTGCCCTAGGAGGCTGCTCTGGTTAACTGCATTTGGTTTTGGTTTTCCTTTTGAGTCTCTGGTTCCATGCAAGCAGCCATTGCTGGGGTGGGAGCACAGGTCTAATTCTGTGTTAACTGTGAGACCGAGTTATTCCAGGTCCTGGTCAAGAGCCCCCATTGGCCTTCCACAAACGTGATCATCAGCACTCTTGGGTGAGAAATCCCACTGAGAGTAAGCATAGAGTGAGTCTGCATCACAAAGACAGTGCCTTCTGTGGGTGGCTATACAGAGGTCAATATTCTCAATAATATTTCAAAAGTCTGGGTGGTCCTTTGGGATTTCCTGAGTGAAATTTGGGGGTGGGGATCCATTGTTTTCTGTACCTTTCGCTAGTGAGCACGATGGATTTCCTTCTGCTGCCCTCTACCCTCCCCTTAGGATCTCATGCTTATGGCACTGTGGGGGTCCTTGGCCTCCATCAGCCTGGGAGCAGTCTGTCTACTCTCACTGTGAAGGAGGCTGATGGAGCCCCAACTAGTTCAGTGAAGCTGAGAAAGTGAGAAGGAGGAAGGCGAATTGAGGAGGTCGTGCAAAGAAGCATAGCCTATGATCTTACAACACTGATTGTGTCCCCCATGGTTTTAAGGCTGCTTTGAAGCATGGCGCCATCACTAAAGTAGGAGAATACCTTCTTAGCTACTTTAGCAACAAAACTAAGTGCGTGGGTTCTGTCCTTCTGTGGGGGGGGGGGGGAAGATCCTGTAATTTTAAAAGAATTTGTAAAAAGTGACTATCAGTTTGGACTTCAGAGTGGCAGATAAAGGGGAAGGCAGTGTCCTACTACCACCGCCTGAAAGAAGATACAGAACATGTGGCTGGGGTGGGGGGTAATATGTTAGGATTCAGGGGAGTCTGGATCAAAGTGAACCCTGTGTATGCATGAGCCTGGCTCCCTCAAGAGGCAAAGCCTTAAGGCGCTCTGATATGGCGCAGCAGCAGAAGCGGAAGATCAAAGGATGTAAAAATTAATGCAAGTTTCTTTATTTTCAAGGCAGTGTTGCCTTGGCTAAAATCAGGATGAAGGCCAAGCGGCTGGTGCTGAGGAGTGGGCTATGCAAGGAGCCCTTTCGTGGAGTTTCCAATTTTATGCACATGACAGAGAAATTTGCAAGGAGAAAAAGAAGACAGTCCAAGTTGCATTGTAAAAACCTAGAGCAAACAGGACTGCAGGAATCAGCCAGCACGCCCTTCGCTGCACTGATGCGGAAAGGGGGCCTCGAGCAGAGCTGTGGAGACACCCCTGGTCAGTGCAGTGAGGCTGGGGCTCTGTGAGTCCCTGAAAGTCTAGGCTCATGGGCCGCTCATTCCGGCCTCTTTAGCAAGATACAAACGTTACTTGATAGGTTCTCAAAAGGGCAAGTAATCGTTAGTTATGTCCGTACATTTTTTTTTTTTTTCAGAGATATCTGTGGAATTATCTCTTTTCTGAATTCCATGCCCTTAATGAAGATGCTCTTTCTGCTTTTGGCAAAATTACTTTGAACCCTGATGCTGTATCACATCATATTACACATATAGAGGCTACATTGTGACTCTTCTAGCGAAAGCACATGTATTTTAGAAAGTTTTATGGTGCTTGATATATAACTTGTAATTAAATATTGGATTTGATCATATTTCTTTAAAAGTTGGGCATCAGGGAATTGATTCATATTATAACCATCCCTTATACCATTGTTTCTATGAGAAATTTGGTCCTCTTCCCAAGAAAAGTACATAATCCATGTCAATGTGGTGAACACTGATGTAATTAATGTATCAGACATGACATTTGTTCATTTATCAGAGAGTCCTTGGAGTGATAAGGGAGGCAAAGTCATTGTTCTGGGGTAGCTTTCTTTCTAGTGAGAGAGGGAAGACAATAATGTCTGGCATTGATTTTTATTTTTCTAATTTTTAAAAAAGATTTTATTTATTTATTTGAGAGAGAGAGCGGGGAGTGGTTGCGCAGAAGGCGAGGGAGAAGTAGGCTCATTGCTGGCAGGGAGCCCCACGCGGGACTCCGTCTCAGGACTCTAGGATCATGACCTGAGCTGAAGGCAGATGCTTAACCAGCTGAGCCACCCACGCACCCCTCTCTGGAATTGATTTTGAAGTGCAATGAAGAAAAGTAATGCAGGCTAAAGGGATGGAGGGATTAGGGCAGAGGGTTATTTTACATAGGATCACCAAGTAGTCAGGAGGGTCTCTTTGTGGAGGTGAGATGGAGCAGAGGACAGAATGAAGTAAGAGAGTGAATTTCCAGATTTGGAGGAAGAACTCTATTCAGGGCAGAGAAATTGGCCATTGTTAAGGTCTCACAGCAGGTATGGACTTGATGTGGTTGGAGGAACAGCAGGCAGGCCAGCCAGCTCTGGAGAGGAGGGTGAGACACAGCATGACAGCAGGTGAGTTTGGAGCAATAGGCAGGCCTGGGTCAGATAGGGCCTTATAGGCTGTGGTAGGGAGTTTGGATTTTAGTCCGTGGGTAATGGGTGGTCACTGGAGGGCGCTGTGTGGTGGAGTGTCCAGATCTAGCTGCTGAATGGAGAACTGACTATGGGGAAGCAGTGCGGCAATAGGCATGTAGTTGGTCTGCTGTAGGGGTTGAAGGATATGGTGCTGGTGGCTTGGATGGCTGGTGGCACGGGGTGACGAGCCATGATCAGAATGAAGGTAGAACTGGTGGAAGTTGCTGATGGATTGAATGGAGAGAGAGGGAGGGTGTAAGATGGCTCTTGGGCCTGAGGGTTCAGGTGGCTGATGAAGCCTTTGGTCTGGGGTTGGGGGGTATGCTGCAGGAGGAGCACATTTGGCTGGAGAACGTTGAGAGATCTTGTTACATCTTCTAAACCAGTGGGATGTGGAGTAGACATTTGGATATAAAATTCTGAAGGTTGGCAGGGAGGTTAGGATAGGAGATATGTTTGGGAATCTCTGGCCTCTCAAGACATATAAAACCATGGAACTTGAGTTGAACCCTGAGGAATGAGCAGGCCCATCACTTAGAGACCAGGAAGAGAGGGTAGGAGGAAAGAGAAGAGAGCACATCCCCTCTCCCCATCCAGAGAGAAGAGAGTCTCTCCAGATGGAGAGGTGACTGACTGTGCTGGTACAGCTGAGAGCATTAAGTGCATTGTCAGTTTGGAAGTAGTGTCCTCTGGATGACTGCCTGGGTTCTTATGTGCCTGTGAGCCTTTTCTTCTCCCCATTAGACTGGGAACTCACCAAAGCCAGAGGTTAGTTCAATGTTCTCCTACTTGCACTTGGAGCCACTTAAAGCTGTGGCTGAACCATCTAGTGAGGGACATTTCCTTGTAGAAGCTGCTTGTGAAGTTGTCCATCCCTGGGGCAGGCACATGAGCTTTCTGGCTATCAGGAGCCTGGGACATAGCAAAACCAGAGGACCCATAGGATCATAGAAAAGTGTAGGAATAGTTTGTGGTTGGGGCACAGAGCTTTAAAGAGATGGGAGGCCATCTTGAGGAGACGGGCCCAGAAGTTGAGAGCCCTCAACAACATAAAGGAGACCCTGCTTGTGAGTTGAGGGGAGATCCTTGGCCCTGCAGAATTTAAACTGGTAATAAGCCTGCAAGTCAAGGGTCTATCCCCTGGAACTATCCTGGAAACCTAATTACTCAGTTTTTCCAGGCGATCCTGATCATGGGGCCTGATAAAGTCCAAGTGTGCTGCTAAAATTATGTTAAGGTTAAAGCTCCTTTTATTCATTCAGTAGCCATTAAAACCATCACAGATGAATTATTTTTCAAAAGAAAGAAAACTATGCCACAGTTCTGCAACTAACGTATGACCAGATGTGGACATCTTGGGACACCCTGTCATGCTTAAAAATACTGTAAGGAATCTTTAGACAGTAATTTAAAAAGAAGAATAAGGGAAAAGCATTATAATTCAAGAGATTTATTGGTTTATTTTAGAAAAGAATACTAAGTTATACCTTAATATCAGATTCTGAGACCTATGTATACCCAGTTTTGTAGTGGAGAGGGACAATGTAATTACGAAATGCAAGAAAGTACCCAAGGGAGAAACCTGTAAAAATCACCAATAGCTTATGGGGCGCCTAGGTGATACAGTCCATTAAGCATCCGATTCCTGGTTTTGGCTCAAGTCATAATCTCAGGGTTGTGAGATCGAGCCCTACCTTGGGCTCCACACTCAGTACGGAGTCTGCTTGGGATTCTCTCTCCCTCTCCCTACCCCCACTCTCAAGTAAATAAATCTTAAAAAAAAAAAGATCACTGGTCGCTTAGCTGAATAGTGAAAAGCTGTCTACAAGCTAGAAAGCTCATGAATCCTTGATGTGAACAAGTGGTATGGGGAGCAGGGGTCACATCCCATGGTGTATGAGGAAGCTTTGGAACCACTGACAGCTTCCATATCTACCGGCCTTCCACTAAGCTGCCTGGGGTGAGTTGACATGGTATTTCATAATGTTATCCCCAACTGTGTTCTTTTTTGAGTGCCTGAGGTGAGTCTGGAACACACTGACAGTAGTATCTACCCTTCCTTGCCCCGTTCATCCAGCTGCCTGCCTAGACCTCAGCTTGCTCTCATAGCAACTACAGCAGCTCTAGGCCAGATTTCCCAGAATGAGATCAGTGGTGTTCTTAGCTCTTCTTCTGAACTACGCCAGCTGGCATCCTCCTGACCTTCAGCTGTGCCATGGCCCTCAGGCCAAGCATCCCCACCTTTTGTGGGGTGAGGTGGTTACTATGAGAGGCCCACTGAGTGTTCTCAGTGAAGGGTGAGGCAAGAGTGACAAGCATCCCAGGTTGCTTTCTTCAGTGCTTGGGGTCACGCCGGGGGAGTCCTGGTGAAACTAGTGTGTGCCCTGAGGATATCAGAAGGGTTTGGAAACCATACCTGGTTGGAAGGGTGGAAGGATCATGTGTGTCCTTCTGTGGAAGGATAAAGGATAAATGGTGACTGTCTTCAAATATTTGTAGATATGTCTTATAGCAGACTCCAGTTTACTTTGTGTGACCCTCAGGGGCAGAATGGGGTCCAGTTAGGGGGAGGCATGTCACAGCTCAACCCACGATGGAATGGGCTGCTTGCGAGTATGGGAAATTATTCTTGCAGGATTTTCTGGAAGATTGCCTTTTGGGATGCCCTGGCTAGGATCTGTCAGTGGCCCCTGGTAGACACCTCCATTTCTATTCTCGACAGGAGCTAGGTGGTAGAGGAGGAGGTTAATGAGGTGTTCTAGGCCTTTCCTAAGAGAGCAGACCCTCCTGAACACAGTGACCCAAACTCCTTCTCTTGCCATCCCTCCCTGTCCCCTTTCTGAGAATTCTCCACTGTCAGACATGCCCAAAGGGGATTTGTACATGGAAATAGCATGTCCTGACTGGGGAATCTGGTCCACTCTCAGGGACTGAAGGAGTCTGACTCGGCTGCAGGCCTGCTTTGTCTCATGGAGAGACCCGCCCGGATCTTGGCTCAGTCCTGCCTCTAACTCTGCTGGTTTGATTCCATCCATCTCCCAGCCTGTAATCACCAGCCTCCTGGTGTGACTAGGCCCTAGCAAGTGTCCACACCAGGCCTACTGTTGCCCAATTTGGGACAGAACAGTATTCCTATACTGGGTAGTAGGTTGAGTTAGAAGATCTCTGTGGTCTCTTAACTGCATCTGTGGCCCTGTGATTCACTGTTCCCTTGCCAATAGCCTGTGCTTTAAAAAGCAAGTGGGAACAAGTGTTTGGATCCAGTGCTGCTTCGTAAGGAGCTGGGCTCTGATCCCGTGGTCACTCCCTCGTCTTGGGCAGCTCCAATCCTAAGTGGAACAGGTCTGGTCCACATGCAGGTCCAGGGAGGAATTTGGGAAGATGGGGAGGAGTGAGTGGTGGCAAGTAGTTTAATGGCATCTGTTCCACTCAGCCAGAAATGTCTTCGTTTGGAAGCTGAAGACTTCCTCAGTATGGTCTCAATTAGCCTGTGTATGTCTTTAAAATAATTACATTTTCATCAAAGTGTTTTAGAGAGTGATGTTTAGCCCCGTGTAAAGGGCACAATCAGGTCCGATCCTGAAATAATGCCTCTGCTACCCCAGATGTCAGGAGGAACTAAAAATACACTCATAAATTGGAGGAATTCTTGGTTTATTGGACCCATCTCCTGTCTCTCTTATCCTCCCTCCAGAAAGTGAGAGGGCGAAGGAGTGAGCCAGAAATCTTTAATTATCCAGTCTGCTGACATTATTTTATCTGCAGCACTGATATTAAATCTCTACAGCATTCCATCTCAGTCCCAGAGTGAAGAGTAACCTCGGCAAACATGGGCCTTTGGCTTTCTGCTGGTTGTGGCCAACGCTCTGTTTTCTCCCCTAACCCTCCCTCCCTCAGACTTCTTAAATTCCAGAGCTTTCTGTGGCACCGGAAATGATCTGTCTGTGGAATGTCCATACTTTAGGAAAGTCCCTGAACTAGGTATCCGAGCTCTACTTCCCCCAACTCATCTCGGCCACTTGTGGTTAGGTTTTGGCATGCGTCCACCATTGGCGAGACCTGGGTTTGGCAGGAGCCTTTTCTCGTGTTTCTATTATTGACATAAATGAAATTTAATCAGTTCCTATCATTGACATCCATGGGGGAGGAAGAGCAAGTCTGGCTAGTTCTCTCCCCCCATTCTTTGTATATAAATTTAATTTTCTCTGTTATATCCTTAACTTTTCTGGCCAGTGAGGTGCATCTTGGATTTCAGTTTGGTTCTCTGGGCTGTGGCCTTTTCACCTGACTTAATGTCTAGACGATCAGCTGGTTGACTTAACCCCCAAAGGAGGCCACCGTTTCTGCCACAGGTAGGTTGTGTTTCTGCAGGGCTTCTGGTGTGCCCAGTGCTGGCTGGGGCCTTGAGTCCTCACAGCATCTTGAGGCAAGTACCATCACCATCCTCTCTCGATTTCACAAGCGAGGACCCAAAGATGAAAGAATTTGCTGAAGGTCCAGCAGCAGAGCCGGAGTTAGAAGGCTGGCAGCTGGCTGATTTCACACCAGCTCTGGCCTGCCTGTGGGTCCCCTGCTGTGCATGCGCCAGGATCCCCACTCACCCACCAGGAAGTGCTCCTATCTTTCTAAAGCCCTGTCCTCCGCAAATTTTTTGCGAGAACTTACTGTGCAGGAAGGACGCTCTATCATGGAGATACAGAGATACAAATGAGGTCACTCACCTTGGCCCATACTGCTTGTGGCGAGCCCCCACAGAGTTCCCCTGATTAGAGCCAGTGTTGTAGCCAGACCAACCCTCAGCAGCTACCCATCGGAGAACTTAGAAAAGACAAGGTTTGTTACTTATATCTTAGAGGGTACACGGCATGCCTGGGGCCACATAGCAAGGTCATGGGGGAGAGAGAGAGAGCTGGCTTGTGGCTTCCACTCTTCTTGGGGCCAAAGGTGGGGGCTTAAGGCTTCACAGGTTCACTCTTTATTGGTGCCTTTAAAACATAAGAGCAGGAATTCAAGTGTGGGAAGGGAGAAGCAAGCGGTCAAAGGGCCAGTTGTGTAAGTCAACCACAGCTCTCTAAAAAGGGAACCTCGTGGGCAGTGCGACTTGGCTCTTCATCTCATGCTGTAGCTGGCCATGCCTGTAGACATCCATCCGAGATGGATGTCTTTGAGGTGGATGCCTGGGCAATCAGAAGCTTAATGTCAGGCAGTTACTGTAGAGTCAGAAAAGCTGACTGTCCAGGTATTTTCGAGAAGGGTGCCTTCATTGTATTCACTGCCATCTCCAGAGTTAGGACTCACACCAGGCTGGTAGTGAGCTCTCAGAAAAGTATGTGGTGAATGAACGGAACTGCCAATGAAACAAAGCCATGGACATTTTTACAAAGAAGTGAGAGAATATGTTCGTGACCACAAAGTATGAAGGGCATGACCTGAGGATTGAAGGACCATCTCTTAAACTATGCACACTGAGTATGTGAAAAACCACACGCCCTCCTCGGTTTTGTATTTTGTCATAGATTTGTGGGGACTTGGTCCTGGATGGGTGCTCCTGAGCCCGTGTCCTAGGCCCTGCTGGCAAGGCCCCTGAGCAGTGGGGACTCTGAGATTAGAGCAGGATGCAGCTGCATGGGAAAGACTCCCCGTGGTGTTCCAGGGCTGCCCCACTGGCAACATCATGTAGGGGAGGGCAGAAGGCCTGGATGGTTTGCTCGATCACCGCAGTTTTGAACTTCATGACTCCTTGGACTTGGATCCTCTCCTGCCTTGCTCAACACTTGCCTTACTTCCCAAGCCTTGCCTAACTTGGTTGGGTGTCTAAGTGCCCATCCCTCCAAACTGTGCAGGAATCCCTGGGCCCGGCTCCTGCCCGAGCTTTGGCACCAGATCAAGGAGCTCAAGCTCAAACTGGAGCTGAGGAAGCAGAGAAGAATATTTGGGGGGGCCATGAGTCAGCCCAGGGAGCAGACTGACATGAATCAGGAGGATCCAGATTTAAGAGCCATAAAAATCTCATGCACTTTGACTCAGTAATTGAAATTCTTGAAGTCTGTCTTGGGGCAATAATCTCAAATGAAGGAAAAGTTATGTTCATGAAACTGTGACTTGTGATGTCATCTGTTTTAGTGAAATTGGAAGCAACCTAAATGGTAAACAACAGGGGCGTGATTGGGTAAATTATGGTTCATCCACTTGGCAGAGTACTGCACAGTCATTAAAAATGAGCCTCATAAAGAGTGTTCCATAACCAGGAAAAAGTCTGTGGCTTGGCCTGAAGAGAAGCACGAAAATGAAGGCAGTAATAACGCATAAATACGATTGTGTTTTGAAAGGCACCTACATAGGGAGTTCCTGGCTGCCTCAGTCGGTTAAGCATCTGCCTTCAGCTCAGGTTGTGATGCCAGGATCCTGGGATCGAGCCCCACATCGGGCTCTCTCTGCTTCTCCCTCTGCTCCTCCCCACTGTTCATGCTCTCTCTCATTCTCTTGCTCATGCGTCCGCGCTCTCTCTCAAATAAATAAATAAAATCTTCTTAAAAAAAGGTACCTACATAGAAATAGATTGGAAAAATGTTATTTGTGTCAGGAAAAAAGTCATCTGTAACCCTGTGCACGATCAGATCTTCAGCAGATGCTGCTTATGAACAAAGAAAAGCCTGGAATATGGGGCCCAGAGTGAGTTCAAAGTTCATGCAGAGAGTCAGCAATCAAGACCCTGTCTGGGAAGGAGGAAGGAGACCTATGAGAACATGTCCAGACATGACCCAGCATGTGACTAACATAACGGTTTCCTGGACTGAGGGCAGGTGAAGCATGGATAGGGTGAACATGGCCAGGGAAGACATCTGTGAAGACTTGTCTCACAGGTAGACTGGGAGGTCGTAGAAATACGAGAGCCATCCATCCATCCTGGTTCTTCTGGACCATCCCAGCGTATTAATAACATCCCTTGTCATCATCAAAAGAGTCCTGATTTGGCTAATGTGTTATGTGATCACCCTAGGTGTTGAAAAGGAAGAAGTCCATTCTAGGTTGATGATAATTGCTCAGCTAGTCCCCTTGAGCACTGAAGAGCGAGGGAATTAAGATTCCCTGAAGCCTAGGTAGGCCCAGCCTGATGGACATTATGGGATGGGGATGGAAGAGGCACAGGAGCTTCTTTCGGCAGCATGTCACCTCATCGAAGACGGTTTCAGTCCAGAGGCGTTCCTGACAACGGAGGAGCCAGAGGGATGTAGCTCATTTTGTACATGAACAAACAGATAAATGCCTTAGGAATTGCCTCAGTGAGGAGGTGTCTAGACCTTGGTCCTGCTGTTTGGTGGAGGGATACAAGTGGTGAGTGTGGGGACAAGTTCTTTGACTCGGACTTCAGCAAGAAGTTACGGTTTAGCACCTGGATACTTTTCACTCTTCAGGTAAGACATAGGGAAAATGAAAAGCATGGTCTCCCTTAAGAGAGAGAGAGACCTGGCTGTCCGTGCTTGACAGGAGCCTTCAGAGGTCCACCGAGAGAGGACGCCTGAGCAAGCAGGTGCTCATCTCAAAGCCCAGCTTCCCAGAGTGGTCTGGTAGCCTTCTCATGGGGGAGAAAGTACAGTAACACTTTGAAGTCTTAAATGGAAACCAGTACAAACAGAATAGTTCTGGTGTTTTCCATGCCAGTGCGTTTTACCTATGCCCCAGGGAGTAGGCGCCTTCAATAGAGAAGTTCTGCTTTTCACTTGAGCCCAGAAACCAAGAGGGAGGCTACTAGACAAACGGAACCCAGCCCGGCGGAGCAGAGTGGATGGCAAGCGTTCTTCATCGTCATGTCCCGCATCTCCCCGCATCAGACCTGGGGCTCAGGGAAGTCCCAGGATCTGCTTTCTCCAAGAAAAGTGTCATCTTGGGTAATGCTAAAACCCCAAACTAAGAGCCAAAACTGATTTTCTGCATTAAGCATTAGTGGTAAAAGCTCCAGATGACAGCATTTCGTTAAATGTTATAAAACTGTTAGGAATGCAGCTTAGTAATCAGAAGTACATTGTTAACTTAATAGCTGTATTTGGTACAGATAAGCACATGGGGAGCTCTGCTTTGGGCCTAACCAGCCCTGTCGAGCTGGTTGGCTGCTGTGCCCACTGGATAGAAGCTTACCTAAATTGCTCAGAAGAAAGTGTTGCCACAACTAGAATGGCCATTTGCAGTGATGGCAGACAGCTACTTCTCATCAGAGTCCTGTGCGATCTTGTTCCTAGGGAGGAGAGAACGTTTAACACCCAGTAGATGCTGGGGCTGTGTTCCCCTCTACGCTGATGCTGGGAACAAAGTGGTGCTTTTGTGTTGGCTGAGTGTCCCACACTGGGTGGAGAATTGTTGGGTTCGGGAGTCAAAACCATGGAGGGTTTTAGGGCCTGTGAACAGGCCAGTGCTCCACTACCTGTTTTGTTTCCAACCCCCTGTTCCTGGCCTTTGTGGTTCTATCGTTTTTTGCTAATCTGGCCTCTCCAAGAGGATCCCAAGATCCTGGTCCTCGAGCTCTGTGCTCCCGCAGCTAGTCCTTGGCGGTGGCCCACTAATCTTCCTACTGCTTGCACTTCCTCCTTTGGCAGCTGATGGGGCCTCCTGTGGGGAAGGGCTTTTCCCCCTGCATGTGAGTGTCTCATTTCTGAGACAGGGTTGGGAGGGGCACAGGCTCTCTTCCCCCCTTGGAGATCCTGTTGAATTGACACCTCTGAGCAGAGGTTCCTCTCTCCAGAAGGGCAGTGACAGCTGGCTGTGTTCCCGCTGACACACTGCCAGTCCAAACCTGAGACCGAGGTTCAGAGAGGCCAAGGCTAAGCCAACACCAGCTCCAGACCCACAGGATGCCCCATCAACCTGCAGTGCTCAGGGACTGGAGACTGAGCCCTTCACCCAGAGAGTGGCTGCTTCAGTGGGGAAGGAGAGGCAGGGCAGGGGTGGGGAGGGCGTGAGGGAGGGAGATCGTGGGAGCAAATGGAGGCCACTAGCAGAGTGAGGGCAGAAGGAAGGGTGTCTCCTCACTCTTCCTGCAGCATTTCTGTCATCGTATGGGGAGGACATAATGTCTAGAATGCTCTGTTTAACCTCTCACCTTATTTATGCTTGTAATGGCCATCATAGAAACACATAATGGTGGGTATGGAGAGGCTGTGCATTTTGACCCTGTCCTGGGGTTCTTCTCTGCTGGGAGCACGTTTGATTGGCCCAGATGATCAGCATGTGGCCCCGTTAATGTCGAGGTTCTAAGGAGTCAAGAGGGCATTGCATCGTGTCCACGTACTCTCATCCAGTTGTGGAATAGGCTTTGCAGGCAAACATCCGGGGCCTGAGAAGTTGGGATCTGGAAGAAGATTCTTATAGATGTGAACCACAGGAATGAATGAACTTCTGGAATTTCCTTACTTGAGAGGGGTGTGCATGCTTGTGGCTGTGGCTTTTGGCTACTGGGTATACGTTCTGCTGCCTTGTGTACAAGACTTACCTAATGACTAGCAGACTAGCTAATCGCTTCAGAACCCGAAGTGACTGGTGATTTTCACACAAGTTCCCTTCACACATGCATCTTGGTCCCCGAGAAGAGAGGTTAAGGGTAGCTGGCCTGAGCTGCTCTCTGCAGACCAAAGTGGGGGAGGACCCCGCAGGTGCATGGGCTCAGAGAGGGAGATGGGATGTGCACATCAGATTAGAAATTACGGACATCTGTGTAGACAGATAACATACAGCCAAGAGGGATGCTAGAGGTCTTCTAACCCCTGAGAGGTTAGGCTACTTTCCCAAGGGCCACTGTTAGCAGATCCTGTCCCTGAAGTCTGGTGGCTCTAGTCTGAAGCCAGCCCTTCTCTCGGGGCCTTGGTTTTCTTATCTATAGACTGCAAAAGTCAGCAAACGTCCCCTCGTGTCTGTGGCTGTGAGTAATCTAGTGGCAGAGCCAGGGCAAGACACCAGGACCTTGGACTCCAGCCTCCTCCCAGATCCTCCTGTGGCATCTCTCACATCCTGACACTGTTACCAAGGGTCTGAACCTTAGAGCCAGAGAGACCTGGGTTTAAAGCCCACTGATAAGAAGTAGCTGTTAAGTTAGTTAGTTGTTAGTTCTGTGACCTTGAACTTACTGTTCAACTTCTGAGTCTTCTCTTCAAAATGAAAAGAATGCCTGTCTTTAGAGTTGCCTTGGAAATGGAAGTAGGTAAACTCTTCACTACAATAGCTGGCTCCCGGCAAGCATTCAATGGATGAGTTATTTCTGTTTGTAACAATAGATATTGTACCTCACAGTCACCTCATGTGTCTGGACCTGAGGCTCCATTTCTGTGAAACAGGAGGGTCAGTTTGGACCCGTGCTTCTCCCACTTTGCCTTCTGCAAGGGAAGTGGAGAAAGAACACGTGCTCAGGGGTAGGGTCTTGGGGGCGTAGCCTGAAGCAGCTTGTGGAAAGCATAACATTTCTTTGAAGCCCTACGTTTATTTGTAAGTCGACTTATAGTTGTCCTTTTATACCATAATGTGAATACATTGGTTGTTTTTTTTTTTTTTTAAGATTTTATTTATTTGACACAGAGAGACACACAGTAAGAGAAGGAACACAAGCAGGGGGAGTGGGAGAGGGAGAAGCAGGCTTCCAGCCGAGCAGGACCCTGGGATCACGACCTGAGCCAAAGGCAGATGCCTAACGACTGAGCCTTATTTATTTATTTATTTATTTATTTATTTGAGAGAGAGTTGGGCACATGTCACGTGAGGAAGAGCATGGCAGAGGGGAGAGAGGGGCAGACGGGGAGGAGGGAGAGAATCCTAAGCAAACTCCCCACTGAATAAGGAGCCCCAACTGTGGGGCTCGATCCCATGATGCTGAGATCATGACCTGAGTCAAAACCAAGAGTCAGACATTTCACTAACTGAGCTACCCAGGTGCTCCAGAATACATTGGTTTTAATATAAACCCCCAAATCTTTGAGTATAGTTGATGCTCTGGGATAAGATGGCCTCAAGTGTCCCCAAAGGGCACACAGAGGCGCTCCTGTGGGGATGGAGGTGGGATTGCATCGTTTCTAAGATCCCTCCTGGCTCCACCTAGGGTACATGGTACCCAAGAACGTGAAGGACCCTTGGAGGGCAGTCTCCCCTGCGCCCCTGCCCCTAGTTGGAAGGGGGTGTGTTAGGTAGAGGTGGAAGCAGAAGGGAGGGAGAAGATGTAGCCCTTGCAAATGAGGACGAAGAAGGCTGGAGGAGCAGGGCTGTGTCTGAGCCTGACTTTTGGTCTGTGGGCTGATAGACCTGGCTGGTTTGGGTTGGCAGGCCTCCATCACCCCAGGTAAGTTCCAGGAAACACTAAGCCATTGTTTCTCTTCTGCACCTGGAAGCTGTGCTGGGGATGGGCCCTCCTATCACAGGAGGGCGGGTAAGGGCAAGGGGTGAGCTGCATGTGGAGACATGGGACTTGTCACACTGCCAAGGCATCCTTCTAGCAGTTCTGAGGCAGCACCCAAGGCCAAGGTCTGGGGTTGAGCCCAGCCAATGGGAGGAGAGAGGTGGAGATCCTGGAAAAGAGCAACAGGCTTTGCGGGGACAACACAGATTTCTGGCCTGTGAATGGGAAGAGAGAGCATCTGTGTGTGTGGAAGGGGCGGTGGGCGGCAGAGGGGGGAGGCAGATCTGCAGGTGCTGATCCAGGCCCTGCATAGATTTGCTAGAGATTAGCCAGTATGCCTGGACCCTCTCTCAGGCATGAGGGATTGAAATGAAGTCACCATTTGTTTAGGACAAATATAAAAGGGCTTTCCCTGGCCAAGGGATTGCCTACATTAGTCATATTTGTACCCATCAGATAGCATTCTGATAAATCTCAGAGAACATCATCAAAGTTGTTACAATGGCAATTTCCTGTTGGGCATGGTATTCATTATGATAATAAGATTTAACCTATTTTGACGAATTCCTCCTGAGCATGTTCCCACATAGAGCTAGGATTTGGAGTTAAGAAGGATTGGATTCTCCTCCTGTTTTATTAGCTATTTGACCTCAGACACATCACTTGGTCTTAGTCCCAGCAATAAATGGGGTTAGAACATACCTCAGCGTGTGGCGAAGTGGAGGTGGGGTGGGATTGGAAGAGCATTTTGTAAGTCGTCAGTAGCTTAATGTTAATTCTCAACAAAAACCCTTTTGGCAGCATCAGCGAAGAGCATTGCTATCCTCGACACGCCCGCGCAACCGAGTCTCCATCAGTTTAAAGACTGTAACTCTCTAAACTTCTCTTAACTCAAACCATCCTTTGTAACTCAAAAACGGCCCTTTTTCAGATGCATTTCATTGCTTTCAGGCATGCATGATCATCTCATCTCTCTACTTCTGGCACATCTCTATACTGTGGGGCTCAACTGCCCTGCAGGCCCTGGGCCGGGCCACGCAAACCTCGGAGATCCCCGTGCCCGTCTGTGCGGATACCTGTGTGGCCCCAGTTTCTTCATCTGTAAAATAAGAGGAAAGGGGGTTGGACTAGATGATTTAGGTCCCCTTCCAGCCCTCACGTTCGGCGATCAAGAATTTGGGAGGGTGAGAGCAATGCAATTGTCTACAGGGAACTGAAACACACAAGTCAACACTCGGAAACGTAAATTAGTAATCCACTGTTTGCAGCAGGGCAGTACTTACAGCAATATCTAAATGAATTAGAACATTGAAGTGAAATGTGATACCTCTTATTCTTCATAATAATTGACTA
Source organism: Mustela nivalis (assembly GCF_964662115.1). Taxonomy (NCBI): domain Eukaryota; kingdom Metazoa; phylum Chordata; class Mammalia; order Carnivora; family Mustelidae; genus Mustela; species Mustela nivalis. Next base: position 117,797,553 of record NC_139020.1, read on the forward strand.
TCAATTGATAAAGAATGGTTAACTATTTAATAATCATTACCGAGGGAGGGATTGTGTGTGCCTGATATCGTTAGAAGTTTCTTTGTGTGTTACAGTTACCATATATTGGGTATTCCAAGTATTTACTCTGGGTTAGATATTGGAAGTGGCTTCTAATCCCCACAGAGCCCCACAAAACAGATGTACAGACAGGGAAATTGAGGTTTAGAGAGCTTAAGTAAATCACCCAAGGTCATTCAGCTACTAAGTACCAGAGGCAGGTTCAAGTGCAGCCATTTTGGTCTGACTACAGAGCCTGCGATGGGCCCCCTCGCCGATGTCCTTTGGCTGGCTGTCACCCCTAACTTTCTCTTAAATTGCCAATTTGTTGTTATTCTCATCCTAGGACTGGCAATTACCCCAGCTGTGTTTTTTTTTTTTTTTTAAAGATTTTATTTATTTACTTGACAGAGAGAAATCACAAGTAGATGGAGAGGCAGGCAGAGAGAGAGAGAGGGAAGCGGGCTCTCAGCAGAGAGCCCGATGCGGGACTCGATCCCAGGACTCCGAGACCATGACCCGAGCCGAAGGCAGCGGCTTAACCCACCGAGCCACCCAGGCGCCCCCCCAGCTGTGTTTTTGATACAGGACTGGGCCTGACCCCAGAGGGGGAATTGGTCCTTTCTTTCTAGCCGCATCGGCCAGCCTGAAATCTTCACGGGGAAAACCCAGCTGGCTTTAGCACTGTCCCGCCTCCGGCGTGTTGGAGACACCCAGCCTTGGCTCCCTCCTCGTTCTGCCTCTCTCGCACCTGCCCTCTTGTCTCGGTGCTAGTCAAGGGTGGAAGGAACCCTAGAAATCTGTAACAGTTTGCCAGGCCTTTGGCTTCAGCCAGAGGAGACAGATTGTGTTGGTGGGAGTAATTAGAAACCAGCTGCAAACTTGGATTTCACATCGGGGCCCATGGGAGCTGACACATCAGGTTGGCCCGTGCCTCATTTTCCTGTGCTGTGTCACAAGGGAGAGGATTTGCAAGAGGAGCGTCCCCAGGCCTCTCAGTCAGGGAAGTCTGAGCCAAGGACGCACATGCCAGAGGCAGATGGACGACGGCCTTGCCCCCGGGGCCCCAGGAGTTCCTGCAGGGGCTGTGGACCGCTCAAGGCTGGAGAGAGTCTTCAGACTCTGCCTTGGTTCTCGTCAGCCCTCCGCATCTCCACAGCCCCACCTGTCGGTGGGCCTTCCTGCTGCCCTGCTCCTTGGAAGACTCCGTTCCAGCCCGATGCCTGAGGCTCGAGCGTGGAAAGGCAGGATCCCACAAAGGGGTCCTCCTCATTCTGTCTCCTTACATCAGTCTCTCCTCCACTCAGCCTGAAGTTGATCCAGCCACAGAGCTATTTTCCCAGGGGGAATGATTTAGGGGATGCTGGATCCCCGAAACTGTGTGCAGAGTGCAGGGGCCACGTTCAGCAGCCAGGCCTGGGTGAGCTCTGTTCATCCTTCGTGTGCATTCGTGTTTTTAGAACCTAAGTCCTTAGGCCTGTCCCTTTAGCTCATTGCCACACTCCAGCTCCCTGCAGAAAGCAGAGTGGGTAGCATGTGCTTCAGGCAGACGCAGAAAGAAGGGATGGGACATGCCAGTCTGGTGTTAGAGAAGCTGTTCAGAGCCCCCTCTGGGGCTGGGCGTGGTCAGCAGTGTCATGAGGCTCACTTCCTTCCTGGGCCTTCTTTTCCAGAGCTTTCGTAGGCTTCTCTGAAGAGCAGGAGAGGAGGGGCAGGCAGACTCATGGTACAGAGTGGTGACCTTTCCTTTACTCCTTGTACCTCTCCTTTCTAGATCTTCCCTCTTCCCTATGTCGTGAAGTTACTAAATGTCGGCTGGACTGAGGTGGGGGGCGGGGGAAGAATAAAGTAGTAGAAAGAAAAGGAATATGTTCCATTTACTTTATGAATGATACGCCCCCACACTCTGCCCATTAAATTTGCTGTTAATATTTGCCCTTCTAAGGCATTCAGTGAGCTAAGTCACCTTAAGTACGCCAGGAATACTGCTGACGCCTAGTGCACGCTCACTAAATAGTAGCTATTATTGGTTCCCTCTTTTTCCTCCTTATTCCCCTGGGGTTTCCTCTCAGAGTTTTCAGCCCCAGTTTCTCTCTGGACAGACTTCATGGAATCAAAGGCTCAGCTTGGGAGTCGGCCAAAGGCTGCTAAGCTGGAATGATCACTTAGTGCCCACGCTTAGCATTGGCTCTGTCTCTGTCTTCATGGCAGGGGCTGGTGTGCCTTGTTGACAGGTGTGTCTGTCTGATTCGGCCGCCCAGCCTATGAAGCCCCACACGGTGGGCTGGGAACAGAAGTTTCTTTCCTCCTCCCCCTGGTGTCTTGCATCGTGTTCCTGCTCTGGGCTTGGATCGCTCTGCTGAACCTTTCCCATCTGCCCAGATGTCCTATAGAGGCTAGAGACACAGGTGTCCCCAGGCAGGAAGTGTCCACAGAGACCCATCAGGCCCCACAGAAAGAGGACCGTAGAGAGAGAAGGGCAGTGACTTTCTTAAGATAGCATGGCTGGCCAGGACGCAGCCACAGTGAGTACCAGGGTTGCTGACTGTCTCTCTGATGCCATTTTACCCTCCGGTGGCCCCCACTGGGGCCACGGTTGCCTCTATCCTCTGAACTTCTGAGAGAGATCTTAAAACAACAGTGATGTTAAACACAGCAGCTGCTGCAGATTGAGTACTCACTCTTGCCAGAGAATGGGCTGGGCTGCCTTTCATACACATGGCCGACCCTCATGGCAGCCTCGTAGGTAGTGGGGTATTAGCAGGAGCCCCGTTTTACACCTACGTAAACTAAGACTTTCAGAGGTTTTTACGTGGCTCAGGCCACACAGTTTAGTGGGGGAGAATGTAACATCTGACTGTTGAGCGCTCTGTTCCTCTCTCTGAGACATCCTGGGGATGGGAACCCGGAGCATGGTTTCTGTTCCCTGAGGCAATTTTCGGCGCCCCCACAGACTGAAGGTGGTGGGGGCCACCCCTACAGGAGTATCATTCCTGGGGTTTAAAAAACTCGGCTCAGTTGGTGTGATTTAACAGAATGGAGAGAGGAGCCATGGTGTTTGAGAAGGGGATGGTTGTATTAACAGACTGGGGATCCCAGATTTACTTCTGTAGCAATAATTCCTAGTAACAAAATGAATGAACCTTAGGATTATTGCTAATTGTGATGGAAATGTGCTTTTTGCTAATTTAGTTATAATCAGGGTTTCTGGTTCTGGCTTTGATTTTTTTTTTTTTGCATGTGGCTTTTATTGCAAAAAGCTTCTCTCAGCCTGTACTCATTAAATCCCAAATTAAGCAAGAATCCCAACAGGAAGAGAGCAGCTCCAGGAGACCAGGCCTCTCTCATTCACACTGTGTGTGCGGTTGGGTGTGTTGATTTGATTTGATCTCTGTGTGTGTGAGTGTGTGTGTGTGTGCATATATGTCAGTGTCCTCTTTTAAGAAAATTTAAAAATAACTTTCTGCCAAAGCTGTGGGCACTTGGAGTAGGATTGCTGAGCCGGCATCCTCCTCCTGCCCGTGGTCTGCTGTTCTGCTGATGTGGCCGGGCTGACGTGGGCAGCTCATGTGCCTGCAGAAAACCCAGTCCCTCCTTTAATGTGCTTTTTCTAGAGGAAAGGCCCAGGAAGCCCAGGGGACAGCCACCTGGCTTGGGGCTCAGGGCAGAAATCAGCTGGAGGGGACAGAGGGGGCTGTCTTCGAGTGCTTTCACTTGGGAAGCCAGGGACCTGGACCCGAGTCACCTGGAAATGCCAGCAGGAAACTCAGTCCATCCAGGGCACCAAGACTGAAACATCCTCACGCCCATTTCGTACATTGGAAGACTGAGAAGCAGCGTTCAAAGGATGCATGAATCACATGCCTGGTTTATTTTTACTTTTATTTATTTATTTAAAGTGACATTTTATTCTTTTTTTTTTAAAGATTTTATTTATTATTTGACAGAGAGAGACACAGCGAGAGAGGGAGCACACGCAGGGGGAGTGGGAGAGGGAGAAGCAGGGTTCCCGTTGAGCAGGGAGCCCAATGTGGGGCTCGATCCCAGGACCTTGGGATCATGACCTGAGCCGAAGGCAGATGCTTAACGACTGAGCCACCCAGGTGCCCCTATTTTTATTCTGGTTTAAAGCCAGACTGGCACCCATGTGTCTGGAGCCAAATTCCTAGGCTGCAGAGGGGTGGATTTTTTTTTTTATTGGCAGGACCTGTTCACCTGCTTCTTGCCTTACATCCTCTCTCTAATGTTCTCAGAATTCCCGATATGATAAAGTTAAGTGGTGTCCTCATTCGGAAGAGATTTTTTTTCAATACCTTTTTAACCCAACTTTCTACTCATTCATGTATCCCCGCAAGTATTTGTTGAGAACTTATCATGTGTCCATTAGTATTGTCGGCACTGGGGATACAGCAGTTAGTGAAACATGCGGGAGTTTGTGTTCCAGTGGGGGAGACGGATGTTAATCATAGAACCACACAACTCCGTGACTTTCAGCTGTGAGCTGTGGGCCAAAGAGGGATAGGGGATTTGGTGTGTGCTGCTAACATGGAACTAGCCTAATCTTTGTGGGACCAGAGGTCTGTGTGCAGCATTTCCACTCAGCCGTTTTGGATTTGGGTAGATGTGTTGTTTTGTTTTGTTTTAGATTTATTTATGTATTTGAGAGAGAGAGAGGGTGGGGGAGGGAGGGGCAGAGGGAGAGGGTCTCAAGCTGGCTCATAGTGGAGCACAGAGCCTGATGCAAGGCTCCATCTCACATCCCTGAGATCCTGACCTGAGCTGGAACCAAGAGCCCAATGCTTAACTGACTGAGCCACCCAGGCACCCCTGTTTTTGCTCCTGAGCCCAAGTATTCAATTTAAAAATTGTTCTCAAGCTCTGGTCCATATTGCTGACCTTTCAGGGATGTATTTTAACACACTAGCTGTGTTTAGCATGTTAGCTGTTCCTACTTGCTTGGTGTAACCCACAGGTTTGATAGACATGCCTCCCATGTTTTTGATCACATGGTTGTCCTTAGTTCTATCCAATTCAGAAGGACTCTCCAGTCCTGTTCTGCCACCAGAGATCTCCGTCAAGAAGACTTAGATCCGAATTTAACTCCATTCCTCAGTGGTGAATAGAGTTGTTTTTTGGATTTATTTCTTCCTTTCTTAGCCATAAGATTTTCAATTATCTACCACGTCTTCCAGAGGTCTGGGTTTATATTCTGTCTTGGCCAAGGACTTAATTGACTTAAAGTCGTTCTCTTCATCAGTATCTGTTTCAGCTTCGTATCTCTCAGGTACACGTTTGTTTAACCGTTCTCTTTGGAAGAAAAGGTAGAACCAAATTAGATACCGATTCACCCTCCTTCTCACCCATTCCTCAAAGCCATACTCCATTACTCTTATAAAACCACTTTTCGCTTTCTAGTTGTAGATTGTTAGGAGGACAGACATGAGAGCAGATGGTGAAGGGATGAGAGGGGATGGGTTAAAGCAACAGTTCTCAAAGTGTGTCCCCAGGGAATCCTTGGAGTCTCTGAGACTCTTTTAAGAGCCCAGAGGTCCAAATCATCTTTGTAATAAGTTGACATTCACCTTTCTTTCTCCAGTGGAGTTTCCCAGCAGCTGCAAATGCAGTGATAATCACAGTAGACTGAATGTGGAAGCAGATATGAAAATCTAGCTGTCTTCTATTAGCCAGACATTAAAGAAATTTACAAAAGTGTACAATTCTTACTAAGCTTTCTTTTTTGTTTTGGAAAATACATTTTTTCTTTTAAAAGTGTTATTTATGTTAACAAACAATGGCTTATTATTGATGTTTTTGAATGAATTATTGGGTTTAATTTTGAGTACAGTAAATATTGTTAGCAATAACTCATAAACAAAAACTCTTTGATATCCTCACTAGTTTAGAGGAGCATAAAGGGGCTCTGCGACCAGAAATTTGAGAACTTCTAAGCTAGAGAGTAAAGGGTCCCCCAGGTCTTAGAAGAATGAATACCAGTTTCTCAAGGATCAGGCAGAGCCCCGTGGAAAAGCTTAAAGTCAAGTCATTCCTGATTCAGACATGTACAGTTTGTCCCATGGTGTGAGTTGCCACAGCAAGAGAGATCCCTTTGGAACTACAGAAATCCTTTTCTCCCCCGGAGGAGATGGACTGGGCTGGGCGTCACGGTGCTACCATACTTTAGAGGTATGCACCAAGGACCCTTCCTGAAGCTCCCCGGGGGTCAGAAGGAGCCCTTGCTGGGTCCTGTGCGCAACGTGAATGCTTGGAACCTGGTTCAGATCGTAGCCCAGATTCCTTAAGACAGTTGTGGCACGGGAGTTCCCCATCTTCTGCTCTCATCCCTCCCACTGCAGGGATCATAAGCTGGGCTTCTTTAGCTGAAGGAAAAAAGGGCAGGGTCTCAGGAGGCACATATCCCATGAGCCCTGTGTGGTAATCCCATGCCAGATGTGCCAAGGGGTGAGTGACGTTCCAGGCCAGATGTGGAGCTGGGGGTGTGGCCAGCCCCTCCAGGGGTTCAGCTCTCTGCTTGACAGCGTCCTCCCTTTGCTCCACACTGAGATTGGCCTCAGCAACCCCAAACGAGGAAAAACCTGTGAGCTTCCACTCCTGGTCTCGGCAGGACTCCATGGAGAGAGCCTCTACAGCTGGCAGCCAGGGGTTTCAAAGGTCACCCCAGCTGGGCGGATTAGAACAACAGAGCTCCCTGACTGAGTGAAATTGGCTGCCCGGCAGAAGGCAAGTTGCAACATCTGCGAGCAGAGTCAGGCAGACGCCCCTTAACTTTGCAGTCTAGCCCTGGGCTCCACCGCGTCCCTGGCTCTCCTTTGTGGTCTTCCTCCTCTGACGGACGGACGTTGGACAGGATTCTCTGCAGTCCAGTGGTAAAGCGTGGCTGCCCGGGTGTCCCGACTCATGGGAGAGCTGCCCGGGGAAGAGGCCAGGGTAAGGCACATCGGTTCTTGGGTGTATGGTTCTGCCCCACAGCTTGCCCCAGTGGGTCACAGCAAGGCCACCTGGCATAGCCCGCGGCCAAGGAGCTGCTCACTCGGGCAGTAGGCACTGTCAGGGAATGGGTCAGGATCTGAGCGCAGCACAGAGAGAAGATGAAGGTGGGAGAGCAGAGCTGTCATTGCCTGGGGCCCTTGCACCTGGGTGGTTTGCTGCGTCCTCGGCCTGTGGGGAGGTGGGAGGTGGGTTCATGGCTGGCTGCCAGTGGAGAGCCTGCTGGGAGCCCAGCCCTAGCGGGAAGGCGGGTGATTTCCAGGATGCCTTGCTTGCAGGGTCAGGTGCTTAAAGACTACGATCATTTTAAATGAGTGCACTTTGGGAAGGAAAGAGGACAGCTGGTTTCTCTAAACTTGTTCTGCCATCCCTAATTTTTAACATTTCTTTTGAGTCTTTTTGCCTCAGAGTTCACCGTCTTTTGGCCACAGTTGAAAATGTTCTTTTCTGGGTTCAAGAAACAATTTAAAATGCTTTTGATCAAATTAAGGTCAAGTTAACTTAGGGCTGCTTTGGATGATTAACAAATTATGTTACTTGCGAAAACCTTATTTGGAGGTGAGCTTTGGCCCGAGCATTGTCTGTAGGGGGCTGCCTCCAGCTCTCTTGGACCTCCGTCTTCCATTTTTTTCTCCTTTTAATTCTCCGTCCTTTGATCTGCATTTAACTGGTATTGATTGAATGAACCGCCAAGCTGCGTGTGTTTCCAGCCACTGAGCCCGGCTCTGCCAGTCGAGAAATTACGGCGAAAGATACCCAGCCCCTCTCGTGTTCTTGACTGGAATGTGGTCATCAGGCTGGACAAGAGATTAGAAGGGAATAAGGATGGTTTGGTTTGATTTATTGTTACTATTATTATTTTACAGATTTTATTTTTTAGTAATCTCTACACCCAATATGGGGGTTTGAACTCGTAACCCCAGCATCAAGAGTCACACGCTCCACTTACTGAGCCAGTCAGGCACCCCTAATTTATTATTATTTTTTGACAAACATCTCAGTTATGTCAGTAACCATTACTTGCCAGTGTGGATGGATTCTGTTTATGCTGCTGATGGCAGTGGGCGGGGCGATGGGCTGAGCGAAGCTGTTTGGTGTCTCTGGCCAGCCTGGGCCTGGGCTTTGGTCCTGCTTGCCTGATAGTTAACTTACTACCCCCGAAACCACCTTGTGGGGGACTGGATGTCTCCTGGCTGGATTGACTTGCCTGTTCCTTTTCTACCCATGAAGTCAGACCTCCCCTGAGGGTAGATGACTTCTGTCTTTTGTATTCTTGAAGCCAAGAACTTTCCCTTTGATGCTAGCTAGCATCCAGGACCTTTGGGAGATTTAGACAGACCTCAGATGATCTTGGATGGGGGTGGTATGCAGAGAGGGTCCTGAGGCTAATGTCACTACTTCTAGTTTTCGGCTCCCCAGAAAGCAGAGGGGGAAGAGTCTTGTGTCTTTCAAACCCAAGTCTAAGGGCAGAAGCGGAAGCCCATTGCCTCTCCCCCATCCTCTGTGAAACTCCTAAGCCTCCGCCTGTTTTATCTCCCTTGTCTGGGGACAGTAGGAAATGCCTCTAGGAGGCCTACAGGGTAGGGCAGGGGTCAGACTTGGTTTTGGTTTCTACTTCTTAGCTCTGTGACCTTGGACAGGTGTTATCTCTGAGCTTCAGTGTTGTCATTTGTGAGAGGAGCATAGTCAGAAATGCCTTGCAGGACTGTGGGGACTGCTCTCAGTCAGTTGTGCTGCTATGAAGGTGCTGAGGGAGGCTGCTGTGGGCCTCAGGCCTGCCTTCCCTGCCTCCTCACGGAGTTCGGCCATCTGCTTCTCACTGCTGGTCACAGTAATCCCGTTCAGATCCCCTTGCCCTGAAGGTGATGGGGCTGAACTGGGCTCCTTGCTGTCCTCGGTGAAGAGGGCCTGTGTCCTCCTGCAGGGTGGGGAGACCAGCTTCTCTTTGGGAATGGAATGATGACAATGTTGATTGGCTACTACTGATTGAACCCCTTTCACGCTGTGTTGTGTATTTTGTATGGGCTTTCACTCAGATCCTCCCTGCAGCCTTCTGAGGCTGAGGTTATCACCCCCATTTTACAGAAAAGGAAACCGAGGCCAAGAGACTGGAAGTACCTTGTGGCTCATGGCTGGATCTGTGGCAGGGTCTGAGCCTGTGGTGGGCCCTCACTCTGAGCCCACCCCGTGCTGAGTGTCTCTGTGGCACTGGAGGAGGCCAAAGGGAGCAGAGTTCCCTCGAGGGTATGGTCCTGGGCGTTCTGCAGGATTTGAGAACCCCATTCCTTCCCTACTACCAGGCTACCACACTTGCCACACACATATGATTATTCACTGCTGCATCTCAAACATCTAGCCTGGCATATGATCAGTGTTCAAGAAATCTATTTTAATTGAGTGAATGAGTGTATCCTGATTTTTTCCATTAAAATATCATGATGGGGACGCCTGGGTGGCTCTGTTGGTTGGATGACTGCCTTCGGCTCAGGTCACAATCCCGGAGATCGAGTCCCGCATCAGGCTCCCGGCTCCATGGGGAGTCTGCTTCTCCCTCTGACCTTCTCCTCGCTCATGCTCTCTCTGTGTCTCTCTCTCAAATAAATAAAATCTTCAAAAAAAAAAATATCATGATGACTTTAAAATGATTGTGCAAACATACACAAACACATACACATACACCAGTGATCGAAATATGGCAAGATGATAATTGTTGGAGTTGGGCAATGGATACTTGTTTTATCATTCTTTCTGTTTTTCTGTATGTTTGAAATTTTCCATAATAAGATTTATTTTGAATTTAAAATTTCTATATCAATTCCTATCATTATTCTCCTTGTAAACATACACTTGAATAGCTCCACTGTGTTCCACTAGTTCTCACTGTTAGACACTTGTCTGGGCCTTTCTTTCTGTTTCTACTTCCTAGGATTATTTTTCTATTTCTTATGCTATAAATAATGTGATTAGCCTCCTTAGATATAAATTTTATGCTGCACCTCTGATTTCTTCCCTAATAATACATTGCTGGGGCGCCTGGGTGGCTCAGTCAGTTGAGTGTCTGCCTTTGGCTCAGGTCATGATCCCAGGGTCCTGGGATCGAGTCCCACATCAGTCTCCTTGCTCAGCAGGGAGCTTACTTCTCCCTCTCCCTCCATGCTCCCCCCTGCTCATTCTCTTTCTCTTCCTCAAATTAAAAAAAAAAAATGCTAAATGTAGGATTTCTGGGAGGAGAGATGGATTTTTTTTTCCCAGAATCTCTTCCCCAAATTGCTTTCCAGAGAGATCACACCAACTGATATGCACCCAACCCCCAGGCAAGCATGCTACCTTACCACAGTCTTACTGACATTTTATGTTATCTTTTTAAATCAGTGTGGTCAGTTTTTTAAAAAAGATAATGGCTTGTTCTGACTTTGTACTCTTGGATTCTCACGAAGTCCCGGCCATGTCCCTTTGTTTAGAGGCCATTCGTCAGTCTTCAGTGAACTGCTCTAGTCATGGCCTCTGTGCATCTATCTGCGGGGCTGTTTCCTTCTTAGTTGTGAAGTATTCTCGTCCTTTGTTTTTGCTGCAAACGCTTTATCCCATCCATCTTTCAGTGCTGTTGATAGTATGTTTTGACCTGCAGAAAACCTCAGTTTTACATGTAAATGTGCAGGCTCCCTCGCTGGCTCCTCTGCCCTCACAACCCTTTGCCACCGGCCAGCTCTGACTGTTTACAGGAGGCAGGAGGGTCCCTGGTTAGGAATAGGAGCTCTGGCGCTGGCTGCCTGGGTTCAAGTGCCAGTTCTGGCCCCTACTAAATGTCATGACCTTGAGCAAATTTCTTAATCTTGCTGTGACTGATCCATAAAATGGGGATGATGAGATTAACTGTCTCCTAATGTTTATATGAGGAGCAAATGAGCTGTTGTTTACACGTGCTTAGAATAGTTCCTGGGGAATAGGAAGTTCTACAGAAGTTTTGCTTATATTGTTATCTACTGCTGTGAACCTGTGAGTCTTATCACTTGGAAAAGATTTTGCTTGCATGGCTAATACCTTACCAGCTAAAGAGAAATCTGGGTTTGTCAGACAGAGGCATACCCTGTTACAAAACAGACTAATTGCATGCCCCTGACACCACTGTTGCACTGTGAGTAAGACGTGGTCCCTAGTCTTGAGGTGGTCCAGCCTCCCAAGTGGTGGCTGTGGGTGTCCACTGACTGTCTGGGATCTGACCACCCGGCTTCTCTCATCTCTGCCTCTGTTCCCAGCCTTGACCTCCCTATGAGACTCTGGCTTTCATTAGCAGAGAAGGGATTTGTTGGAAAGTTGGGGAAGGAGGAGCTTCCCAAATGCACCGGGAATGCTGGCCATGCACAGGGATGAGGGCGGCACTTTGTCTCGTCTGACCTGGTCTTCCTTCCTGTTTGCAGACCATGGGGGATGTGAAGCTGGCTGCCTCAACACAGGTTTCTAAAGCTTCCATCAGTGTGGATCACTCGAGAGCCGGTTCTGTGCCCCTGACCGAGGCCCCTGCTTTCATTGTGCCCCCTCGGAACCTCTGCATCAGAGAAGGAGCCACCGCCAAGTTCGAAGGGAGGGTAAGAAGCATGGCCGGAGGGGAGGTCTGGAGAGGAGATGGGGCAGGGTCATCTCTGCTTTGGCACCCCTTTCCCTGGTCTTGTGGAAGCCTGGTTTTCTTCAGACCTACACATAGAGGGACTATCTATCAGTTTCCCTGACTTGTTTGGTTTATGGTGACTTTGGTCAGTGTTGGAGAACCTGGGGGTGGAACAGGGCTGTTAACATAGGTCATGTTCTGGGTAAGTGCTGTCTAATTGTAGAAGATGACACGGTCTGGTGGCAGCTTGGGTGGACATATGTGCCCTCCAATCTGGACAGCTGAGAACACACTGTCATTTTTCTTTCACTTCCACCCTCCAAGGAGCATATCATCAACTAGCCCTCTCGTGTATCCCCCTTGGCATATTCAGAGTAGTGCAGTGGGAGGTGGGACCCCTTGTCCACTCAGTCACTCTCTCTAACGAATACTAGTCTTGTGCTCTTACCCAGCCTCCATTTCTTCTTCTGCAAATTGGGCCTGGTGATCCCTTGTCTACCTCATGCTAGAAAGGAGGAGAGGAAGACAGGGACATGGAAGAACAGCTGTAAGAATACTGAGGTTAGGCCCACGTGGAGAGGCTTGTTGCGAGCTGCTGTTCAGGTTACCGGGAAGTCACGTCATCAGCTTGACGTGGAGAGGCACTTGGACGTGAAGGACATTTGCGAGTATTATTTGTCGGGGGGTATACATGGGGGACCTACCCCAGGAAGCACTATAGAGGCTAGGTGGTGTTATGAATCTACAGTTGAAGAGCAGGCCCCTGCCCGAGTACAGAAGCAAGGGCTCAAGCACACCCTCATCCAAGATGGCGCTGGGCCTTGCCTTTGTTGAAGCACCGGGTTTGGCCTTGTGTGGGATGGCCCTCGCCATCAGGAGAGTGCAGGGCCTCACTGTGGTACATGCTCCACATGGTCCTGTAGTGAGGGCTGTTGGCCAGCAGGGCTGACGTAACAGTCCTTGTCACACCTTCCCCCAGAAGAAGATGGTGGGGAATGTTGGTAACGCTGCTGAGGGGTCTCTGTCCTCTTTTAGGGCCCTGCCAGAATGAGGGCTCCTTTCTGTTGCCCTGACTATGGTCCCACATTCCTGCAGCTGGCAGGAAAGGAGCAGCAGAAAAATTCCTGAGGACTTAGAAATGGCTTACACCATGGGAAGGAGTGGCCTAGTGATACAGGCTGTGGTTTGGATGCACACTGAGAAGACTGCTGAGGGAGAGAAGCCAGCCCATAAGGTCACACACTGAATGCCTCCATGGGTATGAGATGTCCAGAGCAGGCAAAGCTATCGTAGATTTGTGGTTGCAGGGCCAGGGAGGAGGCATGGGGCCTGACCACTAATGGCTGGAGGGCTCCCCCTGGGGATGATGGAGATGTTCTGGAATGAGATGGTGACGGTGGCCGGACCACTCTGTGAAGGTGTGTTATACAACACTGACTTTATACTTAAAAGATAAAATATAAAAAATGAACTTGAAAAATGGCTTAGCAAAACTGATCTCATCTCCAGTACCTTCCCTCCTGCCCTACTGTCTTGGGGAGATGAACTCCATCTCGAATTCTGGCAGACATGGGGAGGAATAGAGGACTTAGCTTCCTCTGGTGCTTAGCATGGTGCTGCTTCTGCTTCCTTTGCTGCCTTTGGAGGTCACGAAGGGACCATGCCCTTGAGTTATTTGCTCTGGAATCTTGTAGAATGAGCGTTGGCCCAGGCATCAGCACACTGAGCTCTCTGTAGCTCGGCCACCCTCCCAGTGGCTTCACACCTTCCATGGACCTGGGTTTACTTCTCTGAGAAGACACAACTCATGGCTTCTGTATTTCTGGCCTTTGGGAATGTGAAAAGAATGTGAAAAGGAAGAGGCTGTTCTCGAAAGTGCTCTTAAACGAGCATGCCACAAGTGTGTGTGATCACCATAGCAAAGGGCACAGAAGGTTGTTTTGCATTAGGGAAGAGCCATCTCAGAAGATTCCAGAATGAGGACACTGGTTGTTTTGCTACCAGAGATGCGGTTGAACAGGAAGTGTTCCTGATCTGATGCCCTCAGAGGAGAGAGGAATAAGGTGGTGTTCACCTGGAGGGCTTTGAGTGGAAGTTGCTGTTATAAAAGACTGAGCTTTGAACCGGGTTACCCACTGACTCTAGCCAGCAGTTCTCTGCCTCCGGTGCTTGGTACCCTTCACTGCTGCAACACTTGACCCTGCCTGCAGCAGACCCATCCCTCCAGGTGCGGTCCTGTTCAGATGCTCGTTCTGCACCAAACCAGCCCTGGTTTTCTGTCACAGCCACCTCAGGCTCTCAGCTCTTCATTAACTGGGCTCCTGTAGAATCTCTTTTGAATGATTGGCTGCTTAGGCCCAGGCTGGTGGCCACTACAGTGGGCATAGCCCTCTCTTCTTTGTGGCGACCGCAGGGGCTCTGTCTACTCCCTTCTGTAAAGTTGCCACCACCAGCCCAAGTGCTAACACCTGGTGTGGTGGGTCCTGGGGTGTCCCACCTTCTTCTGAACAGGGCAGAAGGACCTGCCCATCACTACAGAGAAATGCAGTGGCTACCAGGATGTGAGAAAGTTAGAAAGGTTTGTTCCTTGCTGCCTTCTGAAGCCAGTAATCGGAAATGAGTTCAAATTTATGCTTTTTGTTTTTATTCCTAAAAGAGATAAAATGGTTGCTGCCCTGCCCTCACTTACTTATTTTACCTATATTTATAGGGTAAGGACTTAATGAACCTTTTCCTCCAATAAAGCCCCTCTTTCTATCAAGAAGACTTGGGAGACATTAAGGTGGGACCATAGGTCACCCTTGTGGTTCATGTCTTGTTCTGAGAAGCTCCACACTGAGATGTTCAGTCTCAGTACCTCCCATCCATCAGGGCTTTTCCACTTTATGGCAGACCTTTGGACAGCCAACACGTAACCCGTTACCACTTCCCTTTGCCCTTGACCTGTTCTCTAGAAGCCATTGTAGGGCTTCCCTTCCAGCTAGAGGTGGCTCAGTGACACATTCTGGCTGGTTTCCAGGAATGCTCTTACTTTTCTGATTAAAAAAAAAAAAAGAAGAAAAAAATCACTGGTACTCTCATGTTCCACCCCTCCTCTGCTTCTTGCCTCGAATGCAGGTATGATGTCTGGTGCTCAACAGCCATATTAAAACCATGAAGCAAACCAGAGCATTGAGGATTGGCTGGGGTGGGCATGGGTTGTGGGCACAGCAGTAGAGGGAACATAATCACTAGCAACTAAGAGACAAAAAAATCCTAGGACTTAAATACTTTTTTAGATAGGATCTTTGGTTGTGGTTATTCATACAGGAAATTTTACAAAAACGTATTCCTAACTGATAAACTCCCAATGAGATGCCTGTGGAGTTATTGTCTCTTTAATCGATGGAAATAAATAAGGAAGAAGACATAGCACAGAAATGAATGAAAAAACTTTCAGATCAGACAGAGAAAGATAAATCCTGTATGATCTCTCTTATATGTGGAATCTAAGTGAAAGAAAAAGAAACAACCAAACTCATAGATGCAGGGAATCAGATTGGTTGTTGCCAGAGGTAGGGGTGGGGTGTGGGCAAAACGGAGAAAGGCAGAAAGGTACAAACTTCCAGTTATAAAATAAATAAGTCATGGAGATGTCATGTACAACATGGGGACAGTAGTTAACAATACGCTGTTGTATGTTTAAAAGTTGCTAAGAGTAGATCTTAAAAGTTCTTATTACAAGAAAAAAATTTATCACTGTGTTTTGATGGTTGTTAGATTCAATGTAGTGATCATCTCACATCTCACAATATATACATAAATAGAATCATTTTATTATATACCCAAACCTAACATAATGTCATAGGTCAGTTATATTGCAATAAAAAAAGAAAAAGAAAAAAAAACTTCTTTCAGGCCCTTACCAAATCCACCAATAGTGATGAGAGTACCTTTCTCTGAGTTGAAGGTGGCTTGGCCCTTAAAGCATTCTAGAAGAATTCATTCCTCCCTGGCTCTGGCCATCTGGCCTGAACTGACAGAGTCTAGGATCTATGAGAGGAAGTCAACCATATGGGGTTAGGAGGTGAGTTAATATCATGTAACTGTTAATGACATTTTCTATAATGTCATTATAGAAAACCACTATTCAATCAGGGTCTATTGATGTAGCCAAAGCTGCCTACCTTTTAAAAATTTTTTTCTTGGGTCTGTCAACTGGAGATTATATTTTTAAGAACTCATAAAACTTTGGATCTGTATCTCATCAGTACTACCTCTAGACCCAGGCAACCTGAGCCCACATTCTAGAAACCCCTGTTCCTTCATCTGGCTGTATCTTTACCCCACAGCGGGGATCTATCTGCCTAAAGGTTGTGCCCGCTGGAGCCAAACTATCCCCCAGGTTCTGAGCACCTGGGATCCCAGAATTGTCTACCAAATGGCCCTGAACCCACTCCAACACCTGTGTGGGCCTCTTTGCATGAGAAGGCCTGCTAGGCCTGAGCAGGGTGGTCTGGGGGCAGCTGTTTGCTTGGGGGAGCAAGACAGTAGACATAACTCAGATGTGGGGTTCTGTTGTCTGCTCACATGCATAAGGGGACCCCCACAGTGCAGGACACCATGAGGGTGAGAAGAATAGTATGCCAGACTGTGCCACCACAGGTCAGCATTGCTGGGCCCCGGTTCTGGGGCCTCCTTGCGTGATAGCTGGGGCCACACCAATGCCAGGGGCTGATGGAAACTGTTCCACCTTCTGTTGCCTGTAGGGGCGGCTAAAGCACCCACTGGCTGCTTTTTTTTTTTTTAAAGATTTTATTTGTTTATTTGACAGAGAGAGACAGAGAGGTCACAAGTAGGCAGAGAGGCAGGCAGAGAGAGAGAGAGAGGGAGAAGCAGGCTCCCCGCCAAGGAGAGAGCCTGATGTGGGGCTCGATCCCAGGACCCTGGGATCATGACCTGGGCCGAAGGCAGAGGCTTAACCCACTGAGCCACCCAGGCGCCCCCATTGGCCGCTTCTTAAGACATCAAGTGAAATAGGAAAGGAGCAAGATGGTGGGGAAATATATTGACATGACTGGAGATTTCTTCCCCTCCACATTGGAATTCATTCTTACCAGAAAAAGCAAACATAGTGATAGGCCCTAGCTGTGCTATAAGTCAAATGAGCTGATACTTCAGTGTCTCTTGAGAAGTCCGGCCCAAATGGAGCTTCCCTCCAGACCGAGGGGCTTGGTGCCTACTGAAGTGGGCTTCACGATGAAGGGCCGGCCCACCTCCTCAGGGGGTCCCTGTTGAAGCCATGGACGGTGGAGGAAGGGAACGGAGAAGACCTGACCCACGAGAGCATGAGTACTTCCTCAGTTCCCATTTAACCAACAGTAGTATCCCTCCCACACTGACTTCTTCCCAGCTCGCTTCTAACTCGGAAGTGCTCAGCCACTGTGAGAAATTCGAGGGCAGTATCTGCTAACTTCGGTGCTTTCTGTCCTCAGGAATCTTGGTTTAGTTCTGGAGGAAAATGCGTGTATGTAAAACAGTAGGATATGACAGTGTATAATTAGAAGCTTGAAATAGTTGAACAAATTGCTTGTACTATAGGAATTTAGAGGAGATTAAGACAGGGTTTGCGGTGGCTTGGAAACCTGTTTCCTGCTTCCTGACTTCTGTCCTTGCAGTTTGTCCTTTCTGTAGTGCAGGTCTGACTGGGCCGCCCCCTGCTTCATGTCCCCGAGCCTTACACAGGAGTTCTTCAGTGCTGCCTACGAGGCCTTTGCAATCAGCTCCTAGCTGCCCAGCCCTGTCCTGCTCCCCTGCCTTCCTCCCTCTAGCACAGCCAGCCCTAGCCCTGCTCACCCAGCCCGCAGCCCACAAAACGGGGACTTTGTTCTGCTTTCACTTTTGAGGAGAAAGGGAAATAAGAAAAGTATTTTATCTTTCCTCTCCAGCTGGGGGTAGGAATGGGGACAGAGTGTGATAGAAGTAGCCTTTATTAGTGTCCTGTGTGACGTATAACTGTAGTCATTTCATCCTCATGGTAAGGTAGCCTTCTCTCCATTTTTTTTTTTTTAATAGAGGAAGAACTGGGGAGCTCAAAATGATTACAGATCATGTTAAGGTTTTGTCAGTAAGTGATAAAGGCAGTACTTTGGGGTCCAAATCTTGTATTTCTTACACTATAAGTTGCCATCTCTGTCTCATGTCTCATCTGGTTTCTGGAACTCTGTTTGTTACTCATCATTATGCCCTGGGAGTGGCCTGATGCCAGCCGCCTGATGTGTGCTCAGTACATGTTGAGTGCCCCCCAAGAACCAGGTTGGTAGGGTCTAAAGCTCCAGACCTCTTGCCAGTCAAGTTCATAGGGACTTGGTCTTATGCTTCTTATAGGATCTTAGCTCCCCTTATACCATCCAGTCTCTCTCTGGCCCTTCCAGAACCCTCACTGCTTACCCACATGCCTACATCCCTGCCCCCTTCCCTTCCTCAGGCTAGGAAGTTAGCAGATACTGCCCTCGAATTTCTCACAGTGGCTGAGCACTTCCGAGTTAGAAGCGAGCTGGGAAGAAGTCAGTGTGGGAGGGATACTACTGTTGGTTAAATGGGAACTGAGGAAGTACTCATGCTCTCGTGGGTCAGGTCTTCTCCGTTCCCTTCCTCCACCGTCCATGGCTTCAACAGGGACCCCCTTGCCTTTATCAAGAATGCCCTTTCTCCTCCTCTCCACCTCATCCAGCGTAGGGTCCAAATTCAATTCTGCCTCCTTCAGGCTACTCATCCTTAAGGATGCTTTCTTTCTAAAGCATCTTATTAGAGTACAGAAGAGCCATGGTCATAGGATGTGGAATATTTCCAATAATCATATAAGATCATTTGTGAGTAATAACTACAGGAAAGAGTTGTCTACTTTGGCCTTTTAAAAATATATTATTTGTTGATTATCTAAAATAATTTTGTTATAGAGAAAAAATGATTTAAATGTTAAACTATTTGTAAAACAAAAATTCAAACAACGTAAACAAGTTCCTTGCCTTGATCCATACTTCGCTCTCCAGAGGTGACCATTGTCTACACTTGGGGTATCCTTCCAGAAATGTTCACATGCACACAGAAGCATGTATCTGCATTTGCATATATATATATATATATATATATACACGCACACAAACAGGCCCATGTACGTATACTGGTCTGCAACTTGGCCTTTTTGCTTCACATCTTTTGGCATTTATTTTTCATATTGGCACATACATCTATGTCATAGATCTAAAGATTTTATTTATTTATCTGACAGGCAGAGATCACAAGTAGGCAGAGAGGCAAGCAGAGAGGGGGAAGCAGGCTCCCTGCTGAGCAGAGAGCCTGGATCCCAGGACCCTGGGATGCGGGGCTGAATCCCAGGACCCTGGGATCATGATCTGAGCTGAAGGCAGAGGCTTTAACCCACTGAGCCACCCAGGTGCCCCTACGTCACAGATCTAAACAGGAACTTTGTAACACTCTGTGCTTCCCTGCTCTGGATTCTTTTAATACTTCCATGTATGACTCATTTTTACTTTGATCAGATTACAGTTTTATCGGTTGTTGTTGATTGTCTTTTGCTTCTCTGTGAGAATGAGTAACCCAAGGTCAGGAGCTGTATTCTCCAGTAGGAAGGCTGGTAGCTACCCGTAGCTATTTCAGTTTAGGTTAAGATTAATTACAATTAGGGGCGCCTGGGTGGCTCAGTTGGTTGGACGACTGCCTTCGGCTCAGGTCATGATCCTGGAGTCCTAGGATCGAGTCCCACATCAGGCTCCCAGCTCCATGGGAAGTCTGCTTCTCCCTCTGACCTTCTCCTCACTCATGTTCTCTCTCACTGTCTCTCTTTCAAATAAATTAATAAAATCTTAAAAAAAAAAGATTAATTACAATTAAATAAAATTTAAGATTAGTTCTTCAGTCATGCCATCCCATTTTAAGTGTTCCTTATCCACATGGAGCTGGTAACTACCAGGTTGGGCCACACAGATTATTGAACATTTCTGTCATCACAGAAAGTGCTGTTGGACAAGGATGATCAGGACTACTCTTCTATTTAACTCAGTTCCCATAACCCAGAGACCCACAGCCAGAAGATACATTGAAAGTAGCATTCTATTTGCAATAGAAATAAGACATTAAATTCTTTTTTTAATATAAAAATACTTTTAATTCAAATGAAGTTTTACAAATTTATTTAATCCATCTTATAAATAAACACTTATAACACATAAATAAACGTGTAATCTTTCAGAGATATTTTTGTTGCATTAGTTACAAGGACATATTCAATGTCCCTTTTTTTTTTTTACAGCTGACTGATTTTCTTTTGCTTTTTTAATTGAAATCCAATTAATTAATATAAAGTATATTATTCATTTCAGAGGTAGAGGTCAGTGATTCATCAGTCTTATATAATACCCAGTACTCATCACATCATGTGCCCTCCTTAATGCCCATCACCCAGTTATCCCATCCCCCACCAACCTCCCCTCCAGCAACCCTCAGTTTGTTTCCTGTGATTAAGAGTCTCTTACGGTTTGTCTCCCTCTATGATTTCATCTTGTTTTATTTTTCCCTCCCTTCCCCTATGATCCTCTGTTATGTTTCTTAAATTCCACATATGAGTGAAATCATACGGTATTTGTGTTTTCCTGGCTGACTTATTTTGCTTAGCATAAATACTCTATTGTAATGACACATCCACGTCACTGCAAATGGCAAGATTTCATTTTTTTAAAAGATTTTATTTATTTATTTGACAGTCAGAGATCACAAGTAGGCAGAGAGGCAGGCAGAGAGAGAGAGAGAGGGAAGCAGGCTCCCTGCTGAGTAGAGAGCCTGATGCGGGGCTCGATCCCAGGACCCTGGGATCATGACCTGAGCCAAAGGCAGTGGTTTTAACCCACTGAGCCACCCAGGCACCCCAAGATTTCATTTTTGGGTGGCTGAGTATTATTCCATTGTGTGTGTGTGTGTGTGTACATATACCACATCTTCTTTAACCATTCATCAAAACATTAAATTCTTGAGCATTTACTTAGGGTATAAGATTCAATTCAAAGAAAAATGTAATCTCTTGATCAAAGTATCTTTGTCTTCCATTTTTGTTGAAGAGTGGTCATCTTGGTATCTGGGCCAAATTGAAGGGCTCCCAAAGTTTCCCTAGCTGTCCATTCCAGGTAGCTCAGACATTTGCATGGCAAGGAGTCTGGTGGTGGGCTGTAGGGTGTTAGAGAGTTCTGTAGTACTCACCAGGAAAGCAGTAGAATGGAGAATGACAGGACAAGCATTGCAGAAGCTACTACAATTGTTAGCAGGAGGCCACTTCTGGCTCAGGACGTCAGACTCAACAGACTTGCTGACTTATCCTCCCTCCAAGAATGCCACTGATATGCACATATAAGGTTACAAAGAGAATTGATTTAGAGCTGTACTGAGAACAGGGGAGGGGATGCGAATGGACGAGTGATTTTCTCCCAGCCCTGCCTGCCATCACATCTGAGGGGTGAGGCTTCAGCAGAAGCAAGAGCCTCATTTGTGAGGTAAAAGCTTGTGGAGACAAAGAGTGGCCTGTAGGACAGAGGTCAGGGTGGTTAAAGGACGTATACTTACTATCCATAAGGAGAAAACTAAAGCACATGGTATGGATATTCGGATTTCAGAAGAACGTCTTTTTACTTGGCCATCAGGTGAAATGGTTGGCTGTGCTGTCTGCCCAGACATTCTGAGTGAAGCCTGCAGTAGGTGTGTCCCACTCAGGTGCCCTGAGCTTGCATTCGGGTCCCTCATTTGGGGAGACAGGACTATAACCATGGAATGGCAAACTCTCACCCGCTTCCTACATTTGGAAATGAGTTCTTCAGTTACAGATTGTGAACAGTTCACTCACGGCTACCAGAAGTTTGAAGAAAATATTTATACAATATAATATGGCTATCCAGAAAATTGTCCTGTTTTTAAAATCATAGACGAAACTCAAAAGTGTTAGTCATGGTTACAGAACAGGAAGCAAACTCTGTAACCTCTGGAAAACCCAAAGTAAAAGAATGGTGACTGGTAAGGTAGAGGTGGGAAGAGAGAGGAAGAGAAAACTAAGGACGCTAATGTCCTCATCTTACCAGGTATGAGGTGAGGAGAAGCCATCTAAAAGAGATGGACCCAGTAATAAGTCTGAGTCCATGACTTAAAACCATAACGACAGAGGCCAAAAATGGTCAGCCAGACGGCCGTATTCAGCACAGAGATCTTTTGTGTTTGGCCAGCAGTGTTCTTCAAAAATTTGAGCGAAGATGTACAAATGAAAAGCCTACACATGAACACTTCATTTCTGAATGGCTTTGCTCACAAAGTAAGACTTGGTAGTGCTTCCATGTTGGGGACCACCACCTGCGTCTAAGGGAGTCTCTGCCCGCTTGCTATGGTCCTCCCCATTCCTAGTCCTCTCCCAACATACAGCCAAGACTCTGTTGCCAGTTGTGACTGTCTTTTCCCTAGCTATGTTGGTATTAAAAGGGGGAGTGAAAGGTGGGCAGAGAGGACCTCGTGACACTTCTTGTCCCCACCCATTTCTTGTACTTGTGTGTCCTGCCCAGACTCCATAGGCATTTGAATTTGTGATCTGGCCATCAACATCCAATGGAAGATTTAACAATCAAAATAGGACTGGTGGAGGGGTGGGGGGAGGCAGTGTAAGCAAAATTCCTCATCCTTCATAGTGGGAATCTGCTAAATGCTATCTCAATTCCTAAATCAAGAAATAGACACAGTGTTCTATCTAGAATTACAGATAAGAATGATAAGAATAGAAAGATGACTTCAGCAGTTCTATCTGGAGAGTGATACTGTTGCAGGGAGGGGAAAGAAACTTTTTGCCCTCAACTTTCACCTTCTACTTTAGACACATTTTTTTGCTTGAATTTTTAAACAATAGATGGAAATTACTTCTGCAGTTTGTAAAAAGCACAATAAAATTGGCTTGTTATATCTTTTTTTTAAGGTTTTATTTATTTGTCAGAGAGGGAGAGAGAGAGAGAGAGAGCACGAGCAGGGGAGGGCAGAGGGAGTGGGAGAGGGAGAAGAAGGCTCCCCATGGAACAGGGAGCCCAACTCAGGACCTGATCCCAGGACCCTAGGATCCTGACCTGAGCCGAAAGCAGACATTTAACCGACTGAACAACCCAGGTGTCCCTGGCTTGGTGTATCTATCTGAGCTTGTGTCCAGATTCCATCTGATAAATGGTCAAAGGTGAATACACAGTTTACTTGAAAAGAAACATAGTCTGGGTGTCAAAAAGTATATAGCTCTACATCAAAATACACTGCATGGCAGTGCAAGCAATTAAACAATAATGGAAGTTAAAATATGTGTGTGCCTGAAAACCAGCAACGTAAACAACACCGAGAGCTCACTGTTGGCCTAAGAGGAAACAAGTGGGAGCACCATTTGGCTCAGCCTTTCTGGGGCTCAGACTGGCAGAATGTTACAGGGACAACCAAACTATCGATGTTTTGCCAAGAATTCTGCTTTTAACACCATATTCTACCCGTAATGGAGAAGGAAAATTAATTGGTGCAAAGATGTTCAGAGCACTATTTAAACAAAAAAAGAATGGGTTTTTGCTCAAACGAAGATAATTAAATAAACATGTCAATATGGCAGATATCGCATAATCACATACTTGTCTTTTGGGGGAGCAATATCCATCAGTGGGAATGTGTATGAATGATGCAAAGTGGAAAGAGAAGTGGAGCAAAGACACCATGCACAGTCTGATCCTACCACATAAAAGCATCGACGTGCTCACTGCCTAAAACTGGGAGAGTGTTTGGAACCATGTAAATAGACATCTTTTTGTTGTAAGTTCTTTCAGCGTCTGGAGTTTTTATTTTAAAAATTTATTTATTGACTTATTTTTGAAGGTTTATTTATTCGAGGGAGAGAGAGCATGCGTGTGAGCGAGCATGAGCAGGAGAAGCAGAGGGAGAAGGAGAGAGAATCTCAAGTCAATTATGCACGGAACATGGAACCCCATGGGGACTCGATCTCATGACCCTGAGATCACCAATCTGAGCTGAAACCAACAGTTGGACACTTGCTGGACTGTGCCACCTAGGCGCCCCTAAGTGTCTATATTTTTTTAATTTTACAGTCATAGTTTACTTGTCAGGGAGCAAGAGAAAAGTCTGGTGCTGATGGATGCATCTGTCTCCTTCCTAAGAGGCTTCCTATTAGTTTAACATGGTTCCGATTATCTCGACTGTCTGTTTGAAATGGAAACAAAGGTCTGTGGCAAAATGAGCAATGAGAGATGGAGGGACCAGATCAGGCTCTTTTTACTCTGTGTGTCTATGGTAGCCCGAGGGAGGAGGTATGAAGTGAATGCCAGGCTTGGCATTCATCAGACCCGAGTCATGGGAAACATCAGTATGGCCAGGCGGAGACCGTTTCTGCAGGACCTGAGATGTTCACATTCCTTATAATACGCAGCCTCCTTCTAAATTTAATAGTGAAGATGCTGCTTTCTTAAAAATTGACGCACATGAGTCGAGTTCTCTCCGTGTAGCCCAGACACTGGGACTACACAGAAGAATAAAACGGGATCCCCACCAGCAGCAATCTTGCAACTAATGGATTATCAATTTGGTTACAGAAAATTAGACTTTTTCTCTTCTCTGAAGCTTCTTCCAACTCCCTGTGTTTTTTTCCATTGCCACATTCTAGAAGGGTTGTATTCTGCACTCTACAATTTAGAATTTAATTAGATGATTAACATAACATGTTTGGAAAGAACTCTGGACTTGGGTTCTCATTTTTCTGAAGTTGCCTTAAAACTTTAAGCAAACCACTCAGCCTCCCCAAGTCTCAGATTCCTTTGTATCAGATCACAAGTTAGATGTCCACTAAGGCCCTTTGCAGTCTGAAATTCTATGATCCATATACTGTTGGGTGTGTTTCTTACTTCATATGTCAGTTTGTTAAAAACACACTTAAGGGGCGCCTGGGTGGCTCAGTGGGTTAAGCCACTGCTCAGGTCATGATCTCAGGGTCCTGGGATCAAGCCCCGCATCGGGCTCTCTGCTCAGTGGGGAGCCTGCTTCCTCCTCTCTCTCTGCCTGCCTCTCTGCCTGCTTGTCATTTCTCTCTGTCAAATAAATAAATAAAATCTTAAAAAAAAAAAAAAAGAATTCTCATGTTTAAAAAAAAAAAAGAAGAAGAAGAAGAAAAAAATAAAAACACACTTAAGTCCTAGCTCCTGGTGGGTGCCTAGGAAAGAAAGATTATTTGTTCAGTTTATGAATTTTCTCAATTTTAATCTGTTACCTCATTAATGTTCTGCTTTTATTTACGGTAGACTTCAAGTGTTTGAGTTTGATTCATTTAACTCGTGTTTTCTTTTTTTTCCTTTTAACTCATGTTTATTGAGCACTTAACTCTGAGCCAGGCACTTTATCAGTTTAGAACAGGAAGTGTTCAAGGAGGCTAGACTCTCATTTGTGAGGTCTGTAGTATTTGTGATCTACAAATCAGGTTAGGAGTTGGACCAAATCATCTTGACAGTTGTTCCCATCTTTTGTTAATTTTTTTTCTAAAGATTTTATTTTTTTATTTGACAGAGAGAGAGATCACAAGTAGGCAAGAGAGGTAGGCAGAGAGAGAGAGAGAGAGGGAAGCATGCTCCCTACTGAGCAGAGAGCCCAGATTTGGGGCTTGATCCCAAGACCCTGGGATCATGACCGGAGCTGAAGGCAGAGGCTTAATCTACTGAGCCACCCAAGTACCCCACATTTTGTTATTTTATTCAGTTCCAAGATCTTGGTGTTGAAGTTTTCTTTGTAATTTGTTCTGATCATGTCTTATTAAAGATTTGGGTTTTTTTAGAAGTGGGGTGGGGGCAGAAGGAGAGGGAGAGAGAGTCTTAAGTGGATTCCGTGCTGAGAACAAAAGCCAACATGGAGCTCAGTCTCATGACCCTGAGATCAAGACCTGAGCCAAAATTAAGAGTCAGGCTCTTAACCGATTGAGCCACCCAAGTGCCCCATAATCACGTCTTACTTTTTAAGTTGCTATAGAAGGACATATCACATTATAGTAGTTGCAGGTACACATAATGATTCAACATTTAGATATATTATAAAATGATCACTATCATAAGATTAGTTAACATCCATGACCATATGTAGTTACAAGATTCTTTTTCCTTTTTTTTTTAATAAAGATTTCACTTCATTTATTTGACAGATAGAGATCACAAGTAGGCAGAGAGACAGGCAGAGAGAAAGGGAGGAGGAAGCAGGCTCCCTGCTGAGCAGAGAGCCTGATGTGGGGCTTGATCCCAGGACCCTGGGATCATGACCTGAGCCAGAGGCAGAGGCTTTAACCCACTGAGCCACCCAGTCGCCCCAAGATTATTTTTCTTGTGATGAGAACTTTTAAGATCTACTCTCTTAACTTTCAAATAAATAGTGGTATTGTTATTATTATTATTATCTTCAGTAGGATTCTTGCCCAGCGTGGAGCCCAGTGTGGGGCTTGAACTCATGACCCTGAGATCAAGACCTGAGTTGTGATGAAGAGTGGGATGCTTTACTGACTGAGCCATCCAATATGGTATTATTAACTGTGTTACCCTGCTGTACATTAATGTAAGACATTACTGTAAGGCAGACACTTAACTGACTGAGCCATCCAGGCACCCCGACTCTAACTTCTTCCAGGGAACCCTCTTGCTTCTCCTTGCCACTTATGGTCTTCCTTCTGAGTCACCTGAGCCTTTCATGTACATGTCTTATTTATTTTGTAACTGGAAGTTTGCACGTTTTGAATACCTTCACCCACTTCACCCACCTACCACCCCCCGCCTCTGACAACCACCAGTCTGTTTTCTGTATCTATGAGCTTGTTTTTAGATTCTACATATAAATGAGATCCAATGGTATTTGTCTTTCTCTGTCGGACTTACTTCACTTAGCATAATGCCCTCACGGTACACCTGTGTTTTCACAAATGACTGGATTTCCTTCTTTTTCATAGCTGAATAATATTTTCTGATATATTTGGGCCACATTTTCCTTATCCACTCCCCATCAGTGGAACTTCTTAGTTTCCATAATACGTTATACGTTTCTGTAGCATGTTACAGTGCACACTGCCCTTCTGGGTTTCTTAGAGGGTAGAAAGTACTAGTTACTTCAGCTCTCATTTCTAAGCAGCTGGGCAAAGGTAGGCAGAATTAAATGGAGTGACACATATGAACGGAGGCCCAGTGAATCCCAGAGCAGAATGTTCTTAGGGAGACCTACATGGAAGATTTGGCCAAGTTTCTAACTACCTCGCTTGGGTTAAATCAGCCCGTGCACTATTGGGCAGTAGACCTGAAGAATGCTCCTGCCCTCGGGGCTGGGGTCACCTGTCAGGGCTCCCAGGCCCTCCCCACCCAGCCCCTGCCAGACTTCATCGGCTGGGAGGTTCTTCTCTGAGCACTTCTCAGCCCAGAAGCCTCCCATGGGTTTGAGTCTGGACTCTCTTCCTGACATTCATTGTTCTCCACAGTGCGGGGTCTGTCCAGTGCTCTTCGTGACTGCCCTAGAACCTGGGTGCCACCATCCCTGAGCAGGTCCTGGGCGTTCGTTGCCTCTCTGACTTGTCATCTTTCTGCTGTAGTCTGGACCCTGAATCTATAAGAGTGCTCTCCAGACTCTACTCCACTTCTTTAAAAAAAAATTTTTTTTTTGAAGATATTATTTATTTTTTTGAGAGAGAATGAGAAAGAGGACAGTGGGAAAGGGAGGGGCACACTCCCCACTGAGCAGAGTCCATCTTGGGGCTTGATCCCAGGACCCATAGATCATGACCTGAGCTGAAGGCGGACACTTAACTGACTGAGCCATCCAGGCGCCCCGACTCTACTTCTTCCAGGGAACCCTCCTGCTTCTCCTTGCCACTTATGGTCTTCCTTCTGAGTCACCTGAGCCTTTCTTAGACTGTGTATCTTTGGCTTTATGTACTGGTTATTTCTGTGCTTATCACTAGAACGAGAGAGCCCCTTGAGAGTGATTTCTTACTCATGTTTGCATTCTTCACAGCATCTGGGATGGTGCCCTGCCCATGGTAGGTTTTCAGGAACACTTAGATAGATTATAGCTAATAAGGGTGGATTTAAATACACCAGGACACTGCAGTCAGCCTGGTGATGCTCAGATTTCATCCTTTGCAAATGTCTTCTCTTGGCAATTTGCTGGTTGTCATAGGGAACTGGCTTCTCTTAGAGCAAGAGTGATAGTAGGAGGGCTGGACAGTAGGAGGCAAGTGCTGGGGTCTTTGCTTTTAAATCTCTCTGGCCCTGGGCTTTCATTTTCTCATCTATGAACAAGGAGGTTAGACCAGAAGATTCTAAAGCCTCTTTCTGCTGTAAAAATAAAACTTAAATGAGGTTTTAGGGTACGATTCATGGCTTCATGAGTGTGCACCGTGCTCTGTGAAGCTGTGACACTTAGGAAGTCCCACTCCACTGACTGGTTAATTCAGTTGAGGAAACAGGAGTTACAGGTAGGCTGTCTGGTACACCTGGGATGAAAATATGACAGAGAGGACCAAGAGACTGTCCCTACATTCAAGGGATTCACATTCTCAAACAACCGAGGCTGTGCACGCACCCCTTCAAACCCACCCCACACGCCCTTGAACACTGGCGTACTGTCTGGGAAGGTAGGAAGTTAGTTCACCTGTTGCTTGTCACACCTCAGGGCTCCTTCACATTGGATCTGTGTGTCCTGCTGCTGCTAGAGCACTATGGATGGAAAAAGAAGCAGGGGCACAATGACAGGGAATGGACACCTGTGTCCTGACAGAGCTGTCTGAGTGGTGGTAAGGAGGAAACTGGCCCCTGGTGTTCTCTCATCTGCTGGTGCTGAGTCCCTGAGCAACTCCAGAGAGATGCGGGCCCACCCCTCCCCGAAGACTCCAGCAGGGTGTAGGGCAGGCCAGAGGCAGTGGGAGCAGGGTGGGGTGGTGGGGCAGTGTGGGGAGGGGGTGACTATTGAGGGCTGGTGTTTGATATGGCAGGCGCAGGCTTGGGAGGCAGGGTGGCCTGCGTAGTGTGAAGGACTTGGCTCACCCAGCCCCAAACCCTGGCACGCCTGACAGGGGAGTAAAAAAATGAGGCTGGAAGGGTTGGAGCCAGGAAGGCAAGGAAAAGCAAATCAAATCTGGATCCTGATTTAAAAGGCATTAGGCTGAGAGGAGCCAAGCACCTGAACATACTTTCCACAGCCTGTCATGCGGGACATGTGTCATCTGTGAGCAGCAAGGGGAAGTTGAGGCCGTGGGGTTGGTTGCGGCCCCCACAGCCCGGCTACTCCAGGACAGACGACACCGCACAGAACGCCAGAGGGCGGGGTGACCTGCTAAGGTTACGTCCAGGAAGGAGAGCGGAGACCTCGGTTTCTGGGAGGAGTGAGCGTAATGACCTCATGCCGGTCAGCCCCACACACGTCTGAGGAGCTCTGGCACTGGACTGGTGACTCGCCTGGGACAAAGCTCTTTTATAATAAAATCAAGTGAGTCACTGCCCCACTTTGACCTCTTCAGTTTCAGCAATCAGGGTGTGGCTGTTTCAACTGCGGGATGAAATCTGGACACCCAGGTGCTGAGGTCAGTGGACACTCCGTGTAGAATTGTTTCTTTCAAGGGGTCCTTCTGAACCCACTGGAGTAAGACCAAGAAATCTGCATCTGACTATACCCACGTCCTCTACAGGTTATTCTTTAAGCCACCAAGGGAGACCACTGCAATCAAAGGTTATGGCTGCAGGCTTCACGACATGTTGGGGAATACATGAGAATGGCCAGAGTCGTGGACAAGGAGGTAGAGTCTTTGGGAAGATGTATCTGATGATCAGGAAGGTGTTCTCTTCATTGATGGACTGCTCGAGCACATGGTTGACTCATATAGTTCAGTGATCTGCTGACAGAGATTTGCTCTGTGTTTGCTAAGGTGCCTATATGCACATTTAGTGCATAAGCAGATACAGAGCGTATAAGCATAGGGTTGGTGCATAAAAAGATTTTTGTCCCACTTCCCCTCCCTAACCCCAAATTCACCTGCCTGGAGTGATATTATCCCCACAGTAGATTAAGTTTTATGATGGTTAAAATCCTCTAGTGGGACAGGGGTGAGGAATCAGAAAAGAACAAAGGGGAAATATGGGCTAAGAATTACACACAGAAATGAGTGTCGTACATTCTGTATAGTTGCTAAAAATGGGCTGTCAGTTTGACTATAACCTTCCCAAAAATCGTGATCAGGTGCAAGGACCATTATGTCCTTAAAAAGGGAACCAGTTGCTCAGGAGATGGGCATGACAGGACATAAATAGTAGGAACTCTCCAGGTGGTGTGAACCAATGGATATGTACACATTCATCTGTGTGTAAAAAGGGGAGCGATCTAGATTTTAAAGGTGGTGAAAGATGCTATTGGGACAGAAGAGCAGAGGGTCCTGCCTCTGTCATGGTCCTCTGCCCTATGATCTTCTCCACCTCAGAACTCAAACTGGCTTTTCCCAAACTGTCTCAGGCCTTCACCTGTTTTTCTTCACATCTTCTCCTTTGTGGCCCTGAGATCTTTGTTTGATACTTGCTGATGGTCCCTGGACCTCTTAGAGCTCCCAGCCATGTGAGAGGAATGACCTGTCTCAGCTTTAAAGGGTAGAAGCCGGATAAGTAGACAGGACTCCAGTTGTGGCCAAAGATGCATTGGTGCCTCTGGGAGGCCCAGTTCACCTTGACTTCTTCTTCAGGGAGTGATGGATAACCCTGTGCTTATAAACATGAGCTTGCTAGGGCTCCAACGGTCATAAGACGTCCAGGCCTGTTACCAAAAACCTGTGTACAGACCTCTGTGCAGTGGGACTATGGAAGGAGTAGAAAGAACACAGGCTTTGCAGCCAGGAGAGCTGGCTTTGAATTGCTTCTACTAACTTCTCGAAGTTTCATAGATGAGCTGGGCATAGTAAGTCCTAAATCACAGCATGATTGGGAGGGAGGCCTAGCCCCATAGCAGAAGTGTACCAGCACATAGTAGCTGCCTGATAAAATGATAGAAATTATACTAGTCATATGATCAGTATCACTGGTCTGCCATAACACTAAAAGTCTTGCTTGAAGAATGTTTTCAAGAAAAAAATGCAATACACTATTTAAGAAAACTTAGAAAAACAAAAGTAGAAAAAAGATTCAGACTGCATATGGTTCTCCCTTGCTCCACAGTCACTATGGTGATTTTGTCTGATGGTTCTTGTGGTTTCTTTGCTAAGCTGGGGATTTCTTTTGTTGTCAATGTAGGAATAACTGTAGGATTTATGGGGGCAGGGATCAGACTTGAATCCAGGCCCCTCCTGTACTAGCTGTGACCTTGGGTAATTTGCCTAGTTACTTCAAAAGTCCCTGTCCTATCTATAAGATAAGGATACTACTACCCATATTGTGGCATTGTTTGAAGAAAGCATATTTGAGGCGCCTGGGTGGCTTCGTGGGTTAAAGCCTCTGCCTTCAGCTCAGGTCATGATCCCAGGGTCCTGGGATTGAGCCCCGCATCGTGCTCTCTGCTCGGCAAGGAGTCTGCTTCCTTTCCTCTCTCTCTGCCTGCCTCTCTGCCTACTTGTGATCTCTGTCTGTCAAATAAATAAATAAAATAAAATAAAGAAAACGTATTTGTTTCATTATCTTATAAATAAGTGCTTAATAACTTGTAATCACAATTAAAATCATTCATACTGTTTTGTATCCTGCCTTTTTCACCCAACATATCATTTTTCAAATCACTGTTAACATAATTTTAATGGTTAATATTCCATTAAATTTGATATACTACCATGTACTGAGTCATTCCAGCACTGGTGGTCATTTAGATGATTTGTAGTATTTCCTTTTATAAATTAAATAAATTTTAAATAGGAAGCCTTCAGTCTCCTATTTAATATTATTTTCTTGGGTTTGCTTAGTTTATAGTAGGGGTATTACTGGAATAAATAAAGGCTTTGGGTGTTTGTAAGTTCAAGTACTTTCTAAAAGGCTAGTCTTTGGCTCACCCTGCCGTCAATGAAGGATGAGACAGAGGCCCCCAGTTTCATGGTCTATGTGCTCCTGGGTCTGTGACACGCATACCCAGTTTGTCCACACAGCGTGCCCTCCCACCATCATCTTCCCGTCTTAGCTCACTGTCTGGTTCTCCTGAGATCAGCCCAACTGCTTTCAGAGCCAGACTCCTTCCCTGGGCCCTGGTGTGCCACGGTCCTCTGGTGTAAACCTCCTGGTGCTGGCCTCCTGGTCCTTGGGTCAGACTCTGACTAGAGAGGGTTGGCATAGCTGCTGTAGTTTCAAGCTCAGAGATTTCTCTAGCCACCCAGGGTCAAGTCTTGAATTCCAATTTGTTCTTCTTTTTCTCTTTTCTTCTTCACACATCAAATCCTGACCTACATATTCATTAATTTTAATCTTTCCGCTTGAATCACCTCTTTATTCAGAGTATCTGTCACTGTGTCTTCACTGGATCTCAGACAAGGAGCCCTTAGCGGTGGACACTGCCCCCTGCCCATGAGACAGAGTGCTTCCTAAGGGAGGGGCTGCGTCTACTGTGCTGACTCTGACATCGGTGTGCAGCAGGCATGGGCTAGGGCCTGTGGGGCAGGAAACGCTGAAGACTGGACTCTTGGTCTTCGCTTTGAGGCAGCCAGCCTGAGGTGATGCTGTGTGCGCACATGTAACTTTCATGTAAGACTTGCTATGTTGACTCCGTCTTCTCTGTTCCTCCCATAAATGTAGGCACCCTCTGAGTAGTGACTAGTCCTTCATTGTCTCTCTGTCTCCTACAAGTGTGGCACAGTACCTGGGAAGGCTGCTCCATAAGCTTTTGTCAAGTGAGTGAATGAGCAAACATCAGTTAATGAGCAAAACCCTAAGCTCTCTGGTCAGAGTATAAAATCCTATAAAATATGTGACAAAATCTAGAGGCAAGAAGCATTCCCCAGACCTCACAGAGGTGGACTCCATCTTAGGCTGTTTTGGAGGTCACTAATTTATTCAATCACAAAGTAAGATGTCGTGCTTAATTATGCTCTCAAGAGTATTCTCTGGGAGTGAGGGGGCAAAGGTGAAAAATCTTATCAAAAGACTAGGTGGTTTTGGAGTAGCTTTTTGATACCTGGAACTTTCTTGCCTGTGATCCTATTACTCTCGTGTGAAAAGGCATGGGTTTGGAGGACCCTGTACTAATGAATTGTTAACTGGCTTTGACTTTGATTTTTCTTACTTGTAAACTTAGCATAGTGATGCTGACTTTCCAGGGCTACTGGGAAGATCGAACGTAGTGATGTGCACAAATGAGGCTGAGTGTCCATCTCCTTTGTCCCATGTAGCAGGAACAGGAGTGGTTCACTGCCTCTGAAGGCCCCTCCTGTGGTCTCCAGCAACCCCGCAGAAGTATTGTAACCCCAGGGTGATGTGCTGGTAGGTTGCTTAGGAGAGGAGCTGAGAAGTGACAGGAAGAAGGTTTTGTGTGCAGTTCATGAGTTAAGAGAATATCACTTCATTGTGGGCTTGATGGAAAACATTATGTGAGGTTGGTTCAGATCTTTCCAGAGGTCTGCCAGCAACCTCAGAAGTGGAGCCTTATTGAAAACAGCTGGGAGGAGGCTGGCGCCCAGCCTCCCATTGCTTTTCCATGCCCCAGAGCTGTCTCGCTCTGTGGACAGAGCTCAGCCCCAGGACTCTGCCAAGGGCCCTGGCAGCCTCAGCAGGGGACGGGCGGTGGCTCTGCCTAGCTGCAGACTCCAGATCCAAGGTTGAAACCAGTTAAACCAGGGGGTTTGGCCGGGACTGCCTGTCAGTATTTCTTCCAGGACTTGGAGGTAACCGCTGACTCGAGTCCTCGCAGGATGAGTTAACTGTTATGAGGTTCTCTGGGCAGAGGCGCGGGCTGCCGGCCAGCCAAGTGGCAGATGGACTCTGTTGTCCTTTGAAGTCCTCTCAGCCATCCCACTGGGCTCCAGCTAGGGCTCGAGGACATGGTTCGAAGCACCCATGTGGAAGCCTCTCCCGTTCTCTGAGAAGGGCCTTCCGTTTAGCCTGCTGCCTGCTCTCCTATAGCCACAGCCCATTTGGTCTTACTCCAGCTGGTCAGCAGCCATGCCGACTTCAGCTGAATTTTCTTCAAGGATGGCGTGCCATTCTCTCAGCCTTCTTTTCTGAGGGGACTTCGAGGCACAGCGAGTGTCTTTTTTTATTTGTTTTCATGAAAATGTGCTCCTAGCAAATTTGCATAATTCAAACCTCACTAAGTTTTTTGACTGTTTTGGTGCTTTTCAAGAAAGTAAAATATATTCATTGTAAAAATAAAAATTGGAAATACAGAAAACATGGAAATGTTTTTCCCACCACTAGAGATAACAGCTTTTACATTTTTGTAGATTTCCTTCTGATTTTTTCTTTTTTTAAAACAACTTTTTTTTTTAAGATTTTATTTATTTATTTATATGAGAGAGAGTTTGAACAGGGGGAGGGACAGAGGGAGAAGGAGAGGTAGAAACAGACTCTCCACTGAGCCCTAATCCAGGGCTCCATCCCAGGATTTGAGACCATGCCCTTAGCTGAAGGCAGCCACTTAACCAAATGAGCCCCCTAGACTTTCCTCTAGAAAGTATATATCTATTAAATATCATATAATACGTACTAAAAAATTATGGTTTATAAGCTCCCTTTTTATTTATTATTTAATGAACATTTTCTTACCTGACTCAAGATTATAATTTTTAATAATGTTTAGTATTTTATCTTACTATTATATTGTATTTTGAATAGACTGTATTTGGCTTTGGATTTCTAGTTTTTAGTCTTTTAAATAACTTAAACTTATATCCATGATCTGGACATTTTTGATAATTCCTAAGACAGATATCTGACTTCATCAATCTTTTTAAGTCTTTTGATAGCTATTTCCAAATTGTTAAGATAGCCATAAGATCACCATTACTATGCTCATTTTTATAGGTAAGAAAACTGAAGCTCAGATTGTTACCCTCATGTCAGCAACATTTAAGAATTTAATTTTCTGGGGGTGCCCAATGATTCAGTCTGTTAAGTGTCTGCCTTCAGCTCAGGTCATGATCCCAGGGTCCTGGGACTGAACCCCAGAGTCATTCTCTCTGCTCAGAAGGGGTTTGCTTCTTCCTCCCGGTGCCCCTCCTCCCTGCTTGTGTTTTCTTTCTCTCTCTCTCAAATAAATAAATAAAATCTAAAAAAAAAAAAATTATTTTCCCCTACACTCATAAGTGCTAGTAATCACTTTAACTATTAACATACTTTAATGAAAGATATCGCATCTTATTTTACATTTGCTTGTCACTTTTTTTTTTTTAAAGATTTTATCCATTCATTTGACAGACAGAGATCACAAGTAGGCAGAGAGGCAGGCAGAGAGAGAGGAGGAAGCAGGCTCTCCGCTGAGCAGAGAGCCCGATGCGGGGCTCGATTCCAGGACCCTGGGATCATGACCTGAGCCGAAGGCAGAGGCTTTAACCCACTGAGCCACCCAGGTGCCCCTTGCTTGTCACTTTTAAACATTTTTTATGTATTTGTCTGCCTCATGACTTCTTGTTTATATCCTTTGCTTATTCATTTATGTGTTCTTTTTATTTAGTCATATAAACATTTTACATATTAAGAATCTCCATCTTTATATTCTATATATAATTTAGATTTTTTAGTGTGATTAACTTTTAATTTTGATCATAATTTTACTTTTGCACAAAGTTCCACATTTATGAGTTTACATATCTTTATGGCTTCTGCCATTGGTGTCAAGCTTGGAATCTCTAAGATTATATCTGTTTTTCTTTTAGCTTTTTAAAAAAATTTTTAATATTTAATCAAAATGGATGTTTCTGTGTATAGTATGAAGTAGTGATCCTAAATATGATTTTTTCCCAAATGATCCGTACTTAATAATACATTTTCCCCCATTCTTCTGAAGTCACTTTTATCATATACTGAAGTCTCATGTATATAATTTATTTTAGGATATTCTGGACTGTTTTATTAACATACACACACACACACACACACACACACACACACACACACACACTTGTAGCAGACCCAAAATGGTTTTAATTATTATAGCTTTTTAACATTTCTAATAGTATAATACCACTGTATCTAATAGTATATCTAATAGTATAATACCATATCTAATAGTATAATACCACTGATCACTTTTAATCCAGGGGCAGAGTACTTTTCATTATTTTTTCAAAACTTCTCATATGTGGTTTAGAAAGTTTTTAAACTTTCATTACAAGGGAACTTTGCACTTTGTAAGTTTATTCCTGGATGAAGTATGTATGTGTGTATACTTTTTCTTTTTTTTAAATTTTTTTTTTATTTTTTAAAGATTTTATTTATTTATTTGACAGAGTGAGATCACAAGTAGGCAGAGAGGCAGGCAGAGAGAGAGGAAGGGAAGCAGGCTCCCTGCGGGACTTGATCCCAGGACCCTGAGATCATGACCTGAGCCGAAGGCAGTGGCTTAACCCACAGAGCCACCCAGGTGCCCTGTGTATACTTTTTCTAACTGGTAATAGCTACTGGATATGAAAACAGTCTTACCTTTTGAGTGGTTAGTTTATAACAGGCTAAAGCCAATATTAGAGATACATGTGTAGCCTTTAATGCTTTTATTATTGAACAAAAAATACTAGAAATTAATGAACCAACTTTTCAATTCACAAAATCAAAGGATAAAACAAACCAAAGGAAAGCTGAAGTAAGATATTTATGTAAGAGCAGAAATAAGTTCATTACAAAGTAGGAAAATGATCTTAATTAATACATTTAAGGAATAGTTTTGGAAATAGGCAAACCCAACCTGGCCAGGCAAAGAAAAACATAAAATTTAGAAGTGAGACTCTAACCACTGATCTAGAGTTGACAAAAAATGAGATTTTTCATGTTCAACTTTGAGAATACATTTGAAAATCTTGAAAGAAAAAGATTTTTTTCTAAGAAAATAGGAGCTGCAAAAATTGAAAAACACAAAAAGACTAAAGAAGAAATTGGGAATGTGAAAAATTTAGTAGAAGAAACTAGAAAGGTTGAAGAAGTATCTCCTGGGGGCGCCTGGGTGGCTCAGTGGGTTAAGCCGCTGCCTTCGGCTTGGGTCATGATCTCAGGGTCCTAGGATCGAGTCCCGCATCGGTCTCTCTGCTCGGCGGGGAGCCTGCTTCTCTTTCTCTCTCTCTGCCTGCCTCTCCGTCTACTTGTGATTTCTCTCTGTCAAATAAATAAATAAAATCTTTAAAAAAAAAAAAAAAGTATCTCCTGAAAACACAGTAGATCCAGACAGTTTTGTGAGTAAATTTATAAAACTCTCCAAGAAACACATGATTCCAAGCTCAGTATTTGTAGCTCGAAGGTTATTTATAGTGTAAATGGAATATTTCTTTCATGTTCTCTCTCACCTTAATGTGTTCAGTTCTGTTAAATTCTTAGAAAACTGGGCTTGGGTTTGGAAGGTATCCCTTGACGACACCCCATCCAGATGATTCTCTAGCCTCCTTATGGACACTTCTGTGGATGGGGACCTGCCATGTTACACTTGGTCCCTTTCCAGATTATTCAGGCACTGTGATCCTTCCTTGTATGAGCCTAAATCTGCCTCCCTAGATGTTGGAACCATACATCCCTGTTCTGACTTCTGAAGCTTCACAACACAGAGTCTTCTATATAAGAACTCTCCTTGTGCTAAAGACAGATACGCCGTTTTCCTGGTGTGTTTTACGTCAGGCTAAGCAGACCTACTTCTATCCACTAATCTTTATGTTCAGTTCTGTTCTGTAAGGTGTCAGCTGGGCAGTGATCACCTCACAGATCTGTGAGCCCCTTCCTCAGTGTCCTGTTCACGTGTGGCACGTGTACCTAGAAGCATTCTGTCAGTGGTGGTGAGGCTGAACAGGATGGCCTTCTCCTCATCTGGACACTGTACTCTGATAATATGGCTTGGGAGTGAATAATGTTTCTGTAGGACATTCTTGCCCAGCTCTTTTTATATGTGAGCTGCCCGCACCTCAGACTTTGTCCCATTGAGAATTTAGAACCTTCACATGACTTGTCCTCTTTCTGTGTCTTTTTAGTTGGGCTTTTGTTCCTTCAGAATGTTGATTCTGTGAGCTAACACTTTATGCCCCGCGGCTCTAATGCCAACTCCATCAAGTCTCTTGAGCAGACTTGCCATCTTCATTCAAGTCATTAGTAAGAATGTCGAAGCGAAGGTGAAACATGGGGTCCTGGGCCCTCCCAGAGAGACTGTGTCATTAATTTAAAAATACCTGTTGCTCATTTACTGTGTACCATGCAGGGTGCCAAGCTGGTGATTCACTGGTGAGCCAACCCATTATAGTTCTTTCCATAGGCAAATGCTGGCTGGTGCTGAGACAGACAAGAGCAACCACGCATAGAATGAATTCCAAACTGTGAGGAGACTGTGAAGGAAGAAGACAGAGTGCCAGGAGAGGGTAACTCCATGACCTTGTTTGGGAAGCTGAGGAAGGTGTCTCTGAAATGACTATTGGGCCAGCCGTCCACTCCATAGTGGATTTAGTGGCCATGCTGGGCATGGAGGTGTGATATCTAGTTCCCCCTCTCGAATAACTCCAAGTCTCAAAGGGAGTTGTGCCAAACGTGCCTGGAATGGCCAGAAGTGTAGCCCGTGCTAGCAGTGTAGGTGCTGTCATCCCAGATTGTTGTGAGCCGTTCTGACTGAAAATAGTCTCATTTTTTCCAGTAGAGTCATCCAAATATCCTTGGAGTTCCAGTATTTTGATGTTGAAACTTTCAGAACACCAACTCCTTCTTGCACCTGGAGGCTGCCCATAAGTCTCCTGTCAGATAACGTGTCCTGGTTTTATGGAAAATATTGTCCCTGTGCTTGCTGTAGGGCCGAAGGAAATCTGAAGGGTGAGGTAATAGTGATGAGTTGCCCCAGATTTTCTGAGGCAGGCCTGATTTTAAACAGTCTGTATTGTGATCGGTTAAGTGTCTGCTCGTTTTAAAAATGTAGTCACTTTGGATAATAGTTTAAGTACAGGATATTGGGAGGCGGGGGAGATCAGAGGGGTTGGGTAGTTGGAGAGGATTTCTCCAGAGGGAGTGAGCAGTCCTGGGGGAGTGGCAGAGAAGGGGAAAGGATGGAGCGTCTTGGATTTGCATCTCTCTTGGTTCTCCTAGCCATGCTCATTCCTAGGGCATCTATCCTGTTCACCTAACTGTGTCTGGTGAGCATTTTTGAAAGGACAAAACTAGGATGATTAGGCAGTTGTATGACAAATAGAAATAGACAAATACAGGTCTGTCTATTTGTCTGTAGACAAATAGAGATAAAACTACAATCATCTCCTTTGATGAGAGGGAGATAACTGAGAATTGGTAGTATTGGCATTTAGCTCTGACTTTGGGATATTTTCTGGGCTCCTGCTTAGACCTGGAGCTCTGTCCCCAGTATCCAATCTGCAGCTATGTTTAGAGAACTAGGCCCTCTGGTGGCCAGGGGTCAGGAGCAGCAGTGCCTGAGCCCTGAGCCCTGAGTGCTATCAGGGGTCTTCGCCTAAGGACAGGCCTTGGTGAGTCATGCCGGGGTAGGGTTCCCTTTGTTCCATGGGTCTTCGCCTCAGATGACCTGAGAATTCTCTCTGCCATGGCCTGTGTTTGTGGCTTGCACCCCAGTGGCAAACCCTGCCAGGGGCAGCAAAATCAGTTCGAAAGGAGCTAAGGGCCAAAGAATATGGGTTTTTTCCACTTCTCCTTGTCCAGCAAGAGGAAGGAAAAAATACCAACCTTGGAAATGGGACCCTGGCCCTGGACCCAGCTGTGAGGCTCTTGAAACAGAAAGCAGCTCTGGAATAAACACTGCTCTTGCTCTTGCATCCTGCCGCTTGCCTGGGGCCAGGAGCGCTTGGGCCCCAGGCATGCCCGTTCCCTCTGGGCTGCAGCCTGACTTGGCTTCCCTCCTCCGCATCTGGGGCAAGAACCCCCAACTCGTTCAGGCTGTGGTGGGCACCAGGGTCAGCGGAGGGGCCGGGCGTGTTACAGGAATTGCCAGGGTCAGAGGCCTCCCTGAGAAAGTGAGTGGTAGCAGCAGAAAGAGCTAAGTTTTTCTAGGCTAAAGTGGACTTTCTAGGAGGATGACAAGTTTATGGATCCTTCCCAGACCCAACTGAAGATGACCTTTTTAAGCAAACAATGGAAAGTATGAACCAGACCATTGTTCAGGAGCCCCCAGGACCGCTCCCAAGAGCCTGCTTCCCCCAAAAGGATCCCACGGGCACATTCTCCCCTAGAAGTTGCTTCTCTTGCCACTTCCCACCACTCTCCATGGGACCGAGACCACCCATTCTTCCCTCTTCGCCTCAGGCCTGGAGGTGCCTAGAGCTGACGTGCTTCATTCGGTCAAGGCAAAACACTGAGGTGGGGGCAAGTGCTGCTTGGGGTCAAGGCTCCTTGACCCAGATTAGTAACAAGAACTTTTATCCAATGGCGGCCCCTTCATTCCTTCCAGCTCTCTATGACCAGAAAAGGAGAGCAGATGCCCAGGCTTTCTGTGGATGGCCTGTTCACCATCCTCCTTCAATTAGGGACATTCCAGGGGTTGGGGGGGCGGTGGAGGCCTATTTGGGCTGTAGAGCTCCCAGCACAGGAAACCCTTGAGCTTCTCTTATTATAGTTTGGAAGATGGACTGGCTTTGAAACCCCCTGCATCAGCCAGGGGATGGTCAGGCCAAAGCAGGTTCCCCTGAGCTTGTTCACAGGCACTGGGGAGTTGGAGGTACGCTAGCCTTCCAGTGGGAGACTATAGCTGCCATTTGTGGGGCGGGTCTCCTCTGGGGATGAACATGCTCGGCAGCAGCTCAGCTAGGCCCCAGTTCCTAGTGGGTCCCTGAGAATCACATAGTTGAAAGGGACATTGGCTGGGGGGTAGGAGGGGGTAGGGAGGAAAGTTTGAGTTTTGTTTGTACTAAATAATTGGGCAGATTTTCCCTCCATTTTTTCCAGATGCTTCTTCAGAAAAGAAACTTCAATGGCTTGCACTGAGAAGTCTAAATGTGCTTTAAATGTGTATTTTAAACCAGGACTCAAACCCCTTTGGTATTCCCCTGCCCCCCACAAGCCACCAGCAAACATCCAGAGAAGCACCACATGCATGGGCTTGCTCACAAGAGGACCTCATTTGAAAGTCTTGGCAATTGTTTCTCCTCTCTTTCCTGTGTCCCTTTGAGCCCTGCCCTAAAATCCCCGAACAATGGCTTAGGCAAGAACATCACTGCAGAATAGATCAAGTAGAAGTGGCTAAGGAGGGGTGCCCTGGTTACACTGGCACGGTCTGTGGGAAGAGATTCAGAGAATAGAGGGGACCCCAGGGCTCTGGCAGCCTGCACTTGCACCGCCCTGCCTGGCATCCTCCTGGGCTTGGGAGTCACCTCTCCTGGCCCATCCCAGCATGGGGTCCCTGCAGGGCTACCAAAAGGTAGGAGCCATCTTCTTTCTAAGCCTGAATGGCTGCTTCTCAGGAACCCAGCCCTCTCAGTCCCTGGGCTTAGCTCCTTTGGGTCAAAGTGCTGTCCTGGGAGGTGGCCCAGGAGTCCCACTCAGCTGGCAGCAACACAGCCACAGAGCTCCTCCCTCTCTGCCACCTTCCCACAGTCCTCCACGCAAGCCTTACTTGTGGTGCTGATCGTATGCTCTGGCAGAGTGCGTACCCCTGTCATCCAGGCAGCCGGGAGCCACTCCTGGGTGGAGAGCCTGCTACGTTCATCTTACTTTCTGGCCCAGAGAGAAAGCTGATGTGGCAGGAGTGCTGTGCACAGACATAGGCAGGGGTCAGGTCTCCCATGGTCTTGTGAGCCATGGTCATTGGATTGTATTCTTAGTGCAATGAAAAGCCACTGGAAATTTTTTAAATAGAGAAGTGACTTTGGTCTGAATTATATTTTTTCGAACTTTTATTTCTTGATTTTAATACTTAACATAAAGCCATCATGTGATAAGCAATGTAGTATTTGGTAAAGGGAAAAACTTACAGGTATTTGAAACAGAACAGAATTCAGAGATTAATCAGGAAAAAAAATGCATTGATTTCCTTTTTATGTGTAAAATATGTATAGTATAAATTTGACCATGATTCAGTGTCCAGTTCAAGGGCTTCAAGTACCTTCACACCACTGTCCAACCACAACCACCACCCGTTTTCCCAAATTTTTTTCACCTTGTGAAACTGAAACTCTTTACCATGGATAGTGATTCCACACTTCCCTCGACCAAAAGATGACCATTCTGTTTTCTATCTCCATGACTTTGACTACCCTGGGTACCTCCTAAAAAGTGTAATCAAACTGTATTTGTTCTTTTGTGCCTGACTTCCTCCATCCAGCATCATGTCTTCAGCTCATTCACTGTGTCATGGGTCGGGATTTCCTTCCCTTTTAAGGCTGACTCCTATTCCATTTGACGTACGTACTGCACTTCGTTTTCTGCGTTCATCTGCATGGACACTTGACTTGCTTCCCGCCTTTCTCCTGTTCTGAATAGTGCTGCTGTGAACGTGGGTGTCCAAATACCTGTTCCAGGCCTTGTTTTCAGTTCTTTGGGTTTAGAGCTAAACGTGGAATTGCTGGATTATAGGCGAGTTCTATTTTCCATTTTTTGA
Source organism: Mustela nivalis (assembly GCF_964662115.1). Lineage (NCBI taxonomy): Eukaryota > Metazoa > Chordata > Mammalia > Carnivora > Mustelidae > Mustela > Mustela nivalis. Next base: position 117,839,950 of record NC_139020.1, read on the forward strand.
GAACCCTCCATACTGTTTTCTACAATAGCTGAACCAGTTTGCATTTGTGCCAACAGCAACTGGGGATTCCAGTTTCTCTTTGCCAAGACTTGTTATTTTCTGTTGTTGTTGTTTTTTTTTTCTTTCTAAATAATGATCATCCTTAAAATGTCTTTTTATAAAAAGAAGATGAAAATTATGAAATTATGACAACAGAAATAGCAGTAGATGAGAGATGTCAGGTGAGTGGCCAGTGGAAAGTTAAATAGATGACTGGCGGGCTTGGGTTTCAGCATCTTATGTGGTGCTAGATCTGTGGTTTGAGGAGTGGACAGCAAGAAAAAAAGAAGTCCGCTTGTGCCAGAGAGTTCCTTAATGGCAGACCAAGAGGAGGCATCAAGTACTTTCAAAGGCCTGGGTTGCAGAGTGGAGCTGAAAGCTGGAGGGTTGATTAAAAGTCTAATAAGGAGCCATTAGGCCCCAGGCCCCCTGCTTTGCCCCATGTGCCAGGCCGCTGCTCCTCCCCAACACCCTGTAAGACTGTACGTTTCTATGAAGAAACTGAACCTGACCAACTCTCAACTCCTGGACACAGCGTACAATGAAGGCAAAGGTGAGCAGTTGTAATTGAGAGGGAGAAGGCTAAGGGCAAGTCAGCATAAGAGCCTCATGGCCTCCCCTCACTCTGAACCCTAAATGCTCCTTGACAGATGTAATTACTGTGTTGCCATCACCACCACGAAAAGCAGCAAGCGTCTTCTTTTTGGAAATGGATCATCTCAAGAGAAAACATCCACCAATACTTGTCGCTGAGGGTTTTTACCCAGTCCCTTTGCTGGGAGGTCCCACAAGTTGACAAGGCCCTGCCTGTGTGCATCGAGCTTTTTTAGTTCTTCACATATGAAGAATCAGTGAAGGGTCATCACATGCTCACGGGAAGCCTCTGTTGTGAGAGAGACTAGAAGAATCAGAAAAGGAACAAAGTAGAAATAGAGACCACAGAAAACGGAAAACTTTGAAGAAATTTGATCTTGCCTTAGAGATAAGATGTTACTTCCATTAAACAAGAAGAGGATATTATTCAAAACAGCTTTGAAAAGCCAAAAAAGAGGTTTTTGAAGTTAATGAGAGCCAAAATAATAACTTCGGTAAACTGGAAGATAAAATGAGAGAAGCTCCTGGAGAGAACAAAAATAAGGGAGAGAAGAGTAAGTGAGAAAACAAATGCAGAAGCTCATCTAGTTGGGCTAATAGCCAATTCACAGGAGTTCTTTATAAAGAACATTAAAAAAAGAAAAAGTGGAGAGAAAATTGTCAAAACACACAAACTCCAAGAAATGAAAGACGTGTTACCAATAATGAGAAGACCTATAACCGAAGAGCCAATAAGATAAGGGAACAAAGAAGGCACTTACATGAAGGCAAATCATCATGACATTTTAGACTGTCAGAGAAAAAAGGAAGAGTCTGGAAGTTTAAAACTTACACACACACACACACACGCACGCACGCACGCACACTCAGCACGTGAGAGGTGAGGGATGCATCGGACATTAGATCTCTCAGTAGCAACATGGATCCCAGCAGCGTTGCCTTCAAATGCTATGAAACAATGCCTTTGAAATGCCAAAGGAAAACAGGATTTCTTTAGAATTCCATTCCTAGATGAACTGTATGTTGAGTATAAAGTTAGAATATTGACACTCAGAAATGCCAGGTTTAAAAATTATAATCTTCTATGCATTCATTCTTGAGAAACCACTAGAAAAGGCTGTGTTTATCCAAAATAGTGATAGACACTAGGAAATGCCCCAGATGGTGAAGGACCACTGTGCATCAAGCTGGGAAAGCATCCAGAGTAGACTGCAGGAGGAGGACAGAGTATCCCAGGAAGGATATCTCCAAAGGAGGAAAAAATAAAAGCGAGTGATGAATTAGTTATGGGATGTGTTTGACCATGGCTGAGAAGAAGTTTATAGTTCTCTTAAGATTGAGGTTCTTAAAGAACGAAGAAAAACCAAAGTATGGTAGTTATTAACTCCAGAAAAAAAGGAAAAGTTCAAGAAATTGAATTGTAACATATTTTGCAGTGAGCAAAGTTAAAGTGAAAAAACACTATACGTTGAAATAAAAATTGTGATGTAATGATAATGGCTTGGGAAAGAGCTTATGGAGGGAGAGGGATTGGAGAGCCAAAAGCTCAGGTTCCACACAGAGAAGTTAGGAAATGATGTCTAAAATTAAAAAGAATAAAGTAGTCATTGTGTAATAAGGGCTATTGTTTAGAAACACGGAAGAAAAGAAACACTTTGAGAAATGGCGGCAAGAGTTGAAGATGACATTCTCAAGGAAGTAGAATTTGGGGTGGGAGGGGTAGAGCAGAGGCTTTTTTTTTGTTGTTATGACTTATGGTACCAGTGGACATTTTGACCATGTGCATGTATTGTCTTGGTGAGAATAAAAACAGTTTTTAAAAAGCATGTTAGATTGTGTTTCTCGGCCTGGCAGGCAGTCAGATGCTGACATTGCACAAGAACAGCTGTTGACTCTGCATCTGGCATGATCCTCTCTGCAGATCAGGATGCTTTGGGACAGCTGGAGCCTGGAGACAACATCGTGCCATAAAGTAGCACACTCATATGGTCGCTCTCTGTCTCTTGCGCTAGGCATCATCTGACAGCATCCCAGAGACACTCTCCTGGCTCTGTTGATGCAGGCAGCAGGAAAGATCCCCACATTCCAAACCCCACGTGCTGCACCCCACCCCCTCGCAGCCAGCCAGGTGGGAGAATCCAGGCAGAATGTGTGCTTTGTGTGGTAGTGTGTGTGGGGAGCAGGTGTTGGGTCACAGGATCAGCCTGGAGAGACCAAAACTAAGAAATCAAGCCAAAGGGGCCAAGTCAAGAGATGTTGGGGGTTCAAGACCCTTGGCTCATTGTTGACCACTTCTGCTCTTAAACAGAACCACCTCCCTTTCTCAGAGAGTCCTCATCATATGATCTGTGGCCAGTTTCAGAGTCTCACAGGATCCAGGGTCTGCTGTTTAAGGGGTAAGGAGGCACTGCCAAGTAGCGTGTGTGTTCTTTGGGAAGCCGTCCTCTGCTGCTCCCGTTCTTCATACTGTGAAGTATGTCTGTCTGTCTCTCTCCAGGTCCAACTATGACCGGCGAGAGACTCCAGATGTGTTACCCCAGATTTATTTCCTTTCTGATACTCACCATGCCCTTGAAATTCCAGGGCTGCATTAGTCAGTGAGGCAGAAAGCCGGGGATCGTCTCGGCCTCAAAGGTGCACGTGGTATTACAGGAGGGGATGAATGGGGCAGTCAAAACCACACGCTGCGTGTTTGTTTCAAAATGTGCTTTGTGATGTTACATGATTCAGGGGCGCCTGGGTGGCTCAGTCATTAGGCGTCTGCCTTCGGCTCGGGTCATGATCCCAGGGTCCTGGGATTGAGCCCTGAGGCATCAGGCTCCCTGCTCAGTGGGAAGCCTTCTTCTCGCTCTCCCACTCCCCCCGCTTGTGTTCCCTCTCTTGTTGTGTCTCTCTCTGTCAAATGAAAAATAAAATCTTATAAAAAAAACAAACAGTGATCTCTTTTCAAGAAGGGTTCACCTCTCCAGTAAACATAATGAGCCAATTTGGCTAAAGCAAAGGTGTTCTCAGTTAGTGTCAGGTTTTTATCCAGTGGAGAGTGTAATACCTTGAGGTTGTCTTTAAGGATGTAAATCGTATAGGACGAGGACCGCCAAGGCCAGAAGTTTAAAGGACTAATATTTCTTAGGGCATTTTGGCACTGTTAATAAAGCTGGGAGCTGAGTGGTTTCTGGGGTACCTTATTATGAAGAATTACTTTGAGGAGGAGAGAGAAGCTCTGACCTTTAGTTGTTATTAATGGCTGTCATACCTGCGCTTATTTTATTGGGTCATAAACTTCCCGTGCAAGTGGTGACTGGTAGCATCCCTTCCTTGAGCTGTGTAAACTGAGGGCCAAAGACGTTAAATCACTCGCCCACAGTCAGGCAGCTGGTAACTGGGGCAGACACTATCCATACACAGGTATGTCTGATTCCAGAGGCCAGATTCATCAAGACTCTGGTCTGCAAGTGGCAGAAACCACCTCCAGCTGGGGTAAGCAAAAGTGTTGTGCTATCTTGTACAAAGGATCCTGGGTCCAGCACGGTTCTGGCAGGCAAAGTCTCCATCTCTTTTCTTCACTGTGTCTGTGACGTCTGATTCATCAGATGGCCTCCTCCTCTTGGGAGGGGCAAGAAGATGGGGGGCAGGGAAGGAAGAGGACGGCTCTAGGCAGCTTCAGGCTTTCATCTGCCCAGCTTGGCATCTCTGTGAAAAGAGCCAGCTTTGTTCTCCCTTTATTCTAACTGAAAACTGCAGGGAAGAGCTCTGATCGGCTAGCTCGGACCACATGTCCATTTTTGGGCCCATGCACGTCATCCAGGAAACAGCTGACTTGGCATTCCCACCTGACTCACATGTGGTGGGTAGAGGGGGATGGGTATGCAGCAGGAGACCTTGAGCGAATCAAAACCAAACCAGAGAACTCACTTGGTAAGCCTCTATGATGCCACAGGCCTCCTATTAATATTTGAATATACCTGAGAGCATGTCTCAACTCAGCAGCAGAAAGGGTGAGCTCCCAGGCCAGCCTCACCACTGGAGAGGCCATGTCCTTCAAAGCCATCATGAGAGCTAGTTAAGCCAGAACCCCAGGGCTTTGTGTAGAGAGGCTTCTGGTAAGGCTCGAATAATCCCCAGCCACCCCAGAAGAACTTTGAGTGCAAATAGGAGGATGCTTGTGTTATATGGAAACTATGAATTTGGAGGAACTAGGAAATCATCAGTGTGACAGGTGTCTGATGACACTTAGGACTCTGTTTCTTTGAGGGACGGCTTCCGAGGTTTTTAGGTGCTTGTATCATTAGAAGGGAATCAAATCAAAAAGGTGCATGCATTGATAAGCTTGATCTCAATAAAAGGAAACAGAATTTGCGGGGGAAAGATACGGGAGCACCTGGTGTGATCCAAGACTGCCACGACATCACCTACCTTGTGCTCTCAATGGAAGAAACATGGCGCTCTCAGACTTACAGATACAGGGGTGCGGAGGTGCCTCTGTCTTGGTCCACAGAAAAGAAAGCTTGCTGTAGAAAGTGATCACAGAGGGAGACTTTCAGCATCAGCCCCTGAGGACATGTGGGCGTTACTGAGCCAGTTTGAGGAATGGCTTTTGACATTCTGATTTCATTTCTCATGGCACTACTTGGGCTAGGGGCAGGCGGCATCCAGTAGCCTCAGCCTCTCACTAATTGCTGTTTTTGGCCAGGCTGATCTCTTCCTGATGGATTCTGTGTGTTCAGTTAAGGCCTTTGACTTTTGGCAACAGGATAATTCAAAGTGCCTGCCTGTCTACAGGGCCACGTGCCAGTTGCTGACACAGACTCAGGCCCCTAAGCATGGTCATGCCATGCCCGCGGCTCGCCCTTCAGTCTTCACCCTCATAATATACCCATGACGTCAGTTTTATAGACATTTTTTGTGGTCTGATTTGTTTTGGGTATTGGTGTTTTCATTCTCCTTTCTGGGCATCATATCCATTTATTATCGAGTGAGCTTGGACTTACAGTTGGGGCAGAGACTTCTTCTTCAACTACCTCCATGGCACCACTAGTCTATTTCCTATTCTTTTTTCAGTTTTCAAATCATCAGCCCCGATCTAGTCATCATTGATCATAAGGGAATTTATTTATTATATAGGAAGCTGCCTCAAAATGGGGTAAGAAGTTCAGAGTCATGTGCTGTAGGCAGTCAGAGAATCATAAGCAGGTAGACAGTCGTATGGCAGCATCGACGTTTCCAGCTCTGGGGAGACATCCACCTAACCGGTTTCTGTAATATCCATCTGCTATGCTCAGCCTTTCCCGCCATCAATTCAGGGACTTAACAAGATGCAAACAGATATCCCTTGGCAACACTTCAAGTCTGCTCTTTTCCGCTCTGAGGTTTTTTTCGCTCGTGGCTCACAGCTTCTCTGTGAGAAGCTCTCCAGTGTCCTCCCGGGATGCCTGTTTTCATCCTCGCCCTAGTGCCGGTTTCTCTTCTCCTGGTCTCCCTCCATCTCCAAGGGGGGCAGAGCTTCAGGACCATCTTGTGCCCCACCTGGCTGATTCATTGGCACTGCGGGACGCATACTGGGACAGGCCTGTCCCAAGGACTTGTAGGAGATCATCAAAAACAGCAACATTGGGGCGCCTGGGTGGCTCTGGGTTAAGCCTCTGCCTTCGGCTTAGGTCATGGTCTCAGGGTCCTGGTATCGAGCCCTGCGTTGGGCTCTCCGCTCAGCAGGGAACCTGCTTCCCCCTCTGCCAGCGCTGTGGAGACAGGGAATCTGTCACTGCTCTGGGCTCAGCCTGTGGTAGCCCGTCCCGGGCACCTTGGAGTAGACTGAAAGCCCTTCACACACGTCAGAGAAAAACCAAGAGACTTAGTGCCTTTAAGAATGTCTCACTTTCAGTCAGTAAATCTCAAAACCGCACCAGCTTCTGAAGAAAATGTCTCTCAAATATGACAGGCGGGTGTCATTGCAGCTGAGTCGGCTGCCCACTTTCTCCTCATTATTCAGCACATGCACAATGAGCCTCTGTTCCCTTTAAAGGCCTTTTGAGGACGTAAAGGTTTTTGAGGACATTTTATGGAGCCGGAGCACAGTTTTACTATTTTAAATTATTATAGGGGTTATGGTTACTGGATTTTTATTTTTATGACAAGTTATTGGTTATGCTCTTGATTTATTCGATCCCAGGCTTTTATTCAAGAACACAACCTCCAATTAAATGTGGTTACTGTGGCAAAAATACGATTCTCCTTAGAATGACCCTCTGTGGGGCTGTTTCCAAAAACTCATTATGGTGAGAAGTCAGGGCTGCCTGTTCATGTCCATGAGCATGTCTCCTTGTGGTCACTTGGTTTTCCTGTATGGAGGATTAGAGGGTACGAAGGCTGTGGGCTGGACCCAGAGGAGACTGGAGGGAAAAAGGGGAAGCTAAGTGGGTCACCATTCAGAGGCATGTTACCTCAGTATACTACCCAAGGCCCCCTTAGCTATCGGGAAGCTGTTTTCTCTTCAGTGAAAGAAGGAACTACAACCTGAAGGGGCTAGGAAGCCAAGCCACTCCTAGGACTCCAGCCCAGCCCTCAAGCTTCCCTCTCTTATCACACTGAACATCCCAGGAGTATCTTGGGCACACGTATGGCACTAATCATCTCATCTTAGACTATTCAGGTTGCCATAACAGAAATACCATGGACTGGGGGCTTAAACAACAGAAATTTATTTCTCATAGTTCTAGTGGCTAGGAGTCCAAGTTCAAGGCACCACTAGATTCAGTATCTGGTGAAGGCTTGCTTTCGGGTTCACAGACAGCTGTCTTGTGCTGTATCCTCACATGGTGGAAGAGGTAAGGGAGCTCTTTAGCATAGCTCTTGTAAGACCACTAATCCCATTCATGCAGGCCCCAATTTCACAACCTAATCACCTCCCAAAGGCCCTATCCTAATACCTCCCAATACCATTACCTGGGGAGTTAAATTGCAACTTAGGAATTTTGGAAGGACCCAAGTATTTAGTCTATAGCACTGCCCTATCGTTACTCTGGGGGAACGACCCAAGCCTTGAGTACGGCATGGCCATATCTTCTATGAACCCTTTGGCCTTTTCTCAAAGTGGGGAACAGATATTGCTTTAACCTAGAAGAGATTTAGTGTCACTTAGGGAATGACAATTATCACTGCTTTAGGTTCTCCAGTATTTGCTGCACCAAAAAAATGAATTTACAATGAGGAATAGACAATCAAGTCACTTTGGAGACCAAAACTGTGGTCCCAGATCTCCCCTTAATCTGCCATTTACTGGCTAATCATTGACTTCGTTGGGCCTCTTTCCTCAGCTCTCTGGGTTCAATACTATGATTGACTTCGAGTGCTGTCTCTGACACTGTTGGAGCCCCACCTAGACCCCCTTCACCAGGCCAGTAAACCCATTCCCAGCAACTGTGTTGGCTGAGGATTTGCAGATGGGGTTCACCAAACCCCTAATTCAGGTCCTGCATCAGGATACCCCAACCCAAGATACTTCCCTCATAGAGTTGTAAGAATCAAATAAAATTCTATATGTGAAAGTCCTCTAAAAACTAAATATCAGGGCGCCTGGGTGGCTCAGTGGGTTAGGCCGCTGCCTTCGGCTCGGGTCATGATCTCGGGGTCCTGGGATCGAGTCCCGCATCGGGCTCCCTGCTGAGTGGGGAGCCTGCTTCCCCCTCTCTCTCTCTGCCTGCTTCTCTATCTACTTGTGATTTCTCTCTGTCAAATAAATAAATAAAATCTTAAAAAAAAAAACTAAATATCAGTGGGATTTTCCAAGTACCCTTGGACTAGACCGTAAAAAGGCTCAAAAGGCTCTGCTGTGACTTCTTGGCTGAAGGCCTATAATGAAGGCAGATAACGCTCCCAGGAAATGCAGGGCTGTTGTCTTTCAAGCCATGGGTGTGAGCCCAGGCTTCTTTCTCTTCCCCACCCAGGAGCCCAGGATAGTGGGCAGATAGTAAAAATGGGTTTCTGTGAAGCTGATTGTCTTAGGTAATACTACGTAGTGGTTGAACAAGTTTTTCTCCTATTGGGAAGAGAAAAACTGGAGTTGCAAATCATTTCAGACCTGGGAACCCAAGCAAAGTCACAGAAATCCTTGCCTGTGCTTCAGCTACAAGGTGGTACAAAAGTCCTAGTAGAAACTGCAACTTTCTAAGAGGCACCAGTTTCAGGATCTTTACAAATCTTAAATTTATTTTAATAGGGCATCTCAGAGGTAAATTGGTGGGAGCAAGGGGGGTGGTGTAGAAAGCAAGAGGAAAATTAAAAGGAAGGAGGGAGCCCAGTTCCTGAGGACAGAAACACTTGCCATGTCCCCAGTTAATCATTTATGCCCCCAGGCCTGTGGGCCACCAGAGTCCACCCTGCTGCAGGGGGCCAGAGTACTTGCTAATGGAATGCTAACCATGCCTTTGGTGCAGTTAATGATTTCTTTCCTCCCATTACAATGCTCTACACTCCCTTTCTCTGAAGCTCACAGGAGGCTGTGTAATCATCTTCTGGAGGTTAGGCTGGTTGTGCCTAATGTGGTAGAGGAGAAGATCACAGTGATTCGCAAATTCAGGATAGCACCAGATTTCCGAGGGCTTCCTTTTGTAGGAAAGTATATCTTTCCTTAGTTGTTTTCTAAAAACATGCTTTAATGAAGTAGTTGTTGTCTGATGTTCCTCTCTATATGAACCTTTGCCAAGATAGCATCACAAGATGACATGATTTTATATGGGTACACAATGTTTGTCACCATCAAAGATACACCGTGTTTATTTGTAGAGTGCTTCTATTTCCATTGTGTGGAATGGAAGCCCTTGGGGACCTCAACAAATTAATGAATATGCTGTACATTCATTATACATGCTAATATAAAAGAAATGTGATGCCTCGGTGGCTCAGCTGGTTGGGTATCTGACTCGGTTTTGGCTCAGGTCATGATCTCATGGGTTGTGGGGTGGAGCCCCATCTCCAGCTCCACGCTCAGGGTGGAATCTGCTTGAGACTCTCTCTCCCTCTGCCCCTTCCCCGCCTCTTTCTCTCTCTCCCTCTCCCTCTCTCTCTCAAATAAATAAATCTTAAAAAAAAAAAAGGAAACACGTATCTTCATTTACATTTTTTTTAATTTCACAAAGGCCAGGTATGTTATTTGCAGAAATAACCAGAAGGTAATTGTTCAGTAAAGAAAAAGAGTAGAGACCCAGAGACAACCACCAATAACCCTTTGTTTCATATTGTAACAGATGTCAGAGCTTATCTGTCCAAGTGAAGGGGGACACCTCACCACCACCCACCTCAGAAAGGGTATGAGTGTGTTGGTGACAAACACTGTTGACTGCTTCCAGGGGATAGACTTCAGAATCTCAGCATTCCCTCACAGATACTCAATCTCTGTCATGAATATGGCTTAGATTTTAGTAGGAAAGGGATTTTTTTTTGTTTGTTTCCAGAATTTATAAATAAAATGGACAATATTGATTTGAAGTTTTGAATTTTGTTTTTTGGTTTTTATTTGTTTGTTTGTTCTTTTTTTAAATTGAAGCCAGACTACTAATTAGTGAGGATGGGGAGGCAGGCCTTGTGAGATTTATAAAGTTGTGCTGACGGGTGACTATGGAATAACCAAAGAGGGGATTGTTCACTTTGGGGACTTTCCCTGTGTTTCCTGTCTTCCTTCCCAAGGAAAACATCTGTACCTTGGCTACTGAGAAATGGGTTTGAGGTTGAGCTGGAAGCAGGATGCCTGGGAAGGGAGGCGAGCACAGTCCAACAATGACCCCTGAAATTGTTAGCACAGTTGTTTCTGCACTGGCGTGCTCAGGGAGCTCACTGTGTTTGGATGCCAAGTTTGGATGCTCTCCCCTGTGCTAATATAGCATCATCTTTGCTGACCTTACTGGGGTGGGAGGGGAGTCATTGAAGTCTTTCTTTGTGAATTCTGTTTGGGGTCATCCAGCAAATTTTGGTTTTGTTCCATCCATATTCACCGTCTCTTATCTTACAGTGATACACAGGTAAAAGCTATCGCTACCACCAATTTATAACACAAACAGCTTTTTTCTCTGGAGACTTCTGTGATGTCTGCTGTGCATTGTCCAGTGCTAAAATCTCTTTATTCTGGGTCCCAGGCTGCACATTGATGGGCCAGTCTGAACCCCACTCCTCTAAAGATCTGCCCATTCTCATGGGCCTGTTGAGTTTCAGGGCTTAAAGGAAACTTCTTTGTCTGAAACTCAAGGTGATGCCTTTTCTTGGAATTTATCTCTCTTAATTTTTCCTCATTGGGGAAATATCTTCTCTCCAAACAAGTCACTGTAAGGCTCACCTGTGTCAGGTACTTACAAGAGTGCTTAATACTTAGCACTCAACAGATGTTAGCTGCTGACTAGTATTGGAGACAGAGTGGTCTAAAGCCGCATTGCTCCCAAAAAACATCATGCAAATGCACAGTGTTTTTGTAACTTTTCTAATATCCCATTGAAAAAGTAAAAAAAACAGGTGAAATTAATTTTAACAACATATTCCACTTAACCCAACATGTCAAAAATACGATCTTTCAACAGGTAGTCTATATTTTCAAATTATCAAGAGAATTTTACATTCTTTTTTTCATTAAGTCTTCAAAACCCAGTGTGTCATTTATACTTACCATACAGCTCAGTTAGTGCCAGCCACATTTGGAGGGCTCCACGGCCACGTGTGGCTAGCATGGCTTCCCTCCTGGGCAACTCAAAGGTGAGTTCCGGAGACCAGAAACATCGGCATCGCCCGAGACCTTGTCTGAACTGAAGAATCTCAGGCCCCGCACCAGACCTAGAGAAGCAGAATCTGCATTTTAATAAGTGATTTATTGGCATGTCCGAATGGGAAGCACTGGTCTGGAATGCTCACGCTCAGTCCTCATCCTCGGGGATTCTGATTTAATTGGTCCAAGGTAGGCTCTGAGTGGTGGCATTTTTTTTTAAGCTTCCTCTGGGAATTCCAATATGCAACCAGGCTTGAATCACTTGTGTAGAGGGCTCTGGAGCCAGGATGCCTGGCTCTGCCACTCTCTACCTTGGAGACCTCGGGAATCTACCACAAGACGCTCTGTGCCTCCATTTCTTTATGTCGTGGAAGTCCTATCTGCTTCAAAGAATGTTATGAGTTAATGAGGAGTTAAGACGTGTAAAACACTCAGAACCACACCTGGCACATAGGAACCACTCCTGAAGTGTAAGCTCTTCTTACCCTTTCTTCTTCTTGAAGGTCCGGGGTTACCCAGAGCCCCACGTGACGTGGCACCGAAATGGGCAACCAATCAGCAGTGGGGGCCGCTTCCTGCTGGACTGCAGTATCCGGGGAGCTTTCAGCCTTGTGATTCGTGCTGTCCGGGAGGAGGACAAAGGAAAGTATACCTGTGAAGCCACCAATGATAGTGGTGCCCGCCAAGTGACTGTGGAGTTGACGGTGGAAGGTGAGTTTTAGGAAGCGAGAGCCGTGGTGGGAGATGAGCTATCCACTTGCCCAAGGCCTGCAGCTCCTGCTTCTGCCCTCTCTTGGGCAGAAGAGAAACACACAAGAGAAAGCACGCCCATCCTTGAACTCAGGACCATTTAATCTAATGGGAAAAACATTCCAGGGAATGAGGGAGACACCCTAGAAGTCATGTCAAACTCACGTCACCACACTTTGCTGTTCCAGCCTTCCCATGGCTTCCCCTCACACTGAGGCTGAGACCAGACTGCCCCACCTGGCACTCTAGACCCATCCACCACTCCCGGCCAGGCCCTCTGCCCTTCCTTGAGCTAGCCTCAGAGCCTTCCCCTGCCATTCCTTGTCAAAGCAAGAGCTCCGTCCACAGCCCTCACCTCTTTCCGGTCTCTGCTCACATGTCCCCTCCTTAGCCAACCCTTTCTGGCCTCCTCAACCCTAGGGTTCTCCATCCTCTCACTCTCCCTCAATAGTGTCTTCTAGCTCTCTTCCTGCTTCTCATTTCTTTATTCTCTCCTCCACCCTCACCTCTAACTAGAAACTAGGAGGTGAGGCTCTTGATATTGTTTATGTTGTATCTCTAGCATCTAGAAAACTTACCGGCACAGAATAGATCCTGAGATATTTGGAGAATGAACGAACAGTGTTTCTTATCCTCCTTATAAAGTAATACTTGCCTATTTATACAAATGTTGTAAAACTCAAAAAAATATATAGGAGATAAATATACCAATGTGTTAACACTAATTATTTTGCCCCCCCCCATGTACTGAAGAGATTCTATCAACTTTATTAACTTTAAAACTTCCAGGAAAAATTCTTGACCACCAGTAAAGCTGCTTCTTTTGCCGCTAGTGTAACCCCCACATACTGAAGACCAGCCCTCCACTGGAGGGACCATTTCCAGTTCAGGCCACTGGCTGCTGCTTAAAGGCCTGATGTCCAAAAGGACATGAGGGTTTGTCAGACCCTCAGAGGTATGACAAGGTTCCCTCAACCCTTCTAGGCCTTTCTAAAGGCTAATAAGCCAGAAGTCCTTTCTCACTTTCTTCCCTCTCAGGGGACAGTGTTCCCAGCCTGGTTTTGAGGGACACTGTATGTGAGGATTAAGGTAGCCAGGAAAGTTTCCAGAAGGGGTAAGACACACCTGGGCCAATGTTTTCCCTGCTTCTCTACATCATGGAAAGACAGACAGGCTGTTTCACGGAACAGAATGTACATAGTTTGGATGCTTTCCCCAAATTCTTTAACCGAGTGACTCATTCCTTTCAATGACCTTCAACTGCCTGTGGGCTGGAGCATTCCAGATGGAAAGTGGCCCCTGAGCAGAGTCTCTGAATGGTCTTCACCTAGGACAGTTCCAGTACTGTACTTTCCTCTGTACTTTTCAATATCCAAACTTTGAGTTGAGGCTCACAAAGAAAAATTACTTTCCCCCCTGTATTAATCAACTCAAGCTGTCATAACAAAATACTGTACACTACATGTCTTCAGTAACAGAAACTTATGTTCTCATAGTTCTAGAGGCTGGAAGTCTGAAGTCAAGGTGCAGCTGGGGTCTGGTTTCTGGTGCGAGATCCCTTCCTGGCTTGCAGATGGCCCCTGTGTCCTCAAAATGATACAGAGAGAATACTACAGTGTCTCTTCCACTTTTTACAAGGGTAACAGCTCTGCTAGAGTCGGGACCCACCTTTATGACCTCATTGAACTTTTATCACCTTCTCCCAGGCCCTGTCTCCAAATACAGTTACACTGAGGGTTAGGAATTTGGGTGCTGACACAAAAATTCAGTCTATAATACTTCTTTTCTGGCTTTCTATTTATTGCTGGGGGGATGGGGAATTATGAGTCAGGGGTCCAAGGGACTGGTCCCAACTTTTGCCAATCATATGTGTAACTTTAAACCTCTGGACCTCTGTTTCTGCAAGTCAAGGGTTTAAATTCAGTGGTGACTGTAGACTGTGCTAGCCTTTGTTTTCTGTGATCCGTTTTAAAGGAATGGAAAGGAGCTATATAAACCCCCAAGTAATATGAAATCTTTCTTTCAGTTGCCATTATTGAGGAAGTTAGGGCTGACAACCTACTAAAATTTTTCCTGCTTAGCTGAGGCGTGGGCAACAGGGAGGCAAGAAGGCAGGAGAGCTCTCAAGAAGGCTCCCAACCCTGTGCCCTCTCCTTTGGTTTTCATGTGGGGAGACTCAGGCCCAGACCACTGAAGATGTTGCATGTCTTCTAATCCTAGGACACAGAGAATGGCCTAAAGACTGCAGCATCTTTAAATGTGAGTGGGCTTGTATGCATTCTGCTTCCGTACCAAAGGCCAGTTTCAGCTGGTGTATGGCTTAAGACCACCCCATAGACCACAGGTCTGAAAGGAAGCCTGAATTCATACAAAGGGGCTCTAGCAGCCACCTGCCTGCTCACCAACTCTGTGCTATGCTCCTTGTTCAGAAAGAGCAGAGGCCCTAGAATGAAGAGTATCATTCATATGTGAAGACTTCCGATTCCCTGTGGTTTAGACTGGAAGGCACTATTGTTAAGTGGTCTTGGATTTTAGCTCCACTGATTTCTAACTCTGGGGAACTTTCACCTTTTGGAGCCTTATTTCCTTTTCTGTAAGCGGGAACCACAGCTGCCCCATAGGTTGTGTAAGGATCGGTGCAGCACTGGCAGATAGTAGGTACCTGGTAAATGAGGCCTTATAGTATTTGAACCTGCTCTTAATATCCTGAGAACTACGTCCAGAGGGAAACCTTTGCATGGAGAATAGAGGAATATATTCCTTCGTCTGATTTCCTGTCTGGTATCTGGGGCCAGGAAACATATAACATCCTTCATGAGCATGAGTGCCTCAATGACAGGACTGTTCATCGCCTTAGATGCTGTCGTGCAGCCCTACAGTGAGCCCTGGAAGGGCTCTCTGCGGCCAGTCCTGACACTCACCCGCCTCCAGGGGGCTGCTTGCAGAGATTGGGTATAGACCGAAAAAGAAACATGGCATCTGCCCTTTGGGAGCTTTCCTCTCTAATAGAGGGGCCACAGGCCTGTTCTCCAGCAGAGCACTGTCCATAGAAACACAATGTGAGCAACATACATAATCTTAAATTTTCTAGTAGCCACATTCAAAAGAACAGGTGAAGTCAGTTTTCATAAAATATCTTACTTAAACCGGGGGCACCTGGATGGCTCAGTGGGTTAAGCCTCTGCCTTCAGCTCAGGTCATGATCTCAGGGTCCTGCGATCGAGCCCCGAGTCGGGCTCTCTGCTCAGCAGGGAGCCTGCTTCTCCCCCTCTCTCTCTGCCTCTCTGCCTACTTGTGATCTTTCTCTGTCAAATAAATAAAGAAAATCTTTTTTTTTTTTTTATTTTATTTTTATTTTTTTTTAACTTTTTATTTTTTATAAAAAAGAATTAGACTAATCTCTTTAAAAAAATCTTACTTAACCCAGTATATCCAAGATAGAATCAACATAAAACTATTAAGGTAATATTTTACATTTTTTAGGCTTTGGGAAATATTTTGCACTTACAGCAACATCTCGATTCAGACTAGTCCCATCTTAAGAGCTCAGTGACCACATATGGCTAATGCCTATCGTGTTGGACAGCATAGCTCTAGAAGGTCCCACTGGAATAGGGATTAACAAGACTTACACAGAGAAAAAAGAAA
The DNA here is from genome assembly GCF_964662115.1 of Mustela nivalis. Lineage (NCBI taxonomy): Eukaryota > Metazoa > Chordata > Mammalia > Carnivora > Mustelidae > Mustela > Mustela nivalis. The sequence continues at coordinate 117,855,722 of NC_139020.1, forward strand.
ATCCACGTATATGAAGAAGGTGGTGAGTGGTCCTGGGCAGTCACTTCCACAGAGTGAGCCTAGAACTTTAGGTGCAGTGAGGGACAGGGCTGAAGCGACAGGTGTGCCCCAGACTTGATGGTCTGAGTCTCAGAAGACCCTTTGTGTTCCAGGGACCAGGGAGCCACTTACGTCATTTTAAGTAATAGAGGGCTAATTTTAAGACTTGGGCTCAGGAGCCCAGGGTAAGCCAAACTTGCAGGCCCAGAAGAGGTCCAGGCCTCAGGATGGCTCATACTCACCTTACAAGATTGCTGAGTGCAAATGCAGGGACCCACAGATCCCCTGGGAATCTTGTTGAAAATGCAGATTCTGATTCCATGGGTCTGGAGTAGGGCCTGAGGGTCTGCGGTTCTAACCAGTACCAGGTGATGCCCATGCTGCTGGTCCCTGCATCACACTTTGAGAACAAGGAAGGAATCAATGACCCATGTGATATATTTAGCCCAATACAGTGATTATCAAATGTAAGCATATATTGAATCACCTGAGGGGCTTCCGGAACCACACACGCTAGGCCTTGCCCCAGAGTTTCTGATTTAGTAGGTTGGGATGCGCTCAAGAATTTTCATTCCTAACAAGTTTCTTGTTGCTGCTGCCTGTGGGTACCAGTGCTGCAAGAACCATGGGCTAGTACTTATACCGACTGTCAGAGGACTCCAGGAAACAGAATAGATCACACCTATATATGTAGAGAGAAATTCATTACAAGAAGTTGGCTCACACAGTCACGGAGGCTAACAGGTCCCAAGATCTGTAGTCCGGAAGCTGGAGACCCACGGGAGTCAATGGTGTAGTTCTAATCCGAGTCCGAAGGCCCAAGAGCCAAGAGAGTTGATAGGGTTGTTTCAGGGCAAAGACCGGCAAAGACCAGAAGAGCTGATGTTTCAGTTTAAGTCAACTGCAGAGGAAAAACCCATGTCCTGGCTTAGAGGCAGTCACATGGGAGGAATTCCTCACTTTTTCCTTCTATTTGGGTCTTCAACTGATTGGATGAGGCCCACTAACATTAGTGATGTCCATCTGTTTTACTCCATCTACTGATGTCAATGTTAATCTCATCCAAAAACACCCTCATGCAGGGGCTACTGGATGGCTCATTTGGTTAAGTATCTGACTCCTGCTTTCACCTTGCTTTCAGTAATGATCTCAGGGTCGTGGGATCCAGTCCCAGGTCAGTCTCCACACTCAGCGTGGAGTCTGCTTGTCAGTCTCATTCCACCCCTGCCCTCCCTGCTTGCGTGGGCTCTCTCTCTCTCTCTCTCTCAAATAAATAAAACCTTAAAAAAAAAAAACCACACCAAAGCACCCTTATACCAACATCCAAAATAATGTTTGACCAAATATCTAGGCACCTCACAGCTCAGTTAAATTGATGCATAGAATTAACCAGCGCTAAACACTTTATCAGAATATCCCCAAAGTATTTCATGCAATCTGACTGACATATTTCTCCTTTTGTAACTATCCATTTGGAATATCAGCTGAGTAACACAGAGCAGCTCTAAAAGTTAGCAGTGGTATGTGATACGGGCTGGAAAGGCAGAATGGGAACGTGCGCACACAAGTTGCGAGAAAGCAGCTACAAAACCGGAAGAAGATGTGTAGAGAACGGGTATAACACAACCAGAGCTAGCTTGTATCCAGTCCTTCCTCCATGTCACTGGCAAGATTGGGATTGATCATCCTGAGGACAGGTACAACCATGTTCCCATCTGCTCCTGTAAGGGGCATGGCGATGAGCATAAAACGTGATTGCCAGGTGCTTGCCCCTTTTGCAGCCCTGTGGGCATGGCGGGTATCATTAGGGTGACCGTTTATCTGAGTTATGCCTATTCTGCCAATGTCATGATAAACTGAGCCTCCTTTGACTTTCAGAAGGATCCCAATTTAGATAATAACTTACATGGTTATCCTGGCCGTGCTTGACACGTCCAGTGCCCTGAGCAGTGAGGAAGCTATAGGGGTGACGTATTCTAGGGGGAGAGGAGTAGCAAAAGCAATACTTTCAGAGGATGTGGATCAAGGTTATTTTCATCTCTGAAAAATAAATTTCAAGCCATTAACCACTCTGCATTAGAATGCAATGAATAATTTTTTTAAAGTAAAATTTAAAATAATGAATACGTATTCACTGGGGAGTAGATTTAGACAGGAGGTCCTCCTCTTAGGGAGTTTTCTTTGAAATAAATAGGAGGGAGAAAAATCTAGCCCCCCTCCCCCACCACACACACTCCTTTCTGGACCTGGCCTTGGCCATCATCACTCTTTCTTCTCTCTCTGCTACATACTCCAGCCTTCGAGCAGAATCCTCCTTCTCCGCCACTATGGACTTCTTTCCCCAGCTTCCCCCTACCACCGGAGGTGAAGGGTTCTGAGGCTGCCCACTTTTGTCTCTGCCACAAACCAAAGATATGCCCCCTCATCATAGAATGTCTCCAGTGAGTAAAGAGCAGATTCCTGTATCCATCACCCTATTCGTGGCTCTGTTCCTCTCTGGGTCAGGCCCTGGCGAAAGAGAAGAGTGGCTCACACAGGGTCCCTGCCCCCTGAGATCTACTTGCTGCTGAGAAAGAGAGACTATAACCAAGGAACAAGTATAACTTTTTTTTTTTTTAAGATTTTATTTATTTATTTGACAGAGAGAAATCACAAGTAGACAGAGAGGCAGGCAGAGAGAGAGAGAGGGAAGCAGGCTCCCTGCTGAGCAGAGAGCCCGATGCGGGACTCGATCCCAGGACCCTGAGATCATGACCTGAGCTGAAGGCAGCAGCTTAACCCACTGAGCCACCCAGGCACCCCACAAGTATAACTTCTGTAGTAAAATTAAGAGCTCCTTGACTATGCGTGAGAAAGACAGCCGGTAACCGACTGCCTGGAATGTGATAGCAAGAGGAAGGAGGATCTCACATCATGGAATTTAAGGGAGAAGAGTAGCCCTAGGAACTCGGATTTAACTGAAGGGGGGGGGAGTGTTTACCACTCCACCGTCCCAGATCTCCATCTGTCCTCACTTGAGGGCTCCTTCCTGAGACAGGAGCACTCCATCACCCTGGCTTGCCCTCTGGGTGAACTGAGTCTGCTCCTAAGACCAGAAATAAGGGCCCAGACAAAGAGTTATGGGTCTTTATGCAGACATCATTTAGGGTGAGAAATAATGAGAGAGTTAGTGGGGTCAGCAGAATAAGAATAGGTCTGGAGAGGCAGGCAGGGGATAGACGCTGGTAATGGAAAGCCATTGGAGGGGATCAAGGAAGAAAATGTGATGATTTTACTTAGGCAGAATATCTCACTAAAGTGTGTGGGGGGAGGGAGCTGCCATTGGTCTCCTGTCTTTAAGCATCCATTTCCTGGAAATTGACTGAGCAACGGTTGTTTCCTTCTCCTTGTAGAAGGCATGTCCCAGATCCAAACCAGAGGGATCAATGTGTCGTATCTTTTAACAACAGCATATTGGCCAGTGAAACAATAGAAAGCAACTCACCTCCGCCCCCTCACCTCTGCTTCCCTTGTTTTGCTTTTGTTCCTTTATCCCTTTATCCCAGAAAGATAGATTTTCCTCTGTTCCTCCTTTATCCATCACTAGATGGCAAGATCTATAGGTTTTATGCTTTGCCTTTTAGTTGCCCCTGTTCCAAACAAGGCCTGCGCTCCCACTAGGTCGGCCTGGCACTCCTCTTCCAGAAGGTCGGCCTCCTGCACATTGTCCACCTAAGCACACGTCCCCCAGGGCCTCTGTCCTGCAGCATCCACTCTCTACACCCCCATGAAACCCCTGTCCTACAAGCCAGGGCTCCCTGACTGTGTGGGAGAAAAAGGGTCAGCCGGCGAGCCTGGGGAGAGTGACCCCATGTCGTGGAACATAAGGGCTAAGAGTGGCCCTAGGGACCGCTATCCCGGCTATACTAGTGCCCCGGATTTGGGGGATTTGGGATTTGTTCTTGGGGGATTTGGGATTTGTAGGAAACTCTCCTGTGCCACCTTTCCCAGGGACAGATTGCTTAGATCCTTTTTATTTTCACATTGGATTAGATCAATGAGATTCTGGATTTTGAGCCCATGTCTGTTTAAAGTGGCTGAGTCTTCAATTATTGTCTACCTCGGGAAGGTCTGTTGTGATTCTCCATGTACTAGTGTGGGAGAATGGAGGTGTTATTTCTCTTGTAATGTCTTTTTAAAATCTACATTCTCCACTTTCCTACAGACCTGTAATTCTATCACCCATTGATATTTTGTATAAACTCTTCTCAGTTTCTAGCACTCTCCGATGCCCCTTCCTTTTGGTAGGGGCCTGCGCCCTATTAAACAATCCAGTCAGAATTGTAAAATGCTGAGTCATTGTCCTTTTCTGTCTCGTCAAAGTTAATAGTAAAAATGTGTTAGAAATGAACATCGTTCTTTGTGTCCCATGGGTTTCTTGCCCATGAAATATTTGCGTGTCAAGACCATCTCAGCAAAAGTCTCAAGTCTTCCTTGCTCTACAGAAGAGCCCGCTGTGTGTCCCTTGGTCCTGTTCGGCTCCTGGAGGGTGGCTCCCAAAGTCACCATACTCTACCGCATCTTCCAGTGCCCCTGGCCAGGGCCACTCTGATCGTCACTGTGGATGCTATGGCCTTTCACCCCCATTCTCCCTGGTCTCATTTCTTGGCCCCTCCCCTGGCCTTAACTAGTGGCGCCCAGTTCCAGCCTCTCCATTCATCAGAGGGTAGTGACTGTGCTATTTGCTGGGCTTGAAGGGCAGCAAGTGTTGGTTCTTGCCCTCAAGGGACTGACTCTCCTCACCTCACATTTCATTATTATATTGCTGTTAAGATTCAACATCCGGATGTATTTATGAGGTGGTAACTGTGTGGGATGTTGTGTGGGAGACACAGTACTTGGTCGAATCCTTTCTGCAGGAACCTGGTTGGTCAGATGGGACATCAGCGCATGAAAAGCTAAGAGAAAGCGCAACTCCAGCCAAGGGAGTGTGGGCTTGTTGGCCAACAAACCACACATGGGCTTGTAAACTCAGAGGAGAAGGAGACCTCTGGAGGCTGAGATGGTCTGTGATGTCTTCTTGGAGGAAGAACTTGGGCTAGTCCTGGAAGAACGAGTCAGATCTAAACGCGGATCAGGTTTTTGAAGAAAAACCTGAGGAAAGGGGAAAGAGTTAGTGACACCAACCCCATCCCCTCAACACACACACTCCACACGGTCTTCTGTTTTTCGTTTTCTGTATCCCAGTGCTCTATAACTTGTCTTGCTATATTATCTTACTTTAAGGTTATTTTGCACTTTTTTCAAAAATATTTTATTTATTTGAGAGAGAGAGAGAGCACAAGCAGGAGGGACAGGTGGAGGGAGAGGGAGAAGCAGACTCCCTGCTAAGCAGGGAGCCTGACTCGTAGTTCAATCCCAGGACTCTGAGATCAGGACCTGAGCGGAAAGGCAGACACCTAACCTAGTAAGGCACCCAGGTGCCCCTTGTACATTCTTTTTTATATCATATGTCCACTTTGCCATTGATCTTAACACTATCCCTTTTTAGGCTATCTTAATATTTTTCTTCTTTTTAGTTTCTTTCTCTCTTTATTGAGAAATAGTTCTTTTTTCAACTCTTTTTATTTTTAAGTGTCCAGATGAATACCTATCTCCTTTCATTTTCCTGGACTTCTAGTACCTTGCTTGATCACTTGCTTTTAAATCCAGATAATGGTCATGAGTCAGGACAAGTGTCATCATATCTTCTCGCTCACCTGAGCATTTACATCCTGAAACAGTCATGCTTGAACACTTACAGATTGAAATAAGTATTATTATAGTTTGCTTTCCTTTTATTTTTTGTAAATATTTTAGTTAAGGCGTTCATTTATTTTCTTTTTGAGATCATACATGGGTGGTTAGCAGTGAACTCCATGGATAGCACGGGGACATTACTATCTGTTATTTAAAAATGGGCATTTTTTCTGACTAAAACCACTGTTTTAAGAAATCCTTAAAATTCACTTTGAAGTTGGCTGTAAGCAGGGCGACTGCTCCCTGATTTGCCTGGAACAGCCCTGGTTTACTCCTGTTGTCCCTGGAGAATGATTAATTATGTCCCTTCCAGTGTCAAGAGTCCCTATTTGGATGATAAGTTATATCATCACGTATTTTGGAAGCATTCGGTCTCCTACCATCTTGATCCCATTATTCCCCTTGTCGGCAGCATTCTCTGTCCCAACCCAGTGTCTCTGTATGCTTTAACAAAAAGTGCTAGTTTCCCCCACTGTTGAACTTTTCACTCCTAAAACCTGCCAGCACTCTCTTTTACTCGTCCTTGAAAAACCTAAGAGAACTGTTTAAATACTTTCAGTGCCTTGGCCTTTCTTTCCCCCCTCACTAACTCGATCCTGTCTTCACCAATTCTCTTAACTTACTCTTCTATTTTTGGCATTTCCATCCTAATCCCCTTTCCACTTATTTTTCTCCATAGACTTACTGTTCTGCCAGATTTCATAGTTTCACAAAATTAATTTTGCCTTATCTGACAACTTGCAACTTCAAATTTTTGCCTATAAATAGACCTTGTTAGTTATCTTAGCCCAAATTCTCTTTTCGTTTTGATGTCAACTCGCTGGTGTTAACTCACATTAAAATAAGCACCCCATTTCATTGCTAGCTGACTGCTTGCTGTGTTACCTTCGGATCAGTCATAAACTGCTCTCGCCCTGATACAGAAGTACCTTCAAGCAGTGTTCTTTTGCTCTTCTTTTAGGCAATGCCATATTTTCCCTTTTTTTTTAAGGAATAAAAGAATTTTAGCATTTGGATTAAGATGTTCAGCTCCCAAGAATCTTAAAAATGCTTACTCTGTTTTTTATTGTAGTTCAAGCACACATAAATTTACCACTGCAGCCATTTTAAAGTATACAATTCAGTGACATTAAGGACAATTCACCAAGTCGTGTGACCATCCCCACCATCTAGTTCCAGAACTTTTCATCATCCTGAACAGAAGCCCATGCCCACTGAGCAGTCTTCCCCATCTGCCTCCTCCCCCTAGGCCCTGGCAACTACTGATGTACTTTGTCTCTCTCCACTTGCCTCTTCTGAACATTTCGTCAAAATGGAATCAGACGTTTTTCTGAGTCTGGCTTTCCTCACTTAGCAGATTTTCTCAGGGTTCTTGCATGTCGATACATGTGTCAGAATGTTATTCCTCTGTTTGGCTGAATAATATTTCATTGTATATATAGACCACATTTTGTTCATCCCTTCATCAGATGATCAGTCTAATTTTTATCAAATCTTTGCTCCGATGTGAAGTGAGTGATAAGGTAGCATGATAAGGGGTGCCTGGGTGGCTCAGTGGGTTAAAGCCTCTGCCTTTAGCTCAGGTCATGATCCCAGGGTCCTGGGATTGAGCCCACGCATCAGGCTCTCTGCTTGGCAGGGGGCCTGCCTCCCCGCACCGTCTCTCTCTCTGCCTGGCTCTCTGCCTATTTATGATCTCTGCCTGTCAAATGGGTAAAATATTTAAAAAAAAAAAAAAAAAGGTATCTTAAAAAAAAATGCTGTGAACGGTACGTAGATATTTTTCAGAGGGAGCCTCAGTGATTGGGTGTGTGGCTGACAGGTGCAAGAGGCCCTATTCACCTGCCCACCACTCCTTTTTTTTCTTTATTTTTGGTAACTAGACCTCTTGTTTTTGTCTTTACTGTCGTATTTATAGGTTTTAAAAAATACAGCTGAACCGATTCCTCACAGTCCCACCACCCCAAAACAATCACTACTAATAAATTTCGATGAAGGGGGCGCCTGGGTGGCTCAGTGGGTTAAGCCGCTGCCTTCGGCTCAGGTCATGATCTCAAGGTCCTGGGATCGAGTCCCACATCGGGCTCTCTGCTCAATGGGGAGCCTGCTTCCCTCTCTCTCTCTCTGCCTGCCTCTCCATCTACTTGTGATTTCTCTCTGTCAAATAAATAAATAAAATCTTTAAAAAAAAATAAAATAAAATAAATTTCGATGCATTTTCTTCTGGTTGCTTTCCTGTGTTTTGATACTTTATTTTACTTTTTCCTAGTTAAGATCACACTGAATAGATAATGTTGTAACCTGCTCTTCTTTTCATAAAAATCCCTTTATTTCTCAAGGATTTGAGTCCTGTAAGGATTTGGGCACTCTTCTGGATACTTCTGTTGAATGAACAGGAAGTTCTGGTGGGAACATGGTTTGAGAGCCATCAGTTTATAGGTGACATTTAAAGTGATTGGATGATGTAAGACCTCCTGGGGTTGTGTGGGGAGGAGGCAGGAATATGAAGTGCAAAGCAAGGACCCAGGTCTCAGCCCCGGGCACTTCCAAATGCAAAGGCGGAACAGTGAAGGTGATTGAAGAAGACTCGGCACCTGGTGAGAGCAGGAGAGTCTGGAGGAGAAGGCACTTGGGAGTGGAGTGGCCCCACGGCAAACACTGTTGAGCGCCTGAGTGCCGGGGGGACAGGATTGCCCCCTGGGTCTGGCAAGATGGCAGTCAGGACGAGCTCAGGGCAGTACAGAGGCTCACTGGCAAGTGAAACGTGCTGAAGAGAAACACTGTCATATCGTGACCTATTTCTGCCTGTCTCGTGGACTCTTCAACATGATTTGATAGCAGAATAAGATGTTTAATGGTATACCTTCCTGATTATTCTTCCTACTGTGTGATGTTTGCACTGTTTCTAATTTTTACTGTTACCAGCACGACTGAAATGAACAGCTTTGTAAACTTTCTTTTCTATTTTTAGCATCATTCCCTTTGATTTTGAGGCCCAGAAAGGAAGGTGCTGGTCTAAGACCAGAGCCTCTTCAGAGCTTGGGGTTCTCATTTGCTCCAATACTTTCATTTTTTAAAAAAATTTTATTTATTTATTTGACAGAGAGAGAGAGCACAAGTAGGCAGAGAGGCAGGCAGAGAGAGAGGAAGGGAAGCAGGCTCCCCGCTAAGCAGAGAGCTCGATGCAGGGCTCGATCCCAGGACCCTGGAACCATGACCTGAGCCGAAGGCGGAGGCTTTAACCCACTGAGCCACCCAGGTGCCCCAGCTCTAATACTTTCAAAAAGGACTGACTGGATGGTCCTTCCTCCAGCATCTGGAGGGCTGTTGTCTGAGGGGCCCCAGCATCTTGCTGGTGATGGTCAGTTGGGTCCTCCCGGCACAAGTTTCTCTTTTTATCTGCTTAGAAGTCCTTTTAACCTTGAATACACTATTGAGTGACAAGAACCAAACCCACATTATGGAATGAAAACCATACACAACTGGTGACAGAGTGATGTTAAATAGAGATACATGGATAATCATTGTCAGTGGCCTGGAACCCTAGCTTACATGTAATGCTGGTGTTTGCTATTAATCCTTTCTCACTAAGGTTCTTTAATCCTTGAGCCAGATACGCCAAAGGAAACACGCGGCACCCATTCCCATCTTCCTACGCATTCGTACAGATGTGATGGGTTCTGGAATTTAAGGAAGTTTACCCTTTCCAGTAAACACCCTGAAAATTTCCCATTGCAGTTGCCTGCTGATATTCAGGGAATGACTTCCATGCTTTCTGTGTGTGCCTTGGGTGGGGTTTTATAAACATTCCCAGCTTGTGGCAAAAAGAGAACAACTCCCAGGCTGATCACTATCTCAGAAATGTCCTCCTTTCCCCCTGCGCGTTATGGTCACTTCCTGTTCCTGGTCACATTAGGAATGGTCCCTCTCCATGCCCGCGTCTGACTGGGTTTGCTGTTTAGCCACATCCTGTCCGGCATGACAGCCCCTTACCCAGGACCCGCAGTGTCCACAGAGCTGCTGGTGTGGGTTCTGGTGAGCCCAGGACCAGGGGTCTGCTCCATGCCCGCAGGACAGATCTTGCTGTTTGCTGGGCCACACGTGGGAGGATGGAATGGTGATTGTATCCAGCGTGAATAGATCTGGTGAGAGAGATGTATGTGCATCTCCCTCCCTCACTCCGCCAGGGTCCTCTTCTAGAGAGGTTCTGGATCACCACCGATAATTCCCGGAGTAGAAGGTCCATTGGCTCAGCAGAATGGTTGAATGATCTAGAACAGGTGTGCATGGATACTTTTCTGCACTAATACTGGCTCTATGACTCCTTTTTCTCTTCTGTTTAAGAACTAGAAGGACAACTTAGTACCAGCCTTAAGTGATACATGTCAGGTGTCCACCCTGGTGTCCTGCCTGGCCCAGGATGGGCTCAGTCAAGGTGAACTATTTCCCGGCATTATCCTACCCTACTTCTGTGGTTGACTCTTCCTGACCTTCGTTGCTCCAAGTTGGTGGCTCAGACTCGACTCCTCAAGCCTCTCGCTTTCTGTTTCCTCCTCACAGGGGGCTTTATTAAGAAACATGGTCAGCCTGCTGTTTCTAAAACCTTGGGGTAAGTTGTGGGATGTTAAAACCAGGGTAAGGGGGGCATTAGCTTTTTCTGCTAACCTGACAGAACAGGTCTGGGGCATAAGTCTTCCTGGGCATCCTGGGTTGTAATAGCAAAAGCCCCCTGGGATATGATGTGGCTGTCGCACAGTGCCTCCTGGCCTGCTAGCCTGTGGGGATAGCCCCTTTGAGCGGTCTAGCTGCCACATACTGAGGGAGTGTACTGTGTGCCCAGAGTCTGCAGGGATCGCTGACAGTTAAGGCAATAGTCAGATTTAAGTAAGCAGACCTGGAAGAGGCCATTTATATGGGGCACTTCTTAGGGAAAGGAAACCTTTGCTGATAAAGATAAGTAACAGTAGTTGCTGTAACACGTCAGCCCCCAAATGGCAACAGTTTAACACAGGGAAAGTTTATTTCTTGCTCAAGCAGTCAACTTAGGTATTCTAGAACAGTCAGAGAACATTGCCATCATCGTTCAGGGACCGGGGCGCCTTCCCTTTTGCAGTTCCATCATCTCTTGGCCTTGGAGCCTTTCTTGGATCTTCTGCATCCAGCCAGAAGGATGGGCAAGAGAGAGCATGGAGAATCTCACAGGGGCTTTTTATGGGTTTAGCCTGGATGTGGCACACATCACTTTTGCTTATGGCCTGTTGGCCCAAACCCAGGCTTTGAGCCAGAGCTCAGTAGACTTCAGGTATACTTACCACAAAGGAGGCTAGTACATGAAGTTGCACTGCATGATCAGGGGGTAGAGAAAATAGGTTTTAGTCCCACAGACCTTTCCAGAAGGTGCATGAGGCACAGGATTGGGAAGGCTGCCTTTTGCTGGTAGCTGACCCAGCTCAAGTGACGTGGGTGGGGGCAGAGAGATCTGAATTGCAACTGGACTCTCTGCTCATTTCTTTCTAGGGACAGATTCACTGCCCCTGCCGTGGAGACTCGTCCTAGCATCTGGGGAGAGTGCCCACCAAAGTTTGCTACCAAGTTGGGCCGAGCCATAGTCCGAGAAGGACAGATGGGACGGTTTTCGTGCAAGATCACTGGCCGGCCCCAACCACAGGTCACCTGGCTCAAGGTGAGATTTGATCTGCCCCAACTCTGGCCCCGGCCCAGGGACCCTGATTGTAGAGGGCTAGGCCCTTGGACCAACGGGTGTCCATCTGTCTGATCAGTTCCTTCTGCTCAACCGTAGATGGTTCTCCAGGGTTCTCTGTATGCCCGATAGCCATGCTTGTCCCTGCCTCTATTTGCACACTCTGCCTCTGTAACTCAGCCTGCCATGTCCTAGAATCCACACACTCCCCAAACAGCATAACATTTCTGAGTCAGAACAGACCCGACCATCTCCAGAGAGTGGAATTTGAAGTCATGAGACTAGGTTTCAAGCCACAGCTCCCTCGTTTGTAAAACATGTGATGCTGGGCAAATCATTTGGTCTCTTGGAACATTCGTGTCCTTATCTATGAGACCAGAGATGATGCCAGCTCCCTCAAAATACTGTTGGGAGTATTTCATTCAGGGCCTAGTGGTGTGAAGACATAGCAGAAGGGCTGGAGGAGGGGGAGTGGCAGCAGCACGGGGCGTGAGGGGTGGGGTGGATGTTCAGCAGGGCAGGGAGGAACCTTGGGGAAAGCTTGGGGTAGAGGCCTATGAGACTAGCTTTCTCACAGGTGGGAGCCCCTGACCAAAATGAGCAAGGGGACACCTTTTCCCTATTTTGTGATTCTGCTGGACTGAGCCTGGGAAAAGAGTAAAGGAGAGGGTGGCCAAGCAGAGTTAACGTGAGGAATGTAGGCTCCCCACCTTGAACTAGGGCATCTCTAAAACAAGCTCACACACCTGATCTGAGCCGGACCTGATGCCGCCACACCGCACACACAGACCTCGAGTCAGGGCCCATGGATTGTCCAAAGACTGCTCTCTGAGCACACTGACAGAGCCCAGAGTGGAGGATTGTGCTACCCAGGCCTGGTGTCCATCCCAGCCAGGCTTGGAGGGTGCCATGAAGTAAGCAGGTTTCTCTGACCCAGCTGCCCTCTTGCCATCCACAGGGAGAGGTTCCCCTGCAGCCAAGTGCCCATGTGTCTATGTCTGAGAAGAATGGGGTACAAGTTCTGGAAATCCACGAGGTCAGCCGCGATGATGTGGGCGTGTACACATGCCTGGTGGTGAATGGGTCAGGGAAGGCCTCCATGTCGGCCGAACTTTCTATCCAAGGTATCAAGTGGTGGGGGGCTCTTACAGGATGCCCCTGCCTGGTTTCTATACCCTGCTGTTCGTTACAGGAACATGTTCCACTGATCCACCCCGCTCCCCGAGCGTTCCTCCAGGGCCAGGATCTCGAACTCATGTCCCGGCACAGTGCCCCACACCTGTGTCTTCATTGTCTTTTTTCTCACTCACATTCCTTTTTGTACCTCTGATTGCCACCAGAAGAGTGGACATTCCAAATACCTTGCCATGACCCCAAATTTAACCTGCCTAAAATTTAACTTATCATCCTCTCTGTCCTTCCCATCGGGCGTTCCCTCAACTTTAAACTCTTTCTACTGCAGGATTCTGCTTTTCCTCTGCATCTGGACCAGACTTTCAGCATCTCCTTTGACCTTTGCCTCCTCCTTCCTGTAGGCATCCAGCCCTGTCAGTTCTTCCCTGGAAATCTCTTTGAATCTGTCTCCTCTTTACATTCCCCTTGGTTCTGCCAAGTCCAGCCTGTGGAAGCAGCAGTATGGGTAGGGAAGGGGGTTGACATCGCTCTATCGAGCGGGAACCTTGAGCAAGGTGGGGTTTGGAGCAGCAGGGAGGAAAACAACCTTCACTCTCCTCCCCCTTTCTTACCTTTCTTTCTCCCATGATTTTTTTCTTCCACATTCCCTTCTCTTTTCAGAAACTGTTCCTCCTTACTCTCTTTACCACTGTTGCCTGGAGTGCTTTTGTTTTTCATAACCCAAAGCGTTTTGTTCTGTGTTGTGACACAGGCCATATATATGGATATAAACATATTGTTTCCGTTAAAACAGTCCTAAGTTGTACCACACACAGTACCCTGGTATTCTCTGTTTCATTCTACACCACCGAAAGTCCTGGTCTGGACCCAGGAATGAGACTTCACAGCTCACCGTGGGATCGGACCCGCTGTTAGGCATTAAGAAGAATGGTCAAGCCACACCCCTGACTTGCCCTAGCTCTGAATTAAAGAACTTCTCCCTTCCCAAGTACTTAATGACAAAATGATATGCTGCCTGGGATGTGTTTTAAAATAACTCCCAGAAGAAGCTGCTCTGAAATCCAAAACAAAAAGGAATAAAAAAGACAGGCTAAATGGTGCTATTTCCTTAGTCTGAGTGATGGCTTTCAGAGTTGGTTATATCCTCTCTACTATTGTACATTTTGAAATTTTCCATAATAAAATCTTTAAAAATGATGCATCAGGAAAAATATATGTATATAAAGTATTTTTTTTCTTTGAAGAACTGAATCCAATTACACTTTCTCTGTACATTTTTAAAGCAGGTATTTGTCAAAACAGATCGTTTGGGAAGGTTTGTTTTTGAGGGCCACAAGTAACTTAAACTGTTTGGGTTTGAAATTTTCAGATGTTTATTTTGGTTTGTCCCTCAATTGGTTTCCTTCTGTGGCCGGTGAATGGGACACGTCCCATGGCACAAGGGTATGGTCACCGAGACTTCCAGAGAAGGCCCAGGGCAGCCGTGGAGGCCTCGACGGTGTCTTAGAGCTGGAGATCTGACCAGCTCCCAGCTCATCCAGTTAATCCAAGCGGTTCAGCACCAGGGATGCAGAGGGAAGGTGGGAGGAGCGTAGATGGGGGCCAGGCAGAAGCTGGGGAGGTGAGTACTCCCTAAGAAATGAAAACCAGTGCTGTCTTATCATTGTCTCTTCTTGGTACATAAGATAGTCCACTAACAGTCTCTCCTTCTCCCTTCTTCCAGGTTTGGACAATGCCAATAGGTATGCCTAGGCTTTGTCATCACTGTTTCCATCTTGACATGCCCTGCAAGAAAAGAGAGGTTGTAACGGAGAAATGCCCTGAGTTTCTGAGTCCCTGCATAGGAGGGAGGGCTGACAGTCGGGCTCTTGTTGGGCTTGGTTTTGTTCTCCTGCCGTGGTAGGCCACACAGGCTTTGGTGCAGGCTCGCCAGCACAGCGAGACTCGAAGACATAGTTAAGTCCCGGTTAGCTGTCACTAGGGAGGGCGCTGGCTAGACGCCAGGTCCGAGGGGTGGGCAGATGCCTGGCAGAGGGAAAGGGCTTTTGGCAGAGCTGCCCGAAGCCAGAGTTACAAGCTGCGGCAGGTCCAAGGCAGAGGAAGGAGGTTAGAGGGTCGCAGAAACCCTTCCTGATTGCTTGATGTTTGAGTTCAGGCCCTTGCAGGGGAATATTAGCCAGGCGAGGAAAAGCTCAGGGAGGGTGTTCCCAGCAGGACAGTAGCATGTGTGAAAGTGGGGAGATGAGAGCCAGGGGGGCCCCAGAAGAACATCGGTGTGGCAGCAGCCTGGCAGGCCGTGGAGGTAGTCTGGTGAGGTCCTAGAGGCTCACTCAGGGCATCCTTGTGGGCTCCGTTGAGAAGCTCGGTCTTATTCTCACTGCAGCGAAGGTCAGCTGTGCTGCCATGCAGGCCGTGGATCAGCGGGCAGCCGGGACCAGGGTGAGGCGGTTGCATAGTGGAAACTGGGGTGGTGCTCAGGGGTTGGGGGGAGAATAAAGGCAGACTGGAGAAATGCAGATAGAACAGGCTCTGGAGTGAGCTGAGAGCCAAGGAAATGGCAGGAATGGTGGCTTGCCCTTTGCCTTGGGAAGCTGAGAAAGCTGCAGAGAGAGACTTTTGCTCCTGCTGTCTTCATTCATGGGCTTTTATGATCCCTGGAATCCATGCTTGTGATGGGTAATGCTTGTGAGTTACCAGATAACCATTCTCTTTCCCCTTACTCTTTCCCATTGCCCTTCCCAACCACCACCAAACAGGACACTGGTGAGAGGAACAAAGGCATCCAGTTCAGATATCAGGAAGGAAGTGACCAATGGAACCACACAGGGGACGAAAGTGGACAGCCTGGAGTCTGCCGCCGAAAGAAGGAACTGCTCCAGCGCCCAGAGGGGGAGCTCCCTGACCTGGGCCCCAAGTAGCCAGCCTCAGCCCCTGCAGGAGTCCCAGCCAGAGCTGTCCGAGGACTCATCCAGGAAGGCCCTGAGGAGCCCCATCTTACAGAAGACTTCTAGTACCATCACCCTGCAGGCTGCAAAAGTCCAGCCGGAACCCAGAGCACTGATCTCGAGCACCCTCTCGTCTTCTGGAGAAGAGAGGGAGTGGCCAGCTGCACCCCACCAAGCCACTCACCCTACCAGGCAGACTGGTCTGGGAAGCCAGGAGGTGGTGAGCAAGGTTGCTACCAGGAAAATCCCCGTAGAGAGCCAGAGGGACTCCACCTTCCCCAAATTTGAGAGCAAGCCCCAAAGCCAGGAAATCAGTGAAGATCAGACAGTCAAGTTCAGATGTGAGGGTGAGTAGAGCTAAGGAAGGTCAAGGTCCCCCCTTGCCCCACCAGTGTAGCCCCTGGGAGGTCACTCCCTCCATCAGCCTGCAGTGGTATCTGCCCAGCCCCTTGGACTAGAACCCAGCCCACCCAGAAGCCACCTTATAAGAAGGACTCAGTCTAGTAACATACCTTGTTCTGCAGGAACACCGAGCAGTAGCCCACTGTTCATTGTTGGATATGGCATCGGCCCTGTGTCCTAATTCTTAACCACCCTAGAGGGGAAAACTCATCATCACTGTCACCATCAAAAAACAAACCACAGGGGCTCCTGCTCTTTCCTCCCTTCTGCTGACTTTGGCTGATCTGGAGACCTGACTTGTCGCCCTACATCCCTCCTCCCCACAGACCCTGCCTCCTTCTTGAGACGTTTACTCATGCACAGTGCAGGGGGAGGGGTAAGAGAGCCTATTCAGGGGGAGGGCAGCTCACACCAGAATGAGCTTCTCCCTTGGGTCTAGCATCCCACCTACCCCACAAGCCCAGTGCACTCTCAGGGAGCCTCACGTGCTTCACTTCGCTCTGTAGTTTCAGGGACCCCAAAGCCTGAAGTGACCTGGTTCTTGGAAGGTGCCCCCGTGAGGAGACGAGAAGGCATGGTTGAGATGTATGAAGAAGGTGGATGCCATTACCTCTGCCTGCTGAGAGCACGGCCCAGGGACAGTGGGAGCTATAGCTGCACGGCCTCCAATGTCCGGGGCCAGGTGTCCTGTGGTTGGAACCTCCTGGTGAAACGTGAGTACAAGTCTCTAGTCACCCTGGGTTCTCTCTAGGGGGGCCATCCATGCAGGAGTGTCGCCTCTTTCTGCCCCCACACAGGGTGTACAAGCCCATAAAAAAGCATCATCCCCACCCACATGCTAAGCCCAAAGTCCTTGCTCCAGGACAGGTGACTCCTGACAGGGAGTTCACATCAGAGTCACCTCAGAATAAGCATGCGCAGCCCTGGCGACAGCTTCCTGTTCTGGGCCCTTCAGCTGTCCAGGGAGAGCCATGACTCACTTTTCTAACCACAGAGAATCAAACATTCACTAAATATACGCGTTGAGAGTCATATGAGATGATGTGGGATCCCGCATCTTTTATGTTTATTGTAATAGCTGTTTATGAAAGTTGTGCTGTTCCTTGTGGGGATTTAAACACAACACAGTTTTATGACTCAGAAATAAATGATGTTTTCATGTTTTTAAAACAAAATCGACATTGTGCTGTTTGTATACTGCTTTCTGTTCTACCTTGCTCATGTTACATGAGCATTGTTCTATAGATTTCTTTCTAGATCATTTAATATTATTCAAAAACATGATTTTCATGGCCATATAATGTTTCCTAAAATAGTGTATCTGATGCAGCCATCAAAAGAAATTAAATCTTGCCATTTGCGATGACGTGGATGGAACTGGAGGGTATCATGCTTAGCGAAATAAGTCAAGCGGAGAAAGACAACTATCATATGATCTCCCTGATATGAGGAAGTGGAGATGCAACATGGGGGGTTAAGGGGGTAGGAGAAGAATAAATGAAACAAGATGGGATTGGGAGGGAGACAAACCATAAGTGACACTTAATCTCACAAAACAAACTGAGGGTTGCTGGGGGGGTGCTGGGAGAAGGGGGGTGGGGTTATGGACATTGGGGAGGTATGTGCTATGGTGAGTGCTGTGAAGTGTGTAAACCTGGCGATTCACAGACCTGTACCCCTGGGGATAAAAATATATTATATGTTTATAAAAAAAAATTAAAAGATAATTTTAAAAAAAGAAAAAAGAAAAAAAAAAGAATATTGTATCTGATTACACTTGCTCTTACTACTAAAGATTTTGATTGTTTCCATTTTTTCACTATTGTAACAAAATTGTGATAAATATCTTTGTACCCATCTATCTCTCTACAAAATTTCCTTCTTATTTTAAATGCCATTCAGGGACCCTTGACCCATCGAGGAACATATTAAACTACAAGGAGAGAGTCAGCAAATTTCAGGCTTTTAGAAGTTCAACGGATAAATAACCCGTTGCCTGTTTTTTTAAACAAATAAATTGCAAGAAAAAGAGAAAAGGAGGGACAACCAACAGGAAACTTAGGTGAAAAGATACGTAAAAGATATCAGTAATCACAATCCATGGACTTTGTGTGGCTCCTGATAGAGACACTTTTTAAAACTTTGTTTAATGAGAACACCAGGAAAATTTGAGCATTCACAAGGTATTTGATAGAATGGAATTAGTGCCATTTTTAAGATAAGATTGCAGTCTTTTGTTTTTTTTTTTTAATGCCTGTGTATTTTAGAGATATAAAATGAGTTACTTACTAGTGGAAATGATAGATGATATTTGCTTCCAAAATAATCCGTGTGTAGTGGGAGCTGGTGGGAGTACAAATGAAATGAGAGGGGCCATGAGTTGATAATCATTACATTTGAGAAACAAGTATATGGTAATCCACAGTACTGCTGTCTTTCCTAGTGTATATATTTGAAATTTGCAATAATAGACTTTTCCGAAAAAAGGAAGGAGAAGAACTTAGTGGTTCATCCCTACAGTGGGATTCCATGCAGCCAGTAAAACGAATATTGCTGACCTACGGACTCTGATGGCGAAACATGTCCAAGATGCTAGGAAGGGAGAAGAGCCAAGCGCAGAGCTGTAGGTGTCATATGTATTTGCATAAAAGGAAGAGAATCTGTGTAGATATGTGCAAAGAGATGCCTATGCATACATTAAACATTTCTGGAAGGGTCCACATGTTGCCTCAAGGAAAGGAAACTGGGGATGCTTAGGAAGAGGTGGGGAGTAGTCTTACTTCTCACCACATGGGTATTGTTGATTTACTTCTTTTTTTTTTTTTTAAGATTTTATTTATTTATTTGACAGAGATCACAAATAGGCAGAGAGGCAGGCAGAGAGAGAGAGAGAGAGGAAGGGAAACAGGCTCCCTACTGAGCAGAGAACCTGATGTGGGGCTTGATCCATCGAGGTCTGGGATCACGACCTGAGCCGAAGGCAGAGGTTTTAACCCACTGAGCCACCCAGGTGCCCCGTTGATTTACTTCTTAATTGGCATTTTCATTCTGTCCATGAATTTCTTCTTAAGAAAGAGTCTCCATTCCATTTGGAGGTGGGAATGCCTGTAGGGTTCACAAGTCCAAGAGCCTGAGCCTCCTCAGCTGAGGCTCTGTGCAGGGGATGGACCTGTGGCATCATGTCCAGCAAAGGCTAAAAACCCACATGTTGGAGTGGCCGCTATGATTACGAAATGGAAGCTGTGCATTGAGACTATACTTGCAGCAAGTTTAGGGTGAAAGAGAATGTGGTCTTCAAAGCTCCCACAGAACCTGGGACGAACAGGGAGGGAATTACGCATGCCGCCAAGCCAGCTCTTCTTACCAACAGTCAGCTGTTGGTTTTTGAATGCATGCCCTTCAGAATGTTGTGAGCCTTTGGTTAATTTCCGGAGTTCTGAAAAAGTGGATTTTGACTGTTTTGGCCAGTGTTCTTGTTGCTTGTGTGGAGGAGCGGATTTTCGGGAGCCCTTACTCTGCCCTTGCAAGAAAGTGCTTCTGGACTCCCTCTCCCTTTGGAGACACTGAGTATTCTAAAACCTTTCTGGACAACTTCACCAAGAAGTCCCCTGATGTGTGTTCTTTCCGCTTCTCTGGCATTACCTTCTTTCTCTGTTTTCTCCTGTTACCACATAAAACTCTGTCTCCCTTACCAGGACTTCTCTGTCCATCCCTTCCCCGCTCCCCAGAAATCCTACTTAATGATGATTTACTCTCCCACCATTTCTTCCGTCTGTCCCCCTGCCCGCATGCAGCGGCCTCTCCCTTCTCCCTGCAAGCATGCTCTGGTAAAAAAGGAAAGAAAATCTGCTTTTTGCTCAGTGGCTCCTTAAGCTCCCACTCCATCTCTCCACTGTCTTCCACCCCCAGACTCGTGGCAGGTCTTGTCTCCATGTGTAGCTTCTCCTTGATGGTAACAGCCAACACTCCACAAAAGCCTGCTCAGTGTGGCAGGCTTTGTGCTAAACGCTTTACCTCTGTTGTTCCATTTAGTTATTATCCTAGCAGTCCGAGGAGCTAATTATAGTCACACCCATTTTCCAGATGGGACTACTGAGCCATGGTGAAGTTAAATGACTGGTCCAAGGTCACAGGCCTTGTAAAAGATAGCCTGTTTCTAATCCATGTTGGCTTGACATGAAGTCCATGTTTTTTTCAATGGCTCCCAAAGGCCGTTCCCTGTGAGGAATGTGACGCCGGCCGAGGAAAGGGATAGAGGTGGCCACACCTCTCGAGGTAGTCAGTCCATCCCTTCCCTTGGCACCAGACCCAATCAGATGCATCGTTATTCTGACTTAGTTGCTCTCCCACGGCCTACTTGCCCATAGGGGAGCTCTGGTGTGGAGGAGGGAGTCCAGAGACAGAGGTAGAGAGCCGGGTGTAAAACCTGCCTTTGCTGGCCCGACTATGACAAACTACTAACCAGGTCTATAGAATGAGCCGAAGAAAACAATCTCATGGCACTGTCACAGTCTCATGTGGGAAGGTGCCTGGCATGTAGTAAGCCCTCATGTGCCAGCTTTCGTCCTTAAACCCCTGCAATACAATATAGCTTACCACTCACCACTGCATGGAATAGCTTCTCCTGAGAGGCACAGGGGAGGCCTCTTCTAATTACCAAATCCCTTCCCCGTTCTCGGCTCCCAGCCACTTTGACATTTCTGCAGTATGTTCTGCTTGTGGAAGAAACCATCTATCCCTATTCCTCTTAGTTAAGCCCCCTCCCCCCAATCTACAAAATGCTTCCCCAGTCCACCTGTTGAGGGCTTCTGGAAAGTTCTGCTCAATGGTTCTCAATGAAAATATGCCTCAGAGTCCTGAGGGAACTTAGGAATGCATTGTCCCAGGCCCCAGCAGTCCTGAGCCATTGGCTCAGGTTGGAAAACTAGGACACGTGTGAGTCTTTGTTGTTTGATCCAGTCCTGGGATTGGAAAAAATAACACTTTAAAATTGAAATATCCTCCCCAGTGGGCATGTTTGTCTCTGCAGTTACAAAGAGATTCTCAAGATTGTGCAGGTCCAGTGGCATGTGGTAAAGGAGAGAAGGGACGCTGGGGAGTAATGGGGGACCAGGAAAACAGGGAAGAAGGAGCTCTGTGGGTGCTCCAGGACAGGCGAGGAGGAGCCTGAGTCCCAGAGGAGGGGGCAGGCCCATGTCCTGAGCGCTTGTGGACCTGGGCTGCTCTGTGGCCACGAATAAGCCACTGCTGGTTTCTCCGTCTCTGGCCCCAGGTCTCCACACCTGTGGTGCAGCCTGCCTCCGAGCATGCAGAGAGGTTAAGGCTAAGCCAGGCTCCTGAGAAAGCCCGGTGCCTGTGCCCGCCGGCTGTGGTCTGAGATGGCCCGTGTGTTCTCTGCCCTTGCAGGTCTGGCTGCACTGGAGGTAGCACCCTCGTTCTCCAGGGTCCTGAAGGACTGCACTGTCGTCGAGGGCCAGGACTTTGTGCTGCAGTGCTCAGTGCAGGGGACCCCGGTCCCCCAAATTACTTGGCTGCTCAATGGTGAGTTCCCCCTGCTCCAGCCCCCTGGGCCCTTTGGCCCTGCTTGCCTTCTCACTTGGCTTGGCATGAACCTGCAGGGTACAGGGAGCTCACGGGACCATGGAGTCTGCTATTGGCTGGCAGGGGACGCCGGGCAAGTTGCTATTCCTATCTGAGCCTTGAGCTCCTGCAGCATGGGAATAATGTCAACTGCCTCCCAGGGTGGGGGCTGTGAAGGTGAATTAGATCCTTTATATGAAACAGCTAATGTACGTGGGTGCACAACCAACTTGGCCAGACTCACAGTAGGTCCTCAATAAATATTTGTTGAGTCAATAAGTAAGCAAATTAACAAATAAATGAACCATACTAGAAGTTACTCGTGGAAACTCACCTTTTATTTATTTATTTATTTGTTTATATAAAATTTTATTTATTCCTTTGTCAGAGAGCGCACAAGCAGGGGCAGCTGCAGGCAGGGGGAGAAGCAGGCTCCCTGCTGAGCAAGGAGCCAGATATGGGACTCGATCCCAGGATCCTGGGATCATGACCTGAGCTAAAGGCAGCTCAAGGCAGCCTCCTCAACTGCCTGAGCCACCCAGACATCCCTGAACCTTACCTTCTATTTAGTGACAGTTGGTTTTGGGATTTGTAGACCAGCAATTCTTTTTAATGTTATAGTCCTAGAGACATTCCAACTTTTTTTTTTTTTTTTTTTTTTTGCCAAGTAAGGTCTTCTGAAAAAACTTGCAGTCATATATTATCACTCTTCTCTTGGTAAAAAAAGCCTTTTGATTCCAAAAGTATGGGAGAACTCTAATTTTAGAACTAAGAACAGGGGCGCCTGGGTGGCTCAGTCTGTTGGGCATCTGCCTTTAGCTCAGGTCATAATCCTGGGTTCCTGGGATCAAGCGCCGCATTGGGCTCCCCGCTTGGTGGGGAGCCTGCTTCTTCCTCTCCTTCTGCCTCTACTGCTCCCTCTGCTTGTGCTCTCTCGCTCTCTCTGTCAAATAAATAAATAAAATCTTAAAGGAAACAAAAACAAAACAAAACAAAACAAAAAAGAACTGAGAACAGTCCATCAAGTTGTTGATGTTGAATGGGGTCTGCTTTGGGAGCCCCTGCTTTGGGGATCCACAGGGAGGATGAAGGAAGAGCTCCCAGTCAGGAGACAAGGGCACTTAGCCTTCTCTGCCATCTAGGCTGGGGGACCTTGGACACCCCTCTTCACTCCCCGGACATCAGCCTCTTTATGGGTGAGGAGATGAGCTGAAACAGAATGTTTGGGACTCAGACCTCTCAGGGCTGATAGAACAGGACAGTGGCACCTGTCAGCTATGCACCAAATTGCCCCAGCTGTTTCTACACTATTGACGTGTTACTTGTGAACCTCCCTAGTTGGTATAGTTTGCTTAGGCTTTGCTAGTGATTATCTCTAGTCAGTGAGAAAAGGTGAATATAGTTTTCCCATGTGTCATATTCTTGGACAAATAAGTGACAATTGAAGTCACCCTTCCCTCCGCCCCTCGCTATGGACAGAGCTTCTATGGGATCCTGGAACTGACTACAAAGAGGCAGCCTCTTTGCAACTGGAACAGAACACGGACTTTAAGGACTAGTAATGCATCTGAGTAAGAGAGTTTCACTTCCCTCTGGCTCAGAATCCAGACCACGGGTCAAGAAACATTTTCCATAAAGCCAGATAGTAAGTATTTTCAGCTTTGCTGGCCATATTGTCTCTGTCACAACTACTCAGCTCTGCTGTTGTGGCAGCAGAAAAGCAGCCAGAAACAATATGTAGATGAATAAGTGTGACAGTGTTGCAATAAAACTTTATTTATGGACACTGAAATGTGAATTTCATACACTACTCACAGATCACGAAATATTTTCCTGTTGATTTTTTTTTCAACGATTTAAACTCTGTAACAACTATTCTTTGCTTTCAGGCTATACAGAAACAGGCTGCAGGTCAGATTTGACCCATGAGCAGTAGTTTGCGGACGCCTGGTCTGTACTCCTCAGGACCTGGAAAAGCCACCCTACCTTTTTATTTTTGGTCAATGTTGGCATTTCCACACCATTACCACTAGAGGGCGATCATGCTCAAGTTCTCTGGGCGGCTAACCAGTCTTCCCAGTCTCCTGGTGGGGAGAGTTCTGTGGCTCTCAATTCTGAGTGCCCCGAGCCCGCAACTCCTTTCTGGAGCCACCATCCTATCCCATGTGTGTAGAGCCAAAGTGAGTTATGCTCCAGTAACAAAAGAGATCTCAAACACTTTGTTGGCACATTTCGACAGCAGAGACGCTTTGATAGATGTCGTGGAATGTACTGATGTTCTCAAGGAAGACAGGTTGTAGAGTATCATTTCTTTTCACAAAAAGCCAAGAGCTTTGTGTGTTCAGTCCTCTCGGTCGCCCAGTCCTGGCCCCTGCCTTTCCCCAGCTCCCAGCCCCACCTTTATGAAGGGCAAACTCTCTTCTTTCCCACTCTATGGCATGCTTGCTTGGCAGTCTCTGCAGACTGTCATGGAGACGCGAGGTGTTGCTATGTGCAGAAGAAAACATTGGACTGCAGGGAGAGGACTTCTTTCTGCACTTTCTCCTCCCCCCCCCCACTACCCACCCCCAGTTTTATGAAGTGCAAACCAGGACCCTGGGGCCTGACAGGGGAAGCAACTGACAGTTGCTTCCTATATGGTGAGCAGACACATTCCTGTTCTGAGGCCAGAATCTTCAGTGACGAGATTTTTTTTTCCCCTGGAAATAAAAGCTCACATCCTGGAATGATAAAGTCCCAGGGACGTATAGCATTAAGGAAACCACTGACGTTCATAGCATGCACTTCTATCTCCATGCAGGACTTTATGTGTCCTGAATAAAGGGCCTCTCATGGCAGGGACTCTGGAAAGAAGGGGCCAGAGTCATTTTTAGTTTCCCATATTTATCTTTTCCATGAACCCTAAAATGTACCAAAATGCACCGAATTGCAGCATCAGATTGAGGTCACACACTTGCTTTCTGATGAATATCTGTAGTGGGAAATAGACTCATTATTTCTGGAGACGTCTAAAAGGAGCCAGGAGCCTCCTGTTGTGCCTGAGGCTGGGCTCTGGGCCAGATGACCCTGTGAGCTTCTTTCCAGGCTCAGACTTCTCTGAAGTCCAGGCTATGGATGTTGGGGCTGTTCCTTTAAACAAAATGCACAGAACTATGCCCCCTTCCCTCCTGCATTTGCAGTGCTTCCAGAATCTCTCCCCACAGTCCTTCCAGCCCCAGCCTTGCTCCTGCGCCCCAACAATCACTGTCTCCTTCATCTCTCTCCCTAACACCTGGCTTCCTCTATCCCCTCATAGGGGATGGCCAAACACGTCATCAACCCAGTGGGTCTGAGCAAACATGGTGACTTGACAGCTGCAGCCCCACATTGGGGAGCCTCTCCCACCCCCAGCCTGAGCCTTCCTGTGCTTCCCTCCACAGAGCAGCCCATCCAGTATGCTCACTCCTCCTGTGAGGCTGGCGTGGCCGAGCTCCACATCCAGGACGCCCTGCCGGAAGATGACGGCATCTACACCTGTCTGGCCAAGAACACCGTGGGGCAGGTGTCCTGCAGCGCCC
Organism: Mustela nivalis; assembly: GCF_964662115.1. Classification (NCBI taxonomy): domain Eukaryota; kingdom Metazoa; phylum Chordata; class Mammalia; order Carnivora; family Mustelidae; genus Mustela; species Mustela nivalis. Next base: position 117,880,858 of record NC_139020.1, read on the forward strand.
GGGTCACTGTCCATGGTAGGAGCCTCTGGGCGCCTCTCTAGAAGCATCTTTGATGCAGACACCTGCTTTGGAGAAAGAGCACCCTGCACCTGAAGGCAGGCAGGTGGAGGCAATGGCCTCTAGAGGTCCACAGTCACAAGGCAAAGGCCCCCTCCCCACCCCCTTACCCCAGTGGGGCTGAGGGAGGATGCAGTGGAAAGAGGCAAGGGCTCCCTTGGCTCAAGATGCTTCCAGAGTGGTAAGAAGTCCCCTCACATGGAAAGGTACCCCAGGAGGAGTACTCGCATACCCCCTTAGGATTCAGGGGGTCTCACAAGTGCTGCCTCCCTCACTAGGGGCTTCAAGAGGGTCCCAGGATGTTCCCCTTTTCCTTGGCCCTGCTCCTTCCCACCAGCCTAGGCTGGTTTTCATACATCAGCAGCCTGGTGTCCAGTAATCTGATTACCACGCTCATCCATTGATCCGCACCCAGCCCTTAGTCCCAGGAAGTTCCAGGGGAGTCACTGCACTTGAAACAGAACTGTCTGGGCTGTGGGGTCGGCAGGCATGGTGATGGTACCGGGGGAATGCTCCCCGGGGCCGGGGTGTCCAGGTAAGCCTGCTTCCCTACCTTTCCCCCCTCCCAGGGCCTAGGCCCCTGCTCCCTAGCATACTGGCAGGAGACCATGTCTCTTCCCTCTGCCCCCCAGGGTTCAGCTCTTGGGGGGTGTGGGGTGGTGCTCCCTATAACGTGGGCAACTGCCTTCTGGGAGGACACACGACCTGGTTCCACCGAAAAGGGCAAGGAGGAAATCACGTGCTGGTTACTGCGTTAAATACTTTCTCATTTAGACCTCAGCAGGCCTGGGGAGGCCCACGCTCTCCCTTATTTTAGACCAAAGGGTCTGGAGGTCTCAAAAAGCTTATGCAGCTCCCCCAAGCACACAAGCTGGTAAAGTCAGACTGGGCTTCGAGACGCAGATCCTTGTGACTCCAAGCCTGTGCTCCATCCTATTCCCTTTTCCAGGGTGTGCATTCACTGGCCCATGGGGACAGCCTGGGCCCTGTAGGCTGGGCAGCGTCACCCTATAAGGATTAGGGGTTGGTGCTCTGTGGGGCTCTTTGCCGAAAAGGGGCCCATTCCCAGGACTCCCCAATTTCTCTGAAGGGCGCTAGCATGGAGCCATCACCAGGCCTCTCCTTCCTTCCAGGAAGCCGGTCACACCCAGGAGGCAGCCTGATTCTGGCTACCCCCACCCCTGGAATCTGTCAGCTGGAATTCTGGCTTTGTCCTTACAGGTCTCCCTCCTTTCATGGCTCATTGAAGGGCCTCAGGAAATTGTGATAATGAAACAAAAAGAGATCTGAGCTTCATCTCTTGGGCCAGAGGAGAGACCCTCCCCTTCCCAACAGGGGGGCTCTCTTTGCAAGTCCACATGGCCTGCTCCAAAGCCTAGTAAGGGGCAAGAGGGCCAGGGTGACATCTGACGGATCTATTGCCCAAGACTCTCCCCACTGACTTCAGCCAGTGGCCTTGCTAATCCTGTGCCTGTCCCCACTTGCCTGGGTTTAGTTTGGATTAAAGAGACCCAGCTGAGCTAATAGTTCTTCTGGAGGTGGGGGTCCTTAGATGAAGGATCAAGGAGCCTTTGGGGTCGTTCTCCTTGTCCCCAGGTCTGTGGGAGAAGTGGGGTCTGGGTGACTGCCCATGCACACATGTTTTAAAGCAGAAACAGGTCCCCAGCAAGAGCTCTGCCAAGAGTCTTTGGGGTTTGCTCTGAGAACAGCCCCGCGTGAGTGAGAACTCCCTCCCGGTGTGGGGATTTGCTGGCCTGTGAAGGCCAAACAGAGGCTCAGATACCATAAATGGTGAAGCAGGCTGAGAGACGTGGCCACGCGCGGGCCGCAGGGCTGGGCTGTCGGCACAGGAGCCAGGTTGGCTGAGCCTGGCACAGGGACACCCCTGGCTCCCTGCCCTGGGCGGTCAGGCAGCTCAAGGCCATGTCCTACCCCATCCTCAGCTGTGGAGTTTTTTCTTTACTGGCAGTTCCTGGAGCTCTAGGTCTCTGGGGGCATCTGAGGGGTTGGGGGACCACAGGAGAGACATTTGTTCCCACTGCACCGAGCGTGGTTCCAGCCTCTCCTTAGCTGCCCACGGCCTGACTTTTCTGTTAAGCCTCAGTGTGGCACAGCCACAGTCCCATCCTGGCTGGGGAGCTGACTGGCCTAGAGTGAATCCTGCTGCACCACTAGGTTGCCTGGTCATGGGGGCACCATTCGACCCTCAGGGCCTCTCTTTCCTCTTCCATGCAATGGGGACACTGATAGTCACAGTCCCCAGTACTGAGGATTGAGTTAATGAATACACGGAATGTCCTCAGAACAGAGGAAGGGCTCGATGTGTGCTGTTGCAATTTTGACCAACAGACTGCCCCCCAACCTTTACACACGGTAAAATCATTCAAAATGCCAAGTCTAAGCGGTTTTACAAAAGGACCAACTTTGCCACCGTGGGTGGGCGGCGGTTGTCTGTCCATCCGTGTGCCTGTTCGTTTGTTTTTAGGAAGGAGCAAGAATTCTAGAGGGAGGGAGGCACCTGGCAGAGACACTAGAGCCTGAGGAGGACCCCATTCTAGGGACTCTGGCCACGAGAGGGCGCCCTTGCGATCAGCTTTCCGGGGAGGAGGCGGTTTCCAGGGCGGCTGTGCTGCAGGCTCGCTCAGCCCAGAGCCCCGCATATGCTCCGCGGAACGCCAGGTGTGGGTGCTCTTTCTCACCTCGTTAGCCTTTTGCCAAGGTTTTGCAATCATCCAGAAATCGCTGGCCCAGCACTCTGATGTGATTTCTGCGGCCACTTTACCCAGCTTTCTCTGCCTCTTCTCTGCAACCCCTTTCTCCAAAATCTCCCTCTCTCCCCAGCAAATGTCCCTTCCTTTAGGAAGCCCTCCCCGGGAACCCCAGAATGAGTCCTCTCGCTGGCTAAACTTCCCCTATCATTGTGCTTATTTGCCAATAAATCTGTCCCTAAGTCCCTGCTTTGGGCCAGACATCATTCTAGGGAGGCCCCAGTGAGCAGGGCAGACACACTCTGCCTTCCAGGTGCATGCGTTCTGATGGGGAGACGCACCATAATCACCACCTAGTTTAGTCATGTACTGACGGAGAAAGGTGGAAGGGATCCTTCTGGAGGATGAGTGAGGAGCACATTGGGTGGTGAAGGAAGGCGCTAAGTGGAGGGGACTTTTGAGCATAAACTTCAGGGAGCTGGAGAAACAGGGCTCCAGGCAGGCGGGACAGCAGGTGCAAAGGGCCTAAAATTGGGAGCAAGGTCAGCCTATTCAAGGAACAGGCAGGTAAGCCAGGGTGGTGGGAGCAAAGTGAGAAGGAGTTCAGAAAGAGGGGCAGGGGCACCTCATGCAGGGCCTCTAGGGGTAAGGAGCCCACATTTTATTCTAACTGTGGGATTTCACTCTAATTGCTGGTTTGTCTTCCCTGCTAGACTGTAAGCTCCCTGCAGGCAGGGACCCTTTCTTAGTCATTATTGCCTGTGAATCGGGGCCTCCTCTGTGAGACGGTGTTCAGGGAATGCTTGAAAGCACACAGCAGTAGACGGCCTCTCTAGAAGTATGTCACTTTACCTCTTGACTTCCCTGGGGGCTCAGTGCTCATTGGAGTGTGCCAGAAACCCACCTGCTAGCTCTCAAGAGTCCCTCAACCAATATTCCTTCTCTCTTCCCTCCAGCCCAGGATTAAAAAAAAAAAAAAAAAAAAAAAAAAAATTCCCCAATAGTTAGCCAGGCAATGAAAGCCTTTCCCCACCAACCCAACCTAAGAAGAACACTAAAGGATGATTAATCTAAATTCCTACAGAGCCTAGGAAGATCCGAGAGGGGAGTAAATATTTCAGCGTATTTGGACTGAGTCATTGGGGTCAGGGGGAGACTTCCTCAGGCTAGAATACTTTAATTTATCTCCCCCTGGAGTATCTTTTTCAAGGCTAAAATTCTTAAGTGACTAGATTTACTAACTTGCTAACTGTGCCCATTTTGACTTTAGTGTTTCAGCTTAATGGTGTTTATTTAACTGAGGGCTTGCTGGACCTCTTAAAGGCACCTAAGGACATAAAATGTGGGGAAGGTTTTAAAGAAACTGCTATCTAGAGTAAAAAGATGAAACTTAGAGCATCAGTAGAAGCCCAGTTCACTCTCAGGTTATTAACAGGTGCTGAGTGGGGCAGCGCGGAGCCCTGACAGCCTCCCACGCCCACCTCTCTCCTAAATGAAGCTCGGGAATTTCAGATACTGTGTAATCTGTCCAGTGGTGTCTCCCCTCGATAAACTCTCAAGCACTGGAAACATTTCTGATACTTACCTTAGCTAAAGAGAAATGTATTGAAGGAGGATAAACTTTGGTTTTAATTTTTTTTGGTCTGTCTTCGAAGACCCTTAGCTCGTTCACACACATCTGTCCCAGAAATATTTTTTAAATTCTAGAAAGGCAAGCAGATAAATGTTAAATTATTTTATAACCAATGTTTTAGTTTAATGTAGTTTGAATACAGCAGAAACGGGGTCCTGCATCACAGGAAGATTTCTGAGTGTATGTGTGTCCATATCACAGAACTGAAGCCTTGGTTTACTAATTGGACAATAAGAGATGCAGAACTATCTAGTTGTCCAGCCCCCTGTTGGCCGAATCTGTCCTTTGCTTGCTTGGAGGCCTTGGTCAAGAACACCATCCAGAATAACAGCTTTGTGTCCCTAAAAGCAAAATGTGATCCACGCTATGACTGTATGATGGTATATGATGGTGGTTTCCAGGCCCTCCTTAGGAAGGAGCGCTGGGGGCTTTGGCTGCTGTACTTTTATGTTGAGCATTTGACTGTAACTTCTGAGTCACTCAGAAGGCTGTGGTGGCAGTGATTCCTGCTTCCCGTCCAGCACCCCTGCCATTACTGGTCAGAGATCTTTTGGGGACTGTCCTACGTCATTGTTTCTTTTTGTTCTCTCTTCGCACACTTCTATTCCCGTTTGCTTCTCAGGTTCTAGAGAAGTCAGTGGGAGGGGAGAAAAACCAACAGACCAAAGCTCTTTTTATGATATAGAAGTAGAAGTTTTGCCGAATCACCAAGTAGGTTTATTTGGTTAGGAGAGACTTTTGTTGGAAGAGAAGTTGAGTACTAGGGATTTACACCTTGCATAAATGCCCTGCTCATAGCAAGGGGCTGGGTGAAGGTAAGCTTCCTTTGCCGAGTCCTCTAGAGTCAATGGTCAACGTCATGGCATGTAGGGAAAGGAGGCTAGTCTCTGATCCCTGGACCGTGCTGGATTTTGAGCACCAAATAAAGAAGGGAGGATTGTGCTTCCAGAGCTCCCTTCAGATGGTGATTTACTGAATTTTCATACCCTAAGAGGGCTTGGAGTGAACCAGGTTGGCTGTTGGAATGGTATTTTGCATTGTAATGACTAAGCAAAAAAGCTCAGCAGTGGTTTCCAGCTGTGCCTTTGCAAGAGGTCTGCCTCTGTCCATGAGAGGTTTAAGGAGGGAGGGTGTTAGGAAGTAGGGGAGAGCCTTCCACAACCATTTTCATTTGGTGAATCCAGGGATGCAGGCAAGCTGCTAGAGGACAGGGTCTGAGGCTCTAAGAGTGGGACTTAGTAAATGGCCCTGATGACAATAGGCAGGGGTCCTTAGATAGGGGAGAGTCCTGGGAGCAGGGGGGGCTCCTGGATGGTAGGATGTTTCCCACCAACACCCTCTGTTTACCTCTGTTTATGTGTCTGTGTCATCTGTTTAAGCTCTTTCCCCCAATTTCTTGTTCTAATCTGAAATAAGTTGTGAATGAGCTGGAAGCCTGCAGAGGGCCATTTTCAAGGCAAGCTACTCAAAGTGTAAACATGTGTATTTAATGAAAGCTCGGATCCGATCAGGGTGGCTGATAAAAGGAGACAGGTGGAGAGAATGCTTCTAAGGAGAAACCCCGAAGTGTTTTTCCTGCTAAACCCGTGGAATGGGAAGGAAGCACCCAAAGGGAGGGTCACTGTAGTGTCGAAGGAGGGCTGAGATCACGGCCAGCCCCTGGGACAGAGACTGTAGATGCCTCTTAATTTCAAGCCCAAGAGAAGCTAAAGCCTTCATTCATATCTCCAGCTTTGAGAAATAGCTTATAAAAGTTACTGCATAGGAGCCAATGAGAATGGTAACAAAGTGTACCTGTTGGGTGGGTATTTAACTCTTTCTCTAATTAAGAACTTTTCAGAAATGAAATACTGAGTTAATACCAGTTCATGCGACTGTTCTAAACCATCAGTGTTTTTAATGAGGAACGTTGTTTTGACAGAAAACAACTAATGGTTTAGAAAAGCTGACTTGTCAATTATTTCATTCCCATCACAAGTCCCCTTGTGAATGACCTCCACTTCACAGGTGGAGAGCTGCCGTGGTCAGAGGTAAGGGGCTGCCCACCGCATCAGGCCTACAGCTACTCCGGCCCCGCTGGGTCTCAGGGACGCTGACAGGTTCTCTGTTTGCTGCTTCTGCCTCCCCAGAGCAAGAAGTTAATGTGGGGGTTTTCAGAAACCGTTTCTGATTATTTAAAACAGAGCAAAAGTGGCCAAGGAGAAAGACATCAGAGGGTCAGTGGGGGGCTGGGGAGGGCCCTTCCTTTTCCCTCCATCTGCCCCTCTCTGCCCCACCCTCTCTGCTGTTCCTCCCCCTTCTCCAGTCCCGTCACCAGCTTTACTGGATATGGCATCATTCTTGTTGTCGGCAAACTGCTTCTAAGTATTCTTGATCTCAGGTCTTGTCTTTCCTTGGAGGGCAGGCTTGGTCTGTTCCCTTTCTCTCCAGGTGGAACAGGGCATGTAGTAGCTAGCTACGCTGTTAAATGACAGAGTGAGTCTGTGAGTGACTACAGAGTCACTAGCCAGGGGACCTCGTACCGGCGCCCCAGGTGAGTTCACATTCCATCTTTATTTCTAGGCCGGTACATTAAGGGAGCTTGGCCCTTCCTGGATCCCAGACAGCAGGTTCTCTCCAGGCTTGGTCTCGGCAGAGTGGCAGGAAGCACAGCTGTGAGGAAACCTGGGGTATATTTAGTCTGGCCCCATTTGAGCAGAGACGTCTGTCTCTGGGTCCTGGGGACCCTTCCCTTGCCACCTGTGTGCCATGGCCAGTGCCTGCCCTCCCCAGATGAAGGCGGCTCCCAGTGGTAGTTCCCTGGGCCACTGGGGACCTCTTGCCTCAGACTCGCCCCCCACCCCCGGCTTCAGACCAGAACTATGCCAGACAACCTCCAAAGCTGAAGCCCAGAGGTGCAGCTCTCTAGGGGCACTGGCGAGTCTGGGCATGGACAAACAGTGAGTGAGAGCTCCCACAGGAATCTGGGTGGCTGCCCTTTGTTCTCAGGACAGCAGGGGAGTGTGTCCAGACCAAGCCCCTGGACGTCACATCAGCCCTGGGATCTTAGCACAGGCCTGCTCCCTTTTCTGAGCCTCAGAGAAGTGGGGATACAACCTGCCTTACCTCTGGGGATGTTGAGGATAACGCTGAATGGGCTGAGAGCATCCTTCAGAATCTTAAAGTGCCAGACCCTGCAAGGCATTGTTGTGATGATGTCCCCTTGTTGGCGTCTGCTCTATGTCCTTCCAGAGTTGTCTGGTTCAACAGCAATGTCCTGGTTTGGAGGATGGCTCTCATCGTAGGTACGGCCGCGTTGAGTGCACCCAACCAAAAAAGGTCAGTTGGGTCAGGAAAGGCAAAAAAAAACATGAATTTTTATACTTCTTATGTGTCAGACATTGTTCTAGCTGCCTTACATAGGTTGCTGCTTTGAATCATCTAACAACCCTCCGATATTTATCATGCATTATAGTGATGGTGTAGATAGACGTTACACTTATCAACATGGTAGCATCCAGACCTGATAGACTGTGGGTTGGAATGTTGCGTCATGTCAGACAGCCAGAGCTCCAAATTCAGAGCACCACCTTCTATCTGTCTTCTGGTTTCCTCCAAGTCTCTCCAAGAGTGAGCACGAGCGGACACCATAGTGCATAGGCTACAGATGAGACACAGTAATTTGTTTGGCTTTGAAATTCAGTGCAGTCCACACATCTTTCCCTTTCCACTGGCTAGGCCTCGCTCTGCGTTAGCTGTCCTCCCCTGACAAGAGTCTAGGTTGTGGGTCAGCAGATAAGATCTCTGCTCTTGTCGGGAGTTTGCCGCCGGAGAAGCATAGTTCCCATGCAAGAGATGGTCTCCAGGACATCTGGGCCTTCCCGTCAGAAGGCCTGGGTACGAGCTCTAGGTCTGCCTATGACGCCCTGTGACCTCATGCAGGTCACTTCACCTGCGCATGCTATGGCCTCTCAGGGGAGTGGGTGGTGGGAGCGGGACTAGGGTCTCGGGATGCTAGTGAGGGCTGTTTATCTCAGGCCACTTCCAGAAAACTGCTTTTCTCATGGCTCATGGCTCTGTAATCCCAGTGCAAAGTGTGTTTGTGGGAGGGCTGGTTGGTTTCTCACCCGGTGAAGAATTTGGGGTGGTTGAATGCTAGGCATGACTCAGCCATTCCCTAGCCAGGACTCTGTCACACTGATCCCACGTGACCCAGTCTGTAGGTCTGAGGTCAGATTCATTCTGCCCCCTTGCTTCCAATCATTTCCCTTTACCCTCCTTCCAGGCCTGGGGTGTGGGGAACACAGGGCAGGTCTGGGACCGTGGTGCCGTGGGACTACCATGTCTCCCAGGCCGGGCGCCCACGGAGCAGTCCTCCCATTCATCTGTCTCCTGGAGGGGTTGCCACCGGGTTGTTCTCAAATTATTTTACATATATCCCAGGAGAGTTTTAAGCTATGCATCTGTATTCCTAACAGTATTTACCTCGGGTCATGTAAAAACAAAACAAGTCTGCAGTCCTTGGGTGAGGGCCCCATCTCTGTTTGTTTGCAGCTTATAACCCACAATAATGCCGCCCGGGCAGGTAAGACTGAGTCACTGCCTGTGCCAGCTTCACACAGAAGGTCTCAGTGGTGTTGAGTAGACCCACAAAGTGTGTTCACATGTTCTCTCTTTAAAGCTCCCAAAGCCCAGGGATTATATTGTTATTACCCTAAACACAGGTGAGGCCCTTGAGTTTAAGACAGAGGCAGTGACTTGCCTGGGGCCAGATCTGAGAGATGGTAGGGGCCACGGAGGTGCGGAGGTGCGCCGGCAGCTCAAAGGAGTGTTTGATGTTCCTGCAGCACATAGGAACATAGGAATGCCCGTCTATGTGGACCTCTAAAACTGGGGACTGGCTGAGGTAACAGAGGAGCAGGAACAGGGCGGGGGAGGGGGTGGATCTAGAAGAGCAGAAACATTCTGTCCTCAAGTCTTAGTCCGTGCAGGACAGGAAATTTCTCAACTCTCCTGAGGCATCCTGCTTTCCTGGCCGCTGCAGCCTAGGCAGAGTAAGGAGATGTCTGCACTTCCGGTTCTGGGCCTCCCCGAGCCCACTCCCAGGGCCTCGGGTCAAGGGCATGTCTGTGTAGCTGTCCCTCTGACAGAGGCAGGGATGCTGGGGGCTGGGGCGGAGGCAGCACCAGGACCTGAGTGCACATCCCTGGTCTCGGACTCTGGGTTTACCCTGTCTCCGTGCCCTTCACAATGCACTTGCCTCTGGGGACAGTTCCCTCCAGCATTCTGAGCCTTCTCAGCATCTCCCATCCTCACTCCCGGAGGCTGCGCCCGGAGAGCTCTGCAGTGGGCCCTGTTTTGTTTTTTAGTGCCAAAAGACAGAAACTCAGTGGCAAATGTGAAGTTTGATTTTTCTCAGGTGTGTAAAGCACAGTGGAGATGTATCCCCATGGCTGCTGGCTTTCCAGAAATTTGGTCTATGTGGCCCTTGCTAATAAGAACCCAAAATACCAGAGTCCCTTTCCCCCAAAACTTAGAGTTTAAGTTAGAGATATCGTTAGAGGAGATGAAGAGGAAAGCCGTCTCCCTCCCTACCCCTGCCAAAACACAAAAACAAAAAAGCTCCAGAATGATTAAAGGTCAAAGCCACTCGGCTCGCAGGGCAAAGGGCAAGATCAGAGACTGGTCAGCCACGAGCTCGTCCTGCACCAGGGCCATCCTGCGTGGGTGACGCTAGCTCAGCCACTCTGCTGCCCCTTCCCCTCCGGCTCACAAAAGGCAGGTCCAGGCCCAGCCTGGAGGGCATTCCAAGAACAACAGAAAGCCTATTTGTAACCCCACCTCCCTGGAGAACTGAAACAGGTGAGTGGGTCAACACTGAACCCAGAGAATTGTTCTAGCTTTTGTCTCAGACTAGCTGGTTTACTTCCACCTTCCCTCTGAGATTTTCTTTCCCCAGTTTTCACTAAGATCCTGTTGATGTACAACAAACTGCGTATATTCATGGTGTTTAATTTGAAATCTTCACCCATGAAAACTTCACCCAATTTTAAGAAATGAACTTTTCCATCAACCTCAAATGCTTCCTGGTGCCCCTTTACAATCCTTCCCCATAAACCCCAGGCAACCGCAGATCTGCTTGCCCGGTTGCCCTCCCTAGGTTTTGCATTTTATAGAATTTTATATAAATGGAATCATCCAGTATGTGCTCTTCCTTTGGCTTCTTTTGTTCAGGGTCATTTTTGTGATTTCTCTGTTGTAGTGTCTCATGTTAGTCTGTTTCTTTTTATTGCCGAGTCCTATCCCACTGCATAAATATGGCTCAATCTCCTCACTCACTTGTCAATGGCCACTCAAGTTGTTTCCAGTTTGGGGCCATCAGAAATAAGGCTGCTATGAACGTTTGTGTACAAGTCTTTGTATGGATACATGCTTTCATTTCTTCTGTGCAAATACCCAGGGGTAGAAGGATTGGATCATATGGTAAATGCATGTTTAACTTTTTAAGGAAGTGCCATGCTGATTTGAGAAGGGTGTGTCCCGTGCGTGGGAGGGCAGCGTGGGAGAGGTCCTGGCGCTCCACATCCTCACCCACACCAGGGCTGGGGGTGGCCAGTCTTTTTAATTTGAGTCCCTCTCATGAGAGTGGTATCTTTTGGCTTTCTTGGGGACCTAAAATCTTATGGGAGGGTGTGTAGTCTCACACGGCCATAGGAAATGACAAGGAAGCTCTTCGCTCTGGTTTATGAGAGGCAACAAGGTACGCAGGTAAATGAAAAAATAAGATGACCATCCGTGCATAGAGCGCACTATTGTTTCTATAAGAGAAGAAAATGGAAGAGTATGCCTATTTGCTTGTGTGTATTATATCTGTAGGCCATCTCTGGCAAGACGAACCAGAAACTGAAAATAGGTTGCCTCTGGGGAGAGGAGCCTGATGGTCACAGGTCAGGGGTGGGTGGAAGGGAGACTACACACACTCTCTAGTACTTTTAAAACTTGGTGCCATGGGAGCGTAGCATGTATTTAAAAAGGTGAGTGAAGTTTAAAAAAAAAAATCTCGTAAGGTGGCAGGTATTGAAACTCTCCGGAGGAAGCAGAGCCTTGGCCAGGCTTGGCCCTGCAGAAGCCCCTCCTCTCCCTGTTCCCAGGCATGGGCACCGGCACACCAAGCAGAGAAAGGGGCTCACTGCCTTCCTATGACCTCCAGCCCCTCTCCACGTGTCCCACCTGTTAGCACCTTCCATCTCTGGTGGAAGCCCGAGCCTCGACATAATTGATTGCCCGGCAGTCATCAGGTCCGTGTTTGTCGAATGAATAAATGACTGTTCACCCCCCACTCTGTTGTCTGCTGCACAGAAAAGAAGAGTGACAGGAAGAGCGGGTCCCTCCTGCCCGCAGCTCCCAGCAAGCCTGTCGCACCGGTATTCCTGCAGGGCCTCTCTGACCTCAAAGTCATGGATGGAAGCCACGTCACCATGACAGTCCAGGTGTCAGGTCTGTCTTTGCATCTCTCTCCTTGGGGTTGATGTGAAAACGGGCATGGTTGCCGTATACACATTGCTCTCCCACATTCTGCTCAGATCATCCCCCCCACCAGAAAGTCAGCACAGGACTGTCAGTGGACCCAAAGAAGTGGAGCCTGCTGGTCCCTCTTTTTTGCTTCCTCTGGGCAGGATTTTCCGGATTCAAGGTTAATTCAAGGTGGTCCAGAGGAAGAAGATGACCATAGCTAGCGGGGTGGTGATTAGTGGGGAAACATAATGGGTTCACCTTAGCTGGAAGATTTTGAACACTGGCCCAAAACCAGCTGATGTAAGAACTTCCCAGATCTTAGAAGATACCCTATTGCTCTGCTCAAGTTTAAAGTGAGAAGATAGAGAAGAGGTCCTTCTAAAACCACCAGGTGACAAGAGCATGTTGACCAGCAGCTCAGTGTGAGCTGTCTCAGTTCCCGCTAGAGGCCAGCAAGAGAAGCCTGGGGACTCTGCTGGCACAGACTTACTAAACCAGCTTGTGCCCAAGCATATCCAGAGTGTCTAATCATTGCTGACTACTGATCAGTCTGGAGGCCGCTCTCCTGGGCTTTAGTTCATCCTGAGCTGCAGAAATAATAAAGATGAGCAGTGGGGAAACCAATGGGCTCCCCCTTTCAGGATCCGCATGCACCCCCCCCCCACACCTGCAGGCCTGAGGCACCCCCATGACAGTCCCAGGCTGAGGCCTGGCTGCCTCCCCTGTCCACACTCCTCAAACTGACAGAAAGCAGAGGCGCTCTGCTCCTGGGCTCCCTATCCATGCTGGCTACCCCATCAGAGGTGACCCCACTCTCTCTGTGCTCGAGAGAGAGCCCGACACCACACAGCCTCCATCCTCCTCAGGAAGCAGAGTGCAATGCTACCACAGGGGCAGCTCTCTCCGGTGGCCATTGTTTTATGTTCCCCACCCCAAACTGCTAGAATCTACCCAGGAGAGCAGACAGATAAAACCTGAAAACGCTCTCCACCCTGAGCTGTGTTTGCAAACTTGGGTGAGCTGGCGCCCATGACCGCCCTCAGACGCAACCTTTGTAAGGTGGCAAAATGAGATGCTAAGTGACTTTTCCTCCTGGTGACAATTGACAGAGAAGGGACAACGAGGTCGCCGTGGCATTGCCTGGAGGTGTGTGTGTGCTGTGTGGGGCGGGGTAGAGCAGGGAGCGTTTGCACTTCACACCCAGAGAGCCAGTTACCGTGTTCCCGAGCAGCTTGAGTTTTGATATTTTTTCACTTCTCATCCTTTCTGGTTTCTGCAAATCTGCTGTTAAATAATTATCATGAATATGCATTGAACACTTTCCTTGTGCCAGATGCTTTTCTGATCTGCTAAAGGTTTTTTTTATTTATTTATTTATTTATTTATTTATTTATGTTGGTGGAGCAGAGGGCGAGGGAGCAGACTCGCACTTAGCATAGAGCCTGATGTAGGGCTTGATCTCACGACCCTGAGATCCTGACCTGAGCCAAAAATCAAAAGTTGGACATTTAACCAACTGAGCCACCCAGGCATCCCTCCATTCTGCTATTCTAGTGGGCTATTCTGGGGGACTGTATTCTTTTACTCAATCCTCCCAACAAACCTATGAAGAAGATAGGGTTAGACTGTTTTGCGGATGGGGACACTGAGGCATAGAGAGATTTGTATTTCGTACAGCGTCACACTGTTAAGGGCAAAGTTGCTCCGTGTCCCAGGGAACTCACCTCCTGCTGGGTCTGCCTGCCCTGTCTCCCCTCCAGGGAACCCACCCCCTGAGGTCATCTGGCTTCACGATGGGAATGAGATCCAGGAGTCAGAAGACTTCCACTTTGAGCAGAGAGGCACTCAGCACAGCCTCTGTATCCAGGAAGTGTTCCCAGAGGACACAGGCACATATACCTGTGAAGCCTGGAACAGTGTCGGAGAGGTCCGCACCCAGGCGGTGCTCATGGTGCAAGGTGAGGCTGCGGGGCTGTCGGGGGTGGGGGCAGGTGGGGGCGGGAAAGCGGTGGTGCTGCCATAGCAGGCCAGGCCGTCCAAAAGCACCCTGGAGGTTAGGTAACCATGTGAGCTTACTTGGTTTCCCCCACGGCCCCTGTGCTCCTCTGGTCCCATTCCAGCTCCCAGGGCCAGCTCCCCAGCTCCATCTCAGGCCCCAGTTGAGTAGCACCGCTGTGTCCTGGAGCCTTCTGAAGTCCTTGCCCTCTCTGGGTCATTGGTGACGAGCTGCATAGAGTGCTAGGAGAGAAATCTTATGATATACTTAACAGTTAGGGAGTGAGAGTTTTTTTCCCCCTTTATTGAAATATCATTAACATACAATGTTACATTCGCACAGTGATAGCTTTTGAGGTGAGCTGTGGCCCCTTTGGGTCCTTGCCTTTAGAGAACCTGTATTTAAGAAGAGAGACCAGGAAAGGATACATAAAGCAAATGTCAACTCAAAATTATGCACGTCTGGGGCACCTGGGTGGCTCAGTGGGTTAAGCCTCTGCCTTCGGCTCAGGTCATGATCTCAGGGTCCTAGGATCAAGCCCTGCATCGGGCTCTCTGCTCAGCGGGGAGTCTGCCCCCCTCCATCTGCCTCTCTGCCTACTTGTAATCTCCATCTGTCAAATAAGTAAATAAAATCTTTAAAAAAAAAATGTATGCACATCTCATTGTAGATCAATTGCCCCTAGTCCGGTGAGCTAGGCTATCTCCCCTGGCTTCAGATATATAATACCGTCTTGTCAGCGTTATCCTCAGAGAACATACGCAAGATAGATTTGCCATGAGAACGATGTGCTGTAACTATATATCCAATAAAAGTGATTTCTGGACCAGCTGTTATTTGGGTAATGTGCAGTCTTTGACCCTTACCGGCTGGGAGAGTCCAGTGGACCCTGTCTGCTGAAAGGCCTTCCTCTCTAATTCAACCCTTTGCCGACTTCCAGAGCCTCAGGATGGTACCCAGCCCTGGTTCATCAGCAGGCCTCGCTCAGTGACAGCCTCCCTGGGCCAGAGTGTCCTCATCTCCTGTGCCATCGCTGGGGACCCCTTCCCTACTGTGCACTGGCTGCGAGACGGCAAAGCCCTCTCCAAAGACACTGGCCACTTCGAGGTGCTACAGAATGAGGGCGTGTTCACACTGGTTCTAAAGAATGTGCAGCCTTGGCATGCCGGCCAATATGAGATCCTGCTCAAGTGAGTCCGCGTGTCCGTCCTGCCTCCCCACTACCCCCCCACATTCCTCCCTCCTGTCAAAGTTCCCACCCGGGGTTAGGAAGCCCGTGGAAACCCAAAAGTAATGTGGGGCTGGGCTTCAAGGGAAAAGAAGGGCAAGCCCAGTGCTGCCAACAAGCTTTCATTTCTCCTGCTTCAACGCGAAGGTGTTGACTGAGATCCTGAGCTCCGTTCCCCAGAGTCCCCTGTCTTACTCCATCCTGACTTTTGTTCCCCTATATGGACAGTCTTCCTGCTGGCAGGTAGACTCTCTATATAGAGCCCAGCTGGGGATAGTCATAAAACATGAAACTCCCAACTGGTATGTGGAGAATATGAAAGAGGGAAGAATGGATTAAAATTTGGAAAGCTGTAGGATTGATGGAGTGTATTAGTTACCTATTGCTGTGTAACAAATTACCCCAAAACCAAGCAGCTTAAAATGACAGTTATTGTCTCGCAGTTTCAGTGGGTTGAATGATTTTTACAGGGAAGTTGTTGGTAGGGACTGTAGTCTCTGAACACTTGACTGAGGTGGGAGGGTCCACTTCTAAGATGGCTCCCTCATAGGACTTTTGGCTTGAGGCCGGAGCTCCTTGCCATGTGGACCTCTCCATAGAGCTGCTTGAATGACTTCATGACATGGCAACTGGCTTCCACAGAGCTCTTGATCCTGGGAGGGAATAAGCTACAATCTGCAGTGTCTTTTGTGATTTCCCCTTAGAGGTCACACATTATTACTCCTGTGTATTCTGTTTGCTAGAAGTAAGTCACTAAGCCGTATTAGGTGCCATCTCTTGGAGAGGCGAGTATCACAGAATTTGTAGACATTTAAAACTACTATAGGGAGGTTAACTATGCCCATTCCTCCCCCCAACCGCTTCCTGTTTAAGGTTTTCTAGATTATATGGGAAAGTAAGCTCCATGAAGATACAGTGCTTTGTTCCCAGTGCCTAGAACAGTGCCTGCCCAGAGTCAGCCTTCACTGTTTGTTAAATGAAAGTGATCCAGAAATGTTCTTCTACCTTGAAAATGCTCTCTTAAAATCCCATGCCAGCCCTGGGTTGACAGAGACAGAGCGCCAGCCCTTCGGGTTGCTGTAAGCACTGAGGAGTGCTCGTCTGACCTTGACCCTGCAAAGAGGATGTGGTGCCCCATGACACATCTGTCTGGAACTGCCCTGGCTCAGGTGCAACCCTCTTTGCAAGGGGCTTGCTCCCCTGGATAAATCATTTCCCTGTACTCAGAACATCGTGTTCGAGGCTCTGAGCTACATGCCATGTAAAAGCTACTGCCATGATTGAGCCCTGTTCCCATAATCATGACAAAACCCAGGGTGTGGCCCACCACTTGAGTTCTTTCTGGGTATGCGCTTTATGCTTGTTATCAGTTAGCTTTTGATGCATAACAAAATACTCAAATATTTAGTGGATTTATAAAAAAAAAAAAAAGTTGTCATTTATCATTTCTTTAGATGTACCAGGAAGTTCTGCCTAGCTGGGTAAGGTTTGGCAAATCTCAACTGAGCTAATGCCGTGTATATTGTCTGCTGTGGAGATGGTTTGTCGACTGGCTGGTCATCCTGCAGGACAGGACAGAACACACCAGCAGCCTTTGCCTTACACCCAAACCAGTTAGTATTGGGAAGGCACATCTGCCTTCAGAATAGAGAAGAGACACACTCTTCCTCCCCTAGGCCAGTACTAATGGTAGAAACGGGCGACACATGAGTCTGGAGCTAGTCTGCATAGAAGGAGTCGTGCTACGGGACAATATTCACATTACTTAAGCCAAACATCCTAGAAGAGAGAAGCTCCTTGTGGGATTTTGAGGACAATAGGCAGAGGTTCAGCAAATGAGTAAAGGCTTGGCTGTCGAGGGCACGTTGAAGCTCTGAGCTGGAAAGGGTAGGGAAGAGCAAAGCAAGGGCTGTGGGAAGTCTGCCAGGCCCGAGTGGAGGGTTGCACTGGGAGGTCGGCAGGCAGACTGTCTGGGCCCAGCTGGGGACAGTCATAAAACTTACGCTGTCCCAGCTGGAAGAGACTTCAGAAGTTATCTAGCCGACTCATCGTTTAATGATGGGGGGAAGCAAGGTCTCAGGGTCATGGATTTGCTCATGGCCGCCCAAAAGCAAGTCACAGAGCCCAGACTGGAACCCTCATCTGTTTTAATCAGATTCTCTCCCTTTCCTTTTTTCTCCCAAGTGCATGGGAACTTGGGGAACCCAGGAGGTTGCCCCGGAGTCTCCATTCACTCGGTCCTTGCCCCTCTCCTCTCCCCAACGTCCAGCCTCTTCGTTCCTTGGGGTTGCTGTTGCCGTGGCCTTGGCTCTGTCCTCAGCTGAGGAGCAAGTCAGGGAAAAGTTCTCCTGCGGAATATGTGCCAGGTCTTCCAGGAGGCCCATTCCCCTCCAGCTTTTCTCATCCTGACAGAAATCAGCCCTAGACCCAGGACAGAATGCCTTTCAAGGAGGGAGACCAGATAGCTGGGAGGAAAACGGGGTTGGTGGGGGGGGGGTCCTATCTGTCCCTGCTACAGCTATGGCTGGATGGCTTCTGCCTCCCCTGCCTTAACGCTTGTCTCCTGAACTAAAAGAGGAAATGTCAAAAAGTCAGTTCCAAATTCCAGCTGAAATATTTTAAAGATTGAGACTTGCCAGGAAATTAGTTCTTTAATTTTACATGTAAAACCCATTCCAGGGGAGGGTGATTCAGAGTGGGACAGGGTCCAAGGCTTTGTAACAAAAGAGTGGGCTTCTCATTCAGGATTTGGGAGGCAGGAGTAGAAAGGGTTTCGTTACTTTGTAAAAGGCGCAGCCTCTGGGGTCTTGGCCCCATATATTCTCTTTGGCAGCACCTGGGCTGGGTATGGGGCCGCATCCTCAGCCCTGGGCCTTCCTTGGTAACTGAATATGTTGATACAGATCCCAAAGATGGTCTCAAAAGGCTGTTTGGCTGGCTAGATTATCTGGTATGTAGGTCCCAGGTCAAAGGCCTTTCTGACCTGGGTAGACCTTGTTTGAACCCATGATTTGTCCAACAGAGATTTAAGTTTATGGCTGCAGAAATGGTGACCCTACCTTAGTGGGCCAGCCATGGTATCCCAAGTTCTTCATCTCTGTCTGCCTCTCAGACTTCCCCAGGTGCCAAAGGCTTAGGCCTGGAGATGGGTCAAACAGCAAGCCACCCGTGCTCCCTCCTTAAGGGCGGGCGGTGGACAGCAACAGAAGCTCTCTCCTGCTTCCCCATGGGGAGCTAGAGCTCACTCCAGCTCAGGGGACAGGCTGCCCCACCATTTAAAGCCTCTGGTAGGTTCGGCTGGGGTAAAGCGTGGCCTTCTGGTTGGCGTCTGCTCCTGATTTTTGCATCCAGCTGCGTCGTACCTGTGGCAGGAGGAAACTCAGCTGGGGCAATGTTGGAGAGCACAAGCGGGGAAAACGCGGCCGTTGGCCTCCTGGCCTTCTGCTTCTCACCAGTCGTGGGCCCCACACCCTGTGTTTGAAAGAAAAGCAGGGAATGAATGGCCTCATACTGGCCAGTGGCCTGGCAGAAGTGGGGTGCCAGGGAGCTTGGCCTCATCCACAAATGACCTCCTGTGTTTATTCTACAAGTTGACCCAAAGCCCTTCTGTGAGCCTTCTGTGCCAGGTGCTCAGGATGTCCTGAGGGCCTCTTAGCCTTCCCAGGGCCTGGAACCAAGGAGGCACCTGACTGCTGTTTGCTGAACAAAGGAACAGCCAAGGGCCCCTTTCAACTGTCCAGACCTTGAGGCTCCCTGAACCTTGAATCGATGCCCCTGAGAGCCTGAGCTTTGACAAAGGTGGCCAGGAGGGGACCCCAATGGATGAGAGAAGGGTTGGAGGACAGCACAGATCAACCTCTCCTTGTTTCAAATGGGTCTCCCTGCTTGGGAATGAGCGGCAACCCCCCCACCCCAGATCTCCTGCAAATCGTCCGCTATGCTGTGGTGTGGCAGTGGGTGATCTAGACCTCGCCCTCCACAGGGAGGGAGGCCAGGCAAGGTAGAGAGCCACATATATCAGCCAGGGCTGTGTAAACACATGCTTGGGGGGCCATCCGTGGAGGGATGACAGAGCCTGTGCACATGTTTCCAGATGCGTCCCTGCAGGTGCAGTTGGCGAGCAGGTAAGGGCCCGTATCTGCACGCATCCATGTGTGCTGTTGATGGCCGCGTCCACACAGAGGCATGTGCATGTGCATGCACGCACTCACATTACACACCCCACAGGAGACTGGTACTGATGAGCCCTGCAGGGCGGAGGGGGGAAGGTTACAGCTCCGGGATTCAGGGAGACCTGTGTGTCCATCCCTTTTCCTGCTGGTTGGCCTTGTGAACTGAGGCCAATGACTTAACCTTTAGAAGCCTTGTTTTCCTTATAAAACCAGTGCTGGCTTCCCAGAGATGTCATGAGATGCAATGAGATGGATTATGTAAGGCACCTGTTGCAGAACTTGGCTCGTCTGTGGTAGGATCTGAGGCATGTGCTGGGCCCCGCAGTGCCAGTAAGATGGTTACACAGTGGGGAATGAGTAGGAGAGCAGGAGAGCCTGCGATGCCCAGCACAGCCTCAGAGAAACTCCCGAGTCTCCTTCCTGAACCTTTCAAATGGACAGAATGGTGCTCCATACCTCACTGGTGCATTGTAGGCACAAAAATGAAAGGTGGAGGGCCCTGTCTCTAATGGGAGGTTCTCACCATGAAGAGTCGCCTCTGGCTCTCCGTCCTACCCACCCCACCCCCGACTTTCCCCCTGCCTGGACAACCTTGGCTGGTCAGAGCTCAGAACCGCCAGCAGATGGCAGCCATGCAGGGTGGGAGGGCTCTAAGTCCCCGCAGCGCCAGCAGGCCGTAGTACTCCCTGAGCAGGGGCAGAGGAGCTTCAGTTAGCCACACACCACAGGGACACTAACTTTTAACAGTGGGTTGAAGACTCCAGAGCCCTCCCCATCTGAAGGAAGGAGAGAAAGGGTCACTCCTGCAGGAAGACACCTGTTTGGTTTTTAGCTGATGGGGAGGGATGGAAGAGTGTTTTCACTTCTTGAGCAGGGGAAGGACCAGTTGGCGGAGGAGACCCTGTGCAGAGAGGACAGAACCACCTCTGTACTGAGGGAGCGTGGAGTCAGACTCAGGTCACCACACGGAGCTGCAGGGACTAGACCAGCAGCCCCATCACACCCTGGCAGGTGTAGACTTCAGTGTTGAGTGATTGTATTTAAATTGAGTGATTGGATTATTTTTGTAATATACTTAGAGAAAAGTATTCCTACTTCTGCATGTCCGTCTAAGCTGTTGTCCAGAAGGCTTTTTTTCCCCTTTTTATACAAAAGCTGGGGTGGGGAGGAGGGTGACCAAAGCAGGACAGAGCCTGCCCTAGATCGAGGTCTTGTGTGGGTATTTGGGGTCACAGCTAAGCCCATGGCCCCCTCTTTCCTGGAGTAAACCGGCCAGCCTCTGGCCGAGTTCCTGCCTGCCTCACCCTCCTCGAAGCCCTGGGCTGAGTAAGGCCCTTGGCCCCAGAGCCTCTTGATATGTATCCATCTCTCAAATCCTTCAGGAACCGGGTTGGCGAATGCAGTTGCCAGGTGTCACTGATGTTACAGAGCAACCCCACCAGAGCCCCCCTGCGGTGAGTGCCCCCAGGAGGTGCCCGGCCAGGCCCCCAGGCCATCTACCCCCTCCACTTTCCTCTTGGGCCCTGCAGGCCCAGCCCAGCAGCCCCAGATTATTTGTATCCTCCAGCAGAGGCTGCTGAGCCAAGAGGGAGAGATTGGAAAGGGAATGAGGGAGGGAGAGCAGGGGAGGAGAGGGGGGTGAATTATTATTTTATTTTATTTTTTTTGCACACACCCTTATAAGGCTACTGAAGTCATTACCGATGTAACAAACCAAGTAAGCAAGCAAGAGCCTCTCACCAATGTTCCCTTCTATAAACACAGCCTGGTCAGCCCCAACCTCCCCTTCCTCCTCCCCTCTACCCTCCCTCCCTCAGGGATTTGCTCTCCCCTGACGTTCTTTCTTACCCGGCCTCTTTTCCTCTTGCTACTTTCCTTTTTCCCTTCACTGGTTGCAGGGGGAGGGAGCCTGCCAGCTGTGAGGGCCTCTGCAGCCAGGGAGCCGGTGCTGATGGTGGTGGCCGTGACTGCTGTGGGACCCTGAGGCCCGGCTGGCCTGCGAGAGGGCAGGGTTGGCCGGAGGAGGAAGACGGCGAGGACGTTCGGGGGGTGCTAAAGAGGCGCGTGGAGACTCGGCAGCACACGGAGGAGGCCATCCGCCAGCAGGAGGTGGAACAGCTGGACTTCCGTGACCTCCTGGGGAAGAAGGTGAGTACCAAGACCGTGTCAGAAGAAGACCTCAAGGAGATCCCAGCTGAGCAGATGGATTTCCGCGCCAACCTGCAGCGGCAGGTGAAGCCGAAGACGGTGTCAGAGGAAGAGAGAAAGGTGCACAGCCCTCAGCAGGTCGACTTCCGCTCGGTCCTAGCCAAAAAGGGGACTCCTAAGACCCCGGTGCCTGAGAAGGCACCGCTTCCCAAACCTGCCACCCCAGATTTCCGCTCGGTGTTAGGCAGCAAGAAGAAATTACCAGCAGAGAACGGTAGCAACAACGCTGAGGCCTTGAATGCCAAGGCAGCAGAAAGTCCCAAGGCTGTGAGCAATGCCCAGCCTTTAGGGTCCCTGAAACCCTTGGGCAATGCCAAGCCTGCTGAAACCCTAAAACCTGTGGGCAACGCCAAGCCTGCCGAGCCCACGAAACCCGTGGGCAATGCCAAGCCTGCTGAGACCCCAAAACCCATGGGCAACGCCAAGCCTGCTGAGACCCCAAAACCCATGGGCAACGCCAAGCCTGCTGAGACTCCAAAACCCATGGGCAACGCCAAGCCTGCTGAGACCCCAAAACCCATGGGCAATGCCAAGCCTGCTGAGACCCCAAAACCAGCTGGGAAGGAAGAACTCAAGAAGGAGGTTAAGAATGATGTGAACTGTAGGAGGGGGCAAGCAGGAGCCACAGATAATGAAAACAGGTCAGAGAACCAAGGGACAGCCCCAACCTTCAAGGAGAAGCTACAAGATGTCCGTGTGACAGAAGGCGAGAAGCTGCTACTCCAGTGTCAGGTGTCCTCTGACCCCCCAGCCACCATCACCTGGACACTGAATGGAAAGACACTCAAGACCACCAAGTTCATCATCCTCTCCCAAGAAGGTAACAAGGGCGAGGGCTGGGGAGAAGTGGGCTCTGTACCAGGTCCACTGCAGGCTCCTGGAGCTTTGGGCTTGTGGACTGCTGCTCACAGCCCAGAGTCTGGGCTGGAATGCCAGCCTCTGTGCCCCCTTCCCTGACAGGAGAGGTGCCCTGCTCCGGGCCCTCGGGCACACACTCCATCACTGGGCAGTGAGAGGTGGGTGTCTGGTCCTATGGCACATGCCTGGGCCTTGGCATCTGTCCGGTGAGATGCTTCATGGCAGCCCCAGCTGTGGCTCCTCAGAGAAGCCCTAGGCCTGAGCTAGAGCTCCACGGCTCTGACATGGAGGGGTTCTGTTTGCAGGCACGAGGGGACTGGAGGGCCAGAGCCCTCCCAGGGCTCAGAGCTGAGAGTTGCTTTCGCAGTGGGATTTTAAGTTTGGGGAGGGTGTACAGTGACAGGTTGGCACAGGATTGTGATTTGGGGTCAACAACAATTTAAGTCTTGATAACATTGTGGGTTTGAAAGGATCTGTGGGGGAAAGCCAAAACCCCAAACAGCCCCTACGGCACACTCTCCTGGGCGGACAGAGCCACTCGCTTCCTAATTTGGATGAGACTTTTGTTTGCTGGTATTTCACATTCTTGGGTTGTGGGGAGAAGGGGGGCCACTAAATGCTGACATCTGGGGCCTTTGGGGGTCTGGAGTTGTCAGATGGGCCAGTTTATACCTAGAGAAGAGATGGGGGTAAGAGGGGCATTTTCCCTGGACCTTCAATTTGGTTTGAAATGTTTCAGCCAAGCATCCCAAGCCTGTATGGGAGCTCCCTTTCCGGCAGACTTCCCACACACCACTCTTGTGGCCAGTGCTGGAACAGAGCCTGGCCTGAGCTAGGGGCTGATACTGGTGGCTCTGGACAGGGCAGGGTACAAAGTTCCCCAGGAGGTGGCATTTTACCCTTAAGGGGTGGAGGGCGGCAGGCAAGAAGAGGCCCAAGTGGACAGGTCCTGTGCAATTGGGATCAGCGGAGCTGTCAGAAACTCCCCACACCATGCTGCTCCCCTTTCTGTCTGCTGACTGCACCCCCCACCACCCCTCCTTCATCAGGCTTCCTTCCTTCCTCCTGAAACCCAAAGGAAGCATTTGAAGAGAGCACTGTCCCTCTCAGCCCATGATGAAATTTCTGTCTTCATTCTGCAACTCAGACAGCAAATCAGGAAGAGCTGAGTATTTGAATCTAAGCGCTAGAAGATTCAGGGGAAATTGACCAGGAGAGAGAAGATGCTTTCTTTTCTGCTATTGTGCTTATAGGAGAACTTTTCTCGTGTGGCTATATCTCCAGATTGGTAGGGTCCTCCAGAAGGCATACCATGCTCCTCCCTGCCTCTGTTAGCTTAGCCTCCCTGTGGTCCACACACAGGTGGGCATGGGGGATTGCTACAGTGGGGTGAACTGTCTGGGCCCTTGGATGGCACACCTTCCCTGTCACCCCTGTGGGCTCCTCCCAGTTGGAAAGCCTTTGGTAGAACCAGTCTGAGACTTTGACTGGGAGCGTCTTCCAGGTTACCCCGTGGTACTCTCCAGGTAGGATGAATGGTGGGCAGGTGCCCGTCCCTGGGACATATGCACAGTGGGAGGGAGAACGGTGCTTACACCCTCTTCAGGGAAACTGATGTTGGGACAGCTGAGGACAGAGCCCTGAGCCACGCAGCTGCCGTGAGACCTGTGTCTCAGGGCCTGTAGAAGCACTCGTAGCTGCTTATAAACCATCCCCTCAGCAGAGCAACGGGAGCAGACCTCAGCCCTGGTCTCAAACACACGCCTGAGCCATGGCCTTGAGTCTGTGGCATCTGCTGTCACTGAGCATTCAAGGGCTATTCCAGTATCGCCTCCCACAGAAACCAGCTCAAAGGAGCAGTTTAGGTCCAAATCAGAGGAAGAAGACATGATTGAAAGAAGGCCAGCACAAGGAGAGGATATGGGAAGGACTAGGAGCAGAGAGACAGCCCCGAATTCAGTTCCTAAAACATACTCTAAATATTTGTAATTCTCCTTTGAAAACCAAGAATAGCTTGCATGAATTGAACACTGTGCGCCAGACTCTGTCTGAGGCTCTGACAGCCCGTTTCACAGAGAAGTACACTGTCTTGCCCAAGGCTGCTCAGCTAGGTGTCACAGAGCTGGGGTCTGAACGTAGGCAGTTGAGTTCTGACGTCCAGACCACTAAGCTCTATTACCTCTTAGCCCCTTCTTGTCAGATGTCCGCACACCAGTGCGGCTGAGAGAGCTTTCAGGACCCGCTCACCGGCAGCGTTGTCCAGCCAGGGAAACTACTCACGTCTGTCAACTCCTCAACCTTGCCTGCCAGTAGTTGTGAAGAGGCTGGGAGACTGGTGGGGCCCTCTGGGCCTGCCTAGTTTCTGGTATTTTCACTGTAGTGGAGGACGCAGGTCTTGACAGGGACCGGTCCGCCTTGCCACAGTAGGGAGAGTACCTCATCTGAAAATACCAGCCCTGTTTTCTGTCCGTCCCTTCTCCGGAGGCTCACCCTCCAAGTCTTCCAGAGCCTGGGTTAGACCCGGACCCCAGGGAAAAAGCCCATCTGGAAGCCTTATCCGTGACCTCTTCCGCAGGCCCCCTGCCAGAAGCCAGGCACGCGGAGAGGTGTGAGTAGATGTGCTCTCCACAGATCTGGAAAGAGGGGACACACACCCCCAGTGATAAACCTATTCCAGTCAAGTGGCCGAAGGTGAGCTGGGAGGCGTAGGAGAAGAGGGAGCTGAGTGCTGGGGCCGCAGGAAAGGCTGGTGCTGAGTGAGCCGGGCTGGGGCTCCAGGAGACCTATGGGCTTCCCAGGCAGGAGCTCCAGCAGCAGCAGAGGTGGGCCTGCTCACAGCACGGGAGGGCTGGAGAGGAAGGCAGGGCCCACAGTCTCCTAGGTCGTGCTAAGGAACTCGATTCTGGAGGCACTAGGCAGCCACGTAAAAGCTTGGAATGAGGAGCAGTGCACATAAAGCTGGGGGCTTAGGGGTTTTGATTGTGCCCAAAGACAAGTAAAGAGCCTATTGAAGAGGTGGAGGAGTAAAGGGGACTGGACTAAGAAGGTAGCCATGGCACAGATAGGAAACAACCAGTTCAAGAAGCAAGGACAGAGTTAGGAGAACCTGTTGCCTAGCTTGGGAGCAGGGGGCGGATAAAGAAGAGGAAGGAGCGGAGGACCCGTGTGCCAGGGTCTGGATGACTGGGGTCATGCTTCTAGGGGTATCCATGGCAGTCAGCTGGTGGTTTGAGGTGGTCTGGAGGGGAAGGTTGAGGGGATAGCTAAGGGGCCTCTCCGTCCTCACACTGCCCTCAGCACCCTCTCCACCAACCCCCACCCCTCAGCTGGGAATCCTTCTTGCTTCAGTGCACTGCCCTGTGCTGTCAGCTCGTCTAAGAACAAACCTGACTTCTTCCGCTCTCCTTGCCAGACTGTTGTCACTAGCCTTTGGCCATAAGAGACTCCTGCGCTCCCTTCCCCCACCCATGGGCATGTACAGCCACATACCTCCTGCTAGTGGATGCTGTTTACAGGTTCACGAGGCTTCTCGGAGCCCTGTAGCTTGGATAGGGCTCATAGCCTGCAGGTCCCCCAAAACATGGTCATGTCCACCCCATTTAGCATCAAGGAGAGCAGAAGAGGTGTGACAGGAGTCCGCTGGAGTGGACTGCTAATTTGAGGGGGCGGGGAGGGGGGCACGTGGAGATACCCTTCCCCTCTCTGCATTCCCAGAGCTGCAGGGTAGATGGTGTCCACTTACAGTGGCTGGGCCTGCCCTCTGGGCCTGCCTGGGGACTGCACCTGAGCTCCTCAGGCTTTGGCCTTGGCCTTGACTGAAGAGTGGGAGGGATGGCCAGTGAGCCAAGGGGAACTCTGTGCTGCTCCTGAGAAGCAGTTTCATCTTTATGCCCTATTTCCTGTCCCCAGGCCAGGCTTCTCTCGCTGGCAAACATCGCTCCCACTCTAATGAGAATTCACTTTTGTTGCTGTTGTCAACAGATGATTCATTTTTAATCACCTTTGGTGTGGGATCTGGCAAAGACTTTTTAAAAATCTATGGAAGTTCATTCTGTAGAACACTAGGATTTATGCAACCCCTACTGTGTGCAGGGCAGTATTGTGTATGCATAATCCGTTTGAAGAACTCTGAGGTCGGAATTGTTTCCTTTCAGAAACTCTATGGTCAGGGCTCCTGGGGGGGCTCAGCTGGTTAAACCTTTGGCTCAGGTCATGATCTCAGGGTCCTGGGATTAGGCTCCCTGCTCATTGGGGAGTCTGCTTCTCCCTCTCCCTCTGTTCCTCTCCCTAGCTTGTCCTCGCGCGCTCGCTCTCTCTCTCAAAAGAAAAAAAAAATCCTATATGGTCTTTTTCAGTGGTAGGTTATATGTGACTAAATGTTCCTTTCTCTTGCATAGATCCTCCCAGATCACCTGCTATAAAAAATGTGCCCTGGTTGTTCTCAGAATGGCAGATTTTTTTTTTCTTTTTTCTTTCTTTTTTTTTTTTTTTTACTGTGACTGCATTCCAGGCTCAGGAAGAACATTCATAATAGACACAGTCACTGCCCTCTGAGAACTAGTGGGGGAGACAGACATGCATTTCAGCAATGGCCTTGGGACACATGTTTGGAAAAAGGGAAACTCAGGGCACAGAAGAGGGCCGTCTGTGGCTGGGGATGCTTATGGGTGACAGGGAAGGCACCATCCCTGAGGAGGTGACCTGGAGCTGAGTTGTGCTGTCCAGACCTCCTAGGGGACCAGGTTAGGGAGGCACCGCTCACTGAGGGCCTCCTCAGAGCATAGCCTTCAGGACTTTGAGCCACCTTCACCCCCCTGGCCCCTCCCACACACCCCTCTTCCCACACACTTGGAGTGAGATGGGAGATCTTCAGACCCTATGCCCCCAAGAGGCTCTCTCAGGGACAGTTCAAGCTGAGGCATTTATTGGATCTCTGATTCTGTGCTGCCTGCTCCCATCCCCCTCACCTCCCTCTCAAAATTCCCCGCCAGGCTGAGGCTTCTCTAAAAAGAAAAAGAAAAAAAAAACCAACTCTGGGAAAGGGTTTTTTTCCTGGAGGTCAGGAATAAGCTGTCCCACAGGAAATACCAGATTTTTCAATCTGGGCTAGCCTGCCTGGGGGCCCCTCCCCCAGCCCACGCATGTGGCCAGGGGTCCCGGCTTTGGGCAGAGGGAAGAGCTCCCTGCTCTGCTGCGTTCCTGGCTGAGGGGCTGAGAGCTGTGGTCTAAATGCCCGACTTCTGGCAGGCTCACCACTGTCTCAGCAGTTGGTGCCATTTGGGCTTATGGCTGAACCCGGGGCCAGGGCGGGTCTGGGGGGGTGGACGTCGGTGCTGAAACTGAAGGTCCGGCAGGGATTCAAGCAGAATATTCACCAGGAGTGAAGTGTCTGCTCACAGAGCCTTAGCCTCAGACTGAAGGGCGGTGACAAAAGGGGGTACGTTTCCTCTAAGCCTCAAATTCGGGGACCAGAGGTCATCTTAGCATCTTCCTGTCCTCCCAGATGAGTAGAAGCATCTCTCTAGAGAGGACCGTTCCCTCCAACCCAGATTCCTGTGCTTCACAGTCTCACTCCCATGATGGATTTCCTAAAAATCCAGCCTGAGTCCTTTCTGGTTCAGCGTCGGCAAAGTCTGTCTCCTAAGGGCAGTGGGCAGAGATGGCGACTCGATGTCCCCCTGGGTGGGAGAACATAGGGAGGCCTTTCCTGAGAAATGGGCTCTGTGTAAGTAGGAGGGAGGTGGTGGTTAGCACGACATTTCCCTGTTGAGGATACTACCCAGGTGCCAAGAAGCAAAGGGAATTAGTATGCCTCTGCTGTCCCTTCTGGCCTTAGTGAGGTTCTCTGAGTATCCTTGTATCTGTTGGTCAAGTCTGGGGATCTGCCTAATGGGGGTGAGGGTACTTTTTGAGATCCGTGCTTTTTGGCCTCCCTTCTGGCCATGCTGCCCCGCATACACACCTGGGATTCACACTGCTCAGCCCACCCAAGGCCTAGAGTTTGTGCCAAGCCACTGGCTGGGGGAGTAGGAGATGGAGGAAGTGAGGTGGCCGAAGCCAGTAGCTCCAGGCAGCAGGCTGCAGCAGTCCTGGCTCTGTCCTCTTCCTTGTGTGATGACTGCTGCCCTGACAACAGGGGCAGCTTTGGGCAGAGAGCCATGCTGTTGGCTTGTTTGTGTGTCTGAAGGCAGGAGCTAGGGTGCCACTGCCCTCCTGCCTGGCCCAGCGGTCCTGGCCCTCAGCTGGACTTTCCTGCACCCTGAGGGAAATCCCCCCAGGGGGTATCCCACAGAAGTAGCCAGAACCCCGCTTCCTGTGCCTGCCCAGCCTGACTCGTCCTTCCCCCAACCAGGACAGAAGACAAGTGTGCTGGGCGTGGGGAGACCCATGAGGGAAGAAAGGCTTCGCTACCACTCTCTGAGGCAACCAAAAGACAGTGTCCTGAAGGGAGGCCACCCTAGAGTGCCCCTCTCTCAGACCAGTGCCCCTGGTTGGCCATGCTTCTCAGCTCACATACCATTCCTGAGAAGCCAACCCCAGGACGCCAGGCTATAGATACCCTCTCTTCCCAGCAGACCGCCCCCACCCTAGGTCAGTGCCCCTGCTGGACAGAACTCCCGTCTCTAAGATGCATTCCCAGAATAATTACTGTAACTGGGTGTCGCCTTTGCGCCTGCCACTCTTCCTGACACAGGTCTGTAAACGTGTGCCTGGGACCGCTCGTCTCTCTTGGTGGCATCGCAGTCTGAGGCTCGTGGTCCATCTGCTCCTTCCACTGTGTGGGAGGCTGTCCCAAGGCAGACACGATCCCACCGTCTTCTTCGGCACCTTTCCATGATGTCTCCTTAAGAGAGCTCTCTGGGAGGCAGGAAGAAGGTCCCGGGAAGGAATATATTGGACCTGGGTTATCAGCAAAAAGTACCCTACCTTTGGGAGGGAAAGAGGGTTTGTTCCCACAGGATCCCAGACTTCTGGACTTCCAGAGGTTGTCCATGTGAATAGCCCTCCCCTGCCACATTCCAGGTGCCATATCGGGCTTGTACCTGCTCCCATCAACCGTTCTCCCTCTTCCTTCCTAGGCTCACTGTGCTCTGTCTCCATCGAGAAGGCACTGCCCGAGGACAGAGGTTTATACAAGTGCATAGCCAAGAATGGCGCCGGCCAGGCTGAGTGCTCCTGCCAAGTCACCGTGGACGGTAGGTCATGCCCACCCCTCACTGCCACACACAGAGTCCCACTCCTCAGCTCTTCCCTTGACAGCCGTGCCTTGACAGAACTGCCTCCAAGACTGCAATCCCTCCCGTAGGCATTCGCTTTGTGGGGTCAAGCCATCATTTGCAAACAGTGAGACAGAAAGGACAATGGGGAGCACCAGTTGATGGCCCTTTGTGAACTTGCAGCCTGCCCTTGGCCGACAGGAGGGGCTACTCTCCTGTTTGTTCCCCCTACCCCGTCCCCAGTCCTGACCCCCACACGTAGAGCCTTGCTGAGCAAGGAAGCCAGGCACAGGGCAGGAGGACAAAAAGACACACCCACAGGAAAATGACATAGTATTTCACAAGCGGCAACAAGCCAGTGTCCGTGCTGGCAGGTCAGCCCTACGGTGAGGACGGAGTGGCGGGAGGTCCATGTGGGGACACTTCCTCGAGGAGGTGAGTTGAGGCCGCGTCTCTGGGGTAGAGGGGGCAGGCCCACCTCTGTGAGGAGAAAAAGTCACCGTAATTCAGCAGAGGGAGAGGAGGAGACATGTGGGGGTCAAGGGCTCCCAAGTCTGAATGGAGTTTCTGAGTGAGGAAAGGCTGAGGCCAGACTATGTTCGTGACTCTTTCTCTACTGGGTCTGGAGTTAAGCAGTTGAGCTTTGGAAGCGGAACCAGCCTTGGGATGATCGAGGCTACAGCCCTCATTTTAAAGGGGAGACCAAGGCCGTGGAGAAGGAAAGCATGCTGCTCCAAGTTCCCTGGTCCAGCCGAGGCCAAGCCAGGGCCAGAACCCCATCTTGGGCCTTCTGATCCCTTCCTTATTATCTCATTACTTGCCTGGAACTGTCGAAAAAGATAGTGTGGGGGAAATCATTTCTTACCCTTGAAATGCCTGGTTAGTAACTATGAGTGACACGTGAAAAACGAGCGTCCAAATAAGGCAACTCAAAGGCTTTGTTGTTCTTCTGACTCCGGAATATAATCACTTGGGTTATGAAGTTCCATCCTGTTTCCCTGCTATTCCCCAAGATGCGGACCCTGAGTCCCCATTCTCAGCTTTAGAATCAAATTTTGTGGCCATGAAAATCAAGATTTGTGATCGATTAGGAATGGGAGAAAAGAAAAAGAAACTGTATTTTTTTTTTTTTTAAGAAAAAAGAGCCTTGAAAAGAGACATTTAAAAAAAAATACAGTGGTAAAACAAATTCAGTAGTCAGTAGCCAGCCGCAAAGGTGAGATGGTAGAGGATTGTGTGGGTCTCCCTGGAGTTCTGTGCTGGGTTTGTCACCAGGGCTCTGAGTCTCCAGAGCAGATTTGGTAAACCCATGTATGGTCTGTTCAGAGTGGGGCTCAAAACCTATGCTTTGCGGCTTTTGGTAGGGGCTGCTGCTGTCCAGTACTCCCGTGTGTGCCCTGGCTGTCACCCTCCCAGGTCAGATTCCTGCTTCTTTTTTTTCTTTTTTTTTTTTTAAAGATTTTATTTATTTATTTGACAGACAGAGATCACAAGTAGGCAGAGAGAGGAGGAAGCAGGCTCCCCGCTGAGCAGAGAGCCCGATGCGGGGCTTGATTCCAGGACCCTGAGATCATGACCTGAGCTGAAGGCAGAGGCTTTAACCCACTGAGCCACCCAGGCGTCCCCGATTCCTGCTTCTTTTAAGACAGGTGCCACAGTTTAAAAAGTGTTTCTGGGAATGTGACCCCAAAAGCCTGTTTCTACCAGCCCGCACTTGGGACCCTTGCAGGATCCGACCAATCTAGAAGGAAGCCCAGGCTGCTCCTGAGGGTATCTGCTTTTGGAATCCTTGGACTCTTCGGGTCCTATTTACATGGCTGGCTAAAGGGAGGATAGTAATTCATTCTCCTTATCTGCGAAATGTCAGCACCTTTTTGAGAAACAGCAAACGTTTTATTTTTAAAAGCAAACTTTGTTTTCAAAATAAAATTCTCTTTTTCCCTATAGAATACATCTGGGGATTTTTTTTTTTTTTTCTAAGGTTTGGGGAATTCATTCTGTAACTTATGGGACTTTTCTTGCCCCTAGGCTGGTCTCCTTCTACCAGATTCCCTTATACTCTCCCTAATCTTGATCACCTTTATTTATCTCTAGTTTGGCCTAGGGCTGCGGACTAGGGGCTGGGTCTTAAGAGAAGAGCCAGCAAAGGGATTGGAGGGAGACCAGCTGAGATAACAGGATGGACTCTCAGTTAATTGGTTTTTGTTTTTCAAGGAGAAAAAGGGCAGCCTCCTTCACACCCACTCTTTTCCCTGTTGTTGGACTAGGAGATGTATTAGTGCCCCATGTGTAGGTGGTCTTCTTACCCTGTCCAGCTTTAGTTCTCCCTCACGAGCCACCTCTAGACAAAGGACTGTAGTTTCCCTGTTACCTTGCAGCACATTTTCCCCTCCTGGGCTCTCCTCAGCCAGGCTGAGGAGTCCTTCCATCCCCTGATCCTTCCAGCTCTCTCTGCTCCCCAAGGCCATTGTACCTCACTTAAAGATCCCGGCCAGGGGTGGGGGCGGTCCATGCACCCTTTGAAATGATATACAGAATTTTGTGCATTTGTAGATTAGAGCATTTTTCTGAAGAGAGAGCCCATAGTTTTAAATCAAATTCTCGAAAAAAGTCATACGTTAAAGTACATGGAAGAACTCTTTACCCTAGGGAGTAACTGAATTTGCAAGTTCGTTCGTGCTGTGGGGTCTTCCTGTCTCTCTCAAACTCCAGCTGCCTGCTCAGCCTCTGGATAGGACTGCATCCCTCTCAAGGGGCAGTGGGGTCCCTCTCATCTAGAGGAGGGGGCTGTAGCTCATGCTGATGTCACACCGGCCCTGCCCCCTGATGGTCACGAGCTATCACTCACATGGCACCAAACACCATTAAGACTATCCACCTGCGGCCAATGCAATGATACATTTCAGGGCCTCATAAAGAGGACTTTGGTTATATTAGCCGAAGTATTAGCCGTACTCCTGTTTTTCCCACTGATAGTACAGACAGAGGGCGGTAGCTTTTATAATTCATCATGTCCGGCTTTCTTTTTTTTTTTTTTTAAAGATTTTATTTATTTTATTTGACAGATAGAGATCCCAAGTAGGCAGAGAGGCAGGCAGAGAGAGAGAGGAGGAAGCAGACTCCCTGCCAAGCAGAGAGCCTGATGCGGGGCTGGATCCCAGGACTCTGGGATCATGACCCAAGCTGAAGGCAGAGGCTTTAACCCACTGAGCCACCCAGGTGCCCCCATGTCTGGCTTTCTTAATCGTGCTGTGGGGGTCTTTTACCCAAGGGAAAGGGTGTTCTTTTGCACTATCTGAATTCTGGTCCCACCCGTGCTCCTTCCAAGTGTAGCAGGAGGCAAGTGTCAACATACACCCAAAACCACCTGAGCCCAGAGTGGGGAAGGACTTGCCAGAAAACTCCCCCAAGAGCTGACCTTCCAGGTGTGCTGTGGCCAGAGACCCTCGTGCGTTTGGAGTTTATACAACAGTTGGGCAGGGTATCCCTAGGTGGGAAAACTGAGGCTCGGTGAGGGTTGGCAACTTTCCCAGGTCGCACTGACTTTCACAGGGCGGGAGGTCGGGGGACGACTCTGGGTGTCTCTGATCCCAAAGCCCGTGTGCTTGGAGCCATTGTATGCAGCGAGTTAGAACACAAGTTACCTCAGCAGGACTCACACCGGGGTGTGTCTGGGTCTGGAGCCTACCCTTTCCACCGCCCAGCATGGCCTCGCTGTCTAGTGAGTAACATGTCAGTGTACACGCTCTGAGACATGGGGTCTCCCTTAGTCACAGCCCTTCCCGCTGGGAAGTCCCTCCATCCTTCTTTGCAGCCTGCCCTTGGCCAACAGGAAGGCTGCTTGCCTGGTTGTCTCTCTGTCCCCAGTCCTGTCCCCACACACAGAACCTGGCCCATTCCCTCTCAGACCCAGGTGAGAGGTGGGGAAACAAAACTCTTCGTAGGCCAAAATCCCAGGACAGGGCAGCTTAGGTTGCCCTTCCTTAACCACCCTGGCTGAGGGCATCTGGCCTCGACTACTGTTGAGACTGAGGGCTTTGTGACCAGGGAGGGCTGTGCATATGTGTGGGAGGAGGTGACGTTCCAGTGGGCCATCATTCATCTCAGTGCCAGGCACTGCTTTAGGGGCTAGGTTAAAAGCAGAGAACAAAAAGGAGATTCCCATTTTCTAGGACTTTACATTCAGTAAGGGGGAGACAGTAATACAGATGAACAGGTCTATCAGCTAATCTCAGGCAGTAGCAGGTGCTACGAAGGAAGCTAAGGTCGGGTCGGGAATGCTCCTGTCGGAGAGGGTGGTTGGGAGGCCTCTCTGAAGAAGTGACAGTGGAACAGAGGTCTGAAGAAGCCAGAAGGAGTCTGGAAGGAAGAGGGAAGGGTGAGAGAGAAGCTCTGAGTGGAGACTCTGCCTGTCGCGTTCCCAGAAGCAGGAAGGGCTGTGGGGGGCTGAGCCGTGAGCAGCAGCTGAGAGGTGGGAAGTGAGGTGAGGGGGAGCAGCAGTGAGATCTGCCGGGCTGTGGGCTGTGACAGGAGACCGGACGTTATTCTAAGTGTGGTGGGCCAGCTCTGGACATTGTGACCAGAGGTGACCACGGTGACCGGACCCAGGATGGGTAAGAGGGAGAGCAGGGAGACCAGCTGGGTGGTTGCTGGGATGGCCCAGCAGGAGTTGATGTCGGCTTAGACTCCATGCAGGAGGCGGGAAGTGATCAGATTCAGAATCTCTTCTCAAGGTAAGAGCTGATAGGATTTGCTCATGAATTGGAAGTGGAGAAAGAAAAGGGAAGTGAGAGGCGACTTGGTTTTCATGCGGGAGCACCAATAACACTGGTACTACTCTCTGGATGGGCACATAAGGGGTGAGGCAATGAAGAATTTTGCCCCTGTGAAGATTAAGATGTCCCTCAGAGGTCCAGGTGGGCATGTCACATAGGCAGGCATTTAGATGAACCTGGAGTTGGGTAAGGAGGTCGGGGTGGGAGGCAGGAGATGGGGAGCCGTCCACACAAGAGGCCACTGAGTGTCCTGGGATTGCACAAGGTCTCTAGGGTGGATGTGGATGGAGGGGGCAGGAAGAGAAGGAGGGCAGGACAGAGGTCCGCCGAGGAGACCGAGAAGGAATAGGCATGGTGGGATAGGAAGAGATCCCGGAGGAAGTGGTGTCCCCGAAGCCAAACGGTGGCCACTTCCATAAGAAAGGAATGATGGGATCAGTGCATCAGATGTGGCTGCCAAGGAGAGTAAGGTGAGCCTGAGCACTGGCCATTGGGTTTGGCAACCCAGAGGTGATTCGTAACTGTGACAAGGGGGCTTGTGGGGTGAGAGTAGAGAAGCCTGAATCGAGGCATGAGGGACTGAGTGGCCTGCTGAAGTTCACGCAGCTAATGACTAGCTGGCTGGGCATTTAAACAGGAACCCTGCAGCCTCACTACTGCACCACCTGCAGCCGTAACCGTCAGGCACCTCTGATCTTGACCGAGCAGATTTTGATGCACCCTTCTTTCACTGGCCTGAGTCCTTGCCATAGTAACACGTTTGCTCTCACTTTCACATTTGTCCTTCCGGTGATCACCGGCAGCTAACATGCATTAGACTGAACTAAATAAAATTGCTGTTCCAGTGGGCTAAAGACACTTGAGTATTGCTGAAGCCGTGGTTCAACCTGAAGTAAGCAGTTAAAGCACGTAGCATCGTGCCAGGCACAACTAAGTAACCTGGCCCATTCACTCAGGTGGGGTGTGATTCCTGCGTTCCTTGTGAAGGTCGGGCTCAGAAAAGGTCAGGGAGCTTGCCCAAGGGCTCAGAGGCCCCGAACAGCAGAGCCAGAGAAGGGCTTGTCTCCCGCCTGGAGCACCCTCTCTTCTGTTGATGCCAGCTTGCTGCCTGCTGTCGGGCAGAGGAGGAGGTCTGCCCCTCTGCCCAGTCCCCTTGTGGAGCTCCTGGAAGCTGGGACCCCCTTCTAGAAGCCCCCTTCCTTGGGCTTGTATCTCAGGGAACCGGCCTGTTGCAGAAGACAGAAGGAGGGCTGGGTCTGGAGTTAGCCCAGGAGTGGAAGGGGTGAGCCGTTGCCCATATAAGGACACATTTTCCACTCCATGTCAAGGCCCCCCACCTCTCCATACTGCCATCTTCCTCCCCCATCCGTCTTTGGGGGCACAACCAGGCCAGCCATGGACTCCAGCCCTGGGGCCCCGATCTAGAAATGGACTCTGGTTTCATCACCAACTGATTAAAATAGAAAATACAAGCTGCTCTTAGACTTGTGTGACTATTATTTTTATCCCCTGGGCAGCCGTGCAATCATAAAGCTGGTTCTGATTAAGTGCACGGTCCCTCCAGCCTGCCCCTCGCTGCTGTTCTCACGGAGGGCTAGTGGCTTGTGGTGTTCGCACAGCCCCCGTGGGGCGGGAGGACTGCCAAGGGAAGAGGGGGCCAGGCCCAGCCCTGGTGAGGGGGTGCTCCAAGTCGAGGGGGTGTGCCTGGCTTGAAAGGGAAACTTGAGTCCCTTTCCTCATGGTCAGATGGAAAGATAGAGTGCACAGAACTTCTAAAAACAAAGCTTGGTGCACAGACAAGGTAGTGTACTCACACGTCAGTATCAGGCCAGCACTCAGAAGCTGAGGCCAGACACAGAGTCCGGAAATGGGCAACATGCGGGTGGGGGCTGGTCAGCCAGGGCGTTTGGAAGGTGGAGAATTTTAAAGCAGGGAGGGAGGTGAGGAAACGTGGTAAGCAGGAGGAATGAGTTAGTAGGTAAATGATCACTTTTCTCCTTTCCCGAGCACTACTGAATACATTCTGTCCTTTAAGTCTCTTAACACTGTGCGGTAGAGAAAATAGGTGTTACTTCCTTTGTACAGATGTAGGAATAGAGACCCAAAGTGGCTGAAATGATTTGCTTGTGATCCCAAGATTGCTGGTGACAGAACCAAAACCAGAACCCTCCTCTCTGGGTCTGTAATCTAAGGATGCTTGGAGGCGAAGGCCGACACAACCCCGTGAGGGGAGAAGGGAACTCAGTCTCTCATCCCTTCTTTAGGGACCCAGGAGCACTAGACCTCTCATCCTTTGCTGGCTTATGCCTCCAGTTATGCATCAGTTAAAACAACAACTACCCTGATCCTTCTTTATCTCCCTCCTGTGAGGTCCCAGAACTCACCAGAAGAAAGACTGGCAAAGGGAGTATTCAAACCAAGGGACATAGAACTCTGTGCACACTTGGCTCTCTCCTTCTCTTCCTTGAAAAAGGGGGAAACAAACACATTTTGGGGTGCAGCTCTCTGTAAATTGTCCTTGGTGCCTGTCAGGTCTTGATTGGAGGGCCCTAAACAAGGGAACCCTAGACCCACCCCATGATCTGCAGACATCAGGGGAAGCTCTGGTCGGCATTCCTGTGTCTTAGACTAGTCCCCGAGACCCTCCCTGGGCCCCACCCACACCTCTCGACATGCAGGCACATACACATACGTACGCACACATAGACACGTGTGCACACACATGGCCTGAAGAGAGAGACAAGTGCCCTATTAAAATCATCTGTGGAGCTTCTGGATCTTATTGACACCCAGGCCCCTAACTAGATCAATGAAACCAGGATCTGGGGAATGAGATACCTGGGCACAAGTGCTGCTAAAGGGCAGCCCACGGCTGAGGACCACAGAGGTTGACAAACGTGTACTGAGGATTTTTCTGTAGCTAGGAATGATGGTTAGGCCTGGGGAAAACACCCAGTGTGAGGAAGTGAAATCATCCCATCCCCTCCCTGTGGGACTTTCTGCCCCTCCATCCACTATGCACAGGGACCCAGGCATATGGGCCACCTGCTGAGGAGACCGGACACAGGCAGTGACAGTGGTGGAAGGCAGGACCCCTGACTCACCGTCTGGGGTTGCTCTTGCTCTAACAGAGGTGGCAGGAGGATAACAGTGAGGCGCGGAGGGAGGGAAGGGGGCCGGGTTAGCAAGTGCTCTTGAAAGGACTTCTTGCGGCTGTGTCCCCTCAGGACCATTCCCTGTCATACACCGGCTGCTAGGAAGCTCTTCTTAAGGCCTACGCTTCACCATTCCTGTAGTGACATGTGTACAGCTTTTGGCTGACTTCCGTGGAGATAGTCTCCCCAGCCCTGGAGGCCCGTGTGCCTCGGAGCTGCCGGCGCACTTGGACGGTGCCTGCACCAGGCCTCTGTCCCTGGATTACCCAGCTGTCGCCGGGAGTGGGCAGGTTTTTGGTTAGGAAGGAAGCTTGACTCTTTGTCGGGGGATTTACTTGGGCAGAAAAGAGACACAAATACCATCTAGAAGGAGTAATGCATCCAGATGGGAGTATCAGGAGTCCATGTGCTGGAAAGGGTTCGTCCCCAGGCCCTAGTTCCGTGCAACCTGTGTCCACCCCGCAAACCCCCAGGAGCCAGCCTGGGAGAGAGCACGTGTCAGCAGCTAGGACTGCCCCATCTAGGATGCAGGACAGCAAGATGGCCCTTCCTCCCCAGCCAAGCCACAGGAATGTGGCCCAAGCATGGTTGGAAAGTCCCACCTCCTTCTTCCTCCCTCTGAGCTTCCTCTGTCAGGAGCAGGAAAGGGAATGGCAGGAAGGGGCTCTGAGGGGGAGGCTCGCTCCCAGCCATCCCTGAAGAGTGTTCCCTTTGGGGGAAGTGCTCCTGGGGAAAATACTGGAACATAGTGATAGCTCTTTAACCAGCTGCTTCTTATCCAAGTTCCTGGGTGGTTTCCCCAAAACTTCCTGAAGCCCAGTCTCCTCGGGCCCAGTAAGGCCTTTTATGCCCAGCCCCGTGCCATGTTTTTCTGCTGCCCTGACAAGGGAGAGTTTCCCCTGGCCTTCTCCCCACTTGGCATGAATGTGGACGGAGAAGGTGAAGGAGAAGCTTAAAGAATCGTGCACCCATGCGTATCCCATTTCAGGTCTACCCTGACAGCTCCACAGGGTTTCGTGGGGTCTACTTTGACAAGGAGTATAGAAGCTCCCATAATGGGTCGAAGGCTCCACACGGGCCGGGGAGGCGTGCGGGCTGCCTGCTCCGAGGCCTCCGTGTGGTCTGGGGGGTCTGTCAGTGGCCACATGTAGAAGGTAGTCTGAGGAATCAGAAGGTGCAGGTGCCTCTCAGGCTGTGAGCCAAGGGCATGGGTCCCGTCCCCTCCTCCTCCTGTGTGAGGGACCTCTCTGTGCAGAGCAGGCTTTGGGAAATGCAGAGCGGTGAGCCCGAGTGAGTGAAGGCCCAGTGAAGGGAACAGAGGGGAGAGAGGTAAGCAGAGGGCACCGACTCTGCTCCAGCCCTGCCAGGGCGTGACTCCTGGCAGCACGTGCCTGCCACAGAAGGGAACGTGTGAACTAGCTCCCAGGAGAGCCTCTCCATCCGTCTTGCCTGGGCGACTGTGCTCTCTCCACCTGATTTATAAGGCGCAGTGGAGTGGACACTCCTTCTTTGGTGCTCCTGTGGAGGAAGGTGCCCCATGGCAGGCGCCGTCTGCCTGGCAGGCACTGAGGGCCCCCAGAGTGGAATGGGGAGCAGGATGCAGTTGGGGGGGGCTCTAATTTTAATCAGGGTGGGATTTTTTTTACTGACATGCCTCCTTGGCTCATTTCCTTGGGCAGCAGCCAACTGATGTTTGTGGTTACCTGTTCTGTTCCAGATGCTCCCACCAAGGAGAATGTCAAGGCCCCGGAGATGAAAGCTCGGAGGCCCAAGAGCTCTCTTCCCCCTGTGCTAGGAACAGAGAGTAAGTATTTGTTCAGCTCCTCAGTGGCCCAGCACTGCGGGCCAGCGTCAGAGCCCCAGCCTCCTTGCCTGCACCCCGGCGAGCCCCGTTAAGTCCTGGTGCCCAGGCCAGGGGCCACTTGGCACAGCCCACCTCTCCCAGCCTCCGCACGTCCACAACCACTCGCCACCTCCCTCAGGCCTTCATTACTTCTCACCAAGACTCCTTCTCCCAGTTCCTCCCAGGTGAGTTTTTCCTGCCAGGTAGACCTTTCCAAGCTATAGCTCTGACCTTACCACCCGTGGCCGCCGTCCCTACAAGTGAGCCTCACCGCTCATCACCATCCAATCATACCTGCCGCCTCCCCCATACACTCTGTGTTTTAAAAAAAAAAGAAGAAGAAGAAGAAGAAGGCAGTCTCTTAATTACCCATACTAATAGGGCAAAGTGATTAAGCTTGATTAATTCAAAGGCTGAGTCTCATTTTCCATGACAAGGCTGAGTTCTGTGACTTTGTTTTATTCTCTTCCTTTCTGAGCTACATATTTACGTTACTAATGATGAGCTTGGGTTCCCCATACATATACCAGCCAGCTGTCGGGGTGGGGGGCGGGAGCTCAGCCTTCTGCACATGGGGTAGCTGAACTGGAACTGTAATGTCCAGTGGATTTTTAACCAAAATGAGGAGCTCAGGTGATCGGGAGTGGACATTTAATGAGTTGCTGGAAATGCACGCCTAATTGTAAGAAAAACCTCGTAAGAATAGGTTGGTGATTGTGTTTTCCAAGAGGATGACTGGGGCCCGTGCTCTAGGAGTTATGAGAAAATGGGATCTTGGAAGAGCATGGGGTGCTTGTGACATAGGGGCCTGAGTCCATCTCCCTCCTGGGGGCAGAAGCAGGAACTCGGGAAGCTTGAGCCGGGTCACCAGCGGCCTCCTGTCCTCAGCTCCGGGACACCCTTTCCAGGCAGATCCTGGGGGAAGTGAGGTGTGTGTTAAGGGGAGAGTCGTGCAGGAGAATACAGGCTGGAGACGGGGAGCAGCTGGGCCCCGAGAGCTGGGCCTTTGTGCTGGAGGAGGGAAGTCTGCGGGGAAGGCTGATCAAGTTGTCATCATCCAGTTCTGGGATGGGGGCTCAACCCCGGCTATATATTAGATTCACCTGGGGAGCTTTTGAAACCTCTGCTGCTGGGGTACCCCGGCTCAGTTAAATCAGGATCTCTGGGGGTAGGGTCCAGGCTTCAGTATTTGTTCAAGCTCCTGGGCCATTCTGGCATGTGGTCAGTCAGGCAGGAAGCACGGCGTGCCTGCACTGTTGGGATTGTGAAGCAGAGGGCTTCTCCTTTCCTGCCTCTGTTAAGTGGGGCCCGTTATGCCCAGGTCCTCAGACCATCTCTGATACCGGCCCCCAGACTCCAGCCTTCAGGGAGGGAGCAAGATGCTGGAAGCTGAGCTGGAAGCCAAGGTTCTTACCCCCGTCTTGAGGGAGTGGGGGGTGGGGTTCAGTCAGTGGTACTGCTTAGAGGGAGGGGCAGGGCTGGCGGAAACTGCTTATCCTCCTTTTCATAGCAAATACACACGTTCATGACTGGACAAACTCCAGCAGACACTGCTTGTGTGTAGAAGGGGAATTTAACTCTAGCCTTGGTGTCACAGTTACGGACAGGACAGATGTCTAACCCCACAAAGGACTGGAAAAGTGTGTCTGTATGCACAGTAATGACCACTTTGAATGGTCCATCCTCAACAGCCTCTCATCACCCCCACCCATCACCCCCTTGGCATTGAAAGCTTTAGCAGAGTAGTTCTGGTTACCTCCACCCGCTTACACACTTGTGCTCAGAAACCTGTCGAGTTCTCTGGATGCTTCTAGAACACCATGGAGCTTCCTTCCCGAAGGCTCCTGAGAAGGCAGCTGCTCGGAGATAGGAAATGGAGATGGTGTCTTTTAGATCTTCACCTGCAATTATATTCTCACTTTTTGGGATAATTTATAGTATTTATTAATTACATATGTTAAATATGCATGCATTCTTCCTTAAACATGCTAAAAAATATAGAAATGTTCCAGGGACAACATGAAAGCCCTCTTTTGTCTATCCCTAGTTCTACTCACCTCCTCAATTATATTCATAATTGTTTTTTTTCTGAGCATTTACATATAAGATGTAAATACATCATGCATTCTGGACACCTCTGCAGCTTGCCTTTTTCTCTTAGCATAGCCGTCCCTCATTCCAGATGTCTCTGATCCCATGAAAAAGCCCAGATTCTCCTGTCCCCGAGAGCTCTGGCTGTATATGTGTGTTCATTTTTTTCAAGCACTGGGAAGTACCTAATCTAACTAGGAAATCCATCTCTGCTGCCAGTAACCAAGGGAAGGCCAAGTGTTTTTCTTGTCAAACAGATCATAGCCAGATCCCTCCCCACATGACCACCCCGCCCTCAGCTGTGTTGTTCAGTCCTGAGTGCGAGCTGTCAGGTATGAAGGTAGACGACCCATGTCCACGCAGTGGCCTGGGAGCTGCTA
This sequence comes from Mustela nivalis, assembly GCF_964662115.1. NCBI lineage: Eukaryota > Metazoa > Chordata > Mammalia > Carnivora > Mustelidae > Mustela > Mustela nivalis. Next base: position 117,922,673 of record NC_139020.1, read on the forward strand.
GGAGTCCTGCTGAGGACCGTGAGGGGAAAACCAAGTCCATTGGCCAACCCAGGAGGTGGGGTGGGAGGAAATGGACAGAAGTATAACTAACGTGCCAGACACCAAGTCCCAAGTCCAGGAGCACGGAGTGGCAGTTTGCGGTGATTTGGGACACGGGGAACTCTGGGCCAGGTTAGGAAGGAGAGAGGAATGTGGTGTGGTTGAAGTGCAGTGGTAACATTGTTGGAACGCTGGAGGGAGAAACTGCACAGATGCCAGAAGGAATGTTATGGGCACCCACCCCCAAACCCCCACTGACTCATGTGCTCACTTAGCACCTGCTCGGCACCCCTACCTAACGTGTGACAGGTGTCAGGTGAGGTGCCTAGGCTCTGTCACTTCAGGCAGGGCTCACTCAGCTGAGCTACGAGTAGTTGCTCCCATTTTACAGAGGAGCAAAACTGAGCCCTAAAGCACTAAATGGTTCCACCTGGGGTCTGATAGCTGATAAGATCTGGAACCTTGAGGCCAATCCTGATCCATGTTCCTGCTGCAGAGCCTTGTGCTTGCCGATCTCAGGGGCATACTTTGTGCTGTCCACACACACCTGGGCTGTGTTCCCCCCAGCCCACGAGGGCAGGGGTCTGCTGCCATGGGAGCTGAGGGGATGAAGAGGGGGACCCCTGCCATGATCGCTGGGATCCCCAGACCTGTCAGGGTGTTTGCCCCAAGCCTCCCCTTGGGAGGAATTTTTTTTATGACTTTATTTTGGTAGAATTTCAGATTTATTGAAAAGTTGTAAGAATAGTACAAGGAAATCTTGTATACCTGTTACTTAGATCCACCAATTATTTACGTTTTGTTCTGTTGTCCCTATGTATGTATTCATATGAATTTATTCACCATTCATCAGGTTTTCATGCAGATATAGATATGCTATGTTTATATTCACATATTCAGCATGTGTCATATAGATTAGATGTACATACACGATGTATGGATAAAGTAGAGGCATCATGCCCTTAATCTTCACACATGTCATCGTGTATCTCCTAAGAGCATAAGCACAATGCAGTTATTAAAATCAGGACTTTTAACATTAAACCCATACTACTATTTAATGCATGGTCTGTATTCAGTTTTTGTCAGTTGTCATGATTTCCTTTTAATGCTACTTTTCACCCCTCGATGGGAGCTTACTGTCACACTTCTAGAACACTCCCATCCACTCTTCCAATCCAGAGTGATTGCCTCCTACCTTTGGAGAAAGAACAAGAAGTGCATGGGCCGAGGGGAGATGAATCCAAGACTGCTTGAGTCGAGTAGGCACAGGGAGATGGAAGCATCCTTACTGGACCTCCAGGCTCCCCTTTACTATGCCCGGTTCTGCAGCAGTGCTCAGACACAAGACATAGCCAGAGAAGCCACTAGGTTAGAAAGCAAGGGACAAATGTCTTGGTTCTGCCTCTGATTGAACATGTGGCCTTGTCAAAGCCACTTGTCTCTGGGTCTGTCGGATGGGGACTGTCTCCAACTGAGCCCAGGCTTTTCCAGCTCTGACATCAGTCCATTCAATGAAATGCCTTTGTTGTTGTTGTTTTTGTCAAGTGACACAGTTCAGATGAGGTCCGCTGACCCCCCTTCAAATCATGTCCTGTGGGATGGGTTGAAGCTTCAGTGAGTATGGCTGGTGTTACACGGTAGCAGAAACTTCCCGATGGGGAGGGGGCTTGAAGCAGAAGGTCCAGGCCTCAGGTAGCCCAGCTGCATAGTGTTTTGTGTGAGGGAGGCATTGATGGGACTTTGGAGCTGGTTCTGGAGAATACGGACACGGCAGTGCCTGCTGGTAATGGACTCAGGGATTCCTCCTATCAGTTTGTAGAGCTGATGGTCTCTTAGAAAAGAGATAAATGAGCATAGGATACTTTGATAACTTAAGGACAGGAACTAGGGCTTCTTCATTTCTGAAATGTCCATGCCTAGCCTGTGGTAGAGAGATAATAAACATTTGATTTTTCAGATATATTCATGAGTTCCCAGGCTTTAAGGGTCCCTGCCTCTCTTTTACTTCTGGGATCTGGGGATGATGCAAACCGGACACCCCTTCATATTCCCTGCCTGGCACTGGCCTGACATTCGTCATTTTGGCTTCAATACAGTGATGGACCATCCCAGATTATGCTTTTAGATAGTTTTGCCTTGGCCTCCCGTGTGTGTGTCTCTCTGAAACCAAAAGTCAGGTCAACTTGGGGTGCCTGGGTGGCTCAGATGTTAAGCATCTGCCTTCGGCTCGGGTCATGATTCCAGGGTCCTGGGATTGAGCCCCACATTGGGCTCCCTGCTTGGCGGGAAGCCTGCTTTCTTCCTCTCCCACTCCCCCTGCTTGTCCTTCTCTCGCTCTGTCTCTCTCTGTCAAATCAATAAATAAAATCTTTAAAAAAAAAAAAAAGTCAAGTCAACTTGAAAGCATCTTTGGATATCCAGACTAGTGCCCCGTTTTCCTGAAAGATTCCCCCAGTATCCCAGCTTTCTTTTAAATATTGTCCCAAAGTCATGGGGAATGTTAAGCCACAATAGGATTCAAAGAGCTAGAAGGAAGTGCTGAACAGGTTGAGATCTGGCATCCAGATTTGCTTGATACTGGGTCTCCTGGAAGAAAATTTGGGGTATTTCCACAGCCTTTGAAAGCTGGCACCAACTCCTAGTGTCTCTCTACCAAAGTATTGTTCAGTGAGGAGGGATAGTGCCTAATATCACCCCCCCCCCACCTTGCCATGCATGGACCCTGTGACACCATGGACTCTCCCCCTACCCTGGGCCGCTGCCTCCAGCTCCTTCCCCAGTCTTCCCCTGTCTCCCGTGATCCCATGAAGTGGGAGGACTTTGGTGCTGCTGTCCTGGCCATGCTGGGTGCCGCTTGCACAACCATCCTGGCGTTCTGTGTCCTGGGGGATGAGTGTTTGCTATAACAAGAAGAGCAGTGTTCCTCTGGAATTTCTTGTGTGACAGCCTTTGCTACAAGGGGATGTGTTTAGGAAATTTGCCCAGATTCTGGGGAATTAATTCTGGGGAAGTGACCTACAATCCTCCATAGGTCTGTCTATAAGAACATCCTGGAAGAGGCCCCATGTGTGCCATTGGTGAGGAAGTTGGGGGATGTCCCAGAGCCTGCATCTGCCCGAGTGCAGGGCAGTGGGATTTGGCTTTCCCTCCTTGGGTCCCCACAGCCGCCCTCCTTCCCTGACATAGCCCTGAGCCTGAGTGCTCCCTCTGTCCTTCACCAGCCTGTGTCACCTTCAGGAGCCTGTGGTTGAAAAGTTAATGCTGATTTTGAGAACTGCAAAGGGTTTGATGTCTATTTTTAGTTAGCTACCTAAAAAGGGAAATGTCCCTAGAGAAGCAGACACCCAGGGACCTCCATGTACCCGAGGCTGTTGCTGCTACTTCCCTCACTCTCCTTTGCTTTCCATTGTCTCAGATCCTTTGACACAGAGACCCACACTTCAGGCCCTGTAAATATCTCCTAAGTTTTCCTCAGGGCTTCTGCCCCGCTGATTCATGGGAGAGGCCCTCCTGTACCTTCAAACAGAGCAGTCCGGAAACTTCTGTGGACGCCGACCTCCTCCCCTATGCCGGTGTGAAAGGAAGGCTCAGCAGGGCAGGAGTCGGTCAGGACTTGGGCAGGCTGGGGCAGAAGCAGTCTGTGGGTTCCTCAGTCAGGAGGCCGGCCTCCCCAGCACTGCCCCTGGTTTCCCAGCAGGCTTCCAGGCTCGGGCTTTGATTCACGATGCTTTCACTGGGCTGCTTCTCAACTTCCAGTCTCAGTCTCCTCTTTAGAGTGGAAGGCTCTGCACCCAACAGCTTTGATTTAGTTGGTGACAGCAAGGAGGCAGCTCCTTCTCATGGAAAGTTGCACAGGGACTCCAGCTCCACGGCTTTCTCTCCCAGGATCAGAGTTGCAGGGCTGGGGTGGAGCGTTCTTGGGAACTCCCAGGTTAACAGAGATCTCAGGAGCTGTGCTCATTCCTTTAATGACTTTCTAAGCATGTACCAGGTACCGTGCTAGGCACTGGGTGTACGAATGATGAACAAAATGGGCCCTGTTCCTGTCCCTGGGAAGCTTGCTGTGGGGTCTGCATGTTGCAGTCGTGATGCCTCTGATGAGTGCTGACACATGACTGCCTCAAAGGGGTGTGAAGCCCAGCATGGACCTAGTGATGCATGAGCTGAGGGCTTCCGGAAGAAGGTACCAGAGTCGGCAGTCAAGAGCTGAAGCCAGAAGGCTGGTGCTACAGAAATGGAAAGGCATTGGGTGTGGGGGATAGAACAGCCCCCTCCAAAGGGTGAGGCAGGGCCCCACAGCATCAGCATGCCCCAGACAGCCAAGAGCTGTCTAGGGGCAGCCAAGAGATTGTCTAGCCAATCTCCCAGGTGCTCACAATGCACATGTGATTTGGAAAACCACCAACATTGAGCATCGAGGGCCAGGATGACCAAGATCCCCAAGAGGGAAGAGTAAGAAAAAAGATGGGATGAGAGCTGGGGATGGATCTCGAAGGCCCTTGTGAGATGAGCTGGACTCGATCCTCAGTGGCAGGGGCTGGCATTGGAGAGGTTTAACAGTGAACTGATGGCCTCAGAATGATGGCTGTATTAGGGCGGGGACAGGGCCCCAGAGGCCGAAGAGGTGGTACTGTCGGGACTAGAATAGTGACAGTGGGGATGTGGAAAGTGGCAGACCAAGGAGGTATTTAGGGGAAGGAATGGAGAGATGTTAGTGACAGCAGATGGTATGGAGGGGCCCTTGGGAGGGGCAAGCAGCAGGTTTAGGGAAAAGATCCTGGATTCGCTTTTGGATGTTGGGTTTGAGCTATGTGTCGGGGGAGGGGAGAGTCAGGTAGTGGGATGTATAGGTGAGCTGAGGAGAGAGGCCTGGGCTCACGGTAAAATGAAGCCAGCAGAGAGAGGGATAGAAAGAGGCATTCTGAGAGCAGCAGTGAATAAAGTACCCCAAGGGCATCAGAGTTCGGGGAGCAGAGCTAGGCCAGGAGCAGTGGCTCCCTTGGGCTGACTCTCTGGAAGAGGGGACTGAGCTCCTTCCTCCTCAGAAGAATGGACTGGGGGCAGGCAGCTGGAGGATGTTAGCTGCTAGCCTGACCATGCAGCCAATAGCTGCCACAGGATTTGCAAAGATCATTGGATTTTATTTTCCTTCTAGGATATCCGTCTCTGACAATGGCTAGTGCAAAAGTGTAAGGTGTTGGAGAAGGGAATGAGACACGGGGCTGACATTAATAGTAAGATAATAAGATGGGTGACCGCAGAGGAGAGGAAGCTAGTTAGTAACCCAAGGAGAGCTGCGAGTGTAAGCATCTGGACCAGCAAGAGTGTTACCTCCACTGAGGACCCTGGGAGAAGGAGCTCCAGGAGCAGTGTGAGTGATTCCGTGTCGTTGCAGAGCTCAGCTGACGCAGTGTGGCATTTGAATAGGTGAAGGAATGAACGAGAAGTCCTCTGGGGGTCCATCTGGGGAAGAGGGGTATTGGGGTGGGGGGCTGGTATTCAAGCGTGCACTCTGTCCTGTAACTTCTTTACCACATAGCCTAATGCTTTACAATGAATTTTCCTTCTCCCCTTCATATCTTGGGAGTGGGGGAACCAAAGCCCTGAAAGGTTGAGGGACATGCTTTACGTCCCACAGCTCAGGGAATGACAGGGCAGTATTTAAACCCAAGCCCAGCTCCAGAGCCTCTGTGCACTGCCTTGCTGCAAGGGGACAGAGAAGGGTCTCAAGGGCCTGGATTTGGGGATGGAGCAGAGAGTGAGCTGGAATGGAAGCAACAGGGAGAATGTAGCCACACACTGGGCAGCAGGGGGCTCGGGTCCTGCTTCTACCTTGGCCACGTCTGGTTTTTATGAGCCTGACGAATCACCTGGGAATCTCCCTCTTTTCCCATGACCTGGAAACCGTGTGAGGTGCCCTGCTGGTGTTTGGCTGGCGAAAGAATCCAATGGGAGAAAGGACAGTGAGATCCTGGGTTAATGCTGCAAGCGCTGAGCCCCGCTCTCTGTGAGAAACCAGGTTTTCGAATCCGGGATTCTGCTTTCCGACCCAGGAAGTGTGTCCTTCTGAGCCCTGTGCCCAATTAATGGATTTCAGCAGATGCTTGTATAAAATATGTATGGCAGAGGATATAGAACTTCATTAACATTTAAAACTGTCTTTACTAATAGGAACCAAACCAGCTTCAAGTGCTAACTAATGCAAACAGCAGAAGATGCAAATGCGTAGAACAAACTGAAAATTTTGGCCTTCGATCCATTTACTGGTGACACAGGAAGGTGGAGACCAGTTCGGGCTCTACTTCTAGCCACGTAGATTTACCAGGGCTGCCAAGAATAGTGTGGAGCGGGACTTCGGGGTCTCGTGATCTCATGGTGTGCTGCCACCATCACCATCCTTGTTCGCTCTTGGCTGCCATGCCGGGGCCGGTGGCGCTCCCTTGCAGCCTCCAGAGCCTGTCCACAGCTGTTTTCGTCCCTATGGCTGCCACATCAAAGTTCCACACACCGGAGGCTTGCACAACCCAAGTGTATTGTCTGTCGGTTCGGGGGGCTGAAGTCCAAGTGCAGGGTGTTGGCAGATCTGGTTTCTTCTGAGGCCTCTTTGCTTGCCTTGCAGATGGGCTCTTTCTCACTGTGTCCTCATGTGGCCTTTTCTCTGTGCGTGTACCCCTGGCGTCTCTGTGTGTCCAAATTTTCTCTTAAAGTACACCAGTCTGTTTGGACTAGGACTCCCGCCCCTTGGCTTCACCATAACTGAGTTACCTCTTTAAACCCTGTATCTCCAAATAGGGTCATATTCTGAGGTACTGGGAGGCTCGAGTTTCAACATATAAATTTTGGGGGGATGCAGCTCAGCCCATAACAGCAGCTCCACACAGCTCCTCTGAACAGATGGCATTTGCTCTCCACAGGAGGTCAGATTCTGGCTGTGGTAGCAGCCCTTCGTCTTCCCTGGAGGGCCTCTCCCTTCCCAGCAGCCCTAGGTGAAGGGAAGGGCTGCCTGGCTCAGCCTGTCGTGGCTATTCCAGAGCCCATCTAGTACCCACTTCCAAGGGGTTTCTCATGCTGTTCCATCTTGGGGTTCTCCCTCCCCCGCCGAGCCCCAGCCTTCTGCTTTCAAACCTGTGCTCCTCTCTCACCTGGAAAGAAACCTTGCTTGACATCTCCCCGTTCATCACCCTGTTTCCCCTTGTCCCTTCAACTCTAGAACTCGTGCCAGGTTAGTTGACTCCCTGCCTGTTTCCTTGAGAATCTCCCCTGGAGTGATTTCTGACCCTACCGTCTCATGCCGCCTGCCCTCTCACACCTTACCCGTCACTCAGGGCTGGTCACACCTGAAGCCCACTTCCCAGGGACTGTTCTCCTCCACCCTGGCTTGCAGGGACAGTCCTCCTTCCATCTGTTGAGGTCCACAGCCCTCTCCTTCATCCCAGCTCCTCACCATGGGCATCACGTAGGTTCAGACCCTGGTCCCTTTCCATCTCTCATTGCATTTTTTCCCCCAAAGAACTGACCCATCCTCGCAGTTTCCATTATGACTGCATGTTTGATTCTGGAGTCTTTCACTTCCAGTCTCCACCACCCTCCCTCTAGAATTCTGATCCTGGGCTTCTAGCCTACAAGTGCATTAAATTCTATCATCTACCACATTCACTTGGACCAAATCAAATGCCTCAGCTTTCACTCCCAAAGTCTGTATTCTGTCACCACCATTTTCCCCATTTATCCAAGCCAGAAATCTCTAAGGAATCTTTGTACCTCCCTCTTGCTCAGCCCCTAAATGGTCTTAACTTCTCTTCTGCCTCATCTGCATTTTCTTTTCTGCTGCCTTTACCAAGCCTGGACCTTCATCACTTCCTCCCCAAAGGATGGCAGTAGCCTCTGAATTGGATAGCCTTGTCCCCCAGGAGATAGGGAGACTGCCAAGGGGTCCTCCAGCCCAGCTAGACTGCAATTTCTGTGAGGATGTCCCCGTTCACTCACAACAAATATCTAGCCCTCAACCCTGGGATTCTGGATCAGCCCTGTGAGGACAGCAATGTTCCGTGTCTGTGCAGCATGGTGGCCACGAGCCATGTGTGGCTATCCTCGAGCACTTGAAACCAGACTACTGTGACCAAGGAACTGAATTCTTTATTTTCTTTAATTTGAATTGTCCCACCGCCTTCACACCAGAGTTCTCTAACCCTAGCCCCGCACTCTGGACAGCTTCCACTGGACATCACCCTGATCCTCAACTTGAACCACTCTCTGCTCCTGAACCATGGGGCCCTTCTCCTGTCTCCAGTTCAGATATTTCATAGCCTTCAGGTCTGTCCTGTGTGCACACAGCCCACAATGCACGCTCTTTGTCCTTCATTTGAACAACTGCGTTGTGTTGGCTAGATAAAAGTTTTGGTGTGTGTGTGTGTTTTTTTTAAGTAGGTTCTACGCCCAGTGTAGGGCTTGAACTCGCCACCCTGAGATCAAGACTCTCATGCTCTATGGTCTGAGCCAGTTAGGTGCCCCCTGAATAAAACCTTTTGAAAAAAAAACTTTCTATCAACTTTTATTTTGAAATAACCTCAGACTCAAAGTTGCAAAAACAGTACAAATAATACTTGTATCCCTTCGCTCTGATTCCTTAAATGTCAGCATTTTACCGTCTTCGCTTTATCATGTGTTTTTCCCTTTCTCCTTCCTTCTACCTCTCCACACACGTATGCACATACGTACACATTCATACATAATGATTTTTATGAGTAATTGAAAGTAAGTTGTACACATGATAACCTCAACATCCAAATATTTTTTTAATTTTTTTTTAAATATTTTATTTATTTATTTGACAGAGAGAGAGAGATCACAAGTAGGCAGAGAGGCAGGCAGAGAGAGAGGGGGGAAGCAGGCTCCCTGGTGAGCAGAGAGCCCGATGTGGGGCTCGATCCCAGGACCCCGAGATCATGACCCGAGCCAAAGGCAGAGGGTTAACCCACTGAGCCATCCAGGTGCCCCTATTTTTTTAATTTTTAAAAAATATTTTATTTATTTATTTGATAGAGATCACAAGTGGGCAGGGAGGCAGGCAGAGAGAGAGGGGGAGGTAGGCTCCCCACTGAGCAGAGAGCTCGATGCAGGGCTCGATCCCAGGACCGTGGGACCATGACCTGAGCTGAAGGCAGAGGCTTTAACCCACTGAGCCACCTGGGTGCCCCCAACACCCAAACATTTGAGGGTATATTTCCTAAAAACAAAGAGAGTTTCTTATAAAAACAAATTTGATGATCAAAACATGAAATTAACACTGATACAATACTGTCATCTAATTTATTGACCTTATGCAAATTTTGCCAGTTGTCCCATCAATATCCTTTATGACAAAAGGAAAAAAAAAAAAGCAGCCTTTCTTCTGGGCCACACACCTTGACATTTAAGCCCTTGAGGACAAGCTCTGATTTCTCACATTTGTGTGGTTTTCCTCTCAGCTCCCAGGTTAGGAGTTTGTGCTGACAGGCATTTGCCTGGTAAGTTTCTGTGAGATGGACAGATGGGTGGATAACAGTGACAAGCCAGGGTGCGTTTGGTGGAAGCAGGCCTCACCCTGGACTTCAGCATATATCTATTTGTGGTCAGTTCTGTGATCTCAGAGATCGCCTCCTTACCCAGTCCTTGTGTGGCTCTCAGGTGGGTAGCCCCACTACTCTGTTTCCCACATGCACAGCTAATAATCTACAAAGTCAGCTGACCGGCCTGTGGGCACACAGCAGTGTCCAGGCGAGGACACGGGACTGCTTTTCCATAATCTGCAGGGGTGAGGCTTTGGGGGTGACTAATTGCTAATGTCACCACCACTCATTCCTTCAGTAAATACTTACCAAGTGCCTCCACTGTTCCAAGCACACTGAGTATACAGCAGTGAGCAAAAAAAGAAAGTCTCTGCCCCCGAAAGCCTTTTACTTCAGAGATAGGGGAAGGGCAGGTAGTAAATCTACAAGTAAATATATAGTTTTTTATATGGTGCTAAGTGCCACGGGGAGGGGGACTAATAAAGTGAGGTGAGGGAGAGGAGAAGTGTGGAGGGCAGGGGGTTGCTGTAGGACATGGAGTGCTTAGGGAAGATCTCATTGGTTAAGTAACTCTTTCCCATTTTTTTGTACTAAGGTCTAATTTACAGACAGTAACGTTTACCCTTTCTCAGGCACAGTTCTATGAATCTTGACAACTGCATATGGCCATATAATTATTGCCATAATTAAAGTATGGTTCCCCCACCCTAAGACATGTCTTTGTGCCCCTTAACGGTGGACCCCTCTCCCCACACCCTGCTAATCTATTCTCTGCCCCTATAGCTTTGCCTTATCTAGAGTGAGACATATCAATTGAATTATACTGTTTATAGCCTTTTGAGTCTGGCCTTTCTTAGAGATAGACGAATCATTGAGATTCATCTAAGTTCTGTATATCAGTAGTTTGTTCCTTTTTCTTGGTATTTCATTGTATACCTATACCACAGGTCACCCGTTCTCCAGTTGTGGGATAATTGGGTAAATTCTAGCTTTTGGCAATCACAAATACAACCAACATAACCATTCACGTATAGATACTTGTGTGTGCATAGATTCTCATTCCACTTGGATAAACAGGTTTTGATTAAAGACCTTCAAGAAAGATGAAGATAAGCCATGAAGATTGCTGAGGCTATTTTTGGCATTTATCATACTGTTATTTAGCCAAATGAGTAGGTTTGTGCTGTGAAATTGGTCTGTTTGGGTCATTTTTCTTATTTGAGTTACTTGGAGAGAGTGGAAGCAATGGAGTAGGAAGGGAAGAAACCATTTGGTGGGTTCATTCACTTGTTCATTCATTCATTGATCCATTCAGCCAACACTAAACAATGAAAGCCACTAGTCCACAGTCTGTGACCCTAAGGAAGCCTGAGACCCTTGGATCTATACCAAAGGCTAATTTTAGATGGTTTATCTGACATAATTTCCTTTCTGGGTTTCCTGAAGTTTGGATGAGAGAATAGTTAGCAAGTGTGGAGTCATCATTGTTGAAATGGATGACGGAGACTCAAGCATTTTTGAGTTCTTATCCCAATGGTGACTCTGAAGGCCCCTCCAGAGGCCCCCCGAGACCTGATATTCATTCAGTCATGAGGTTGTCTCTATGGGAGTGCAAGATCTCCTGAAAAAACATATTTAAGTGGAGACATATTTAAATGAAGGCTCTGCCTGGGGCAGGGGCAGTGGGCAAGTCTCCTAGGATTCAAGAACTTTATGAAAAGCCAGGATTTACAGAAAATAACTTGTGAACATCTTTGTTTCAGGTGATGCAACTGTGAAAAAGAAACCTGCCCCCAAGACGCCTCCGAAGGCAGGTAATTGGTCATAAGCAACATTTGGGGGCAAGGGTCATCTGCCATGAGGTGTTTTTCCTTTGCCCAGCTAGACTGAGCACAGGCATAAGGTCCCAGGAGACCACTGCTGCCCCTCCCTGATTCGAACCCTGTATTATTCAGGCCAGATTTTCCCCAAGAGCCTCTGCACAGCCTGGTCCCCTACCCTCTGTCACTACTTGTCTTTTCTCCTTCCGCTGTAGCGTCCCTAGTATAGGGACATTATATGGTATCATACAGTACTATGACTTTCCCATCCCTGCTATGAAATTCTGCCTAACTCTACCCTCCACATTGCCATTTAAGGAGGTGATCCACTGTGTGCTATCTTAGTGCTCTGGTCTGTATGCCTCTGTCATGTAGAGCCTTGTCTGTTTCCCAGTGAAAGGCATTTGAGGAGGTGGACCGTATTGAACCTGTCAGCCAGGGTAACCTGGCTTGAAGATAAGGTGCTGCTTAATTAATAGAGCTAGCAGGGGGCTCCTGGGTGGCTCAGTCAGTGAAGCATCTGTCTTCACCTCAGGTGGTGATCTCAGGGTCCTGGGATCAAGTCCCATGTCTGGCTCCTTGTCCAGTGGGGAGCCTGCTTCTCCTATGCCCTCTGCCATTTCCCCCTGCTTGTGCTCTCTCTCACTCTCTGTCAAATAAATACATAAAATCCTTTGAAAAAATTAAAGGAGCGAGCAGGTATATTAAGAATTTTAGGGTAAGATGCAAATTCCAGAGCAATTGACTATTGGAAAATTCTGCCATGTAGATTGTATGGGCCATTTCTGAAGAATAAATACAAGAACAAACCTAGCAGGCCCATCAGTTGGACATTCTGGAGCAGAGGCCACTGTTCTCAGTGTTACTCTGAAGGCTCTAGAAGGCGAGAGAGGAACAGACCAGTGTGGACAGCAGCACTGAATGAGATCAGTCTCTCTGAGGCTCCCTCCTCATCGCTCACCTCGTCCCTTGTCCTCTCCCAGCCATGCCCCCTCAGATCATCCAGTTTCCCGAGGACCAGAAGGTGCGCGCAGGAGAGTCTGTGGAGCTGTTTGGGAAAGTGGCAGGCACCCAGCCCATCACCTGTACTTGGATGAAGTTCCGAAAGCAGGTTAGTGAGGGAGGGGAGTGGCCAAAGAATGACGTGCCCAGCCCCTGCGCCGAAAGGGACCAGAAACGCCATCATGTCGGCAGCAGCATTTTGATCAGCGGGGCCTTGGAAATGGGAGGGCCCCTCTCCCACCTGTCCCCACCCACCATATCTGACTCTACTCAGAGTCAGGAGAATTGAACCACTGACTGAAAGGACCTCTCAGACCCTGTGAACCTTCTGTGATTCTGGGTTAGCCCACTGAGCCCTATCTGTGGTAACCTCTTCAGCTTACTAATGTTGAAGGGATAAAAGGGATTCCAACTATTTGAATAAATAAATTGTACATTAACTAGAACCTTGGCTTACTGGCCCAGAAATATACCGTTTCTCCTAAGGATCCTATGAAAGAAGGGTCTGAATTTCTGAACAACCAGCTTAAAAGGACATGGGGAGCCCTCCAGTTCCCCTGGGCCCATGTGGGTAGTGTGTGCCTCTTACTTACATGTGACCAACAAAGGTCCCAGGCGGTGGCTGACACTGAATCAGGAACTTTGCAGAGGATGTGAAGATTTCTTCTGAGTTCTCTGTTGCTCTATTCCAAACCATTCAAAGTGCCCTGAGGAGCAGAGATGGGAGGCTAGTACCAGGGAGGCATGGAGGACTGGTCTCAAAAGATGAAGCTGAGAAGCTTGCCTTATCGTCCCAACGGGTGCTTGCTCTGTGCTCTCTCTGGTGGTGTCTTAAGGAAGATGGACTCTCTCCTTTTGCAGAGACATTTGGCCAGGTCCCCACCGGGGACAAAGAATTTCTCTGGTGATGGATATGTTCTGTATCCATTATCCAATATGGTAGCCACCACTGTATGTAGTTACTGAGCATTTAAAATGTGACTAGTGCAACTGAGGAACAGACTTTGAAATTGTAATTAATTTAAAATCCTTATAACAGCTTTGTTATATACACCATAACATTCAGACACCATAAAATTTGACCTTTTCAAGTGTACCATTCAGTGGTTTTTCAACCATTTCAGTTGTGCAACCATAACAATGATCTAATGCTGGAACATTTCCATTATCTCAAAAAGAAACCCTGGACCCATTAGCAGCCATTCCTCCCTTTTCCCCAAGCCCTGGCAACCACTAACTTACTTTCTGTCTCTATGGATTTGCCTACTGGGGGCATTTCATATAAATGTATTCTTTCATGTCTGGCTTGTTACTTAGCATGACGTTTTCAGGGCCTATCCATGTTGTAGCATAAATCAGTACTTCATTCCTTTTTCTGGCCAAATAATATTCTATTGTCTGGATAGGCCACAGTTTGTTTATCCATTCATTAGTTGATGGACCTTCGGGCTATTTCTACTTAATTAAAACTTACATAGCCACATGTGGCCGGTGGCCCCAGTATTAGCATAGGAGAAGTCAGAACACACTGGGGTTAGGTGACTGCTCAGACAGCTCTTCCTGCCCTCCCTCCCAAACCCCTGAAGCAATGGGACCCTCCCCGGCTCTGGGTTGGGCAGCAAGGGCAGACACAATCCATCTGTCGGGCCATGCTCTGCACGCTTCCCCCTCACCCCAGAGCTGGAACCCCTCAGGGAGGCTTGGCTTTGGACGCAGAAGAGGAGGGGCCAAAGGGGAAGCCCAGGGTCTAGACAAGATGGAGCCCCATACAGCCTGTCCACAGCCTTCCCTAAGGGTGGGGAGTGGAGGTCAGAGCCCTCTCCCCTTCCTGGCCCAAGTCTCTAGCACCTGTCCCACTCTCTGCTCCCAGATCCAGGAGAGCGAGCACATCAAGGTGGAGAACAGCGAGAATGGCAGCAGGCTCACCATCGTGGCCGCACGCCAGGAACACTGCGGCTGCTACACTCTGCTGGTGGAGAACAAGCTGGGCAGCAGGCAGGCCCAGGTCAACCTCACTGTCGTGGGTGAGTCTGGGGACGGGTTGGCCTGGGGGTCAGAGGACAGTAGGATGATGGGCCTCTGGACTTCATGTCCCTGGGGCCCACTCCTTCGGTGCCCTGCCCACAGCCTCACATGCTCCTGTGCTCCCTCTCCCTGCCCCCTCTCTCTGGCTGGGCTTCGTGCTTCTGGAGAAGCCCAGACCTTACCGCACACCCACAGCATTTTCCTGTTCCTGTGAACCCCCTCCTGGCTTCTTTCTGTCTAGTCTTTGGGAAACCTGAGCTACACTACCCCAGACCCCAGCACCTTGCTCCCTGTCGCTGTGGTCCACCCCCTTCCCTCTCCCCGGCCACTCAGTCCCTTTGCCAGTCCTCAACTTCAGGCCGTGCTGCCTTCCACGTCCTCCTGTGCCTGCTTCTGAGGGCACTGCAGGAAGAGGATCACGAGCCACAGACTCATTGCTGCCCTCGCCGGTGTCAGCCGGCTGAGTGTCCTCCTTGCTTGTCTGGCTTCCCTGAGGAATTGGAGGTGGCAGGCATTTCACCACCTCGTGGCCCGCGCCTACAGGTGTCTGTATATCTGTGCCCCTTCCTTCGTCTTCACCTCCTCTGCTTCTCCCGGAAATGTTGCCAGGGCTCTCTCATCCCAGCCAAACATGCAGGCGCGTGTACACCTGCAGGATCCTGTCCCGCTGTGGCCACCCTGCCACGTCTCTGCCGCCTGCACAGCCACGCCCCTCACCAGGGCCAGTCTCCACTTTGATCCTGCTTCTTCGCCCCCCTGAGGCCTCCCTCCTACCCCCGTGAGTCTGCTGGGACCACCCTTCCGAGATCACCCTTCCGAGATCACCCTTCCGAGATCACGGTGACCTCCCAGTCCTACCTGCATTTCTTTTTCACCTCCTGCCGTATGGAGTGGAGTCTCTCTCTAGACTGATTTTTAAGTTCACTTTTTCCTCTCTTACCCAGTCACTGTCTTTCATGCCCTGGGGGACTGTCTCCTGAAATGTCCAAATACCTTGCTAACTGGTCCCACACTGTGGGTTGTGCTCAGGCCCTTGAGCCCTGACATGGCGGGCACTTGGGACAGCCAAGGAACAGCAGATGAAGAACTGGGCAGGTGGACAGCAGGCCGTGTGCCTGCGCACCTGTGGCCATCAGAGGCTGTGTGCGTAAAGGCCTTTGGCCTCACGGTGGCTGATCTGATCCCCTATTTCTGCTGCTGTAGATCAGGAGTTTTAACTCTGGGAAGGCCAGTGTGCTAAGGGGTCAGGAAATAGGTTTCTCATCTATAAAGACAGGAGACACATTTTTCTCACTCTTTCTCTCTTTGGTGACTCCGGATGTTCATTTCGATGATTGTCCCCCAGGAGGCAAGACTATTTGGGGGCTTGGGAAATCGGCCCTAGTGACCCAGATCTCCTACACATTGAGATGTGTACCTGAAGTATTGACTTGGCTCCCCTCTCCCCGCATCAGCAAGCACTGGTTTCCTGTTTTCCTTGGTGTTCTCTTCTCTGCCCAGCTTGGGGAACCTAGGGGATCACCTCCTTTGAACTGCTCTCCCATGACCAGCGCCCCTGCCCCACTCTGACTGGCTCTGCGGTGCCACACGCGCCCCTCCCCCAGGCCCACCACGGGGCTGTGCTTCTGGCCTTTTATGGTTTCGTTTCTCATTCTCCGCGGCCAGTGCTGACAGGGCCTTGGCGTGGCTGCCCGCCAGCTGGCGGGAGCAGCATGTTAAATGCCGTGCTGGGAGGGGAATGGAATGGAGGGGAACGGGCTTTCTGTCTGCCTCCCCCTCGGAGAGCTAAGAATAGAACGGCTCAATAAACGGAGAACTTGCATTGATGGACCCAGCAAAGCTGCATTCATTCAGAGCCTGTGGATTTAGCCTTAGTCCACAGTAAACCTGGCTTAGGGCCAGATTTCCCTGTGTGACTCTGGGGGCATCTGGGCATTATCTGATCAAGGCTTATTAAGTAGATGTCAGATAGAAATGGGACGATGAAACAGGAATTGTTTGGGCAACTCCAGACCCTTTTCAAGCACTCTGGAAGGCCGTCTGCAGGCCAGCTGACTGAGGCCGACTTAACTTCGACTGGTTAGCAGCAAACTTCTCTTCTTGTCTGTCCTTTAAAAATACCATTTTCTTTTCATCGAGGCTATGTATGACTCCTGTTTTTTTTTAATGGTAATAAAAAGTAGCCTTTCCCTGGGTTCCTTTGAATGAGTGATGTTTAACTATTTCGAAAGGCAGCACAGGAGTTGGTGACGTTCTGAGAGCCTCTGCCACAATGGCCCTTCCAGCTCTGCCACGGGGCAAGGGAGGGAGGGGCCCCAGAGAGCTGCTGGCCCAGATGCATTCCTTCCAGTAACTTGTCCAGCTAGGGGAAAAACAGGTCACTTTGCATATCTTTAAAGGAGAAAAACCAAGTCCAGAGAATCTCCAAATACCCAGTAATCCTCAACTACTCTGAGCTTGGAACTCACATGAATTTTAAGGGCAGGAGATTTCCCCTTGTGATGCTTGGCGTGGGTTTAAGCAAGATGCTTCTTGATCTTATTCTGCCCGATAGCTTGTAAAAAAGCAGGCCCTGGAACAGGGCTCTGGAAATGTCCTGGAGTCTCCTTTTCACTCTGCCACTCGCTAGCTGGTTATTCTTAGCAAGCAAAATGCCTTAGCTTTCAAGGGCCTGGATCGTCCAGGTAGGTGACCCTGGTGATAGGGTGGTCACTAGGAATGAAAGTGATTTTTCATCTTCTCTTGTATGACAGGGGGCAACACATATCATATGTCTGTCTTTCTGACCCTTTCAGCCAAGAGACATCTGGAACAGGGTAGGGTACAAGTAGTACCTCTTTTGCAATACCCATTTCTCAACATTGGCTTCACCAACACAGAGGGGAGAAAAATCAGTCAGTGGAGTGTATGTGCCTTTGTCTTATAAACCTACACGACTCTAAACGTGTCCAACAAGACACTTCCCAGGCAGTTTTCTTTGGGGGAAGCAGTGAGTCTGTCTTTCATCCCTCTTTGGGCTTTTTTAACTCCCTTAGCTGGGTCTTGAGAGGACTTGAAGCACTTGCCTCTACAAGAGTTTAGAGCAATAAACATCTTAGCCAACACCAGAAATATTTCTAAAAAGACCAATACATCTTTCAGAACAAATAGTTTTTCTAAGAGAACACTTTAAACAACCAGCGAAAGTGGTTCCATCCCAGGAGGCCTCCAGAGTGACTGCCAATGGTGGGAGGTAGTTCTACCACGATCCCAGAAACCCTCCACACAAGGGCGCTGTGCGGGGATGGGCGGTAGCCATAGGAAGAACAGAAAAGCCGTGGGGCCTGGGGAACCAGGGAGGATGAATACAGATATGTGTATGTACATGTGTGTCACACACACACACACACACACACACACACACGATGGAATGTTTGTTTTCTCCCCTGTCTGCGCAAAGCCATTTATAAGAATTCTCTTCCGCTTTCCACCCTTGCTGAAGGGAAGGTGAGTAGGAGTCAAGGTCTTTACCTGGATGTTTACAAAACCCCTACCAGGTAGATACACATTAGCACCATTGTCCAAATAAAAAAGAGGAACTAGAAGTCTGGAACCTTGGAAGTCAAGGAATTTGCTCGAGGTCACATAGCTTATAAGAATGACATAGCATGAAAAGCATGGTTTTAATTGCTGGTTTGGGAAACCCTACACCTCAGACTGCCTTGGCGGGGGTAGGTTGAGGGGCAGATAGAGGTTACTGAATACTGGTATCTATAGCTAAATCAGCCACCTATGAAAACAAAATCTGAAAAACAGGAGAATTTTGTTCAGAGGAGTGCCAGACAGAATCCACAAAACTCCGAGACCTGACCAAAGTCTAGGCTGGCATGATCTGCCTGGAAGTGGGTGGTGTCACTGGTCTGAGTGGGAAGGCAGCCTGCTCCTGTTTCCAGGCCTAGTCAGGGACGGTTGTGATTCACTACTGTGCTTTGCTTTTGAAAGTCCTTCTCATTTTATCTTGGTCCTAGGAGGATAAAAGAGGTGGGGTAGAAGTAATATTTTACATATTACAAAGCGAGAAATAAACTCCCCCCAAAATGAGAGTGATGACGGTACATGCCAGCCCCTTGTCCAGGAAGTTCTCACAGCTGCCTTGTGATCCAATCAATGTTATTTTCCACATTGCTTACAGACCAGGAAACTGAGGCACAGAGAGGTTAACAAGTAGTGAGTGGAGACAGAGCCATGTTCAGACCCAGATCTGTCCGACCTCAGAGCTCGCTGTGCTATTCCACCTCTCCGTGGGGCAGGCGTTTCCCAAGTCCCGGAGAAAGTGGAGACTGACCCTCATTATGTCACAGGCCACTGGCCTAGGGCCTGACAGACACACACACACACATTAAATTCTCTCTCAAAACATATTTGTGATGGGAAGCAGTCCACGCCTTCTGGGCAGCTTCCTAGATCTGTTTACTCAGAGAAATATGTTTAGGACTGAGGCAAAGTACAGGAAATCGTGACTTGTAGGCTGGAAAACTAGCCAGAAAAAGAGGGGGTTTTTCAAGCAAATAGGTATTTGTGGGCTTTGCGTGTTTGTAGACAGGTGTAACCATGTAGGTGAGGAGAGGAGAGCCAGGACCAGGGCTGTCAGCTCGGGTTCTCTGGGCTTTTCCTCCAAGACAACGCTAATCCAGAAACGTTCTTTCCCTACAATTCTGAAGACGTGGGTGATGTGCTTCTCTTTCCCCAGACAAGCCAGACCCCCCAGCTGGCACGCCTTGCGCCTCTGACATCCGGAGCTCCTCGTTGACCCTGTCCTGGTATGGCTCTTCATACGACGGGGGCAGTGCCGTGCAGTCCTACAGCGTCGAGATCTGGGACTCCGTGGACAAAACGTGGAAGGAGCTAGCCACATGCCGCAGCACCTCTTTTAACGTCCAGGACCTCCTGCCTGACCGAGAGTATAAATTCCGTGTGCGTGCCATCAATGTGTATGGAACCAGTGAGCCGAGCCAGGAGTCTGAACTCACAGCAGTGGGAGAGAAACCAGAGGGTAGGTTGCCTTTATTTTATCGCTGGCTTGAAATATGTGTGCATGGCTTTCCTTGTGTATGTAGAAACCTGTACTGAGAGGGGTACCGAGAACCGAGGAGATGTCAGTGATGGCTGGCAGAGTCTTTGGGGATCTTGGTTTCCAGGGTGGTGATGCTGATCCGTGCGTTAAAAGAGGTACCTGTGTGACTCTTCCAGACATTGGACCAGCAATTTTGGTACCCTGCCACCAGGGGGCAATGGTGTGTTAATCAGAAGCGCAGTCCTGGAAGGCAGGAGTTCGTGGGGGCCCGTTTTAACTTTCCCCTGCACCCACCTCACTCCTTCTCTTGCGGTCCAATTGCACTGTCTACTCGGTGTTGAGTTCTTGGAACACAAAGACAGATTAGACAATGGGCTTAAATCTTAAGGAGGAGGACAGCTGCCTAGACAGTCACTGTGATCAGATGGGATACATGCAATGATAGTGGTGTAAACAAAAAAGAGGAGTCACAGCAGAAAGCATGAGTAAGTTTGCCATGAAGGTGGAGGAAGGCTTCCTAGAGGAGGTAACACTTATGTGGAGTCTTGGGGAAAGGAACGGACTTCCAAGAGGCAGGGAAGATAAGGAGAGGCATTCCCCATGGAGGAAACAGCATGAGCAAAGGTGCAAAGTGTTGGAAAAACACGGCATTCTGAGAAGCTTGTGCCGGGGTATATGCTGTGTGAGTCAGAACAGGAGGAAGCAACCCGAAGGGCAGTTTAAGTTACATTGTGAAGTTCATCCAAGATTTCCAGGCAGGGGACTGATATGATCACATGAGGTTTTTTTTTTTTTTTAAGAAAGAGAATTAGAGGAAGAGTAGAGCTTTGCTACCCAAACTGCGGTCTGGACCAGCAGTCTTGGGATCTCAGCACTTACTGGAAATGCAAACTCTTGGCCCCTCCACACCCCTGGTCCCTTCTGAATCCTCATTTCAATATGATCTACCCCATGGATTCAGATGCATGCGGCAGTTGGGGAAGCACCCAGGGAGGGAAGGAATGACACTGGAGTTGGCAAAATACCAGTGGGACCTCTGTGGTGTAGTTCAGGTGGCGAATGGTCCGACCATGAATGAAGGCCTTAGCCGATAGAACCAACCATTCTCAGTGACTTTTTGGGTAGACTTGGAGGAAAAATTAGAAGAGTACAAGATGGGGACGCCTGGGTGGCTCAGTTCGTTGGACGACTGCCTTCGGCTCAGGTCATGATCCCGGAGTCCCGGGATCGAGTCCCTCATCGGGCTCCCAGCTCCATGGGGAGTCTGCTTCTTCCTCTGACCTTCTCCTCGCTCATGCTCTCTCTCTCACTGTGTCTCTCTCAAATGAATAAATAAAATCTTTAAAAAAAAAAAAAAAAAAGAAGAGTACAAGATGACTCCCAGCTCCTGGCTTAAGTAACTGAACACAAATTTTCTATTTTGTTGTTGTTGTTGTTGTTGTTTGTTTAAAAATCCACTGTTTTTTTTTTTTTTTAGATTTTAAAAATTTATTTATTTGAGAGAAAGAGAGCAAGAGGGAGAGAGCATGAGCAAGGATAGGGATAGAGAAAGAGGGAGAAGCAGGCTTCTCGCTGAGCAGGAAGCCCAATGCGGGGCTGGATCCCAGGACCCCAGGATCATGACCTGAGCAGAAGGCAGGCACTTAACTGATTGAGCCATCTAGGCACCCCGAACACAAATTTAAGAGCCATTTATTATTACAGTTCTTGGTGGCTAACATATATCAAGTACTTGCTATAGGCTAACAGTGTGGGCAGCCCTCTACATGCATCATTTCCTGCATCTATCTCAGTGAAGTAGCTGCCATTATTACCCCCATTTTACAGATAGGAGAAATGAGGTTTACAGGGCAAACCTACGTGCCCAAGATCACAGAGCCTGTAATGTAATTGAAGAGCTGTCTGACTTGAAGCCTGTGCTCCTTTGGGAGTAGTCAGGCTGCCTCTCAGGGACTGGAGGTTAGGCAGTGGGGAGTCCTGGAGAAGACACAAGTTCTGGTCTCAGTCCTGTGTGACTGAGGTGACTGAAGGCAATCCAAGTGTCCTCAGACTACTGACTTGAATCTAGAGCTCAGAAGAAGGCTTAGGTCAGAACTAAGGATTTGAGAGTCTCACTGCTTAACTAATAATTGAAGCCACGAGCATCAGTGAGGTCACCAAGAGGGTGGTAGGAAAGTCACCACAGATATACGGAGACGAAGGAGCCTGCAAGACCAGAAGGAAGGGCAAGAGGGAGAGCATCAGGAGAAGTTGGAGCCGAGCTGAAGAAATACAGATGTTGTGAGTCACTGAGAGGGCTCAGGGAACAGCCACCAGCGCTAAATACAGGAGATGAGGACTCCTGGATTTAGCCCTTCAAGACGCAGCCATCTTTGAGAGTGAAGAGCAGAGCGTTTCCACAGGGTGGAAAATTGTTACCCCAGGATAAGGAACAAGTGGGAGAAGGAAAGGCCAAGAGTGTGGAATATTTTTTCAGGAAGTTTGGTGTGAAGAGAAGCAAAAGGCTGCCATGAATTCAAGGTGGAGAAGAGGCTGTGGGTGGGGAGGAGGGACACCAAGGGAAGGAGCACCGGGAGAGGGAGAGCTTCCGGTTGTGAGGCAGGGAGGAGAAGGGAGAGTAAAGGACAGGGCCTGTCTGAAGTCCCCACGGGACCAGAGGCCTCATGAGTATGGGACGGCCGTTATGGTTTGATGTCCTTCTTTGGTGAGAAAATCGGATATAAAATAGATATTCAAACCTTGCTTTCATATGAAATGAGGGCTCCAGAAAGAAATCGGAGGATGCCAGTGGAAAACACACCAGATTTATAACGTTGCAGGTACAGCCCTGTCTTGGGGGCCTTTATCTGGGAATGTGGAGGCTGTGGAGGCATGGATCCCAGCCCCTGGAACAGGCCCACTGGGCCTCCCTGCAGCTGTCCTGGGCTCCTGGGCTCCTGCCCAACAGCTGCTTGCAAATGTCTGCTGGGGGAGCCGGGTAACAGAACGGCTATCTGCCGCCCTTTGACGCCCCCCTTCGAAATGAGCTGGCATAGGCAGGTTAGCTTGGGGGCAGTGGGGGCTCCAGATCAGGCACTCAGTTTTATGTTTTTAGCATATTGCTTTGTTCAAGAAGAGTACTCCCCACCTCTGGAAAAGTGAGAAGGAAAGAGATGACAGGGCAGTGAGATGTTCCTTAGCTGGAAAGGAGCTCTTCCAGGTCGTCTCTGGAGGAAACCCAGAGAAACTGTAGAGTTCCTGATAAATCCCAAAAGATGAAGGCCATGAGTGCTTAAGGCGTGACTCCCAGGAGGCCAGGACAGCAGCACCCAGGGCTGGAGGGAGAGTCTGTGGGGACCAGGGGCTAGGACTGCTGGGCTCTGGGCAGGTTGCCCTCCCCGTCCTCCCTGCAGCCGAGCCAAACCCCTGCTGTGGTCCTCAGACTCTCTTCCTAGGGCCCCTCCTGGCTGGGAGCAAATGAAAGGAAATGCAAAAATAGCCTGCAAGCCCAAGGAGGGGTCCAGGCCACCCAGAGCTTCCAGACTAGAAGCTGTTCCCACCTCCAGGCCCAGCTGGATTACTGGGGAGGAGGGGCGGCAGAAGAGTTGTGGAGCATTAGGACTGAGGGGCAGAGGACGGAGGGATTGGGAAGGTGGGCTGGAGGGAGGTGGGGGTTCTAAGTGAAGGCCCCCATGGACCGGTCAGATGCTTGTTAGTTATAACCTGGGTAGGTCATCTGTCTACTTTAAAAGCGAAATGCCTCACAGAGAAGTGGGGTGTGTTTGCACACGCGTGTGAACTGCATGTGTGCCTGGGTGGGTGTGAGGTAGAGGAGGGAGGTTTCGGTGGCTCCTCTCCATGGAGCCAGTGGTCTGTGGTGGTCATCGAAACAGCAGTGCCAACTCACTCTCCCTCCACTAAGCCCAGCTAACGTCGGCTGTCCTCTTCCCCACTGCCACCAGGACCCCTCCTGTCTGTGCCGTAGCAGCTTGGGTTTTCCTCTTCATCCTGATCTCCCCGTTCTAACCCTGCTAAGCACCCCAACCCCACCTTACATTCACTCCCCCAATGTATCCTGCACCCCTCCTCTGTTCAGGCACTGTTTGGCTGGCACAGGACAAAGCACGGTGTCCTTCCCCCAACCCCCGCTTTAGAGGCCGCCTTATGCGACAGCCGCCCCTCACACTAGGATCCCTAACCCAGTTAGCTCCCCTCCCTGTCTTCCCAAACCTGGGTAAACAGAGCCACTAGCCCAGTACACCCATCTCTCCCGTCCCAGCCAGGCCTTCCTGTCCATCACCCCCCCCCCACCCTGCTCTGACTCTTCAATCCACTCTATCCTTGCCCTCATCCTAATTTGTTCTAGAATATATCATTGCTAGTGAATCAACAGGGAGGAAGGCTCCTTGAGGAGCTAGGGATTCCTTGCAAGCCTGAGGGCAGTTAGAGCTGCAGACCGGCTGGCCCGGTCTGGGGCTGCAGAGGCCTCTCTGGGGCTGGGGTGCCCTCTAGTGCCCATTGGGCATGGAACAGCCCTTGGCCCTGGAGAGCTCTGTCCAGGGGGCTGCCTAAGTCATGCCCTGTGAAAGTCCCCAGGGCACATCTGGTTCTGTCCCAAACACTACTCCAGGGGCATGAGACTTACCTACTTGGTGATAGAGCTCAGAACCATCTTCCAAATAGTTCTTGTGCTTAGCTCGCGGATGTCCTAGCTCTTTCTGAATAGAAGGTTTTTGAAACCTCTTGTTGAAATCCCTCCTGCTGTGTAGTTCAGCTCCTTCTGTGGTGGAAAGATGGAAACTGAGTGGTCACCCCTCCCATTATTACAGCCCTTTATTCTTGAAGGCCTGGATAATCCAACTGTGGCCTTTCCCCAACTCCTACCCTGCTCCTCTCCTTAGAGCCACATCCCCCTCCAAGCAGAGTGGAGGCAGAAGGAGAAGGAAAGGGAAGAAGGGAAACCTCTCAGCCTGGAGTCTTGGTCTGTTTCAAACAGAGGAAAAGTGGTGGAACAGTGAGCCCGAAAGAGGGGCATGACTTCCCTGAAAAGGATCTAGGTCCCAACAACTATAGCACCAGGAGAGCTGTCTGCGTTTCAGTTGCCAAGGGAGAAAGGCAGAGGTGAAGGATGGATGTGGTATTTGCAGTGAGGGCCAGAAGGCCAGCCTTGTCATTTCTAACACTGGGAAGAGGCCAGTTCTAGAATGGCATGCCTTCTCCAGGACTCCCCGCAGGGTGCCCCCAGGTGCCAGGCCATTGGAAAGCCCCACGCACAGCTGCTGCCCCCTCACTAGGGAAGCACAGATAGTTCTTACTAAAGATGCCAGGCCTACACGGCCTGCCTTCTCCTTTATCTCTTGTCCCACTGCTCATTCCACACCAGGATGAGTGGCATGGGAATGAAAAGAAAAGGGGATGCCTTATTGGTGAACACTCTCTCAGAGGGGGTACTGTGGGCCAGGACGCTAGGCCTCCCCAACAGTAAAGGTCGCTGTTATTGTTAGTATTTTGTCTCCGGGCCAAGCCAGTGACAGCAGCCGTTGTGAAGGATTCAAACCCCTTGGTTCCCTTAAAGCCCCATCCGAAGTGCCCTAAACTCCTGCTGACCCTATTTATCATTCTCATGGTGCATCTGGAGATGTGAGTTCTTATACAGCGTTTCTCCTGTGTGAGGAATCACACGAGATCATTCTCTCAAGTTACGGCACTGATTAACTGATAAAAAGTGGTAACTTTGGGGCGCCTGGGTGGCTCAGTGGTTAAAGCCTCTGCCTTTGGCTCAGGTCATGGTCCCAGGGTCCTGGGATCGGGCCCTGCATCGGACTCTCTGCTCAGCATGGAGCTTTGCCCTCTCTCTCTGCCTGCTTTTCTGCCTACTTGTGATCTCTCTTTCTCTCTCTGTCAAATCAATCAATCAATCAATCAATCAGTCTTTAAAAAAAAATCAGTAACCTTAATCTCACCCTTGGCCATTGAAATTGTTAAAAAGTAAGGGTGTCTCATTCAGTTGGGTGTCTGACTCTTGATTTCGGCTCAGGTCATGATTTCAGGGTCCTGGGATCGAGCCCCACATGGGGCTCCACGCTGAACGTGGACCCTGCTTGAGATTCTCTCTCTCCCCTGCCCCCTCCTCTAAAAAAAAAAAATCTCTACTTTAGACTTTTTCCCCAACCAGGGAGGTCTAACCATGTCTGCTTATCTCCCCCACAGCAGCTCTTCCTTTCAGTGGCTTTGCATGCCTCCCCAGCCCTGCTGTGACTTTTTAAGTGCCTACGGCCCCAGTTTCAGTAGCAGACGACCCCAGGCTCTGCTGGGGGCAGAGTAAGAATACCTGCTTGTGGCCAGTGCACATTTACCCTCTACCTGCCTTGATGGCGTTCTGTTGGCCAGAGCAATAAGAAGGCTGAGAAACTGGGCTCCCCACGCTTGGGTTTTAACTAGACTCCCTAGGGCTTGTTACCCCTAAAGGTTGAATAATTAAATTCTCCCTGAAATGTGACTCCATTGCTGCCTTCCAGGTGTGGCTCCCCAGGCATTCTAATGGTCTATGAATTGACAAGGTCACTCTCCACTCTCAAGTGCAAGTGTTGCTCAGTTAGAGCAAGAAGACTTGCTCGGTTAGGCTGCTGTCCTGGAGCTCTCTGTGAAACCCCCACCACTAACCAGGGAGTTCCAGTCTCTCCTACCCTTTTTATGGTTCCAGAGCATTTGCCTTCCTGTGACAGAATATTCTTCCCTCTCCCAGTGATGTTTAATTTTTCATTTCCTCAGCAGTACTTTAAGGACTCTAAACAAGGGGCGCCTGGGTGGCTTGATCTGTTAAGCTCAGGTCATGATCTTGGGGTCCTGGGATAGACCCTCAAGTCAGGCTCCCCACTCGGCATGGAGTCTGCTTCTCCCTCTCCCTCTGCCCCTCTACCTGCTCATGATTTCCTCTCTCAAATAAATAAAATCTTTAAAAAATTTTTTTTTAAATTAAAAAAAAAAAAAGACTCTAAATAAATTGCAGCCTCTCTTGCTCCTGGAAGACTTATCCATAGGATGAGTGCTGTCCCTTATCACAACCTTTCCCCAAAGTCTGATTCTCTCACACAGACACACACACACACACACACGCACACACATACATGCACACACATGGCGCATGCGCTCTATAAAATCTCTGTCCTCCCTCACTGACTTCTCTCAGTTCTTTGTTCTATCTCCTCAGGAAACCTGCCTTGTCTCCATCTGTCTGTGAAACATAGCCCACATCCTAAGGAGCACAGAGCACATCACAAAATATGGCATCTAGAGCTAGCCAGTGACACTAGAAATCACCTAAAAATACACCTCCCTCCTTTTACTGAAGAGGAAACAGGGACCCAGAAAGGGAAAGGCTCTCAACCAAGGTCAAAAAACATAGTGGCTCCATAGGGACAAAGCTATGCCTAGGGAAGGGAAAGCCTGGAGGGGCGCCTGGGTGGCTCAGTCCATTAACTGTCTGCTTTCGGCTTGGGTCATCATCCCAGGGTCCCGGGATCCAGCCCCACTTTGGACTCCCTACTCTGCAGGAAGCCTGCTTCTCCCTCTCCCACTCCCCCTGCTTGTGTTCCCCCTCTCACTCTCTCTCTCTCTCTCTCTCTCTTTTCTCCGTCAAATAAATAAATAAAATATTTAAAAATAAATAAATAAGTAAGTAAGTAAAAATAAAAGGAAAGCCTGGAGCTCTGATGTGAATTTCTTCTGATGGACACGGACTGTCCCCTCATGCCTCCCCCCATTCACTTCTGACGCATCCATTCCATGTGAGCAGCCAGCGTGGGCTGCTTATGTCCCTTCTCGCCACACCTCTCAAACACCTGCTGCCTTCACTGTATGCCCTCACCCACCTTCCTGTTGTGTTCCAGCATATCCTTTAAGACCCAACTCAAGGGCTTTTTCTTCCCAGAATAATTCCTCTTACAGTTGCGCTATTTTGTATCAACATCCTGCCCTCTACGTTCAGTTTGTGCTGTGATGTCATGTGCTGGGATTTCAGGGGGATGTAGTTCTCCCTCCCCAACTCAACTGTAACCTCCAGGAAGGAGACATCATGCCTTCTGTGTATTTTGTTTGTATACCCACAGTAGCTTGTATGATACCTGGTACACGGCTAGAACTCCAGGTACCATTATCTAAGTAAATGGATAAATAGATTTGGTACTCAGAGCAATTTAAGTTGCTGACTTTCGAGCCGAGCAGAAAGGGGCTGTCACAGTTGTGTCGGTTCTGAACGTCAGCCTGGGAGCACTGTGAAGAAGGGTATGTCTAGAGGATCGTGAGGTTACAGAGCAAGGAATGGAGGTGAGCGCTTGTGAAGAAGCTGCTGGGTAGGTTGAGGAGGGCCTGTGGTGTGTTCATGCCCTGGTACAGTGGGGACTGACCCAACCCATGACCATTCCCAGTGCTCTGGGATTCATGATCTTGGGCCTGGGAAGCCTGAGGTCTGACAAGACCCCCAGCATGTTTCGTTCTTGATGGTCCTTCCCTAATGACCACTCTGTCCTCTGTGTTCCTCCCTGTCTCCCCCTAGAGCCAAAGGACGAAGTGGAGGCCTCAGATGATGGTGAGTGCAGGCCACCTGTCCTCAGGTAGACTCGAGGGACGGGTGGAGGGGGGGCGAGAGAGGAATCTGACGGCTCACACTCACCCCACCCCCACCCCGCAGATGAGAAGGAACCTGAGATCGACTACCGGAACGTGACTGTCAACACTGAACAAAAAGTGTCTGACTTCTATGACATCGAAGAGAGACTAGGCTCGTAAGTGGAACGGGAAGTGTCTTTCGGGCCCCCAGGGTGGGGTGGCGCAGATCCCATCATTAAGTTCCATGCCTCGTGTCCCCATCTTTTCCTGGGTTTTGCCAACCTCCCATGCCGAGACCCCCTGTAGAAAGAGGAGGTGCAGACCCAGTCAGCAACCCACAAGGGCATCCCCACCCAGGCCCTCTCAGCTACTGCTGGTGCAGCTGGCTCAGCTCCAGGAGAGTTCTTGAGCAAGGCCTCCCTTTCCTGTGCCTTCTCCCTCCCAACCCCCGCATGGGCTAACAAGGCACCACCAGGGTCTGGTCGGACTGTCTGAGGCTGCCGTCCGTGTCGTCGGCAGGAGGCAGGCAAGTCTGAGCCATCTCGCCGTTCTGCAGTCATAGCTTTTGTGCCTCTGTAAAGCCCACAGCCTTGAAAGGCACAGCTGCTCACCATTGCTCGCTTTAGGAACCTGGTCTGCGCTGTTTGCTCTGGTTGTCCCCTAGAGTGCGGACACCCCAGCCCTGAGCCTTCACACTGTCCCCTCCAGCAGCTGCCTGTCTCCCACTATCCCTGGAGAAGCCCAGTGGAGGCCAAGGGGATGGAGTTCAGGTTTGATTTCTAGGAGGTTTCTGGGAAATAAAAGGGTCACACCAACCTCAACAGAGTTGCCTACAAGGAGCCTGCCCTGTGCATAGGAGCTGGGTCAGAGGAACACCGAACTCCTTTCTCCCACCATGGACAGCATGGACCTCCCTGGGCTGTCTCCAGGGCCCCATGCTGGACACTGGAGCAGAAGGAAGTAGCCACTCAGAAATTCTCTGTATCTGGGGAGGAATTCTTCCACCTGAAGTCATGGGTCCCTCTTTTTGATGAAGGAGAGAGAAGTCCATCAGCCAGTATGGAGGCTTCAGCCCAGACAGAGGAGCGGGCCTGGGTGGGGATTGGATGGGGATGTGGGCTGGGCCTGGCCACAAGCTTGTAGATGAGGGAGAGGAGGGTTGTCTGAGCTAGAGGGGCACCCCATGATCAAGGGCAGGCACTGGCAAACTTTTCTGTAAAGGGCCAGATAATGGCTAGGTGAGGTTTTGACGAAGCAGAAAAGTGGCCATGGGCGAGATGCACACGCACGAGCGTGGCTGTGTGCCAATAACATCTTATTTCGAAAAAGAGGTGGACTAGATTTCTCCCACAGCATCACTTGTCAGCCCCAGTGTAGTGGAAAGCTTGGCTCAATTTGCCTTTTCTCTCCTCCTCCTTTCATTCGCAGTGGGAAATTTGGACAGGTCTTTCGACTTGTAGAGAAGAAAACTGGAAAAATCTGGGCAGGGAAATTCTTCAAGGCATATTCTGCAAAAGAGAAAGAGAATATCCGGCAGGAGATCAGCATCATGAACTGCCTCCACCACCCCAAGCTGGTCCAGTGTGTGGACGCTTTCGAAGAAAAAGCCAACATCGTCATGGTCCTGGAGATGTGAGTGGTGGGCTGCGGGCCCAGGAGCCCCTCGCGCATCTCCACCAACATTCACACCCAGGCCCCTCTGCCCCAAAGTGGGGAGCACTGCAGGTAGAGCTGTAGCCTGAAAGAGCCTCCCCACCCCCAGTGGCCGGGGGGCACACCCTAGAACAGCACATCTGTACACAGGAGTGGCCCTTACCCACTGACCTCCAGCCCATGCAGCCCTCCCTTTCCGTAACACACTGGCAGATCTTTGAGGACCCCTGCCCCCCTTTTGCCCCACCTCCCTGTGAACGTGCCAAGGTTACCCCTAGGCTCCGCATCTGCATTCAGGGGCTTTGACTTGGAGGTGGCTTTGGAGGAGAAAGGGAGGGACAGAGCCATTTCCTGACTGGCCTTCAAAAGTAGAGGTACCCAGGGTGTGGGGCTTGGGATGTGGGGGTGCAACCCTGTGCTCTGCAGTCCCCCATCGTGTGCTCATTTGTACTTTGACTTCTCACCAGAGGATAGGTAGTTCTTTCTGGGCTGGGCTGTCCACACACAGGGGACAGATCAGATGCCCTCCAGCCAAGGTTTTCCTGGAATCCACCCCCAAGCTGCAGGCATGCATAGGCACACTTGCACAGGTTCACACCCACCCACCCACCCACATACATAAACACATAACGCACATGCGCATTCTGCCCTTAGCCAGATGTCCTCTGCAGAGGGGTCTGTGTCTTTCAGTTTTCTTTCCTGTTTTTCATGAGAAGTTTTTTTCAGTGTGATACCATCAGATCAAAAATTGTGACTGTAAGAACATACACAATAATCCGTTCCCATTCTGACCCCTGTCCCTCATCCACCCCGTTTCTACCACTACCGCTCACACCGGTAACTATTTCCACTGGTTTTGTTTGTATCCTTCCAAACTTTCTTTATGAAAATACAAGCATATATGCTTTTTAAAAAAAATATTTCCCACCTTTTAGCACCAAGGTACCTCCTAGCCACTATTCTATATTTTTGCTTCCTTTCATTCCTTTCCTTCCTTTCGAACTTCAGCACCAAGTTCATATGGTGCGAAGGGCTCTGAATGTTTCCGTGGCTGGTGAGCTTCCCATCCGCCCTGTTCCGTGGGATTAGCTTAACGTGCAGAAACCACAGTCTCCTGGAGTGGTCTTCCTTGGTTTCCAGGCCTTTGCCCTTCCAAACAGTGTTTGTAACCTTGTCCATACATCTCTTCATTCACACCTGTTCACATCTGTAGGAGACATTCCCAGAAGTGTGGTTATGCAAGATCAAAGTGCATGTGCATTTGAAATATTTAGAAATCTTGTGAAACTGCCTTCAGCTTCCTTGCTTGCTCGTCCTGAGCTTCAGGATCTTAGTCCTTTCAACACCTTTGTTCCCAGGAAAGGTGAGGCCTTCCCGGGCTTAAGGTGTGATTTTCTCCCCTCACTCTGTGATCACTTTGGGGTGTTTCCTTCCGGCTTATGCACATCTGGAAAAGCTAGAGGGGCTTAAAAGCACGGACTTAGAACACAAATTGAGTCTGAGAAGTCTCATGTCAGTCCCAGCACTGCCTCTTACTTGTTGTGTGGCCTTGAATAAGTTACTCAGCTTTGCTAATTTCTTAGTGTTATTATCGGTAAAAGGAGGATATAAGCTGCCCCATGAATAACGTGAGGATTAAATGGAATCATGTAGTCAGGCCTAGTGCTCTCTAATTGGGACTTATTCTTAGTCGTATGATACATTGACTTTCTCCATGTTGGGGTCTCTTTCCCACTTAAAATTCTTCCGTGAGCATTTTAACACACACCGAGGTGTTGTGGAACAAAAACCTTCCTATTCAGGAAACCTGGAGTCAGGTCCTATTACTGCTGAGCTGTGATTTTGTCATTACTAAATCCTTCCAGTGAGGAGGCATATTGGGATTAGACTCCCTTTTTGGTTCTAAAATTCGACAATTCCGTGGAATTGTAAACTACTCCAAGAAAGTCTGCGTTCATGTCTTAGAATCTGTTTTCGGCCCCAATTCGAGCCCACCTGCCCACTTCCGGGAAAGGCCGGCCCATGTCTGTGGCCTCACTGATCACTCCCTCACATTAGCCCTTGGGCTCTGTGCTTCACGGTCATTCCAGAACAAGTCGCTTGGTGCAGCCAGTGCGGGCGTGTGGGGACATGGGAAGAAATGTCTTATGTTTAGAAGTTAAACCTTGGGCAAGTTGGGAGAGGGTGCGGGGAGGGGGTGAGAGGCAGCCAAGCCTGGGTACGGCCGGGCAGCAGCACCAGTGGGCAGAACACCATACTTAGCGTGGAATTGGGAGTTGGCAAGCTGGATGGAAAATGTTGAGAGAAAACATAAGAAGGCTTCAGCTGGCCTGGCTTTCGTCCCTCCTCCCCGTACCTCCCCCGTGGCCAGGAGCAAGTCTGGCAGTCACAGATGCCAGTCTTCTGCAATTGGGGTAAGGAGCTTGCCCCTTGATAGGAGCTCAACCAAAGAAGTGGGAGCACATTCACACTCCATCCATACTTCCCTTCCAGCTTAAACAGACTTGGCCTCGAGAGGGTAAAGCCTGGCATTCAGCGGTACAATTTGCCATTGCCCTTGTTTGATGGAGATACTAAAAGTAAGAGAAGGACAAGGCCTAGTGATGTAGAGAAGTGAAAATATCTTCCAGGGTCCCCTCCTTCAGTTCAGCCACCTCCGACACAGTGAGAAATCAGAAGCAATGTGTCTTCAGCCTCTCTGACCTCTGATGATGGGACGAGCCACAAGCCCCCACGTTTATTGGAGGTTGTTGCCCAGAGACAGGGGTTCCCTCGGGCTCCTGGCCTCAAATCTCGGCTTGTCCTTGGGGAATGCCCAGGCCCTTCCAAGTGGTGGTGAGACCCTCAGCACTGAAGCAGTACGATTTAGGCTGGGTCTTTCACTGTCCATCTCACTTCCGTGTTGCCATTGGCTAAATTTATCAAAGACTATTCAGTTGGCTGCCAGGAGACAAGGAGTAGAGGGTCTGGGTCTGGAGTCCACTGAAACATCATGCCTACTGGCTGCCAGGGAGGGCTCGCCAAGGTCTACACTTGAGGGGGAGGTGAATTTGATCCCTTGGGATTAAGTAGCCTTGCTAGATGGTATTTACTCACTCACTCACTGTTCATTTATTAAGCATACATTTCCTCTGGCCCAGTCTTGGCCCTTGGCTTGATCCCATCTCTGTGGGTGGCAGCTCCTTTCCACCCATAATCTTGAGTATTTTCAAGAGAAACCTAGGTAGAACCATTAATCCTGTTTCTGTAACCTCTTCCATCCTAGGAAACGGACCATAGGAACAGCTTTCAAAATACATTAACTATTTTTTAATAGATTGAACCTACTTCAACTACTTCTAGAAAGGCAGTAGTAATTACCTCTACAGCTCAGATTTCTACTACTCATTGCCTCAGACATTCCCAAGGGCACTGCAAATAATGGTTGCTTACTTTTCCAGAATATTTTGCATTTAGAAGCACACATTTTGAGACACCTTGTCAGTGCCACATTATTGCCAGGTATAAATAAAGTTCTAGAGATGAGCCAGACCTTTTCCACACATATTCATAAACAACTTTGAGACAAGGCAGATCTGATACAAAAAAAGTACAGATGAAACCCAGGACTGGAAAGTTAATTTCCTCTGGGGAAATCAGGAGTGATTTCTCAGAGGAGTTTCTCAGTTAAATTTCCCAAGCTTGTCCCAATCCTAAGGATGACCTGGGGGGCTTATGTAACATATGGATTCTCAGAGCCCTCCCAAGATTTTCTAAATTATAATCTGCAGAGAGGAAGACTCTGAGAGTCTGTATTTTCAACAAGAGCCCCAGTAGGCACTTTGAAAAAACAAAAAAGGGGCGCCTGGGTGGCTCAGTGGTTAAGCCTCTGCGTTCGGCTCAGGTCGTGATCTCAGTGTCCTGGGATCGAGCCCCGCATCGGGCTCTCTGCTCGGTGGGGAGCCTGCTTCCCCCCTTCTCTCTGCCTGCCTCTCTGTCTACTTGTGATCTCTGTCTGTCAAATAAATAAATAAAATCTTTGAAAAAAAATAAAAACAAAAAACAAAAAAACCCACAGGCTTTTAAAAAAATTTTCAATCTAATTTTTTTAAAAAGGTGATTATTGAGCACGTACTATGTCACAGGCACTCACCCCTTGAGGTGGTGCTGTTTTTATCTGCACCTTCCCGGTGAGGACATTGAGGCCCAGAGATGGGTAAGGGTCGAGGGAGACCTGAGAAGGATAATTCAAGTTTGACTTGGAGCAGAGCTGTGGAAACGGAGAGCTTAAGGACGCAGGCGCCACCTGCTGACCACCCAGGGAACCCCCCCTCCCCGCCCCGCCCCAGGTGCGAGAGCCTCCGTTCTAGCACCTCCAGCAGCCACTGGTGCCCTCCTGGAAAGTGCTGGTGATGGAGGCCCACACAGGCCGTGGTGTGCTGGACCCCATGCTGCACCCCTGTCTGTCCCTCCCTCAGGGTCACTGCCAAGATCCACGGACTCACCACAGATTGTGAAATGCTAATTAATATGTGGTGAGCACCTACTGCATGTCAGGCATAATGCTCTACAAAAGTTCCTTTGATCCTAACGACTCTATGAGGTAAGGACAGATAAAGAAAGCAGGGCTCAGAAAGGTTAAGTGCTGTGCCCAAGGTCACACAGCTATAAAAGGCAGAGACAGGATCCACATGCAGCTCTTCCCTTCTTCATGATGGCTCCCATTAGAAGAGAGAAGGCCCCTGGAAGAGGGTGGGCCCAGAACAAAACCTATCTAGCCTTGCTCAGCTGGTGGACATACAGGCCATTGCAGAACAGAGCTTACTGACATCTGCATGCTATAAAAGTCACCGGGGAAATGCTTTAAATTTTCTGAGCAGCAAGGAAGGGAGGTGGGTCAGAGGTCTGGGACAGGGGAACGGAAGGGACCCATGTCACTCAGGTGACAAGGCCATGTGTTTGTACTGAAGGGCAGTATGCTACTGGCTGTAGCCTCTGGGCCAGTTCTTAGTGGAAGATGCCTGCTGTGGGCCCCAGAAACACCTGGGTCAGGGTCCAGGGTCTATGTAGTCAGAGCAAGGGAGCAGGCCAGACAAGTTAGTTGTGGCTGGAAGGAGTAACTGATGCCACAGGCCTGGCTAGAGGAGGCAATTGTAATGGGTTGCAGCCGATAAATGTCAGAAAATGTGCTGGGGCTCCTTATTATTGAAGCTATTTTTCTTTTTTCTTTCTTTTTTTTTTTTAAGATTTTATTTATTTATTTGACAGACAGAGATCACATATAGGCAGAGAGGCAGACAGAGAGAGGGTAGGAAGCAGGCTCCCTGCTGAGCAGAGAGCCTGATGTGGGCCTCTATCTCAGGACCCTGGGATCATCCTGAGCCAAAGGCAGAGGCTTTAACCCACTAAGCCACCCAGGTGCCCCTGAAGCTATTTTTCTGTTTCTGGATGTGTGGAACAAATGCTATGGGTGTTGTGAGTCTTTCAAACATCAATTCTTCCTGACTAGAATACATAGCTGGGGTACAAGAATGAGCCCTTACACATCTGTGGTCATTCAGGGAAGGAAGCCGCCTGGTGGTTACCCCTTTTGTCAAGCCAAGGAGATTATGTCTGACTCACTCAGCTCATGATCACCTCTGAAACTGCCCAGCCCGATGCTTCCTTGAGTCCCCCAGCAGCTTAGTGGGCATGAACAGTGCCCCCCAACCATAGCAGGAAATCAGGAGGCCCGGGCCCTCCTCACTCATACAGGGGAAACCAGGATCAGCATAACAGAACAGGGGCCTAGAACTCACGAAGCTGCAGAAGTGCCCGGCCCCCCTCCTACCCTGGGCTTTGCTGCCTGTCCCCCATCCCCGCCACTCCTGCCCCAGACTGCCCTGGGCCAGACTCCCTGCCAGCCTGCTCGCCATGCTCCTGGGAGCTAACTGTTGTTCCCGCCCCTGCAGCGTGTCGGGGGGTGAGCTGTTCGAGCGCATCATCGACGAGGACTTCGAGCTGACGGAGCGGGAGTGCATTCAGTACATGAGGCAGATATCAGAAGGGGTGGAATACATCCACAAGCAGGGCATCGTCCACCTGGACCTCAAGCCCGAGAACATCATGTGTGTCAATAAAACCGGCACCAGAATCAAGCTCATTGACTTCGGTCTGGCCAGAAAGCTGGGTAAGGCTGCTCACCTGTCTTGTGCCCACCCACAGACGGTGACTGTGTTCCATGCACTGGGCGTTGGAGGGAATGCGCTGGGTTGGAGCTAACGTCAGAGGTCATGGGGGCTGCTGAGGCTCCCTTCCTGCCCTGGCCACCCACTAGGCTTGGCCTCGAGTCTCTATCCCTTATCTGTAAAATGGGTTAATGGTAGTCCCCCCCTGCTCGAGCAGTGGGGGAGGGTCGGGTCAGGGACATTCCTACAGGTGCGGTGATGGAAGTGGTGCCTGGCACACAGTGAGCCTTTGCTGTTGACTTTTGTTGCCGTCACTCTCCCCTCTTGCACTTTCACTCTGGGGCCTGCAGCAGCCACTCATTTTGGTGATGGTGCCTGCTCCCATTTGTGTCTTTCACAGCGACTTCCGGAGCACTTTCACACACTTGCACTGGGTTCTCACAGCAGCCCTGCAAGAGCGGCAGGGCAGATTTTCAGAGCCCTGGTTTATAGACCAAGAAGCGGTAGACCAGGTCCCACCACGAGGCAGGAGAAGTGCTGGGGCTTAACAAGGACCCCAGACCCGGCTCAGTGTTCCCTGAGGCTCCCCTGCTATTCCTGCCTCAGCTGGGGGACAGGTGCCAGGGGCCTTCGTGTCCAGCCCTGTAGCCGTCTCGGTCTGTGATGTCTGCCCCACGCCTGCCCACGTACCCCCTGCCTGCTTCACCCTTTGATGTCTCAGTAAGTGACAAAACAGCCTCACCCTCTATCCCCTGACCCCTGCCCTGTCACCAAGGAGCTGAGGGCTGGCACAGACTGATGTTTCACCCCATTACAAAGAGGACACTGAGGCAGTGAGGTTCTGCTAGGCTCTGACTTGCTGTGCTCCATCCGCTGAAGACGTGGTGTGGGGGCAGCAGCTGATGCACAGGGCCCCCCTTCAGGCAGGAACCACTCACGGTTTGAGCAGAGAGGGTGCTTCTGGCCCAAGGGGCTGGTAGCATTAGAGCCCCAGTGACACAACGTGCAGGCTCCCACGGTGAGAGATATATGGAGAGAGCGTGTCTCCCATGGCCTGGAGAGCGGGGAAGGACTAGCGTGTAGCTGGAAGGGTTCAGGTTGGAGTGGAACAGAGCTTTTGCATCTGAAGGCTCTTCAGTGGTCTGTCTTTGAGCATTTGCTGCAGGCTCTGTAGTGACACAGAGCAGATGTGGTCTACAGGCCAGACGTCTGCCACCCCCCACTATGGACGAGATTCTCCAGGAGATGTTACCATGCAGTGGACATCCTACTGGGCATCTCTGGTCCTTTCCAGCTGAGTGACAGCAACCTGGGGTTAAGGTCTTTCCTGGCTGTCCCCCTGGTAGCTCCTGGGAGGAGAGACAGGTGGGGGCAGGGGGGTATAGCTTAGGAGTGGGACTACCTGGGCTTAGGTCCTGACCCCCACTGTTAAATGTGGGTAAACCACTCGACTGCTCTGGGCCTCCCTTTCTTCCTCAGGAACAGGGATGTCATGCCGCCTTCAGGTCCCCGAGAATATTGAATAGGAAAGTCCTTACGAAACAGGCAGCAGGGTACAGAGGACATAGAGAATGTTAGGGATTATTGCCAAGCACAAGTCACAGCCCCTTCTGGGAATGCTTGGGAGAGACAGACATGTGAAAAACCATGCTGGGGGTGGGAGGTTGGTGCCACCTCGGTGGCTCAGTTAGTTAAGCCACTGCCTTTGGCTCGGGTCAGGATGCCAGAGTCCTGGGATCAAGTACCATATCAGGCTTCCCCTACTCTGCGGGGCTCCTGCTTCTCCTTCTGCCTGCCTCTCCCTCTGCTTGCCCACTTTCTCTCTCTCTCTGTGTCAAGTAAATAAATAAAGCATTAAAAAAAAAAGAAAGAAAGACTGTGTGAGGTGCAGGGGCTTCCGCAGCCTCCTCTCCCTGTTGGACCCCGCCCCTGATACTGACAGGGAGTGCATGGTCTGTCAGTTTCACCAGGGCATTGTCACACCAATTCCCAAGGAGGCCAGGTGTCTCCGTGCCATTCTCAAGGGGAGAGCATCCAAGAGCCAGGCACTGTCTGTGTCCCTCCCATGCACACGGATGGCGTTCACTTAGCATGGGTTCCTCCTGAATGTTCTGGTGATTTATCCCTCTCCATCCTGGTTACAGAGAATGCGGGGTCTCTGAAGGTCCTCTTTGGCACCCCGGAGTTTGTGGCTCCTGAAGTCATCAACTACGAGCCTATCGGCTATGCCACAGACATGTGGAGCATCGGAGTCATCTGCTACATCCTGTGAGTCTCGGGCACGTGAGGGAGGGGCAGAGAGCCCCACAGGAGGGTCCTGGGCTGCTCTGCCACTGAAGGGGCTAGTGTGGGTGTTGGTGGAGAGCCCACCTCAGAGTCAAGAGGGCAGCAGCTCCTTTCCCGCTCCCACCAGCCTGCCCCACTCCGGTTTGCCCAGTGGAGTCAGCAGACCCTGTTGCATTCCTGTCGGAGTGGCTAGCGCTGACCCTGACACCCCATCCTGGGCCCGTCACTGTCCCTCATGCTGACCAGGCTGGGGTCTTCAGTCAGGAGGGTGGTGTGGGGCTGGTGCTACGTAATTTACCCTTGCTTGTGTAGGTGGGTCCATGGAGAAGGAGGCAGGGAATGCAGGGGCACCTCGGTGGGCATCATCATTGTCTTCAGAAGACAGCACCCCACCCTCATGGCAGGGGGACTCCAGCGACCAGCCTCATTCCTGAGTCCAGTATATGAGCCCGTTATAAGCACTTCTGATGAGAGAGCCCTCAGCAGACAACAGAAAGCCACGCAGGAATCGAAATTGGGGAATCAGGTGGACAATATGAAGCCACTTTGATTAATGATGGCAGGAACGCCCACCAGAGCTTTGGGACCAGTCCTAGACACAAATCACTTGGGCCTCTCTGTAGACTGCAGATTCTGCTTTGGGAGGTCTAGGACAGCCTAGAATCCACGTTTCTAAGAGCTTCCAGGCTGCCGGTAGTGTTGTTCCAAGGACCACACTTTTCTGACTAGCAGGCTCTAGAACACATACCTTTGGGGGGCTCTCACTGATTTAGTCTCCAAAACCCCAGGCTGCAGATAGTCCTTAGCCTCAGAGGCAGCCCCTGGGTTTATGGGGCAACACACAGTGATGGGATGGTTTCCTGAAGATGCAGATAGGCAGGCGTTCATTTCGAAAAGTGAACATATTTCTGTTGTTAA
Source organism: Mustela nivalis (assembly GCF_964662115.1). Taxonomy (NCBI): domain Eukaryota; kingdom Metazoa; phylum Chordata; class Mammalia; order Carnivora; family Mustelidae; genus Mustela; species Mustela nivalis. The sequence goes on from NC_139020.1 coordinate 117,961,752, forward strand.
AGTGAAAGGAAAAGTTCAATGTCCTCATAGAAAACTTGAGGAGGACCGAGGAAGCTTTCTTTGCCCCCTGGGGTCTTCCGAGCCAACTGACAAACAGCTCTAGGAGATTGTGCTGCACAGTCAGCTTCAGCAACAGCTGGTACAAAAGCTTGAGCAGAGATGGAGTGATTTTGTGTGTGTGCAGAGTGAACTGACCGAGATTACTTGGTGTCCCCCTTTCATACACCTCCTCCCCAGGGCCAGGAGTTTTCATTCTTTTCTACCTGCTCAGGAGTTTGATTCTCAGTGTGGCCTGTCAGGACAGCCTCCGTCAGTAACACCTGGGTTGTGGGCTCTGTAGCCCAGAGAGTCCGAGTCCTCTTCTTCCTTGCACGGGGTCCCCCCACTTCTCCCAAAGCAGCAGACAAGAAGCTCCCTAGCCAGGAGCACGTGTGCCTGTTTCCCCCTCCCCTCCCCTACCCCAGGAGAAAGGTTGCTGACGGCTAGTGGAAGCTGCAGTGACCCTGGCTCCCTTGGTAGATAGGGAATTAGAGCAGAGCTGTAGACCCAGCCACCCCTCTGAGGGCTGCCCCAGTCTGCACGGTGCTCACGTGCTCCCACGGCTGCTCTGGCCCTGGGGGAGACACCTGGCACTTGAGAAACAGGCTGGCTCAGTTCTTTCTGTTCAGACCCCTCTGTCCTGTGGCCTGGCTCTATCCCTGGGTCCCTCACAGATTTTCACAGGGGCTCCCATTTGATCCTCACTGCAAGCCTGGGAGGGAGTTGTGGCAGGGATCTGACCTTCATGTGGCTTGGAGGTGACCCGGGCTACAGGGGCCCTAGCCGTGTGGGCATTCTGCATCTGGGGACAGGTTACATGGGTATGTTCACTGTGAAAATTTAAGGGCAGTCCCTAACTGGTAGGGAGACCAGCTGTCCTAGTTTCCCAGACTATCCTCATTTTATACTTTTTTTAAGATTTTACTTATTTATATGTCAGAGAGAGAGAGAGAGAATGCATAAGTAGGGGGAGTGGCAGGCAGAGGGAGAAGCAGGCTCAATCCCATCATCCCAGGATCATGACCTGAGCTGAAGGCAGAAGCTTAACCGACTGAGCCACCCAGGAGCCCTTAGCCTCTCCCCAGTGTAGCACTGAGAGTTCTGTATCCTGGGCAGCCAATAGGCCTGGGTGAACCAGGAAAGCTGGTCACCCTCCAGGACTGTGGGAAGTGGGCAGCACGTGGACTTCCTTGGCCCTGATCACCTCCAAGCCAAATGAAGATCAGATCAACTGTCCCTCAGAGGTAATCATCGACCTCAGGTCTAACACCCTACCGCAGTTTTGCCTATCCCTGAACTTTGTATAAATGGAATCCTATGGGAAGATGTGTCCGGCTTCCTTTGCTCAGCACTGTTGGTGAAACCCACTGATGTCACTGTGCATGGTGCTAGGTTGTTCGTGCTCACGCTGTGTAGCGTTCTGCTGTATGACCCTCATCCGGTCTGTCATCTGCACTGCTGGGTTTTAATAGATGCCCGTGGTGGGTATTCCAAGTATTCTGGTGTGTGTTGGGTGTACATTCTAGAGCTAGAATCATTGAGCCATAAGAGCACTTTATTTTAAAATGCCAATTCTTTTGGGTGGAGGAACATCATAATCTGGATAATATGTTCTATTGCTTTACCAGATTACTTTTAAGGCTCAGACCAAGAAATAGGAAGACCTTTATGAAATGGGGAGAAAATAATTCTGATGAAAGGGGCATCATGTGGAAGGTGTTTGGCCAGCAGGGTGCACGGAGAGGGGAGAGCTGTGTGTTTGCCAAGGAGGCCAGTACGGGCCAGGCAGTCCAGTGTGGACCAGGCATAAGGGACACAGGTCATCTCCATCCCCCCAGTGTCTAGGCTCCTGCACACACCACGGCGGGCTGCTCTGCCCTCTGGAGCTTTTCCTGTTGGCTCTCACAAGGGAGAGAGGACTAGGAGCTCCCCTCCTGAGTAAGGGCTCTCAGCAGAGCACGCGGGACCCAAAACAAAAGTGGGAGCCAGCCAGGCCCTTCCTTTCAGACCCTGCTGTGCAAAATTCTAGAGTAGCAGAGGCTGGAAGTTCCTGGAAGAGATGCTGTGGCAGTCTTCATGTACCTTCTACCCCTCTCGTTGGAGCTTCATTGTCTGTCTGATAATCCTTGTCAAGGCCACCTTCCACATTTGTACCAGAGGAATCCCCCATCTCCTTTCTGGGGCCAGTGAGAGACGGAGAGGCCAGGGAGTTGGGGAAATACATAATAACTCATTTACTATTTAACACATAGTTGGTGAATACCTCCTAAGTGTCCAGCTCTGTCCCGTACGTTGTTATGAACTTCTTGGAGGAACTCCTCAAACCCCTCAGGGAGATCAGGGCTGATACTGTCCTGGCCTGGAGACCCCTGGCCTCGCTTCCAGGCACAGGAGAGATGCAGTGGGTGGGGTCATGAACCCCCTACCTTCTAATCCCTGATTCTGGAAGGAAATGGTAGATTGTGTGAATTTCCTGGAGATTTCCTGATTTTAGGCAGGAGGAGAGAGGACAGGAGTGATCTAGGCCACACATTAATGATGTCCTAAGCCTTTCTTCCTTTTCTAAGACCTCCTTTCCTTTCCCGCTTTCCTCTCCTCTGTTTTCTGAGGACTTAGTGTTGCCTTACCGCCTGGGGGGACACCAGAACCCTTCTCTGTGCCTTTCTCCCACCCCTACTCCAGAATTCCTTCTCTCCCTCCCCTGCTCCAAGGCAAGGTAAAGGGCACTTACTGCTCTGCCTTCTCCCTACCATCTTCCTACTGGGCTCAGCAACAATAGGAAGATGAGCTCATCACTTCAGTTCATTTGTCTTTTTTTGTCCTCAAGATTTTACTTATTTATTTGAAAGAGAGAGAAAGAGCATGAGTGGAGGGAGGGGCAAAGGGAGAGGAGAAAGGAGCCCTGATGTGGGGCTTGATCCCAGGACCAGAGATCATGGCCCAAGCTGAAGTCAGACGCTTAACTGACTGAGCCACCCAGGCATCCCTCAGCTCATTTCTTGAGCATCTATTACAGTCCAAAACACCACAGCCATCCCCATCCAGAGCCAACTTCTAGAGACATCAGCCCAGTGAGCTAGGGAGAGCGCCCAGTGCCCAAGTGTCAAGTGCCTACTCAGACTTGGGTTTTGGTACAGGGTTCTTCAGAGGGATCCAACAGCCCCACTAAAGGCCGCCCTTGCCCTCCCCACTGCTGAGCCCAGACATGCTGTCTGATTCCAGCTCCTGCAGCCTCCAGGAGCCCTGAGACCAGACCCAGATCCAGCTACTACCTAAAGGTTTCACTCTTCAGAGACTTAGGCTGCAGCTAGAGTGACTAACCCAGGCAGTCCACTTTCTCGGACACTGCACAAAACGATACCCAGTTCTTCCTCTGGAACCTAACCAGCCCTCTCAGACTTTTCCACCACCCTGAGGAATGTGTGTCTGAAGGCACAAATGGGATAAAAAAAAAAAAAAAAAACTAATGTCTTCCTAAGCATTCAGTAGCTTTGCTGAGTGATGTGTGGTCTCTTTCACCGGCCATTCCTGCAGGAGGTCATCTGCTACTCAAAAAACACCAGGAGGAGAGTACAATGCAAGAGGCATTTCTATGTCTTTCTCTTTTCTGACATTCTGCCCTGCATGCAGAATGGTCTTCTGCATAAGATTCCCTGCCTGAAGTTTTGCTTCAGTGAGAGATTAAGAATTAAGAACAGGGGGCACCTGGGTGGCTCAGTGGGTTAAGCCTCTGCCTTCAGCTCAGGTCATGATCTCAGGGTCCTGGGATCGAGCCTCCCATAGGGCTCTCTGCTCAGTGGAGAGCCTGCTTCCCCTGACCTCTCTCTGCCTGCCTCTCTGCCTATTTGTGATCTCTGTCAAATAAATAAATAAGAAAAAAAAGAATTAAGAACTGCCTGCTGTTATGACCTCTGTGACTCCTCAGCAACCATTAAAATTGAATGTGAAGACTTTGTATACACTTGTGAGAGACAATGTCAAGTGACAAAAAAGTGGAACACCCAAAAGTTTTCCCATAGTGATTACAGTTTTGTTAAAAATAAATAAATAAATGGGCGCCTGGGTGGCTCAGTGGGTTAGGCCGCTGCCTTCGGCTCAGGTCATGATCTCAGGGTCCTGGGATCGAGTCCCGCATCGGGCTCTCTGCTCAGCAGGGAGCCTGCTTCCTCCTCTCTCTCTCTGCTTGCCTCTCTGCCTACTTGTAATCTCTCTCTGTCAAATAAATAAATTAATTAAAATAAATAAATAAATAAGATAAGATAAGATTTAAAAAAAAAACAGATAAATTTGTTGTTTATGTTGGGGAGGAAGAAAAAAACTTTCCTTCACCCTCTTAGGTTCTTTTCTTGGAGGCCTGCAAATCAAACGGACAGAAGGCAGATTAACAAGAGAAAAAAAACAGATTTAATTATGTATATATGCATAGGAGTTCACAAAGAAATGATTCAAGAAGGTGTTTAGAATTGGGGGCTTACATACTATTTTAAAGAGAGCAAGCAAGTAATTGTAGAGAAATAACCAGACTAAGGAAAAGAGGTTTGGGGCTTCTGGAGGAGGAAAGTTGTGAGAAGGTGACTAGGAAATGTGTAGTAAGTAAGGGTTGTTTAGCAAGGTATGTTATGAAGATGAGTCTTGTCTTTCTGGGAAGGGAGAGAACATATTTACAAATGGAAATTTATGTTACCTTAATAAAGAGAAATGTATGTCCTGCTTTTAGATTGAAAGGGAGGGCAAAGAGCTAATTGCCTTCAGCTCAAAACATTCTTTATACCAAAGTGGCTTATTTTGGAGTGACGTACTCTGATCCCCTTCAATTAAAAAAATGAGATAAAACTAGGAAGAGGGGTGGGTAGTTGTGTTTTTAATGCTAATGTTATTATGTTTTTTGATTGGGTTGATCAACCCAACCGTATATGATCCTTATGCAAATTTTAGCAATAAAAAACCCAAATAAGAAAATTAAAAAAAAAAAAATCCTGCCAAATCCCACCACCAGGAAACATCACCGAAATTCCGACACTCTCTTTATCATCATGTTCTGCATATATGGCAAGTTTTATTTTAGAGACGTACTCTTTAACAGGAATTCTGTGGGAGCTCGGCAGGCAAGGAGACAGCCAGGGCTGGGGGTATTTCAGATGGATGGGCTGCCAGAAAGGAGGAGTGCCAGAGGCGAGGACACTCTCCCCAGCTGTGAACTTTACAGAGATTAAGCCCTATCTTTGCAGGATTATAGTCCCTAATTAGGAAAAGAGGTTTACAGAAGGGGCCGGTGCAGCATTCCGCAGCAGGGTTGTCTGCTCTTCTGGCAGTCTTTGGAATGCTGCAGGACTTTCCCCCTCTTTGTTTCAAATGGAAAATGTAAAGACGGGAAGGAGGCACCTAGCTGACAAGCAAGAATCAGGCTGCTTCTAGATGGGACTAGCTGGGGTCGCACTGAATTGCAGAGATGGGGAGAGCTGGAAGCCCCTAGGAATTCTAACCTAGCACCCTTGGTGGAAAAAGGGAAACTGGGGCCCAAAGAGTGTGTGTGTTTGTGTGTGTGTGGAGGCAGGGCAGAATGGCCTGTAGGTGTGCAGACTTGGGAGTGATTTGCTACCACACTACCTTCATTGTCATGTATAATGAGCCCCTTGCCTTCTTCAAACAGAAGGGAAATTGGTGTTTGGCTTTAAGACATCTTTTTTTTTTTTTTTTTAAGATTTTATTTATTTATTTGACAGACAGAGATCACAGGTAGGCAGAGAGGCAGGGAGAGAGAGAGGAGGAAGCAGGCTCCCTGCGGAGCAGAGATCCTGATGTGGGGCTTGATCCCAGGACCCTGGGATCACGGACCTGAGCCGAAGGCAGAGGCTTTAACCCACTGAGCCACCCAGGCGCCCCGGCTTTAAGACATTTTAATGCCATCTGCAAAACTCTGTTATTCTAAAATACAAATATATTGACTAGGATGAGATAACTCACATTGCAAAAGCTTTCTTCTTTTTACAAAAGGTATCGTCCAAGGTTTCCTTCCGTGGCAAGCTTTCCTCACAATATTTCAGTGGCTTTTGTTTTACAAAGCTGAGTTTGCAGGTGCTGTTGTATTTCATAAGCTGAGTCCGTTTGGCCTCCAGAAGGATTTGCATTACTGTTTATGATAATGGGTTCTTAAGGATTTGGGGGAAAGGGACATTAGTAAAGGCTTCATCTGGAAGGTTGATGGCAAGAGGCCCTATATCCATCTCGTGGGACTCAAGTGAGGTCAGGGCAGGACAAGCTACATAATTTGTGGGGCCCCATGCAAAATGAAATGGTAGAGTGACTTGTTCAAACGTTACTCTTTCAGCATGACAGGAGCAGATCATTAAATTAAGAACGAGACCTTCTAAGGGTGGGGCCCTGTGCACCTGTGTAGGCCTGACCCACCCATGAGGTCACCCTAGGTCAGGGTGAATGGCAGGGGGAGGGTTGGTATGAAGATGAGGTACACAGAAGTGAGAGATTAGGCCGGTAAGCTGTAAACCTGTCCTACTTGGCTTTGAGATACTTGGCCTGACATATTTCATTTGTTACTGGTAAATGTGTCATTCCCGAGGTCACAGATTGGTGAGGCAGTGGGGAAGAACTGTGTAATATCTGCAGTCTTGAACAGAGCTCCTTCCTACGGACCAGGCCTCGTGCCAGAGCTGTACGCCAGGATCGCTTCATCAGCATAGAAATACTGATTAAAGGAGCAGTTAAGATCTAGGCTCTAGAGACAGATGCCTGGGTTCAGATCTCACTGATCAAATCCTTGGGTGAGTTATTTAACCCCACTCTGTGCCTGTTTCCTCATCTGTTAAAGCCGTGAGTTACATGGGAGAGGGGTGGTATTAGGATTGAGTGAGTTCATCTACTTTAAGCTGTTTGCCCAGTGCCTGGCACATAGTAAATGTTTGCCACCATGGTGCTGTTGATGGAGGAGAAGGAGGAAGAGGAGAAGGATAAGTAAAAGTGGTGACCACTGTAGAGTGAAGTGGTAGGTTCTCCAATCATATAGAGGAGGAGAACATGGCACGGAGAGATGAGGAAATTGTCCCAGATCACCCAGAAAATGAACAGACTGTGCCATTTCCTCAGCCTCAGTTTCTCTTAGGGAAGCTTTTTGTTTTGACCTGAGTGCCTCAGGCTCACTGGTATAGGCGGATCACCAAACCCACGTTGCTGGTTTGAAGTCTCCTGTCATCCGTGCTTGCTAAGCACCTGGGGTGTGCTCGGCCCTGTCACTGCTGCTGACAGGGAGGAAGATGAGAGGTAGAAGGGAGCAGGGGCAGCCCGGTGTGTGATGAGTGCTATACCATGGGACTCGTCCCTGGTGAGGGGACAAGCACCAGCACAGAGGGGAAGGGACTCTTCTACCCAGGAACCTTGGTGAAGGTTCCGGGCTTTGGGCAAGAACAGAGGACAGGGGGGAGGTACCCTGCTATGTCCTGACAAAACAAAAACTGAAGTAAGTTCCTTCCCCTCAGCCTCACAAGGCAGGTGGTGATAAGAGGCATTGACACCCCAAAAGTGCAGTGAGCCCTGAAGAGAGTCAGGGCCACAAAAGCCTGGGGACCCACACTCTCTCCTTTTCTCTGGCAGGAGGAGAGGCAGGCACAAGGGTATTATGGGTGCACAGCTTTGCAGGCCCTCACTCTTGACCTCGGTGACACTCGCTTGGCGGGGATCGTCCCACCTGCCCTCCTTGCCAACACCCACGCCCATTCATCTGCTGTCCCGCTCTTCTCTTCCAGGGTTAGTGGACTTTCCCCCTTCATGGGTGACAACGATAATGAAACCCTAGCCAACGTTACCTCAGCCACCTGGGACTTCGATGATGAAGCGTTCGATGAGATCTCTGATGACGCCAAGGATTTTATCAGCAATTTACTGAAGAAAGATATGAAGTAATGAGTTGACATTTCCATCTTTTCTGCTTCCCTGGTCCCTGGACTGGGGTCTGGAAGCAGGGACTTCCTTTAACCCTCTCCCCTGAGGAGGCAGGGAGGGCAGGCACTGCAAGTAGTGGGGAGGGGGAGGGGTCTTCCTAGGCCCCCTATGCCAGTTCCAGGCACCCCACTAGTCTTTAGAAGCACAGAAACCTCACTCGAAAAGCAGCCCTTGATGGCTGTTGCAGGGAGAGAAAGAGCTTGCTGTGTGTCAATAATGACAGCCCTTTTCGTTTTCTCTGTGCGAGTGTAGCTGTAGCCTGGCTGAAACCTCAGCCCCTCTTCGGGGGTTACTTGGAAGTATCCTATTTGAGGCCCCTGATCATACTCCCCCGCTAATCTAGCTTGGTGTTTTTTCCATATCTCAATGACTTAAGAACCACAGGCCTGAACAAGGAAACTTCTCCCACCTGCCCAAGTGAGGCTGTGATTTCAGACCTCTGGCTCAGCCTTGTTCCCACGTGGCCTCTGGCCCCCCTCACTATGCAGACTGTGCAGTTCCTCATCTCTGCCCTGGGAGCTGCTGGGAGCTGCCCATGTGGTCAGTGGAGGGACACATAAAACCGTAGTGACCACTGGGAGGCCAGTGTGTTCGGTCACATGGATGGCCTAAGGCCATGAGAGCAGGTCAGACACACCAGGTGCTCTGTAGGTGTTTCCATGGGAGTAGAGCTGGGGAGGCTAGGGCAGAGGCCTCGGGTGTGGTTAGCAGAATCCGTGGGTGAGGACTCTCCAGGTGAAGAGACTGGTGAGATGACAGCAGGGAGGTGGGGAGGCAGTGCATGTGTGGGGAAAGCTGGCCTGCCCCAGGGAAGGGATCAGCGGCTGCCAGGTGAGAAGAACTGGCCCACTGGGTGCCTTGCCCACTCTGTAACAGGTGGCCAGATGAGGCAGGGCCTGGCTCCAGGAGCGCCACTCCCCACCACCACTAGCATCTGGCTTTGCCCTAGAAGGGTGGTGTTGAATAGTAGGGTACCAGAGGATGAGAAGGGGAAGGGTGGCCTGAGTCCACAGGCAGGTGACTGTAGGGTGCGGGTTCCTGCCTGTCTGCGTGGCCCACAGACCCCCTCTGAGCCTACCAGTTATCTTGTTACTCCCCCCCCCCCCCGGAAGAAATCCTGTTTGCAACCAAGATCACGGTTGCTAAAAGAGTAGAGTTGAGGGTCTCTCAGATGGCTCTGATTTTCTGGTTCTGTATCCACCTCTCAGTCCTTTTGAGCTACCTCAGGCCAAATTCCTCCAGAAGCTACATCCACTCCTTCTGTGAGATCATCATAGCATTTTGTTTCACAGCCTTTATAGCAGAAGTAGGCATGACCCAGGTAGAATCTGGATGTCATGGGGCCCTAGATTCCCTTTCAGTGGAAATGATCCTCATTCTCAGGTGCTTTGTGGAGATGCAGACCTCCTTCCTAGTAACACTAGTCCAGGATGGCCTTTGTCCATCAAGCTTCATTCACTGAAAATTTGGTAAATGAGGTTACACACACACACACACACACACACACACACACTCGTTTTCTCATCTGACCTCAGATTGATTCAGTAATGAGCTGTGCGGCCCTTTGGTGCTCATAAAATGGATTCACCAAAGAACTGATTTCAAATTATCAAGATACTCAAGTCCCATAAACTCTTAAATGTAGCATCTCTTTAACTAGAAATCTCCACCTATCCACGCTTTAAAAAAATATTTTTATATTATAAAATCAGTACATGTGAATTGTAGAAAATTTGAATATAGGAAAATTAAAATAATCCATAATACCTTTATCTAAAGATCACTGCATTTTGCTGTAATTAGCAAATCTAATTATACTCATTTTTCAATGTATGTTAACATTGGTTCTTTGGGCTTTATTAGTCCTATTACAATTAAGGTGATGGCCCTGAATTATTTCTAGAATCCCAGAGCTTTCAGAAAGATTAAATGAGTTTGAGTGCAGTTTCTAAGGTTGTCGTAAGTCATAGGTTGTATGTAGGACAAAACCTGACACTCAACCACACCGTAAGACATGAGAGCTCAGTGATTCTGAGAGATTTCAGCCTAACGTTTCACTCTTCCCTCCACCAGACAAGGAGACAGAAAGATTAGTCCACAGCCCCCGACCCCCTGTAACCAGTAGAATGGCCCTGCCCTAGAATATCATTCTCAGATGTGTCTGCCCTTACCCTTCCTAGACCCCAAGGGCAGGTCATGAGACTCCAGTTGCTTACTTGGTGGTTAGGCCTTAACACTTAACCTATTCTGGGTCTAGTCAGAGTAGCCCAGACCAAAAGAGTAAAAAGACCAGGAGCACAGTGACCCTGATCGTGGTGGATGAACTGGGAACAGAGAGAGCCCCGGACTCTGCCCAGTGTGACCAAGGACAGGTGACCTCCCATTTCTGATCTGACCAGCAGTCTCTGAGGTCCCCTCCTGCTCAGAAATCCTCTGATCTCTGCCTCCATCAGAAACCGCCTGGACTGCACCCAGTGCCTTCAGCATCCATGGCTAATGAAAGACACCAAGAACATGGAGGCCAAGAAACTCTCCAAGGACCGGATGAAGAAGTACATGGCAAGAAGGAAATGGCAGGTAATGAGGGTGCCGCTTTGGACTCGAATGTTGCCCCTCACATTTGCTTTATTGGAGCTTCCCTCAGTCCAAAGATATTTATATCTGTTTCTGAAATAGTCTGGGACCAAGAGTGACATTTCATGTCTTTGTGGCTAGGGTTGAGCAACATCACCTTGAAGCCTATTTGGCAAGCCTGGAGAATGTGACCTCCTTAAAGACAGTAGGATGGCCTTACATTTCTTTATAGTGAAGGAGGAGGGCAGCACAGGATCTACAAAGAGAGATAAGGTCCCCACCACCTAGGGAGATTGTGTGTTACTATGTGTCCTTGGGTGAGTGACAACCTTCCCATGTCTTCGTATTCTCACCTCAAAAATGGGGGATAATAGTGGTAGCAACATCACAGCATTGTTGGGAGAATTACATGAGGTAATCTTCATCTGGCCTTGGGAACATTGCATGGCACGTAGTTAAGTGTTCAAAAATGATACCGGTAGCTCATATGAAGGGCTGGCCATGTCAGGGAACATTCAGAACACTTTCTATACAGTCTTTTAATCCTGGGAGGCAGGTATGATTATTTTCCCCACTTTACAGACAAGCCGAGGCAGAGAAAGGTTAGGAAAGTCACCAGGGATCATGTGGCTAGTAAATGGGAGAGGATTCAAACACAGAACCTGGCTCCAAAGTACTGCCTTAGCAATGGCACAAAATTGCCTCTGATTAATAGCAGCTGGATGAAACTGTCATCCAAACCACAGAGAACTTGTCATCGGCTATGTTATTTTTATGATCACTATTAGTATTACAAAATTTCTGGGCTATGGTTTCTATACTCCAGTACACGGTTTCTATACTCAAGGAATGTTAGGGTAATGGGGCACTGAAGCAAATGGACATAAAAGGACATAATGCACATCAAGAATCATAAACTATCAGTATAGTCTTCCATGGCCATATATGTGAGTGTAGATGGGAGAAGGGAGCCAGTCACCCCAGCGTTGGATGTGGTTGTGAGGAAATGCTGCCAGGGGCAGGACTTTGAAAGTGGTCATGGAACTTGGGCTTGAACAAGAGAAGAGGGATACAGCATAGACGGGAGAGAAGGTGCGGAGGTCCTCACCCTGATAAGAGCAGTGTCCTTTAGCTGGGCAGCCGGGGGAATTGGGGCATTTAAAACTGGTCTGCGTGGCAGAGAAGGAAATCTCTGTTTTAGGGACAACTTGGAGACTGGTAATTTGCCATACAGCATGACTAAACTGTGGTCACTAAATCCTCAAAGAGCACAGCTTCACACACAGGTGGAAAGGAGCAGAGGCGAAGGGGGCGGCGCTTAGGGTTTGTGGGTTTAAGGGACCACTACCCCCTGAGTGGCTCAGCCAGGACTCCCCCCACAATGAAAGTCAGTTCCTGGTTAGCCCCCGGTAAAGGTTTAGGGGGACTTCTTGGCTCCCTCAAGTGCCAGGTGACTTGGAACACCTGTGTTGCTTAACTTACCTTCCGGTATCATTAGGATCCAGTGAAATCAGAGTAACTAATGTTCTTAAAACAAAAAGGCATCCACAAAATCAAAGTTGGCTTTATTAACGATCCTATGGCTGGTGTGGGAGTGGGGTGGTCCTACATGCAGGGAGTCCCATTGGGTTTCGCTTTGACAACAGTGTGGGGTTAAGAGGCAGCCTTATCACTTCAGGCTCTCTGGGAGCATCGACACATCTGTTGATGAACCAAAGCCAGGAAGGATCTGAACCCAGGGGACAGGGGCAGAGAAAAGGAAATGGGAGAGGAAATAAATGGAATTTTTTAGTCCGATGGGTCAGGGAACCATGATCTGTGTTGATATTTTAAATCACTTAAATTTTTTTCTACTTGTTAACAGTGTAACTAGCCATAAGGTTTTCTGGAAGTGAGAAGGGAGAGAAAAGGCTAGAATTCAGAGGAGGAATCTTAATTTCCTATCTTCATATAGGTAGCAGCGTTTGGAAATGGGTTTTCCACAAAAATAGCCGTTAGGTCTCACAAACATACACACGAAAGTAGGCTAGAAAATCCCATGCCATTCAAGATGCCCCTGAAGCATAAACTCTCTGATAATGGCTCAGCTGTATCTACCTATGCACATTTTTTTACCTCAGATACAAGGACCTTAGCACACTCCAAACAGGGCCTTCCCTCTCAGGGCAGCTGAGGTAGTGTTTGCGGGGGGCAAAGTGCAATGGAATAAAATGGGATAGACTATGGTGGAAAGGAAGGGCCAGGGCAGGCATGGATGGCCCAGAAATCTCTATGGCTGCACAAGAGAAGATTCCTTGCTATCGTTCTGGTGTGGTTTCCATAAAGGGCCCAGGAAGAAGGAAGTAACATGAAAGCAAATCCCTATAAGTAAGGCAACCTATAGATGACTACTTATGTCATTGATCTTAGAAGGAAGTTATTCTGAAAGAAGGTATATTTTTTATTTAAATGAAAAACAATCTTAGACATGGTGAGCAGTAGCACAGGGTGAGTTGAACAGGGTAACAGGGCTGCTGCTTGTAAAACTGGAAGTGAAGGACTGGGAATTAGAGGCCTGTGGGCAGCCATCTTTATTTTCTGAGACCCACAAAGACTCCATCAGTATGGTCCATAGGCCCATAGAGAAGAAAGTTTTGACCCTGGATAGCAGAGAGTACTCTTGGCCATCACATTTAGATATTATGTACTTGTCAGGGGACACTGGAGTCTCAGAATTGTTGGTATATATGTAGGGTCTGTGATGGCTGGCTGGCTCTAGGGTGACCAAATTGCTCCCACTGTACCAGGGGCCTCTCAGCTTTAGGCCCCTGAACGACTTTCATCGTGGGAAAGCCCTCAGTTCTAGGGAAACCCAGGAGGGTCAGTCACCCTCACTGGCTCTCCCAAGAAGGGAGTCTGTGCAGCATTAGGGAGACTAGTACAAACAGTGCCTGCCTGGAGCACAGGAATCCAGCCTTGGCAATTGCCCTCAGACAAGAAAAAGACTTCCTCAAAGCAAGGATGGAACTTAGGGAATTGAAACTTTATTTCTTGATGTTCCAAAAATTTCTAAAAGTCTTAGTAAAACAGCAAACAATTTTTAGCTCAAAGGCATGAAACCGGAAGACTTGAATGTACAGATATCTTTCTTTTTCAGTTGTGACAATTTCTCTGCTGATTTTTTTTTCATTAATCTGTTCCCAAAGATTGAATCTGATGTAGATTATTTTTAAGATTTTTCCCTATTAATCACTTCTTTTCTCCCTGTTTTAGAAATTATATGCTGTAATACTCTATCTGATGGAAAATTTACCCCTATGGGTAGCCTATATGTTTATTAATGTGTATTGGCTCCCTTCTCTGAAATACTCTTATATCTGCCTTGTTCCAGCAACTTCATATTAGTCATTTTGTTAATAGAAGAGGAAAGAGTTCCTTATTTGACACCACACAAGTGAAGATAGTCGTGATCAGTCACAGTCCAGGCATTCGGAATTAGGGAGCCCATGGGCTCACGGGGAGCATTTACTGCTACACAGTCACATGTATGAATCAGAGTCTCTCTGCAGAAGACTGGAGCTATAGGGAGACTCGAATCTTCTGGTTCAAGAACATGAGGTCCACAGAGGGGAACTGATTTACATAGTAACGTCCCTTTGTTGAGAACGAACTCTCTGAGTCCAGTGATTCCTGGCCCAGGCAAACCGATCTATGTTCGATAAAGGGAATCAAGAGCCAGAAGGACTGGGTCTGAGAGTTTGGCGGACCTGGGAATAGTCTGGTCTGACATTGACTCCATAGGGAGGGCTGCCGTGGCTGGTGCCTCCTCTTCCTGCCCATTCCTGAGGTCAGGATGACCTCCCATGGGATGAGCTGGGTCTCCCCAGCTAGCACAATAAACAGATCAATAATGTCACTAGGAATAGCCTTTCCCAGCAGAGCATGCAAGACTGCCACATGGGCTCAGTCTGCAGGTACATTGGAGCCTGCAGGGCCACGGGGCCTCTGCACGCAGCTACTGTCTTCTCTCACCTTCTTCCTCCACCCCCACTTCATCTCCACCTGGGGCTTCCAGAACTCTGTTCAGAGGGATGCAGCTTCACCATGGTGACAGAGGGCCAGAAATATAACCACACCACAGTGATGTATGCAAGAAGGCTGATGGCCAGGGGACAGAGCAGGATGGAATGTCTGTCCAAAGTGCATGAAGAGAACCACAAGGATGGCATGTGACAAACAGAAAAGTGGCGGTGGTCATAGCAGATCTCAGCTTAAACCACACACACACACACACACACCCTTATGAGTCCTTAGTGCCCTGTGATTCTTTTCTTTCCAAAGTGATCTTTTTATGAAAATATCTTGGCTTTCCAGATAGTCCAAAATTGTGAGGCTTTACTGAAATGCTTGAACACGTGAAGTTAGTTCAGGAGGAAATGGCTTTGCTGCTGCAGCTTATGGCCCAGTAGGTGAGTGCTAGCCACTGGCCTGTGTGCAGACTGTTTCTTTCCTTTCTTAGGAGCCAGTCTGCAGCGGTGTCTGCCCTCTGGGCACACAGCATCTGGATGCCTGAAAAGATGCTTTGGGTACAGAGATGGGAAGAGTTGCTTATGCCTTCATTTCTTACCTTGTCATTCCACTGACCTTAGAAAAAGGGCAAGAAACTTCACTTGGAGGTGAAACCTTCAAGGACCCGTGGAGTAGGAAGGTGAAGGAGTGGTATAGACACTATTGTATATTATAGGGGATTTCCTGACTTAAATCCTTAGGCTTGGTAGAATTTTTACAATGCAAAGGAAGTTTTCATCTCAAGTTCTGGCATCCTTTTCAACAGAAATTCTGTCCTCTCCCGGAGTCTCTCATCTCAGAAAAGCAAAGTGCTTCTGCCTTTCATTTCTTTGGGTCCTTCTTTTTGATGCCTGGGAGTACATCAGGGAGGAACAGCCCTCTAGAACCTCACTGTGCATTCGCAGACTCACAGGCCAGTCAGAGTGTTTCTCAAAATCTCTTAAGTATCTGAATCATAAACAGAACTAAAGAGACCTTGGAGATCATCTTGTCCAACCCCCTCCTTATACAGAGAAGGAAACTGAAGCCCAGAGAGGTTAAGGAACTTGCCCAAGGTCAATAGAAGGCTTTTTTTTTTCTTTTTCTCTTTTCCCCTTCACATCAGGACCTGTGGGATCTGTAGTAACTTTCTCTTGACCAATTAAATTCCTATCACTAGTATTGTTTTACGAGAAACAGCCCACTGGGCCCCATCAGCAATAAGTCTTTGGAGCTGTCTCAGCCTGCAGTTGCTTTATATAAACTATCCCTTTTATGGGAGTTGAAGCACAGTATGAAAAGGGTTTTTGTCTCATGTTGACCTTGTTTAGTCACATTAACACACACATTGGTTCCAGGCCCCATTCCATTCTCCGAACATCTTCTGACACGCTGATAGTGCTGAGCAGAGCAAGGTTGGGCTCACTCCTCCGGCAGATCCTCAGCACTTGGGAGGCCCTCGTTTCAGGGACAGCTGCCTCTCCTGGGCTAGTCTCTTCTCCCCAAACCCCGCTGCTCAGCTGGAACCGGGGACGCCGCCTGAGTCCAACCCCAGTGTCTGTTTTCCAGAAAACGGGCAATGCTGTGAGAGCCATTGGAAGACTGTCCTCTATGGCAATGATCTCAGGACTCAGTGGCAGGAAATCCTCAACAGGGTCACCAACCAGCCCACTCAATGCAGAAAAATTAGAATCTGAAGGTAAGCAGCTCCAGGAAGGTTTTTCTCCAGCCAGCTGGTGAGAAAGGAAGGGTTGGGGGATGGAGGGACATTTTAAGGTTTTGGTGGCGGGGGGGGGGGGGTTGGTTTGTTGTTTTTTTAATAATATAAACTACAAGGATTAAAGTCTGAACGAATTTTAGGTTGCTAAGTCTACTTGTTATTCTTTAATTGTTCAACCTTAAGTTTAACTATTTTCAGAGGGAAAGTTATTTGTCTAATAGAATGAGATGACCTCTGCTATTCTCCTCCCTATATTTTACATAAGAATTAGTGAAGACTTCATTAAAAGCTTTCTTTTTTCTCATTACAAAAGTGATATTTGTATATTGATAGGTAAACATAAAAAAACACATATAGTATCTTTTTTAAAAAATATTCTTCCATATTCTTACTTTGGGTTTTTCTTTTAACAAATGAACTATAGTCCACGTTCCTTTGGCATTTTTCAGGATGCTGAAACGTGTCATTTGAACGGGGTAGACTGTGCATGACGGGGCTCCTCCTGGAGACCAATAGGGTTAGTTATTTGCACACCATCTTTGAGACACTGCCCTGACCATCTTCTCAGTGAAGGGCTTGGCCTCTTCCTGCTCCAGAAGCATGTGGGGTCTGGCCCTTATCTTCTTGAGGTGCCTCATTTCGCCAAAGACACCCCCTACCTCCTGCTGCCTGGTGTTTTTGGTATCCAAAGTTGAGAAGCTAAGTCTAGATCCCTCCTGTGTGTAAAAGCAGGGTAACTGGTGAGGCTGCTTGCTGGGCTGCGCTGAGGGAATCGGGGATATAGTATGCAACTCATGGTCCTGGTTCCTCCTGACCCACGCTCCCCAGATGATCCAGAAATAGCCTGAAGGGAAGAGAGGATACAGGAGCCCCCTGCTCCCCAAGTACAGCTTTTCCCTGGACTAATCCTAAGTCTTGGTCCATGGTCATACAATAGGAAGGCAGTTTAAGTGTGGACAGAAATCCGGGCGAGTGGAAGATGCATCTAGGACCCAGCTCCTCCTTCCCAAGGAGCAGGCCTGCTGCTGCAGGAGGAGGGCAAAGGGGTGACAGAGAACGGGAAGGCTGGTGAGGTTTGTCCTTCTTAGACACCCTCCACTGAATCCTGAAACAGCATGGAATGCAGCCAAAAATCCTTTTTAAAGATTATTTCCTTTTTCAATGTGTCAGCATAAGGGAAGGGGGGAGTTCAAACATTTCCGCAGTTTGGTCACAGTTCTCTCTGCTGCCAAAAGCTTTTGGCAGCAGGCCAACCTGTCCCCAGGAGAAAGGTGTGTTTGATTCAGTCCCCTAAGCCACATTATTTGCTGAATTTTAGCAACTTTAAAAAAAAAAAAAAAAAGCTCTTTTTAAATTTTATTATTTTATTTATTTGACAGAGAGAGATTACAAGTAGACAGAGAGGCAGGCAGAGTGGGAGGAAGAAACAGGCTCCCCGCTGAGCAGCTGGATCCCAGGACCCCGAGATCATGATCTGAGCCAAAGGCAGAGGCTTAACCCACTGGGCCAGCCAGGCTCCCCACAAAAAGCTTTCATAAATGAGGGAAGAGGAGAGAATGGGAAATGAAGAACTGATTGCATTTCCTTCCCTGTCTCCTAGAAGATGTGTCTCAAGCTTTCCTTGAGGCTGTTGCTGAGGAAAAGCCCCATGTAAAACCCTATTTCTCTAAGACCATCCGGGATTTAGAAGTTGTGGAGGGAAGCGCTGCTAGATTTGACTGCAAGATTGAAGGTAAGTTGTAGCTTTTTCTTCCCTTGACTACAAAAGGGGTGTGGTGGACTGGTGAGCCCTGCTGCGTGCCCCAAGCAAAATGTCCATTCTGGGCAGCCGGGCTGTGAGGACAACTGGGCGAGGAGTTGGCCTACTGCTCCCAACTTCCCCTCCTGAAGGTTGGTGCCATTCAGTGACTCACCTAGGACACCTTTGCCATTTCACATCCTTACATCAGCCACTAAACTCAAGTTAAAAGTGGTTTATCACAGACCTATTTGGCTATGGAACACACTTAACGCAATGAGCTTTGCAAGCTTCTGGGAAGCGTGTGAACTGTCCACAAGAGTCTTCAAAGGAAGAGTATGGGATGGGGAGCCAGTGGCCCTGTTGCTCATCCTCGAGCTGTGTGACTTAGGGTGGTGATCTAACTCTTCTGAGCCTTACGCCTTTAACCTTAAGATGACATCTAATGCCTGCGTAGCTCTGGGGATGCAGTGAGAGAACGTATGTGAAAAGGGGGAATCTTTAAATACATTCAAGATTTCATGAAGTCAAGGGAAAAGCTGTGGGACTGGTAAGTGCAGAGAGTGAGAATACCATGTTATTCCAGATGGAGGGAAGCCGAGCTCCAGGTGCCTATGCCACCTTCCCCATGCTTCTCTGCCTGCCGAGAATAATGTGGCCGTAGAATTGTGAGTTGTTAGTGCTCAAGGGAACTTAAGGGATCTTAGCATAGCTCCTGAGAAGTGAGCAATGTTGGTGACACAAAGCATTTCAGCTTCCAGATGGCAACATTCCAGAAAGATAAGGACAAGAAAAGGCAGGGTTTTTTGTCTCAAGTCTGTAACTATTGTGTGCCAGCCCAAGTGGAGGGTTAGCTCCCATTTCAGTCTGACCAAATAAAGCACAAGAGTTCATTAAGCAACTTTCTCAAGGCTGCATAGCACAGGACAGCAGTCAGAACAAGTCATGCCTCCCATGTTCTAAGATTCTCCAGCAGTGTGACTAGATAATGCCTTTGAGGTAAAGTAACCCAAAGTGAGGAATGAAAAAAGGTTTTCTCCCGCCTCATTATATCTCGAATTGCCTTGTAAATGCAGTGCCTATAATCATCTTTCCCTTTTTATATTCAGTTAAAGAAAGGTAAATGTGTTGCCTTTGCTAGTGTGAAAGTGCACCACTTGGGAACACTGCTGAAAGGTCTGGGGTCAGTGCTCAGAACTGTCACCATCGCCACTGTCTTGGGGTCTTCTGAAGTTCTTTTTCCTTTTTAAAAATTATTACTGCGTACTGTTTATCATTTTTGTACTTTTCTCTTTGGGATTATTTCCTTCATTATTTGCATAACTGACTAAAGCACTAAGGAGGAATTAAGGCATATGACTGCAGTTTTGATAAAAACAAAATCTACTTGAAAAGAACGTTTGAATCCTTAAATTTTTATGTGTAATTTTTATTCAGGATGGGGTTGTAACTTTTTTTCCCTATAAAAATATATCCTGTACATAGTACATATGATATATATATATATATTTATATATATATTTATATTTATATTATATATATATATATATTATATATTTATTAAAAAATAAAATATATTTTTACATGTTGAACTTTCCAGAAACATGACTAATAACATAAAACGACGGTGACCAATGGGGTCAATTCCAGTTATTTACAGTTGGCAGATTATGCATCTTTGGATCAGACTAAGATAAATACTGCCTTTTTTTTTTAAGCAATATTATCAGCTCCTCTAACTTATGTATTATAGATCTTATCATCAGCTTTGAGTTATAATTTACATAAATTTTATCCATTTTAAGTGTATAATTCAGTGATCTTCAGTAAATTTACAGAATTGTACAATCACCACAATCCAATTTAGAGTATTTCCATCACCCCCAAAAGATCTCTTGTGCCTGGGGGTTCCTGGGTGGCTCAGTGGGTTAAAGCCTCTGCCTTCAGACCAGGTCATGATCTCAGTCAGGGTCCTGGGATTGAGCCCCACATCAGGCTCTCTGCTCAGCAGGGAGCCTGCTTCCTCCCTCTCTCTGCCTGCCTCTCTGCCTACTTGTGATCTCTGTGTCAAATAAATAACATCTTTTTTTTTTTTAAGATTTTATTTATTTATTTGAGAGAGAGACAGTGAGAGAGAGCATGAGCGGGGAGAAGGTCAGAGGGAGAAGCAGACTCCCCATGGAGCTGGGAGCCCGATGCGGGACTTGATCCCGGGACTCCGGGATCATGACCTGAGCCGAAGGCAGTCGTCCAACCAACTGAGCCACCCAGGCGTCCCATCAAATAAATAACATCTTAAAAAAAAAAAAAAGATCTCTTGTGCCCATTTGTTCTCTTATTTTTTACTTATACTTATTTAAGTTCAGCTTTTATACAAGATAAATTTTCTGTTCATCCAAGGAGAGGTTTAGCTGTAGGCGTGTGGCTGGAGTCAGTGCTGTGTTGCAGGTCGTACTCTAGATCAGTGTAAATGTGGGACACAGTACAGCCCCCGCAGGGATGGCAAATGGCATGCCTGTAAAGTACCTTTTGTCAGGGTTTCAGATATTACTATTTACAATATATGCCCATATCCAAATGTAAATCTCAAAAAGAGATGCCAAAAGCCAACATCATGACTTTTTCCCTGCCCCCCTTTAATCAACGGAGGCTGCTTAGGAGCTGCTTGCATGAGTTGATATGAAACTTTGAATAACGGTTTCTGCAACTTGTGTCCTCCCCCTGTGCTGCAGGATACCCAGACCCTGAAGTTGTCTGGTTCAAAGATGACCAGTCAATCCGGGAGTCTCGCCACTTCCAGATAGACTACGATGAGGATGGGAACTGCTCTTTAATCATTAGCGATGTTTGCGGGGACGATGATGCCAAGTACACCTGCAAGGCCGTCAACAGTCTGGGAGAAGCCACCTGCACAGCGGAGCTCATTGTGGAGACCATGGAGGAAGGAGAAGGGGAAGGGGAAGAAGAGGAAGAGTGAAACAAAGCCAGAAAGTAGCAGCTTCTAAGTCGTTTTACAAAGACTATTTCTCTAAAGCTCAAAAAATCCAAGATAGTAAAAGCACCTAGTGTGATAGATTCTCTAGTTAGGTCATTTGAGGGTTGACTGTTCAGCAACAGCAGTTGGTACCTAGCAGCAGCTAATGATGGGCATTAATGTGAATTAGCTGGCCCCTTAAGATACTAGCACAGCCAGATTTCATTTTGGGAAATTACCAGTAACTTGCCTGATCAGTTGATGTTAGAAAGTACCCAAAAGAAATCTTTATCTGGGCAAAGTCATAAATTCCCTAGCTGAAAGTGCTTGTGAAAAATAAGGCCCTGCGCTCACAGCTCGACCCAGAAGGTCCCTGGAGATGGAGATGTGTCTGTCCCAGCTCCTCACTCCAGGGAACGGTGTCTCCTCCGGTCTGGCAGCACTTCATCCTGAAAGCAGTTGAGCCATTTTAACTTACGAGGCCCATTTGATTCCAAAGTATACTGTAGACATGCAAACTTTTCATTTCTCTCCCCTATTCCACCTGCCAGTTTTGCTGGCTCTGAACCTGCCAGGAGTTTAAACCCTAAGGGTGTGATGCTTCTTAGGTGCTGAAGGACCGGTCCCTTGCTCCTGGATGGATGGCTTCCTTAGGCAAATAGAATCTCTTTTCTTCCAAAATCAGCAGGAAATCTAAACTTATCCCCTCTTTGCAGATGTCTAGCAGCTTCAGACATTTTTGTAAGAACCCGTGGAAAAAAAAAAAAATCCTTGCTCATGTGCTTCTCTTCTGAAACCAGGATTCGTATTTGTGCGGTTACAGAATATCAGCTCTGCATGTGTGGTAAGGATTCCTGTGTTTGAATGTATGAAAAACCAGTTTGTTGAAAAGTTAGTCTGAATTATTTATCGGCCACTATGAAACAGATTTCAACTGGTGAAGGGCTGTAGAACTGCGCGTACTTTGGAATCTTCCTTCAGGGTAGTCTGAGTTTAACACACCTTCCGTGCTACACAATCGCCAGAGAACTCTACCTACCTTATGGGTTCCACAATGTTTTCTTCTTGAACGTGCATCAGTCAGGCCTTGCCCCCAACCTTCAAATGTATCCTTAGACCTGATAAATGCACTCAGACTTGCATCTTTAGGAATTTTTCTTTCACTACATCGGCACTTAAATTTTTCTTTATAAACTTTTTGAAGGTCATAAACAAAGACTATAAGCCGATATGCCTAATACATTTCTCTGCGTGTGTGTGTAACATTCCAAATACTTTTTTCTTTTCCACTGTTTGTAAAGTGCAGCAATTTCATGTTTCAAGGGACTTTTTAATAGTTCCTCAAGAACCAGTCTGAAATGACTCCAGTGCAACCCTACACAGTATCAACTTTAGAACTTTGATATTAGTCTTATGTTACCTTCCATTCTATTTTTATCTGCTTTTTGCTGCTAGTTTCAAATTTGCCAGTATTTTTCTTTTTGCTTTTTAAGCAGTTAAACAATTTTTTTTCATAATAGCCACAGTATTGCCACAGTTTATAATAAAGGGTTTTAAAATTTGATTTAGAGCATTTGAAGCTTTTCTTCACTTAGCTGTGTTTAGACTATAATCTTTGTGTGCATGTGTGTTGTCATGTGTGCGTATGTGTGGTGTGTGTGTGTTTGCTACAGGTTTTTAATGTCTTGAAATTGTGTTAATGTTCTCCCAGTTTATTATGCCATCGGAATGGTAAATGAGAACACTACGACTGTAGTTAGCTCACAGTTTTTAAATAAAGGATACCACAGTGCATGCTGTTTGTTCAGTCTCTGCAGCCTTCTCTTTCTTTCTCTGCCACCAGCTGGAGACTACCCAGAGAGCTCCTGGCTATGACAAACAAAAGCTGTGCTGTATGAATGGCTGAGACGGTTGGGTTTCACTACAGAACAGAACAACTTACAGAGATCTTGTTCACACTGGGTAGCCTAATTTGCAAATTTTGTGCAAAATCTCTCTTGAGCATCAGTTTGGTTCAATTTTACAGATAACTTCCATACATTCGATATCTAACAAATCTTCATAATGCTAAGATCTATATGACATTTACGGCATGTGACAAAATCATCATCATCATTAATATTATTAACTAGGGCTTGGTTTGCATTTGTAATTTTGCTGCGGTTATTGGCAATCAAGTGCTATCTTTCTGTGTCTTGATATTGAAACATTTGTTAGGAGGAAATTCCTGATCGCCCTCCTGCTCTATTGGAAATCTGTTATCAGATGGTGAGTCCCGTATGTCTTGAGTATTCAAACGATATTATAGATACTCTAGAAAGGATCAAGGCATACTAATAAATGTTGGTTAGATGATTCTATGATTCTACAATGTAGTCTGGAGGGAAAAAATCCATTGTCCAATTAATAAATATTTAATTTTTTTCGTTTTTTTTAGGCAACCACAATCTACAAGTGTTCCTAGTGAGGAAATTACTATTTTTAAAGAAAAGGACTTTTTATTCCTTGCTAGGGAAAAACTGACTATAAATATTCTGCACCAGGAAAAAAAGACATTTTCTCCCATTCCATTTTCATCCCAAACACATAAAAATTCATTAGTTGCTGTTTACATTGCAGAACCTCATATTAAATGATATTTCCAAGTATAATTAAAAAGACACGATGACTATTGTCAGCTCTAACTTTATATAGTCTCTTTTACTTTTTAATCAAAGTGTTTTGAATTTTACTTTTCACATCTTACTGGTTATTAATAAATCAAAGCTAATAAGTATCAAGGAGATTAAGGATAACTGAATTCTAAAGAAACTCAATTCTCCAATTTTCAAGAAAATACAAGTAATACTACTGTCTTTACCCTGTAGGAACTCCTTCACTGTATTTTGAAAGGGAGGCAAATATCCTTGCTAGTCATTAAGGAGGCTCTTTTTCCCCTGGCACAGCATTGTGGGTCCTTGGCTCGATGGGGCTGTGACTTGTGCCAGGCAGTGAGCTGTGAGTAGAAGTGATGGGTGTCTCCTCTGGGCCAGAGCACTTAAGTGCTAGTGTAAGGCTCTCCCCTATGACTGGCAACATGTAAGATGGTGACTGCTTTATTGGCCTGGGCCCCCAGTCAACCCCCACTGGGTATATAACACAAGTAAGAAATAAGCCTTGGTTCTTATAAATCACCAAGATTTTAGGTTACTTTGTGACTGCAAAGTAATAGACTATCATGTTATAAGGTCATCATCAAATTCTACTTCCATTATGACTAATATGGTAGCCACGGTCACAAGTGGCTATTTAAGCTTAAGTTAATTAAAATAAATAAATTTTCAAATTCAGTTCCTCAATTGTGCTAACCACATTTCAAGCATTCAGTAGTCACATGTGACTAGTGGCTACCTGATCGGACAGCACAGGTTAAAACTTTCTGTAAAGTTCTATCAGCACTGTTCCAGATGGATTACAGAAAAACGAGAACTCCAAATTTTACCTGGAGGTATGGTCCATAGTTTCACCAAATTACATTGATAATATAGACTCAATACCTACATTATAGTTTGGGTTTAGCCATTTATATTCACACATATTTTCCACTTTTTAAGACATTTTAAAAGTACCAGTTCTATGCTCCTCACCACCAAATCTCAGTAGACCTGCATTTCAGAAGCAATTACCAGATTACTTGTGATATGAAACAACCAGCCAGGACAACAATCTCAGGTGTTTTCGGAACCTGGAGCTACCTGAGTTAGGAGAGAATCCAATGGGGCCATCTGAGATAGACGCAGAAGAGAGACAGGGTCACTAGGGTAGGATTTCCTTGACAGTGACCCAAAAGGGAAGTGGGAGGGGCCATTCTGACAGCTATAATCATTTACCTTCAGTGGCTTTGATCACTGGAACTGGAGACAGCCAGGAGACCTACAATGTTTGGAGACAACTTTAAAATTTCTAACTGCTGCTTGTTTGAAATCTTAGCCCGCAGGCCCTGCTGTGTTCCAAATGCTGATATTCTGCAGGGAGGGCTTCATGTCAGAGACTGTTTTTTCCCCAGTGGTGACCACGTGGAAGTGTGTATAAATCCTCACATTATTGGACTCTGGGACTAGAGTTTTTCTAGTTGGAGGTAACTAAGAAAGAAGAAAATTATAAAGTAACCTGTCGATTTGGTCATTCACACTTACTAGCTTCTTTTGGGCAGACGTTAGTAGCCTCCAGTAGTTAAGAGAGGTGGAGTTACAGGGCTCCTCCACAACCTTATTCCAGGTGCTATGTTAAAGTGAAAGAGAGCCTCAGGCCAGGTTCATCAAGTACTTTTTTTTTTTAATTTATTTATTTGACAGACAGAGATCACAAGTAGGCAGAGAGGCAGGCAGAGAGAGGGGGAGGAAGCAGGCTCCCTGCTGAGCAGAGAGCCTGATGTGGGGCTTGATCCCAGGACCCTGAGATCACAACCTAAGCCGAAGGCAGAGGCTTTAACCCACTAAGCCACCCATGCGCCCCCCGTCAAGTACTTATTAACAAGTAGACATACAACCTACTCTGTAAGGTCCATGAAGTCCCAGATCTCTCTCCAGAAAGCACCTGACCTGTTCACTGAAGACAAACACTACAGGAAACTAGGGTAGGGCTTAGCAAACCTGGTTAATCAGCCAAGGGGAGTCGGTTCCAGCTGCACCTCCTACTGGAGTTGTGTAGTTTGTGCTTCAGTTTTCTTGTCTATAAAATTAGAGTAATACCTCCTCCCCCCATGGTTATAAAAATTAAATGAGCGCAGGGTACTTGCGTGGCTCAGTCCGTTAGGCACGTGACTCTTGATTTCAGCTCAGATTATGATCTCACGGTCATGAGATCAAGCCCTCTGTTGGGCATGCTTGGAATTCTCTCTCTGCCTCTCCTCACCCCACTGCTCCTGCTAGCATGTGCACACATGCTTGCTTGCTCTCAAAAATAAAAGATGATGGATTTTTTTTTTTTTTTTTTTAATGCGGGCTCCATGCCTATGTGGAGCCCAATGCAGGGCTTGAACTCATGACCCCGATGTCAAGACCTGAGCTAAAATCAAGAGATGTTTAACTGACTGAGCCACCCAGGCACCCATAAAAAATAAAAATAAAAATAAAAATAAATGAGCTCATGCACATTACCTGCTCCTGAAACTAAGCCCCTATTCTTCTGGTAGTCAGAGATGCTAAGTTGTGTCAGAAATATCCTCTCTCAAGGAACTGATTATATCCTGCAGAAACAAAATACACATGTGAAAAAGTTATATACTAATGAAAGATGAAAAGAACTATTTAAGTTCACCTACGTCCCAGAGAAGGATCTTTGAATCTGAAAGTGCCCATGCAATTGTACAAAAAATAATTGCTGTGAGTTTAGGAAATGCTACAACTGCCCACTTGTTCTAAAGCAAAGTTTTAACTCCCAATACTACTCTCCTCTTCATAGTCACAAGAGAAAAGCTCATCTGACCTTATGAGACTTATTTTGCAATTAAGAGGAAATTTCTCGGACTTAGCTTGACTTTAATTGCACTATACTTTTATTCTAAAGAGATCCTCATTTTAAAAATAAAGATTTTATTTATTTATTTTGGCAGAGAGAGAGAGAGATCACAAGTAGGCAGAGAGGCAGGCAGAGAGAGAGAGGGAAGCAGGCGTCCCCCTGAGCAGAGAACCTGATGCAGGGCTCGATCCCAGGACACTGAGATCATGACCCGAGCAGAAGGCAGAGGCACCACCCAGGTGCCCTAGTTCCCCATTTTCTTTATCTTCGATCTATTTGCCATTTAAGTAACATTAACTCCCATGAAAAAAACATTGTGAAGATCAACAGTTCTATACACAGGTACAGTTGGAGGGGGCTAACATGTGGTAAATAACTAAAATCTAATTTACTAAATGAGGGGTGTATTATGGATATATACACACAGATTCATAATTACCAAAAAAATCTTAACTTCATTTTCTTTTTTTCATGTAATAATAATTTTTAGTTTGGGTGGTAACTTTCAGTTTATAAAGCATTCCTACAATAATAGCTCATTTGATTTTTTTTCATCATGGTAAGTGTACTCTAATCTCTATCCCCTATGTCCCTTATCCCTCCACCCACCTCCCCTCTGGTTACCATCAGTTTGTTCTCTATGGTTAATGGTCTGTTTCTTGGTTGTTTCTTTTTTTTTTTTTTCTTTGTTCATTTGTTTTGTTTCTTAAACTACATATGAGTGACATCATACGGTATTTGACTTTCTCTTATTTCGCTTAGTGTTATACTCTCTAGCTCTCTCCATGTTGTTGCAAATGGCAAGATTTCATTCTTTTTATGGCTGAGTAATACTCCATTGTGTGTGTGTCTATAAAATATCTTCTTTATCCATTCATCTGTCGATGGACACTTGGGCTGTTTCTATAGTTTGGCCATTGGAAATAATGCCGTAATATACATAGGTGCATGTATCCCTTTGAATTAGTGTTTTTATATTTTGGGTGTAAATATCCAGCAGTGTAATTCCTGGATTGTAGGGTAGTTCTATTAATTCTTTGAGGAACCTCTGTACTATTTTTCACAGTGGCTGTACCAATTTACATTCTCACCATCAGGGCAGGAGGGTTCCTTTTTCTCCACATTCTTGCCAATGCTTCATTCTAGGAAGGATAATACATAATAATAAAGGGGACAATCCAACAACAGGATATAATATTTGTAAATATTTATGCACCCAAGATAGGAGCACCTAAATACACAAAACAGTTAATAACAAACACAAGAGATTATATTAATATAATAATGGGGGACTTTAACACCCATATACATTGATGGATAGATAATCCAAACAGAAAATCAACAAGAAAATAGTGTCTTTGAATGACACTCTAGACCAGATGGACTTAACAGACATATTCAGAACATTCCATTCTAAAACAGCAGAATACACATTCTTTTCAAGTGCACAGGGAACATTCTCCAAAACAGATCACATATTAGGCCACAAAACAAGTCTCAGCAAATTAAAAAAAACTGAAGTCATTCCATGCATCTTTTCTGACCACACTCTATGAAACTAGAAATCAACCACAAGAAAAAAATCTCTAAGGAGCTTAAATACAAGGAGGTTAAATAATATGTTATTAAACAATGAATGGGTCAATCAAAAAATTAAAAAAGAAATTTTTAAAAATTACATGAAAACAAATGGAAATGAAAACACAATGGTCCAAAATCTTTGGGATGTACAAAAGTGGTTCTTAGAGCTAAGTTTATAGCAAAGCTTTGTACCTCAAGAAAAATATCAAATAAACAACCTAACTTTACATCTAAAGGAGCTAGAAAAAGAACAAACAAAATCCAAACACAGCAGAAGGAAGGAAATAAAGCTTAGAGCAGTAATAAATGATATAGAAAAAAAATGACATAGAAACTAAAAAAAAAAAAAAAAAAAAAAACCAACAGAACACATCAATGAAACCAGAAGCTGGTTCTTTGAAAAGATCAATGAAATTGATAAACCTCTAGCAAGATTCCTTAAAAAAAAAAAAAAAAAAAGCGAGAGAGAGAGAGCGAGAAACCAAATAAATTACTAGTGAAAGAGGAGAAATAACAACCAATACCAGAGGGGTGTTTGGGTGGCTCAGTCATTAAGCAGCTGCCTTTGGCTCAGGCCATGATCCCAGGGTCCTGGAATCCAGCCCCAGGTCAGGCTCCCTGCTCAGTGGGAAGCCTGCTTCTCCCACTCTCACTCCCCCTGCTTGTGTTCCCTTTCTTGCTGTCTCTCTGTCAAATAAATAAATAAAATCTTTTAAAAAAACAACAACAGAAATACAAACAATTGTAACTGTATATTATGAAGATCTATATGCCAACAAATTGGATAACTCAAAAGAGATGGATAAATTCCCAATTTTTAATTAATACTTACAAAAACTAATTCCCACTGACTTGTACCTGACTATATATTAGCCACAGAACAAAGAGTGCTTTGTGGGGCGCCTGGGTGGCTCAGTGGGTTAAGCCGCTGCCTTCGGCTCAGGTCATGATCTCAGGGTCCTGGGATCGAGTCCCGCATCGGGCTCTCTGCTCAGCAGGGAGCCTGCTTCCTTCTCTCTCTCTCTGCCTGCCTGCCTCTCAGTGTACTTGTAATTTCTGTCTGTCAAATAAATAAATAAAATCTTAAAAAAAAAAAAAAAGAGTGCTTTGTTAAGCAGTCCCGGGAAATGGCTGGGTAGGTATCTTTTCAAAAATTGTCTAGAGAGCTCAAAGCGGTGGGGTCTATTTTCTGGAGAAGCAGAATACCAAGGACTTCGAAAATGAGAAGCTATTATGGCAGGAGTGGAGGCCAAAGAGGACCTACTGAAAATAAGCGGTCACTCTGCTCTCTTTGAAACCCATGCTAAACTGAGAGTAAAGGAATAATAATTTTTTAAAAGCTGTAAACCCTTCAAAGATAAATATGGGAGAAAACAAAAGAAAAATACCAGATTTTTGGAAGAGAGAAAGCAAACAAATGAGTGGGTAACTGACTTAGAGCACAGAAGCTGAAACCTGACTTCCTGCAGAGAAGGAAGCTATAGGAGGCAGGTCAGCTTTGCCCTGAAGAATCCTTAAAAGGCTAGAGACTGGTAGAACCAGGTACGTATGAAGGGGATCCTTAAAGGGAATGTAAGGTATCAACTCACAGATGCCAACCAAGGTCATTTAGGTCAAAGCAGGTCAAAAGTCCAACTAGAAGATCAAGACAGAGGTAGGAATAGCTAGGAATTAGAACAGACCAAGGTCCAGAGTCCAGGAAGTCAGTCTGAACACATTCATAATACCCATAAAGTGCAGAAAACAGCCTGGTCCTAGAAAGGCATTTGCTTGCTCAAGCAGTTTTAAGATTTTTTTTTTTCCTTTTTTAATTTGACAGAGAGAAAGAGAGAGAGAGCACAAGCAGGCAGAGTGGCAGGCAGAGGGAGAAGGAGAAGCAGGCTCCCCACTGAGCAGGGAGCCTGACATGGGGCTCAACATGGGGCTTGATCCCAGGACCCTGGGGTCATGACCTGAGCCAAAGGTAGCCGCTTAACTGACTGAACCACACAGGTGACCCACCCAAGCAGTTTTAAAGACAGATAAGCTCCTTCACACTGGTTGTCCAAGAAGCCAAATTGTTTAGACTTTCAATAATGAACCTTTTTAATGGACGTCTTACATCTTTATTTAAAATAGAAGCTCAGTTAACTGTCCTGCTAATTTTGGCCATTCTAACTGGTGTAAGGTGGTATCTCAATGTGGTTTTAATTTTAATCTCCCTGATGGCTAAAAACAGACACATAGACCAGTAGAACAGAGTAGAGAGCCAAGATATGGACCCTCAACTCTATGGTCAAATAATCTTTGACAAAACAGGAAAAAATATACAGTGGAAATAAGATAGTCTCTTCAATAAACGGTGCTGGGGAAATTGGACAGCTATATGTAGAAGAATGAAACTCAACCATTCTCTCACACCGTACACAAAGATAAACTCAAAATGGATAAAAGATCTCAATGTGAGACAGGGATCCATCAGAATCCTAGAGGAGAACATAGGCAGTAACTTCTTCGATATCAGCCACAGCAACTTCTTTCAAGATATGTCTCCAAAGGCAAAGGAAACAAAAGCAAAAATGAACTTTTGGGACTTCATCAAGATCAAAAGCTTCTGCACAGCAAAGGAAACAGTCAACAAAACAAAGGCAACCCACGGAATGGGAGAAGATATTTGCAAATGACAGTACAGACAAAAGGTTGATATCCAGGATCTATAAAGAACTTCTCAAACTCAACACACACAAAATAGATAATCATATCCAAAAAATGGGCAGAAGATATGAACAGACACTTCTCCAATGAAGACATACAAATGGCTATCAGACACATGAAAAAATGTTCATCATCACTAGCCATCAGGGAGATTCAAATTAAAACCACATTGAGAATGGCCAGAATTAGCAAGATAGGAAACAACGTGTGTTGAAGAGGATGTGGAGAAAGGGGAACCCTCTTACACTGTTGGTGGGAATGCAAGTTGGTGCAGCCACTTTGGAGAACAGTGGGGAGATTCCTTAAGAAATTAAAAATAGAGCTTCCCTATAACCCTGTAATTGCACTACTGGGTATTTACCCCAAAGATACAGATGTAGTGAAAAGAAGGGCCATCTGTACCCCAGTGTTTATAGCAGCAATGGCCACGGTCGCCAAACTGTGGAAAGAACCAAGATGCCCTTCAACAGACAAATGGGTAAGGAAGATGTGGTCCATATACACTATGGAGTATTATGCCTCCATCAGAAAGGATGAATACGCAAATTTTGTATCAACATGGACGGGACTGGAAGAGATTATGCTGAGCGAAATAAGTCAAGCAGAGAGAGTCAATTATCATATGGTTTCACTTAATTGCAGAGCATAACAAATAACATGGAGGACATGGGGAGATGGAGAGGAGAAGGGAATTGAGGGAAATTGGAGGGGGAGATGAACCATAAGAGACTATGGACTCTGAAAAACAACCTGAGGGTTATGAAGAGGCGGGGGGTGGGAGGTTGGGGGAGCCAGGTGGTGGGTATTATGGAGAACATGCATTGCATGGAGCACTGGGTGTGGTGCAAATACAATGAATTCTGTTTTGCCGAAAAGAAATTATTAAAAAAAGAAGAAGTTCAGTTAACTAACTTTCATTTAATCCAACTTGCCCAACTTAACCACAATTTTCACTCCTTTGTAAAATAAATTAACTGATGCCCACATACTTCTGAGTGTAGTCAACTGAGTCTGTTCTTAAACTTATTTATTCCAGTTGTAACTGTAATAACATAATTTAATTATTATATAAGCCAATAAAAATTGGTTGATAAAGGGAAAAACAGTTGTTTCTATGGAAACTGAATGAAGACTAGTGGCTAATGGCAGATTGAACATTTAGCATTTATTTCCTGTCTCCCAAAACCTCACTGAAATGAAAGTAAAAGGACAATGGCATGAACCTACATGGACAAAAAATGAGAGAGGTGATATGGTAGATTTGAGTGTTGACAAAATTGGGGGATAGACTAACTGGTAATTAATTTTGTCCTTTTTTCCGCTCTGCAAGTGGATGCAGGAGAGAAAGCCTCGAAGAGCAAGCTGAGTCCTACCACAGAACTAGGCAAAAGTAGAGGGATTAGACCGACTTTCTCCTATCTCCTCTAGTCCATATGGCCTTCTGACAGTCCCTTTCCCAACTCTGGCAGAAAAGGGGATCTTCTGAACTTAGACTAGAGAGGCCACGGAATGGTGGACAACAGGTCCAACTGAGATGGGAGTGAAGCAGCTCGGAAAACACAAGGCTCAAGGAAAAGCTACACACTGAACCCCAGAGCTCCAGTCCTCTCCCCTGTGTGGCTGCCAGGCAGGACCAGCTACATCATCTGGAGGGCCCAGTGCAAAATGAAAATGCGAGGCCTTTGTTTGGGGGGAAAAAGAAGTATTAAGAATTTCAAGACAGTGACAGCAGGGCATTAAAACAAGCATGAGTTCCTTTAAGTGCAGGGCCCTGTGTGACTACACAAGTGTGCACCTATGAAGTCAGCCCTGCTGCGGGGTACTCCTGCACAAGGGAGAGGTTGGAGCATTTTTTTTGAAAAATTGGATAGCCCGGGGAAATAACCCACACATGCTGTCATGCAGGAATTTCTCAATAAAACAGTTCAATTTTCATCAGATTATCAGTGTTGGTATTTAATGACTCAGGGTGATTTTTGTGCACAAAAAAGATTACTTGGAAACCATTTTGGGTTTTTTGTTTTTGTTTCTTAAGTAAGCTCTATGACTAGTGTGGGACCTGAACTCTTGGACCCAAGATCAAGAGTTGCATGCTCCACCCACTGAACCAACCAGGCACCCCATTCTGGGTTGTTATTTTTTGTTTTTTTATTAATATTTGACCCATTCATGTGGCAAATTTTAAACCTAGTTCTTCCTTAAACTATTAAACTCAGTTTCCAGATCTGATTTGGTAGATTTATAAATTTACCAAGATGTAATACTCACTTTTTTATTTTTTATTTTTTTTAATTTATTTGACAGACAGAGATCACAAGTAGGCAGAGAGGCAGGCAGATAGAGAGTGAGAGAAGGAAGCAGGCTCCCTGCTCAGCAGAGAGCCCGATGTGGGACTCGATCCCAGGACCCTGAGATCATGACCTGAGCCGAAGGCAGCGGCTTAACCCACTGAGCCACCCAGGTGCCCCAATACTCACTTTTTTTTTAACCTTTGACCTCCTTCACCTATTTCCCCCATTCCCCACCCTCACCTCTGGCAACGACCAATCTGTTCTCCTTATGTATGAGGGTTTTTTTCTTCTTCTTCAAGATTCCACATATAAGAGAAATCATACAGTATTTGCCTTTCTCCATCTGACTTATTTTACTTAGCATAATGCCTTTGTGGTCCGTTTGTTGCAAATAGCAAGAATTCGTGCATTTTTATGACTGGATAATATTCTGTTATTTAACTATAAGATAATTTCTTCATCCATTCATCCATCAATGGACACTTAGGTTGTTTTCACAGCTTGGCTATCATAAACAGTATTGCAATGAACATAGAGTGCATAGATCTTTTCAAGTAAGTGTTTTTATTTTCTTCAGATTTAATACTGAGAATTGGAATTGCTAGATCATATAATTTAAATTTTTTGAGGAATCTCAAAAAACTCTTCCAAACTGGCTATACCTGTTTCCATTCCACCAGTAGTACACAAGCGTTCCCTTTTCTCCACACCCTTCCCAACATATACTTCTTGTCTTTTTGATAACAGCTATTCTAACAGTTATGAAGTGAAATCTCACCATGGTTTTGCTTTGCATTTACCTGATGATTCATGATGTTGAGCATCTTTTCATGTACTTATTGGCTATCTGTATGTCTTTTTTGGAAAAATGTCTATTTAGATTTTTTGCCCATTTTCTAATCAGATCATTTGGGTTTTTGCTATTGAGTTACATGAGTTCTTTATATTTTTTGAATATTAACCCCCTACCAGATATATGATTGGCAAATATTTTCTCTCATTTAGTAGATTGCCTTTTTATTTAATTGATACTTTCCTTGGTTGTGCAGAAGGTCTTTAGTTTAATGTAAACCCATTTATTTATTTTTTGCTTTTGTTTTGGTGTTGGATTCAAAATTATTGTTTTGGTAATACCTATGTCAAGAAGTTTACAGCCTATGTTTTCTTCTAGTTTTATGGTTTCAGGAGACAATGGTCTAATTTCATTCTTTGTCTGTGGCTGTCCAATTTTCCCGACACCATTTATTGACTTTTATTTCTTTTTCGTGCCTAACTGCTCTGACAAGAACGTTCAAAACTATGATGAATACAAATGGAGAGAGTGGGCATCCTTGTCTTGTTCTCAATCTTACAGAAAAAGCTTTCAGCTTTTCACTGTTGAGAATGATTTTAGCTGTGGCTTGTCATATTTGGCTTTATTATATTGAGGTAACTTCTCCTATACCCACTTCTTTGAGTTATCATCATAAAAGGATGTTGAAGTTCATTAAATGTTTTTTTCTGCATCCATTGAAATGATCATGAATTTTACCCTGCATTTTATTGATATGGTGTATTACATTGACTGATTTGTGGATATTGAACCAGGCTTACAGCCCTGAACAAAGCCGAGCTGAGGGAAACACTACCTTCTCAGTTGACTGAGTATTTTTTTTTTAATTCACAATATGCTATTTTCATTTTTTAATTAATTATTTTTATTAACATATAATGTATTACTTGCCTCAGGGGTACAGGTCCGTGAATCGTTAGGCTTACACATTTCATAGCACTCACCATATCACATACCTTCCCCAATATCCATAACCCAACCACTCTATCCTTATCTCTCCACCATCCAGCAAACCTCAGTTTGTTTTGTGAGATTAAGAGTCTATTATGGTTTGTCTCCCTCCCAATCCCATCTTGTTTCATTTTTTCCTTCCTTACTCCCCAAACCCCTGTCCTGCCTCTCGACTGAGTGCACTTTTTAACTAGACTTCAATGGGGCATAAGACCTGGAACTCTAAGACACCCTGGTGATATTTCTTGTGACTCTGATGATCAAGTTAAGTCCCTTTCTATAGTCACTATGTTTCCAACTCTAAAATCCAGTTCTTGGGCTTAAGTCCTAAATGTTCCTTTATTCCTGAAAGTCTGTACCACCTGAAAGAGTGTATCTTACTTCTTTCATGACTCCACTGGTTTACATTCTTTACTTTTCCTTAGATATCTAAATCTTTCCCATCTACCTATATGGATACTCAAAGTCAGTTTTTTTTTAATCCTTATGAGTCTTCATGGTATTGAAACCTTTCTTGATTTGGTAGAATCCCAAAATGCTTTCTTTCTGGTAGGGCCACATTGCTACAGATATTAAAACTATATCCTACTGAATTCTGCATATCATGGACTTGTCTGTTTATTCTCAGGTCATTTTAGTGACTAAGCACTTTACAGAAAGGCCCACAATAAACAGGCCCCACCGAGACACAAACTTGTTTTTAGTACCTCACTCTTAAATACAGACAAACGACTAAATACCAGCAACCATTTGAGGCAAGTCTCTAACACAAAAGACAGAGGACAACAAACATTAAAAAGGACTTAAAAAAAAAAAAGGCTATACAGGAAGAGAAAAATGTGTTAATTAATATCATCAAAGAAATAGAAGAAAACATTATATCCAAGGCACAAAGACAGGATGCTATTAATATTTTTAAAAAAATTAAGACATCTAGGTAAGATGATGGAGTAGGAAAATTCTGGCTTACCTTGTCCCATGGATACAACTAGGTAACACCAAAATCAGTGTAAATAACCCAGAAAATTACCCAAAGACTGACAGAACTGACTCTCCACAACTAAATGTAGGGAAAAGTTCACACTGAAGAGGGTAGGAAGGATGAAGACATGGTCAGGAGCTAAATAACCCTTGGCAGTATCCGTGGAAGGGAGGTATGCCACCAACTGGAGAGGGGAAAGAAACACCCTCACACCAAGAACCCAGGCATGGAGAAACTGCACAGGGAAGACAACTCCCCATAACCTTTGGCTTTGAAAATCAGAGGGGGCTAATTTTGCAAGTTCTTACAATCAGCTTTTAACACTTAGAACTATAAAAATCAGCAGGCTGGGCTTTGGGAAACCCTGGAGGGCTCTAGGAAACTGAGTCCTCATTTTTAATGAGATAGCATAACAAACAGCCCAAAGGAGATAGAGCAGAGAAAGAGCAGTTTGAAAGATGCCTGGGGTGTTTGGGGAGGAGACTTAATTAATAATCTCAGAGCACATGGTGGAGGGGCAGGGATCCTTAGGAGACTTCTCCAGGAACAAAATAGCTGGTGGGTGCCATTCCCCCCGCCACCCCCGCCGCCGCCCATCAACTCCCAGCCTAGACACAGAAACCTTCAGGAACCAATGCTCTCCACCTAACTGGCTCTCCACCTAACTGGCTCTCCACCTAACTGGCTAACAGTGGCCCTTCTCCCATATTCTCTGTGGACAGGTACCCCTATAGCCAGGTCTCAGCTCCAGGACTCCTCCCACAAGAGATCCAACAAACCTTGCTAACGCTGCACAGACACACAGCCCTGGCATTCTCATGCAGACCTGCCCCTTGCAATATGCCCTTGGCTGGAGCCCATCAAAAACAGTGCCACAAGCCCAGCATTATGCAAGCAGCTCTGATAGGGGCTAGCACCACTCCAAAGTGACTCCTGCCCCAGGGACAGGGGCAGATAACCACACAGAAAAGTCTGACTGTAGCCCCAACAGTGAGCTGAAGGAAGACATCTGGTCTGATTACAGGCCCTGCCCACCAAAGAAAGCTTCTCAAGAAACAATAAAGAGAAGGCACCCTGCAGTACATCGCTACCACATCTCTGGCAAACAAATGATCTGATTCAATTCAAGCCCAAGGCAGCCCTGTATTGGCCCACTAACAACACAGGGACCAAATCCTGCCTACAATAGGCAAAGAGAGACATCACTGAGGATGGGACTGAAGGCCAAAGTAGCTCAGCCACAAAAGCAGGGTGCACATAACATACATAGGAGACACCCCTGAAGCTCCAGGTTCTGTTGAACACAGGACATTGCACTGCAGGGTACTATAAGACCTCTTCTTCATAAGGCCACTACTTTCAAATGCAGGAAACATAGCTGACTTTCCTAACACATAGAAACAAAGTTGGAAAAAAAAAAAAAAGAGGATACAGAGGAATATGTTCCAAATGAAAGAAGAGAACAAAATCATGGCAAAAGAGCTAAACAAAATGGAGATAAGTAATATGTGTGATAGAGATTGTAAGGTAATGGTCATAAAGATATTCACTGGACTTAAGAAAAGAGTGGAGGACCTCATTGAGAACCTACACAAAGAGAGACTGTAAAGACCCAATCAGAGATGAAATTTAATTTAATTGAAATTAAAAAACACTAGATGGAATAAATATTAGACTAGAGGAAGCAGGACAGATTAGGAATCTGGAGGACACAGTAACGGAAAGCAATCAAGCTGAACAGGAGAGAGAAAAAATAATAATAAAAAATGAAATAGACTTAGGGAACTAAGTAACACCACCAGGTGTAATAACATTCGCATTATAGGGAGGGGGAAGAAATTTTTTTTTCATTTTTAATTTTTTACTAACATAGAATGTATTATTAGCTCCAGGGGTACAGGTTTGTGAATTGCCAGGTTTACATACTTCACAGCACTCACCATAGCACATACTTTTCCCAAAGTCCATAACCCAACCACCCTCTCGCTACCCCCCTCCCCCCAGCAACCCTCAGTTTGTTTTGTGAGATTAAGAGTCTCTTATGGTTTGTCTCCTTCCTGATCCCATCTTGTGTCATTTTTTCCTTCCCTAACCCCCAAACCCCCCACGTTGCCTCTCAACTTCCTCATATCAGGGAGCTCATATGATAATTGTCTTTCTCTGATTGACTTATTTTGCTCAGCATAATACCCTCTAGTTCCATCCATGTCGACACAAATGGCAAGATTTCATTTCTTTTGATGGCTGCATAGTATTCTATTGTATATATACACCACATCCTCTTTATCCATTCATCTGTTGGTGGACATCTAGGTTCTTTCCATAGTTTGCCTATTGTGGACATTGCTGCTATAAACATTTGGGTTCGTGTGCCTCTTCAGATCACTACCTTTGTATCTTTAGGATAAATACCCAGTAGTGTGATTGCTGGGTCATAGGGTAGCTCTCTTTTCAACTTTCTGAGGAACCTCTGTGCTGTTTTCCAGAGTGGCTGCACCAGCCTGCATTCCCACCAAGGGAAGAAAGTTTTTATGAAGAAATAATAGCTGAAAACTTCCTGAATCTAGTGGAAGGAAACAGGAAACCAGATCCAGGAGATACAGAGAGGCCCCAGCAAAATCAATCCAAAGAGGTCCACACCAAAACACACAATAATTAAAGTAGCAAAACAGTAGTGATAAAGAGAGAATTTTAAAAGCAAAACAAAACAGTTACATACAAGGGAAACCCCGCAAGGTTATCAGCTAATTTTTCAGCAGAAACCTCACAGGCCAAAAGGGAGTCACATGATATATTCAAAGAGCTGAAAGAAAAAAAAAAAAAACCCACATCCAAGAATACTCTACCCAGCAAGGCCATCACTCAGAATAGAAGTCAAGATAAAGAGTTTCCCAGACAAACAAAAGACCACTAAACTAGCCTTATATGCAATGTTAAATGGGATTTACTGAGTGGAAATAAGAGTAAAAAAGAGTAAAAAAAAAAAAAAAAGTAGGGGGAACAAAAGAAGTAAAATTAAGTATACCTATAAAACCAGTCAAGGGATTCACAAAATAAAAGGAGATAAAATATGACAGAATATACCTAAAACAGGGAAGAGAGAGGAGTAAAAATTTAGTGCTTTTAGCATGGGTTCAAACTTAAATGACCATCAACTTAATATAGACTGCTATACACATGAGAAGCTACATAACAACCTAATGGTAATCAATAAACAAAGACAAACAATATGTAAACAAACAAAACAAAAACAAAAGAGAGAAAGGAATCCAATAGAATATCACTAAAGAAATATCATTTATAATATCACATAAAGAAATTAGTGATATTTAGAATATCACTAAAGAAAGCCAGCAAGCCATGATAGAAGAGAGCAAGAGAAGAAAAATACAGAGAAAAACACAAAACAACCAAAAACCAAATAACAAATGACAATTAAGTACATACCTATCAATAATTACTTTGAATATAAATGGACTAAAAGTTCCAATCAAAAGACACAGGGTGACAAAATGGATTAAGAAAGCAAGACCCACTTATATTCTGCTTACAAAAGTCTCATTTGAGACCTAAAGACACATGAGGACTGAAAGAGAAGGGATGGAAAGGCATTTATTATGCAAATGGAATGAAAAGAAAGCTGGGATAGCAATGCTTATATCAGACAAAATACACTTTAATACAAAGACTGTAACAAGAGACAAAAAAAGACATTATATAATCACAAAGGGAACAATCCAATAAGAAAATATAACAATTTTAACTATTTAGGCACCCAACATAGGAGCATCCAAATACATAAAGCAGCTAATAACAAAAAGGAAGTAATTAGTAGTAATATAATAGGAGGGGAGTTTAACACCCCCACTTACATCAGTGGATAGATCACCCAAACAAAAAATCAGCAAGAAAACAGTGTCTTTGAATGACACACTGGACCAGATGGACTTAAAAGATATATTCAGAACACTCCGTCCTAAAAGAGCAGAAAACACTCTTTCCAAGTGCACATGTAACATTTTCCAGAATAGATCATATTAGACCACAGAACAAGTCTTAACAAAATCAAAAAGACTGCAGTCATATCATGCATCCTTTCTGATCACAACACTATGACACTGGAAATCAAACTTAAGGAAAAAAAATCTGGAAAGTCTACAAATGCATGGAAATTAAATTCATGCTAGTAAACAATGAATGGGTCAACCAAGAAATAAAAGAGGAAATAAAAAATATACATGGAGACAAATTAAAATGAAAACACAATAGTCTAAAATCTTTGGGATGCAGCAAAAGTGGTTCTAAGAGGGAAGTTTATAGCAATACAGGTCTACCTCAAGAAGCAAGAAAAATCCCAGATAAAAACCTAACCTCATACCTAGAAAAAGAACAAACAAAACCCAAAACCAGCAGAAGTAAGGAAATAATAAAGATTGGAGCAGAAATAACCAAAATAGAAACTACAGAAGAGATCAATGAAACCAGGAGTCAATTCTTCGAAAAAATAACAAAATTGGTAAACTTTTAAGCAGACTCATCCAAAGAAAAAAAAAGGCAAAAATTCCTAGAAACAGAGAAGCCTCCAAAAACTGAATTACCAGCAATGAAATTGAATCAATAATCAAAAAACTCCAGACAAATGAAAGTCCAGGACCAGATGGCTTCACAGGTGAATTGCACAAAATATTTTAAAATTCTTCTCAAACCATACCAAAAAATCGAAGAGGAAGGAAAGCATTCAAATCCATTCTATGAGGCCTGCTTTGCCCTGATATGAAAAGCAGATTAAGATGCTTTCAAAAAAGAGACTACAGGCCAGTATCTCTGATAAACATAGATGCAAAAATCCTCAACAATTTTATTCAACATATACCAAAAGTCTTAACTACATCAATCGGACAACAGAAAAAAATTAAAGGCCCCAATTTGGTAGGGAAGAAGTAAAACTTGCACTATTTGCAGTTGATATACTATATATAGAAATCTTTAAAGATTCCACCAAAAAACTGCTAGAAATGATAAATGAATTCAGTAAGGTTGCAGGATACAAAATCAAAGTATAGAAGCTGTTATATTTCTATACACTAATAAGGAAGCTACAGAAAGCAAAATTAAGAAATCAACCCCAATTACAACCACACCAAAAATAAGAAAATACCTAGGGCGCCTGGGTGGCTCAGTGGGTTAAGCTGCTGCCTTGGCTCAGGTCATGATCTCAGGGTCCTGGGATCGAGTCCCGCATCGGGCTCTCCGCTCAGCGGCGAGCCTGCTTCCTCCTCTCTCTCTCTGCCTGCCTCTCTGCCTACTTGTAATCTCTCTGTCAAATAAATAAATAAAATCTTTAAAAAAAAATAAAGAAAAGAAAATACCTAGAAACAAACATAGCTAAGGAGGTGAAAGTCCTGTACTCTGAAAACTATAAAACACTACTGAAAGATATTTAAGATGACATAAAGAAATGGAAAGGCATTTCATGCTCATAGATTAGTAGAACAAATGCTATTAAAATGGCTGCACTTTCCAAAACAATCTACAGATTTAAAGTAATCGCTATCAAAGTACCAACAGCATTTTTCAAAGAACTTTAAAAAACATCCTAAAACTTGTATAAAACCACAAAATAACCTGGAGAGCCAAAGCATCTCAAAACAAAACAAAACAAACAAAAAACCCAGGGGCTCCTGGATGGCTCAGTGGGTTAAAGCCTCTGCTTTCCGCTCCGTCATGATCCTGGGCTCCTGGGATTGAGCCTGGGTTCTCTGCTCAGCAGGGAGCCTGCTTCCCTCTCTCTCTCTCTGCCTGCCTCTCTGCCTGCTTGTGATCTCTGTCAAATAAATAAATAAATTCTTAAACCCCCTCCCCCCCAAACAAAGCTAGAAGTATCACAATTCCAGATTTCAAGTTATGTTACAAATGTGTCATAATAAAAACAGTGCGGTACTGGCACAAAAGTAGACACAGATCAATGAAACAGAATAGAAACCCCAGAAATAAACCCTCAGTGTTATGGTCTCTTGCTCTTTGACAAAGGGGGCAAGAATAGACAATATGAAAAAGTCTCTTCAACAAATGGTGGTGGGAAAACTGGACAGCTTCTAGCAAAATGAGACTGGACCACTTTCTTATACCAAACACAAAAATACATTCGAAATGAATTAAGTACCTGAAACCATAAAAACCTTACAAGAGAGAATAGGCAGTAATTTTTCTATAGCCCTAGCAAGATTTTTCTAGATATGTCTCCTGAGGCGGGGCAAACAAAAGCAATAATAAACTACTGGGACTACATCAAAATTAAAAGCTTCTGCATGCACAGCAAAGGAAATAATCAACTAAAAGATGACTTACTCATGGGAAAAGATATTTGTAAATGACATATCTGATAAAGTGTTAGTATGTAAAATACATCTACAGCTCTACACACATAGAGAGAAATCTAAAAAATGGGTAGAAGACATGTAGAGACATTTTCCTAAAGAAGACATACAGATGGCCAACAGACACAAGAAAAGATGCTCAACAGCACTAACATCAGGGAAATGCAAATCAAAACCACAATGAGATAACACCTTACATCTGTCAGAATGGCCAAAATCAATAACAGAAGAAACAAATGTTGGCAAGGATGTGAAACGAACCCTTGTGCACTGTTGGTGGGAATACAAACTGGTACAACCACTGTGGGAAACAGAATGGAGGTTCCCAAAAAAATCAAAAATAGAAATACTATATGATTCAGTAATTCTACTGCTGGCTATTTACCCAAGAATATGAAAACACTAATTCAAAAAATATATGCAGCCCAATGTGTACTGCAGCATTACTATGGATAAAGAAGATGGGGGTGGGGGTAATGGAATATTATTCATCCATAAAAAAGAACAAAATATTGCCACTTGCTAGAACATGGGTGAAGCTAACTAAAATAAGTCAGTCAGAGGAAAATTGCCATGTGATTTCACTCATATATGGAATTTAAGAAACAAAATAAAGGAACTAAGTAGGGGGAAAAAGTGATAAACCAAAAAAAGACTCTTAACTATGGAGAACAAACTCATGGTTCCCAAAGAGGAAAGCGGGGGCAGGTGAAATAAGTGATGGGTTTTAAGACTATATACTCACCATGATGAACACTGAGTAATGCATAGAATTGTTGAATTTCTATTTTGTACACCTGAAACTAATATAACACTCTATGTTAACTACACTGGAATTACAATTTTTAAAAAGAGAGAGAGAGAATGGTACACTACAGGCCAGAAGGAAGAAAAAGCCTGGCTGCCTTTCAATTCAATGACTGTGCATAATGTCCTGTCCCCCAGTAAAAACATGGCCCAGTGAATTTCACAAATCTTAACCACTCATATATCTTTTTCCTCCTTCCTGTGGGGACCATATGTGTTTTCTTCTCATATTCCTTTTGATAGATGTCTTTCATTTTTGACCATGCAGTTCTAACACACTATTTGGAAGGAATTTCAAGAAAGAAGCTCAAGTGTAGGCTAATAGCTCCTAATCCAACAACAAAGTCTCTAGAATTTGGGTATGTGACCTTCTAATCAGATGATCCTAAGACCCTGACCCCATAGTAACACAGAGAAGCAAATGGCAGTTTTGAATCTTTCAGGAGTAGTAGAAGAACCATTCAATGTCCAGAGGTACCCAGGCCAATGACAGAAGCTGCTGGATAATAACCAGATTCTTCCTGAGTATTGATCTGGTCTTTTGGTTGCCTAATTTCCATTGGCTTCCTGTCCATGTTCCAAACCTCATTCATTAACTTTTCCATTAATTTTGTGAGCTACCCACTGACCTTACAATGCATTCCTTTTCTCTCTAACTAACCTAAGCTGGTCTCCATTACATAGGAACCTGGAAATGATTAGTATATTCCCCTTTGGTGTAGAAGTCACCTTTTCTATGAAGATAAAAAGATGAGGGAGAGGGCTGCCTCCTAATCAATTGCCCCTATGTCAGGTGGCCAGCTCTAATCCAGAAGAATCCATTACTGTGACTTTAGTGGTGATCCCTTCTTTGCTTTTCTTTATAGTTTTTCCACCTACCTATGTATATATACCCCCAAAATGTAGTTTCATTTGGCCTGA
This sequence comes from Mustela nivalis, assembly GCF_964662115.1. Lineage (NCBI taxonomy): Eukaryota > Metazoa > Chordata > Mammalia > Carnivora > Mustelidae > Mustela > Mustela nivalis. The sequence goes on from NC_139020.1 coordinate 118,005,711, forward strand.
TTTTGAACTTTAGATGAATCAGGCTACATACATTCCTTTGTGCATTACTTCTTTCACTCAATTATATGTTTATGGGATTCATCGAAGTTGTCAAGTAGAGCATGGCTGTAAGGTAACCCAGTGTAACATTTCATGGCTTATTTATTTATTCCACTATATATAAGATGTTGTACTGTATTCAGTGTGGGGCTGTAATAAACAAAACTGCTTTGAATATTCTGATATATGTATTGTAGGGGCATTCAAGGGCATCTACTTGGCAGTAGGATATCAATCATGGGTTATGTGTACGTTTGACTTTCCTAGATAACGCCAAACCATTTTCTGAAGTGAATGCATCAACACCACCAGCAGGCTTCAGGAGTTTCTGCTGCACGATGTTCTCACCAAGAACTGGTATTTTCAAACTGTTTCATTTCACCCACCCTGGAAGATGGCTAAAATGTATCTCACTGTAAAGTATCTCACTATAGTTATAATTTTCATTTCCCTGATTACCAGTGAAGTTGAGGTTATTTGCATATGTTTATTGGTCATATTTTTTCTTTGATAAAATCCCTATTCAAGTCTTTTGCTCATTTTTTCAATGTGATTATCCCTTATTGATTTGAAGGAGTTTTCATTATGTTGTAAAGGCTAGTCCTATATTAATTATGTGTGTGTTAAGTATCTTCTCCCACTCTGTACTCTATGGGGTTTCCTCCTAATTTTATGCTGTCTTTTGATGAAAAGAAGTTTATTGTAATCTAGTCAAATGTATCAGTCTTTTCATTTACAGTTGGTACTTTCTATGTCTTCTCTTAAAATTCTTTATCTTTGAGATCATAAAGATACTCTCTTATATTACTTTCTAAAAACTTTTATTGTTGTCTTTCATATTTAAGCCTAGAAATGATTTTTGTGTGTGCTGTGAGGAAGGGAATTTTTTTTTCCCCATATGGATATCCAACTGTTCTAGTAGCTTTTATTGAAATGCCTGTCTTTTCTCTACAGCATCTCTGTCATACCCAAAGTGACTATATATGTTTGGGTCTGTTCCTAGGCTCTCTATTCTGGTCCATCAGCCTATTTGCCATTCCTATACTACTACTATACTGTCCTATTTACTATAAATTATAATAATTCTTGATCTATTATAGATCAAATTCTCCCAATATCTTTTTTCTTTTTTAAAGATTTTTATTTATTTGACAGACAGAGATCACAAGTAGGCAGAGAGGCAGGCAGAGAGGGGCAGGGGAAGCCCGCTCCCCGCTGAGCAGGGAGTCCGATGTGGGGCTTGATCCCAGGACCCTGGGATCACCACCTGAGCCGAAGGCAGAGGCTTTAACCCACTGAGCCACCCAGGCGCCCCAACCGCACACCCCAATATCTTGACAAAACGTTTACACTTCTTTGTAAAATTTTAATTTCCTTATCAAGTTCCACAAAAAAAAAAACCAAAATGAACAAACAACACTAATCACCTGAGGAAATTCTGATTTGAGATCTAATGTAATTTATAAATTAATTTAGGGAGAACAGTTACCTTTACCATATGGAGTCTTTCAATTTATGACTTGTAACAGCACTCCAACCAGTTTTAAGGGTTAACTTGCTTCAAGCTTATGCACTTCTTGCTTCCTGACCTAAATAAGTCCCTGTTCTTTGGCAGAACTAACTTACTTTCCTTGAGCTTTGTAGACCACTGGCCTTAAGGAGTGAAGGACCAAACTTTGCCAGAAGATAAGGCCTGATTACATTCTAATGCAGCGCTGCTGATGCCAGTAAGTCTGTTTAGGGTCATGTTGACATAGGACTAACTGCCTGGGCATCTGCTTCTCCTATAGATAGCCTCCCTCCCTTTTCTTCTGCCATCCACTTTAAATCCCTGCAGCTACACCTGGACAGTGATTTGATTCTGATTTGAGATCTGATTCTGATTTTAAATCCTGAAGCCAACATCTTCCCAGGCTGTCGGCTTCCTGAGTAAAGTCACCTTTCCTCTCCCACCATCACTTGTCTCAATTGTTGATTTTTAAGTGGCAAGTAGCTGAAACTGAGTTCAGAACCGGTTCTCTAGTAACAAACTCAGTATCCCTCCACTTACTTTAGGTCTTCCTTAATGTCACCCAATAATGTTTTATTATTCTCTACATAGAACTGGAACATTAGCCCAGAGGTTATGATTGTTATGTGTTCCTGATGAACAGAATCTTTCATCATGTTATCACTAGGAATGCTTTTTGATTGATAGTGATGGAGATGTATTAGCTGTATTTACGTTCCAATTTAGGTTCCAATTGCTGCTGCTGTTAAAATTTCCAAAAGCTTAGTGGCTTAAAACAATACAAATGTATTATTTTACAATTCCGTAGGTCAGAAGTCTGATACGGGTCTCACTGGACTAAAATCAGATGTTGGCGAGGCTGCATTTCTTGCTAGAGAGATAATCCATTTCCTTACATTTGAGGCTGCATTTCTTGCTAGAGAGATAATCCATTTCCTTACATTTTCCTGGTTCTGGAAGTCCTTTGCCTCCACCTTCAAAGCCAGAAACATTGCATCTCTCTTTGCCTTTCTTCTATAGTCACTTCCCCTTCTGACTGATTCTTTTTCTGCCTCCCTCTTTTGATTACATTGAGCCCACTCAGATAATCCGACTAATCTCTATACCTCAAACACCTTGATTTAATCACACCTGCAAAATCCCTTTTGCCAAGGCAAATAACACCTTAATCTAAGTATTTGTGTCCCCCCAAAATTCACATACGTATTGAAATCCTGATCCCCAACACCCTAGTACTTCGAGGTGAGGCCTTCGGGGTGTGATTAGGAATGGAATTAGCACCCTTATAAAAGGGGCCCTAGAAATCTCTCTTGGTTAGTCTCTCAGTCCTAGCCCTAGTCATAGCAGTTGCCCTCAGAGAAATCCTGGCTTTGGCTTTTGCTAACTGATCACTGTTGTAATTTCAATTTACTATTATTTATTTATTTATTTATTTATTTGAGAGAGAGACAGTGAGAGAGAACATGAGCGAGGAGAAGGTCAGAGGGAGAAGCAGACTCCCCATGGAGCTGGGAGCCCAATGTGGGACTCGATCCCTGGACTCCAGGATCATGACCTGAGCCGAAGGCAGTCGTCCAACCAACTGAGCCACCAGGCGCCCCTCAATTTACTATTCTTAACCATCACCAACAAAAGCCCTCTCCTCACTTCCAGTTCCCACTTTGGAGATTCCTTACTTTCCCTGCAAATCTAATAATGTTTTAAAAATAACATCATTTTTCTCAAGTCTTTGGGGTTTGCTTGTCTTTTTGGGGGGGCAATGGAATGTGGTAGGCTGTATAATGGCCCCCATATAGGTCGCTATTCTAGTCCTCAGAATATTACTTATATGGCAAAAGGCACTGGGCAGGTGTGATGGACGTTAAGGCTCTTGCTATGGGGAAATTATCCCAGAATATCTGGTTGAGCCCAGTGCAATCACAAAGATCAGTTGTTTTAAGAAAGCAGGTGGAAGTTCAGAGAAGGCAAATTGAAGTAACTTGTGAGCCAAGAATGCCAGCAACTTCTAGAAGCTGGAGGAAGTAAGGAATGGATGGATTCTCCCTTGGAACCTACAGAAGGAACAGTTTTGCCTGCACCTGGTCTAAATGTAATTGATTACTCAACATCTCCACTTGGATGTCTAATGTAAATTTCAAATTCGACACATAAAAAAGCAAAACTCCCCATTTATGCCTTCAAAATACTTTCTTCAATTCGGTTCTTCCAAGTTGCTCACAATGTCTCCTTTACCTCATACTCCACGTATACTATATCCACAAATCTTACCAGCTCTTTTAAAATATGTCCAGAATTCAATCAGGTTTCCATCATCTCAATCATGACCTCTCTGGCCTAAACCACTATCACTATAGCTCGGTTTACTGCAATAACTTCCTAACTGATAAGACCTTTCACCAGTTAATATAGATTTATTTTCCACCAGCTCTCTCTATATGGTCTCTATATGGACAGACAGAAGACTGTCTCTCATTTACTGCAAAGAACGCCACCCCTCCCACCCCCCGCCCCGTGCAACCTCACAGAAACTCTACTTGCTAGAATGGATAAATATTTTATACCACTATGTATACAGCAATTCATTTAAGATATCTGTGTGAAAATTAGCTGTAGGAGCCTTTTACAAATTAAAGGACAAAAAAAAAAAAAAAATCCAGAACAAAGCACTTAATGAGCAAGAGGGGTCAGCTGGCTGAAGCAGTTTGCATAAGCCTTCCCTGTTTACCTCAGCAGACAGGTTTTCCATTTTAGCCAACACTTCCGTTTTGGACCACTGTAGGTGGGAAGTCTCTTGCTCCACTCGGCACCTCACCCTTAGCGGACCACCTAAATACCTCGTCCTCGTCCCGCCTCGCTGACAGGTGATCCCACAGGGCTTCAGGCTGGAACATGCACTTGAACCTTCCAGACTTTCCCAAATGACACTGGAACCTAGACCACACGTACGACTTTAGTCAAAAAAAGGGGCAACTTCTCATTGACCTTCTCCACTGTACTAGTAACTTAAAATTTAAAAGCCAGGGAAGAAACTTTCGAAAACCGAACCTTCAACCTGGCTACTGGTGCAGGAGCAAAGAGAACCCGCCAAAAAGCGTATTCCTCCCCCACCTCTGGGGTTGATGGGAAGCGCTATCGTCGTCAATTACCCTGACCCAAAATGGCAGGTTGTTCGATCACCCACTGGAAGAAGATGAAAAGGGAGAAGGAAATCATCATTTTCTTGATCCATCATGGAGACAGAGTTTATACAGGGAGAAACAGGGACGACAAAGCATCCAGATGTTAGGAACTGCTGGACTACGGACGGAGGTGACTCTGACATAATCCAAGATGGCGCCAGAGAGTATAACCCGGAGCGCAAAGAGGCGGTGATTACCGTGATCCAACAGGGCACTGGCGTTTGAAGCGAGCTGAAAGGCGGAGAGCGTCAGGAGTGTCTTTGCCCTCTTTCAAGATGGCGGCCGCCGAGGGCGCTGTCTCTGGCTCCGCCCCGCGGACTCGACCCCGCCTCTCCCTCGTCCCTCCGCCCCCTCGCGGTGCCTTGTCCGGGCTGCTGTGCTCGCGCAAGGAGAGCGTGCTCGGGTGGCTTGACATGGCGGCAGCGGCGGCGACTGCAGCGACGAAGGGGAATGGGGGCGGGGGGGCCCGGGCCGGGGCCGGCGAAGCGGGCGGTGCGCGGAAAAAGAAGGGCCCAGGGCCTCTGGCCACGGCGTATCTGGTCATCTACAATGTGGTGATGACGGCCGGGTGAGGCCGGGGCTCGGGGAGGCGGGGAGTAAGCCGGGCCGGGGAGGGGGCTCTGCGGCCGGCGGAGCGGCCGGGCCAGCGCGCGGGGCAGCGGAGGCGGCGGGTGTCAGGGGCCGGGTTCCGGGGCATTGAGGGCAGCCGAATCGGACTAGGTGCCTGCCCGGGACAACATCCCCTCGGCGAGGGGCCGAGCAAGTTCTCAGGCACTGGGTGTGCCCGAGCTGGAGTTCCCCGGCTTCAGGGGGACACGGGGAAAGTCGCCCTGGCGCTGGTCCCGAGGGCCTTGGCAGGACGGGTGAGCTGGTCAGGGGTCAGTCTGGGCTGGGGTTGGGGGGGGGGGGGGGTTGCGGCGTGCCGGCTATCCTGCAGCGCCGAGGAGAGCCCGGGCGGCAAGTCACGAATACGAGCCGTTTCCCCCCAAGGGGAGTAGAGGGAGCTGTGGCTGCAGAGTGACCATTTATTTAGGCGGCTATTTTCAAAATCTAGACTGAGCTTTAATTCGAAAGGTAATGGAAAAGCGTTCAAAGTTTTGACCAGTGATATGAGCAAAGCTGTGCTTTAGTTGAGCTGAGACTTTTTAGGATGGATTGGGGTAGGGAAGGTGGAAGGCAGAGTTACTGGGGAGGAGGGAGATAGACGCTTTAAACAGGTTTTACCTCCTCTTGATTTTCCATTTTAGCCCATCCCATGTCACAGCAGGTTTTTAGTACTAGTTCTGACGCTATCTGTGTGACCTTGGATAAATCACTTTGCTTTTCTTGTCCTCAGTTTTTCATCCGTAAAACTAAAGAGTTTGGATTAGGTGATCTCCAGGGTTCCTCCAGTTATTTGATCCCTTAGTTTTGGTGCGGAGATCACAGGATCAATTTGTTATGTTTTTCTTTTTGATATTTTATTTTTAAGTAATATCTACACCCAGTGTGGGGCTCGAACATACAACCCAGAGATCAGTAGTCGCTTGGTGTACCGACTGAGCCAGCCAGCATTTGTAAAAGCTTTTCGCTAACATTTTATTATGAAAATTTTCAAAGATGCAGACAAGTTTAAAGAATTTTCGGGTGAACATCTAGTTTTATTTATTTTAAAAATGGGTACTACATTGGCAGGTGCATAATTCAAAAATATACCCAAGAGCATACAGTGAAACTCCCTCTCACCTTTCCCTTCCACCCAGATCCCCCTCCCAGGAGGTGCTAATTTTGTGATTCCTCCAGATGCTGATGAAAGCAAATCTGTACACACACATAGACACACGCCCTTTTAAACACAGATGCTAATGTCAGATTAGCATTTCAGCACCTTGCATTTTTCACACAGTTATATAGGAAGCATTGTAGACTTGATTGCTTCTTTAGAAATGGCTGGTGTTGAAACCTAGGTTCAGAGAGGTTGTGACTTTCTTGACTTGCTAGTAATAGATCTAGATCTAAAAACTATTTCCCTTGATTCCCAGTCCAGTGGAGAAATAATACAGATGCAAGTTTTCTTTATTGCATAAATGGTCAGAGAGTGATTTTTAAAAGAACCTCTCAGGAGTTAGTATTTGTATTTATATGTAAATTTTTGTAGGCAAGGCCATTAAGGAGAGCATTGGGCTGGAGAGAGATTTTAAGGTACACTGGGGAAGAAGGAAAGAAGCCTTTATTCCTGAGTGATGGAGGATGGGGAGTGGTGTTTTAAGCCAAGAAAAGAAATTGGGATTTTGAGAGAAAGTAGTCTATTTTTTTTTTTTTTTTTTTTTGGTAGGTTGCTAGTCCTGGGACAGTACCATTAAGGATTTCATTTCTTTTGCAAATTCTTATTTGATATCTTTGTATGATAGTTTCTGAAAATAACAAAGACCATGTAACCCATTGCCTAGTTAGGATTGTACATTTGTTTAGGTAAATCTGTTACTGCTTTTATGGAGACAGACCTTAATAATAAAGGTCCATTAGTTGCACTATGGTACTTAAAATTACAGGACTGGAGAAATTCATTTTGAGAAGGACAGAACAGAAATGTAACATTCACAGTGATATGCTTAAGTGTTCCCCCGTTTTGTATTTTGTATTTATCTGGCCCTTTTTTTTTACTGAATTGATTTTGGGAAACTCAGCTAAGAAAAAAAAATTTTTTTTAAACCAACCTTTTATTTTTACCTTTTTTCTTTTTTTGCTTTTAAATATTTTATTTATTTACTTGACAGAGAGAGAGAGTGAGAACAGGAACACAAGCAGGGGGAGTGGGAGAAAGAGATGCAGGCTTCCCGCCAAGCAGGGAACCGAATGCGGGGCTCCATCCCAGGACGCTGGCATCATGACCTGAGCCAAAGGCAGACACTTAATGACTGAGCCACCCAGGCACCCCTTTTATTCTTATCTCATTCGCAATTTTAAAAGAGTAGGGTATGGGTATGTTTCTGTGAGAATCTTGTGAAAACAGTTTAAAACATCTTTCCTCCACCCTATTATTATTACAGAGTCTTTGACTGCACAGGCCATTTAAAATTTTCCTTTAACAGCTTTTTTCTCTTGTCTTAGACTTTCTGGCACTTAATTTAGCTGCTCAAGGACCAATTTAGCTTATTCTCTTCATTTTGGCCTTGTTCTCAACAGGCAAGTTTGCCAAAAAGCTGAGCTCCAGATGGGTGAGGTGCCACTCTGCTTTTGCTGAGCACTCTTGCTTGGGTGCTGGTGGTGCAACATTTCTGTGCATTACATCTTGGCATTTGAGGGCCATAGTCGATAAATCTGGGTTACTGATTCTTGAGGGCACCTTTAACAGTATGTGTTGTCACCAAACTTTCTATTACCCCCAGTCCTATTGACCTACTTTTTTTTTTTAATATCCTGATTGCTATTTTTCCTCTTTCTCATAGGTGGCTGGTTATAGCAGTTGGTCTCGTCAGAGCATACCTGGCTAAGGGTAGCTATCATAGCCTTTATTATTCCATTGAAAAGCCTTTGAAATTCTTCCAAACTGGAGCCTTACTAGAGGTAGGTGCTGAGATTTGTTATTCTCATTGGTGTCTATTGTTAAAAATTTGAAAACTTTCCACATGGCATACTATAAGGTTGATGACTAGATTATCTTTTTGACAGTCTAGACGAGATAAAATCTCATTTAATCTATATTACCTAGAACATATCTTACATTCAGCTTCTTTTGAAAATCAAATGAAACAAGCATATAATAGGATTTTTTTTTTTTTTTTTAAATTCTAGGGAAATCCTTGGAAAGTGTTAGCAAAGTCACATACTTTCAGCAGCCAGGTTATAATGGAAACAGGGAAGCTGGTGAGTGTAGGATGTCAGACTTGGTAGGTACAAGAAACAGTAGAGCCTGACTACATGCATCAAAACGTTTTTCTTAAATAAACGTTCATTAGTTATCCTGTTTTAAGAGTAGCATATCTAGTTCTGTCTCCTGGGGTCAGTATATGTTAGCATTTTTGAGTTGCAAGTGACAGAAATTCAATTCAGAGTATTTTGAACTGGAAAAGGAATTTATTGGCTTTATAGTTGATAAAGAGTTAACTTACTGACTCAAAGGAACCAATTCAGGAATGAGACCCAAGGATTTGACGTTGCCAGACTCTTTACATCTCTCATCTCTGTTTATGTCTGTTTCTCTTTGAATGTTGCTCTTAACCTCTCCTGCTGCAGACTGCCTTCTCCACATGATAGGAAAGCGGGAGGAGTTATTTTTCTCCGCATCTGTATCACAGTTCTAGGAAAGGGTTCTTTATGGCCTTACTTAGACCTGTGACGTGAAATTGTTGATTAGCCAGGTCTAGGACATGTGCCCATCCTTCTGGTCAAGGGACTATAGGCTTTGTTCATGGAAAAGGAGGATTGGGGTAGCTTTGGGCACACAGAATCAATAGTTACTATAGTTCATAATGGTAAAAAATGGTAAGAACAAAACAAAAAACCTTCAGGTTGCAGCAAAAATCTGGTGTTTGGTTTCATTTCCCTTAGCCTCCAGGGCAAGCCCATCACAACATTTGGATGGATATTCCCTTTTACCTCCATCAATTGACATGTAACACTTTAATCTCTCAGCTTCCCGTTTGAAACAGAAAGTTGTAGTTTTCCCTGTTTTTGGTTTTTCTCTCAGAAAGCCGAGGTTTCAAAACTGTCCATTTTACACATTTTAGACAGATGGTAGGGGGAAGTGAGCTTCCAGCTGTGAATCGAGGACCCATACTCTAATTCTGCTGGTTTGATCAGTTCTGTGAATTTGAGCAAGTCATTTATCTCTTGTCTACCCCTTCTTCTCATTTGTGAAATAATTAGGTTAAAGTAGGTTTCCAAAATCTCTTCCTAACAGTTTGAGTCTCAGGGAACTTCAGCAAGTCCTTGTGTGGGCCATTTGTTAAACTTAGAGTTTAACATTTTTTTTTTGAAAGGGGCCAATAGTAAGTAAATAGTATTTTGCCTCTCAGAGCTTTGGCCAAGACAATTCTCTTCAGCTACAGAGAAGCTTTGGGGCCAAGGCCATGAGAAACTGCCCCAGTGCTTGACAAGGTACACAGTTGTACTCGATTGGAATTCTTCAGTAATTTAAAGGGGTTCTATCTCTGTAAGCCTTTGTAGTATTGGAAGTATAATTTTTTAAATTTCAGTATGTCTTAGAGAAGGTAGTGACATTAATGTGTTTTACAAAATCCACTCAGGAACCAAATCTTAGCACTTTGAAGGATTAGCCCCTTTATCCCTATAGAATTTTTAACAGGGATTTAAGAAAACATTTTGGATTTTTGGTTTTATCTCTGTTATCCCCACTGAGAACCAATTAGGTGACAAATCCTGGATTTGATTTTGGGAAAAGAACTTCGCAAAATGAAGTGAGGACTCCCAGGAAGAGCGGGGAATTAGGTTTGCAGTTTCAGTTACAGCAGCAGGCTCCTCAACCTGGGGCAAGAGAGCAGACTTAGGAAACTGTGTCTCCTGAGTTGTCAGTGAAGGAATGTTTCTTGCCTCCAAACCCTCTATCGTCTAATAATTACATGTGCACGGTGTCGTTGTATTACAGATTAGTTATCCTTCTGGGAATGATCCATGTTTGACAATATATCCTGTTTGCCGGAGGAGAAAAGGAGAGAATGATTCCAGGGAGGTCATTCATTTATACCTCTGTATGCTCGATATCGCTGTACTTTTTTTAACTGAAAAATAATTAACATACAGTATTAATAGTTTCAGGTGTGAAATATGATTCAGCAGTTCTATACATTACTCAGAGCTCATCAAGATAGGTGTACTCTTAATCTCCTCTATCTGTTCACTTATCTCCTGCCACCACCAGTTTGTTTTTGTATTTAAGAGTCTGTTGGGTTTTTTTTTAATTTCCCAACATTCTATATCTTTGATTTTTATCTTTTTGCCTTATTTTAAATTATAATTCTAATATAGTTAACATACGGTGTTGTATTAGTTTGAGGTGTACAATATAATAATTCAACAATTTTGTATAGTACTTAGTGCTTATCATGGCAAGTATGCTCTTAATCCCCATCATTTATTTCACCCATCCCCCACCCACCTTCCCTCTGGTAACCGCTGGTTTGTTCTCTAAAGATAAAAGTGTATTTTTTGATTGTCTTTTTTTTTTCTTTGTTTGGTTTCTTAAATCCCACATATGAATGAAATCATGCGGTACTTGTCTTTCTCTGACTTATGTCACTTAGCATAATACTCTCTAGAATCATCCATGTGGTTTCAGATGGCAAGCTCTTTCTTTTTTATGGCTGAGTAATATTGTGTGTGTGCACGTGTGCACGTGTGTGTGTGCGTGCACGCGCATCACATCATTGTACATGCACACCACTATAAATGAGGTTACTTACTTGTATTTCTGTACGCTGAATTTTTTTTAAATATTTTATTTATTTGAGAGAGAGCATGAGGACATGAGCTGGGGGAAAGGGGCAGGGAGAGAGACAAGCAGACTCCCTGCTGTGTGCAGAGCCCAAGTAGGAGCTTGATTCCAGGACCCTGAGATCATGACCAGAGCCAAAGTCAGACACAACAGACTGAGCCACCCAGCTGCCCCTGAAGATTATTTGTTAGTAGGTTTTGTGGGAGTTTGCTTAAAAAGCAAATAGAGATTACTTGTTATTTGTGAGAAGCTTCCAATTTTCTAAGGAAAATGTAACACTATGCTTTTCAAAAGATTTAAATATCAGGCAAGAGCAAATGGGATGGAGTAGTACAATAAAGTAGATGATTTCACTTCTGAAGAAATTAATGTTTTGCAAATTGGGTGCGAAGATATATTGAGTCAGTGATATAATAATATAGCATTTTTATGAAAAGACACCAATCCTAATTTTTTTTTACATACTCATTGGAGAATGTCTTGAGTGCATTTTATAGATAATTTTGCAAGGTACTCCATAGGTGATGATTTGATTAAGTATGCATTTGAATTGTTGTAATGTGTGCTATGGAGGTTGAGCCCTTACTGCTAAAGACCTTAAAATTTTATTGGGTAGATGATTATACTAGGGCTGTTGGCTGGAGCTTACTGAAACCTCTTTAACCAACTTAAATGTAAGGGGACTTAGGATAAGTTTATAGGCTATCCCATGGAATCCAAGGATAGGGATGCAGCCTGCCAGGAACTCAGGGATTCCTGCTCCATCTCTTATCTCTGCTATTCTCTCTTTGTCTCTGATTCTTCTTGCACACTGGTTTTCTTGATTTTTTAGCCTACATGGCAAAAAATGGTAGTAGCCAAAAACTCCTGAGATTTACTCTTGCAATGAAGAGATCAGCTAGTTGGAAGTGGAATCCTACACCCAATTCCGCTTTCCCAGTGAAAGGCCTAATTTGTCTATCTTGAATCAGGGTCTCATTCCTGGACCTGGTAGACAGGAACAAGATCACATTCACCATATAGAAGTTGGAGGAAAGGGGTAATTTCTAGAAAAAGCAGTGCTAGTTAGAAAGCCCAATAAGTATTTATCAAAGTACTGAAACACAATACAACCAACACCATAATGTACAAAATGATTTCTAAATTGACAGAAAATAAAATATACTGATAATCTTGTAAGCCAAGAGGTGAATGTGTGAATACATATGGTGTGTCTTGAGTTGAATCTTGGGTAATCCTGAGAGCTAATTAACATAGGTAGCAAAAAATAGATTTTTAAAATATTATTCATGGATGAACAAATTTCCATACCATAAAGTTAATGAATTACCGATACATGTTATGACACGGTTGACTCTTGAAAACATTGTGCTATGTGAAAGAAGCCAGATACAAAGCACTACACACCATATGATTTTGTTTATGTTACTGTCCAGAGAGGCAAATCCATAGAGACAGAAAGTAGATTAGTGGTTGTCAGGAACTATGGGGAGGAGAGAATGGGGAGTGACTGCTAATGGTTACAGGATTTCTTCTTAAGGTAATGATAGTATTCTGGAATTAGTGGTGATGATTGCACAACCTTGCAGACATACTAAAAACCACTGAACTGTACACTTCAAATGGGTGAATTTAGTGGTATCTAAATTACAACTCTTTTTTTTTTTTTAAGATTTTATTTATTTATTTGACATAGAAAGAGAGATAGCGAGAGAGGGAACACAAGCAGGGGGAGTGGGAGAGGTAGAAGCAGGCTTCCTGCTGAGCAGGGAGCCTGACTGTGGGGCTCAATCCTAGGATGCTGGGACCATGACCTGAGCCGGAGACAGACACTTAACCTAATGAACCACCCAGGTGCTCCTACAACTCAGTTTTTAAAAAAAATTCATCTCCAGCTGTGGATAAGTTTTCTTCATTTTTTAAAATCTGTGATATTTACTGATAAGGAAAAATAATCTTTCTAGCTTTATTAGAATTGAGTTAAAGATTATAATTTAGTAGGGATGCCTAAGTGGCTCAGCCGGATAAGCGTCTGCCTTCAGCTCAAGTTGTGATCCTAGGGCCCTGAGATCCAGTTCCACATCCGGCTTCTTGCTTGGTGGGGGGTCTGCTTCTCCCTCTGCTGGCTGCTCTCGATGCATGTGCTCTCTCTCTTTCATTCTCTCTTTTTGTCTCTGACAAATAATTAAAATCCTTAAAAGAAAAAAAGATTAAAATTTAGTAGATTGATGATATATTATGACATTTTAAAATTATTTCTGAGAGGGCACCTGGGTGGCTCAGTCAGTTGAAGGTCCGACTCTTGATCTTGGCTCAGATCATGATCTCAGGGTCAGGGATTGAGCCCTACATCAGACTCTATGCTCAGTGGGGAGTCTACTTGAGATTCTTTCCTTCCCTTTCCCTCTCATTCTGTCTCTCCTCCAACCCCCACTCGCTTGCTAACTCTCTAAAATAAATAAATCTTCAAAGAAAAAGAAAATTATTTCTGAGAGAATCTGGATTTAGTTAGCATAAAACTGTAATTATAGCAAAGACACTTTAAATACTTATGATTAGAGAAGCCTCAGTGAGTGGCAGTGTGATTCAGTGGTTTAAGGACTGCTCAGCAAAGACATTAATTGTCAAGACCGATACAGATCATCTTCAACATATGTACATCACTTTATATACCACGTAACTGACCAATGTCCAGCTGGGAATGCATATGGGACCACAGGCATTCTCTTTCCTTCCCATCCTCTTCCAGATCTTCTATCGTTTAGAACCCCCTCACCTATGAAAAGAAAGGGGGAAACACCCCAGGCTTTTTTGCAATCTTTTCCTAGAGTTGGTCTAGGAAAGTGGGTCTGCAGTGGCAGAACTGGTTCCGGAGAGGCAGTCAGGGAGAGTAGACAGCTTTTGTTGGATCTTCTTACCCCACTACCACTTTCCAAGCCCTATCACTATAATCTGGTCTGACTCATTTTTCCTCACCTCACAACTTTCTTCACTGTAATGACATATTCAGGAAGCTGATTCTGAGTATTTCTCTAAAATACAACAAAATGTTAAGAACTTGCAGTGTCCTTAAGGAGGGGGCTCCCATCTTGTCTCCCTGCCAGTTTTTCTTTCTGTTTACCTCAAATACTAGATGACTTTTTTGTATAGAGATACTACAAAGGTTAAGTTCATTATTAATACAATAACATGCTTCAGGCACAACTTGGTCAAGTTTACTTTTGTGTACTTGACTGGGGACATGACTACGTTCTGTAATATTTTCCTTCCTTGTGAAAACATGCTAACTTCCCAGTAATAATAGTCTTAAAAAGGAAATTTTGAAACAAAAGCTATATGAACATTTTAGATTACCTTTAGTATAAGACTTGTTTTAAGAAAACAGACCTCTAAAAGAGGCTTTTGAAGAGGTAGCAGAGCATAGGGGGATATCCAACACAAACAGAAAGGACAACAAACCTCAGACAAGCCACCTTCAGAAACAGTGTGAAAACCAGAGGTAAAATAGAACTTGGTGTAATTAATAAGTGTCACAACATTAGAAAGGAAGAGGGAGCCTGGAGAAACAGAGCCCACCCACACAGCCCTTACTGTTAGATAACTTAAGCAAATAGAAGAAAATTGAGACAGCATTCAAACAGGTAAGACAGCTAATGGCTATAGAAAGGAGTGGGCAGAAATTTTTTTTAATGAAATGAAAATATTGATGGTATCAGTACAAGGCAGGAAGGAGGCCATAGTGCAGATAAATAGGTGATAAAGAAAAAGAAAAGGTAAAAATTCCGAGTTATAGTCCAAAATTAAATAGATTACAGAGCAGCTGTTGGGAGTGTTCAGAGTTCACCATTTAAAATGTAGAAAAGAACATTACAAAATATGTAGTGCCAAATGGTTCAGAGATACTATGGTGTTGGTGGATTAGCTAATGTGTGAATGACTATCTGAACAACAGAAAAATGAATATATGGGAAAGTAATGAAATTCTACAGACTAATAATAATGTAATAGAACTAACATATCTAGAAGATGGATTTTGGCTGTACAGCTTGTGCAAAAGTAAGGATACCAGCAGTAGAAAAGGTTAGAACATATAACTCATAAACAATCAGAAAAAATACTAGAAAACTTTTCTGAACTGAAGGACCAACTTAGTATGGCTATTGAGAGTATATGGAGTTCCACACTGAAGCTGTTTTTCAAGGAAAAAAAATTCTTTCACTTCTTGGGCTCCTATTTGTTAAATTTCTAAACTCAAAGATAAGCAATTTCTTTTCTTTTTCTTTTCTTTTCTTTTTTTTTTTTTTTTAAGATTTTATTCATTTATTTGACAGAGATCACAAGTAGGCAGAGGCAGGTAGAGAGAGAGCAGGGAAGCAGACTCCCTGCTGAGCAGAGAGCCTGATGCAGGGCTCAATCCCAGGATCCTGAAATCATGACCTGAGCTGAAGGCAGAGACTTAACCCAGTGAACCACCCAGGCACCCCAAAGATAAGCAATTTCTGGCAGAAAAAGAGATCTTAAAATGTAGTAGTAAGACAGCCTAGGACTTTAGACTTTGAAGAATAAAAAAAATCCACATGAAGTTAGGAGAAAGCGTTAGGTGTCTAGATAATCTTGCAATTTCCTGCAGATGGAGACATTTTGAAATACCTACAAAAAGTAATGAAACCTTGAAAGAACCTTATCAAAGGGTATTTAACTCCTAGGTAAATAAACAAAATTAACCAAGCATTTAGATGAGCATTGTCTAGTAGAACATTCTGCAGTGATAGCGTTCTGAATCTGTACAGTTTGAGACAGGAGCTGCTAGTCACAAGTGGCTGTTGAGTCCTTGAAATGGGGCTGGTGGGACTGAGAAACTGAGTTGTTTTGTTTTTTTGTGTGTGAAGTAGAAGCATGGAGCTTCTACTTTCAACCCCGAGATCAAGACCTAGGGTGAGTTCAAGATTCGGATGCTTAACCAACTGAGCCACCCAAATGCCCCAAGGAACTGAGTTCTAAGTTTTATTTATTTTTAGTTTACATTTCAATAGGGACATGTGGGTAGTGGCCACTGCACTGGGCAGCATGGCTTGAGAGCCTGATACGGATTGCAGGGTGTCCATTTGGAATTTCATAAGATAATTCAGATCTTACACAAGTAGAATGAAGTGGGAAAGAGAGTGAGCAAAGGAAGGCACTGTAAATTCAGTCAATCCAGAGTTTAATTTCATAGTTCATAAGGTGAAAATAATGAGAATAATTATTAAAATATGTTGATGTTTTTAGATTAGGAAAAATTCCTAGGAAAAAAGCAAGTTGCAGATACTGGAAGAGTTGTGGAAGGATATATATTAAACTGCTACTGCTGCTTATCCCCACGGAGGGGTGTGGTATTTGGGGGAGAATAAAAGAGAAGTTCTCCTCTTTACTCTCTATTTTAGTGAGTGTCTATATATCACTTCTGTGAATCTTGAAATAAAAAGAAGATATAATAAATATAATATGTAATACATGATAGGAAATAAAAATGAGGAAAACAAGATTAAAATTTTTTTTTTAAAGGAAGAAAAATAGGCAGCTGAGATAGATTACCTCGTGATTTAAAGT
Source organism: Mustela nivalis (assembly GCF_964662115.1). Lineage (NCBI taxonomy): Eukaryota > Metazoa > Chordata > Mammalia > Carnivora > Mustelidae > Mustela > Mustela nivalis. The sequence continues at coordinate 118,022,461 of NC_139020.1, forward strand.
GAACTACACACAAAACAAACATACAAAAATAAACTACAGGATTTTACATCTGTTAAAAGAAGAAAAAGGAGCAATAACAGTAAATCTACAAGGTGACTGAGTAGAGCATAAATGCATCATTTCTAATGTTTATACAAATAGACTCATTAATTTTTCCAAAATAAAAAGTTATAGTGATGGTTAACAGTTTATAAAAGCAAAATTCTGCAACCTGTTTCTATGAAAGACAAGTTTACTGGAACACAAACTAGTCTGCCATGACCAAGCATACAAGAAAAGCAGGACCGCCCAGTTATAGCTTAAGATAAAGTTGCTATCAGCAGGAGCCAAAGAGAAACTGTCAGAGTTCACAATCTGTCATGCAGGAGGAACATGGCAAACACGTGGGTGGAATTAGTTGATGGGTAAATGATTATCATAGAAAAGCTGGCAGAAATATTACAGAAGTAAAATTAGAATTGTACTTAAGTGTCACAGTATATGTAAAAGAACACTGGAGACAAGAAATCTGGGTACTGAGACTTGGTTTTGCCCCATGGTCTTAAACTCTCTGCAGTGAATACACAGATTAGATTACCTTAAGATTTTCCCAGGGGTGTGTGTGTGTGTTTTAAAAGATTTTATTTAGTTAGAGAGCAAGCTGTGTAAGGGGCAGAGGGAGAGAAAAAGAGAATCCCAAGCAGACTCTGTGCTCAGCAAAGCCAATGCAGGCCTCGATCCTACCATCCCAAGATTTTGACCTGAGACTAAATCTAGAGACACCCAACCAACTGAGCCACCCAGGTGCCCCTGGTTTTTTCCCAACTTTAAGTTCAGTAAGGGTTCAGCATTTTACTATCAGATTATGAAAATAAAGCAGGTAATGAATTAATGAATTACAGAGCTGAATATAGCAAGGAAGGTAAAATTAAATGAAAAAGAGAAAATAATGGTAATTAAGGGAATTTCACCTATTTTCTCCTTTAAAAATGGATGTAAAAGGAATTTTTTTTTTTTAAGATTTTATTTTATTTATTTATTTATTTCGGGGGGGAGAGAGAGAGAGAGAGCACGCGCGCGCACATGATATTGGAGAAGGTTAGAGGGAGAAGCAGAGTCCTCGCTGAGCTGGGAGTCTGATATGGGACTTGATCCTGGGACTCTGGGATCATGACCTGAGCTGAAGGCAGTTGCCCAACCAACTGAGCCACCCAGGCACCCATGTAAAAGGATTTTTTTTTTTTTTAAGATTTTATTTATTTATTTGAGAGAGATCACAAGCAAGCAGAGAGGCAGGCAGAGAGAGGAGGAAGCAGGCTCCCTGCTGAGCAGAGAGCCCGATGTGGGGCTCGATCCCAGGACTCCGAGTTCATGACCTGAGCCGAAGGCAGCGGCTTAACCCGCTGAGCCACCCAGGCGCCCCTGTGTAAAAGGATTTTAAAAATGAGTTTGGACTGGAGTCTTTGAGGGAGTCCAACAAATAACCCCCATTTTCTTGCTTTTGTCTGAACATTGAGAAATAACTCAAAGGAATTGCATCGGAGTCCTAAAAATCAACCGTATAGTGATAAAGGCCTAGCTGGAAGCTGTGTGTTTGTGTGCAAACTAAATGGGTTTGCTAACTGAACTCCAGAATTAGATCACCACCCACCCTGCCCTAGGCAGCAGCGACTAGGGTGGCATGGAGTAAATAGAGACCTTGGAGTTCTTTGTGAAAACCCCAGGGTAGGGCTGAGTTGAGCTCTCCCCATTTATTCTTCTCAAATTTACTGTTCAGATGACTCATCCTTTCCTGAGATGAAGTGATTAACAGAAAAAAGAATTATTTGGGAGAAAACTCTTTTCATAGAAGCCAGTAGAGTGGGGAAAGGTGTTTCTCTCTAATTGTAAGTGCTATATATTCATTACAGGGAGCAAAAAAATCCATAAGCGTAAAGAATAAAATGCAGAGTCAATGTTTTGAGAGAAAATGGAGCCATACATACATACATATGGTATGAGAATTTTTAAAAGTAGCCAGGTACTGGTAAACATAACTCAGGTTAGTTCTGGACTCCCATAACATGAGTGTGGTAGACATGTCTAGAGCTGCCCCGTTCAGGAGAGTTTGTCCTCCCTGGAAGTTCTCCCAGTTCCACAGCCAGACTTGTCTTTCCTGATAGCAAGGGCATTTCTACTCCCTAACTCCCTCTCAGGCCATAGCTGGCTGGACCCATACTGCACTGATCAGATATTTTTCTCCCAAGAATTTGGAATTTTGGGTTGAAAGAGATTGGGGCCCACTGTAGCCCAGTTATATTAAATTCATGAGGTACAACTGAGGTCTCCAGAGCTGCTTGGGTTCCAATTCCTTCCTCTTGAGATTTGCTAAACATTTTATGAGAGTGCTTTTATTGCCACAGTAGAGTTGCTGTGTCTAGATGTCTCACTGCACCTGAGAGAGTCCCAACTCAGTAAAAGTTTGTCCTGCATCTACTCTGACTTTTGTGTATCCCCCCCCCAAGCTAACTACCCTATAAATACAAATTGATAGTTTTGTAGTACATATTGATATTAAAATATCTTCATGAGAAATTAAACCAAAATCTTATTAAGTTAAGAGGAAGTTGTTAATGTTGTGTTCTGTTGCTGCCTAATAAATAAATCATAAACTTGGCTTGTTTTTAAAATAACATTAGTTTATTAGCCCAAGGCTGTGGAATTTAGAAACTGGGCTTCTATCGGTTATCCACATAGGGCCTCACAAGACTGAAATTAATGTGTCAGTCAAGCTGGCTCTTACCTGTGGGCTCTAGGGAAGAATCTGCTTCTATACTCATTTAGCTAGTTGACAGAATCCAAGTCTTATACTTGAAGGTGGGAGGTCCCACTTCCTTGCTAGTTGTCAGCTAGAGATCACTTCCTGTTTTTGCCACCAGTTCTGCTTTTATAGGGCTCACCTTGTTGGATCAGATCTACCCATATAATCTCCATACCTTGAAGTCAGTTGATTTGGGACTTTAATTACTTTTGTAACATCCCTACACTGCCATACCTAGAATAGTGTTGGATAACCAAGGGATGGGAATCATGGGGAATCATTTTTAGAATCACAGTTGATATGAAGAGGGAGCCCAAGTGAAATAAAGATACCATCTCAAAATAATTGAGTAATTTGTTCACTCTGCACATTATACTCTAAGAATTGCAGCATTTCCAATTTGCATATTTAGTTGAAAGGAATTTCAGTGCAATAGTGTTGTTACTGCCAATGCGATGAAACACACTGAAATTATGTAACAGGTGATTTGAAATTGCTGTTTAGACTTCAATTATTAAGTTAGTGGAGGTACATGAAATATAGGGATCTTTTTGGATTTTTTAAAATACAACTTCGAATAATATTTCCTGTTACTGCCTTCTTGGGGATCACCATAGCTCTTCCGTTTTATCCAATAACTGTCACCAGTCTATTACACAACTGCTTTATTGCCTCATGCAGTATGGGTTTGTTTTTATCTACTCTGTCTCTTCCTTGTTGCACCATTCAACAGAATATGGGCAGATGAGCTTTCTGTGATACTTTCTTCCTTCCCTATCTCATGAGTCCAATAAATATCCCCTTTTTCTTGCTTATGTTCTGAACGTAGCATAAAGGATTATTTTGACACCATGGTTAGAAATAAGTAAGACCAGGCTCATTCATGGTGATATTGAACTTGCTTATTATTATTATTATTATTTTTTACTTTGTTATTTACCTTGGCATATTATTCTGAGTTCAGTTAGGATTACTTTCCTGTGTCCATTACTATCTTAATACTGTTTTTCATTCTAGTGTTGGTCTGTACCTCTGCTCTTTCATTGTCCTATACTGCTTCAGAGTGCTTTCTGATACTCTTATTTTTAAATCCAAACTTATTTTTCATAAATTGTCACCTATATGACTACTTTATTATGTCTCCAAACATTTGTATAGTGAAATACATATTTTAAAAAAAATAAATTACTATTTCTTCTTCACATATCAGAACATTGTATTGTTAAAAACTTTTTGGGTAGGTAGATTCTAATCTCTATGAATTTCATTTCAGGATAGAAGAGGCATTATAAACTGTATACCATTAAAAGGGGGAGATTGGGTCTACTAGAACAGAGCCCTGTTACTCTGTCATACAAAGAAAAGAATGATAGCCCTCAAACATTATACAACTGACCCTTACACAACACAGAGGTTGGGGCACCAACCTCCCATGCAGTCAAAAATCCATGTATAACTTTTTAGTCCCTAAAAAGTCCTGATAGCCTACTCTTGACTAGAAACTTTACCAATAACAGGAACAATTGATAAACACATATTTTGTGTGTTACATGTATTCTTTGCTGCATTTTTACAGTAAAGCTAGAGAAAAGGAAATTTTATTAAGAAAATTATAAGGAAGAGAAAAATGCAGTTACTGTATAGTACAGTACAGTACACTAGTAGAGTGAGGCACCACACATCACCTCATCCTCACCCAAAGTTAGCAAAGCTGTTTCCGAGAGTGACACCTACTCTGTGCTCTTCCCAGGAGTGTAGGAAACCACATTGCAGACACAGTTTAGGGGAAGTCAAAGAACTGGTGAAGGCAGAGCAACTTTAAACCTTTTTGCTAGGTCACTCGCTTCCCCTGACCCCCTTTGCATGGTTCTATTACAGTTTCTGTTTGTGGGAAATGCTAGCAAGCTTCAAGAGGCCGCCCCTTGGGTGTTGGTTCTTAGCCTCAGAGAATTTTCAGCACTGCGGACAGCACCCCTCCCGGCTTTCCTCTCTAAAGGCTAGGTTTCTGCTTGATGCTATCCTGTCCCTAGAGTTCTCCTGGAACTTTTACTACAGGGAGGCAGGTTATCATTCTGTGGTCCTTGAACAACACTGGCCAGTGACTGGCCCTGCCACTTTGTAAAGAATCCCTCCCCAGAGCCTGTTCCTTTGCATCTCTCAGTTGAAGACCTCAATGAACTGAGCATCCCTGAGGTGGGTAGTATGATGAATGCCAGGAACAGGCTTGTTCCTTGTTCCTGTCCCAGACTTTTCCACAGCTTTCCCCCACCTTTCCCTTCCAGTCATTTGGCAACCTCTGTCTTACTTGTTAATCACAATATGAAATACATATTTGGGGCAACTGCCTCATGCAGTTGGTTAAGCATCTAGCTCTTGGTTTCAGCTCAGGTTATGATCTCTGGGGTCATGAGATTGAGCCCCATATTGGGCTCCTTGCTCAGCAAGGAGTCTGCTTAAGACCCTCTCTCCCTCTCCTGTGCCCCACCTCCATTGCTGTCTTTTTAAAATAAATAAAATTTTTTTAAAAAAGAAATATGTATCTATTGAAAAAAAATCTGAGTGTAAGTGGACCCATGCAGCTCATACCATTGTTATGTAAGGATCAACCTTACACCTTTTCTGTAATGTCCTATTACTAATCAGCCTCCTGGGTGGGCATCTTACCACATACTTGGATGGATTTTCTGTGTACTATTATCTGTCTTGTCTCAGCATGCTCTTTATTCATGTCTTTTGTTCCTCATTTAAATCTACAGACATCTTTTATTTTCCTCAACTTTACAGCAGGAGGTCCAGATTATCTTGTAATATTCACACAGTTGAGATTCTTAGCAGCATTTTCTTTTGAAAAACATAAGATTTGGAGTATAGTAATTCTTTTCTTAAATCAGTTATCAACAAATCTTTGAAGCTTTATTTTTTTAATCTAAGCCTCTTTCACTTACCCTTCCCCCAAAATTTAGAGAATTAATAATGTTTGAGTACATAGTCTTATCAGGCATATTTTAGATGAACCAAATCTTGTCAAGTGATGGTTTCACCAGATATCCTGTAACTAATGAACAATGAGATAATGATAAAAAAAATCAGTAGAGTAGAAAGAAAGCCTGATTATGGACATCACTTACTACCTTGGGGAACTCAAGCAGCTTTTCTAAGCCTTGGTTTTCTCATCTGTAAGTAAAGATATCTGCCCCGCCTATTTGCCAGGGTTGTTATTAGGACCAGACAACAGAATGACTTATACAGAAATGTAAATTCTAAAATGTACTACAATAGCTGATAACTCTTGTCATCCAGAAAAGCTTTGGTCATTAAATAATATTGTAGATGGCTTCAGATTACTCTTTTATTATCCTATAAGTTTCAAGTATGTGGCTTTATAGTTGGTTATCTGTATACACTACAGAGTGATCACCACAAGTCTAGTTCCCAACTATCGCCATACTGTTGTCCCCTCTTCACCCACCCCATAACTCCCTTCTACTTTGGTAACTGCTAGTCTGTTCTCTTTAAATTTGCTTTTGTTTCATTTTGTTCACTTGTTCTATTTTTTAGATTCCAAATATGAGTGAAATCATATGGTATTTGTCTTTATCCATATGACTTATTTTGTTGAGCATAATGTCTGCACAGTCCATCTGTGTTGTAGCAGATGGCAAGATCTCACTTCTTTTTTATGGCTGAGTAGTATTCCTTTTTATAAATATACTACAGCTTCTTTATCCATTCAGCTGTTAATGGACACTTAGGTTGTTTCCATATCTTGGCTGTTGTAAATAATACTACAGTGAGCATGGGGGTATATCTTTTCAAATTAGTATTTTTGTAGTCTTTAGATAAATATGAAGTGGAATAGCTGGGTCAAATGATAGATTTATTATTAATTTTTTGAGGAGTCTCCATACTATTTTCCATGGTGGCTACACTAATTTACAATGTCACCAGCAGTGTACTAGGGTTCCCTTTTCTCCACATCTTTGCCAACACTTGTTATTTCTTGTCTTTTTTAATAACAGCCATTCTAACATTAAGTGATACCTCATTGTGGTTTTGATTTATAATTCCTTGATGATTAGTGATGTGCTTCTTGGCCATCTGTAGGTCTTTGAGGAAGTGTCTGTTCAGATCCTCTTCCCATTTTTTAATAGGGCTGTTTGGTTTTTTGTTGCTGAATTGTAAAAGTTCTTTATATGTTTTGGATATTAAGTCTTTACTCCTTAACCATATGTATAGTTTGCAAATGACTTCTCCCATTTGGTAGGTTCCCTTTTCATTTTGGTGGTGGTTTCCTTTGCTATACAGAAGTTTTTTAGTTTGATGTAGTCCCATCTGCTCATTTTTGCTTTTTTTCCCCTTGCCTTTGAAGTCAGTTCCATAAAGATGTTGCTAAGACTGATGTCAGGACCTTACTGCCTCTTCCTTCTGGTAATTTTATGTTTCAGGTTACACTCAAGTTTTTAATCCATTTTGAGTTAATTTTTGTATATGGTTTCGTTCTTTTGCATGTGGCTATACAACACCATTTGTTGAAGAGACTGTATTTTATCTATATTATGTTCCTGGCTCCCTTATCATAGATTAATTGTTTATGTAAGTATGGGTTTATATTTAAGCTCTCAATTTTGTTCCGTTGATCTATGTATCTGTTTTTTTGTTTTGTTTTTACCAATACCATACTATTTTGATTACATAGCTTTGTAGTGTAGTTTGAAATCAAGCAGTGTGATACCTCCAACTCTGTTCTTCTTTCTCAAAATTGTTTTAGCTATTGATGATCTTTTGTTGTTTCATACATATTTTAAAGTTACTTGTTCTAGGTCTATGAAGTATGCCACTAGACTTTTGATAGCTATTACATTGAATTTGTAGAGTGCTTTAGGTAATATGGACTTTTTAACAATATTAATTTTTCTAAACCATGACCACAGAATATCTTTTCACTATTTGTGTCTTTTTAAATTTCTTTCATGAATGTCTTATAGTTTTCAGTGCACAAGTCCTTCACCTTCTTGGTTAAGTTATTCTTTGGTATTTTATTCTTTTTGATGCATTTATAAGTGAGATTATTTTCTTAATTTCTCTTTCTGTTGTTTTATCATTGGTGTATAGAACACCACAGATTTCTCTATATTGATTTTGTATCATGCAACTTTACTGAATCCATTTATTAGTTCTAACAGTTTTTTTGGTGGAATCTTTAGGATTTTCTATATATAGTATCATATCATCTGCAAGTAGTGACAGTTTTATTTCTTCCTTACCAATTTGGAGGCCTTTCATTTCTTTCTCTTGCCTAGTTGTTATGGCTAGGATTTTCAATACTATGTTGAATAAAAGTGGCAAGTGTGGTGAGTGTTCTTGTGTTTTTCCTGAATGCTTTTCACTGCTGAATATAATGTTAGCTATAGAATTGTCATTTAGGGCCTTTATTATGTTGAGGTATGTTCCCTCTTGTACCTACTTTGTTGAGAGTTTTTATCATAAATGGATGTTGAATTTTTTTTTTAAGATTTTATTTATTTATTTGTCAGAGAGAGAGCACAAGCAGGCAGAGTGGCAGGCAGAGTCAGAGAGGGAAGCAGGCTCCCTGCTGAACAAGGAGCTCGATGTGGGACACGATCCCAGGACTCTGGGATCATGACCTGAGCTGAAGGCAGCGGCTTAACCGACTGAGCCACCTAGACATCCCTGGATGTCAAATTTTGTTGAATGCTTCTTCTGCATCTAGTGAGATGATGATATGATTTTTATCTTTCATTCTATTGATGTAGTATATCACATCGATTTGCAGAACCATCCTTGCATCCCTGAAATAAATCCCACTGGATTGTGGTATATGATCCTTTTTAATGTATTGTTGAATTTAGTTTGCTAAACTTGTTGAGGATTTTACATCTATGTTTATCGAGGATATTAGCCTATAATTTCTTTTTTTTGGTGTCCTTGTCTAGTTTGGTATAGATGAAGCTGGCCTTATGAAACACTTGGAAGCCTTCCTTTGAAGAGTTTGAAAAGGATAGGTATTAAATCTTTAAATGTTTGGTAGAATTTGCCAGTGAAGCCATCTGGTTCTGGACTTTTGTTTGTTGGGAGGCTTTTGATTACTGTTTCAGTGTCCTTACTAGTTAATCAATCTATTCACATTTTCAGTTTTTCATGATTCATTCTTAGAAGATTATATGTTTCTAGGAATTTATTCATTTCTTCTAGGTTGTTAAGCTTGTTGACATGTAATTGTTCATAGTAGTCTGTTATGATCCTTTTTTTTCTGTGGTATCAGGTGTAATTTCTCTTTCATTTCTGATATTACGTCTTTGAATCCTCTCTTCTGTTTTACTTGGTTGGTTTACTGAAGGGTTTATTAAATTTCTGTTTTCAGAGATCCAGCTCTTACTTTCATTGATCTCTTTTTATCATGCTTTAAGTCTCTATTTCAGGGATGCATGGGTGTCTCAGTAGGTTAAGTGTCTGACTTTGGCTCAGGTCATGAGATCGAGCCTCCTCTCATCAGGCTCCCTGCTCAGTGGGGAGTCTGCTTGTCCCTCTGCCCCTCTCCCCACTTTCTCTCTCAAATGAATAAGTCCTTTTTTAAAAAAATCTCTATTTCATTTATTTCTACTCTGATCTCTATTATTTTCTCCTTTCTACTCATTTGGGCTCTTTTTTTTTTTTTTTTTTTTTTTTTGTTCTTTTTCTAGTTCCTTTAGGTGCAAAGTTAGATTTTTTTTTTTTTTTTGAGAATTTTTTTTGTTTCTTGAAGTAGGCATGTATTGCTATGAACTTCCCTTTCAGAACCTCATTTGCTGCATCTCATAGATTTTGGTATGTCTGATTTTTGTGCCCATATGTCTCTAGATTTTTTTTTTTTTAAATCTCTCCTTTGGTTTCTTCAATGAACCATTGATTGCTCAATAGCATGCTGTTTAATTTCCATGTTTTTGTGGGTTTTCCTGGTTTTTTCTTGTAATTAATTTCTAGTTTTGTACCATTGTGGTCAGAAAATATGACCTTTAATATGAGTTTAATATGAGCTAAATTAAATTTTTAATTTATTGAGATTGTTTTATGGCCCAACATGTGATCTGTCCTGAAGAATGTTCCATGTGCAATTGATAAGAATGTGTATTTTGCTACTTTTGGGTGGGATATTCTATATATATGTATAACTCCATCAGGTCTAATGTGTCATTAAGACCAGTGTTTCCTTATTGATTTTTTTGTCTGGATCATCTATCTGTTGATGAAAGTAAGGTATTGAAGCCTCCTACTATTGTATTGCTTTCAATTTCTCCCTTTAGGTCTGTTAATAATTGCTTTATATATTTTGGTGCTCCTGTGTTGGGGGCATATATATTTATAAATGTAGTATTTTCTTGCTGGGTTGACCCCTAAATCATTATATAATGCCTGTCTTTATTTTACTTACTTACTTACTTACTTATTTATTTTTAAGTAGGCTCTAAGCCTAGTGTAGAGCCCAGCATAGGGCTTGAACTCTTGACCCTGAGGTGAAGACCTGAACTGAGATCAAGAGTCAGACACTTAACCAACTGAGCCACACAAATGCCCCTCTTATAATCTTTGTTTTAAAGTCTATCTTCTCTGATAGTAGTATAGTTACTCCAGCTTTCTTTTCATTTCTATTTGTATGGAATATCTTTCTAACCCTTCACTTTCCCTCTGTGTGTTTTTACTTCTGAGTCTTGTAGGCACCATATAAATAGGTCTCATTTTTTAAAATTCATTCAGCCACCCTCTTTTGATTGGTGAATTTAGCCCATTTACATTTAAAGTAATTTTTAATAGGCGTATACTTATTGTCATTGTGTTGTTTTCTGGCTGTTTTTGTAGTTCCTCTCTGCTCCTTTCTTTTTCTCTTCCCTAGCGGTTTGCTTGTTTTCTTTAGTGTTACGTCTAATTCCTTTCTCATTTTATTTTGTGTATTTACTGTAAGTTTTTTTCCTTGTGGTTACTGTTAGGTTCACAAAAAATATTTATGCCAGTAGCAGTGTTTTAACTTGATATCAACTTAATGTTAAATGGAAGTCACAGCTTTGCCTTTTTACTCCCACCCCCCACATTTTTTATTTTTGGTGATTCTTTTTTATATCGTTTTATTTTATGCTTCCCTTAACTAATTATTGTAATTACAGCTAAGTTTACTACTTTTATCTTTTAACCTTCATGCTTGCTTTATAAGTGACTGGTCACTACCTTTATTATATAGTTCCCTTTTCCAATGAGATTTTTACTTTCCTATGTTTTCTTATTACTTAGCTTAAAGAAGTCCCTTTAACATTTATTGTAGGGCTGGTAGAGTGGTGGTGAATTCCTTTAGCTTTTGCTTATAGGGAAAGCTCTTAATCCTCCTTAAGTTCTGAATGATAACTTTGCTGGACAAGGAATTTAATTTGGGTTGGAAGTTTTTTCCTTTCAGCACTTTGTATATGTCATGCCACTGTCTTCTGGCATGTAAAGTTGCTACTGAAAAATCTGCTTATATAGCCTTCTAGAGTTTCCCTTGAGCATAACAAGTTGTTTTTCTCTTGTTGCTTTTAGGATTCTCTCTTAATCCTTGGGCGCCTGGGTGGCTCAGTGGGTTAAGCCACTGCCTTCAGCTCAGGTCATGATCTCAGGGTCCTGGGACTGAGTCCCGCATCGGGCTCTCTGCTCAGCGGGGAGCCTGCTTCCTCCTCTCTCTCTCTGCCTGCCTCTCTATCTACTTGTAATCTCTCTCTGTCAAATAAATAAATAAAATCTTTAAAAAAAGAAAAAAAAGGATTCTCTCTTAATCCTTAACTCTTAGAATTTTAATTATAATGTATCATGGTGTGGATCTCTTTGGGCTCATCTTATTTGAAACTCTGGGCTTCCAGGACTTGGATTTTAATTCCTTCCCCAGATTAGAGAAGTTTCAGCCATTACTTCTTCAAATAATTTTTCTTGCCCTTTCTCTCTCTCTCCTCCTTTTGAGAGCCCTACGATATGAATGTTATCCCACTTGATGTAGTCTTAAGGGTCTGTTAAGGTATCTTCACTTCTCTTAATTTTTTCCTTTTTTTAAAAACCACATTTGTAAAGGTGCTGTGTGAACTGGGAAAAGTGTTAATTATTACAAGATATTTTGGAAGTAGCCAGAACATAGAGACACATCTGCCAATTTTTTTTTCCTTGAACATTTTCAGAACTGTTTCTAAAATTAGAATCCTAATTAATTTCTTATCTTCTTCTTTTTTTTTTTTTTTCAAAAGACTGTTTGTTTTCAGGTTATATCATTCCTAAGCTTGTGTTCCTTAAAAAAAGTGAAGTGGGGGTGCCTGGGTGGTTCAGTTGGTTAAGCATCTGACTCTTGATTTTGGCTCAGGTCATGATCTCAGGATCATGGGATCGAGTCCCCTGTTGGGTTCCATGCTTAGCAGAGTGTCTGCTTGGGATTCTCTCTTTCCCTTTTCTTCTGCTTCTCCCTTCCTCACCCTCTCTCTTCTCTCTCTCTCAAATATATAAATAAATCTTTTAAATAAATGATTGTGATAGTATTTGGTATTTAGTTAAAAATGGACACTTGACAAAATAAACAACTATATCAACTCCCTCCCCTTTTAAAGTTGCGGATATTTTCTTAGCCCTTGAGATTAAGTTGCCCAGGAACCAATGCATTGTAATTACCTGACCCAGATTGGAGTTTGGGGAGTTTCTTCCCCGTTCTACTGTCTACTCCCATTACCAAGCCCTACCAGTTCTTTATCTGAGTGATTCTCAGCTGCACTCTTTCTTTTTTGTGTTCTTAGTTCATATACTGTGCAGGCCGTTGTCACACCACACTTAAATAATTGTTGGAGCCCCTTTGCTATTCTTCTTGACCTTGATTCCTTTGTGCCCAAAACTTCCAAAGCTTCATAACATTCATCAATTACATCACTTTTTTTCTTGTAATTTTTACTATTGAAATATACTTGATATACAGGGTTATATTAATTTCTGGTAAATAACACAGTTACTCAACAATTCTGTATATTATGCAGTGCTCACCACAATGAGTCTGGTTACCATCTGTCACCATACAACTTTTTTTTTTTTTTGGCTAACTACAAAGATGCCTTTGGGCTTCAGTTCTTTCTTTCATTCTTGAAATGTGTGAAGTAGGGGCACTTGAGTGGCTCAGTGGGTTAAAGCCTCTGCCTTCAGCTCAGGTCATGATCCCAGGGTCCTGGGATCAAGCCCCGCATCAGGCTCTCTGCTTGGCAGGGAGCCTGCTTCCTCCTCTCTCTCTCTGCCTGCCTCTGCCTACTTGTGATTTCTGTCAAATAAATAAATAAAATCTTTAAAAAAATAAATGTGTGAAGTAGTTTTATTCAAGTATTAATAATGTACAGTATTATGTTAATTTTAGGTATATAATATAATGCTTCAATAATTCTATTCATTATACTCAGTGCTCATAATTGTACTCTTAATCTCCTTCACTTGTTATACCCATCCCTCCATTCCCTCTCCTCTGGCAGCCACCAGTTTGTTCTGTATAGTTAAGAGTCTGTTTTTTTGTTTTTGCCTTTTTTTCTTTATTTTGTTTCTTAAATTCCACATATGAGTAAAATCATGGTATTTGTCTTTTCTGACTGACTTTTTTTGCTTAGCGTAATACTCTGGATCCATCAGTGTTGCAAATGGCAAGATGTCATTCTTTTTTGTGGCTGGGTAATATTCTACTGTGCATATGTAACATATCTTCTGTATCCATTCATCGGTCAGTGGACATTTAGGTTGCTTCCATATCTTGGCTGTTGTAAATAGTGCTGCAGTAAACACAGTGGGTGTATATATGTTCTCCAGTAAGTGTTTATTCTTTGAGTAAATACCCAGCAGGGGAATTACTGGATCCTATGCTGGTTCTGTTTTTAACTTTTTGAGGAACCTCCATACTATGTTCCACAGTGGCTGCATCAGCTTGCATTCCCACCAACAGTATAAGAGGGTTCTTTTTTCTCAACATCCTTGGCAACACTTGTTTTTTGTCTTTTTGATTGTAGTCATTCTGACAGGTATGAGGTGGTATCTCCTAGGTCTTCATTTGCATATCCCTGATACTTAGTGATGTTGAACACCTTTTTATGTGTCTGTTGGCCATCTGTATGTCTTCTCTGGAAAAATGTTTACTCCTGTCCTCTAGCCATATTTTAATTGGATTTTTGGTTTTTTGGTGTTAAGATATATAAGGTCTTTATATATTTTGGGTATTAATCTTATATATATAAAACCTTATTGGATACATCATTTGCACATATTTTCTCCTATTGAGTGAGTTGACCTTATTTTTTTATTGGTGGTTTTCTTTGCTGGACGAAAGTTTTTTATTTTGGTGTATTCCCAATAGTTTTAATTTTGCTTTTATTTCCCTTGCCAAAGAAGACACATCTAGAAAAATGTTTCTACCACAGAGAGATTACTGCCTGTGTTTTCTTCTAGTTTTATGGCTTCAGGTTTCACATTTAGGTCTTTAACCCATTTTGAGTTTATTTTTGTATATGGTATTAGAAAGTGGTCTGGTTTCATTTTTTGTATGTAGCTGTCCGGTTTTCCCAGCACCACTTTTTTAAAGATTTTATTTATTTATTTTACAGAGAGAGAGAGAGCAAGATAGGAAATACAGGTGGGGGCGGGTGGCAGAGGGAGAAGCAGGCTTCCCACTGAGCAGGAAGCCTGATGTGGGGCTTGATCCCAGGACCCTGAGATCGTGACCTGAGCCAAAGGCAGATGCATAACAACTGAGTCACTCAGGTATCCCTCCCAGCGTCATTTTTGAAGAGAATCTTCAGTGTATCTTGCCTGCTTAGTCATAGATTATACCATACAACATTATTACAATATTATTGACTATATTCCCTATGCTGTACTTTTCATCTCCTTGACTTAATTTATTTTTTAATATAATTTTTTATTTTTTAATTCACATATAATGTATTATTAGCCCCAGGGGTACAGGTCTGTGAAGTGCCAGGTTTACACACTTCATAGCACTCACCATAGCACATACCTTCTGCAACGTCCATAACCCAACCACCCTTTCCCTACCCCTTCCCCACCGGCAACCCTCAGTTTGTTTTGTGAGATTAAGAGTCTCTTATGGTTTGTCTCCCTCCCGATCCCATCTTGTTTCATTTTTTTCCTTCCCTACTCCCCCAGACACCCCACATTGCCTATCAGTTTCTTCATATCAGGGAGCTCATATGATAATTGTCTTTCTCTGGTTGACTTATTTCGCTGAGCATAATACCCTCTAGTTCCATCCACATCGATGCAAATGGCAAGATTTCATTTCTTTTGATGGCTGCATAGTATTCCATGGTATATATACACCACATCTTCTTTATCCCTTCATCTGTTGATGGACATCTAGGTTCTTTCCATAGTTTGGCTATTGTGGACATTGCTGCTATAAACATTTGGGTGCCTGTGCCCCTTTGGATCACTACGTTTGTATCGTTAGGGTAAATACCCAGTAGTGCAATTGCTGGGTTGTAGGGTAGCTCTATTTTCAACTTTCTGAGGAACCTCCATGCTGTTTTCCAGAGTGGCTGCACCAGCTTGCATTCCCACCAACAGTGTAGGAGGGTACCCCTTTCTCCGCATCCTCGCCAGCATCTGTCATTTCCTACACTTGTTAATTTTAGCCATTCTGACTGGCGTGAGGTGGTATCCCATTGTGGTTTTGATTTATATTTCCCTGATGCCCAGTGATGTGGAGCACTTTTTCATGTGTCTGTTGGCCATCTGGATGTCTTCTTTGCAGGAATCTCAGTTCCTGTCCTCTGCCCATTTCTTGATTGGATTATTCTTTGGGTGTTGAGTTTGATAAGCTCTTTATAGATTTTGGATATTAGCCCTTTATCTGATATGTCATTTGCAAATATCTTCTCCCATTCTGTTAGTTGTCTTTTGGTTTTGTTAATTCTTTCCTTTGCTGTGCAAAAGCTTTTGATCTTGATGAAGTCCCAGTAGTTCATTTTTGCCCTTGCTTCCCTTGTCTTTGGTGATATTCCTAGGGAGAAGTTGTTGTGGCTGAGGTCGAAGAGGTTGCTGCCTGTGTTCTCCTCAAGGATTTTGATGGGTTCCTTTTTCACATTGACGTCCTTCATCCATTTTGAGTCTATTTTCATGTGTGGTGTAGGGAAATGGTCCAGTTTCATTTTTCTGCATGTGGCTGTCCAATTTTCCCAACACCATTTGTTGAAGAGACTGTCTTTATTCCACTGGACGTTCTTTCCTGCTTTGTTGAAGGTTAGTTGACCATAGAGTTGAGGGTCTATTTCTGGGCTCTCTATTCTGTTCCATTGATCTATGTGTCTGTTTTTGTGCCAGTACCATGCTGTCTTGATGATGACAGCTTTGTAATAGAGCTTGAAGTCCAGAATTGTGATGCCACCAACTTTGGCTTTCTTTTTCAACATTCCTCTGACTATTCGAGGACCTTTCTGATTCCATATAAATTTTAGGATTATTTGTTCCATTTCTTTGAAGAAAATGGATGGGATTTTGATAGGGATTGCATTAAATGTGTAGGTTGCTTTAGGTAGCATAGACATTTTCACAATATTTGTTCTTCCAATCCATGAGCATGGAACATTTTTCCATTTCTTTGTGTCTTCTTCAATTTCTTTTATGAGTACTTTATAGTTTCTGAGTATAGATTCTTTGCCTCTTTGGTTAGGTTTATTTCTAGGTATCTTATGGTTTTGAGTGCAATTGTAAATGGGATTGACTCCTTAATTTCTCTTTCTTCTGTACTGTTGGTTTAAAGAAATGCAACTGATTTCCGTGCATTGATTTTATATCCTGACACTTTACTGAATTCCTGTACAAGTTCTAGCAGATTTGGAGTGGAATCTTTTGGGTTTTCCACATGTAGTATACTATCATCTGCAAATTATCATCTGATAATTTGATGACTTCTTTGCCGATATGGATGCCTTTAATTTAATTTTTATGGATGCTTTTAATTGCTGAGGTTAGGACTTCCAGTACTATGTTGAATAGTACTGGTGATAGTGGACATCCCTGCTGTGTTCCTGACCTTAGCGGAAAGCTCTGTTTTTCTCCATTGAGAATGATATTCGCCATGGTTTTTCATAGATGGCTTTGATGATATTGAGGTATGTACCCTCTATTCCTACACTTTGAAGAGTTTTGATTAGGAAAGGATGCTGTACTTTGTCAAATGCTTTTTCAGCATCTATTGAGAGTATCATATGGTTCTTGTCCTTTCTTTTATTAATGTATTGTATCACATTGATTGATTTGCAGATGTTGAACCAACCTTGCAGCCCTGGAATAAATCCCAGTTGGTCGTGGTGAATAATCATTTTAATATACTGTTGGGTCCTATTGTCTAGTATTTTGGTGAGAATTTTCACATTTGTGTTCATCAAGGATATTGGTCTGTAATTCTCTTTTTTGATGGGATCTTTGTCTGGTTTTGGGATCAAGTTAATGCTGGCCTTCATAAAATGAGTTTGGGAGATTTCCTTTCATTTCTATTTTTTGGAACAGATTCAGGAGAATAGGAATTAATTCTTCTTTAAATGTTTGGTAGAATTCCCCTGGGAAGCCATCTGGCCCAGGGCTTTTGTTTGTTTGGAGATTTTTGATGACTGTTTAAATCTCCTTACTGGTTATGGGTCTGTTCAGGTTTTCTGTTTCTTCCTGGTTCAGTTGTGGTAGTTTATATGTCTCTAGGAATGCACCCATTTTTTCCAGAGTGTCAAATTTGCTGGCGTATAGTTGCTCATAATATGTTCTTATCATTGTTTGTATTTCTTTGGTGTTGATTGTGATATCTCCTCTTTCATTCATGATTTTATTTATTTGGGTCCTTTCTCTTCTTTTTGAGAAGTCTGACCAGGGGTTTATCAATTTATTAATTCTTTCAAAGAACCAGCTCCTAGTCTCATTGATTTGTTCCATTGGTTTTTTTGGTTTTTATTTCATTGATTTTTGCTCTGATCTTTATGATTTTTCTTCTCCTGCTAGGCTTTCTTTGTGTTCTTTCTCCAGCTCCTTTAGGTGTAGGGTTAGGTTGTGTATTTGAGACCTTTCTTGTTTCTTGAGAAAGGCTTGTACCGCTATAAATTTTCCTCTCAGCACTGCCTTTGCTGTGTCCCACAGAGTTTGAACCGTTGTGTTTTTATTATCATTTGTTTCCATGAATTTTTTTCAATTCTTCTTTAATTTCCTGGTTACCCATTCATTCTTTAGAAGGATGCTCTTTAGTCTCCAAGTATTTGGGTTCTTTCCAAATTTCCACTTGTGATTGAGTTTTAGCTTTAGAGCGCTGTGGTCTGAAAATATCCCGGGAATGATCCCGATCTTTTGATACTGGTTGAGACCTGATTTATGACCCAGGATGTGATCTATTCTGAAGAATGTTCCATGTGTACTAGAGAAGAATGTTCAGGTAACTGTTGCTTTTGGATGGAATGTTCTGAATATATCTGTGATGTCCATCTGGTCCATTGTGTCATTTAAGGCCTTTATTTCCTTGTTGATCTTTTGCTTGGATGACCTGTCCATTTCAGTGAGGGGAGTGTTAAAGTCCCCTACTATTACTGTGTTATTGTTGATGTGTTTCTTTGATTTTGTTATTAATTGGTTTACATAGTTGGCTGCTCCCACATTGGGGGCATAGACATTTAAAATTGTTAGATCTTCTGGTTGGACAGACCCTTTGAGTATGATATAGTGTCTTTCCTCACTCTTATTATAGTCTTTGGCTTAAAATCTAATTGATCTGATATAAGGATTGCCACCCCTGCTTTCTTTTGATGTCCATTAACATGGTAAATTGTTTTCCGCCCCCTCACTTTAAATCTGGAGGTGTCTCTGGGTCTAAAATGAGTTTCTTATAGACAGCATATTGATGGGTCTTATCTTTTTTATCCATTCTGATACCTTGTGTCTTTTGATTGGGGCATTTAGCCCATTTACTTTCAGGCTAACTATTGAGAGATATGAATTTAGTGCCATTGTATTGCCTGTAGGTGACTGTTATTGTATATTGTCTCTGTTCCTTTCTGATCTACTTCTTTTGGGCTCTCTCTTTGCTTAGAGGACCCCTTTCAGTATTTCCCGTAGAGCTGGTTTGCTCTTTACAAATTCTTTTAGTTTTTGTTTGTCTCCATTTTCAATGATAGCCAAGTTGGATATAGTATTCTTTGCTGCATGTTTCTCTCATTTAGTTTTCTGAATAACTGGGGGTGGGGGGTCTCCCCAGATGTTGTGGGGTCCTTGTTCACAGAGCAGTGGTCTGACTGTGCCACGGATTATGGTTCAACTCCAAGTTGAGCATTCAGTCCTTGGCTGTGTCTCTGTAGCGAGCTTCCCCGCTCTAATACCTGTGAGCTCTGGGACACTCAGACACCCCCGATCCTTCTGTGACCCCTTGGGACCTGACCACCCTGTCCCCATCTGGGCTTCACCCCAGCTTAGCCTCTGGAGCGATGTCCCTCAGTGAATCAGACTTTTAAATGTTCTGATTTTGTGCTATGTTGCTCAGCTGCTTGCCAGCAGCCGGCCCCTCCCCCTGCAGTCTGTCTTCCTATCACTTTGGATTCACTTCTCGACCGTTTCTACCTTTCAAAATGTGGTTGATTTTCTGTTTCTAGAATTGCCGCTCTTCTTCTCTTTGATCTCCTATTGGTTTTGTAGGTGTTCGGAATCCTTAATTTATTTTATAACCTAAAGGTTGAACTTCTTCATCCCCTCTATGTGTTTGGTTCATCTCAATTTTTTAGTTTCATTTTGCTCTTCTTTCTGGGCAAATTCCCTTGCTTTGTCTTCCAGCTCACTGATGCATTCTACTTCATCCAGTCTGCTTTTGAAGCCTTCTAGTTTATTTTTCAAATTTCTGTTTGGTACTTTTGTAAATTTTCTATATCTTTGTTTAAGTTCTCATTGTGTTCAACCAGTTTTCTACTGAGTTTACTGAGCATTTATATGATAATTTCTTTGAACTTTTTAAATCAGGGTGATTGCTTATCTGTGATTCATTTGGTTCTTTTTCTAAGATTTTTGTTATGTTCTTTTCTTTGGAATATATTACTCTGTCTCCTCATCTTGCCTAAGTCTTTGTGTTTGTTTCTCTGGGTGAGATAAGTCAGCTACCTCTCCCAGTCTTGAATGAATGACCTTATAGAGGCAATGGTACTATTTGGCCCAGAAATACAGTCTCTTAGTCACCAAAACCAGGTGCTCAAGAGGTGTCTCCTCTGTGGGCGGTGCGTGCCCTCCTGCTGTGCCAGGGCCTGGGGCTGTGGTTGGTGGGCTACTCTGACACTTGGTTGGGCTGCAGGTATCTGCAGCTGCTGCAGGTTGTCTGTGGGCTGGGTGCTCTGCAGGGTATTTCCACTGTTACTAGAATTTTAGAGGAATTCCAAAATGGTGCCCACCACCACCTACATTAGTAAGGTAGACTTGAATTGCAAAAATTGCTCCCACTGGTGTCATTTTCCAGAGAGAGTCCCTGCTGTTTCCTTCCTTTTCAGGCAGATGCTTTTAAGGTTAACAAATGATTCTCCTTAATCTGTGCTCTATGTATTCTTCAAGTTGGTGTTTTACACTGGTTTCTGGGATGAGTGAGTCTGTGTATGGGCCCTTTAAGATCAGGTTTTCTGTTTCCTGCAGCTTTATAGACCTTGTAAAAGTGATTCCTATTGATTTTCAGAGCCTAGTGTTTTGGGGGCTCGTCTCTCCTGTGCAGGATCTAGAATTTGGGTGCCAGATATAGAATTCAGGTACCTTTGATCCTCTGGGAAAAATCTATACTTTTGATGCCCCTCCCAATTGTGACCCACCATCGCTGCGTTTGTTTTATTCCCTAGCCAGTCTGTGTTTCTGCCCCTCTTTCCCATTCTGCTGTTATCTTTTTATTCTTTGTTGTGAAGGCTCCTATTCATTGAACTTTCAGGTCCCTTTTAGGAAGGATTATTCTACAGTTAGCTGTAGATTTGTATCCACAGAGGAGGTGAGTTCAGGTCTTGCTACACCACCATCTCGAACCCAGCTCCTTAGATTACATCTTTACCGAAACCACCACTGGGTTAAAGCAATGCCATATACAGGATGGATTAGAATTTACAATAACCTAATTGGCCACTTGGATGACCACTGAGAAGGATAGGACATAGCAGTGGAAATAAAAAGGCACTGGAAATAAAAACAGGGAAGACTGATGCCAGAAGTATTGGTAGGACTTAGAAACAGTAGGACTTGTAGGTGAGGGAACAAGAGAACAGTTGAACTTGGAAGACTGGGAGATTGATTATCAAAAAGCATAGCAGGTATGAGGGAAGGAAAGGGGAGTTTCTTGAAGAGGCATGCCATGTTTGAGGTGCTGCTAGTATACCTAGATGAAGATGTCCAAACCCAGTTTGCAGTGTGGGCCTGGAGCATGAAGATCTAGGGTCACATATTGGACTGGGAAAATGCCTGTAATGAGGTCACCAAGTGAGACAAGATGGAGTCTCACTGTGAACTTTGTAGGTTGAATGAATATCTGCATTGAAGGGCCTGCCGGGTAAGAAGAGCCAACAAAGGCTCTTCTGACTCTGTGTTTCGTAGTCTGTGACCGTTCTGTTCTGTAGAATATGGGACATGGAAGAGAGACACCTACTGCTCTTACAAATTTATGTATTGTAAAAGAGATTCATGACGTCTGGTAGACTCCTGGGTAAGATTGATTCCTTAGAAAATCTTCCACAGATTCACAAACTAAAAAGGAACAAACAAAAATAAATAAGAATGTACATTTTGTTAAATCACCAAGTTTAAAAATGAAATGTGTGTTTTTCAAGTCTAATACTGAAAAGTTTATAAGAACTATATGTTGTTATTGATCTTTACTAATTCTCCCCCCCCACCTTTTTTTCTCTAGATTTTACATTGTGCAGTAGGTAAGTATGGAATTTTCCCCCTACTATATACAGTAGGCTCTGCTTTTTTAAAAAGTCAATTATAGGTCAATTTGATTATGACTGAATATTGAAAAAAACAAAACTATTTAATCATTGTATATAAAATTATTTACATTGGCATGGTTTTTGGTTTCTTAAATGACAGGTACTACTAGGGTTATCATTCGGCAGTTTATTAAATGTCACGGGTGTTTCACTCTGTCAATGTAAAGAGGCCCCTCTCACCTTGTTATAAGGATGACAGAAGCACTAGCATATTCATTAAAATGTGGCTTGGGGTCCTCGTTCTGGGCTATGTGGAAAGCCCTCTCTGTAATCACTTAAATATTATATGCTCTTTTCTTATGTTTAAAATGGAGTACTACATATATTGCCATCTCCCAAACGAATGCTGAATGAAGGTAAGAGGGATTGGAAAAATCAAAGTATAGTTATATAAGTGTTAGGAATTTCTACAAAAAGCAAATAAGTGTGTTTTCTTTGGGAGGGGAAGAGATAGGTCATCAAATTCTGCTTCAGAACTGAGGTATAGCTTCCTTGTCCGGGGTGGGCTAAACCCTTCTAATCAAATAGAAATCAATTCCTGAAATTTGACAGATTTTGTAGAATAAGCCCATGGTGGTTTCTGTGAGTTTAGACTTGTCTCTGAAAGGGATATTTGCAGTTGACCTCAGGAAGCACCAAATGTCTGAAAACTCCAGAACCATGTTTCAACTTAATTCACAAATTAAGTGGGTACTTACTACATTCAGGGCACAGCGCTTGGCACTGTGGAGTTTAGAGATGAGAAGGCTTGGTTCAGAAGGACACATAGGTGGACACGTAGCAAGCTATCCCCTGTAGGTCTTGCAGGGTCACTCTGATACCTGGTTCCATTAATTTTAAGGAAGAACAAGCATCTTCATTATAAACAGCTGACCTTGCCTTATTTCCTGCTAGGAAGAAGGTCTACAGTCAGGGGTTTCTCATGATTTGTGGAATTTTGTGTGCTTGTGTCTATATTTATGTGAGGGGTAGCTGGGTAAGAATATGTAGTTTTCATTAGGTTCCCACAAGAGTATGTGATCCCCAAAAGGCTAAGAAGCACTGCTTTAGAACCTTTGAGCAAGAGATTTGAAAAGGGCTTGGGATCTCATCTGCCACACGGTCTGCTTTCTCAGAGGTTATGGAACCTGGGCTGTGTCACATAACCAGTAAAGTGGTTTTAGCTGATGTATTATTTCACACACGTTTCCTTTTTAATCCTTTATCTGCAGTTTTGAGATGAACAGTTTTGTCCATTCTTAGATGGTTAAATAAATTTTAAGCATAAGCTTGCAATTACATTTGGCCAGAGAGAGTCCTAGAACCATTTCATGCCTTTTCCATGTGATTAAACCTTGTGCTCCATTCTCCCCATTCTCCTAACCTTCAGCTTTCTGTAGGTACATGTTTTCTGAGCATGTATGCTACATTTTAATTCATATTTTATTATATTTTAGTGCCCCAATTTCCTTTTTCTTAGAATGTGTTTTCATACCTCTTTGTAAAATTTCTGCCCCTAGAAATAAAGTTTCTGACCAGTCTATGTATTCATTCATATCAGGAACATTACCGAATGCCTGGCAGGTTGGTGCCAGGCACGGGGCTGGACAATGAGAGTAGAAAGGTGAGCAGACACAAGCTTGGGTTCAGGAAAGCCCCAGTCAGATGGGCCCCCTTCTGAGCTCCTCTGGATGGATGAGCTCCAGACTGGTGTTCATGCCATACTCTGCTCTGACAGTTTGTGGACAAGTGTCCCCAGGACCTAGCGTGGTGCCTGGACACATAGTGGATACTTAAAAATTCCTTTTTCATTCCTCAAGGACCTTGCTCTGTCAGTGATGCTCTCTCCTGCATCATCACTCTCTGTCATCCACCTTTTCCTTCTCACAAAATGCCCAGGGTACGCCATCCTAAAAATAATTTGTAACCTAATCTTTGACCCTACATTCCTCCCTTACCACTACTTAATTCCTCTCTTTCCCTTTTACCAGATTTGTGGTGGATGCTTTCCACTTCCTCACTCCCGTTAATACCTTAGACCAGCAGTTGGATCTCCTTGTCCTAGTAAAAGTGCCCTTTGGCCTAAAATCAGCAACAGTTTCTGCTAAATTCTGAGGATGTTTGGAACTTCCTGAACTTCTCGACTACGTGGGCACTACTGATGACTCCCTCTATTAGGTCCTGCTCCTTCAGTTTCCATTACACTGAGCTGTTCTGGCTTTTCTTGTACGTTGAGTTTCTCTTCTTTCTTTGGGGGCTTTTCTTTCTCTCCTTGACTCTTCACTGTGGGTTTTCCGAGAGCCTGGCCTAACTCTTTGCTCTTCTGACTGAATATGCCCTCTGTGGGTGATCTCTTCTCTTCTCATGCTGTGAGATACTTGTGACACCCCCTTTTTTAACTCCAGGCCTCCTCTGCACCCTAGACTCCAGATCATCCCTTTGCCTGCTGGCTATCTACTTCCTAACACACACTTCCTCCTCCATATGAGTCAGATTCTCAGGCTTGTTCTGCCTCCCTTACTCTCTTTGTCAGGGGCACCACCAGGCACTGGCCTTTAATCACCTAACCTAGACCTAGAGCTCACTGACTGCTCTTCCACCTCTCGCACCCTTACTCCCATAGCCAGGTGGACATCACATTTTATCATTTCTCTTTCCTGCGTCTGTTTGAGATTGTCCAGTTTTTTTTTTTTACCACTATTTAGGGCCTCAGTGTGCCTCATCTAGGCTCCCTTGGGGGTCTCCCTGAACTTCTAGTCTTTTAATATTATCAGCAATAATAAGAGCTCCCCTTTATGGAGCATTTACTGTGTTCCAGTGCTTTATATTCATTACCTCATTTACCCCCCCCCCCCCATTTTACTGGTGACAAGACTAAAGCTTAGAGGTTTAAATTTTTTTTTTTTTAAGATTTTATTTATTTGAGAGAGAGAACACAAGCACAAGCAGTGGGGAGAGGGAGAAGGAGAAGCAGACTCCCCAGTGAGCTCAGGACCCTGAGATCATGACCTGAGCTGAAGGCAGACGCTTAACCAACTGAGCCACCCAGGTGCCCCCTTAGAAGGTTTTGTATCTTGCCAAAGTTCACGGTTAATAAGCTGTAGAGCCAGGAGTTGAACCTTGGGCTATGTGACTCTAAGCCCATACTTCACATAGCCTGTGAGTGATTTAATTTAGTTAAAGGATAATTTTTTTTTCTTTTTCTTTTAAAGATTTTACTTATTCATTTGACAGAGAGAGAGAGATCACAAGTTGGTAGAGAGGCAGGCAGAGAGAGAGGGGTAAGAAGGCTCCCTGTGGAGTAGAAAGCCTGATGTGGAGCTTGATCCCAGGACCCTGAGATAATGTGAGCCGAAGGCAGAAGTTTAACCCACTGAGCCACCCAGGTGCCCCTAAAGGATAATTCTGAGCTTGTTTCCCTGCTTAAAACCCTTCACTCATTTCAAATTCTTCATGATTTGGACCCTGCCCGCCTCCCCAGCCTTACCTGTGCCTTGCCTCTCACTCCATGCTTCAACCGCCTGGACCTTTTTGCAAGTCTCCCCTGTTACCATACTACTACCCTACTTCTTGCCTCTAGTCCATGCCAGGCTCTGCTCTCTGTCTGGGATGAGCAGCCCACCCTCTTCGGCTGGCAACTCTTCACCATTCTTCCTCCAGTAAACTTCCTGCCACGCACTGGCTAGATTAAGTACCATTCCTCATCTTTCTGTAATATCCTGTATCTCCCTGTTAGACTTTCTGTCATGTATTATGGTCTGTCACTGTACCTGTGTCCCCCACCAACATCACTGAATTTTTTGAGAAATGAGAACTATTTCTTATTGATTTCTGTATCCCAGAATCTAGCAATACAGGGTGCCTAGTGGGAGCTCAGTGAACATTTGATCATAATCTTACCAAATCCTGGTGACATTTTCCAACACTTGTTTCAAAGTGTTTTCAGTTCTTTTAAAAAATAAGAATGGGGCGTCTAGGTGGCTCAGTCATTAAGCATCTGCCTTTGGCTCAGGTCATGATCCCAGGGTCCTAGGATCGAGCCCCCATTGGACTCTCTGTTCAGAGGGGAGCCTGTTTCCCCCTCTCCTCGCCCTGCTTGTGTCTCTGTCAAATAAATAACTAAAATCTTAAACAAAACAAAACAAAACAAAAAACTTGTTTTGGAGCCCGATTTTTTTTTTTTTTTTGGGAGCCCGATTTTACAGACTGTTTAGTTTATGTACTGTAGGTGAAAAGTCTGGACCTTCGTCAGACCTGGTTAATTATTAGTGGTATGACTTCAGGAAGTGACTCAGTTGCTCTGCACCTTGTTTCTTCATTAACTCGAGGGGGATGGTGCCCACCTCGTAGGGTCATTGTGCAAATGAAAGGGACATGCATGAGAAATACTTAGCATAGTGCCTAAAACATGGCAATGCTGAAAACTGCCCCCCCAAATGTGATTATTAACTAAAGCAACATTGAGTTACTGTCCATAATGTGATATTTAATATTTATATAAGCATAACTTTTCCATATTCTTAAGTTTCTTAAATTAAAATTTCTATGTAAGTGAGTGCTTCAGGACCACTTAGTCCTACTATAAGTTAGAGCTGCCTCTAGTTCATAGTTGTGACAGTGCAACTGGGTACTCATAGCTTCCAGAAACAATAAATAAAAATTCTGTATGAGGGGCTCATTTCTGTGAGAAGTCAAGCCTTCGGTCCATGCACAAGGTTTCCCATGCCCCAATTATTTCAAAGTTGGTGGTTTGTTCTCCATAGAGACAAGAGTTCTTTTTTGGGGTTGGGGGTGGTTTTGAACATGTATTGGGGATGTATTCTTTTTTTAAGTAGGATATAATTGATATCTAACACTGTGTTTGTTTTAGGTGTACAACATAATGATTTGATAAATGTATACATTGCCAAACGATGACCACAATAAATTTAGTTCATGCCCATAACCTCACATAGTTATAAGCTCTTTTTCTTGTGATGAGAACTTTTAAGATGACTCTCTTAGTAATTTTCTATAAAATACAGTACTAACTATAGTTACCATGGTATACATTACTTTTCCAGGACTTATCTTCTGACTGGAAGTTTGTGTCTCTTGACCACCTTCACCCATTTCCTCCACCCCCACCCTCTGGCCACCACCAGTCTGTCCTCTATCTGTGGGTTTGGTTTGGGGTTTCTTTTTTTCAGATTCCATGTATGAGTGAGATAATGCAGTATTTGCTTTTCTCTGAGACAAGTATTTCTTAAATGTTGTGGTTGCAGCCCTCAACCCAAGGTCTGTAGTGCTTTATGTTTATGCAACATTTTTCTTTTTAGAAATGAGAAATTAAAAACAACAACAACAAAAACAAACACTTGAGACCTGTCTTTTATAAGGCCATAGAGAATAGTTCTGGTTTCTTTATTCATGTGGGGCAGTTTGTGCTAAAGGAAGTCCTTACCTATTTTCCCATGTTGTGCTTCAGATTAGATGTGGAAGAGGTATATGGGACATGGGGTGGCTCTCAGCTAACTCTGGCAGGTGCTTCTCCTTTTTTGTTGGGGTGGAAAGTAGAGGTAGAGGGACTAGAGCTGAAGATACTCGTGGTGAGACATGGTGCACTGGTTTTTGTTTGTTTTTGTTTTTAAGATTTTATTTATTCATATGACAGAGAGATCACAAGTAGGCAGAGGCAGGTAGAGAGAGAAGCAGGCTCCCCACTGAGCAGAGCCTGATGTGGGGCTCTATCCCAGGACGCTGAGATCATAACCTGAGCTGAAGGCAGAGGCTTAACCCACTGAGCCACCCAGGTGCCCCTGGTGCACTGGTTTTAACCTTCATGTCAGAAATTATACTGTCAATATCACTAACTTTGGAAGTTGTCTTTTGATTGAAAAGTGTAAAACAAACTCAGTCATAGCCCAGAGGGTATTATGTTTAATGTTGAGTATTAGCATTTTGATAACCTCAACAGACAAGGACAGAGCCTTTTACTAAGATATTCTGGTTCTGTGATTTCAAATATTTACTGTATGGGCCAGCTTGCACTCCTCTCTCAAACTAATGACACCTTTTCTTGAATTTACTTACTTTTAAGAAGTGAATTTTAAGAAATGTGCAATTGTATTTATATTAGTAGGTAGGATGTGGCTTCATACCTGACTTTATTAGGTAACAAATGGTGCCAGGGAGGAAAAGGAGCAACTACTGGGGAGATGAGCACCAAAAACCACATCTCCTACCAGAAATCTTTTCCCTTCCACCAAATAAATCCTCATCAAACTATAACACTTCTACCCCCGCCCCCCGACTTTGACAAGGTCAAACTTTTAGCGGTTACTTATAGTGCAGTATTGTGAGGGGGAATTGTCACCACATATTATTAAAACCAGACCCAGAACCCTCCATATTATTATAGTGGAAGAGAATTCTGGAAAGAAAGCATCCTGGAGGGGAAGGATCGTTCCTCTGGATTCACATATCTAGAGTTTCCTTCCCATCCCTGTACCTGCCCAGTCCACAGGGCTATGCCTGGGAATAAAAGCTGCTTTCTTAGGTTCCACTTAGGTTAGTTGACATTTCTTTTTAAGATTTTACTTATTTATTTGACAGACAGAGATCACAAGCAGGCAGAGAGGCAGGCAGAGAGAGAGGGAAGCAGGCCACCTGCTGAGCAGAGAGCCCGATGTGGGGCTCGATCCCAGGACCCTGGGATCATGAACCAAGCCGAAAGCAGAGGCTTAACCCACTGAGCCACCCGGACGCTCCTAGTTGATTTTTTTTTTTTTTTTAAGATTTTATTTATTTATTTGACAGACAGAGATCACAAGGAGGCAGAGAGGCAGGCAGAGAGAGAGAGGAGGAAGCAGGCTCCCCGCCAAGCAGAGAGCCCGATGCGGGGCTTGATCCGAGGACCCTGAGATCATGACCTGAGCAGAAGGCAGAGGCTTAACCCACTGAGCCACCCAGGCGCCCCCTAGTGACATTTTTTAAATGAACTTCACCAAATAGCGAAGAAGAGAAGAAAGGGAATGCGTATCAAAATACAGACAATATAAAAATACCCAGATCCCCAAAGTACAAACTCTAGATCCTGTCATCTACCTCCCCTTTTGTTACTGAGAGGTGACACAATCACACAGTTGGCTGTCTTCTACCCTGTTCTTAGTGTGCTCAACCTTAGGAACCCCCATCCCTCTCCAGCCCATTTTTCTGATGCCCTCACAAAAGTGAATAAAAATGTTTCAGAATTAGATTCATGTTCAGATTCACTAAACTGCCTGAAGGCATGTTTCATGGTAGCAGTGACAAAGGGGAGAAGGAGCCTTTTAGAGGTGGGGAAAATAGACTTAACCTTTCCCAACAGGCTATCCTGTCTCACCCCCCTGGAGAGTTCTGGGGAGTAGCGGGAGGGTTAGAGACGGGGATAGGAGGTTACCGAAGTCAACCCTCACATCTTCGCAATTCTGCCTTTGTCACTTGTTAGGTACAGTCATTTCTCAATGTCCTGACAACCAGAGCCTATATGAAGATCATATGGCCATGGTCAAACCATAATCTTTCCCACATCAGTCAAGTCCTATACACCAGCCTAGCTTGGTCTCCTGCCTTGGCTCTTTATTCATTCTGTTGCCTCCTGATCAAATTTTGCCTCGTCCCCTCCAGAGAGGAAGTGAAGGAAGGACAGATAGTTTTAGCACCTGCAACTTCTGCTCCTGGTGCCCAAAGCTAAAACACTTGTTCTCTGAATAAACTTTGTGTTTTCACACCTCCATAATTTTGTATGTGCAGTCTCTCTGCCTGGAACACCCAGCTCCGTCTGTTGTTCCTTGCTCCGTGTGAATGTACCGAGATGAAGGGAAAGGAGAAATAGAGCATGTTCATTAGGAGCCCAAAGTGCCTGAGCAGGGCAGGTGGGAGACTTATTCCAGCACTCACGTGCACCACCTGGCACGTGGCCAGCACTCAATGAGCTGTAGCAGCTCCTGCCTTGATGATCGGTAGGCAAAATTTGATCTCTGAGGGCTTCTGTGCCCTGTCAGGGTTTATAAGGGAAAGCCATGAAGAGAGCCCTGATCAGGGAATTTTACCCTCTTGCCATCCTTGTAGGAACAACTAGGGATTAGGTTTGAATGAAGTCTGTTACTGAGATATTTAAAGTATCTTCTCTGGAAGATAATATTGTAGCATCCAGTCCTTCAGGAGCAAGGCAAACCAGGCCAACTGGAAACTCTACTAGTTTTGTGGCAAGTCAGGTGTCCTCTCTTTAGACTTTAGTTTTCACATCTGAAAACTAGGGGTTGAACTAGGTAACAGATTATTTCTAACATTCCCTGTAACTTGATGTTCTGACATTCCATGAAACTAATGTAGCTTCAGAGATGAATTTCAGTTATCTGAGTAGTGATAGAAAAGAAGGGTAGGCTAGATCTTTCAATGTACCTATGTATTAGTATTAGAAAACTATTTCAACAGTACTGTTTCAAGCACTGTAGTTTCAGGAATTTTTCTGCTTGATGCATTTTGAAAGCCACATCTCGAAGCAGACTTGAAATAGGAGATGAGCACACACACGTTTTCTATGGTATGCATTTACCCATAGTTATCACTAGATGGCAGCCTTGTATCAGTAAGGAAATTTTTCTCTTGGCAGATCTGGAGGACTTCTAATAAAAATAGATAGTAATGATAATGAATCAATAGCTAAAACTGAGGAATGATCAAGTACCAGAAAAAAAGAGAAATGGATGTTTCTCTGGATGTCAGAAGTAATGAAAAACTGGAAATTTTTCATTACCCTGAAGGAAATTATCATATAAATATATTTTTTAAGGCACCATAGTGTCTTTAAAATTAAAAATAAGCTTAATTTGCTTCATTAAAAGCCAGGCCAAAAGAAAAATTTTTTTCCTCAGAAGTTCTTCGGTGAGATGGCTTGAGACAGTCTAAAGTCGATAAACCTTTCATTTATGTTCTTAGCTTCAAAAGCAAGTTTAGTTCAAGGAAGCTGGAAACACCATCTAGTGACTGAGTTGAGTAAATTCCATTGAGCCAAAAGGGGAAAGTTTGAATTCTCTTTAGCAAAAGAATTATTTGATTTATGACTCTGTGGCAGGAGTTGAATGGTTAAATAAATAATAGATGGAGCAAGAATGCTTAGGAATATTTGTATGATAGTGGTATGTCTTTTTTTTTTTTTATATATAGCTCTGTACGGCTTTCCTGGGAGAGGATTGTTTTCTTCTCCATTCATGGCAAACGTCTTTCCAGTAATTTTTTTCTGTCAAGAATAGTTTCTATCTCACTATGTTCTTTTAACAGTCTGCATTTAAGATTTATCCATGTCTTTGTATGGCTTAATAGCTCATTCCTTTTGATCTCTGAATAGTATTCCGTTGTATGGATGTACGGGTTTGTTTATCTGTTCATTTATTGAAGGACATCTTGGTTGCTTCCAGTTTGGGATGATTATGAATAAAGATGCTGTAAATATTCATGTGCTGCTTTCATGTACACACAAAAAAATAATTTTTGCATTTTCAAATCAGTAGATTGTGTCATAGGACTGTGTTTAACTCTATAGGAATATGCCAAATTGTCTTCCAGAATGGCAGTACCACTTAACATTCCTATCAGTAATGAAAGTGCCCATTGCTCTGCATCATTGCCAGCAATTAGTATTGTGGGTTTTAGCTATTCCAATATGTATGTAATGGTATCTTTTGTTTTAATATTCATTTCTTGAATGACAGATGATATTGCATATCTTTTCATATTATTTATAATCTATGTATGATTTTTGATCTATTCAGATCTTTTGTCCCATTTTGTAATTGGGTCATCTGTTTTCTTGTTGAGATTTAAGAACTCTTATTATAGGGGTGCCTGGGTGACTTAGTTAGGTGTCTGCCTTCTGCTCAAGTCATGATCCTCTGGTCCTGGGATGTCAGGCTCTCCACTCAGCAGGAAGCCTGCTCCTCCCTCTCCCTCTGCCAGCTGCTCTGCTTGCTAGTGCTCTGCCAAGTGAATAAATAAAATCTTAAAAAAAAATAAAAGCATTATTATATTTTGGATACATATGTAGATATGTACTTAGCAAACATTTTCTCCCAGTCTGTGACATATTTCTTCATTCTCTTAATAGTGTCTTTCACAAAGCACAAGTTTTTAATCCTATTTATTTATTTATTAAATTTTAAAGATTTTTTTTTTAAGATTTTATTTATTTATTTGACAGAGATCACAAGTAGGCAGAGAGGCAGGCAGAGAGAGAGGAGAAAGCAGGCTCCCTGCTGAGGAGGAAGCCCGATGTGGAGCTTGATCCCAGGACGCTGGGATCATGACCTGAGCTGAAGGCAGCAGCCTTAACCCACTGAGTCACCCAGGCACCCTGAATTTTAAAGATTTTTATGCATTTATTCAACCGAGAGAAAAAGAGAGAGTGAGGAGGGGGAGCAGTAGGCAAAGGGAGAGGGAGAGGCAGGCTCTCCACTGAGCAGAGAGCCCAATGACTCCAGGACCATGACCTGAGCTGAAGGCAGATGCCAACCAACTGAGCCACCCAGGCACTCCACAAGTTTTTAATTTTAATAAAATCTAGCTTAACTACTGTTTTGTTTTCATAGATCTTGCTTTTGATGTTCTATCTAAAAATTCATCACCAAACCCAAGTTCATGTAGGTTTCTTTGAGACATTTTATAGTTTTGCATTTTACAGATAAGTCTATGATCCATTTTGAGTTAATTTTTGTAAAAGACACCTAGTCTGTGTCCACGTTTTTTTTTTTTTTTTGGTGTATGGATGTGCAGTTGTTTTAGCAAGATTATCCTTGCTCCACTGAATTATCTTTGTGCTCTTGTCAAATATTAGTTGATTGTATTTGTATTGGTCTATTCCTGGGCTCTCTGTTGTATTCTGTTGATCTGCATCTTATTATTTTGTCTATAGCACACTGTCTTGATTATAGTAAATCTTGAAATTCAGTAGTATAATTCCTCCAGCTTTGTTCTTTCTTCAGTATTGTATGGGTCTTTTACTTTTCTATGTAAACTTTAGAATCAGTATGTTAATTT
This sequence comes from Mustela nivalis, assembly GCF_964662115.1. Lineage (NCBI taxonomy): Eukaryota > Metazoa > Chordata > Mammalia > Carnivora > Mustelidae > Mustela > Mustela nivalis. Next base: position 118,055,284 of record NC_139020.1, read on the forward strand.
CTACAAAATAGATTATTGAGAATTTGTATGAGATTGTGTTGAATCTGTAGATCAAGTTGGGAAGAACAGATATCTTAAGAAGATTGGATCTTTTGGTTCACAAATAAGGAATAGCTCTTCATTTATTTAGTTCTTCTTTGATTTCTTTCATCATTGTTTTGTAGCTTTCTGCATACAAACTGTTTTGTTAGATTTATACCTAAGTATTTCCCTTTTTTGATGTTATTATAAATGGCCCTTTAAAATTCAAATTACAGTTGTTCACTGCTAGTATGTATGAAAGCAGTGGACTTTTCTATATTAGTTTCTTACCCTGCAACCTCGCTATGTTTGTTTATTTGTTCCAGGAGTGATTTTATGGATTTTTTGGGACTTTTTGCATAGACAGTCATGTCATCTGTGAATGAAAACGATTTTATTTCTTCCATTTCCAATCTGTATACTTTAGAGGGTTTGTTGGATTTTCTTAACTGCAGTAGCTAGGACTTCCAGTTTGACATTCATAATGTTCTTTACTCAATAAAAAAATAAAATAAAATAATCGCCAGATCAGTTTTTCTCCACAACCAATTTTGAGAAATACACTCTTCCTACTTCATATTTACTATCAAGGTGTAAAATTCAGTATTTGTACATAAGGTCACTTGGGAATTTTTTCTTTTTAGATCTTCTGTATCGTTATTCTTTGTCTACATGATCTCTTTTGCTCTGAGATTGAGAATATTAAAACCTCTAATAATTAATGTGTTTCTGATTTTCCTTTTTTCTCCTATAGCTTCTGCTTTAGCAACTACCTTTGCTAAACTACCTTTGATGCATGTAACTGTTAAATCTTCATTAAGAATTGTGACCTTTAGCTAAAAAATGTCTTCTTTTGCAGCCTTTCTATATCATTTTGTATTAATCAGAGGTTGAGTCTTGTTTTGTGAGCTGGTCTGAAAATCTCTTTCCTTTGATAAGTGACTTAAGCCCCTTTACAGTTACTGTTATGACAGATATTTGGACTTACTCTGTCACACTGAAGTTATGATTGCCACATATCTCATGTAATATTTGCTGTGTTTACCTACATGATGTGTTTGCTTTGTTTTTATTCTTTTATTTGCTTTAGTATTTAGAAGGTTTTGTTGTAATGGTTACCTTTGCATTTATACCTTTTTTTTTTTTTTTTTAAAGATTTCTTTATTTGACAGAGAGAGAGCATATGAGCAGAAGGTAGAGGGAGAGAGAATCTTTTTTTTTTTTTAATATTTTATTTATTTATTTTGACAGAGAGAGATCACAAGTAGACAGAGAGGCAGGCAGAGAGAGAGAGAGAGAGGGAAGCAGGCTCCCTGCTGAGCAGAGAGCCCGATGTGGGACTCGATCCCAGGACCCTGAGATCATGACCCGAGCCGAAGGCAGCGGCTCAACCCACTGAGCCACCCAGGTGTCCCGAGGGAGAGAGAATCTTAAGCGGGCTCCATGCTCAGCACAGAGCCTGATGTAGGGCTCCATCTTACGACCCTGAGATCATGACCTGAGCTGAAATCAAGAGTCAGCTGCTTAACTGACGGAGTCACCTAGGTGCCCCTGTGTTTATACCTTTTTAAAAGCCCTTAGTTCTCTGTTTTCTTTCTTTCTTTCTTTCCTTTTTTTAAGATTTTATTTATTTGCCAGAAAGACAGAGAGAGAGCACAAGCAGGGGGAGTGGCAGGCAGAGCAGCAGAGGAAGAAGCAGGCTTCTTGCTCAGCAAGGAGCCTGGTGAGGGACTAGATCCCAGAATCATGACCTGAAATGAAGGCAGCTGTTTTACTGACTTAACTGACTGAGCCACCCACGTGCCGCTAGTTCTCTGTTTTCTTATTTGTACTTCTGTGACCTCATTTCTCAATTTTTAAAACTGTCTCCTGCCCCCGCCTCTGGCCTCTGTCTTTCCATCTTTCCCACTCCCTTCACCCAGCTTTTTAAATTACATTATTTTTGCTTTGTCTAAACATGGAATATATATCTGTATTTCTTCTGCCTTGTCTTCCCCTTTGTCTTGGTCTTATCTGTTCTTAAATATGCTAAATACTCATTGTCCTGTCACCTTTTAGTTGGAGGAAACTCACTTCTAGCAGTGTCAGGGACTGTGAGGGCTGTCTCAGTTAGCACCCCACTCGTAAGCCAGGAGGCTCGTTTGTGACCAGTGGGTATGAAGAGCACGCAGTGGAGGAACGTGGAGCGTGGGAATTTACTGGTTTCATAGTGAGCAGAAGCAGCTTGCTTTTTGCCTTTGAGTAGATGCTTCCTTACTCCTCACAGGTACTCCTTGCAGACAAGAACGTAAGAAGCGACCTGGGTAGAAAGCCTTCATTGCCTTTCCTTTTTGGCTTACCCAACAGGAATGCGCAGGAACCCTCAGGGCCAGTGTCAGATTACCCTTCCCAAAAAGTAGCTTCTCAAGAAAGGCTTGTGGGCACAGTATTCCTCTAGCTCATACATGCTTAAGACTTTTTCTGTAGCCTTAATATTTGGAGGACCGGTTTAGATGTAAAATCACCAGTTCACAATTTTCTTCTCTCGGATTTCTTAAAAATGCTGCTCCATTATTGCCTTGATGTATGTTTCTCTTGAGTGGTCTGATGCCAACCTAATTATTTTGCTCTTTTAAGTTATTTGGTCTTTTTCCCTGAAAGCCTTAAGAATTTTTTTCTCACTCTTATTAATGTATAATTGACAAATAAAAATGGTATATGTTTACGGTATACAGTATGAGGGTTTAATATATTCATATACTGTTAAATGATTACTACAATTAAGCTAATCAATCATTTCACGTAGTTTTTTTGGTAGTAAAATGTTTAAAATCTACTCAGATCTACTTAGAAAATTTCAGTCGTACAATATAGTATTATTAACTATAGGCACCATGCTGTACGTTAGTTCTCCAGAACTTATTCATCCTGCATATCTGAAACTTTGTACCTTTTCACCAACATCTCCCCATTTCCCCCATCTCCCCAGCTCTTGGCAATTGTCGTTCTATTATCCGCTTATATGAGTTCAACTCTTTTAGATTCCTCCTATAAGTGACATGATGCCTATTTTCTAATTGTGTACTTGTTTTCTTGGTATGAAATTGTTTGAGTTCCTTATATATTTTGGCTATTAACCCCTTATCAAATGTATGGTTTACAAATATATTGTCTTATTTCATAGGTTGTCTCATCATTTTGTTGATTGTTTCCTTTGTTGTGAAGAAGCTTTTTAGAACAGGTGACAAAATATAGACAAATGGGATTGCATAGAATTAAAAAGAATCCAAAAAATAATTGCCCATATCAATGTGAAGGAGCTTTTTCCTTATGTTTTCTTCTAGTAGCTTTATAGTTTTGGATCTTATATTTAAGTCTTTAATTAATTATGGGTTGATTTTTGTGTATAGTGTGAGATAGGGGTCCAGTTTCATTCTTCTGCATGTGGCTATCCAATTTTCTCAACACTGAATTCTTTCCCCATTGTGTGTTCTTGGCACCTTAGGAAAGAAAAAAAATAAAAGGCATCCAAGTCAGAAAGGAAGAAGCAAAATGGTCTATGTTTGCGACATGGTCTTATATATTAAAAAAAAAATTTTAAGACTCTACCAAAAACCTGTTAAAACTAATAAATGAATTCAGTAAGGATGTAAGATATAAATTCAACATACAAAAATCTGTTGCATTTCTATACACTAACAACAAACTTTCTGAAAAAGAAAAAAAAAGATCAGTTGACCATATTTATATAGCTTTATTTCTGGACTCACTCACTATTCTGTTACTTTGGTCTATGTGTCTATTTATATGACTATACCATGCTGGTGTTTTGTTTTTGTTTTCATACCATGATGTTTTGATTACTGTAGCTTTGAAGTACATTTTGAAATCAAAAACTCTAGCTTTGTTCGTTTTGCTCAGGATTGCTTTGGCTATTTGGGGTCTTTTTAAGGTTCCTTATAAGTTTTAGAATTTTTTTTTTTCTATTTCTGTAAAAAAAAATGCCATTGGAATTTTGGTAGGAGTTGCATTGAATCTTGTAGATTGCTTTGAGTAGTATGGACATTTTAACAGTATTCTTCCAATCCACAGACACAGGATATCTTTCCATTTATTTGTGTCTTTAATTTCTTTTATCAGTGTTTTATAATTTTTATAAATTATAGATTTATAATTTTAGATCTTTCATCCCCTTGGTTAAAATTATAGTGAGTATTTTTTTATGCTATTATAAATGGGATTTTGTAAAAAATTTCTTTTTCAGAAAGTTTGTTGTTAGTGTATAGAAATGCAACAGATTTTTGTATGTTGAATTTATATCTTACATCCTTACTGAATTCATTTATTAGTTTTAACAGGTTTTTGGTAGAGTCTTTAAATTTTTTTTTAAATATATAAGACCATGTCGCAAACATAGACCATTTTGCTTCTTCCTTTCTGACTTGGATGCCTTTTATTTTTTTTCTTTCCTAATTGCTCTGGCTAGGACTCCTAGTACTCTAGTAAATAGAAGTGGTAAGAAGGGGCATCTTTGCCTTCTTCCTCATATTAAAGGAAAAGCTTTCAGCTTTCTCCCATTGAGTATGATGTTAACTGTGGGCTTGTCATATATTGCCTTTATTATGAGATACATTTCTTCTATACCTAATTTGTTGAGAGTTTTTGTCATGAAAAGCTTTTGAATTTTGTCAAATGCTTTTCTGCATCTGTTGAGATTATCATAGAATTTTTATGCTTCATTTTGTTAATGTATATCACATTTATTGATTTGCATCTATTGTACCGTTCTTTCATCCTAGAGCTAAATCCCATTTTTGCTGTTGAATTTGCCTTGCTAGTATTTTGCTGAGTATTTATACATCTGTGTTCATGAGGGATTTTGGCCTGTAATTTTCTTTTATTGCAGTTTCCTTTCTTGGCTTTAGTGTCAGGATGACGCTGGCCTCATAAAATGAATTTGGAAGTATTCCCTCCTGTTCAGTTTTTTGGACAAATTTGAGAAGTATTGGTATTCTTTAAATGTTTGGTAGAATTTGCCAGCCAAGCCATCAAGTTCAGGTCTTTTCTTTTTTGGGAGGTTTTTGATTACTGATTCATTCTCTTTGCTCATTATTGGTCTGTTGAGATTTTTCTATTTCTATACAATTCAGTCCTGGTGAGTAGTATTCTAGGAATTTATCCATTATTTCTAGGTTATCAAATTTGCTGGCATATAAATGTTCATGGTTTCTTATGATGATCCTCTATATTTCTATTATACCAATTGTGCTTTCTCTTTGTTCATTTATGATATTATTTATTTGAGGTTTCCTTTTTTATTCCCTTAGTCTGTCTTAAAGCTTGTCAATTTTATCTTTGCAGAAAACAAACTCTTCATTTCATTGATCTTTTGTGTTACCTTTCTAGTCTCTATTTCATTTATTTCTGCTCTGATTTTTATTATTTCCTTCCTACTGCTTACTTTGGCCTTAGTTTATTCTTTTTCTGGTTCCATGAAGTTAGGTTGTTTATTCGTGATCTTCTTTTGTAATATAAGCATTATTGCTATAAACTTCTCTCTTAGAACTGGTTTTGCTGTGTCCCATAAGTTTGGGTATGTTGTGTTTCCATTGTCATTTGACTCAAGATATTTTTTTATTTCCATTTTGGTTTCTAATTTTCCAAGTTTGCTTTTGTAAAAGTTACTAGTTTCTAGTTTCATACCATTGTGGTCAAAAAAGATACTTAATATGATTGTAGTCTTCTTACATTTTTAAGACTTGTTTTGTGACCTAACTTATGATCTAATCTGGAGAATGTTCCATGTGCACTTTGCAAAGAATGTGTATTCTGCTGGATAGAATGCTCTGTATTCGTATATGTGGACCATTTGGTCTACGGTGTTGTAACTGTTCTCTGCTCTCTTACTGATATCTGTCACGATGATCTATCATTGTTGAAAGTGAGATATTGAAATTCTCTACTCTTACTGTATTACTATCTATTTCTCTTTCCAGTTCTGTTATTATTTGCTTTATATATTTAGATGTTCTAATGTTAGGTGTGCGTATATTTACAGTTGTTTTATCTTCTTGATGAATTTACTCCTTTATCATTATATGGTAGTCTTTGTCTCTTGTGACAGTTTTTTACTGTCTATTTGATACATTTTGGCACTCTTGGTTTCCATTTGCGTGGAATATCTTCCTTCACTCTCACTCTTAAAGCTAATGCAAGTCTCTTGTAGGCAGCAGATAGTTGAATCTTTCTTTCTATCCATGTAGTCTGTCTTTTCATTGTAGACTTTAATCCATTTATGTTTAAAGTTAATGATTATTTTGAGTTCTTTTTCAGTCAGTTCATAATTTTCCATTTCTTTAGGGCCAATTATTGGTACTTTATCTTGTTATTTTGATGGTGTGGTGTTTTCTGATTATTCAGGACCCTTGTGGCTTTGCATTGATGTTTGTGCATTTGAAGAATTAGTCATTTTTTCCTGTGTTTATAGACTGGCTTTGACAGGGAAAGCCCTCTACCAGTGTACTTGGTCAGAGATTCTGGGCAGGCTGACTAATGGGGGGCTGCATAGGAGCTTGCTGGAGTCGGGCATACTGGCCAGATGCCTAGGTTAGTGGGTAGGTGGGTCTGGTGCCTGGGCACACTAGGATGGGTCTGAATCTGGGTCTCCAGAATGGGCTTGGTGCCTGGGACTGCTGTGTCGGGCCTGGATCCTGGGTCCACAGGGGCCAGCCTGGAAGCTGGGGCTGCAGTGGCCTGTCTGGCCCTGGGATGGGCCTGAAGCCTGGGCCCAAGTTGATGGGCCTAGTCCAGTGCTGGGTTCTACAGGTGGGGCCACAGACACAGGTCTAGTGCTGTGATAAAGTTGAGTGTTTACTTCACTCACCCTACCCCACAACAAAGGGTATCTTTCTCCACACTGTATTGCCCAGGCTTGAGACTGGGGTGACATAGGTAATGTGAAACTGCCCTTCCTATTCTCTTCATTGAATGTTTTCTTTTGTCTCTGCTTCAGACAGATACTGTAATCCTTCATTTGGAATTCTCAGCTCTTGTGAAGGTATTTTTGTTCGTAGATTGTTGTTCAAATGTTTTTCTGAGGGGATAAGCACTGAATAATCCTATTCTTACCCTTGCTGACATCACTGAGAATTTTTTCATTATTTTTAAAGTCTAATACATTTAGTAGGATATGCCGTAGAGTTGACCATTATAGGGCAATATCCCTAGGTAATTAGTATGCCCTTTTGATATGTAAATTCAGGCCTTTTATTTCTGGAAAGCTTTATTGGATTATAGTTTTAAATTTTAGTTCTGTTCCATTTTTCTGTTTTTCTTTCTCAGGGACTCCAAATCTATGCACAGGCATACCTCAGAGGTATTGTGGGTTTGGTTCCAGACCACTGCACTGAAGTGAATATCACAATTTAGAAGAGTTAAATGAATTTTTGATTTCCCAGTGCATATAAAAGTTATGCTTACACTGTACTGAGTCAGTTAAGTGTGCACTAGCATTATGTCTAAAACAACAATATACATACCTTAATTTAAAAATACTTCATCGCTGTGGTGCCTGAGTGGCTTAGTCAGTTAAATGTCTGCCTGCAGCTCGGGTCATGATCCCAGGGTCCGAGAATCCAGCCCCATGGATTCTCCCTCTCTTTCTGCAGCTCCCCTCACCCCTCCACCCACCACTCCTGATTTCACATACTTAGCACACTCTCTCTCTCTCAAATAAATAAATTTTTTAAAAAACATTTTAAAAAAATAAGTAAAAATATTTTATTGATAAAATATGCTAGCCATCATTTGAATTGTAATCTTTTTTCTGGTGGAGGGTCTTGCCTCAGTGTTGATGGCTGCTGATTGATCTGGGTGGCGGCTGCTGAAGGTTGGGTGGCTGTGGTAGTTTCTTAAACAACAGTGAAATTTGCCACACTGATTGAATCTTCCCTTCACAAACAGCTCCTCTGTGGCATGTGATGCTGTTTGATAGCATTTTACCCTTAGAACTTCTTTCAGGATTGAAGTCAGTCCTCTCACACCGTGCCGCTATTTTATCAACTAAGTTTATGTCTTATGCTAAGCCTTTTGTTGTCATTTCAGCAATCTTCACAGCATTAGCACCAGGATTAGTTTCTATCTCAAGAAACCACATTCTTTGCTCATCCAAAAGAAGCAACCCTTACTTCATCCATTAAAGTTTTATCATGAGATCACAGCATCTTCAGGCTCAACTTCTAATTCTAGTTCTCTTGCTGTTCCCCCCACATCGTACCTACTTCCTCCCCTGGAGTCTTAGACCCTCAAAATCATCTATGAAGGCTGGAATCAACTTTCATCCAAACTCCTGTGAATGCTGTTCTTTTGACTTCTGCCTGTGAATCACGAATGTTCTCATGGCATCTAGAATGGTGAATCCTCCAAGGAGGCTTTTAATTTACTTTGTTCAGGTTTATCAGACACAGATCTACCTATGGCAGCAGTAGTCTTACAAAATGTATTTCCTAAAAAATAAGGCTTGAAAGTCAAAATTACTCCCTGATCCATGGGCAGCAGAATAGATGTTGTGTCAGCAGGCATGAAAACATTAATCTCATTGTCTATCTCCTTCATGGTTCTTGGATGACCAGGTACATTGTCATTGAGCAGTTACACTTTGAAAAAAAATATTTTTTCCTGAGAAGTAGGTCTCAACAGTGGGCTTGACATACTTAGTAAACCAAGCTGTAAACAAATGTTCTGTCATCCAAGCTTTGTTGTTCCATTTAGAGAACACAGGCAGAACAGATTTAGCATAATTCCTAAGGGCCCTAGGATCTTGGAATGGTAAATGAGCACTGGCTTCACCTTCAGGTCATTAGCTGCATTAGCCCCTAACAAGAGAATCACCCTGCCCTTTGAGGCTTTGAAGCCAGGCATTGACTTCTCTTTTCTAGCTGTGAAAGTCCTAAATGCTGTCTTCTTCCAACAGAAGACTGTATTACCTACATGGAAAAATCTGTTGTTTAGTGTGGCCACCGTCATGGGTTATCTGAGCTAGACCTTCTGGAGAACTCGTTGCAGCTTCTCCATCAACACCTGCTGCTTCCCCTTGCACTTTCATGTTACAGAGACGGCTTCCTTCCTTAAATCTCATGAACTCACCTCTGCTGGCTTCCAGCTTTTCTCTACAGCTTCCTCACCTCTCTCATCCTTTCTTGAATTGAAGAGAGTTAGGACTTTGCTCTTGATTAGGCTTTGGCTTAAGGGTGTGTTGTGTCTGGCTTGACCTTCTATCCAGACCACTTGGACTTTCTCTCTATCAGTGATAAGGTTGTTTTGCTTTCTTATCATTCATGTGTTCACTGGAGTAGCATTTTTAATTTCCTTCAATAACTCTTCCTTTACATTCACAACTTGGCTAAGTCTTAATGGCACAAGGGGTCTAGCTTTTGATCTGTCTTAGCTTTTGACATGCCTTCCTCGTGAAACTTAATCATTTCTAGCTTTTGATTTTTTTTTAAAGATTTTATTTATTTATTTGACAAACAGAGATCACAAGTAGGCAGAGAGGCAGGCAAAGAGAGAGAGAGAGGAGGAAGCAGGCTCCCTGCCGAGCAGAGAGCCCGACGCGGGGCTGGATCCCAGGACCCTGAGACCATGACCTGAGCCAAAAGCAGAGGCCTTAACCCACTGAGCCACCCAGGCGCCCCTCTAGCTTTTGATTTTAAAGTGAGAGAGAAACTCTTCCTTTCTCTTGAACACTTAGAGGTCATTGTAGGGTTTTTAGTTGGCCTAATTTCAATACTGTTGTATCTCGGGGAACAGGGAGGCCTGAGGACAGGGAGAGAGACGGGGTAACGGCCCAACAGTGGAGCATTTGGAACACATACAACATTTATCAGTTAAATTTGCCATGCCATATGGGCAACTGTTCATGTTGCCCCAAAATTATTATAGTGGTGACATCAAAGGTGACTGATCACAGATCACCATAACAAGTAAAATAATAATGAAAAAGTTGGAAATATTGCAAGAATTATCAGAAAATGACAGAGACACAATGATGAAATGCTGTTGAAAAAATGGCACCAATAGTCTTGCTTAAAGTAGAACTTACCATAAACCTTCAATTTGTGGAAAACCAACATCTGTGAAGTGAAGTAAAGTAGAACACAATAAAACGGGGTATGTCGCTATGTTGGATCTTCTTTCCCTCTGTTCCAACAACATTTTCTCTGATCCCTTTTACTTAAGCTCATTTTCATTCTCTTGGTGGCTTTGCTTCTTTTCGTCAGTGCCCTTTATTAAATTTTCATTTGAATCTATTCTTTGATCACCTTGAAATTAGTCTTCATTTCAGGTATGATTTTGTCTTTTTCTTTCATTCTGTCCTGAGTCAGTCAATTTTTGTTTTGCTTCTACCTGCTTTTGTCCATTTCTATTCTCTTAGGTTCTGAACTTCTTGTTAAAAATAATTTTTCATATCCCTCAAATGCTTGTTTAAGCATATTTAATTCAGTTTGGAGTGTTGTGTTTAAGTTTCCTTGTGATTGATTTTGTGGAGTGCATTTTCATTAGCTGAAATGTTTTGATCTTTTTTTGTTTTCTTCTGATAATAGCTTTGCATAGTTGTAAATTACTTTCATCTCTTCACTTTGTGAAACAGGTTGGAAGCTTGAGTTCGTTTTTGAGATTCCTAGTTGGAGAAAACTTTCATCAGTAAATGTAGTGAAGTGTAGCCCCTTCACTCAGGGGCTTCTTTATTTGAGGAGGTTATCAGAGGGAGAAATTGCATGCCCATCAACTGTTTTAGCTCTAATTTGTATTGTAGAAATCTGAATTTTCCCCTCTCTTTTCTTCTTCACCATCTGGTCACTAGAAGGTACCTTTCCCTTCCTTTTTTACCCATTTTTTCCCAGAAGCAGTGTTTTCTTGGGACTGCCCCTCAAGTCCCATGGACGTAAGCCCCTCCCCTCTAGCTGGTGTTCTCATTGACAGGGTGTTTTTTCAGTGTTTTTGTACTTAGCGTGGACTTCCTCTTTCTGTGGTGATTTTAGTTCAAGTTTAGGCCCTCTGTTCCTCTTTTCTCTTTTCCATGTGTTTTGTCCAAACTCCCCACTTTCCACAAAGGTTTGCAGTGGCAGTTCAAAAGATAGCTCAGCTGGAATTTGATGTTTGTTTTTCTACTTCCAGATGATTTGTGCCTGTAGTAGTCTATGTCTTTCAGTTATACTGAGGATGTATGTTCTGTATTGATCCGGTGTTGTTGCTCTGTGTAGCTATTTGGAGGATGCATAGTATGGTCGTAGAGATGTCTTGTGGTTTTTATTTAGTGCTCTGATTGTTGAATATGTAGGTAGTTTTAAAATGCACAAATTAAAACTATATGTGTAGCTAAATCTTTGCATAGCTCTGATTAGTCTCTATGGATAAATTCGTAGAAATAGGTTAAGAGTAATAGCACATTTTAATACTTTCACTAATGCATACTTCCCAGTTGCCCTTCAGAACACCTCCAAGCATTTATTGAGTTTCTGTTGGGTGCCAAGCCCTGTGCTGACTAAACATGGAGAATACAAATACCCAGTCCTCCTCTCAAGCCAAAGACACAGGCATGAAGCACAGTGTGATGAAAGTTTTGCCTGAAGGGTAAGATCAGAGCAGTATATGAGCACAGGGAGGTGAGAGTACATTTTGGAACCCTTTTCTATTATAAACAAACTCACCTCTGTATTCACAGAGTTCTTCCTTAGCTCTCTTAGCTTGATGGAACCCTGGCACTCCAACGACACGCTTCTCCTGCTGCCCCTCACAGTAGGGCAACTAACTCATCTACCCGCCCAGTCTCTCTCCCAGCTTTTGCTGGCCTTAGGCCACCTGCTCCTGTCCTTAGCCTCTTACACAGGCTCTTTCTCCCTCTGCCCCTCAAATGTGAGTGTTCCCTCAGCTTTGGCCCTGAGCCTTCTTTTTCTTCCCTTATACATTCTCTATGTATGACCTCCTCCTATCTTCTCTGGGTTTCAGTGGCCCCCACATACTCACTTCTGGACCACATCTATCTCCTCAGTTTCTGTCCCAGCTGTCTATTTGGCATATCTACTGAGTTACTCTGTAGAAACCTCAGACTCAACATGTATAAAGCTTAATTCATCACTGTATGCCAGGCGTGCTTTCTCCTGTCCTCTGCTGGACTGTTCATAGCATTACCAGTTTCCACAGGTTACGGAATCAGAAACCTGGGAGGTAAGCCTTGACTTTTTGCTCACTCTTTCTCTTTTCCTTTAGGGGACTTTTTTTTTCCTGCCTCTATATTTATCCCCTCTCTTTTTGCTCTCATGTCCTACCCCGAAACTCTCTTACCCTTCTTTCTCTTTTTCATGCTTTTCCCCCTCCCTTTATTTCTCCTACCACCTCATTGTTGCTCATTTTCTCCCATTTCTCTTTTCCCACTTCCTTCCCTGTTTGTTCCCTCTGTATTGCCTGTTCTCAGACTCTAGTCTGGCTCTAGTCTGGCCCTCACTGCCAGATGTGTGTCTTGGTCATGCCTCTGCTCTTCTTCCTTTGGAGAATTTGAGTTTGGTTGGGACAGCTTGAGGCCAGAGTGCCGTTTCTAAAGCCTGGACCAAAGGAGAATGGGGTAGCCAGAGTATCAAATTCTTATAAACTAGAAGCCAACTTGCTGCTCTCTCCCTTTCCCTTCTACCCCAAGAGTAGCCAGTATTTTGTCTTCTGAGCATACATGAGTTCCCAAATGATAGCTCTAGGGGGCCTTGAAAGCCACAAACAGCTAAAACTTGGGTGCAAGAAGTACCCCAGAAAGCTTTCAGCCTAATAAAAGACCTGAATGATCAGGAATGAAGGTTTTAAAGAAATATCAATCAGTGAACATCAGCTAATCTTGGTGTGTTTAATGGTAGCTCTTTTTCACAGGGTTCTTGAGACTTGGTTCATCATTCGCTTTTATCACAGTCATAGCTTTGAGGAGCATGACTAATAATTCCAGGAGGGAGTTGAGTTGAATAAAGTGTTTTGAACTTCTAAGTTGTCTGTTAGTGACAGCTGCTCAGAAAGGAATCAAGGGGCTATAAATAATGACAGATTAGCACCTTGAATAGACTGTCAGGAATCCCATAGACAGCTTGCTCTTATAGATAGATTTTTGGAGCTGGAGTATATTGTTTCCTTATTGACTTATGAGAAAATAGAAAAAGCAAAAGATATGTGACAATCTAAGGTGGGAATACTCTTTGTATATTATATATATGTTTAACATATATTAGTTTATTTTTGTGAAGTTAAGTTGAGTAGAATCTTAGAAAAAAGTTGGTTCAGTTCATTATGCCTTTGAAGGAACCCAAAGGATATGTCACTCCACCCTTCTGTGAAAATCAAAATGGCTATTGCTTCCAAAGCAGAAACAGACACTCAGAATCATTAAGTAGGGGTGACTGGCTGGCTCAGTTGATAGAGCATGTGATTCTTCATCTGGATTGTAAATTTGAGGCCCACATTGAGTGTAGAGATTACATAAAAATAAAATCTTTGAAAAGTAAATGAATATATAAAAATAAATAAATCATTAAGTAATTATGCAATTTATAGCTTACCTAAATACAATTCATACTGAAAATATGGTTCTGCTGAAATGTTCTGTATCTATTGATACATTAAAAATTACCCCAAAACCGAGTGGTTTAAAATCACAAACATTGTCCATCTTACAGTTTCTGTGGGTCTGGAATTCAGGAACAATTGGGGCAGGGGGAGGGCTCTTTCCTTATCGTAGTTACACTCAGATGTCAGCTAGGACTACAGTCAGCTAAAGACCTGACTGGAGCTGGAAGATCTGCTCCTGAGATGACTCATTCACATGGCTGTTGGCCAGAGGCCTCAGCCTCACTATTTGATCCTCTCCATATAGGGCTGCTGGAATGTCCCTCATAATGTGACAGCTGGATTCCCCCAGAGTGGATGATCCTAGAGAGAGGGCAAGGAGAAAGCCACGGTGCCTTTTATGATCCTAGTTCCTATTGTCAGCCACCACTACTTCTATTTTTTCTATTTGTTTGAAGCCAGTCACTAGGTCCAGCCCCACAGTCAAAGGCAAGAAAATTATGCTCTACCTCTTGAAAGGAGGACTATCAAATAAATTGGGAGAGTATTTAAAAATCATTCACTTTTTTTTTTTTTTTTTTTTTTTTTTTTTGCCTTATTTTCTCCTTCCCATGGTTGGAAGTAGTATAGTAGTTTAAGAGCAGGGATTCTGGAACCAGACTGCCTGGTCCGATTCTGGTTCTACCACTTACCATTGTGCAATTTCACATGAGTTACTTTCTCTGGATCTCACTTCCCTCTGTTACACATTAAGGAAAATAATAGTCCCTACCTCATTAGAGTATGTGAGAAGTAGATTAGCAAATATAAATGAAGGATGTTAGCACAATGACTGATGTAGAGAATACTCTCAATAAATAGTAGATTTTAGTATTGTAGTTTGGGCAACAATATAGCCTTATATGTTTCTCTCTTTACTTCTGAATAATCTAAAGTAATGCTTCGTCTAACACAGCACCTACTACAGAGTTTCTGGCCATCTTGACAAGTCCTTTAGGAATATGTGGCCATCATAGGAGTAGAGTGAGCTGGTGACTCTCAGGGTAGACTCCATCTACAGATGAGAAGCCAGTGAGGGCCTTAGCTTCCAGGACATACCATGAGGAAAGTATAACCCTCTGCACTCTGAAACTCTGACCTGGAGCAGACTTCCTCCTTAACTTTGCAGCAGCCTGCTTTGGGATATGGGTCCTGTGTTCATTATTCTTACAGTTCATTGACACATTCAGACCATAAATATTTATTACAATTTCTTTGGAGTTCAAAGAGAGATGATTCTTTTTTTTTTTTTTTTTTAAGATTTATTTATTTATTTGACAGACAGAGATCACAAGTAGGCAGAGAGGCAGGCAGAGAGAGGAGGAAGCAGGCTCCCTGCTGAGCAGAGAGCCCGATGCCAGCCTCGACCCCAGGACCCTGAGATCATGACCTGAGCCGAAGGCAGAGGCCTTAACCCCCTGAGCCACCCAGGCGCCCAAAGAGAGATGATTCTTAATAGTACATTATTTACCATAAAGAGTCAGGTAAAATAGATATTTCCTAGATCTCTGGAGTGTACACCTCTTTTCATGGAACATTTCCTCTTAGATCTGTGACTGATTTGTTTAGATAGAGCATGATGCTTATGCTAAAGTTTTCCCTTAAGATAATCTGTAGAGGGAGAGGGGTAATCACAGTTCCAACACTTTTAAAGAAAAATGGTTTATGAAAGAGCAACCAACTAATTATGATAGTTAAATACTTCAGTAAATACTGCATTTATATTGGTTAGATCTTGACCTGGCATTGAGTTGCCATATTTTTGGCTTCAGAAAGATGTTTTTAAAAGATGCTCATGAATATCATATGTCAAAATTGCAAAAGAAAGCAGATTTTTGTTTTGTTTTTGGACATAAAATACTAGTGATTTTTTTTGAGATAATGAACTTGGTTTTATAGATGATTTAAAAAACTGTTAACCAGAAGGAATTATGACACCAAATTTCCACCATCTTCTTTCTTATTGATGCCATTAGTCTTTGTGGCTGAAAAGTATCACTGAAATAGCTTCTTTTAAAAAAGTGTTACCTGGGGACACCTGGGTGGCTCAGGCGGTTTAGTGTCTGCCTTCCGCTCCGGTCATGATCTCAGGATCTTGGGATTGAATCCCGCATCGGGCTCTTTGCTCAGCAGGGAGCCAATTCTTCCTCTGCCTGCCATTCCCCCTGTTTATACCCTCTTTCTCTCTCTATCTCAGACAAATAAAGTCTTAAAAAAAAAAAAGAGTTTTACCTATTCCCACACTCTTTATATACTTTGATCTCTTAAGTTTCCCAAATTCTCCTTCAGATTTGGGGTTTGTTTTTTCAACTGTGAAAGAAATTATATAGGTAGGATTGCATTTGACTATATATGCCAGAATTCTCACTACTGTGCTTTAACCATGTAAGGGTTTCTTTTTCCATATAATCAGAAATCTGTCTTTCTGCTCTACCATCCCTAGTGGGACTTCTGTCTTGGTACATGTAATCCCATAGTTAGAAGGCCGCTCTGGTGAGTTACGTGGTATCTTGTCATATTCCAGGCAGAAAGTGCTGCACAGCAAGGCTCTTCAGAAACTCTCAGTCCTTCATTGGTCAGATTTGGGCCACTGGCTGCCTCCAGCTGCAGGGGATTCCAAGGAAGCTAGTGCTTAAGCAGGGTGCACTGCTACAGATCAGTGCTCTGTTAGTGAAGAGAAGGAAAATGCACAGTGAATAAGTGACTATTAGTGGCTGCCACAAAGGATTTGGATAGTTGAAGTCTCGAGCCAATATAGCAATCCACCAGTCCATCCTTGGCAACAGAATATGATAGTATTGTAGTACCTGTGTGAGTAAATAATCTGTTCTGTATTTCTCAAGTTGGATTTGAGAAGCAAAAACATAGATTAACCCCTAGGGAGAGTGTGTGTGTGTGTGTGTGTGTGTGTATGCATACATACATATATACATACATATACACACTCCTTAGAAGTTAGCCAATCTATATCTATCTATCTATTTCTAAATCTTAGTACTCCTAAGTAGTGTACATGGTCATAAACCTCAGTAATGACCTGAACATGATCTTCTCCTTTCAGCAGCCTTCATTAGAATAGAAGTTACTTCAATAAATACACATTTCCAAAAGCTTTTTGAAGTTAGATTTTTTATTTTATGTGATTTCTTTTTTTGCAAAAATGATTGTAACTCTGTTGTGCATGGCAATGATTATACACTGTGTTGATCGAAATTGTACCCACTTTTACTTTTAACAGAATTTCTAGTCTCGTGCCTATTGAAACAAGTTTTTTTTAACAGAAAGGCCTTATTTCTAAAGTTATCTTACTTCTTATAAATTTATAACTTATATTTCTTACATTCCTTATATAAAAGTAACACATGCACATTGTGAGAAAAATTCAGCTAATGCTGAAAGACACAAAGAAAAAAATAAAAATGACTTTACTTACCCTGAAATAATTGTTACCTTTTTGATATATATTCTTATACATATAAAGTATTTACATTTTAGGTATTTAGGTAATATATTTTGGAATTATCCGTGAAGGTAGTTCATGAATAACTATTAACTGAGATATCTCCTGACATAAAAATTTTGAGAAAACTTTGGATGAATAACTCCATTTCAACCTTTAAGGTAAATAAAAGTTACTATTTCATTTTCATTATTCATAGCTGAAAAACTCCTGTTACTGGAAAAGTTTGACATTATTAAATCCTTACTTTTGATTTATCTCGTAACAAAAAATAAAAGGGTTTTGCACTGAGCCTAGGATTTCCTTATTCCTCCCTGGGGCCGTTTATTTTTTGGGGGGGCTCACGGTTGAAATATTGTCAGAATAATAGCAGATGATTGATAGGAAAACAGGTTTTGTTTTTTTTTTTTCAACAGTGACCATTTAAAGATCTGTGTAGGTTGGGTCCTTTTATACCTGCACATTCATTTGCCTATCGTTTTCAAGCTGCAGATATATTCCACCTCTCCAGTTAAATTTAGCCGAGGAATTGTTAGGTTCAGGTTATAATTGCTCACTCTCTTCTCTTCACTTCCCCAGCCTCTGCAGTACTTTGACAAGCTTCACTCCTCCTGCAAGCAGTGTTTTCAGTGTGTGTCTTTTGTGCATTGTCGACAGGCTCTTTCCATGTTCCACTGGCCTCCTACTCAGTGAATACCACCACCGCCTCCACCCCCGTCCTGGTGCAGGGATGGGCAAACAGAGCTGGGCAGAGTCATTGTACTTTGAACAGCTACTGTATGAGCAGCCCTCAATAGACCTTTTCTTTTATCCTTCTGAGATCTCTTGCCTACAATAAGAGTCAAGTTACCCCCAAATGGTGCTTAGCTGCCTTGATTATGGGCTCAGGGTTCAAATAGCTAGGCTTTCGTCTTAAGTATGGGTAACAGAGTGAGTGAAAATACTATGTTTTCCACTTACATGCCACTTCAACATTATTTATTGGACAAATAACACAATAGATATAACAATGGAGTTCATTTTAATCAAGAGGGGGAAAAAATGCCCCAAATTCTGCAGTTCTAGTCAACAATTTTATTTTTCTTTGTTTTTTCGAGGTCTGGTCTATATGTATATGCAGTTTTTACATTGTTATAATTAATGTGGTTATCATTTGATTTCTGAGTTTTTTTTAATATAACCATTTTCTGTTTTGTTATATAATATCAGTGGTAGTGCTTTAATGAGTTTATTTTTCAAATGGTACAAAATGGTACAAAACTCATGTTAATTCACATGGTATAAAGTTGAAAAAGATATAAAAGGGTATGCAGTGAAAAGTAAATCCTTGTCCCACCTTGGTTCCTTGTAATCCAAGTTCCCTTCCCCTTTTCCTACAGGTAAAACTGCTTTCCCTAGTTTTTGTTATTAAGATTTTTTAAATTTTTATTTATTCATGTGAGACAGAGAAAGCATGCATGGAGCGGGGGAGGCAGAGGAAGAGGGAGAAAGAGACTCCCTGCTGAGCAGGGAGCCTGATGTGGAGCTCAATCCCAGGACCCAGAGATCATGACCTGAGCCGAAGGCAGACACTTAACCGTTTAAGCCACCCAGGCACCTCGCTTTCCCTGTTTTTTTGGTAACATAACTGTGTACATATACTTTTTTTTTTTTTTTTAGCTTGATTTTTTTCTTTTATATACCATACTGGTATATAACATACTGGTTTCCCCGAATCCTCTAAAGCATACCAGTAAAAGTTTTGGGTTTTTTCCCCCCACAGGAAGTATATTTTATTGTTCTTTAAAAAGTTCAGGGCTTGATTTTAAATCAGGCAGCAACACTTCTCTTCAATCTGACATTTCTCTCAGCATGTCATACTGGCTTGAGCTAGCAATACTTTATTAAATCCAAAAGAAAAAGCCATTTCAATTTTGAAGAAAAAATCCAGGTCTGAGAATATTTAACATTAGTCTGTAATTTAAAACAAAATGAAGGCTACTATTTTATGTTGCTTTATATACCCTTCTTCTCATACAGAGCCAGACATGTGATTTTCCTACCTCAGGCAGAGACTAACATTGATAGATAGCACGTACACACACACACACACACACACACACACACACACACCCTTCTCCCAAACAACAAAAATCAGATACGTCCAAGGGATAGTAAAGGTTTTGCTTCTTACTTTATCATCACGAACTTGTGAATTTTAACATAATTGATGTGATTCAGCCCATTGTGACTCTGTTTAATGCTCCAGTTGGCCATCTTTGGCCTATGGAAGCATCTTTTAGATTGTCTTCTAAGTCTTTTTTGACAGGACCAGTCAACTTTGGTAACTTCCTTGTTTTCTGATGTGAAAAGATGTTTCAGGCTCATCTTTGATTCACTGATATTTTAAATTTTTAAATTCACTACAAAATACTGAATTAGATGTACCATTATGCCTCCCTTAGTGGAGAATGTTTGGGTTGTTCCCATTTTTAAATACTGTTAATAATTTTTCAGCCAATATCTCTGTTGATAAATAGATTTTTAAGTCTTTGGTTTTTGCCCTTTGTATACATTTTCAGGTGTAATTACTAATTCAATGAGTACAAGTATCCTTTTAAAAATATTGCCCAATTGCTAAAGGATTGTGCCCATTTGCAAAGTGAGTATGGTGGTTTTAACACAGTATCAATATTTAGGTATTATGATTATTTTTAATATTCATTAGGTTAGTCATATAAGCTCAAAGGTACTCTTGTTTCCCATTATTTTTTGCTAATTGTGAAATATAATTCCATATTATTTATTATGTTTATTTTTATGTGGATTATTTATACCCTTTGCTCATTTGCCTAAAAGGATCTTGGTTTTTTTTAAAAGACAAAAACAATTTCTGTTTTGTATGATTTAAATGTTAACTTTTGGTCATATTGGTTGCAAATATTTTTTAATTAATTTATTTGGGAGGTGTGGTGAAGGGCAGAAGGACAGGGAGAGGGACTGTAAAGCAGATTCCTTAGTGAGCGCAGAGCCCGACTCAGGGTTCGATTCCCGGACCCTGAGATCATGACCTGGACCAAAATCAGGAGTTGGACACTTAACCAAGACTGAGCCACCCAGGGACTCCTTGGTTGCAAATATTTTAATTCTAGTTATATATTGACCAATAAGTAACCTTTGAGAGCAACCACCAAATTTTGGACATAAGCATTAATTTATTTATTCAAAACTATTTCTGTAAGCTTGGCAAGTCACTTTACTTCTCCAGCCCTTATTTGCTAATCTATCAGACATTGGGTTGAACTTGTTTTCATTGATCCTTTCAAGTTCTGACAGCCAAGATTCTCTTAGCTACAGGTCACCATATTAAATAATCCTTGTGGTTCCTTTCTCTTATAAATAGAGCATCTGTCCCATGGAAGCCTTCTTTCACCACCACCTGTGTGGTTAAATTTCATCTTCTTCGGTCTTCCTTCACTGCCCACATGGTTTGGCAGAACTCTGAGAAAGAACATGGTTTGGTAGAAGTATATTTCTTGGTTTGCTTAAATGAAATCCTGTGATTGTTGTTGTTTTTTTTCAAGTCATAAGGAAATGATTCTCCTTTCTCAACCTTGTCATTAGATCTTATATTATTTCAAGCCATGACCGTTGGATCAGGTTCAGCCTTTTGAGAAAGTTTTACATAAAAAGAATTTTCAAAGTATACTAAGACAAAATTTAATAAAATTTTAAAATAGAGATGCAAAGAAAATGTTTTCTTATCCCCAGTATGCAGGGTTCTTATGGATTGTTAGTGTAAGTTTAGCCAAAAGTGACTGTAAATCTAAGAGTTCAACTATCAGTTTTATTTGGTTTTGACAGTTTTATTGTATCTTAATCTTTTAAGAGAAACTTATGATGTAGTCTTGTTGTAAAATATATATAAAATATATATACTTCAAATATATATATTTGAAGGCTGCAATTAACAGTCTGGTCTCCACAGCACCTGGAGTGCTGTGGACAGTAAAAATAATAGGGTGACAGTTTGCTATTGAAATGCTAACTACAATACAGAGGTTTGAGAGTTTCCATGACTTAAAATTGGCTCATTGTGTTCTCTTAGAGAATGGCTTCTAATATTTTTATGTTTTCCTACTTTTCAAAAGTGACACTCTTCTGTTATCTTCAGAAAGGTGGGAAACATATCTCATTTTTCTTCATGTCTGTATTTTGTCCTCATTTGGAGATTTCGACTTTTGGTAACCTGATTCTTTTTTTTTTTTTTTTTAAAGATTTTATTTATTTATTTGACAGAGATCACAAGTAGGCAGAGAGGAGGAAGCAGGCTCCCTGCTGAGCAGAGAGCCTGATGCGGGACTCGATCCAGGGACCCCGAGATCATGACCTGAGCCGAAGGCAGCGGCTTAACCCACTGAGCCACCCAGGTGCCCCGGTAACCTGATTCTTAAAGAGTGGAGGCCCCAAAAGTAGACAAATGAAAGGCCTCTGGATATTTGATTCCTTCAAAGGCTCATTCCCTTCAAAGGCCTCTGGTTCCTCTCTTGGAGCCAATTTATTATTACTTTTTACATGTGAGAACCTCCATTAAGAAGAGCAACCTGCCAGTGGCAGATACTTTAACAGCTGGCCATCTGAAACAGTAAGCTGTGCAAAGGACATCAAACTGCTGCTATAGTCAAAGCCACTTAATATGTAGGGATATGGCTCAAAAGCAAGTACCTGGTTCTTTTTCCTTCATGTGCATTGAATTATACAACTGGATTGTACTTTTTTTCTCCTTGTATTCACCATAAAGCAGCACAGTGCCTAGTTCACGGTTTGCCCCAAACACAGGTACACAGGCCCTCTTCACATTTTTATAGGGGTTAATTTCTCCCATTGTTTCAAGATAATTTTCTTAGCCTTATTTTTCCTAAGCCTGGCTTCCTACCTTATATTTGTATTATGTATCATTGTCTTTTTTCCAGCTCTTTTCAAGTTTCCCTAATTTATCTGTGAGGGGCGTATAGGTACCTCAGGGATTTGGGAATAAAGGCAAAATGGCTTGCTTTAAATGTGAAAACTTTTGAAGTCTCTTTTTCTTATGTTTTTATGTAAAAATGGATACTCCCCAAAAAACTTTTCAGGGAAAATCAGTGAACCAGGGTGATATACTTTGACTATGTGCTGTGGCTTTTCTCATAAAATAGAATTGCTTCTGTGGGGATAAAATTCCAATGGAAAAATAGTTTGAATTGCTAAAATAACACAATGTAGCTTAGTATGGATTCTCAGTAAGTCCAGCACAGCCATGTTTCCCTCCAGTATTGAAAATGTCTACTCTTTCTTTATTTGAATGCTAGATTAAATAGTTGTTTCCCATTTGGGGTCTATGTTGGATGACTCTTATCTTTGAACAGTGGAACCACAGTCACAGTGAGTGACCAGGAGACCTAAGATTATCATTCACTCTGGTGCCCACATTCACACTGTGAGATACTAGGTGGAGTTGCTTACACTAGTTTTCTATCTTATTTTCTTTGAATTCTGCTCATATAGTTGACTTTGAGTAAGTTAACAGCTACTAGGATGTCACAGGATTGGACCCTGCTGCCCATCTTTGGGGTTTGTGTGCCCCAGCTTGAGAAGCTCCTCGGTGTTTAAAGTTTGATCACATGAAGGGAAAAGATTTAATTCTAGCTGCACCTTTCTTTCTAATGCTAGACACATGACATATCACTGTACTTCGTTTTCACGTGTGTCTCCCTTTTTATCCATTTCACGTTAGTCAAAAATAAGCATGAATACACCTAGTACCAACATCCTTTTAGCACAAAGAAATATAATCCCCTCTCACAGTTTAGTACATCTTTTAGAAATGCTAACCTCTAATAAATCCAGAGCTTATCATGTGAGTATTGTCATTTGGCTATTGATTTCAGTGTAAGACACTGATTTCTTTTGTCAGAGCTAAATAAAGCAAGTGTGGTTAAGTAAAATATATTGAGCATTGCTTTTAGGGGGGTCAGGTGCTGCAACCCCAAGAGAGGCAAGGCCAGTTTTTTATGTTCTGGGAAAATAGAGAAGAGAATTGTCCTTCTGTTTGTCTTTCTTTTAAAGAATTTTTTAAAAAGGCGGGGTGGAGTGTGCCACGGTGGCTCAGTTGGTTAAGCATCTGCCTTTGGCTCAGGTCATAGTCCCCGGGTCCTGGGATCGAGCCCCATGTCAGGCTACCTTCTCAGCGAGAATCTGCTTCTTCCTCTCCCTCTGTCCCTCTTTCCTGCTTCTGCTGCCTCTCGCTGGCTCTCTCTCTCTCTCTCTAAGTAAATAAATAAAATCTTTAAAGAAGAAAAAAAATTTAAAAAGCCAATCTTCTTCTCTACGTTCCACATTCCCACCCTTTCCTTCATTTTGGCCAGAAATATTTTACTTCCCTGAGATTAGCTTGAATGTAAAAGAAAATATTGAAGAAAATTCCTGTTTAAAATTGGATTAGCTCAGTGTCAGAATTATCTTTTTGTTGGTGCCAAATGTTTCATTTCTCATTAAGAGAATGATTTTATTAATTTTGAAATCTAATTCATGTGTTTTCAGGAGTTCAAGCAATGTGGAAAAGTACAAAGAACAAAGTTTACAAATGACTCCAAATTCTACCTTTTTAGAACTAATCTTCATTAGTATTAGATAAATACCATTGTGGAGAAGGTTTCCTTCACATATATATTAAGAAAAGAAAAAAGTAAATGGATAGAAGAATCAAGATAAGTTCATACTATACCTGCTATTTTTTGTTAAAATTGCTGTTCTTATTAAAATATATAAAATCTTTTTACCATGAGTTATACTATTAAAAGTCCCTTGAAGTTTAACAAAAAGTTACAAAATTTTAGTTCAGAATTACATTTGGCTATATATTAGTTTTAGGTAGTATCTCCTAATTCTGTTAAGAAAATTAGTATTCTCACTTCTCCTTCCATCTCTTTTTCTATGGCTCCCATTTTAAAATTATATTATTAATATATTATTATGGTTTGTGACCATTTCTAATATGTTCTGTGGCCATAGTTAGCATAATTGTTTACTTTTAGCTTTATATTTGAATGGACTCATTGCCTACTCTGGACCCTTTGACCATGACTTCTCCATTCCTGAATTCCTTATTTTGATTCATCTCTTGTTTGGCTGATTTTTTTTTTTTTTTCTTAAAGATTTTATTTATTTATTTGACCGAGAGAGATCACAAGTAGGCAGAGAGGGAGGCAGAGAGAGAGGAGGAAGCAGGCTCCCTGCTGAGCAGAGAGCCCGATGTGGGACTCGATCCCAGGACCCTGAGATCATGACCTGAGCCGAAGGCAGCGGCTTAACCCACTGAGCCACCCAGGCGCCCTGGCTGATTTTTTGATAGCATGTGTTTCTTGAGAACATTGTTTGCATGGGCATTATGTGGCAAGTTCTTTCATATTTAGTGATGTTTATCTTTTGCCCTTGTGCTAGGGTGAGATCTTGGCTGGGTATAATATTCTTGAACATACTTTCTTTCCCTCAGACCTTTGTAGTATTGTTTCATTGTCTTCTGACATTGGATGTTGCTGTGGGGAAGTCTGAAGCCAGGCTGCTGATTTTCTTACTGCTTTGTAGGTAACTTGCTTTTTTTTTTTGGTCTGGATCCCCCAAGAAATTTTTTGGTTTTACTCATTCACTATCAGGTTTTCTGTTTGCTTGCTTGTTTGTTTTATGGAACACAGTATGTTCTTTCAGTACAAATTTAGTTCTTATATTTCTTGGATTATACCCCTGAATAATCTGTTCCATATATTGGGTTCTCTACTTTGGGGATAAAATTATTCTTTTGTTGGCTTGCCTTTATTGTCCATAATTATTATCTTCTTTCCAGTTGTTTTAATTTTTTACTTTACCCTAGACATAATGCATACTTTATTATTTTCTTTTCTTATATTAGATTTGTATTGTTGCCATGCCTCTCTCTATTTCTTTCTCTTTTTTTAATCTTTTTTTTTTTAAGATTTTATTTATTTATTTGATAGAGATAACAAGTAGGCAGAGAGGCAGGCAGAGAGACAGGAGGAAGCAGGCTCTCCAAGGAGCAGATAGCCCGATGCGGGGCTCGATCCCAGGACCCTGGGATCGTGACCTGAGCCAAAGGCAGAGGATTTAACCCACTGAGCCACCCAGGCGCCCCGACTCTCTATATTTCTAAAGTGTGAGCAGACCTGTGCAGCCATTTTATTTGCTCTGATAGGGATGTTACTGAATTCTCCCTGGTTGCATTTCCACAATGTTTATTCAGTTATTTTCCCCACTGAGCTACAATTTAGGATTGGAGTTTTCCTGTTTTACATATTTTTCTGCATGCTAAGGACATAGAGGGATAGGGCTTAGGAGAGTGCATAGATATTAAGACAAAGTCTTGAATTAAAACAGTATATATATATGTATTGCTGAAGAAAGGTCTTCAGGGTATTTTTTAAGGGAAGGAAAGCAGAGTATAGAACAATGTGTATAAAATGCTACCATTACATAAAAAGTTGGAAAAAAGGCTGGGTATAAATATATATTTATGCATTCACTTACATATTTGCTGTTATATACCTAGAATATATCTCTGGAGTGATTGACAAGGAATTAATAATTAGTTTCCTGTGGAAAAGGCCCCTGAATGGTAGTGTGATGGGATTGGGAGGGAGACTTTTCTCTGTATATCTTTTTATACTTTTTAAATTTTGAGCAGTGCAAATGAATTACTTATTTAAAAACACATGAGCTCTTCCTTCCTTTCTCAGATTTAATTGCTCCATGTTGGGATTCTGCCACCTCATAAAACGTGTATCCCATTCCCATAGGGAACTCTGTGCCAGTCCTGTAGCTCAGTGTGGGACTGGAAGGGCTTGGCTTCCATGAGGGGCCCCTGGCCAGTCACATCTTCCACTTTGCCATCACATTCCAGCCTCCATGTCTGTCACACTCCACTCAGAAATTTGTGTTTCTCTCTAAATCTCAGCCTGTTGGTGAAAAGTCTCAAAATTATGTTGATTCACCACTATCACTTTTGGGAGATGGGGCTAGAGTAGGAGGTGCACAATAATCTTTCCTTTTTTGGCTAGAACTTTTAAAAATATATGGTGTACAGTTGTTACCCAATTCCTTTTTGGTTGCTGCTGGTGAGTGTTGTTTTTGTTAGTGAATATTGCTACTTTTAGATCTATGGATTTGGTATTTGGGTGGGGAGATTCTGGCTTCAATTGCCATCCTTTAGTTACTGGCACCAGCTTTGTGTCGCCTGCCTTGCTTTGGTCTGGCCTCCATTACGCATGTATTCCTTGATGATTGATGACTGACTCCTTTTCTGTTTGTGGGCTCTGCTCCCAACCTGCCTGACCATACCTGACTTGCAAACCAGTTTTGGTCATTAGTAGCTAATCTCCTAAGCCCACTAACCTGTTCCATCTGAGGGCTGTTCCGAACAGAGAGAATTTCCAGTGCTGCCAACTTCTGCCAGGCACAGGGAGTCCTCAGAGCACCCTGGTTCCGGAGAATCAAACTCTTTGCCAGATCCCCTTTATACAGCTTTTGCTGAGCGTGCATGTGTGCGTGTACATACCCCACACATATAAATGCCTGTTTCTTTTATCTGCCATGTTTTGCTTCAAAAGTTCATTGCTGTTTCAACATAAATTCCTGTAATTATTTCTCAAGTTATAACCTCATCTTGCCAAAGATGTGCCCTGCTGATAGAGAAATTTGTCTGAAACCAAGAAGTGATCATGCCATTCTGTTTACAGATGTTTAGTTGCCTCACATCGCCTTCAGGAAAAAGGCCTAAAAATAAGAGCTATCCCAAACCAAATCAATTAAAGCCTGAGAGTTTTAAGTTCATGAGGGCAGGGACGAATCTCATTTACCATTATATCCCCAGCATGGAAAATAGTACTTGGCACAGAGTAGGTACTCCAGAAACATTTGTTGAATTCAATTAATAAGTAATAGATGCCTATTAAGTCCTTTTTAAATGAATTTTGTTCTAGTGATGGCTTACTGATAAGATTGCAGAATCTCTCTTCTGAAAACAACCAACTTAAGTAATCAACAACCAAAAATCTGAGGTGTAGATAGTTTTAACATGTTGTGTCATTGTGTTCAAATAAGGGATAATGGTGTAATAAATGCAGTCACATTGAGACTGACTGCAAGAAGTCTAGAAAAGAAAGGATCCAGTCTGTCTGTACTCCTCATTCCACAAGGGTTTGTGAAAACTTCTACAAGAAATATAATAATGTAGTATGCTTCAGTTTTGACTTGGAACTTTCTGACTACCATATTGAAAAGGGCAACTGAGAATATAACACTGTATGTTAACTACATTAAAACTAAAGTAAAATAATAAAAGAAAAAAAGTAAAGGGGAAGTTACAGAAATCTCATCAGACTGGAGAGGTGTAAATATTTCTTAGCATTGATTTCTGAAGCAGACTTCCCACCTAGGGCTAATATAAGGGCATTGCGTGATAAAGTGGATATTATACTGCATGCATTTCCTATAGCAAATAATGATTTTTTAATAGTTCCTCATGAAATTCAACTGACAATTACAATACACCCAACTCAGTGATAGTTCTATTCAGAGCAAAGATGATGCTATCTATTTGGCCTTCTGTTGTTGGCCTGACTTACCTCCAAGAATAAACTTGAAGATACTGGCCTTCAGATGGTCTTCCTTATATAAACGGTACTTCTTCCTACTGGCCTTTTGACCGGTCCAGTAGAGCAGGCATTTTAAGATTGGGCTGTCAGGATAGAGCCAAAACTTCTGTTTGCTGGGTGATCAGTTGAAGTAGGTTCATATGCCATAGAAACCAAGTGAGCTTTGGTATGAATGACATCATTAGGAAATTCAGGTGCCTAAATGGGCAGTTTCCTGAATAGGGAATTTAGGGGAGCACCTGCAGGCAAAGCCAGGAACAACTCTGCATTTGCATCAAATTAGAAAGCATTGAGCAGTTTTTTATTCCTAGCTTATTAAGATTTAAATTTACTGGCTTTTTACTCCCTAACTTACTAAGATTTAAATTTACTCTGGAGGGGTAGGTTAAAGCAGCCAGGCTTGTATGCTCTTGGTGGGAGTGTATATTAATACAAATGTTTTGGAAAGCAATTTGGCAATGTATTTCAAGATCTTTAAAGGCATTCATAGCATTTGACCTAGTAGTTCTACTTCTGGGAACTATCCCAAGGAAATAATTCTTTAAAAAAATTATTTTTTTCTAAGCCTCAGAAATTTTTAAGTATTATTTTTAATACTTTATTACTTCATTTGTAATATCAAGAAATTTAAGCAATTTAAATGTTTCACAGAAGGAGAATAGATAAACAAATATATTCTACTCAAAGGAATATATTAACACTCAAGCTAAAATATTTTTAAGAATATGTTGTAAGAAAATTTCTCAAAATGTTAAGTGAAAAAAGCAAACTACAAAGAGTATAAACAATAGAAGTTGAACTGTATTTAAAAATATACTTAGAAGAGAGGACGCCTGGGTGGCTCAGTTGGTTAAGCATCTGCCTTCAGGCTCCAGTCATGATCCCAAGATCCTGGGATCAAGTCCCACATCAGGTTCCTTGCTCAGCAGAGAGCCTGCTTCTCCCTCTGCCTGCAGCTCCCCCTGCTTTTCTACATTCTGTCTCTGACATAACAAATTTTTTAAGTCTTTAAAAGTGACTACACACACACACACACATATACTTAGAAGAAAAGAATGGTGGGAAATACACCTAAGGAATAAATGTTCTTGGCTGTTAAATCTTACTTTAAAAAAATACATAATTTTTGATGAGCACTTTCAAAAGGAAGACATATAGAAATCTTCATATTCCCTAGGAAAGGGAGCTCTAGAGTAAAGAACTGAATCACAGTTTTCATCCCTCAGAGCAACCAGGTCCTTCATTGAAGTCATACTTCCTAATAAGCATTCTGATTTCCATAAGAGGAAAAAAGTGCCCCTAGATGAAGGTCTCTAAAATCCCAACTCTTCAGTTACTATTACAAAGGCTGTGCTTCTGTTCTAAGTGAATAAAATGACATTTTGGTTTATTAGCTAGACTCCTCTGGATCTGATTGGCCTGAACCAGTCTCCCAAGAACCTGATTTTTGCTCATGAGTGGAATTAAATTGATTTATTGAACTTGGAAATCTGAGGTCCAGATCCTGGACTTCTTGATTCCCACCAAAGTGTATCAGTAAGCCTGGAGCACTGATCACTCCATTAACAGTCTAACCCATTGTTTCAATGGCAAAAGAAGAAAGCAGAAATGAAAGGGAAAATAATATTTTTAAGTGATGAGCTAGTCTTTGAGTTAAAAAAAGAAGAAACTAGAAATACTGGTGGTCTTACCTTAAGCAGCAAATGCTTAAGAACTCATTTAGGAAAGCCTTTGATTATCTGTCTTTAGTTTTTCTGGTAATGTAATCTATAGTATAATCTGGCTAAGTATATTCACTTTGTATTTGACTCACTGATTGAGCTTCTTTAGCAGTATTACATATTATATCACCAGGCTTTGTGTTTAACTCATATATTTATTTTTTTATAAAAGCTTTATTCATATATTATTCACATATAAAACTCACCCATTTTGAGTATATAATTCAGTATTCACAGAGTTGTGCAACCATCACCCAATCAATTTTAGAACATTTTCATCAGCCCAAAAAGAAGCCCAAAACCCATTAGCAGTTGCTCCCAGTTTCCCTCCTAACCTTCTAGCCCAACTAATCTGCTTTCTGTCTTTTTAGTTTGTCTATTCTTGACTTTTCATATAAACCAAATCATGTAACATGTGGTCTTTTGTCACTAGGTTCTTCAGTCAGTATGTCAGTATGTTATACTATGTATCAATACTTCATTGCTTTTTTATTATTTATTTCTTTTTACTTTATTTCTAAGGTTCCATTGCGTTTCTTTCTAAAATACCATGTTCGATTGATCCATTCATGTGGGGTTTTTGTTTTTTTGTTTGTTTTAAAGATTTTATTTATTTATTTGACAGATCACAAGTAGACAGAGAGGCAGGCGGAGGGGTGGGGAGGGAGTTGGGAAGCAGGCTCCCTGCTGAGCAGAGAGCCCAATGCTGGACTTGATCCCAGGACCCTAAGACCATCACCCGAGCCGAAGGCAGCAGCCTAACCCACTGAGCCACCCAGGCGCCCCCATTCATCTGTTTTTTGGACATTTTGATAGTTTCCAGTTTGGGGCTGAGATAAATGCCACTATGAACATTCACTGCCAGTGTTTATGTGGGCATATGTTTTTATTTTTCTTGGATACATATGTACCTAGAGGAGAATTGCTGGGCCATATGGTAATTCCATATGTAACATTTTGAGGTACTCTCAGACAGTAGCTATACCATTTTATATTCCTAATGGCAATGTCTGAGGGCTCCAGTATCCTCACATCCCTGCCAGCACTTGTTATTCTCTGCAATAATGTATCTGATGATTGTAGCCATCCTAGTGAAGTATATCTCATTGTGGTTTTGATTTGCATTTCCCTGTTCACTGATGATTTGAGCATCTTTTCATGTCTTTATTATCCATTTACATATCTTCTTTGGAGAAATGTCTATTCTGATTCCCTGTCCATTTTTTAATTGGGTTGTCTTTTATTATTAAGTTGTAAGAATTCTTTATTTGGGGGCCACTTGGGTGGCTCATTCTTTGTAAGCACGTGACTCTTGATTTCAGCTCATATCATGATCTCAGGATTGTGAGATTAAGACTTGTGTCACACTTCTCCTTGGGCATGAAGGCTGATTAAAATTCTCTTGCTCTCTTACCCTCTGTACCTCTCTTCCTTCTCTTTTTCTCTCTCCCTCTCTGAAAAAAAAAAAAATTAAATATTAAAAAAAAATTTTAATTCTTTTTTTATATAAGGCCTTTATTGCATACAATTCATAGATATTTTCTCCTGTATGTTGTCTTTTCACTTTTTTGATAGTATCATTTGAAGCCCAGAAGTTTTTAATTTTGATGTCTATTTTTGTGTGTGTTTGCTTTTGGTGTCATAGCTAATAAACTGTTGCCTAATCCAAGGACACAAAGATTTACATTTATGTGTTCTTCCTCTCTTCTTTTAATCTTTAATACAATCTTTTAAAAGAAGGCGATCGTTTTTTATTAAAGACATCATTTGAATTTTATCTTTGCTAAAATGCTGGGGAAGAGGAGCAGAGTTTTTAATTAACATAATTTATTATTGGTTTCAGAGTTACAGGTCTGTGATGCATCACTATTATACAGTACCCAATGCTCATTACATCATATGCCCCCCTTAATGTCCACCACCCAGTTACCCCATCCATCCCTCTCCCACCCCTCCAGCAACCTTCAGTTTGTTTTTATGATTAAAAGTCTCTTATGGTTTGTCTCCCTCTCTGGTTTCATCTTTTTTATTTTTTTCTTCTCTTTCCCTATGATCCTCTGTTTTATTTCTTAAATTCCACATATCAGTGAGATCATGTAATAGTTAATCTTTCTCTGATTGACTTATTTTACTTAACATAATAACCTCTAGTTCCATCCACTTCATTGCATATGGCAAGATTTGGGGTGTTTTGGTGGTTGAGTAATATTCCATTGTGTATATATATATACACCACATCTTCTTTATCCATTCATCTGTCAGTGAACATCTGGGTTCTTTCCATAGTTTGGCTATTGTGGACACTGCTGCTATAAACATTGGGGTGCAAGTGCCCCTTTGGATCACTACATTTGTATCTGGTATAGTATACTGGGTAAATACCAAGTACTGCAATTGCTGGGTCAAGGGTAGCTCTGTTTTCAACTTTTTGAGGAACCTCCATACTGTTTTCTAGAGTGGCTGCACCAGCTTGCATTCCCACCAACAGTGTAGGAGGGTTCCTTTTCTCTGTATCCTCACCAACATCGGTCATTTCCTGACTCGTTAATTTTAGCCATTTTGACTGGTGTGAGGTGGTATCTCACTGTGGCTTCAATTTGTATTTCCCTGATGCCACGTGATGTGGAGCATTTTTTTCATGTGTCTATTGGCCATTTGTATGTCTTCTTTGAAGAAATGTCTCTTCATGTCTTCTGCCCATTTCTTGATTGGGTTATTTGTTCTTTTGTTGTTGAGTTTCATAAATTCTTTATAAATTTTGGATACTAGCTCTTTATCTGATAAGACTTTTGCAAATATCTTCTCCCATTCTATCAATTTTGGTTTTGTCCACTGTTTCCTTTGCTGTGCAAAAGCTTTTTATCTTAATGAAGTCCCAGTAGTTCATTTTTGCCTTTGTTTCCCTTGCTTTTGGAGACATTTCTAGCAAAGAAGTTGCTGCAGCCGAGGTTGAAGATGTTGCTGCCTGTGTTCCCTTTTAGGATTGTGATGGATGATTCCTGTTCCACATTAAGGTCTTTCATCCATTTTGAGTCTATTTTTGTGAGTGGCGTAAGGGAATGGTCCAGTTCCATTCTAATGCATGTGGCTGTTCAATTTTCCCAAACACCATTTGTTGAAGTACTATCTTTTTTCCATTGGATATTCTTTCCTGCTTTGTTGAAGATCAGTCGACCATAGAGTTGAGGGTCCATTCCTGGACCCTCCATTCTGTTCCGTTGATCTATGTGTCTGTTTTTGTGCCAATATCATACTATCTTGATGATTATAGCTTTGAAATAGAGTTTTGTTTTTCTTTTTCAACATTCCTTTGGCTATTTGGAGTATTTTCTGGTTCCATACAAATTTTAGGATTATTTGTTTCAGCTCCCTGAAAAACGTTGATGGTATTTTGATAGGGATTGCATTGAAACTATAGATTGCTCTAGGTAGCATAGACATTTTAACATTACTTGTTCTTCCAGTCCATGAACATGGAACATTTTTCCATTTCTTTGTGTCTTTCTCAATTTCTTTCATGAGCTTTCTATAGTTTTCAGAGTATAGATCCTTTGCCTCTTTGGTTAGGTTTATTCCTAGGTATACTACAGTTTTGGGTGCAATTGTAAATGGAATGACTCCTTAATTTTCTCTTTCTTCTGTCTCATTGTCAGTGTATAAAAATGCAACTGATTTCTGTGCAGTGATTTTATATCCTGCCACTTTGCTGAATTCCTGTATGAGTTCTACCAATTTCTGGGTGGAGTCTTCTGGGTTTCCTCATTTGTCATCTGCAGAGAGTGAGAGTTTGACTTCTTCTTTGACGATTTGGATGCCTTTAATGTCTTTTTGTTGTCTGATTGCTGAGGCTAGGACTTTCAGGACTATGTTGAACAGCAGTAGTGATAATGGACATCTCTGTCATGTTCCTGACCTTAGGGGGCAAAATCTCAGTTTTTGCCAAATAAGAATGATATTTGCTATAGGCTTTTCATGAATGGCTTTAATGATATTAAGGTATGTTCTCTCTGTCCCTCCACTGTGAAGAGTTTTAATCAAGAAAGGATGCTGTACTTTGTCAAATGCTTTTTCTGCATCTCTTGAGAGTATCATATGGTTCTTGTACTTTATTTATTTATGTATTGTATCACATTGATTTGTGGATGTTGAACCACCCTTGCAGCCCAGGAATAAATCCCACTTCCTTGTGGTGAATAATCCTTTTAATGTACTGTTGGATCCTATTGGCTAGTATTTTGGTGAGAATTTTTGCATCCGTCTTCATCAGGGATATTGGTCTGTAATTCTCCATTTTGGTGGGGTCTTTGTCTGGTTTTGGGATCAAGATAATGCTGGCCTCATAGAGTTTGGAAGTTTTCCTTCCATTTCTATTTTTTTAAACATCTTCAGAAGATTAGGTATTAATTATTCTTTAAATGTTTGGTGGAGGGGCGCTTGAGTGGGTTAATCACTGTGTCTGCCTTTGTCTTAGGTCATGATCCCAGCTCCCTGCTCGGCGGGAAGCCTGCTTCTCCCTCTCTCACTCTCACTGCTTGTGTTCCCTCTCTGTCTCTCTTTCTCAAATAAATGAATAAATCTTTAAAAATAAATAAGTGAATGAATGAATGAATGTTTGGTGGAATTCCCCCTGGGAAGCCATCCAGCCTTAGACTCTTGTTTATTGGGAGTTGTTTTTGTTTTTGTTTTAAGATTTTATTTATTTATTTGACAGAGAGACACAGCAAGAGAGGGAACACAAGCAGGCGGAGTGGGAGAGGGAGAAAAGCAGGCTCCCCGCTGAGCAGAACCCTCAGGGCTTGATCCCAGGACCCTGGGATCATGACCTGAGCTGAAGGCAGATGCTTAACAACTGAGCCACCCAGGTGTCCCTGTTGGGAGATTTTTTATTACTGCTTCAAATTCCATAGTTTGTAGTCCCTAGGAATGCATCCATTTCTTCCAGATTGTCTAGTTTGTTGCCATTTGTTGCTCATACTATGTGCTTACAATTATTTGTATTTCTTCATTGTTGGTTGTGATCTCTTCTCTTTCATTCATGAGTTTTATTTATTTGGGTCCTTTCTTTTTTTGTTAAGTCTGGCTAGGGGGTTATCAGTCTTAATAATTCTTTCAGAGAACCAGCTCCTACTTTTGTTGATCTCTTCTACTGTTCTTTTGGTTTCTATTTCATTGATTTCTTCTGCTGGATTTAGGCCTTACTTGCTGTTCTTTCTCCAGGTTTTTTTTTTAGTTGTAAGGTTAGTTTGTATAGCTGAGACCTTTCTTATTTCTTGAGAAAGGCTTGTATCACTATTTATTTTTCTCTTAGGACCACCTTTGCTGCATCCCAAAGATTTTGATGTTGTCTTTTCATTATCATTCATTTCTATGAATTTTTTAAAATTCTTCTTTAATTTCCTTGTTGACCTATTCTTTCTGTAGTGGGATGCTCTTTTGAGTCCTTTCCAACTTTCCTCTTGTGATTGAGTTCTAGTTTCAAAGCACTGTGATCTAAAAATATGCAGGGAATGATCCCAGTCTTTGGTACTGGTTGAGACCTGATTTGTGACCCAGGATGTTATCTATTCTGAAGAATGTTCCATGTACACTTGAGAAGAATATGTGTTCTGTTGCTTTAGGATGGAATGTTCTGAATATATCTGTGAAGTCCCTCTGGTCCAGTGTGTCATTCAAAGCCCTTATTTCTTTGTTGGTCTTCTGCTTAGATGATCTGTCCATTGTAGTTAAGGGGGTGTTCGAGTCCCCAACTATTGTATTATTATCGATGTGCTTCTTTAATTTTGTTATTAATTGGCTTATGTAATTGGCTTCTCCCATGTTAGGGGCATAAATACATATAATTGGTAATTTTCTTGTTGAATAGACCCTTTATTTATGATACAGTGTTTTTCCTCATCTCTTTTTACAGTCTTATATAAAACATATATAATGTTTTATTATGTTGTGTTAGTCACCATACAGTACATCATTAATTTTTGATGTAGTGTTCATGGTTTGCATATAACACCCCATGCTCCATGCAATACATGCCCTCCTTAATACCCATCACCAGGCTCACCCACCTCCCCACCCCTTCCCCTTTCTATTACCTGTAAAGTGACTGTTACTATATTTGTCTTTGTTCCTTTCTGATATATGTTAATTTGGGGCTCTTTCCTTAGAGGATCCCTTTTAATAGTTCTGGTAGGGCTGGTTTGCTGGTCACAAATTCTTTACGTTTCTGTTCGTCCTGGAAGATTTTTTTATCTGTCCTTCTATTTTGAATAACATCCTAGCTGGATAAAGTATTCTTGGCTGCATATTTTTCTCATTTAGCTCCCTGAATATATCATACCAGTCCTTTTTGGCCTCCTAGGTCTCTGTGGACAGGTCTGCTGCCAATCTCTGTTTCTCCCTTGTAGGTTACAAATCTCTTGCCCAGATCTGCTCTCAGGATTTTCTCTTTGTCTCTGAGGTTTGTAAGTTTCACTAGTATTTGTCAGGGTGTTGACCGTTTTTATTGATTTTGAGGGGCGTTCTCTCTGCCTCCTGGACTTTGATGCTTGCTCCCTTCCCGAGATTGGGAAGTTCTCCACTGGAATTTGCTTCAATATGCCTTGTGCTGTCTCTGTCTGTCTTTCCTCTTCTTGTGGGTTCCCAGTTATTCTAATACTGTTTCACTTTATGGCATCACTTATCTCTCGAATTCTCCCTTCTTGATCCAGTAGCAGTTTATCTCTCTTTTTCTCAGCTTCTTTATTCTCTATCATTTGGCCTTCTGTATCACTAATTCTCACTTTAACCTCATTTATCCTCGCAGTTAGAACCTCTATTTTTTATTGCATCTCATTAATAGCCTTTTTGATTTCGACTTGGTTAGATTTTAGTTCTTTTATTTCTCCAGAAAGGGATTCTCTAGTGATTTCTATTCTTTTCACTTTTTGCTTTTTTTCTGTCTTCTATGCTTTTTTCAAGTCTAGCTAGTATCTTTATAATCATTATATTATAATCAGAACTCTAGTTCTGACATATTACTTATGTCCATACTGATTAGGTCCCTGGCAGTCAGTACTGCCTCTAATTCTTTTTTTTTTTTTTTGAGGTGAATTTTTCTGTCTTGTCATTCTGTCCAGAGAAGAACAGATGAACAAGAGAACAGAATATTAAAATGGCAACAATAACCCCAGAAAAATATACACTAAACAAATCAGAAGAGACCCAAAACCAGGAGAAAAAAAAAAGAATATAATTAGACACATGAGCAGAATAGAGCAATACACTGGATTCTGTGTGTATCTTGGTCTCTTTTTTAGAAAGCTAGATCCCAAAATTGTAAAGAAGAAAATCTATGTGTACAAAAATAAAATCAACTACAGTGAAACGATAGAATGTAATGTAAAAATGGAAATTAAAAGACAAGAAAAAGCAAAAGAGGAAAAAAGACCCAAGAACAACAACAACAACAACAAAAAAAAAAAAAATGAAGGGATATAAACAAACAGGTGAACAGAACAGAGCAATACACTATCTCCTGAGTGTCTTTTGGTGAGTTTGTTAGAAGAAACCACATCTCAAAATTGTAAAGAAAGAAAAACTTATATATACAAAAATAAAACTAAGTACATTGAAAGGATAGAATGTAAAAAACAAAAATAATGGAAGAAAAAACAATAAAAAGGGAATGTGATCAGACAGGTGAATAGAACAGTCATATACAAGATTTTGGGTGTATTTTGGTCTGTTAGAAGAAACTGCATCCCAAAAATTGTAAAGAAAGAAAAAAAGTGTGTGTGTATATATATGTATATATGTATATGTATATATATGTGGATGATCAAATACAACGAAGGGATAGAATATAACTGTAAAAATGAAAATGAAGATGTAAAAAAAGAGTTGATAAAGTAAGAAATTGGTTGAAAAAGGAAAGGAAAGAAGTTAAAGTTGAAAGACTAAGAATCATGGGGAAAAAACATGCATTCTATATGCTGTATTCCCCTAGGGCTGGAGTTTTGCAATTCTCATTGATCTAGAAACTTGGTCTTGGCTGGATGTTCTTGCTGATCTTCTCGGGGAGGGGCCTATTGCATTGATTCTGAAGTGTCTTTTCCCCAGGCGAAATTGCACCATCCTTGCTGGGGGCCAGGCTAAGTTATCTGCTCCAGTTTGCTCTGAGTGCCTTTTATTCCCTAAAGGCTTTTGGTACACTTTTCAAAGATGAGAATGAAAATGACAACCTCCCAGTCCCTGGCCCCAGAGCCAGCCCTCTGGGCCCGACCTCTCAGGGAACCCTCAGATAAAACAATCAGTCACTCCTGTACCCCTGGCCTTCATTCGAAATCCCGGCCTGTGACCTAGTGTTTCTCTCTCAGGCACACAGCCCTGTTTGGAGTCTCCAAACCCTGTGGACTCCTTCCTCCTGGGTGAGGAAGATGGGGTCTTGCTAGTTCTGCTTGTTGGGCCCCTGCTCAGAGAGCAGTTGCTTGACTGTGCCGTAGATCAAGGTTATGGTAGCCCTGAGCTGAGAGCCCACAAGTGGGCTCACTCTGCAGCCACCTTCCCTATCCTGATCCCTGGGAGCTCTGCCACACTCAGGCACCCCCAGTCTCCCTGTGACCTTGAGGGATCCTGAGACCACACTGTCCCAGCTAGGTTCCACCCCCACTTAGCCACCTGAGCAGCATCCCTCACTGGAGCAAACTTCTAAAAGTTCCAATTTTGTGCTCTGCTGCTCTATCACTTGCTGGTCGCCAGCTGAGGTAGGCTCCCTTCCCTCCCCCTCCCCCCACAGTTAATCTTCCCACTATCGCCTGGGATTCACTTTTCCACACCTCCTGCCTTGCAGAAAGTGGTCGCTTTTCTTTTGTAGAGTTGCAGCTCTTCTTTTCTTAGATCTCTGGTTGAATTCGCAGGTGTTCAGAATGATTTGATAGCTATCTTGCTGAATTCCTGGGACCAGATGAAATTAAAGTCTCCTGCTCCTCCACCATCTTGGACTCCTGCCCCCATTTATCTTTTCTTCTAAGAGTTTTATAGTTTTAACTATTATATTTTGGGTTTTGATCCATTTTGAGTTAATTTTTTTTGTACTTGACATAAGGAAGTTTCTAACTCTATATTCTTTTTTTTTTTTTTTTTTTTTTGTCAGAGAGAGTGAGCACAGGCAGAGGCAGAGGGAGAAGCAGGCTTCCTGCCGAGCAAGGAGCCCGATGTGGGACTCGATCCCAGGACACTGGGATCATGACCTAAGCCGAAGGCAGCTGCTTAACCAACTGAGCCACCCAGGCATCCCCTAACTCTTTTGTATGCAACTATCCAGTTGTCCCAGCACCATTTATTGAAAAGACAGTTATTTTTCCATTGAATTGTCTTGACATCCTTTTTGAAAATCAAGTATCTATAAATGTAAGGATTTATTTCTAGAGTGAACTCTATTCCATTGGGCTACATGTCCATGCATTTATTTTTCTTAAAATCATTCTACAAAGATTTATTGAGTATCTTTATATGCCAAGCATTGCGTGACATGTGCATGTTACTTGCTTTTGGGAGCTTAGCTGTTCCTCTTTGAAGCCCAAGCCTTCTTGAAGAAACACATTCTAACAGGATCTTGCATCTCTTTCTCTTAATGAATATAAGGTGATTCCTTTCATAGCCATACCCATGGATGTCTCCATGTACATCTCTGATTTGTACACAGTCTTTTGGAAATTTGTTTCTCTGTTTCATAAATGTTCAGAAGTCTGAGTGTGGTTTAGGAGGCATGGAAGAATGAAAATTGGTCTGGGATAGTCCAGTGGACGTACTGAAGATGAGGTTAGTATTAGAGTGATAGGAAGATCTGCCACCATGATGAGGGCTCCTGGCAGGTATGGAATGGCCCACATGCAACTTGAAATGTCCAGGAAGTTGGTAAGTGTAATTGCTGCCAGCAGGAAGGCTGGAGAGAAACCACAGAGGAGTGAGGGTAAAGGAGCCTGCTGGTTTGGTACCCATAATTCTGCTTCCTGATTTTACTTTAGGAGTGGTTCCCTACAAGTATAAAGTTACAACAAGAAAATGACGCTTACAGATAATGGCTTATTGCTGGGTTTAAGATGACCTAAAGAAGGCAAGAGTTTTTTGTAATGGTGGTGGCTGGTTTCTTGTGATTGTGATTGTGGGAATTGAAAGGAGAAGCCAAAGAAATTTAAACTTAGCAGAATTTAATGATTTCCAAAAACTAAGGATTCCAGTGTTAAAACTTCTGCCAGTGCTTATTGTAATGCACAAGGTGAGAATGGTTTAATAAAGACCATAAGCTTTGATTATCATATGCTTATTGGCAAAATATTCGAGTGAATTTTAAAAGATAATTTAACCATTAGATAATACCTTGATATATATAGTACAGATAATACATATGATATGTAAGAGTTGCTAATGTTCATTGGATACAAATACAGTTGATTTCCCTTCTATAGGTGCCTATTCATTTTTGAAACCCATATTATAAAATGACCTTTCAGTGTCTAATTTTAGAGGTTAAGCAATGGTTTTGTTTTCTCTATATGATAAATGTTAAATATATTGCACTTGGCCAGTGATTTTGAAAGGCTTAAGAAAGGTACCTAGATCCATGTTATGCTGTTGCCATTAACAATATTGTTCTGGGGTGGAGGGAGGCAATATTAGTGTTTTGGAGGGGGAAAGTTGGGGTTTTGGGTTGTCTTTTATTTTTTTAGATTTTATTTATTTATTTATCAGAGAGAGAACACACACAAGCAGGAGGAGCAGCAGGCAGAGAGAGAAGCAGGCTCCCCACTGAGCAAGGAGCCTGATGCAGAACTCGATCCCAGGACCCTGGGATCATGACTAAGCCAAAGCTAGACACTTAACTGACTGAGCCATCCAGGCATCCCTGGAGGAAAAAAGTTTTTAATATTGACTGTACTGAAAGACATTTTATATAAAGTTTCAGTTGCTCAAGATGGTTTTATATCTTAACATTAAAATTAAATGTTTCAGAAAATGTATTACATGTTGAAACTTAGTACAATATACATTTATTTACCCACCCTAAAATTTCTTTCAGGAATC
Source organism: Mustela nivalis (assembly GCF_964662115.1). Taxonomy (NCBI): domain Eukaryota; kingdom Metazoa; phylum Chordata; class Mammalia; order Carnivora; family Mustelidae; genus Mustela; species Mustela nivalis. The sequence goes on from NC_139020.1 coordinate 118,095,840, forward strand.
GTTCCATCTTCTGTTGTCCTGACTTCCTTCCAGGTGATGTCAAGAGTTTTTCTGATATGGGCAGTAACACATAGTGTCAAAGAGGTGAGTGTTTACATTGACTAAAATAAAGTAATACCAAGAATGCTAGTCAATGCTAGTCAACATTTCTGTTTCTTGTGTGTGTTAGGGCTACAGATTGGAACTCTAGGTCATCACTGTAGCCCAAATGAAATGCATATTCGCTATGAGAATTGGATTACTGGTGGGGAAACGTACCCCAAATATGCAGTGTTGTTAAAGAGAAGAGTGGTTAAATGATAACGTCCTGCAGGCTTAGTTCCCATAGAGAGATTTGGACAATATGGATGTGGTCTGCACTTCAGTTATATTTTTGGGGTATCTTGTTTGTTTCAGTATACTGAACTGGACATCTGCATCCTTATAGTGGAACTGTTGGGGGAGTAGGGGGTATTAATTCAGTCCAGAGCAGTCCTCTTTATAGGACCAGGAGAAACAAACTTGTTTCCACCCCACCCACCAGGATTAATGGAATTCTCAAACGTGCTGACTCTAGTGGTTCTGGAAGGGAAGTGCTCTGCTGAGGGGTGTGGGATAGTACGGACCCCCAGCAGGCCCAGGGATACTGGGAAAAAGCCAGCAGTACTGTCAGTGTGAATCGACAACCACGCTTCATTTCCCAGTATGGGAGAAGGAGATTGTTTTCCTGTATGTTTTTTGCTTTTTAAAAGTCATTTATTTCTTGTTAATGTCACCTTGAGGTAGAGTACCTGTAGCCACCAGGAGGATTCATTTTTCAGTTTTTCTATCCCAGACATCAGCAGTATTGGAATCTGTGGGGCTCATGAAATGTGCTTATCCATTAGCATTATTCTAGTGTTTTCTTTGTCTTCTATTCTCCCAAAACCTCTGTCAAAACATTTTGTTTTTCAGAATTTATTTTGACAGTTTGATTTGAATTTCAGTGAGGTTTTTTCTTTTAACTTTTTATTGGCATATGATATACAAACAGAAGAACGCATGTGGCTAATAAGTTTTTAACTTATTTTATTTTATTTTAATTCCAGTGTAGTATAGTTAACATACAGTATTATATTATTTTCAAGTATACAATAATCTAGTGATTCAACCATGCTGTACATTACTCAGTGCTCATCCTGATAAGTTGTTCTTAATCCCCTTCACCTCTTTCACCCATCCCTTCTCTGATAACCATCTGTTCATCCGTTTGCTACAGTTAAGACTCTGTTTTCTGGTTTGTCCCTTTTTCCTTTGTTCATGTAATCATATACTTTTTAAAAAGTGATCTCATTGCTTTAAAGAATAAAGTTTTTTAAAAAGACACATAAATCCTTTTTGAAATTTTTTTATTTAAATTCAATTTAGTTAATGTATGGCATATTATAAGTTTCAAAGGTAGAATTTAGTGATTCATCAGCTGCATATAAAGGGACTGCTCATTAAATCAAATGCCCTCCTTAATGCCCATCACCGAATTATCCCATATCCCCACCCACTGCCCCTCCAGCAATCCTCAGTATGTTTCCTACAGGTCTATATAGTCCTATAGTCCTACAGTCTATAGCCCTGTAGTCTCTTATGGATTCCTTCCTCTCTGGTTTTTGTCTTATTTTATTTTTTCTTCCCTTCCCCTATGTTCATCTGTTTTGTTTCTTTAATTCCACATATGAGTGAAATCATGTGGTATTTGTCTTCTCTGACATATTTTGCTTAGCATAATACTCTCTAGTTCCATCCATATTGTTGCCCATGGCAAGGTTTCTTTTTTTTTGGTGGCTGAGTAATATTCATATATATACATATATATGTGTGTATATATATATGTCATATCTTCTTTTTCCATTCATCTGTTGATAGATATCTGGTCTCTTTCCATAGTTTGGCTATTGTGGACATTGCTGCTATAAACACGGAGGTGTATGTGCTCCTTTGAATCACTATTTTTGTATCCTTTAGATAAATACCCAGTAGTGCAATTGCTGGGTCATAGGGTAGCCCTATTTTCAACTTTATGAGGAATCTCCACACTGTTTTCCAGGGTGACTGCACCCGTTTGCATTCCCAGCAGCAGTGTAAGAGGGTTTCCCCTTTCTCCACATCCTTGCCAACATCTGTCATTTCTGACTTGTTAATTTTAGCCATTCTTACTGTTGTGAGGTGGTATCTCATAGTGGTTTTGATTTGTGTTTCCCTGATGCTGAGTGATATGGAACATTTTCTCATGTGTCTGTTGGCCATTTGTATATCTTCTTTGAAGAAATGTCTATTTGTGTCTTCTAGGCATGTATCCTAATGGGGCGAATTGCCCTTTTCTCACTCTTGTTTGTTTACGGAGTAAGGAAAAGTTACTTATACCATGTAAGCTCTCCATTTCAAAGTTCTACAAATCATCATTTTTAACCAGTATTTCTTCCTCCCTTACTTATGTATTTACATTATTTCCTTTTTCAGTACCAACTCATTAACTTCCTGATAGTCTCAAGTGATCTGAACTATTTTTCTGGTAGGAGCTCATTCATAGTCTTAAACAGGTAATAATGTAGTTTCAGGAATTAAATGTTAGGTACATGAAGACAGTATTGTCAGCTACAGGCTATGTGATTGCTTTGCCTAAATAATTAGATATTAATTGTTCAGGTGCTAATGCTTTACTGATAGATTATTTATGGCTTCTGATTTTTTTTCTCCACTCTTCTGCCTTAATGATCACTCTTTTCCTTTTCTGCTTCTGGCAGAGGGGGTAACAGGTAACTCTAAAATGCTTATAATTCATTTCAAGCAGTTTTGTTTGCCATATTACCAACATTTGCCATATTAGCAACATTTGCCAGGATTTCCTGGTTCTGTTTGCCATATTAGCAACATTTGCCAGGATTTCCTGAGCGATCATTAAGACTGTTTGGCTTAAAAGCTATTAACTGTGTGAATTACAGACAGGTACGGGGACCTAGCTATTGTCCTCAGTAACCATACTACCTGATAGATGCAGATTTGACCATTTCAGATGGTTCATATATAGTGTCCTATTTGAGCTCTGCAGTAAGTTGTGCACTTGTTATATTTGCATATTCCAAATTGTTTCTCTGCAACCAAACATACCTAGTTTCCACTATCATTGACATATCATTTTCTTAAAAATGCGGTGCAGTTAATTGTGTTGTCTTTCTGCCATCTCTTGGGTCCTCTTCCTTTCACATACACCCTACTAATTAGTTGACTTGCTCCTTTCTCACGTAATTAGGATTTAGTGTTTCTGCTGTTCAGGGATCATTGTTCTCTTTTCCTCGTTCCCCTTTTCTTTCATTATTTTGTTTGCAGTGTAGATGCCCTCCCAGCTCACCCCAGGTCATCGATAGCTAATGTGAAGAGCCGGTTGCTGTGGCATTTCAGAGGCCAGTCTGCTTTCTGTCACCTGGTCCTCAGTCCCTGCTCTTGGTCAAATCCTATTTTTCCTGCCTTAGAGTCTCATATTAGCTATAATTCACTTTGTTCTATATAACAGTACTTATGGCTTCCCTGCTAAACTTCCATTCTTCTGTTTCCTGAAACATCATTGAACTATCCTTATTTCCCTTATATTCAACTCTGTTTACTTTAACAGTGGGAACCACACAACTAACACATAAAGAAATTGATGTCAGAAATAACTGCTTTATAAAATATATCTCACTTTCTCATAGTAATGCTCAAATTCTTTTTTTTTTTTTTTTTTTTATTTGACAGAGATCACAAGTAGGCAGAGAGGCGGACAGAGAGAGAGGAAGGGAAGCAGGCTCCCCACTGAGCAGAGAGCCCAATGTGGGGCTCGATCCCAGGACCCTGGGATCATGACCTGAGCCGAAGGCAGAGGCTTTAATCCACTGAGCCACCCAGGCGCCCCAGTAATTTTCAAAGTCTTATTCTACTTTCATTCTCAGTTTGTTTTTACATCCTATTCTCCTCTAACTTGGTAAGAATTCTTCACATTTATAGCATTATATTTGGATATGGACTCTTTCTACCCCCTTTCTTTGGACTTCTCATATTTTCCATGCTCATTCCTTTTGTTTTTCTGTAATTGTACGTGGTGTCCTAAGGTGGGGCTTATATACCTTTTAAGACTAGATTTTACCTTTTTATATGTGAGATATATTTCCTTTTAACAGGCTTTATAGGACATATAGGACATGCACCTCACTGGTCATTTTAATTCTCTACCCATGGAATGATGGTCACATAAGTGTTGCCATGTACATCATAGAACCAGAAGGTGGCCAGATGGTTTTCTATTATGATATAAAAGGACTCACCCAACAGTTAGTGTGATATCTTGATTGGCAGGATATTAAAGAAATAATTGTGGTCTCTTCAATGAAAAGCTTTTCTTAACTAAGTATAGCAAATAACCTCATTTTTTTCCTTCTAAAGAGTGCATATGAGCATAGTAAAGCTTCTGACAAAAATGACAAGCTCGGGGTGGGAGGTAGGATGTAGGAATCAGCAATTCTAGCTGACCTCTTTCCTTTCCACTTTTCCTACCTGTGTCCCAGGCTTGAACTGGCTCCTTCTCCATCTCTTAGCCAGGCTGGCCACTGCTGCTGCCACATCAGACCACTAGGGGCTTTTTTTCCCCTCACACTGTATTTGAGTCTGTCCATTCTCTCCTCATTGAGCTGAAACAAGACTGGCATTTTTCAAAGTGAACTGCAGTGGAAAATGCTACCTTCTATCCCTCACTATAAACCCCCCTTCAAAAACACATGTGTTCATAGAGCATATATTCTTCTTTTGTTCAAAAGTAGCTATGCTGGTCCCCAGTTTCCTAGATACATAAATGAGCCACTGTCCCTTTTTCTGACCCAGCCCTCTTAGAAAAAGTCATCCAAATCCTTGTTGGAGTTCTCAATTGAAGATCACGATGTTCTGAGGAGAAATCCCTGGGCAGTAGTTGAGAAAGAAGTTGCTGGACTCTCACTGTGACTTTAGCCCAAGTGCACTGAATACCATCTACAGTCTACTAGTAATAGCTTGCATAAAATAAAGCTATACCCTGCTTGAGTGCTGAGTGCTGAGCCTTGTCTCCTTTCTTCCTCACCCTCTGCCACCAATGGAGAAAGGGATGTTTTCCTGCATTCTTCCAGAATGTTCTGTGAGTTCTCCTCCTTTTACCAGTCATCTGTTTCCCATCTCTTTTTGGCATGCTACTGGGCTTTGTGATACTTAATCTGCCATTCTTGTCAACTTCTCAGTGAGATGCTTACAACAAGCTTGCAATCAGTGTTTAAGAAAGTAACCTCCAGTTTTTTATCATTCTACTCATCTCTGTTTGATGCATTGCAGTTTACAGAAGGCTTTATTAAGATATATTATGATCATTCACTCTTGATAACTGTCCCTTGAGGTAGGTTGTAGCCTTCAGTTAGAGTTCAGAAACTAGAGAAGCAATGTGATTGTCACACATCCAAATAAGCAGAATTGGGAATGGACTTCTGATTCCAAAGTTTTCCCTCTATATCAGAGCTTCCTTCTCACCGTTTAAGTTGTGGTATGAACACAACCTTATTTTTGGGTGCTGACCATGCTTTCTTTATCCCAAATGGAGTGGAAAACCCCTGTCTCAGATGCAGGAACACATGTGTCTGAAGCAGTTCTAGCATGCCGCACACATGCTGAGCTAGGATTCTCAGACTGATCATCTCTCTGTATATGAAGTGTACGTATGAGCTGTGGGCTCTGGGCGCTCGTCAGAGGCACATTGCCCACTTGCTCCTCTGTTGTTTCTGTGCCCAGTAGCTCTGTGATGAGTCCCTCCAATTAACTAGCCTTTCTCCTTGAAAGTTCCAAGACTTTTTTTCTGTTGGGGCTTATGGATTATTTGGAATAGAATTACCCAGAAAGCTTATTTAAAAATGCCCATTCCAAGTCCCACCCCACACTTGATACAGACTTTCTGGGAGTGGAGCCAGAGAAGATCATTGTGAATAAGCTCCTCAGATAATTGTATGATCTAAGACACCGTATGTTGTGATGTAATTTTATTATTTTTTATTTTTTTGTGATGTAATTTTAATTGACCTTCTCTTTTCTTGATAATCCTTCATATTTCTACTTAATTTACTTGAAGCCTAACCAGCTCTCACCATTCTTTTCGAGTCCAAGAACCATAGTTTCATTCTTGAAGAATGAAAGCTTTAGGGTTCCCTCATACCACTAGAATAAAGGCGCTGTGGAGTTTCTGGACCTTTTTCCAAAGTACAGCGTCTGCTGAGCTGAGACTCATGCTCCTGTCAGAGAAAGCCTGGGAGGCGCACCTTGAAGGCAGAGGATGATCAGAAACCACAGCATTAAAGAAGCAGCAGTAACTTTTATTTGTTTGTTTTTAAGATAAAGGATAAGGAATGCAGCTGCTTCACTTTGGTGTGGGTCCTGGGAAGGGCTCTGTCCTCGGGCATGTGCTTCACTGTGCCTGGCCATAACCAGCAGGCAGATTGTTTAGGACGTCATTCTCACCTGAGGAGACTGTACAGACACTTCTCTTCCTGGGATTTGTCAAAAACTGTCACCTTCCTTGGTCAGTTTTATGTTCTAGGTAATTAGAACTCAGTATTCTAGAACCTGGAGGTTTAGTGCACATAACTCGTGTGAGGAGTTAATGAGAATCAACTTTGACGCTTACCCTGTAGCTTAGGGCAAAATAGCTCAATGTTCTAGGCCTTGTTTTTCTCATCTATAATGCGAATATCTGTCCTGCTTATGTCGTGGAGTTTTTGTGAAGATGAAGTGAGAAGGCTTATAGAGACACGGCAGCCTTCTTCAGAAATCAAGGTCTCTAGGGTGCAGCTTTTGCCGAGTAGCTTCTGAAAGCTGTTGTAAAGCAGTTTCACCTCAGAAGGAATGTTCCTTCTTTCAGGGATGAACAGTTTGCTTTTTCTTCCTCTCCTTTTCTCTTCTTTTTCACTCTTGCGGAAACTAAAATACTAAGTGAAGTGACACCCTCACTCCCACACTCCTCATCCAATTCTGGTTGCATCACAGGCTTTTCTTTTCTGCTGGCCTCACAGCATGCACGTGCCCTGTCACCTCTCGAGGTTTGGCTTTTCCTTTAGTGTTTCCTGTGGTGGCACATGCTTCTCGTCCCTAATGGCCATCTGTGAGCACAGTGTTTTTCCCTGAGGCAGGAAGGACACCCTCTCTCCCCATCCATCAGATGAGGAGCTCAGTGCTGTGTCGGGGGCACCATGTCCCCCCTCGGGTTCTGTACTTGGACCTGAAGCCATGCCACTCTGTCTTCTGGCACACCCTTACCATGGTGTTACTTCATCTTAGCAAAGGCCCTCAGGATACATTCAGCCTCTTTTGCCCCCTGGAATGTCAAATGTCTCAGATTCTCCACACAATTCCATCTATTCCCATACTTTCTATTTTAAATATTTCTGGAGGTGGATTTGCATCACCTTCACTTTTAAAATTAGCACTTCTCCTAAAGGTAGAAAACCTCAATATTTGATCATTAATCAGACACTGTCAAACTTGAGACAAGTCCCAGACAAAGGTGGCATACTGTATTGCCAATTCCACAGCTGTTCCTAATGGACACTTGAAGATAGTGGTACTTTCCTCATAGCTAGGTGGTTCATTCTGCCGTTGCCTATATTTAGCATAGGGGATTTGGGCAAAATCAGATTGCCTATTTTCCCCGCAGTGTATTTCTGTATCTTCCCAACATTTTCTTGAGCTATGTATAAAGATTTTTATTTCAAAATACTGAAAGATATTTAGATTTTTTATAAGTTCACTTCTGCCATCTCATGTTGTTTCTTTCTCCCATTGTCTTAGTGCTTTTGTAGCCCTTGAGAAACTCCATTGGGACTCATTTGTTCAAAATATAGTCTGGTGGTCCTGTTCTTTGATAATTAAGTCAGTTGTGTTAAAGCAAGAAACAATCAAGTATCTTAAACCATGTAAGCCAGAATTACCACCACTTCCTACAGAACATAGCCCCCTTTGTCAGTTAATCATTGACTAGGTACCAAGTTCAACAAAGTCAGGAATTTGGTTTCATTTGTCTTTAATGTTAATCTTTTTCTCCTCTGGGCTCTCCTCCCTGGGGTGACCCTGCCCCACAGACACCCCTACACTTGAAGCTTCTCAGGGCCTTTTCTTCTGCTCTCTTACCCCAAGGGCTAACTCTGACATCCACCATCCCCAGTTGTCAACTCTGGCATGAGAAGCAATAGTTACATTAGGGAAATGCCCCAAAAGCCTGCATGGTTGTTTTCATATTTTCAATGGGCGGCAGGGGAGTGGGGCGGGGGGGGGGGGGGGGTGCGGCAGTCTCACTCAAGGGAGGAGGAGCAAGGGCCAAACCTGCCCCAGCCTGACTCATTGCAGATCCATTGCCCTGGAGACGCCCAGTCCTTTCAGGCTTGAGCACTGCTGGTTTCTTCTTTTTCCTCTGCCCCAGACCTTCCAGATCTTAGGTTTTCTAGTGCATTTTATACTTCAGTTAGTCTTTTTATATATTATGCTAAAGTCTCCATTCCTCTTGTAACTGATGTTCTGGATGCATCAGTGGGGTCGACTACATTGCTCCTATTTTTTGATAGTGAAATTTTCTGACAAAGAAACTTACTGTTGGAATGCATCATCTTCAAGCATTAGACATTTCTATACTATCAGGTAGTATCTTAATCTATGTATTGCTGCTATTTACAAATCTAAGGAAGCCTGTTTAGAGCCAAATCTGGTTCCTTGCAGTCCTGAGATTAACAAGGATGCTTGACTCTTGGCATTAGGAAACTATCATGGAGGGGCACCTGGGTGGCTCAGTGGGTTAAGCCACTGCCTTCGGCTCAGGTCATGATCTCAGGGTCCTGGGATCGAGCCCCGCATCGGGCTCTCTGCTCGGCTGGGAGCCTGCTTCCCTTCCTCTCTCTCTGCCTGCCTCTCTGCCTACTTGTGATCTGTCTGTCAGATAAATAAATAAAACCAAAAAAAAAGTAAAAAAAAAAAAAAACTATCATGGAGAAGGAATGAGCATGAAGGAAGGAAAAGATGGATACCTTGGGTGTGAAATAGTCGTTTTCCAAATAAGACCATGAGATTTACAGGCTGGAGCTTACATGGTTTCAGCCTTGGTTACATGGCATCAATTCGAATTAAAGAATCACATGGCAAAGCAAAGCTCTGTGTCACGGAACTGTGCTGCTGAGATGTATTGTCAGGGGACAGTCACCAGGAACTGAATTCTGGTGTTCAAAACCGTTCTCATCCATGGTCTGAAAATGAAATGCAGTAAGGTGCTTATATAAGATTGTTTATTCCAAGCCAAATAAGGGAACTTTTGGGTACCAACATTTGTCTTTGAGGTATGTGCTCTTCCCCAGCACTGTCTAGTAGAACTTTCTGCAATGGTAGCAATGTTCCTGTCAGCACCATTCAGTACAGTAGCTACTAGCTATATGTGAACACATTGAACCCTTGAAATAAGGTTATTATGACCGAAAAACTAAATTTTAATTTCGTGTAATGTAATTGGAAATAGCTGCATGTTACTGGAGGTTGCCATATTAGTGTAGCTGTAGATGTTCAGTGTGATGTTATTTTGCCATTCTCTTGATTTCAGTCAATTGGGTTTTCATATATTTGATCTCATATGTGCATGACTGTGTGATCTTTTTACTTTTTTAATTTTTTTTCAATAGCCTCCACACCCAATGTGTGGCTTGAACTCATAATCCTGAGATTGAGAGTCACACACTCCACTGACCAATCCAGCCAGGTATCCCCAAGTGTGTGATTTTTTAAAAAATAGTTGAAAGAGATTTATACAGTGTAATTGGTATGCTGTGTCCTTTAGACCCAGGGATTTTTTTTTTTTTTTTTAACAAGCTTGAATGTTTACAAAAACCCTACCTGCAGATGTGGGAAATGGCGTGGATGGTATTCTCTGTTGCACAGAGAGCAGTTGATTAGCTGGTGAGGTGGAAGACCATGAGGGCCCAACCTGTCAGAGGCCTGCAACTTGGCCCCCGCAACAATGGATTCATCGTGATAGCATGTCCCAGGCTTGCCCTTTTTGAAAAGCATTTCACAAGCCTTTTCTATCCTTTTTGAGGCAAAAGGTGCCATAAAAGTACAGTCAACATTATTATCCCAATGAGCTCGAAGATTCTCATTGCACACTGTAAAAGTGAGATGATTGACTTGCATCGTGAGCATTGCTAAAATATGTCATCAAAGTCAAGGAAAGTTAAAAATTATTACCTATAAATTGCTTTTAAACAGGTGTATTCCACAGTACAATGAGTGGCATTTCTAAAGCATTGGTTAATATTCATTTGAAAACTTTCAATATGTGGGAGGAGAAACTATCTCTTAAATTACCTTCTCCTCTGCCAGATCGGTCTTTTATATACTGTAGCTTTTTCAGTATAACTTTATTTTTAAGCACGAATATGGAGTATGAGACAGTTTAATTAAAAATATATAAATTGATAAGATGTACAGTCAGCCTTCTGACAACTGGCCTGCATGGTGAATGCAGCGATAACTGGTCTCGTTGGGAATCTCAACAATGTTGGGGCAGCCTGAAGAACTCATCCCCAACTCCCTGTTCCTCTGAAATATAGATAAAATGTATTTTAGTTTCTTCAGGGAAGAGGGTTCAGTAATGTTTTATAGTTACTCATCTCCGGAAACCCTCGTCAAGCACCTCTCCTGACAAGCTGTGATGCATCACGAATAAAATAAAGCATATTACTAAGTTGTCTGCATTTTCCAGAAAGAGGACCCCTTTTCAAGTCTGAAGTGAAACCCTGGTGCACTTCGGGAATTTGTAAGATGTGACTTGATGTACATGTGCGGCTGTGTGTGGGTGCATGCCGAGAGTATGCTTTGCATTTTAGAAGTGGGTTTGGGGGAGAACTAATTATCAGACTTGGCGCATTAAAGACTTAACTTTTGTTTTCTTCAGATTGCCACCATAAATGTTTAACAAGAGGAGTTTGGGCATCTTCTCTTTTTTACCTTATTTTGCACTGGCAAAAAATTTACCAGAATAACCAAAAACTTGAAAAGTGTGCATCTCGTCTGCGTTCTGCATTTGGTGCTGGACTGTTAGGTCAGGTTTAAGGAATCTTGTTGAGGTCATTGCCTAAAAATTATGTTGTAAAAGCTAATCAAGCTAACCAAGTTTTTAAGTAATACTGTATAGTTTTTAAAACTCGAGCTTCTCAAAATGTGACCTTTGGGTAGCACTTTGTGACCTGTGCAGAAGCTGTGAGCTGGCAGCAGATGATTATCCCACAGGTGAGTTAGAAGAGAAAGTTCAAGAAGAACCCAGCAGCTGGAGGGTGTACATCTCACAAGAACAGAGGTACTCATTTCAGCTACAGCTAGTGATTGCCAAGTGGGTCCAGTGATAGGCAGTATGAATTTTTAAAGAAAAGGTAGAAATTATTTTTTTATGTGGAATCTACCAGCTTTAAAAACTGGCTCCGATATCTTTAAAGCACCATACAAGCCCGAACAGAACATCTACAATCCAGGGGATGGTATTCATAGTCTTGATTTTTATTTTCTGTCTTATTGAAGATTTTGCAATCATTAGACTGTTAGAGAACCCGAAGAACCATGCCGTTTCACAATATCTGTGACCAACCTCGTGTTCTTTTGAATGTCTTTTTAGGTTTCTGACAATGATTGGTCCTCTCCCCCAACCCCAAAGTGTTGAGCAGGCACATGGCACTTGAAAGTTTAGGGACAGACTCTGTGGGGCGGGTATGCCGCAGCCCTCCCCATGGAATCACAGGAACCTACCGCTGTGGTTCTAGACTGGATTAGACGTACAGGTTCCAGGTTGGGACTGCCTGTGACCCCATTCTGATGAGCCTCCATGCTTGAGTTGGGGTGAAGAAAATAGTTGCATGAAATAACGTACTCCTTGGGGGTGAGAGAATCAAACAGAATTCAGGAAGAATGCTGGGAAAGCCAGCTAGTACCTGGAGGTCCTCAGACATCCCAGAGATGGTAGAAGCATGTTAACCTTCAAGTAGAGAGAGGGATGGCATCTCTTAAGCAGCACCAAACCAAACAATGAAAAGCAAAACAACAACAAACATTGTCTTGGTAATTAAGCCAAAGAGGCTGCCACTAGGGACTCAGAGTCAGCTAGCATGGATAGTAGGAACTTAGTAAATATTTGTTGAATTGAATTTTTCTTATTGTGCAATAATAACAGCTGCTGTTTATTAAGTCACTAGCACTCCATTAAGCACTTTATATGCTTTTCTGATCCTACAATGACCATGCAAAGACAGATATTCTCCCCAGTTTCTATATGAGGGAACAGAGGCTCAGAGTGGGAAGTAGCTTATCTCAGGACAGGTAGCTCAGAAGTCTGAAGGTCTCTGATTTCCAGAGCCGTACTGATTAGAGAAGAGCCTGGTTAAGGAAACTACCACCTTCCCATCATGTCTTCTAGGAAACGGGCTGACCACATGGTAGCATTAGAGTTGGGTTCGTGGGGACATGTTAGCTTTCAGATCTGCATGTCTGACCTTGCCCTAAGTATAGCATTGATTGAGAGCATTGTGTGTTGACTGCATGCTTCTACGTCTTATTCATTGCATGTTCAGAAAAGTTGATTTCATGACCAAGAGTTGTTTTGGTAAGCCAAAAATTAATTGACTAGGCCATCATGCACACCAAAAAAGAGTGCTTAGTTGTTGTGTTGTAATGGAAAGAATTTTTTAACCAGTCTCCTTGTAACTGTAGGTTTAAAAAAACCTATGTGGATGCACATTTTTCTCTCCTTTAAATGGGAAAGAATATTAATATTTCTTTATAATGTAACTCACATTTTCCATAAAAAAGAAATAGTATTTTCTGGTTTGTTTACTCTATACCCTATAAAGGATTTTTAACAGATGCTATGCATGAAGGACACTTTACACATGAATTGTCATGTGAATAAGGCTAATACTGATTCAAACTATTTTTTTAAACCACCACATGTCAATATTTATTACATTTCAATTTTTTTCTTATCAAGGACAAAATTCCTTTAAGTAGATAACTAAATGAGTTCTATTTTTGTTCAAAAACTTAATAAAATTATGAAAAAGACCAGGATTATTGTCAGAACTATCCTCTTCTCCAGCCCAAGTTCTCAGCTGACATCATCAATCAGGCAACAGCCCTGTGACCCTTGGCCTGACTCTCTCCTGCCCTCCTCATCCAAGGCTGTTCCAGCCAAGCCAGAGAACACGAAGGCCTGGACTACAGATGGGTTGCCATTCATTCTTAATCACTCAACAAATATTCAGTATCTTCTACACTTTGGCCATTGCATGAAGCACTAGTATACATGAGAGAAGGGAAATCATGGGTCCTGTCCTCACAGTGCTTCTAGCGTAGTCCATGAGCAGAACTGAGCCAACAGCAGTACCATAGAGTGGGATAGCCAGCTGGTAAGGCAGAGGAGGGTGCTGCTAGGATCACATGGTGACTTAGCTGTTCCAGTATCCTCAGCCCAGTTGTTTCTCTTTATGGGGTAGTCCTGGGGACTCTGGGAATGTATACATAGTGCTTAGAACAGTGTGTGGTACTTAGGAAGTACTCAATAAATATTAGCTATATATTCTGTATAATGTAATCTTATCAAAAAATTTTAGTGACAAAGTTCTGTGCGCTATTTTGAATTATTTTCCATGTCCTGAGGTTCAAAACAGATATAATTGACTTTTCACAAAAAATTTTTTTATACTTATTAAAATAGTTTTAGTTAGCTGATAAAAATATACACATAATTACTTTGATCATACTTAAGGAATAATTAGCCCTGCAAATGGGAGTTATCATTATCTTAATCATCATTATTATCCTAATCTAAAGCATTTCTTAGAAATTAGATTTTGGGGTCACCTGGGTGGTTCTGTCAGTTAAGCGCCCAACTCCTGGTTTCAGCTCAGGTCATGATCTCAGGGTCATGAGCTCGAGCCTCGAGTCGTGCTCTGTGCTTAGCGAGGGGTCTGCTTGAGATTCTCTCTCTCCCTCTCCCCTGCCCCCCTGCACACATGAACACATACTTTTTCTCTCTCAAGTCTTAAAAATTAGATTTTGCCTTTTAATTAAAGCTAACCCCTCTTCAAAGCAAGTTTGTGGACCTGCCCTCAGCGTATTTACTATCTAAGATAATATCAATTGAGAGGCAGCATTAAATCTATTATTCCTTCACAAGTTACCATCTGTCAGTGTGCTCTGATTTATATGCTTTATTGTAATTGTTCTTGTATCTTTTTTGTGGTTATACAGCCTGCCTCTCCAGCAGATTCAGAGGCTTCATATCAGAAACAGTGTATCTAGAAACTAAGTGATAATTGTATTTGCTCCTAATTATGGCCCCAGAAAAGTACAGAAACTCTCAGATTCCCCACTTACTGGCATTTTACTGCACTTGTTCCATTACCTTCTCTTCTATATTTATATACCCATTATCATCCATCCTTTTCTGAACCTTGAAAACAAGCTGTACTTGCTGTTACTCAAGTTCATGTTGCAGACATTCTCCTCCATCACCTGCCATTGAGGTGATGATTTCCTATAACCTCCCAGTCAAGAAACCAGCATTTGACACAATACTGCCACCTTGTCTACAGGGCCCATTCAGAGTTCACTAGTTGCCCAAACACTTTTTTTTTTCTATTCTGGGATGGCAAACATTTACTAAGTATATCTGTGCTCCAGGTATTGTGCTAAGGATTGTGCTAGGATACTCAGGAAAAGGAAGAAATATGTTGCTGTGTTATTCCTTCTACATACATGTTACATTTAGTTGTCAGGTCTGTTAAGACACATCAGTCTGGGAGAGCTTGATAGTCTTGTTCTGTCTCTAAATCCTTGACAGTTTTAAAGAGTATAGGCCTTAATTTCTGTAGGGTGACCCTCAACCCAAATCCATCTAGTGTTCCCCCATAACCAGCTCAAGTCATGTACGTTACTACAGAAACGGTGCCATGCTCACGCATCACGTGAGGTGGCAGTGCCATGACAGCCCATCCTATCCCAGTGATGTTGACCCCGATCACCTGCTCCTGGTGGTGTCTGACAACTTTCCCCACCTTCAAGTCACTGTCTTCCCTTTCTTGGTTAGTATTTTGTGGGCATGACTCCCACCTGTGTTAGCCACCTCTGTGGTTGTTACTAGATGATGACCCCTGTATTTCTGTTACCTACTTTACATATATTGGGTAGCTTCCTACTATAAGGAGTACCTTTCCTTTTCTCCCATTTATTTATTTATTTATTCATTCATTCATTCATTCATTTCATTTCTATAAGTTTGAACTCATGAGTTCCCATGCCATTCAGTGGATCGTAATCTGTTACTTACTTTGATGTGAAAATCGTCCAATTTGGCCTGGGGGAACCCTTTCCACTTGCTCTTCAGATGTGTCTCCCTCATTCACTGAGCATCCCTCTACTTTCTGACAAAAAAAATTTCCAGACTTACCTTAAACTTCCCCAGTCCCATTCCTGGAATCAGCCATTTTGCCATTTTGCCAAGGAGCTCTGGTTCTTTTTAGTTGGAGAAGGTATTTAGGAACCAAGAACTGGGTGGCTGAGGTGCTTTATGCTACTGGCATGTTAATGCTTCTAGGTCCTCTCAGTCGAGAAAGCTAGGAGATACATGCGCACACACACTTACATATTATACATGCATATATACTCATATACATGTACATCTAAAAGTATTTGTATAGCTCTGTGTGGATATGTCTGTATGTATGTTTAATTATGAGTTCATACCGGTTCCTCAAGTTATAGTCCAACACCTTAGTGTTCTTTCTCACATCCTCCTTCCATGTTTGTAAATATCTCTCCAGAAATAAGAAGCCCATTTTTCTTTTTAGCATACTGATTTCATTGCTCAGTGTACTCACTCATTTCATGTAAATGATTTCCCAACCACACTCATCGTCTCTTCTACCCATCACCTCTTATCTCTCCCTCACCTCCCGATCCTTGGTTGTCCAGACTCTGGTTCACCTGTCTGCAGCCCCTCAACCTTCCCTCTTTTGTCCATTTATTTGGCCTCCAGGCCCACTGGTCTTCATGTCCACGTCGCTTCCTATCCCAGCCTCCATGCTGACTCCTCCATTGAGGGGAAAGGAAAGAGACTCTTAACTGAATTTTAATGCCTATCCAGAGACAAACTTGAAATGATTGGGATGATTGCTTCTCTGGAAAACCAGAGGCTTGTCCCATTAGGTATTCCATTTTTTCTTTTTTCTCATTTTCTTTTTAATCTTTGTTTTAATGAGTTTGTTTTCATTTTGAATTCAAATCGTATTTTCTAGTTTTATTCCTGCAGAGAACAGAAAAGAGAAACAAACTTTTGAGATAGATTTTAGGGGTCTTGGCAATGTTAAACCCAGGAAGTAAAACAGGGCTAAAACAAAATAAGCAGTGAAGAATATTAGCAAAGCAAGGCTCAGGGAAGAAGATTCACACTAACTGTAGGGAATTCATTAGGGTTTGTTTCAAGTTCTTATGTTGGTTTCTGTCTTAAGTCAGCTGATTCATGACTGAGTTCCTTTCATAGAAATATTCAAGATCTCTCTGGACAGCAGTGATCTAGAATTTTTCACACTTTACTCAGTCCTTTTCAGTGGGCCCATTCCACTCAGTTCCTTCAGTGTCTCCTCTTCAGAGGTAAGCAACATTTTTTGGAAAATTTAGTAGCTTGCTTGATATTAGGAAATTTTCACATTCACCTTATCTGTTCTTGGCTCTGTATATGGGTTCCTTTGAAAAGCTCTCTTCATTTCATAAGAGAGGTGTTCTCCCCACAACAGTAGTGTGTGTGTGGGTGTGTATGTGTGTGTACTCTTCAGAATTTAGGGGCACAGACCTGGGTTCAATTTCTAGAAGTCTCATTTGCCTTCTCTGTAAAATGGAGATTTAATGAGGCAATATATGTAAAAACATGCTTGGTATACATTAGGAGTTCAGTAACTATTGAGTATAATTATTTTTACTGCTATTGTCACCAAAATTATTAAAAACTTATTATTCAGGGGTGCCTGGGTGGCTTAGCCGGTTAAGCATCTGCCTTCAGCTTAGGTCATGATCTTAAGGATATGAAATCAAGCCCCACATTGGTGTCCCTGCTCAGCAGGGAGTCTGCTTGTCCCTCTCCCTCTGCCCCTTACCTCCACTCATGCTGTCTCTCAAAAAAATCGATAAATTCTTTTTTTAAAAAGGATTATTTTTTTAAGCAGTTAAAAATGGTTCAAGGACCTGACTAGACATTAATGAAGAGAAGATATACAAATAACCCAATAAGCAGATGGAAAAAATGCTCAACACCAATAACCACTGAGGACTATGTTTCAAAGGCACAGTGAGATACCACTTCATACCAGGATGACTGCGATAACTTTCAAAAAAAAAAAAAAAAAAGGAAAGAAAGAAAGAAAATGACCAGTGTTGATAAAGATAGGGAGAATTGGAACTCCTATGCACTGTTGCTGGGAATATAAGACGGTGTAGCCACTGTGGAAAGTTTAGCAATTCCTCAAAAAGTTAAATACAGGATTACCATATGACCCAGCAGTTCCACTCCTAGGTACATGCCCAAAAGAACAAAAAACAAGGTACTCTGATGTACACCCATGTTCATAGCAACATTATTCACAGTAGCCAAAAAGTGGAAATAACCCAAATGTCCACCAGCAATTGAATGAATAAGTAAAGTATAATGTACATAAACAATGGAATATTATTCATCTTTTAAAAGGGAAGAAATTCTGTGGGGCCTCTGGGTGGCTCAGTCGGTTAAACAACCAACTCTTGATTTTAACTCAATCATGATCTTGGAGTCATGAGATGGAGCCCTGTGTTGGCCTCTGTGCTGGGTGTGATGCCTGCCCAAGAGTCTCACTCTCCCTCTGCCCCTCCCAACCCCATGCTCACTCACTCTCTCTTTCTCTCCCTCTCTAAAAAAGAATTTTAAGAAAATGGAAAAAATTCTGGTACATACCACAACATGGATGAAACTTGAAGTTATTATGTTAGATAAGCCAGACAAAGGAGGACACATATTGTATGAGTCCCCTTAAATGAGGTACCTAGAATAAGCAAATTCTTAAAGGCAGAAAGTAGACTAGTGGTTACCAGGGACTAGAGGGGGGAAATGGGATTAATACTTATTGGGTATGCTGTTTAGGATGATGAAAAGTGCTTGGAATGGATAGTGGCAATGGTCATACAACCTTGTAAGTGTACTTAATGCCACTGAATTATATAATCTAAAATGGTTAAAGTAGTAAGTTTTATGTTATATGTATTTTACCACCGATGAAAAAAAGAGATTACTGAGGTGTAAGATGGCATAACATGAAAAACGGGCTTATGTGTACTTTTTTCATAGTGTCCACTGGTTAGAGATATATTAATCCCCTCCCCTGACACCCACACACAGTCTGTCCAAAGAAAACTGAAGAATGACTTTTGTTGAGATAAATAGGTCACAGGAAGGGAAAGTTGGGAGGGTGGCAGTCAAAATGAACCTAGAACAGGTGTTGGCCTGTGGGCCAAATCTAGCCTGTAATTTGTAATGGTTCTTATGTTTTTAAAGGGTACAAATTATAAAACAACAAAGATGAATACATGACAAAGACTACATGTGACATCAGAGCCCGAGATATTTGTTACTTAGTCTTTTACAGAAAAAGTTTGTCAACACCTGGTTGGGAACTTTGCTGTGGCCTGAATTGTGCTCCCCCCAAAAATTCATGTGCTGAAGCCCTACCCCGTAGTGTTGCCGTATTTGGGGATGGGGCCTGTGGGAGGTACTTAGATTTAGATGAGGTCGTGAGGGTGGGATCCTCATGAGGAGACTGGTGTCCCTACAAGAAGAGAACCCCAGAGAGCTCTCCCCTCTCGTCCCTGCCTGGGAAAACTTGGTGCTCACATTTCTGTTGTTTAAGCCGCCAGTCTCCGCAGTCTCCCATTTTATTTCGGCAGTCAGAGCAGACTTAAGACAAACATACTCTTCAAGATCTGCCAAGAACCAACTCTACTCCTCAGCTCTTAAATTTTACCAAAATCTCCTCTCTTCACAAATGAAGGGGGTATTAAGAAGAGGAAGGAACACTTACCATAAAGCATGATAAGGGTATTTCTTTGAAATAACCAGAGTGGTGAGCAGTGGGTTCCAGAATGCTAAGAAGAATAGGGGTTCTACAATAGTGATTTTTCTCCGTGGCACCATCTGTTTTTCTTTGAGTGTAATAAAAGTGACAGCTTTTCATGTACTGATACTCCCTGAGCCTTTTAAAGTCAAACATATGATGCTATTTGTGTGTAAAGGTTTTTCTCTTGCACCCATTTGTTTCTCCAGCTTGAATTTCTATGTAAACTCGCTTGGCTAAATTACACAAGCCGCCCACACCCAGTGCTGCCTCCCTCGCTGTGGAGCCGGACGGAAACCCGCCTCCTGCAGCCTGGAGGGTCCAGTACTCTGCTCACTGACTGCACGGGGCAGAGGAAGGTTTCCAAACAGGCAGAGCTGCCCCATACCCACCTTTGAAACAGGGCCTGGGGACACTTTTGGCAACCCTTTGTCCCTCTCTTTTCTTTTGTAAACCTTGATAATCCCCTTTTATTTCTTTACTCCCCTCCCCACCACTTTTGCCCCAAATGCCCCCTTTTCTCTTAAAAGGCAATAATATAATTTAAGGTAAACATGGCGGGGGGCGGGGGACTGGCTGGCTCAGTTGGTAGATTGTGAAACTCTTGATTTCAGGGTCATGACTTTAAGACCCTGTTAGACATAGAGATTAAAGATTTTTAAATAAACATATTCTTTTAAACAACTTTATGGAGGTATAATTTACACACCATCAAATTCACTCTTTTAGGTGTACAATTCAATGCTGTTTAGTAAATTTACCAAGTTGTGTAACCGTCACACACACAAAAAAACTGTAATCCAGTTTTAGAGCATTTCTGTCACCTCAGTGTGGTCCTCATGCCTTTTAAAGTTCATTCCCACTCCCAGCCCCTGGCAACCAGTAATCTTTCTCTTTCTAGAGTTGCCTTCTCTGGACGTTTGACATGAATGAAATCATTTGCAGTTGGCATCTCTCAGTTGGCATCTTTCAGTATCACGTTTTTGAAGTTCATGTGTGCTGTGGCATGTATCAGTATCTCTTTCCTTTGTGTGGCCAAATAGTATTGCATTATATGGATTATGTTACTTTTTTTTTGTTTATCCATTTACCCGTTGCAGCACATTTGGTTGGTTTTTACTTTTCGGCTGTTCTGGGTAATGCTGTGTGACCATTTGTCAGCACATCTTTGTGCGGTCATATTAAACCTTCTAGTCTTGATAATGAAATTCTTTGTTTCTAGTTCCTAATTCAAAAAGTAGCTGGGTTGAACTTTTTTTAAGATTTTATTTATCCATCTGAGAGAGAGAGAGAAAACTCACACGGAGAGCGGGGAAAGGGCAAGGGAGAAACCGGCTTCCTGCTGAGCAGGAAGCTGGAGCAGGAAGCCCTGTGTGAGGGTTCAGCTCGGAGGAGGGGCGTGATCGCAGGACCCTGAGATCATGAGCTGAGCCAAACACTTAACTGTCTGAGCCACCTGGGTGCCCCTGGGTTGATTGAGCTTTTTATAATCTAGGCCTTAGCCCCTCCAAGGCTAAACTGGCTAGTTTTTCTTCATCTTTTTTTTTTTTTTTTTAAAGCCTCATTGATCCTTTTTCTCTGAGTCACTGGCCCTTAATAGAAAGGAAGCTCCCCACTTGTTAGAAAAATGGTTCCGACTCCTGCTTTCAAAAAAATAAAAAGGAAAGAAAGAAAAAGCAAATAGAAGGTATCATTCAAGTTAAGGGACACAGACCCCGCACTTGCCTTGTGTACAAACCTGTTTCAGGCCAAGAGAGCCAGCCAGCAGGAGCCCAGGAGCCCTGAAGACCTTACGGTCAGTGAGTGAAGCGCCAGGGAACTATGGCTGTGGTATACTGTCAGCAGGCAATAACAAAGGGAGGTCTTAAAGTTATTCTCTCTTCTCTCATCTTCTTTGATAAAGGAAAATTATTTTTAAGAAGTACTATTTAAAGGCTCTACCCATTTTTTTTTCCAACCAAAAAAATTTCCACTTATGCAAGGAAGTTCCTTTCAGCCAGAGTTTCGTGCCTTTCCCACGTACAAGTTATAAGCACACCCGTCTCCAAAGAGCAGCAGCTGAAAGCGCTCGGCAGCCACTGGCCAGGGCAGCCTTCTACCCTTCATAGCATTTTCTCCTGAGCAGTCTCACTTCGGCTGTGTCCAGGGTCTGAGAGCACACGGGTTCATGCAGTGGCCTATTTTGTTAGTCATTTGGTTTGTTGCCGGGTTCTTATTTCAGACCACGTATTCTACTCCTGTTAAGTCTGCCATTAGTCTTGTGTCTGTATGCCTCTTGCACACAACATTCATTTACATATTTTGAAATATTTACCCTCTTGTCCATAGTAAGCTCGCTAGTTCAGGGGTTCTTATAACCTGCTTCAGTCCCTGGATGGGATCTAATCCACTTGGAGTGGAATCATTGGGATGAGACTGTTAATGTGGCCAAATACTGGTAGGTTGCTTGGTCGGTCGGTCGGTCATCTGAACAACCACCTGCACGCTGTTGGCACGGATAAAGTTGTAGTTCACCAGAAACTCATCTCTAGGTGTCATAAGCTAGGTCTTCCCCATTCTTTACCAGAATCGTTTTGTTGTTGCTGAATCATATTATAATTTGCAGTTAACCTTGTTAAATTTTATCTTCCTGGTTTTTTTATTGTGGTAAAACACAGATAACAAAATTTACCATTGTAGCCATTTTTAAGTGTATGGTTCAAGGGCAGTAAGTACATTCCCATGGTTGTACAATCATCACCACTCTCTGTCTCCAGAGCATTTTTCATCTTCCCAAAGCAAAAGTCTATACCCATTAAACACTATTCCCTATTTCCTCCCACCCTCCACCCCCTGGCAACCTTCTGCTTCTGCTTCCTGTCTCCCTGAATTTGACTACTCTGGGTAATGTAGGAGTGATATTGTATAGTATTTATCCTTTTGTGACCAGCTTACTTCACTAAGCAGATTGTGTTCAAGGTTCATCCATGTTGTAGCATGTGTCAGAATTCCTTTACTGTTTAAGGCTAATACTCCTTTGCGCATATATATATATATATATATACACACACACACACATTTTGTTTATGGATTCATCTGATGATGTGCATTTGGTCTGTTTCCACCTTTAGGCTGTTGTGAATAACACTCCTGTGAACACAGGTGTACAAATATACATTTGAGTCTCATTGATCTTACTAGCTTCAGCTCATTACATTCTGCCCCTGTTTTGTGTCATTGGGTAATTATCTGCAAATCAGATGAGCTTGATCTCCAACTGTTACCCAAGTCCCTTGTTTTTGTCGTTGTTGTTTAAGGAGGCTCCACACCCAGTTTGGAACCCAGTGTGGGGCTTGAACTCATGACCCTGAGATTAAGACCTGAGCTGAAATCAAGAGTTGGACACTTAACTGACTGAGCTATCCAACCGCCCCTTTCCAAGTCCCTTAATAACAGTGTTTTATTTCCTATTGATCTGAAGATACCATTTATAAAATGGCCATTTCCCCCATTCTGTCTTTTTAAAATTGTAACTTGGTCTTCACAGCTGGGCTCTGGAAGCAGCTGCTTTCACAAATTCAGCCTGAGTCTGAGCTTTTATAGTTCTTTTGGTTCAAGTCTAACTTGGGTGTCAGGGGAAATGAGTCCGATTAGGCTGGATCAAAGTACGAGGTTTGAGGGGGGTTTGTTACTTGTCCTTCTGCAGGCCGCTTAAGACTACACAGAAACTAATATCAGGTATCAAAAGCAGGAACTTAGTCTTGGGGTGACCTGCTGCGAATTGAATTTGTTTGTTCCACAAACATTTATTGAGCTCCTACTTGTAAAAAACACAAAGTGCTTTTGGGAATCAGAAGATGAATAAAACCCACTCCCTGCTTTCAAGGTGATTAGAATGCAAAATATTGGAAGAACTTTCTATTGCAACCCAGAGATCTGTAAGCAAGGCTTCATCCCATAACTGTAAAACACACCTCCTTAAGATAAAGAGGATTATAAAATACATCAAAAAGCAAAATGTGCTCTGAAATTATGTTTTGATATAGATGGATTTTAAGCAAGGATTTGGGGACAGACTGAAAAATGAAACATAAAAGCTTCAGAGGTGTTTAGGTTTTACTTTGGCTAATATGAGAGCACCAGGAAAGCAAAAAGTACTCTTGCTCTTGACAGTGTAAAATTCTTATTATTTTTAGGGATTAGTAACTATGCATTTATGAAATTCTTTGTCAGAGCAATTTAGTTAATAGGTATGTAAATGACTAGTTATTTTATTGTGTAGGTGGATCGCTCCATGTACACTTTCTGAGGAAGAATGTAAGTGTTAAAAACTATTCACGTTGCAAATGCAAAGAAGAAAAGTTAAAGTTAGAATGCTGTATCTTTGTTGTATTAGGCATTAGGAATGAGACAGATCCATCTTGTCAATCTGTTCGGTTCACTCAGTAGAATTTCTCAGTCACATCCGGCTCTCTAACTGCCTGTTTCAGATACAAGAAAACATGAGTGAATTGGTTGCAAGGTAGTTTCTTGTTACTGGTCTTCAAGCCTGGACCCAGGATCATTATAAACCTGGTTGGGGGGCTGGTGGAGGCACTGAAAGCATATGCCAGGGCAGCCGAGGTACATTTCCATGTGAGATTTGCAGTCCAAGGCATCTAATGAGAATGGCCCCAAAAAACCACCGGGGGCGGGGGGGTGCTGTTTTAAAGTTCATTGCATTTTCAACATTAAAGGGATTCAGAGGAATTTGGAAAGTCCAGAGCCCTTCTGGCTTTAGCCACCTCTGGTGATCAGCATGGAAGATTCTATAATTTTTAGACTGCCTTTCAGGTGGTCTCTGGCTCTTTGCTCACTTGGAATTCGTCCTGCCTAGTGAATGAGCCTTGTCTTCAGTTGCGTTTCAATCACTACATTCCCCTTCTTTGAAATTTCCTTAGATTCTTAGTTGTCATGCAAATCAAATTAAAATTCTTCTTAATAGACCCCCAGCTTCCTACCAATTTGCCCTTCTACCTTCTTTAACTAGTCTTGGCTCCCACTAACATCAGTCCACATTCTCCACAGGAGGCCCAGAGACAAAACTCACACTCATCTGTGTTTTTTCCTGTGGCCTATAGCTCATGGAATTCCTGTTTCTTCCTCTCTGACTCATATGAGTAAGCTGAGTTCTTCTCACTTGCCCCTAATCACGTGGCTCTACACGATTGCTGTCATAGGCACGTGTTCCTGGCAAGCTCCCCCTGGCCTGTGGCCACAGGTGATCAGACCAGGGCTGTGTCCACTTGCTCAACTGCTCGGCTCTGCAAGGGAGCAGGGGGCTGGCGCTGCACTGGGAGTGCTTCTTTCTTAAAATGTTTTATGTGTTTGCTTTTGCTTTTGTTTTCCTTCTCCTTCAGGTGCAGAGTGAAGACAGTGTCCTTCTGTATGTTATTGCCTGGACAGTGACAGAAATTATCCGTTACTCCTTTTATACTTTCAGTCTATTAAACCATCTGCCTTACCTCATCAAATGGGCCAGGTAAAGTACATGGGATGAAGAATAACTTTTGAAAAGACCCATCACTGTATTTGTCCTTTATTGCTAAATATTGCCCTCCCAGCTCCTAAAAATAAAGTTGTATGATGTCAAATACATACATATATATATATATATATATATATATATATATATATATATATGTTTTTTTTTTAATTGTATGAGACAAGAGTTGGGATTGGTGATATGAGACTGGTCTGTGAATTTCATCAGGATAAGGGATGCTACTTAATTTTGATTAATAGAAACACTGTTTTAAGTTTGATATCCTTGTTATTTTTATTGGATCAATTATTTTCATTTAAATTATTCAGTAGAGATTTGATAAAAACATTCCTTTTTTGTTCATAGCAAATTTTATTGATGAGCTCCTGCCATTGTGTTTTTTGGACCAAGTCCAATTCTCCTAATCTCAGTTTTGCCAACAAGCTATGACTCTTAATTTTTAATTAATAACCAATGTTACATGCACTTTTATCTTGTTAGCAATTTTATTTGGCTTTGATAATTTTTACCAGTAATATTCGTTATTAATTGGGAAAAAGACTGACAGTTCATCTCTTTATCTGAGCTAATTCATAAAATAGTTGTGAGCAGTTTTCTGAGTTGGTGTGGACTATAGGGATAGTGACAAAGCAAAAGGATCAGAATTGTCCTTAGGCCCCAAATGTCTCATTTCCTAGAAGGAAAATGGTAGTTCCTAGACAACTTAGGAGTTTGATGATTTAGTTAGAGACATAAACCAATTGCTTCCAACATTTCAAGTGTGTAAACTCCTTTTTTTTTCTTTTCCCAGTGCATAGTTTTATTAGGAAAAGGAAGAATGGGAAGAGATGGCAGTTAGTAACTCACCAACCTGGGCAGGCATTGTGGGAGCTGTCTGCTCTGTTACAGGGAGAGTTTGCTGGCCAATCCCTGATCTTAACAGTGGAGAATGATTCTTTTTCCATGGTTGTCCACAGCCTATGGAAGACTCTTCCTCTTTAGCATAGTTGAAGTTGGCAGCGGGGAACATTGCAAACATGGCTTCCGCTTTTTGTCACTGATTTCTCAGCGCAACTTCTATGCCTAGAAATTTGCTCATTGTCAGCCACAAATAGCCAGAGCCCCTTTAAAATTTGAGCTGATGGTTTCTTCAGCAGTACTTACACCCCAGAATGATAGTTAGTTCCATAGGATGAACTCTTCTCTGCATTCTTTTTAAAACATAGAGAACTCCTTTTTGAAGTGAAAAAAAAAAAAATGATTTGGATTCTCCTATGTGATAGTTATTGTAAGGGTTTTTATTATTGAAAAATTACGTAATGACCAAAACCTATTGTGAATTTTTTAAGGTTTTAAAAATTGGCATGTATTTCCTTTTTTACAATGATATGTATAGACATTTGACTAATGGTAGCTGTAGAAGCACACTCGCTGTGCTCTCCTTCTCAGTCCACAGACCAGACGTGGTGTGCTTTGTAGGGGTTCGTGGACACATGCTTTAACACCTCCCCCACCAACTCCCTGCAAACCCCTCACCCCCACAGGGCAGGGCCCTTCTATAAACCATGACTCGGTGCCCCTCCTTTACCAATGATTGGCATCTTCTTTATTACCTTAGGGAGTTGTATTGGATGTTGTTTATTTAGTTGGACCAAATTTTGAGGCTGACCAAAGACATTTATTTTATTTTAGAACATTCAGAGACATACCTGCTATAGGCCCTTTTTAAAAACTGGCTTGTAAAACCTGAATTTAAACCATGGGTAAACAGGGGCATCTGGCTGGCTCAGTCGGTAGAGCTTACTTAGGTCATGAGTTCAAGCCCCATGTTGGACATGGAACATGCTTTAAAAAGAAAGAAACAAACAAACAGTGGTTAAACAGTAAAATGTAGCAACAGTAGCTTCCTGAAAGACCAGTATTGATCAGAGAGGTGTGAATGCATCTTTCTACTAATGCTGGCTTCGAGCCTCAGTCATGAATATTTTGTTTTGTTTTAGGTACACACTTTTCATTGTGCTGTACCCAATGGGAGTGTCGGGAGAACTGCTCACAATATATGCCGCTTTGCCCTTTGTCCGACAGGCTGGCCTGTACTCCATCAGTCTACCTAACAAATATAATTTTTCCTTTGACTATTATGCATTCCTAATTCTGATAATGATCTCCTACATTCCAAGTAAGTAAACAGTTACGCATATATTTATGTTTTTTAAAATTGGCGCTACAGTAATTAGAGCCAAATGTCTTTGAATGTTTTTATACCATATCCAAGTGTATATAAATCTAATTTATTAGGAACGCTTTGGTTTTTATTGAATGCTGTCAGAGGGAATTTTCTCTAGTAGTAATTGAATAAAGATGAACCCTTCTCAGTACAGCAATGCAGCCCTTCTGCGTGTGTGGGTTTGAAACACTGAACACCAGGAAAGGTGAACTATCTACTGGGGGAATGTACTGAGTAACAAACAAAAAAGGCCTTGACTTTTTCTGTCTCTGGAGAACTACTTCTTAAGGTATTTGGAAAACATTGTAAAGAGATTTTTGCATTTTCATGATATCAAAATAGATACTTCATTTTTAAGTAATCAGCAGCTAATTAGGAAGAAAGAATAAAAACAGGGTTTTTTTTTTTCTATATTTCTTATTTTCTTGTTTGGAAGTAAGCACTAAAATCATCTGACCAGGACATATGTTTTCTTCAGAACAGTTTCCAGTTATTTTAATAGTACTGCTAAAAGTTTAAATATGGATAATCAAAAGTGCCTATCAGTATACTCGGTACCAAGGAGAAATGGCCATGTCTGAGGCTTCTGTGAAGTGAGTCCTATTTGCTGAGGAAGAGCTGTTTAGTCCTTTTCTCGAATTCAGATATTAACTTAAAATCCTAGGATTGATTTTCATGTAAACAAAGGATTTTGTTTTACCCAAGGACGTATGAAGTTAGGGTTTCTTCTCATTTAGCTATTTCTGTAGCCATTGCGACTATGATTCTTATTTTAGTCTCTAAGATGCTATATTCTTCCATAAACCTCAGGTTAAATTCAGACAGGAAGGTTGGATTTTTCTTCAGCCCACAGCATGAGCTGAATGAATCATCCTAACAATCGTAAGCAACATGTTTGTGTCCCTCTGTGGAAAATTGCATTTCATGCATTGTGAGAAAAAAACTACATCCAGATTTCATGTGAGCATTTATCTTGGAGAAATTCTTGGACAGCAGTTCTGCTTAATGGTTCATTTTCCACTCTTTATTAATTATCAAGTTCTCCTCTTTGGTGTTGAAACCATGGTGGCCAAAGTCATTTTCTCTTCAAATTGAAGAAGGTAGTTGATTTTCACAGAAAACATAAATAGGGAAGAGTCTAAAAATTTTATAAAGATTAGCTTCCAGTTGTTCATCTTTTTAGTTTTGTTCCCTTAGAGTTTCACTTTCTAGTCTCTAGAGCAACAGTTCCTACTTGGAGTTTTGCCAAACCCAGAGTGACACATATTATCCCAGTGGGCACCACAGGATTTATTAAAAGTCAGCATAAGGGGGTGCCTGGGTGGCTCAGTCTTGACTTCACCTCAAGGTCATGAGCCCTGGTTCCTGGGATCGAATCCCACGGTGGGCTTCACACTCAGCGGGAAGCCGGTTTCTCTCTCTCCCCCTGCCCCCTCAAATAAAATCTTCTATAAAATAAAATAAAATCAGCATAAGATTTGAATGAATAAGAGATGCCAGATTGAGTAACTGGAAAAGGAGCAGGGAGGGTGTGATGAAATCAAACAAGAGCAGGATGCTGCCACGTTGACAGAAATCTGGGGCCCCTACCTCAGAGTTGCTCTAAGATCTTGGTGTGCCAAAGGAGGGTCCAGGAGCAGCTCTCTCAGCCTCTCTGTACTTCCTAGGTTTTTTGTTCTCTGGTGGCTCGCCAGTGCCCAGGCTGTTGTTGCCTCTTCCTTCCTGACCCCTTGATCTAGTTAAGGGGCCTGGTCAAGCACAACAGCCCTCCCTAGTGACAGGATTCCTGAAGGAAAATAAATCCCATTGTCTGGGATTTTCCTTCTGGGCATTCAGATGGAGGAAGGAAAGAAAACTCAGAGTAGGCGGGGCTCTCAACCAAAGTTGGCTTTCTTTACCTTGGTTCCTTCCCGTACTTTGGTTCCCAGACTCCTTTTGGTAAGAACTTGGCTTAGTTAAAGTCTATATTATTTCTTTCTTAAGGTAGTTTAACTCCTGAGTCCAAGAAAAAAGGTTGATTTCAAGTAAAGATGAACAGATTTTCTCCCAATCCCTGACCCGCACCCAGGCTCAGGATGACCCGCTGGGACCATATCTTCTGCTACAAATCGTTTGTGTCTGCTGGCACTCATTATGCCTTCGGCCTGAGCCAGTTGCCCTGCCTGTTTTTAGTTGCTTTGGTTGTTCATACTGAGACCAATTTATACAGTTCATTACAGCCAGCAGCACATTTCCAGCTTTCCAAAACTTTGTATTTGTAAGAAGAAAATGCAGAGTTAAGAGGGGTTGCTTTTGACATCCAGCTTTCTTTACCATATTTGCTTTTCTTTTTACAACTTAAGTTTCTTTTAGTCTTCTGTAATGCGAAGTTGGTGATATACTTGTATTATACGAAGTAACACCCTTTCTTTACAGTCCTGACCAGTTGTTGCACTGTTGCACATGTGGCCCAGACTGTGGCCCATGAGCCATGGCCCCGGGAGTTTTCTCATATCAGGGTGCTTTGGGATCCCTGCAAGGCGCTCCTTTCCCACTTTGCTGCAGCTGCAGTGTGTACAGTACCTATAGGACTTGGTAGACCTCTAAGTCCTGTCTACCTTTCCTGCCCCCCCCAAACTGGTAAAGGTTGGCTTTTACCACCCAACAGGAGTGGGAATTTAAAAAATAAGTAAATAAAAGCTGAGAAATGAGAAACAGTGGTGGAGGGTGAGGACACTGGGAAGCTGGGCGCTGTCCAGGTTGTCAGTAACCATAACCACACCTCAGATTTCTAGAGAGACCAAGAAAAAACTTGCCCAAGGCAGAGCATTTCCATTTGCTCTCAGCCTCCAAGTTTTCCTTTCCCTAGAGGAAACCCTTTCCCCACCGCAACACTTGCATGCACAGTGACCATCTCTATTCCATGTGTCCTGGACTAGGAAAGCAGAAGGTAGAATTCAGAATAGCCTGTTGTCAGGTTGAGATTGTCTTGGGGGTTTTCTTCATTATCATCTATGGTTAAAAAGAATAGCCATGCATTTGGAATTGTTTCAGCCATTACAGTTGAGTCCAGTCTAAATATGTGGATAATTTGGGGCACCTGAGTGGCTCAGTCGTTAAACAACTGCCTTCAGCTCAGGTCGAGATCCCAGGGTTCTGGGATCGAGCCCTGTGTCGGGACTTCCTGCTCTGTAGGAAGCTTACCTCTCCCGCTCCCACTCCCCCTGCTTGTGTTTCCTCCCTCGCTGTCTCTGTTAAATAAATAAATAAAATCTTTAAAAAAAAAAAAAGTGGGTAATTCAGATGGAGATAGTGTTACCCAAGTTCTGGTCACCAAGAAGTCATTATTAGTAGAACTGTAGAGAGAGAACCTCTGGCCCAACTGCCCCCATTCTCCTGGCCTCCCAAACACACATTCCTTTGCTTGGGCACTGAGAAACCTCTGAAACTGTAAAGAATTGAAAGGGCCAGGACACCTGAGTGGCTCAGTGGGTTAAAGCCTCTGCCTTCAGCTCAGGTCATGATCTCAGGGTCCTGGAATCTAGCCCTGCATCGGGCTCTCTGCTCAGTGGGGAGCCTACTTCCCCTCCTCTCTCTCTCTGTCTGCCTCTCTGCCTACTTGTGATCTCTCTCTGTCAAATAAATAAAAATAGGGGCGCCTGGGTGGCTCAGTGTGTTAAGCCGCTGCCTTCGGCTCAGGTCATGATCCCAGAGTCCTGGGATCGAGCCCCGCATCGGGCTCTCTGCTCAGCAGGGAGCCTACTTCCCCCCTCTCTCTCTCTGCGTGCCTCTCTGCCTGCTTGTGATTTCTCTCTCTGTCAAATAAATAAATAAATAAATAAATCTTTAAAAAAAAATAAAATAAAATAAAGTAAATAAATAAAAATAAAATCTTGGGGGGAAAAAAAAAAGAATTGAAAGGGCCATATCTGCCCTCCATTTCTGACCTCTGACTAACCAGCAGGCCCATGCCTATGGGGATGAGGATACTCCACCATCTTGCTTTAACTGCCAAAAGGTCTGGTGACCATCTTGCTTTAACTGCCAAAAGGTCTGGTGAATGTTTTCTAGGTCATCCTTCCTCAGACCTTCTGAACTAGCAGGCAAGCTTTAGCCACCCTTGCAACCGGTGGAAAAGTCCTTAGTGTATTTGGCCACAAATTTTCCCTTTAGTAAAGAATATCTACAGAAATATGACTGGCCCCATATTTTTAAATGATTGCAATTAGCATTCCTTATGGTTTAATTATATCTTTACTTCCAGTTTTTAGATTATAGAGCTTGTCAAATTTTCTGGCTTTCGTACCAGAATAGTTCTCTCCCCTGTTGAATTATATGCACAAGCTGGGTCTTTTCTCTGAATAACTTCCTGCCTACAGATAGCGAGTGGAGTGGATGGATGGCAGCCCTGTTCAGCGTCAGAGCCTCCCCTGCAGTTTATCAGATCTGTGTGTGCACGCCTACTGATGTCTTGGAGGACTTGGGGAAGATCATTGGAAATTTGGCCAACTTGGAACCCATTGAAAAAGGAAGAAACTGTTGGGGTGTCTGGGGGGCTCAGTCAGGCATCCAACTTCTGATTTCAGCTTAGTTCTTGATCTCAGGGTCATGGGTTTGGGTTAAAAAAAAAAAAAAAAAAGGAAGAAACTGTCAGGGGAATAGTAGAAATTACCTCCCCAGAAATACAGGTTACTTTCTACAAAATGGATATTGGAGCTGTGGAGAAGAGAAGGCAGAATAGTACACATTTAAGACCATCTCACTGGGGTTTTTTCCATGGGTGTTGAACCGCCAGTTCACAGTAACCTTGTGAAGGCCAGGTAGCTTCAGCTGGCATTTCCCAGCAGGAATCCTGTAGGCATTTGGGGTAGGACAGTTCTTAGTTGTGGGAGACTGTCACCCTCCGCAGATTTTGGCATTCCTGCTTCCTGTGCTAAATGCCAGTAACCTCCCTCCTCCAAATCTCCCCTCTCCCTAGCTTCCAAATCCTCCTAGGGAGGTGGTACCACCCCGTTTCTTTGGGAACCAGTACTTTTTAAAGTAACTTATGAAATGACCAAGAACAGGGGCATCTGGATGGCTCAGTCAGTTAAGCGTCTGACTCTTGGTTTTCGGCTCAGGTTCTGAGCTCGGGGTCAAGAAATGGAGTGACACTCAGGACCCATGCTGAAAGTAGAGCCTGCTTCACTTTCTTTCTCCCTCTCCGTTCCCCTTCTCCCCACTTGCTTGTGCCCACACTTGCTTTTTCTCTCTCTAAGATAAATAAAATCTTTAAGGATGGAAAAAAAGAAATGTTCAAGAACAGGACCTCTAGTGCCTAAGATATTAGCTTACTTTTCATAAGGACTTTCTCCATCCAAACTTGGCTTCTTCATGTTCAGTTAACATGTTATGGCCCTCTAACCCCTCCTCAGTCTTCCCACTCAAAGAGCAACCTTTCTCGGGAGTGCTTTCGGGAGAATCCCCTCAGGTGACAGAAGGGACTGGGGTTCTTAGGAGTGTCAAGAACCCAGAGCCTGGTCCTGATTGTCAGGAATTTGCTGGGAAACCTCAGGCAAGTTACCTTTCCTCTCTGGGGCTTAAATTCCTCCTCTGTAAACAGGAATAGTAAATCTGTCACTAGAATTCACCTACTGGTAAAATCAGAATAAATGTGAAGATACTGTGAGAGAGGGTGGAGTGTTATTTGACAACTCTGTGGCATCTCATTGGATAATGAGAGTGATGGTACTGTGGGTCAGTCCAGTCAGGACCACCCTTCCCCTTCAGCTAAAGCAGGGAAAGGTAAGTCCCTGTGCATTTTTCCTCCCCTTACCCAAGCCCACCGAATTCCCTTCTTTGGTTGCTGGATGAGAAAGTAGAGTCAAAGAAGACCCCAAGTCCATGTGCTTTAAACAGAGCACACAGTTTCAAGTGACCTGTCTCCTTAAACAGTTATTTCTTTTCTTTCAGTTTTTCCCCAGTTATACTTCCACATGATACATCAGAGAAGAAAGGTCCTTTCTCATACTGAAGAACACAAGAAATTTGACTAGCTCCTGCTTCCTGCGTACCCCCCCAAAACAAACTTTTCAATGACAAAAAATGCTGCAGACTTTTTGAGTTCCCAATACGTTTCATAGAAAATAAGTAAGAACTATTTTTAAAAATACTAAAAAAATAAAACCCAAAATCCAGTGTCACACAGGCCTGGGATTTTATTTAAAACAACAGCGACAACAACAACAACCACAACAACTCTCACGTAAAACATCCTGACCAGTCCATTCCAGCATGCTCTTTGAACCAGACATTCCCAGTATTTCTGAAGGCGCTGGAAGGGGATCTGGCCATTTTAGAGCTGCCTGTTTCCTCCATGTATGTGATTAGTAAAGATCTGTAACACTAACTCCCTGAGAGTTACAGTCGGAGTAAGGAAGTTGTACCCACCAAATGCCCACCTCACAGTAGAGTTCCGTTCCTGTCTGCAGTGTGTTTCGTATTCCCTTTCCAAAGTGCTTGACTGCATGCTGGAAACCGTATTTTTGAAGCGGCAAACTTTGTTCTCTGGAATGTTATGAAGTTCTGGCTGGGACCTATCCCCTCCTGCCTAGTGAATGAATTATACCACGTATATGTCTGTGAAGCTTTGGGGTAGTACCTGTAAACGGAAAACAACTAGAACACTTTTGTTTGTTTTCAGTTGAGTCATTACTGCCTGCCACTGAGGAACGTGCTTGAATTTATTAAGTATGCGTACTTCGTAGAGAACCTATCTTATATCTAGGGCTCAGTCTCGATCATATTTTAACCCAGTGACAGTTCTCAGAAAGGGAAGGCTCACTTGCTGGTAAATGACAAGTACCTTTCACTGTGTCCTTCTCAGAATGCCTCTGAGTAATGTATTTACCCAAAGCTCTTCTTCCTTAGGGACCCGAAGCCAGGCAAGTCACATAAGGGGTAGAGTGTCTGTAATTGAAAGCACATGGAAGGTGTTACTTTAGAAATACAGACCTGAAGAACATTTAGGAATAGGTTTCCACACCCTTATTACTTTATTTTTAGATTTCATTCAACTCTTCTGTTACGATACTTTGCCTAATTATGGTCCTGTGTAATTCCCACCAAACTGTAAGTCCGGAGCGGTGAAGTGTTCCAGTCAGGCAGACATGAGCTAAAAGCAGTATCATCTCCATGTGTAGGAGCTAAGAAATACTTGAGTCATGTGGACCTCGTCTAATTACTGTCATGTTTTCATACCATTGCATTTGCTCAATTGCTCAACTGTGCATTTAAGGCTCTTCAAGAGAGAGCTGATGAAAATGTAAAGCCCAAGTTCAGATGTGCATTAAATTTTAAACACAGAATGTTCTTTGTGGATTCTTTTCTCCCTTTTTCATAAGCCGTTGATCTTCAAATTTTTAAAAACCTAGCTTACTAGCTTACTGAGTAGTTATTTAAAATATAATTGCTAATATCTGAAGAGTGTCATAATGGAAAACTCATTTTTTCAATGTTATTTTCATAGAAGCCTGATAATTAAAAGGAAGATGAGAAGAAAGTATGGAGCCTAAAATTTAATGCAGGCAGATGTGTAATAAAATTATTTCTGAATTGAACATTAAAATTCTGCTTCTTTAAGTCAGCACTCTTAACTTGGGCATGGGGAGATTAGGATCTGTTCTTGTACTGCATAAACTAAATATAGAGAAAAGATTATTTTTCATGTTTTTTTCTTTTTCTCTTTCCAGAATGTATTTCTACTGTAAAATAGAAACAATTTGAGTTATATTAGTCTTATTGCTTAGTTTGGGTAAGATTTTTCTCAGTCATTTCTGGAATAGTTATAGAAGATGGGATGACAAATGTAGCTTTTCCAGGATCATTGGATTGGGGGTTGTATTTGGGCCTCTGTGCTATAAATTGTCACTATTTATGAAGAACAGTGTCGCAGACAGTGGTGTTGCATCAAATTGAACTTGGGCAGCGAGAGCACAGCAAGCAACTCCCTCCTCATGAAGGGTCTCCACCCCTCTGTGTATTTTTGTCCGGCAACATTTAAAATGCTCATGGCAGATAAGTAAGGCATGCACACGGCCGTGTCCTTCATCCACCTCTCTCGGTAACTGGCCGCTTTATCCCTGCCGTGAATTGATTTCGCCTTTGACGAACGGAGAACATCTAACCCCACCAACTGTCATATCTTATAAACTGTGAATAGGGAAGGCGGTGTCTGGTGGGTGTTTTGTCAGACTTGCTGTTTTCATTTCAAGACACGGTCAAAGACGTCCTTGGCCCCGCCACCCACCTTGGTGGGTGTTTCAGATCCCCCCACTTCGGGGACTGCCTTCCAGCAGAGAATTCTTTGAGTTACACAGTTGTGCTTTGTAGACACAAGCCACCAATCTGCATCTCGCTGCGTTCTGTTTGCTCAGGTTGGGATCACTCATTTAACACGTACTCACCATTATCAGAGGCACTGTGGAGAGTTGGTCATGGAGTAAAGCACTGTCCTTCCAGATAAAGTCCATTCCTTTGGAGCGAACTATCCACAGGAAGGGTTTAGAAAAAGTAGAGATAAAGAGGCCTATAAAGATGGTGCCCTTGTTTCTACTGGTTTGTTTGGATTATTCGTTTATAACAAATGATTGGCACTGATGTGGTACAACCTGCAAATTATTTTCAGTTCTGAGTTTCTAGATAAAACATTATAAAACATCAAAACCAGTACATACTGCTCCTTTGAAATTTGGGTAAGAAATTATACGACCATATATATAGTCCATTTTTGTATTTTTTCTATGTTGTGAAAACCAAAATTGTAATTTTATAAGTCTTTGATTCACTAAAATTATATAATTTAAATGTATTTTTTGTATATTTAGAAATAAGGAGTTCAAAGACTATGCCTAACTTTCTATGCATGCATTTGGAAGCTGTTTTTACCTGATAATGTTAAAGTAGTAATAAGTTGTATTCATAAAATACTGATCTGTGTTGCATTTCAAAATAAACTGTGTGCTCTGCCTGGATTTGAAATACTAACCAGTAAGCAGGTCTAGTGATTTTTCACATTAAGTTGGCCTGAATGTGGTATTGGAATATGGGAGAGTTTCAGTTTTGTCATGGATTCCAGTTCTTTCTTTGATAGGTTAAAATTTATCTCTGCTATTTATAATGTACTTACACAGGAGACATAGACAGAATATATTAAGAGGTTTCCAAAAAGTCATTCTTCCTGCCAGTCAGTCTTCAAGCTTACCAAGCCCCTCTCAGCCTGGCCACAGAGGGGACAAGTGGGATTACTCATGGAAGGCACGAGAAAGTCTAAGAAAATCAGTAAACGATTGAGGTCCTTCTCAACAATGTTTTGGGTTGTTGTTTTTTTACAATTTCTTTTAATCTAACTTTTCTAATTTAAGTTAAGAAGGAAAATACCGTTGCTTGGCAATGTTCATCTCATATTGAAACAAGATATAGTCAAATACCTCCTGAAAATACCTCCAAATATAAAGCAATTCTAGGAACTGCTTTACTCACTCTCAAGTTCACAGTAGGCAGTGGTGGAAGGGAGACGGACAGGATACAGCCCACCCAGCCACTTCCGTCCTACGAGTTCTAGACCCCAGATCTCTTCACCTCAAAATGAAAGCACCGATGGGTCCGTGGTGTGGGCATTGTCTAGCGGGTGATCCCTGAGTGATCTTTCTCATGTGCGGCCAGCAGTTAATACGCTTACTGTCAGGTTGGCTGAGGCTTTCTCAGAGCTAACCATCTCTGTTGTCCAAGGCTGTGAACCTCATTCCAAAGGGAGCTTTCTACCTGCTGTCTGATCGCGGCTTAGACATTACCAGCACAGTAATCGTAGAAGCACTCCTCTCATACAGTCTGGTCTGTTTCAGAGCTAAGCAGTTCATTTATGAAAAGAATCATTTCAACTAAAGCTGAGGAACAGATGGTAGAGTTAATAGTAGAGGCTCCCCAGAAAATACAACCTCTACAATTTCAGGGTGGTAGTGGGAAACCAGTGCTTTCTAATTTGTCATTGTCATATTTTGTGGCAATTATGTGTACTATGTTAATAAGCTCTAGCCTGAGGAATTACCATTGGTATAATTAAGAGACCTACTGTTAGACACAATGTTCCAAAAATACCGCTGTGTTGTTCCGTTTCCTTTAACAAGAATGAAAACTAGCTTTGCAATTCTTCATATTATTAAAAAAAAAAAAATCCCAGTCTTAGAAATGGACTGGCTCATTGTCATACAGTTTAGTGGTGAAGAAACTGTTCTAAGCAACTCCTACCAAAAATAGCCATACCTATGAACATTCCCCTTCCTGCAACTGAGAACCAGAGTTACAAGAGAGCTGCATGGGTCTTTGACCAACACTTCCTTTTAAATTTGAGCGACTATTTAGTCTTTTTTGTTTTCAAATTTAGAAAGCTACTCCTTAGTGTTACTGGCACAGATCTCATTACCAAAAGTCATCTTTTTTTCCCCCAGAAACGGTAGTTCACCCTAAGAAGTCCCATTTGATGAGTAAAAATAAAATGAGAAAGGCTGTGTATCTAAGCACCTAGTATCCATTTTATAAATCTCTTTATGTATTAAAGTTGTGTTTTCTGTTCACTAGTTCCAGAGCGTAGACTTAATAGCACAGTCGCACTTTCACATCTATCTTTGACCTTCGTGGATGCAGTCCAGATGGCACTTACAGATACGCGGTTGGCGCAAGGCCTCCGTTTCTGCGTTGTTGTAGCGTCGCGCCCCCGCTAGAGGGCAGGACCTCACAAGCGATCGGGTCTTTGGAAGCCGGGCATTTGGAACCGGCTTCATCCCCAGGACCGCGAAGGGGTTGAAAGGCACAGGAATGGAAATTAGTCCCGGGTCTCTATTGTCCATATAAAGCAAAGGCAGTCAGACCTTAAGGCATATTCTGGAGGGGTCCAGGAAATAACAGGTATTTTGGGCAAGGAAGGCTTGGATGTGTGTTTTGAAGCTCCATCTGTTTACTCTCCTCCCACTGCAGAACCCTCCCCAGCATGGACCCCGGAGGGCTTTCTGGAGCTGTTTACAAAGCAGGTGTTAGCGCTCCTGTTTAATGGAGAGCCTGCTTGTTAATCTTTGAAATGTTAGGGGAGGTCCGTTCCCACTCTTCTTATGTCTCTGGATATTTTTGGAGGGTGGCCTGGGCCATGAGAAAATGTCAGGCCACCTTATAAGGCTGCGTCTGGCCCCGAGAATGCGTGTCTGCACCATGTCTGCACAGAGTACACTCTGTGGGTGTGAGTTAACTTGACTCTTGGACTGTGGGTTTTCTCACAGATGTAAAATGCTTCTATTCATGCCATGGATTGTTTTCACTCTTTAATGGGCTTAAAGTCTTCCTCAAGAGAGAGCTATTTAAATGACACCAAGTTTGGACATACCCGCTAGATAACCCAGGGTACATGTAATCCTCAACAACCACCCGGGTTGACTGTGCTGGGTCCATACAGAGAGTCTGCTGCAGGTGGTTTCTTGAGCTGGTGTCATGTCACAGTGAAATACAGAGAATATTCATTCTGAGTAATGATGGGAGGAGGACTGTGGGGGGGGTGGATTCTGTGGTTGAAAAAGTTAAAAGGAAATTCAAGTTTCTCCTATGAAACTTTTCAGATCTCTTTGCATGTGAATGCAGTTTGTGAGTCTCCAAGAGAGGGGAGTGTTAATGCAGGATTTTCCAAAGCTCCTTTCAACGTTTGTCCTTGAAACATCTTCAAAGCTAAGGCTCCTTGAACACCTTGCAAAATACTAATCTGAGGGCGCCCTGGTGGCTCAGTCAGTTAAGCATCTGCCTTCAGTTCAGGTCATGATCCTGGGGTCCTGGGATTGAGCCCCGAGCAGGGCCCCATGCTCAGCAAGGGGTTTGCTTCTCCCTCTCCCACTCCCCTTGCTCATGCTCATCTCTCTCTCTCAAATAATGTCTTTTTTAAAAAAATACTAATCTCGGGGCACCTGGGTGGCTCAGTGCGGTTAAAGCCTCTGCCTTCGGCTCAGGCCCTGATCCCAGGGTCCTGGGATTGAGCCCCACATCAGGCTCTCTGCTCAGCAGGGAGCCTGCTTCCTCCTCTCTCTGCCTGCTTGTGATCTGTCTGTCAAATAAATAAATAAAAATCTTTTAAAAAATAAAATAAAGAATAAAAATTACTAATCTCTTGGTGGCAGCTTTCCCCAGGGGAGAATATTAACCAATGGGGGGCAATAAGAGATCAAGGCTTAGCCAGGGATCTGGGGAGATTTTCCTTGTTTTTGTTGTTAATAATCCACCATCATCAAGTAGATAAATAAATTGATTAAGAACCCAGATGTCAGCAGCCCTGGACGGAGTCTGCCGTTTGCTGCTTTCTAGTGTCTGCCGGTGGCTGTGAACTCATGTGTGGGAGAAGACCTGGCTGGGACCGCCAGACCTGAGAAGACCAGGGCCTCAGGGGCTGAACCCCCTGGCTGGGAGCAGTCCAACTGCCGCTCCTTCTGCGCCTACGCCCCAGTTTCTGAACACAGACTCAAGTGCCTGCTGTCAGAGCCTCTCACTCAAGCTCGTGTCCTCCTTGAGACTCCCAGTGTCAAGAGCCTGTCTTCCACGCTTCACCCACATTCCCGAGTGCTGCCAGGGGGGAGCTGCGCTGTCCTAGAGTGCCCTGTTACCTGACAAGGCCTTAGAGTTCCGTTTGTTCTGTGTTGTATCTTCCCCTGTTAACTCCCCATATAGACCCATATGAGCCAGAGAAGCCAAGCCTTGCACTGCACAGAGGAAGCCAGGCTGTACGGGAAAACAGGCCTGGGACTAGCCCTCAGCGCCCCCCTCTCCCCACACACATACACAGATACATGCATGCACGCTGGGGCACTTCCGGGGCTATGCCCTGCTCTTTTCTGCCCATACCCCTCCCATGGCTTGGCTGAAGCTTCTAGCTCTCTTACTCAGCCCCGGGTCTCTCTCCCTGCTCCCTGAGCCCCCCCACCATGACTTCTCTACCTTCCCTAGCAGCCCCCTCATGCCAGACTCCATCGTGCTCACCATCATCACGAGCCTCCATGCCCTCCTGCCCTCCCACTGCACCCTCGTGGCAAAACCCCAAGCTGAGATCAGCCCAGCTGCTACTCTTCCCTGTGCCTCTCCTGCCTGAGACTGCCTGCCTGGCACACTGGCCAAGATTCCCTTTAAACTCCATCTTCCTTAAAACTCTGACTCACTCTTAGCCCAGGAAAGCACCCCCAATGTCACAGAGAAAACAGCCATCAGACAGCAACTTCTGCAACTTTCTTTGCCAAATGTATAAACTTGCCTAGATAAGACTTCTCATCTTACCGTTAGAATGAAAGGGATGACTCTCTAACCAAAGCTAACCCCTCGCCTGTGCTCTGGGTGTTTCCAACTTCCTCCCCACCCCGCTCAGGGACATGACTCTAGCCCTCTCTGTGTTTCCTCTTTGCCAGCAATTCCCATCAACTGCCTCCCCATCTTGACCCCCATGCACTCCACTGCTACCCCCCTCTCTCCTCCTGTTCCTTGGAAGGGTTGGCTGCAAACGTTTCTCTATTTCTCACCTCCCATTCTCTTCCTTTCTCACTATTGCCTGGTGCTTCCTACCATGCCAGTGGAGCAGCTCTGTTCATGGTCACTCGTGACCTTGTTATGAAACCCAATGCACACTTTCTAATCCTTGTTGTTTCATTGAAATTGGGGTGCCATCATGCTGGTGTTAGAAGTGATGGTATGGTTTTGGAGAAGACTGGGGGTCCAGGAGTACCAAATCCTGGGCCTGAGCTCATTTCTCCCCCATGCATTCCTAATGAAGGTGTAGGCAAAAGAAACTGTGACAAAACAGCCAGCCAAAAATGTCATGGTTAACTGTGGCATGAGCCCCAGGGGAGCACTCTGGGAAGCTGGGCAAACCTCACAGAACACTCCTCCTTCCTAAACCAGCAAGAGTTGGTAAGTAGCTGGGACAGAAGGAATTTATGAGGCCTGCTCAACTCACCTCCCAGCCTGCTCATCTCACTTTTCTTCACCCCAGACTTCGATCTCCTCCCTGGGACAGGCAGAGAAGCTGACCCAACCCCCCACAAGCGCCAGGAAAGAAACACTCCAAGTTGCGCGTACTTGCCACCACGCCCGGCAGCAGGCTGGCTCAGGCTGGTGGAGGTCGAGGCTGGGAAGCACAGCTTCCCACTTAGAGCTTGAGGAGCCAGAGGAAGGACCCACACCCCCAGGACCCCATCAGTCCCCTAGGCCCACTGACTCATCCACTCTCAGTAGCCAGTGTAGCTTCCCCAGCATTCGTTGGGGAGGAGCCAAAACGTGCAGGGACAGGGGTGGTAGGGAGAAGGCATATGGACCTAGGAACCACTTTCAGGAAGCTACCATCATTCTTGAGACCATCTCTGCTCTGGACAGCCTCCTCTTCTGGTTTTCTCCCACACCTGTGAACAGCCTTGCTCTGTCCCTTCTGCTACTCCCTGCTCAGAGGTTCTCAAACTTGAGTGCATGAACAACCGCTTGGGGGGTTGACGAGATCAGATTTCTGGGCTCCTTCAGACCTATCAGCTCTGAATCACTGGAGACAGAGGGTAATGGTCCTCTGTCACACAAGTCCCAAGGGTGATGCAGCACTTCATTTGCAGAAGATTGCCTGAAGGGGCTCCCGATCTGGAGGGTTCTACCCTAACTCCTCACTTCAGCCCAAGGCCCGCGGAGCTGATCTGGCTTGGAGCAGATCTGTCTGGCCCACGTTGGGTTTTTTTATTTTGTTTTGTTTTGTTTTTTAATTGAATCAGTTGTCAGCATCTTAAAATGGATAGATGGCATGTGAGCCATCTACATAAAATTAGAAAATTAGGCACCAGGAGTCCACATTCCCATACATTGGGCATCACCAAGAAACAGAGAGGACTGCCCCATTGGTTGGAGCTCAGGCCCCAGTGCCCCCTGCCAGACACCAGTTCACCATCCCTGCCTCGCCATGCCCCACCAGCATGTGAAGCAAGAGCTAGAGAGGAGGTGCCTGGCCGCCATGGTTTCTAGCTCCCTCTGACGTGAGCCTGCACCCATTTCAGGGCCCTCCTGGGCATCTTTACTCCGATAGCCCACAGGCACCCTGAGCTCAATCTAGCCAAACAGAACTTATCAGCCTCTGCTCCCCCTGCCACCAGCCTCCTCCTCCTCCCACCTCCCAGTGGGCCCCACCTCTGTGAATGGCACCCCAAGCACCTGTGGCTCAAGCCAAGAACCCGAGAGTTGTCTTTCCTTTTCTGCCCCCTCACTGGCCTTCAGTTAATCGGCAATCAGTTGCTAAGTCCTCCTGATTCTGTCTCCTGAGGACCAGCCGAATCTATCAACTTCCCTTCTCCACCGCCTCGTGTCTTGTTCAAGCCACCAACCCCTCCTCTGAACGGAGGCCTCCTGTGTAGCTCTCCACTCCCACTCTCATCCTCCCCCAAGCCACTCTCCACACAGCAGCCTCTTTAGAACACAAATATTACTATGGTATTCCCTGTTGAGGCCTTCAGGAACCGTCTGTCACTCCTGGTGCAAAGTCCGGACCCCTGAGCATGACCCAGAGACCTTCTAGGACTCGTGTCTGCTGATGTGTCCAGCTTCTTCATGTCCCACATTCCTGGAGAGGCAACCAGGCCCTCAGGGCCCTTGGCTCTCACCTCGTGGCCTTTGTGCACCGAGTTCCCTGTGCCTGGCAGACCTGTTCCCTCTCTACATGACTGGTTCCTGCTGGTCCTCCAGGAAGCACCAGGCCCCAAGGTCCTGGCTCTGGGGCTCCTCCTGGCTGCTCCCACAGTGCCAGGGGGCCAGAAGAAAAATTCTAAATTAGAATTTCAGGGGCATCTGGGTGGCTCAGTCAGTTGAGTCTCCAGCTCTTGATTTCAGCTCAGGTCCTGATCTCAGGGTACTGGGATCAAGCCCCAAGTCTGGCTCTGCGCTCAGCAGGGAGTCTGCTTGGAACTTTCTCTCTCTCTCTCTCCCTCTGCCCCTCCCCCCAACTTATGCCTGCGCTTTCTCCCTCTAAATAAATCTTTAAAAAATAAAAATAAAACAATAAATTAGAATTCCAGATAACAGTGAAACTCTTATTAGTGTAAGTATGTCTCAGGCGACTTTTTTTTTTTTTGCCAAATCACTGTCATGGGGCCCAGATGTACCCCTCACAGTCTTATTGCCACCTTCTCCCACCTTCTCAAGACTATAAGCTCCACCAGGATAGGGACTCCTCCCAAGCCCATGTACCACTATCGTCTCAGTCCTAGCCTTCCACTGGCATTTAGGACATCATCAGCAGGAACCTTACAAACAAATGTTTGTTTGTTTTTTTAATATTTTATTTATGTATTTGACAGAGATCACAAGTTGGCGGGAGGCGGGGGGGGGGGGGGCGCAGGCTCCCTGCTGAGCAGAGAGCCCGATGCAGGGCTCGATTCCAGGACCCTGAGATCATGACCTGAGCCGAAGGCAGAGGCTTAACCCACTGAGCCACCCAGGTGCCCACAAACAAAATTTTTTTTTAAGTAAGTGCTGCACCCAGTGTGGTCTTGAACTCAAGACCTGGAGATCAAAGGTCCCACGGTCCACTGACAGGCACCCCACTTACAAACAAGATACTAAGTAGAGCTGTTTCAGAGACTGTTAAGTTTTTGCGCTCCTCCTTGTTTGGGGCGAGAGAACGCAAGTGCACATGCGCGAGTGGAGGGAGGCGGGGCAGAGGGCCAGAGAATCCTACGCAGACTCTAGGCTGAGCGCTGAGTCCAACGCAGCTCATGGGCCCTGAGATCACAACCTGAGCCAAAACCAAAAGCAGAACGCTTAACCAGCCGCATCCTCCGGGTCCCCACAGGTAGTTTAAATTCCCTGAAGAAACTTGGAAAGGCAATGTGTAGGCAGAGCTGGACCGGCTGCCCTGTCCGCAGGCATGACCTCTCTGAAGACCAACAGATGCAGGATTTGATCCTGAACCCACAGACCCCTGAAGCCCACAGTGCCGCCTCCCTAGTCCCTGGAACCCAGTGACATTGGTGGGGGGCAGGGTGTTCATCTAAGATGAATGTTATGTGGGGACCCCACCCAGACAGCTTCTCAAAGGGCGCAGGTGTCCCCTCAGCGCACCCTTGGACCGAGCTCTCTGAGCAGTCCAGTGGGCACACTGGGAAGCTGAGGTCTCAGGAGGGTTCCACCCCCTCAGTGTTGCAGTCAGAGCACTGTTGGTCTGCGCTCAGAACTTTTCTGGAGCCTCAGCCTCTTCCTCAGGCACTTCTCATTAGCAAAGCTGCTGACAGCTGAGAGTCTGGGAACAAGAAATTCCCACAGGCCGGATGGCTGCGGATCTGTAGCGGCCCAGGACCAGAGCCGCTCCCCGGTCTGGTCCAGTCCCGGCCAACACTGCGCCCACGTGTCATGGGCGTCTCTGACCACAGCCTCAAGCCTCCATTTCTTTGGTGGTCTCTGCGTCTTCTCCCCACCCTCAGGACTAATTAAGCCCCAGTTCTTGCTGAAAGCTGGGATGCTGATCACAGCCTGCTGGCAGCTTGGGGCCACTCCTCTCCCCATGCAAAGTTAGAAGGAGGTGAGCAGCCCCACCTGCCCCATGGAAGACTCTCAAGCCCACCTCATGCACCTGCGAACTATGACTTCTCAGATCTGCATGGGACCTCAGACCAGCGCTGCAACCTTCAGCCTCCGCTTGTCCAGCACTGGAAACTGGTGCCAAGAAGACAAAGGGACATGAGGTGGTCAGTGGCATCCCCTACCCCCCAGCCTGCAGGACAGCCCTGCTGGGTACTTCTAGGAGTGTGATCCATCTGAGGATTTCACACTCCTCCCCCAACCTGAGCTTCCTACCAAGGAAGGCCCACACTGGGATTTCAGGTATCGACTTTCCAAGAGATCAGAGACTAAGGGGAGACTGGCCCTACCTGGGGAGGGTGTCC
This sequence comes from Mustela nivalis, assembly GCF_964662115.1. Classification (NCBI taxonomy): domain Eukaryota; kingdom Metazoa; phylum Chordata; class Mammalia; order Carnivora; family Mustelidae; genus Mustela; species Mustela nivalis. Next base: position 118,140,705 of record NC_139020.1, read on the forward strand.
TGGAGACTGCCTGTCCCTGGGAGCTTGTAAGACACAACCAGGTATCTCTGGGCCAGGTGAAGGGGGGAGGGAAGTCTGCAGTGGGGTCAAGTGGCCTCCTCTGGCCACAGAAGCCCTGTGGCTGTATGCCTTAACCTGGGCGGGTGAGGGTTTCCCAGAATCCCTACACGTAGTTACCCAGGAAAGGAAAGGACTCCTTCTGGAAGTCCCAGCTCCCAGCATCAGCCCCTCTCCCCCGCCTTGGAGGAGGACAGCCCGGGATGCAGCCCTAGCGAGTGGAATCCGAGGGCTCACCCAGCTCCTGTCAGGAATCTCAATTCAGAGCCAGGCGGCTGTTGGCTTACACGGTATATTTAGAAAAGTCAGGCTCCAGTTGCTCCCTGTTCCCTTACAAAGTGTGAACTGCACCCATCACATGGAAATGTGATTCACGTCTCAGCAACCAAGCCGAGCTGCTTCCAACGCCTCCAAGCAAGCCTCCCTCCCTGCCCCGCTCAGCCCTCCTGGGCCCATTGCCTCCGCGGCCCCACGTGGAGCTGTGGCTCTGGGGGTGCGGTGACTGGGAGGTCCAGGTGGAAGGCACCTCAGTGGTCACAGGCAGAATGATCCTCGGGTCCTTCACAACAGTGCATTGATCTTCGTCTGTTTATAGTCTTTTTGGAAATCGGGCTGCTTTCTTCCTTGTGACCTCACAGCCCTCAATTCTCAATCCTACCTCCATGGCACGCAGCCCCTCCTATGGTCTTTAGAAGCCCGGAAATTCTCGCAGCCCGGTGGCAAGCCCCTCATGTGGAAAAGCGCCATCAGGCTAGGCTTGTACCCTGGCAGCCCACAAGCCTAGCATGGTTCTGGTTTTGTTTTGGTTTTTTTCCCCTTTTCTTTCTTTTTCTAAAATGATATTCTAAATTGTTTTGGTTACTCACATTTTTAAATTAAGAGAGTTCACATTTTTTTAAAAAAACAATTTCTGTTTCTCTTAAAAAAGAGACCTGGAGTTCTGGCAGTCCTGGGCCCCAGTCCTGTAGGGCAGACCCATGGGGAGAGAAAGGGGAGGGGGCTGGCCCTCCAGCTGGAGCCTGGTCAGGGGGTCCTCGGGAAACCAGCAGAGGAGACCAGGGGTGATGGTCAGCACCTCTCCTCCTTCTGGGAGGCACCAGCATGGGGAAAGCGTGGGCTCTGGAACTTCTCAGCCATCCTCTGGCCCTGACGCCCTGTGACTTCATGGAGCAGAGAGGAGGAATGTGATGTTGGAGTGGTGCTCATGTGACAGCAAATCCGCAGAGCGGGAGTAGAAGCTGATGGGATGGAATCAAAGTATGACCCAGAAAGTCTGCTCTGAGGCTCTGAGGTGACAAGAAGAGGCCTGAGGCAGAAACTGTTTGGTCCATGCTCACCACGCCTCAGTCTCCCCATGATGTCATCTGCCTTCAGGCAATGCTACCTCAAGGGAGGTGTTTTTTTTTTTTTTTTAATTTTATTTATTTATTTGACAGAGAGAGATCACAAGTAGGCAGAGAGGCAGGCAGAGAGAGAGAGGAGGAAGCAGGCTCCCTGCTGAGCAGAGAGCCTGATGTGGGACTCGATCCCAGGACCCTGAGATCATGACCTGAGCCGAAGGCAGCGGCTTAACCCACTGAGCCACCCAGGCGCCCCTCAAGGGAGGTTTTTGATGGCATTCTGGGGGGGGGGGGGACCCAGGGATACGGAACAGGCCCACCCAGGGGACACAGGCCTATCCCCCAATGCAGAGTGACTCACCCACGTGCAAGCCCTTAAGGCAAGGCTGACCCCTGAAGAGTAACAGGAGCCCATAATGTACAGCAATTACTAGGTACCAAGCACTGTTTCTATTTTTTCACATAGATCAACTCATGTATTTCTCCCAACAAGTCTGTGAAGTGCATATCGTTAGAATCCCATTATATGGATGATGAAACTGAGGCCCAGAAAGGCTAAGTAAGTGGCCCAAGGTCACCTGGCAGGTGTTTGATCAGGGCTGCGTATAAACCCAGAGGGCGTTCCAGAACCCACTCTCTTTGTGACTACACTCACTATATTACTTTTGCTTTAGCTCCAAGGTCATAGGGGCCCCATGCTGAGCCCCCAGCCACTTGCCATCTGAAATCATGTCCAGCTACAACCACCCAGCCGGACTTCTGAGCTGGTGACCACGAGCATCGGACGGCACAAGCCAAGAACACCAAAGATAGGCAGGCGCCATGAAAAACCCTCTTTCAGGTTCAAGTCCATCTCTGCACCACACAGAGAAAGTAAGGGCCCAACACTGAAATCTCTTCCCTTTGCTGTCATGGCGAAACAAAACGACCCACTCAAGTCCCTATAAACGACATAGTCCCCACAATTCTCTTCCTCTGCTCAGCCCTAGCCAAAAGGATTTCACCCAAATGCCTGAGACAGCCCCATGTGGCCCCTGCAGACTGGGTCCTCTTCCCTGGAGAGTGGCAGGCTCCTTCAGCCCCCATGGGGCACTGACATCATCAGTCCCACACTCACGTAAAGAGCAGTTGCAGAACCCGACCAATGGAGCCCCACTGCTTAGACTCTAGTGGAAGTTCACTAGTTTACCAAAGTTGTGCCAGGCAGGAGCTAGTAGCTGGAGGCTATGAACAAAGACAAGAGAAAGTCTGCATGGTTTCTGCCTTGCTGGGAGTCCCACAATCCTCCTGAGTCCTGCAGAGCCCCCGCACTGGCCTGCCTCCTACCGAGGACTAATTCCCGCTGTGAGCTTGGTGGTACTGCCTGGGACACCCAGAGATTGCCTGAGCCCATTGTATCCCTGTGTTATCTCTCAAGCTTTCCCCCTCAGGGGCCCCAAGACAAGCCTCCCAATACCTTGCCCTCCGCTAATATCCCACGGGTTCCCCAGGCCTTGTCCTTTTTTTTTTTTTTTTTAAGATTTTAATTATTTATTTGACAGACAGAGATCACAAGTAGGCAGAGGGCAGGCACAGAGAGAAGGGAAGCAGGCTCCCTGCTGAGCAAAGAGTCCGATGTGGGGCTCAACCCCAGGACCCTGGGATCATGACCTGAGCCGAAGGCAGAGGCTTTAACCCACTGAGCCACCCAGGCAACCCACAAAGTCCCTTTCCTGCTCCAGTAAGACCTTATGCCCAAGAAGCTACTCAATCTGCCAGCCATCTCTGAGAAGCGGGACATAGGAAGGAACAAGAACACAGTGGCACCACAGAGCAACGCCCCTTGCTAGGCTTCCCAGAAGAAATGGCCTGCCCCACTAGAAGCTGTCTCTCTGCATGGCCCAGAGGTCTCCTACTCGCTGATGGTAGGGCCAGGCAAGGCTGCCCAGTGCATCCCCCTTCATCTCCACAGGACAGGCAGTCAGGTTTGCTGCTGTCAAGGAAAGCACCAAGACCCTCACCAAAGCAAGAGCCCGGACTCCACTTAGGGGCTCCGTTGGCCTCTGGGACCCCACACAGTGATCACAGGCCCTGCTCACTCTCAAAGCAAGGCTGTTGCTGGTGGGCTGGGCATACACCAGAGGTGACCAGTTTCCCTGCATAGTTGGCTGACAGCCACACCTTGATGTGGACATGACCACATCCGGGGGCTTCCAGGGGAAGAAAGGGACACCACCCCCATTGACTAAAGCCAATAGTTCTGCAGCAAAGAGCTTCTTCTAGTACGAGTAGAAACCAAGCCAGAGCCAGAGCCGAGCTCTCTCTGGAGGCCCTAGGAAAGAATCCTTACTTGCCTCTTCCAGCTTCCAGTGGCTCCAGGTTTCCCTGGTTTAAGGCAGCAGAGTTCCAAGCTCTACCTCTGTGTTCCCACGGTCTCCTGCTCTGTGCCCCTGCATCTCAAATCCTTCTCTCTTTTCCTGTCTCATAGGAACACCAGTCACTGGATTTAGGGTCCATCCTAAATCCAAAATGACTTCATCTTGAGATCTTTAATGCCTTAATGGTATTTGTAGGCCCTATTGCCAAATAAGGCCACATTCACAGGTTCTAGACATATCTTTTGGGGAGACATTATTGAAACCACTACACTTTGTTTCCTCTTCTATAAAATAGGGCTAACAGCAGCACCGTGCTCACAATGCTGTCAGGATCGCCTGGGTTAGTACAAATCCAGTGCTCAGAGCAGAGCCTGGCACGCCAGAACTGCTCAGGGAAGGTTAGCTCTTACCATCATTCCTCATCCTCCAAGATGCCACCCCATGAACTTGCCTGAACCAGGCCCATGTCCTTGCCCTCACCCAGACAAAAGCCCTTGCCCGCACAAATGCTTCCTCAGTGTTGGTAGACCCTCCATCTTTATCCCAGGGCTCGGTATGAGTGGGTGGAGGCTGGTTTCCTCTGCCAGCCCATTGGCTTCTTTTATAAAAAGCTGGATCTTATTCAGCTCCTTTAAAAAAAAAAAAAAAAAAACCGTTTTTGAGTCATACGAAAATAGCTTGATCACAAGCAATAATGTGTATATGGAGACATTATAGAGAGAACATATCTCATCACCATAAGCCCAAATGTTTCCCAGTTTCCTCCCGACCATTTGACTGGTCCCCATCTCCTCTGTCTCAGCTGCAGCCAGTACAGAGCTGTCCACGTGGGGCTGGGGCCCTTCTCTCAGCTGATAAAAGGAGGGACGATGGCAGCCTGAAGTCAGAGCAGAAATGAAGGAGCAACGGAATGTATTACCCAAGGACCCTTTGACTGGGGGGACGCGCGCTGGTTCCCGGGGGTGACAGGAGGTTGGAAGGAAAACCTGGAGCCTAGGGCGCCAGAGTCCTAATGAGAGTCAGCAATTGAGTCTGATGGAATGGTAGCTGGCATCCAGGGAAGCTCAGCCCTGAGAGCGAACCAGGAAAAGAGGCCCACTATGACCACTGGCTCAGCTGTGTGAAAGGCACAGCAGTTACCTTTGCTTTTGTGGACTATTTACTATGGATGACTAATTACCATGTAGCATAATAACAGTTTTGTGTATAATTATGTGGCAGATTAATTTGTTATAAGCCTTATTTAATTATACTGCTAAACTCTGCTAAGTCTCTACTACCCCCAAAACAAAAACAAAACAAAACCAACTTCAAAGCCCCATTGCTCACCTCTGCTTTCTCAGCTGGGACCGGGCCCAACATTCACAACGGAAGCCCATTCCCCAGCAAGAGTTACCCTCGTGGCTGTTGTTAAAACCTACGGTCTTGGGCGCCTGGGTGGCTCAGTTGGTTAAGCAACTGCTTTCGTCTCAGATCATGATCCTGGAGTCCCGGGTTCAAGTCCCACATCAGGCTCCCTGCTTGCCGGGGAGTCTGCTTCTCCCTCTGACCTCTCATACTCTCTCTCATTCTCTCTCTCTCAAATAAACAAACAAAATCTTTAAAAAAGAAAACAAAAACTATGGTCTTGCACTGGGCCATGCTGCCCTCGGCTAAGGGACTCATGCCCAGCATGCATACCTCATGGGTGTCTCTAAAGGCCTAGGATGGGCTCGGTCCCCTCTACTTACCCAGGATGGGAGAGGGGTCTTCAGGCTCCAGCATCGGGGGATGGCTGGAAGGGACTCATGGCTCCTGCTGGGTATGAGTTCACTCCAAGGGGGTCTCTCCTGCCCCTCCCCCCACAGCCCTGGCTCTGCCTGAGGCTTGGCCATTACCCCACATGTTCTTCACCCCGGCCTACCTCACATTCTCCTGTTCCTTTTCTGTCTCTCCTGTCCCTGGTTTCTACGGTGGTGGTGACAGCACAGAGCACCACAGAAATGCTGACAGACTCCTCAGGTTCTAGCCTTTGAGCTGAGTTGGGAGGAGGCCGGAAGCCACGGAGAAGAGCCAGGCAAGTTGTGCAGCAAACCTAGGACCCTGCCCTTTTCAGGAGACAGTGAAGACATGTGTGAGAGCCCCGCCAGAACTCTGTGGGGTCCGGCCAGCCCTCCAGTCCATTCCCACTAGGGAAGTTCTTTCTCTCACCTAGCTTCATTCTTCTTAGAGGGCAGTTTCCTTGGTCTCTCTCCTCACCACGGGCCAGCCTCCAGTCCTGCCCCCGGCCAGCACACACCAAGACGGCCTGGCCTCAGTCTACAACAACAGTAGGAGAAGGTAATTCCAGCTGACCACAGCAGCCACGGTCTACACTGACACCTTCAGACCTGGTCTCATGTGCTCTTCCAGAAGCCCCATGACGTGGGGGCTGCTGCCACCATCCGTGTTCTGCAGACGAAGAGGATGGGGCTCTGACACCCAGCTGGTAAGTTGAGAGGTGGGATCTGACCAGGTCTGTCCTGCTGGAAATCCCATTCTCCTAACCGCTGCATTAGCATGCCTTCTGTCCTAGTGTTCACTCAACAAGTATTACTGACCATCTTTTCAGGCAGAGCATGTGTTGGATGCGGAGGATGAACCCACGCACAGGGTAGAGATGGATGATGGTACCAGGGTTTTGAGAGGCCCGAAGTGGGCCAAGGGGAGGGACCAGTGGGCAGCAGTAGCGCTGACCACATTCCCAGCCCAAGAGGCACATTATTTGGGATGACCTGCGTGCGCGGAACAAACTTCCAGCAAGATGCTGATGCTGGACCTCATGGCTTCCCTGGGGATTCTCCCCTATCCTAGGCTTGCACATCAGCTGGGCCTTCCTCCTGCTGGGCTGGCCCTCCTAGGGGTGCCCTTCTCCCAACATTCTTCTCTTTGGTTCCTTCAAGCAGCCATTCGTTGCTCTAGCTGGAGAACAGGCCTGCAAGCCCAGCCAGCTCCCTACCTGATGTCATCGAACCGGAGGGAGACTCACTGGTCAACCAGACTGCATCTGTGAGCTAATGAAAGACAGGCAAAAATGCTGGGGGCCCTGGCCAGGCGGCCTGACTTTCACCTCTCTAGAGGAGCACAGCGGAGTCGGGTGGAGGGAAGGGATGCCACCTCCCTCTGAGAGCCACCTGGTGCATCCTGAATGGCTCCCATGGGAGGGCAGGAGGCTCTCTGCTGACCCCAGGCCTCTGCAGACTCAGCCTGAGGCCTCGCTGGGAAGGCGCGGGGGAAAGAATCACGAGGCTGGACATCCTCCCCCAAGAAGCCTTGACTCAGCCCTGATGAGGACTTAGCTAGAAAGGACTACCTGTCCCAGAGTAACTACTATACATCAAGCCCTTGACCTACCTTGGGAGAAGAGATGTTTTTATTCGGTTGATGAGGAAACTGAATCTCAGAGAGGTAAAGTGATTTTGCTGAGGTCACACAGAGAGCCAACAACAGTTCTAATAGGTCTAACTCCAAAATCAACACCTTTCTCCACCATGTCAGAGAGCCTCCTTTAGGGGCCAGGACTGGAGAGCACAGCTTCTGGAGGCCACCCTACTCCCGAGAGAAAAGGGAGGAAAACACAATAGGTATGGCGAAGCTGCTGTGTGCCTGGTCCCTACATAGCCGCATGCGTCAACCCCGCTGCCCCGCCCCCACCTTCCTCATAAGGATTCTCCTTGCGAGATGGGCCCCCAAACTAGAAGGTGCTGGTTCCTGCGTGGTCCCCACCCTGCATGATGGGGGTGCTGCTTCACTCCCAGGGCAATTCTCCCCCAGACCACAGTCCCAGGATCACAGAGACTTTGGGCCCAACCTCCCAGGCAGGCTACAGCCAGGCTCTGAACGGGAGTTTATCCCTGGAGCAGCCCAGGCTTCCCAAGGACGGCTGGAGGCCGCAGCATCCGCCTCACCACCACTGAATCTGGATCAGGGGCACTAATCCAGTCAGTGGGATAACCAAGAGAGCGAATTCATTAACTAGAACTTGGAAAGGAACTCAAAGCATACACTCACCACGTATGTGCATCAGAGGGAAAAGCTGTCACTGGGGCTCCCTCCCTGGGACGGGGTCCTCACTTGCATAGGCATCCTTCCCAACCCAACTGGTTAATTCTCACCTCTCAGGTTTTCTCTGAAACATCACTTCCCAGGGAAGCCCACCCCAGGAACTCTGGGGTGCCTGTCCCCCACGATCGCTCTTGCTCTGCATTTCTCTCTTGGGGCCCTGGGACTGGTGTCACTGCAAGACCGTGCTGCTCAGAGGTCAGCATCGGTCTCCACCTGTGGAATGTGGGTTCTGAGAGGGCAGGGAGTGGGGCCTTGTTGGCGCTGTATCCCCAGCACTCGCACTGTGTCTGCCGTGTGGTCGACACTTGGGGATATCTGTTGAGGGCACAACCCTGGGTGGAAAGCTGGGAGGAAGAAGCTCAGGTTGAAGGAGAGAAATGGGGAAAAGAGACTTTACTGTGTGATTTGCAGGCCTGTCCCCATGCAGGAATTGCGCGGCCCACATAGGAATTTCACAGGGCCGTGGAACCCTCCCACCCCAGCCCTGGGTAACGTGGTTTCTGCCTCATCGTGGCTCACCCACTGTTCTCAGAAAACCTGCAAATGCACGTTCCTTAGCTCTCCTCTCATGTTCCTCATGCCAGTGATGTTAAGCTCTTCTCTGAGTCTGACTCTTGTGTTTCCTCTGCAGTCTTTATCCCCCTTTCCCTGTCCTCTTGAACACAGACTCCAATGATATCAGAACTAGACAGGAGCTTAGAGATGATCTAAGAAAATAGCTCTCAAGTCATTTTCTTTTATCTAACAGGAAAATCCCTTTTGTAAAACATCAGAATCTGAGTCTGATTGATATAGAGGGTGGGAACCCTCCTGGGGCACCACAGAAACTCCCCGGAAACTAATTTGAAAACCAACGAGAGATCTAAGCCTGGCACTTTGTGGAAAAGAAACTCCAAAGAAGTGAAATGATCTGTCCCATCCAGGACCACAGCCCAGGTCTTTCCTGCCTGAAGTCCTCAGCCAACGTTGTCAGACCTTAGCAGAAATGGCAACATTCGGGGTACTCTGCAGTTGTGTGTTTTAAAAGTATTTTTCCAGGGGTGCCTGGGGGGCTCAGACAGAGGACAAGGTGACTCTCCATCTCGGGGTTGTGAGTTTGTGCCCCGTGTTGGGGGTAGAGATTACTTAAAAATAAAAGTGAACTTAAAAAAATAAAAATACATAAAAAATTAAAGTATGTTCCAGTATCATTTGGGGGCTTTGATTTTGTGTTTTCTCCTCTATGATATCTGGCACTTAAATATGCCAAAAACTCAACAAGAAATTGGCAAAGGAAGTTATACAAACATGTCTCACAAATCTCCAAATCTTTGAACAAAGATGGTCATCGTTTTTTTCTCAAGCATTTCCACATAGGGCTGCAGAGTGAAGCCCATCTTTTTTGTATTATTTACTTATTTATTTCTTTTGGACTGCGTCTTGAGCACAAACCATGCGATCACAAGCGAGATCCAATTGGAACGAGAATCAGTGGCGTGCTTTGTGCTGGGAATCATTAAGCCTCTCAGCCCCAGGGACCTGGGGATTTTCATGGAACCAATTTCCTCCTTGGGATTGTTAACATAATCCCCTAATTGGAGCACTGAGGGTTCTATTAGTGGCCAGAGAAGTGCTCTAAGGGAGCACATGCCTAAGGACCAGGGGGAAGATCTAGACCTCCTCTTGGATTTCCCCGTGACCCCCCGTGCTCGCTACCCCACACTCTCACCCTGCCGCCCCCCTCCAGCTGGCTCCCAGACCCCAGAGCAGGGGAGTATGAAGTACCTCAAGTGAGTAGGACTAACAGGGACTGGACGGTAACCCCACTTCCTCACCAGACATCTGCCACGTGCTGCCTTTAAAGCATTAGTCCATAGAGTCAAACTGTGGGTGCCATTTGTTAAGCTTCTAGTATGTTCCGGGCACTGTGCTAGTTCGTCTAATTCTGACAACAAGGAATCACGATATTGTTATCTCCATTTTGCAGATGAGAACACTGATTTGTCAGAGGAGCTTGGGCTGAGTCAAATACTAACCACCTCATTCAATATTTGCATTTGTTAGTTACTCTAATACTGATAATGGTTAACTCTTAATGGCTGTTCGCTATTTTTCTAAGAGCTTTACTTGTATAAACTTGCTTAATCCCCAAAACAACCCTGTGAAATTGGGTATTATTATCATCCCCATTTTTAAAAAAGATTTCTTCATTTATTTGAGAGAGAGAGAGTGGGGGAGGGCAGAGAGGGAGGGAGAGGGCCAGAATCTCAAGCAGACTCCCCACTGAGCACAGAGCCCTATTCAGGGCTCAATCCCATGACCCTGAGATCACGACCTGAGCCAAAACCAAGAGTCAGATGCTCAACCAACTGAGCCACCCAGGTGCCCCAATCATCCCCATTTTATATATGAGAAAACTCAGGCACAGAATGGTTGAGAATCCGGCCCAAGGGTATGCTGCTCTCAGCCTCATTATCAGCTCCAAGAAATCTCAGTTCAGCTCAAGCACAGGCTGTGCTCCCTGCTCAATTCAGGGGAAACAGCACAGGGAGTGGAATCAGATACACACGGGCGTCCAATTCCAGCTCTGTCACAGACAGGCTGTGTGGGCAAGGGCAGGCGGATTAACCATCTATTGCTACGTAACAAATTGCCCCACCACTTGGCTGCTTAAAACAAGAAACATTCGGTATCTCCCATTCTGATATATCTCCCATTCCGGGGGTTCGGGATGTGAGAGCTGCTTCACTGGACGGTTCTGGTCTGGGGTCTCTCATGAAGTTACTCTCAGGATGTCATCTGACATCTCAAGGCTTCTGACATCTGACATCTCGGTCATCTCAAGACCGAGCTGGGGCAGGAGCTGCTTGGAAGTTCACTGCCATGGACATCTGCACACCTCCACACATGTGGGGACTCCCTCGAGGCCTGAAGCTGGCTTCCCTAGGGTGAGTGCTCCAAGACAGGAGACACCCTACCCCAGATGGAGGCCACAGTCTTTCTGTAACTCAGTCTGAGAAGTGGCTTTTCATTACTTCTATCCTATCTTGTTTATTAGAGATGGGCAGTGAGTGCAGCCTGCACTCAGAGGGTAGGGGATTACACAGGAGCAGGAAGGTGAGGAGGCGAGCAAGACAGGGCCAGTGCAGAGGGCCTACCACACAAGTCACTCAGACTTCTGAGCCTCAGTCCCCTCATCCACAAAATGGGAATCCCAGAGTTCCTAGCTCAGAGAATTCTTTGAAGGCCTCAGTGAGACAATGCCCATAGAGACCAGAACAGTGGGGAGCCTGGGAGGCTCAGTGGGTTAAGTGTCTGACTTCTGCTCAGGTCAGGATCTCAGGGTCCTGGAATCAAGCCCCACATCAGGCTCCTGGCTTGTGCTCTCTCTCTCTCAAAGAAATAAATAAAATCTTTTTAAAAAAAGAGAGAGAGTGAGAGACACCAGAACAGTGCCCAGCGAATAGGGAGTGCTCCGTAATTATCAGCTGCTGTCACCACCAAGGCTGTAAACTACTTACAGGCGAAGACACTGCATTTTTCTTGATCACATCTGTCCCTTTAATGCCTTCCTAGCTCAGTACCTGGCACTTGCTTTTACTGTACAGACACCTGACGGTCAGCATGGGACGGGGGAAAGATGAGACAGCCCCTGCTCTCAGGGAGCACGCTGTTCACGGCACTCTCAGGGTCTCTGGGACAGAAATCAGGAGGGCATCAGGGATGGGAATCAGGAGGGCATCAGGAATGTCCCCTGTGAACCAGCCAGGGCGTGAGGTTTGAGAGTCTCCAAGAGCCCTGGCCCCCTAGCTCTCAGCCTACTCTACTCAGAGATGCTTGAGCAATGCAGATTACCACGGGGTAATCGGGCCTGGGCATGAATCTGTCAGCCCTGCTCCTGTGGGCTCTGGCTTGGCCGATGCCCAAACACTGACCAGCCGTTCCTAGGAAGGGCTGGCACAAGGTATAGGACAAGTTCCAGAAAGACCACCCACACGTGGCAACAGTAACTGTTTGTGGCTCCCTTAGGCCTGTCATCAAGGAGTGCCATGTTGCCCTCTGTGTGCCTTGGCAATGGTGACAGCTGCCCACCATAACCGGCCCGGGGCTCAGGGAAAACAGCAGATGAGAGAGGACAGTGGGGAGGAAGCCGAATCCTCAGCTAAGGACTGCATGGCCAGCCAGACTGCAGACCCCGCAAAGAGGTGGAGCCCCTCAGGGAAGTGGGGCTGTCCTGGGAGGGCACATGTCATTGAATCATGCCCTTGGTTGGTGGCTCTCTTGGCTGTCTGCTGGTTGACTCTGGACCAGCTGCTTCGCTCCCTTTCATCTCTGCTCCCCCAGCCACAAAATGATCTTCCACCTTGCACAGAGGCCATGAGAATGTGCAGGGCAGATGTGCCATGCCTGGCATACACTGGGCGCTCCATCAGCGGAGCCATTGTTATTCTCAGGGTGGGATGGGGTTTAGAGAAAGACAAAGGTTGAAAGCTGAGTCTGTTTCATTTTGTACATTTCCCTGAAGTGTATATATATATACACATTAAAAACTGTGGGGTGGGGTGCTTGGCTGGCTCAGCTGAAAGAACGTGTGGGTTGTGAGTTCACGCCCCACATATCATAAGTGCAGAGCGAGATAGAAATTGATGAAGGGAACACACATGTGTTATCAGCATCCCCATCAAGGAATGAAACATGACGGACACCTCAGAAGCCCGCTTCGCGTTCTTTCCGGATTCCGACCCCCCAGCTGGAAGAAACACTATGCTTCTAACTTCTAAGATCCTGATTTTGCACTTTATTAAATTTTTTTGAAAATTTTACTTATTTGTTTGAGGGAGAGAGAGACAGACCACAAGCAGGGGGAGAGAAGGGCCAAGGGAGAGGAAGAAGCAGGCTTCCCACTGAGCAGGGAGCCCAGTGCGGGACTCGATCCCAGGACCCTGATGTGGAACTAGATCCCAGGACCCTGGAATCATGACCTGAGCTGAAAGCAGGTGCTTAACCAACTGAGTCACCCAAGTGTCCTAGCACTTTATTGAAATAAAAGTAAATAGTGTGTCCTCTTGTGTCGGTCTTCTTTGGCTCCACACTGTGTGTGTGATACTCACTCATGTTGTATGTGACTGTAGTTTGTTGGTTCTTGCTGCTCTGTCCTGTTCCAGAGTGTGACTATGCCCCCGTTTATTTATTAATTCCACTGATGATGGACTTTCAGACTGTCTTTGGTTTGCAGCTCTTAAGGACAATGGTGCCATGCTCATTTGATGGGTTTCGGGGGAAATTCCTGGGTCAGACATGCCCCGAACTTAGCACTTCAGTTGGAACTGTTATACAGTCTTCCCAAGTGCACTAGTGTAAACTCCTGGCAGTGAACAAGCTCCCTCCTTGCTCTACATCCCTGTGCACACTTGTATTTTTACTTTCTCATCCTATTGGGTATGTAGCGGTGATTTTAACCACAACTGAACTTGACTGTACTGTGCATTCTCTTGATGGCTAATGGGGAGGGCCACCTCTTCCTACATTTATTGGCTATTTGGGTGTGAATCTACATAGTTTAATTTCAGCCCGTGATGGGGCAGCTCTGGGGACTGACCCCTCATCACTTCTGCAGGGGAATTCGGATTTCCATGGTTCGGCCACCGAATTGCCAATGGAAACAAAACAAGCTGTCATCAGTGACAGGTGTTGCCGATGCTCCAAGCAGGCTCTTCTCCCCTGTAGCAGGCTTTATGGCCTCCGGTCCCTCTATAACCCATCCTCTGCCCGGTAGACATGCTGGCGTGACATTGGGAAGGCAGAAGCGTGGCCGAGCATGTGCTTCCGTGGCTGCCACTGTTTCTCCCAGCTACCACAGGGTTGGAGACTGCCAAGGTGGTGGGGTCCTGGAGCTGGCAGATGGGGCCAGTGGCTTCCTACCCCCCACATTCCTGATGGTGACAAGGCTGGCCAAGCTCTTGTCAGGCCAGTTTTTCTGGGAATTCCTCCCAGAAGCCCAGCCTAACCTTGCTCCACCAGCCCTTCCAATGCTTTGTGAAGTCCTAAATCCCTGTATTAAATTATTTCTGCTTAAAATAGCTACAGTGAAGGGAGTCTGGGTGGCTCAGTCGGTTAAGCATCTGCCTTCTGCTCAGGTCATGATCCCAGGGTCCTGGAATCGACCCCTGTAGCAGGCTCATTGCTCTGCAGGAAGCCTGCTTCTCCCTCTCTCACTCTTTCTGCTTGTGTTCCCTGTCTTGATGTCTCTCTCTCTGTGTCAAATAAATAAATAAAAACTTCAAAAAAAAATAGCTAAAGTGATTGCTTTACCTGCCATTAAAGTCTGACTGACACATTGTGATGTCCTGATACAGCCATTCCTTGAAAGAAAAGACTTTTAAGACCTACATAGTAAGAAGAACCTAATCCTAAAATAAAAGAACAGTTTCTTATATTTCATTAAATCAGTCCCACGAAAAGCCCATTTTCCTTTTCTTGTTTCACTAGTGGGAATTTCAACACTAGTGTACTTCAAAGAAGGAAGTGAGATTAGAAGAGGAATTTAGAGGGAAAACATAAAGAGTGGCCCCTGAAATGGGACATGGGGAAGCTGAGAACTCCCGGGCTGTCATTTATTGATTGCTTACCCATAGCTCCAAGAGTAGCATGACCCTGGTTTCAAACTCAATTAGAATGCCGCAAATAGGGGTGCCTGGCTGGCTCCATCAATAAAGCATGCAACTCTTGATCTCAGGGTCGTGAGTTCGAACCCCACAGGCAGGTAGCGTATACTTCAAATAAATTAATAATAATAAAATAAAGTCACTTATTTAAAAAATGCCATAAATAACATTGTGTCTGTAGGTTCTTCTGCCTTGAACCGGATTTGAGGCTCAAGGAGGGCTTTTGATGAGGGGGTGTGTCCGTCAAGCAAGAGCCATGGTAGCTGTGTCCCAGAAAATAATGGGAGTGACCATTAGAAATATTTGAGTAGTTATTTGGTAACTTAAATGTTAATATCAGGATTTAGGAGAAACAACTCTGGAGAGGAGAGGGAGGAGCTGGAGTGAGGAGCTGTCGGCGGTGAGAGGTTTGCTGGGTATTTGGGATCTGGGAGGATCTGCCTGCCATCCTTGCTCAGCCGCAGCTGTCCACGGCAGCAAAGGCCTCAGTGCCGAAGCCTGGCTGGGGAAGCAAGTCTCAAAGCTGAGAGTTTCAGCTCAGGCTCTGGCTACAGTAGCAGGAGTTGGAGGTGGGGGAGGGGCAGCTCCTGATGTGGTCCAGTCCACAGAGTGGGGCTCTAGAGACAAGGAGAGGGGTCAATGTCCCCATGCAGGAACTCTAGGGATGGAAGAGTCTCAGTTATCTTTTGCCCCAGCGATGTGCAGTGATGCCTTTGCTCTCTGTTGTTTTTTTCCTTTTCTAATGGTTCACAGTGGAAATTTTCAAAGATACACAAAAGTAGAGAGAATAGTACAATGAACCCCCACGGACTCATCATCCAAAGACAACAGTCATCAACGCATCAATCCAGTGATTTTTAAGCTGTTTTTAGCCCCTGGTTCTCTGCTCTCTTATGTATGTGTAGCTGAATGGAATTATGAACTGTTTACTTACGTGTTTTCCCTATCCATTTCTCCCTTTCAAGCAGATGTTAAGAGAACTAGCAGTACCAAACCAAAAACAACAACAACAAAAACCACCACCACCACACACACACACACACACACACACACACGAGAGAGAGAGAGAGAGAGAGAGAGAGAGAGAGAGAGAGAGAACTCGCAGTACCTAGGAGAATGTAAAGGGCTCCCAAGGGAGGTAAAAGAGGGGGAAGGAGGGGCATGCCTGGCTGGCTCAGTCGATAGAGCATGGGACTCTTGATCTCTGCAAATCTTGATCTTGGGGTTGTAAGTCCAAGCCCCATGTTGGGTGTTGAGATGACTTAAAAATCAAATATTTGGGGCATCTGGGTGGCTCAGTCAGTTAAGTGTCTGCCTTTGGCTCAGGTCATGATCTCAGGGTGCTGGAATAGGGCCCCACATAGGGCCCCCTGCTCAGTGGGGAGTCTGCTTCTACCTCTGCACCTTTCCCTCCCCACTAGTGCTGTCTCAAATAAATAAATATAAATAAAAATCAAATCTTAAAAAAGAAAAGAAAGGGAAGGAATCTGCATTCATTTGCTAGGGCTGCTAATGAAATACCCTCCACTGAGCGGCTTGAACAATAAAAATGTACTTCTCACAGTTCCAGGGCTGGAAGTCTGAGGTCACCGTCGCAGGGATGGTTCTGTCTAAGGGCTGGGTAGTATCTGTCAGTTCCCCGCCTCTTTCCTGGGCTCACAGATGGCCATCTTCTCCATGTGTCTTCCTGTCATCTTCCTTCTAAGCCTGCCTGCTTCCAAATTTCCCCTTCTCCTATTGGATTAGGACATGCCCAAATGACCTAATTTTAACTCAATTACCTTTGTAAAAATGTTATTTGCAAATGAGGTCACATTCTGAGGTTTTGGGGAGTTAGGAACCCAACATATTTTTTTTTGGTGGGGGGGGCACAGTTCAACCTACAGCAGGACTCACTGGCATAGACTGAATGTCGTAAAAAACACACACAAAGAGGGAATTCTCTCTAGTCTCCAAAGTGTTTTCCTGGGATGGAGTGTGAGCTAGAGAGAAGGGTCTGTGGGATGAGGATGAGAAAGGCAGGCAGGGGACATTGGTCAGCTTCCAAAGGCACCCATGTCCCAGGGATAACACAGAATCAGCAGAGGCAGCTGGACCCACAGGGGACATGGACAGAGATGTGGCTTGTTAGCAGACACCCATGTCCCAGAAGTGAGCCACTGTCTGAGAGGAAAATTCCAAGAATAATTGGGGTGAAAATTTCATCCATTTCATTCCATTCTGGGAATGGGTCCTGGGAGTCAGAGATTAACTTAGAAATTTAGACAATAAAGGAATTGATATTTCCTGCATCTTCTGGGTTGGTCAACTGAGAATTATATCTGCCAAACATAAAACAGATGAAAGACTGTTCTAGGTGGAGCTCACCCCCGATCCTGGTTCCCCTTCTTATATCGATGGCAATCCAAGGAGTCTGAGGGTTCCAGGAAACTCAGTTTGAAAACTCTTAAGGTCCACCCCCATCTCCACCTCCCCAGTAAACACACAAGGGCACAGAAGCTCAGAAGAGGAAAAGGCCCAAGGCAAAAGGCAGATTAGTGGAAGAGCCAGACTAGAATTCAAGGCTCTTGATTTCTACCAGAGTACTCTCCTGGCGGTTATCCTCAAAGATTTCTCAGGGGGGCTGATACTGTGTCTCTGCTTCATATGCAGGTGCCCACAGCACAGCAGACAGCTGGGACCCTGAGCCATCCAGGACCATGGAATCACTTCTCAGGGCCTTGTCAGGTTCTCATTTTGTTCTAGCCGTTCTAATAGATGTGCAGTGTCCTATGTGCTTTTGACATGGCCCCACTCATCTTGGAGGCATTCCAGAGTCACCTTGTCCTTTCCCTATCCCCACGAAGTTCTCCCTGGAATAAGCCATTTATCCCTGGGTCTAAGTTGAGTTTTGGTAGCAGCTTCACAAGAAAAGGATTCGGGAAATTATGACATGTTGTCGGGGGAACACTGTTCAAAAGCTAGATCTCTGATGTAGATTTCATTATTCTACAGTCCGCTCATTCCCCACACACCAAGGAAACCCAATAGGCAGAAATGGCCGCCAACTTCCTCCTTGAACTTGTTTCCAGCATCTTTGAATACATCCCCTTCTGCTTCAGCGAGTCAGAGTGGATGCCGTTCTCTGAGATTAGATATCTGACCTGGTTGGATTCGAAGGGCCACGGTGATCCCACTAACATAAGGAGCTGGCATTCACTATGGCAATACAGTTAACCTCTGTGGTCACCTTTGATGAAGGCAGGGTTTCAGAGGACAGAGCCAGCACTGAGACAAACCGCTCAGATAAACCACCGTAGTGAGAAGAACGAATATATAACCTGGGGAGCAGACTGGTAACTTCAAACCACATAGAGCGTTTAAAGAAAATAACAACTTCAGGGTTCCCCCCCCCTTCCTCCTTTAAAAAAAAAGTTGTAAATACACTGTTATATGTAGGTTATACTTCAATTTAAAACATTGCTTTATTTCCTATAAATAGGTAATTTATTAAAGTGGCTATATATATTGACATAGAATAATCTGCATATATTTAAGGTGTACAATTTGATGTTTTGAGATTTACATGTACAAAGACACCCACACACACCCCTGTGAAACCATCACCACCATCAAGACAATTAAAATCCATTACCCCTTCAAGTTTCACCTGTGTCCCTTTGCAATCCATTCCTCCTGCACTTTGCCCCCTTGTCATTTCCTGGCAATCACTGGTTTGAATTCTATCACTATAGATTAGTTTGCATTTTCTAGAATTCTTCAATAAATTTAATAATACAGTATGCACTATTTTTTGTCTGGCTCCTCCCACTCAGGATAATTACAATCATTTTGAGGTTTATTCATGTTTTGGAAGTATCAATAGTTCATTCCTTCTTATTGCTGACTATAGTCCATTGCATGAATATACCAAATTTATCTATTCAGTTGTTGATGGGTTTGGGGTTGTCTCCAGTTATAAATAAACCCGCTATAAATATTAATGTACAGGTCATTGTGCAGACATATGCTTATATGTGTAAGGACCTATTTTATATTTTTATTTTAGCCAGAGGCTTCCATTGAGGTTAAACAATAACTTTGTTGTTTAACCCTTAAACTGTCCCTGTTCCCCTTCCCCCAGGGGACTTAAAAACAAGTCCCAGAAACCAGCTCCAGGTGTGGAGGCCAAGAAAAACAAGGCTGTACCCACCTCGAGTCTAGAGTCTAGCCCTGACGTAAGTACATCCATCTTGGCAAAGCAAAAGTCCGCACCTTGCACTGTAAGAGTGGGTTAGCATAAGAATGGCCATCCTGAAGGCCGGGAAGCCATTTTACCGAGCGTCCCTAACCAGCCCACAGGGCGCACGTAACTTGAGATAAGAGAACAACTTAATCATATACCACCAGGGCGGATCCAGATGTTAAAGAAAAACAAAGAGTTAACTTGCAGAGATCACAATCATGCAAGTCAGGAGTCTCCTTTGGTTTGCAAATGTCTTGGTGATTTACAACAAAAAGGCTATCTCTTCAATGACCCAATTTCCAGAGACAAACGGCTCAGTACCTCGAGGCCTAAGGTCGCCCTCCCCACCATAAAACTGAGGGAGGGTAAGGCAGAAGGAAATGTAAATAAAGTTAAATTTCTTCTAAACCTAAATCTCACTTAACCGCCAGGATGGCTCCAGGGTGATGCCGGGGTGGCAAAAAGTTAAACTGTCAAAGTGGGGCACAAGATATGTATGTAGCTATGAAGAAGTGCCTTGAAAATGCTATATAAACCCTTGGCTTTGAGTGCTCAGGGTCCTTGTTGAAACCTGCTGCACCAGGCAGATACTTGGACCCCAGCTAGCTGGAAATAAACCTCTCTGTGTGACTTGCATTATCGAGAGTGTTCTCCGTCTTATTGAGGGGTGGTCGACTCTGTACCCTAACAATATGCTTTCTTTTTTTTTTTGGGTAAACACCTAGGAATGAAATTGATAATTCTATGGTATGTGTATGCTTAGCTGTTTAAGAAACGGCCAAGAAGTTTCCCAGTAGCTGCACCATTTGACAACTGCAGGAGCCTTGTGTGAGGGAGTTCCAGTTGCTCCATATCCTGCCCCACACTTGGAACCTGATAGATGTGTAGTGTTATCTTGTTGTGATGTTAATTTGCTTTTCCCTGATGACTAAGCATCTTTTCATGTCCTTATGTGTTATCCACATATTTTCATCCATTTTTGGTGAAATATCTGTTCAGATCTTTTGCACATTTTTATTGGGTTGTTTTCTCATTGTTGAATTTAGAGTTCTTTACAAATACTGCATGCAAATTCGTTATCAGAAATGTGGTCTGCAAACAATTACCCGCCCCCTGCATTCATTTAACAATGTTTTTTGAAAGTGCTTTTTTTTTTTTTTGGAAGATTTCATTTATTTATTTGACAAAGAGAGAGACACAGGGAGAGAGGGAACACAAGCAGGGGAAGTGGGAGAGGAAGAAGCAGGCTTCCTGTGGATCAGGGAGCCCCATTCGAGGCTCAATCCTAGGACCCTAGGATCATGACCTGAGCCGAAGGCAGATGCTTAACAATTGAGCCACCCAGGTGCCCCTGAAAGTTCTTAATTTTAATGAAGTCTAACTTAAGAATACCTTTTTGAATAACATGAAAAAGAATGATCTTGACTTTTGGTATTATAGCAAAGAAATCTTTATAACCCAAAATTACAAATACTTTTTTCCTGTATACTCTTCTTTCAGTTTTAGGTTTTACCCTTAGGTCTATGATAAATGTTGTATGAATTTTTGTGTGTATAGCATAAGATTGAGGTTGGCAAACTTTTTGTGAAAGGACCAAATAGTAAATATTTTAGGCTTTGTGGTCCATCTGATCTCTGTCATAACTACTCAACTCTGTCACATAGTGTAAAACCAGGCTGGAACAATAAATACATGAATATGTCTATGTTTCAATAAAACTTTATTTATTTAAGTTTTTTTTGTTTGTTTTGTTTTGTGTTTGTTTTTTTGGTTTTTGTTTTGTTTTGTTTTTTGGTAAGTAATCTCTACATTCAAAGTGGGACTCGAACTTCCAGTCCCAAGATCAAGAGTCGCAGCCTCCACAGACTTGACTCAGCCAGGTGCCCTAAGACTGTATTTATAACAACAGGTACTGGCCATATTTGGCCCACTGGCCAGAGTTTGGGGATCCCTCTTCAAACACCACTGAAAGTCCTCGGCTACAGAAGCCGCTCCATCCATCCCTGCCTGTTGGCTCTGGTCCTGCCTTGCTCAACCATCCCCAGGGACCTCACCTCAGGCAAGAGAATGACAATTCTTTTCATGCCCCACCTCTACACTCCTCCGTAGCTTTCTGACCAATAACTAGGGGCATATTCCTGCAAGCCCCCTGAGGACCACGTCCAAAAATCTGACTCAGGAAGTGCTGTCCACATGCCAAACAAAACCAAACGGTAAGGTTATTCAGCTTCCTCGTCTCTGCCTGTTTTGGGTTAACAAAAAACGTCAAGAAGGTTGGGTCAAATTCTGCTCCTACGGCTGTGTGATACTGATCAAGTCTCCCCACTTGTCCTTCCTCTGTATCCCCAATTGTGTGGATTGGGGGTGGGGGAGGTTTCTCTGAACACTTCCAATGTTACTGAGTAGGTAAGAATAAGACAACACATTTCTTACCCACCTGGTTCATTCTTTACCAGACAATTCCAAAGCTGCCTTCTCCTTGAATAGTTTTCAAAGACTGCTTTCAGTCTTTTTAAAAGCACTATACAAATGCAAGGTATTGTTACTATTTTCTCTCTTTAAGTAATTCTAGAAAACCCAACCCCAGGATTTCGCAATCTGTCGCTGTCCCTTGGTGCCTCCGCCTGTTGCCAGGGAGAGAGATTATCCCAGCTTGGGGAAGGTCAGCCAGCCCCAGCAAGATTTCTAACACAGCCTGGTTTGCCATGCCATCCCCAGCCGCAGATGCAGTCGGTGACACCAAAGTCAGTGACACCGAGACTGGGCGAGACCACTCCAAGGCCAAACAGAGTGGCCACGGAGAGGAGAAGAAAGCACTCAGCACCACCAACTCCCCACAGGCCACTGTGATCGCCACCCACGCCTGCAAGAGGGCCCAGCTCTCCAGTCTGCCCGGCAGACAGGCTGCAGTCTGCAGAATCCTGAAAGAGGGAATGTCTTTGAGAACAGAGACCTCATCTGCATGGCCCTGGGGGCCCTGCTTTGAACACAGCAGAGATGAAAGCAGATCTCCCAGACTACTAGAGGAGATGGTACACACGCAGCACAGACATAAAAGTATTTATCACAGTCATCCATAAATGTATGCAAGAGCCCGAGACCTGGAGATGTACCTTACTCCGTGCTTACCTCTTAAATGAACATCTGGATTTATTAGGAATCAATTTATTCATTGGCTGTAACTAAGAATGACTCCAATTTTACCTAAGGATGAATCATTTGAGAAGGAATTTCTCATCATTGTCTCAGTCCTCCTAACAAGGGGTCAACGTGGGTAGGAGAGCATTTTCACTCTTCCTGGCTGGGAACTGCTGATCTGAGCGGTGAAGGGACTTGTGGGACACAACACAGCTAGAAGTTAGTCACGCTGGTGTGGGGCCTCTGGGTCTTCTGATTCCAAGCTTAGAGCTCTTCGCTTGTTGAATAGGCTCTGCCCACCAATAGGGAGACAGCTGTTAGGGCAGACTGGGGAGGGGGGTTCCCCCCCCAACCACCAGCTCCCCTCTTCTTACCTTGTAACATTGCCCCTGGCTTACAAAACAAACACATTAGGGAGTACTCAGCATAGTTGCTTTACAAAAGGATTTGCCATGTACAGTTTTGACTAGTATTCTCCCCAAGGGCATCTAAAAAAAAAAAAAAGGTTCTAACCATAAACATGGTATGTAAACACAGTTTGGGGAGATATCATCATATTGTATAAGGTTCATATACATGGTCAATTACATGTACAGAGAGCCACGGGGGTAATTAAGTCAATGTGGGACAAAATGACCTCTGTAGCGTATAGATCGGAGTGCTTGATGCTTTCTCTCTTATACTCGTAAAGTGGTGGCAGACTCGTGTGTGTGTGTGTGTGTGTGTGTGTGTGTGTGTGTGTATACTCATAGAAAAGGGTGTATACACAGTGGGGGAAAGCCTGATTTTGAACTACTAAGGCTGAAGTTCAGTGATGCTGCCTTCCAAGAAGGTAGCCCTTGACTTTTCTAATGAAAAATTAATAGGCACTTACTTGCTGCTGCCTTTAATTACATTTGCTAGAGACAAGTGTCTGCCAACCAGCATGGCTCTGACTGTCGTCTTTGCTGGATCTACTCTCAGCAAAGCCCACTGGTTTGGGAGAAGAAAGGGTGCCATTTTGGCTGAGCCCTTGAAGAGGCAGAAACATTGTTGGGTGAAGATTGTATCTGATTGATTGATTGATTGATTGCTAATGGGCCTTCACCCATTAACATTCACTGACAGAGAAGTTGGACCAAAAACACCTTGGTAGAGCATGGACCAGAATTCTAAACCTGTGGTCTGAGGACCTCAAATGACTGAGGAAATCTTGAAAGAGGGCCACAGAGCCCTGTCTATAGGCATAATAATCATGCTTCCCCTCCAGATACAGAACCATTTTTCTAACATGTAGATGCTATTGGGATTAATAAAGTATCAATCAATTGCAACTTCAAATAACCTTTTACCATTATGTATTTTCTTAACTAAAATTGGGGTCCTTGAACATCTTTTACCTTAAAAATGGGCTTTCAGAAGGAAAAAAAGTGACCTTCATACAGGAAAAAACTAGGAACTTAAAACTAGGATATTCTTTCTACAGTTATGAAGCAGGGTTCCTCATAATAGTAGGAATGACCATTGAGGGAATGGTCTTTCTGGACCTCACTTTTTCCCATTTTTTAAACTGCTTTATTGAGATATAATTTGCATTCCATAAGGTTCGTCCATTTAAAGTGTGTAACTTAATGGTTTTTAGTATCTTTACAGTGGAACCATTGCCAGATGTTTAGATAGTTTTCCCCACCCCGTTGTACTCATTAGCCATTGTCCCCACCTCTCCTCCAGCCCCTAGCTCTAGGCAGCCACTGATCTGCTCTCCTGTCCCCATGGATTTGCCTCTTTGGGGCATGTCATATAAATAGGATGGTGCAATAGGTGGTCTTTTGTGACTAGAGGAATGTTTTGGATCCTGGGAACTCCATCTAGTCTTTGTATACCCAATTTCTATGTATCCTTAAGGCCCTCCTGACCCCTCCCAAAGCCTTTCTTGCGCCCTCAGCCTATAGGAATATTTGCCTTCTATTAGTAAGTTGTTTATCGTGTTCAAGACGCACCACATAAGCTGTAGGATCTGCTCTGCTGAGGTGGGACTGCTGGGCAGCCCGTCTTGTGATTTGCTCCCCTGACTTCTTGAGGGGGCCATCTTGCCGACACATTTCTTGAGCTCCACCCCGCCCCCCAACTCAGTGCCCAACATAGTTTTCTGCTTGAAATGGATAATCGGTTTATGTGTGTTGAAAGAATAAATGACTCATGGGGATGCTTCCAGACTTTTAGGATAAAGTGCAAGAAGGTGAGCAAATCAAGGACCGGGGCCAAGACGAAGCATGGACTGCGGGCATTAGAGTCCAAAGGTTTGGCCGCTGCTGATCAGGCGTGATCTTGAATTGACCGGAGGGTATTAAAAGGCCCCCGGGCAGCAAAGGGTCTCTCACTTACCTTCTGTAGCAATTGAAAGAACGTATTAGTCACTCCTTCAGCTGAAGGCATTAACCGCCTCCATTAAAATGCAAATGTCAACACCTGGGAGAGTGGCAGATCGAGCTATTATCAGCCATTTCCACCTAAGCTACAATCTGAGCTCTTTGAATATTTCCTGCTCCCTGAGGCCCAGAGGTTTGGAAGAGTGTAGGTCTGGAAAAAATCTAGGGCCCGGTTCCCTAGGGCCAACTGCAAACTTCTTATTATCCTCGATTTCCAAGCCAAGGAAGCCAGAGGTCAAGAGTGAGAGGGCTGAGACCCTTGGTTCTTCCTAACTGCCAGTGGGGAAGGGGCTAGAGTGGTGAATGGTTCCTAGGGACAGCAGGGACTTCTGCTGCCCATGCCCAGTGGCTAAGACACGGGGCCCCAAGCCTCCAAGGATGACTCCCTCAGGATACTCCGTGCTCCATCCTCTTAGCCTCTCTCTGATTTGGGGATAACAATGAGTTAGGTCTTTGTGGGGAAGGTAAATCACCTAGTTTGCAGGGTGGGGCTTCCTTTCAAAATGCAAACGTCCGGGAGTGAGTGACACATTTTTGGGAATAGGGTGATCTTTAAGATTCTTTCACCCTACCGAGAGCCCTTGGAGTCTTAGCGGTCCTTAATTCCAGGTGAGGAATATATTACAGGGCAGGATAAATCCTTTTTTCACCCTCAAATCCTAACTGGCTTCTATTTCTGCCCTCTTCCTTCCCTACTCCCTGGCACCCGTGCCCTCTTCTGGTTCCATTTTTCTTGGCAAATGCTCAGTGGTCCTAGGCGTTCTCTCCTTCCTCTCCCTCACTTATCTCTGTTCCTAATCAGCAAGCATCCATTCCCTTATTGGCCTTGCCTTGGTTGGGCAATAATGGGGGAAGCCTGCTGACCAAACTCATTCACATTGACTTGATAACAACCAACAGCCGCGGCATGAATCCTTCAGTCTCCGAGGGGTATCTGCATTCATTTTTATAACCACCTTATTGAAATATAATTTACATACCATAAAGTTCATCTGGTGAGTTAAACTATGCAATCCAATGGTTTTTAGTACATTTCTTGAGTTGAGCAATCATTACCATAATCTAACTTTAGAGCATCTTCATAACCCCCCTACAGAAATCTTGTGCCCATGAGCCATCATCACTCCCTATTCCTCCCCATCCCCAGGGCCAGGTAGCCACTACTCTAATCTACTTTCTGTCTCTAGGTTTGTTGCATTCATTTTTAGGGAATGATTTTCATCCCCAAACATGACTATCTAATGGTGGAATTTTAAGCAGTGTGAAGGAAGGTATTTTTAGGTAGGGGAATAGTACTGATACCTACTTCTACAAATATTTCTAAATGTTCTAAAATATTAATATTTTAATTTCCAAAATAGAACTATTCTTCCAAAAAGGAGCCCGGGAGAGTGCAGAATGAAATCCTAAAGTGTAACTGAGGCACGAGAGGGAAGATGCCTGGGGGAAGAAGGGGGCGTCAGCAGATCTCCCAAAGGACCTTCAGTGCCCTGGGGTGTGTGGTCACCTCACCTCTGCAAACCAAGTACTCATGTCAGCAGGAGGCCTGCTGTGGCGTTGGGTCAACCCCTATCTGATGACAACAGCCAGGTGTGCATTCTGGAGTTGGTCTTCAAAACTTCTGCCTTTCGTTCCTTTCCTTGTCTTCGTCTGACCTTGAGGACTCCTCTTCTTCCCAGAGGTTGACTCCTGGGTTTCAGCCTTCCACAGATATCTGCCAGCCAATGGCATCATCTCCATTGCATCACTCTGGGCTCAGTCACTTGGCAAGAGCTTCCTTACCAGTCCCCTATGCTCTTAGATCTTGTTTTCTCAGTCTTTATATCATTGCCAGAGTTTGCCTCCTAAAACATAATGGGCCAGAAAACTCCTGAACCCAGATTCAGGGGCTTTTTATTTTTTAATTTTTTAAAAAATATCTTATTTATTTGGCAGACAGAGATCACGAGTAGGCAGAAAGGCAGGCAGAGAGAGGGGAAGCAGGCTCCCTGCTGAGCAGAGAGCCCATTCGGGGCTTGATCCCAGAACCCTGGGATTATGACCTGAGCTGAAGGCAGAGGCTTAACCCACAGGTGCCCCTCAGGGGCTTTTCAAACTGAAGCCCACCCTCCCTCTACACCGTGTTCAAGAGTCCACCCCACCTCTCCCTCTCCATCTACTGTTGCCAGTTGCCATGCTCCCCATCCTGCCCCTTCCCCCAGCAGACTCCATTCTGCTCACTATTCCTCAGCTGTACCACTTGTTTATCAACAAACAGTTATCGGGCATCTCCTATGTGCCAGACACAAGGCTGAGCACGGGGCACAAGAATGAGTAAGATACCAACTCTGCCCTCAAGGAGTTCAGCTGACTGTGGAGACAGTTCTGACAAGTTAAGAAAATACAATGTGACAAGTGCTATAATAGAGATTAAAGCAAGGTGTGCTGGAAGCTGAGGAGGAGGGAGCGCCTCACAGCCTGGGTGAGGCATGAGGGAGGGTTTCACAGAGGTGCCACGAATGTCATCTGGGCAGAGTAGGAAAAGTCCTCGGTACAGAGGCTTAAGGGGCAACTCGGGGTGCTTGGGTGACATGGGGAAGTGATGGACAGTGAAAGCAGGCGAGTAGGAAGAGGCTGTTTTGTGGACAGTTTTCAGTTAGGGGGTGTGACCTGCAGGATCAAAGTGGGGCACAAAGTGGAAGACAGATTGAGAGCAAGGAGGATGGAAGAAGGAGAGAGCCGGAGATTGTGCAGGCAAGGAGCAGGGAGGATATGTGGGAAGGCAGCAGCTGGAGAATGTGGAAGAAGACAGATGTGAAAAGTTGAGGGTGTGGCAGCAGGAACCTGTGACTGGGATAGGAGGGGAGGAGGGTTCACAGCTCAAAGATCAGGGAGACTGGGGGACAGTGATTCCACAAGTGGTGAGAAAACAGGGAGGAGCAGGCTTCAAGTAAGTAACCTTAACTTACTTTTAGATAAGCTGAACCTTTCCCTGGTGGGTCCCAAGGAGCATCCATGGGAAGCTTGCCGGTGGACAGGGCTAACTAAGCTTGGTACTGGGAAGGGAGGCAGGGGCTGAAGATAGACATTTCTGCAATACCTTAAAGAAAAAAAAAGTTTATCCTTAGACCCAGCAATTCTCCTCGTAGGAATTTCTTCTAAGGATATAAAGATACATGTGATTTATCTGCAAAAATGTTCATTGTTTATAACAGTAAAAGAGTGGAAACTTTCTATAAAACTGCTATGATAGTGAAAGATGTCCAACCACAGGGGACTGGTTAAATAAATTATGCCATTTTAAAATGCAATGGAATTCTGTTTGGACAATAAGAGGAATATTGTAGATGAATGCTTACTGACATGAAAAAAAAATACAATATTTAGCTAAGCAGAAAAATGTAAACTGTAAAATCATTTGCCCAGTAAAAGTCCCATTTTTAAGCCCTATTTTTTGTTAAGAAAAAAATTAAGATGTTAATGGTTTTTTTCTAGGTAGTATGATTATGAATGTGTTTGCTTTTGTCTTTTTTTTGGTAGTTTTTCTATATTTGATCATAAATGCCTTTTTTGGGTAAGTTGGTGGTTATTTTATTTTATTTTATTTTTTTAAAAGATTATTTACTTATTTATTTGGGAGAAAGACAGAGGGGCAGAGGGAGTGGGGGAAGCAGGATCCCTGAGGAGCAGGGTGCCTGACATTTGCCTCCATCCCAGGACCCCCTGATCATGACCTGAGCTGAAGGCTGATGCTTAATTGACTGAGCCACTCAGGTCCCCCAAGATGATGGTTGTTTTAAACATTTGAATAAGATGAAAAGGAATGAACTAGGGAGAACTTCAGGGAATCAGAGGATCAAGGAGGGAACCCAATCACCTTGATACCTCTGGCCATCTGGGTCTGTCCATGCAGTTGCCTATCTGGGGGTCCCTCTCATACCATTTATGCTACAGGCTGTGTGGTAGAGTACAAGGAGCAGGCTGACCTTCGGTTCCATTCCGCTACAAACTACAGGCCTTGATTCTCTAAGTCTCAGTTTTCTATCTTTACAGTGGGGAGAATAACATCTTCCTCAAAATGTTTATATGACAATAGAATATCTACAGATATATAGTAGTTGCTTACTAAATACTAAATATCAGTCCATTCCTCCTTTCTTCTTTCATCCTTCTCTGTTAACCTGATTTGACCTCTAGTCTTTTTTTGGCCTTCTCATAATGAGAAGAAATGCCTCCTCCCTAAAATCCCTAAATGACAAAATCGTGGCTCAAAACTGCAGTCAATGGCTAGCTACTCTCCCTCCCTCATGGTAACCAAAGTTGGCTCATCTTTTTATCCCCAGAGCACCTAGCAGGGTGCTTGACACATAATGGGTGCTCCAGGAATGTATGTGGGCCAAGTTCAGGGTGCTTTTTTTTATGGCTTAGCTAATTATGGATTGGTTATTCAAGGGCTGAATTGCTCAAGGGTTTCTTATTCAGATCTCTTGGATTCGTCCTCCCAATTTTTGACTCTGGCAAGGCTTATCTTGCAATCTGCAAAGAGATGATCAACGGAGAGAGAAAGGGAAGCTCACTCAGACTGCAGGCTCCTTCTCAGAAGCTCTGCAGAGAGAGCTGGAGGAAGAAGAGTAAAGTGAAGGTTGTTTCTCTTTCTCCAGTAGAGGTGTGCTACCCTACCCGTGCCTGCCCCACTGTCTAGACTGCCAGAAACTCCACTAGAGCAGCTTAGGGGCAAGGAGAATTGGGTAGATACATCATTCCACAGATCAAGGTCCTCATTGATGGGCAGTGAAGTCCTTTTCTCCACTCCTGACTCTTTGTGGCTGGTGCTGTGCAGGAGGAGTGTCTGGTCATCCGAGGTCCAGGGGGGACCGCACTTCGTTCTGGGTTAACAGCTTGCTAGGTGTACAGGGGGCAATTTGGTGCCGAGCAAAGATCTTTCCGTTGCAAGTTAGGGGAGTTGTGTGACCATGGCAAGCTAACCACACTCTCGAAGTCTCAGCTTCAATTTATAAAATTGGGAGTAATCACACACGCCCTGTTTGTTCTCTGTCACACCCTAGGGCTATTGAAGGAAGCCAAATGAGATTTAAAAAACGAAGGAACAAAGGAAGGAAAGACGGACGGGAGGAAGGAAAAAGGAAGGAAGGAACGAACGAAAGAACGGGGGAGGGAAGGAGAGAGGGAGGAAGGAAGGAAAAAAGGAAAAAAGGAGGGAAGGAAGAAGCAGGAAAGACAAAAAGAAAAAGTGTCAACAGGCAAAAGCTCTTCACAAACGCCAGGTGTTCCTAGTGCTGTCTGCTGGGCTCCCTCTAGGTAACTACCCATCGAAGTGCTCCTGTCCGCCCCGCCCTGGCTGCATCAGCCTCACCCACTGCATCTCCATCTTTTCCGTCATGCCTTCCTGCGTCTCAGAGATCCTCAATTTCTCCATCTCCCCCGTCCATTTCCGGGTCTGGCTCTCGCGCCCCTCCGGGGACTCTGGTCTTTCGCTCCCTGCTGCAGTCGCTGCCCCGGCGCCCCCAGCCCGGTGCGCCCTCCTTTGGCACGGCCGCCCGGCCAGAGAATCGCCCAATAAGAGCGCGGGGCTCAAGTCTGACAGCTCAGGAAGCGGCCAATCGAGCCGGGCCAGTGAAGGGGGGCGCAGCGCGGGGGCTGAAGTTGGGTTGAATGGGGGGAGGGGGATTAAAGGGGGATACAAAAGAGGGGAGCTTGGACTAGGGGCGCAAGAACCTAAGCAGGGGGCGGGGGAGGAGCGCATGCCACCCAGGTCCAGCGAAGGGACTGCCGGCTGGACGAGGCTCCAGGCGCCTGGGAGGGAGGGGGTGCGGCGAGAAATTTAGGTGAGGAAGGGGAACTGGGGACCCCGCGGCCCCGGGCGCCTCACGGGGCCTGGCCTGATGATGCCCGCGGGGCGCAGAGGCGGGGGCCGCGGCCCGGCCGGGGGCGGAGGCGGCCGCCCGCCTCTCTGAGCCGAGGCCGGAGCGGCGCGGGGGGCGGGGAGGCGGCGGGAGGAGGGGATGCGGAGGGCTCTCCGGCGGCGGCGGCGGCGGCGGCAAGCGGGCGAGAAGGGAGGAGCGGCGCGAGCGGCCGGAGCGGCGCAGGGCCCGAGGCGTGCATGGCGCGCCCTGAGCCCGGCTCCAGCCGGCCTCCTCGGAGCGCCCCCGGGCCGCAGCAGCTCTTGGGCGGACCCCTCTCGGCCGGCTGCATCTGAGTCCTGGCCCTCGATCTCTGGATGCCGCACTGCCCGGGAGAAGCCCGCCTGCTTCGGGGCACAACGGCGGCGGCGCTGCGCCGGATTCCGCCCTCCGCCTAGTCCTTCTGCGCCCGGCGGCGGCGGGCCCGCAGCCGGCGGCGAGGAGCCTGGGGCTTACGGAGTCGGCGCGGCAGCCCTCCTGGGCCAGCGGGTCCGGGCCAGCCCCGCTCGGTTTGGGGGGAAGGGGGAGGCGAGAGGGGAAGGGCCGCGCCACAGGAGCCGGTCCTCGCCCCCGCCCCCTGCGCGGACGCGCTGAAAGCTCGGCTCGGCTTTCGCGGGGGCCTCGCTCCCACTCTCGCTGCGGGAGGTGGGGGATGCGGGCGACGGCCCCCCTGGGCTCCAGGACCCACCCCCCAGGGCCCCGGAGCTGTTGCTCCGCCCGCCGCCCCCTCCCCCGTCCTCTCCACCCCCCATCCCACCTCCCCACCCCTCGTAAGAAAATAATGCTGCCTGGCTCCCGCACCTCCCAGTCGCTCCTAGTCCGCCGCGAGGAAAGGGTACCCGCTCGGTCTCCACGCCGGGACCCCCGCCTCGCCGCCCTAGCCGCCGCCTCGCCGCGTGTGCCGCTGGGCCCCGCTTAGACAGAATCTGCGAGCGCCGCGCCCCGGCATTGCCAGCCCCGGGGAGGCGCCGCCCGCAAGGACACCTCTCCGTCCCGCCTTGTCCGCAACAACTCCGGTCCTCGTCGAGCTCGACGCGAACCAGGAGTCCGGACGTCCCTCTGCGCGCGGCGCAGCCGCTCGAGCAGTCCCAGCTGCCCCAGCTCGGAGCCAACTCCATCTCGGACCTGGGACTCCGGACGCGGATTCTCAGCCACTTCTCACCTCGGGGCTGTGCCTGCCTACCCGCTTGCCCTCCTGCTGCTCTGCTTCTCCGCTCAGGACGGGGGTGCCAAGATGCCCCGCTGCTGCGCAGGGCCCCGGGCCGCCCTCGACGTGTGACCCCAGCCTGGTCCCCCTGCTCGGCGGTCCGCCGTCCCCTTGGAGACCCCCGGCCCGACCCCGGGGGGAAGAGGAAGAAGACGACGAGGCCGAGGGGGGGATGTCCGGCTCCAAAAGCGTGAGCCCCCCGGGCTACGCGGCGCAGACAGCTGCTGCGCCGGCGTCCCGGGGAGGCCCGGAACACCGCTCGGCGTGGGGGGAGGCGGATTCCCGCGCCAATGGCTACCCCCACGCTCCCGGGGGTTCGACCCGCGGCTGCACCAAGAAACCCGGGGGGGCGGTGACCCCGCAGCAGCAGCAGCAGCGCTTGGCTAACCGCTGGCGCAGCGACGACGACGACGATCCTCCGCTGAGCGGCGACGACCCCCTGGCCGGGGGCTTCGGCTTCAGTTTCCGCTCCAAGTCGGCCTGGCAGGAGCGCGGCGGCGACGACTGCGGTCGCGGCAGCCGCCGGCAGCGGCGGGGCGCGGCCGGCGGGGGCAGCACCCGGGCGCCCCCTGCGGGCGGCGGTGGCGGCTCGGCGGCGGCGGCGGCAGCGGCCGGCGGGACGGAGGTGCGCCCTCGCTCGGTGGAGCTGGGCCTGGAGGAGCGGCGGGGCAAGGGCCGCGCGGTGGACGAACTGGAGGCCGGCGCCGTCGAGGGCGACGAAGGGTCTGGGGATGGCGGCAGCTCGGCAGAATCGAGTGCGGGGCCCGGCGCAGTGCTGTCGCTGGGCGCCTGCTGCCTGGCGCTGCTGCAGATATTCCGCTCCAAGAAGTTCCCGTCGGACAAGCTGGAGCGGCTGTACCAGCGCTACTTCTTCCGTCTGAACCAGAGCAGCCTCACGATGCTCATGGCCGTGCTGGTGCTCGTGTGCCTCGTCATGTTGGCCTTCCACGCGGCGCGGCCCCCGCTCCAGCTGCCCTACCTGGCAGTGCTGGCGGCTGCGGTAGGTGTCATCCTCGTCATGGCTGTGCTCTGCAACCGCGCCGCCTTCCACCAGGACCACATGGGCCTGGCCTGCTACGCGCTCATCGCCGTCGTGCTGGCCGTCCAGGTGGTGGGCCTGCTGCTGCCCCAGCCACGCAGCGCCTCGGAGGGCATCTGGTGGACCGTGTTCTTCATCTACACCATCTACACGTTGCTGCCTGTGCGCATGCGTGCCGCGGTACTCAGCGGAGTGCTCCTGTCTGCCCTCCACCTGGCCATAGCCCTGCGCACCAACGCCCAGGACCAGTTCCTGCTCAAGCAGGTAGGAGCCCAACTGGCCGCAGGGCCATGGGTTGTGGGGTGCAGAGGCCTGGGGCTGACTCCAAAGAGAAGCAACCCCATCACCCTTTCTAAAGCAGTGAAAGAGCCAGAGTGACTTGGCTGTGCCAGTCAGTGGTGTCTATAGAGCCTCTTAACCCCCTCTGAGCCCCAGCATGTCCATTTACAAATGATGCCGTTGCCCCCGGAGAGGACACGTAGCCACTAGTGTGGGGCTAGGCGTGAGGAAGGAGAGTTGGAGGAGAAAATTCTATGGCGAAGTCCCCCTTCCCTCCCCTGTCCCCGTATATAAAAGGCCCCTCACAAAAGTGTCTGGACCCCATAGCAGCCTCTCCCTCCTCGTTTGTTGAGGTTTCCTGGATAGAGCGTTGGGGAGGGGAGCTCCTGGGCTCCCCTTGCCTGGTTTCAAGGAGGAGAAATGATAACCCTGCCAGTTGTCTGAGGCCGAGGGGGTTTCCATCTCCCGAGCTGGAGAGGTCCCTGAACTTGAGGGAGGACTGACAAGTTTGTTTTGTTTATGAAAGTGCCCCAAATCAAAACCAAAACCAAAATAAAAACAACCTGCCTTTAGCAAAGGTGGGAAGGAACCTCTGAGATGTGTGTGTGTGTGGTACTCCCACTCCTGGGCTGAGCAGAAAGCTAGCGTTGGGTGGTGTGACCCCTTTCCCAGGGTGTTCCTGGCTACTGCTTGTGGTGGGGGCTCTTTCTTTCTGTTGAGACTGGTTCCATGAGCTCAGAACGGTGAGCTCTGGAGGAAATAAAACCTCTGGTTAACTGGTGACTCCACTGAAGGCTTCTGGAAGAAAGGTGCGCTTGGTCT
This sequence comes from Mustela nivalis, assembly GCF_964662115.1. NCBI lineage: Eukaryota > Metazoa > Chordata > Mammalia > Carnivora > Mustelidae > Mustela > Mustela nivalis. The sequence continues at coordinate 118,174,204 of NC_139020.1, forward strand.
CCTCACCTCCGGTGAGACCAGCCCCTCTGATAGGCACACCTGCTTCCTTTAGCAGTGGCCTTGTCTGGAGCTGCACGGGCCTCAGGCATTGACCCTGCTTCAGTGCAGCTCAGCTGTGAGACTCAGGTGAGCCCTTGACTAAGTTCGTTTCTTGACCGTGGACCCCACTGCACCCCACCCCTTTCCGAATGTCTGCGTCCTCTGATAGACCCTCTGGCCATATTCCATTGACATTCCCTTCCCCCTGCTTTTGATGCCTTTTCTCAGACTTTGATCCCGTTGAGTACTGCATATTCTTTGAGGGATTTTTCTGTGCCCCCAGCTTCCTGGGTGTGGTACCCATCTCTCCACAGAGAATAACACCAGTATGGGCTTCAGGGAGCTGGACTCTAGCTGCACCTCCAAAGTACTCCGTGACTGGGAGGGAGAGGATCTGCAGCCTCTCTGGGCCCCAGGTTCTTTTCTCGAGAATGAGAGAATTGTGTATGCTCCTTCCAGTTCCCACCTCTGTGCCAAGCCTCACCCTCTGTGCCAAGCCTCACCGCCTACCGGGAGCCCCTCCTTCCAGTCCAACCACACTGGTCTCTCCCTCTTCTGCATGGTTAACAATAGAGTGTGAGCCACACAGCGGAGCATTTACTTATTTTCCAGCGCCCATTGGTTTTGCTCCCTGTCCAATGTAAGCTCCTTGCATGCAGGATTCTTGACGTGTATCGTTTTCCTTCTCCACCCTCTCCCTTGTCTAGCACATTTTCGGGTACTTAGTAGGGATTTAATAACTGCTTGCCAGTTTGGTTGTGTTCCAGTGAGTGGAGTAGGTGGGGCTCTTGAAGCTTCAAGTTTTTCTGATCTGGGATCAGAAAGAAAAAAAAATCTTCAGAGATCAGCTTTGAACTTGACAGAGAAACCCATCGAGAGGTGGGGTATAAGAAAAAGTTAACTGGTATTGTTAGTGCTTATATAGGCTGCGAGTATTTCTGACCTGAGGACCCAGGCTCTCACAGGGATATCATATCTTTGGATGTTGTTCCTGGCTTGGGTGGGAGGCAGGTTGCTTGGATGGGTGTAGCTTTTCTGCAGAGGGAAGGGCATGTCATCCATATGGAGAAGCAGAAATTTCTAGGATCGTTCAGGGTATTTTCTCTGAACTAGCCCTAAGCCATCCTAGATGTATGGTTTCAAGGGACTGGAGTCAGATCCCAAGAAAGGAGTTCTGGTCCTGGGGTGCTCCAGCCCCATCTTAGCATAAGAATGCTCTGGCCACAGCAGAGGGACTGTCTGAGGGGCTCCCCTTCTTTCTCCGGCAAATCTCCCTTCTCTCCTCTACCTTCACCACCTCCCACCCAGGCTGCTTTTACCTGTTACAGTCTTTAGACTTGGCTGTAGGCTTTTGGGTGGATTTACACTTAACTTCTCACATTCTGCTCCGTTGAGGACAGCAAAGCTTGTTAGCAATGGTCCAGGACGAGGGAATGCAAACATTCTCCTTGCCTTCAGAGAAAACTGTATTTTAGCGGGGGTTTGTATTTGGTTATGCCTGGTAGAAAATTTGTGTTTCTTGACCAAACTGTGATGGATGGTAGGGAACCATTAGTGGGACAGTTTAGCATTAACCTCTGCCTCAGAGCAGCCGTTGTTTGAGGCTGGCTTGCATTACATGCCTTGTTCTTTTCTGGGGTAAAGACACACGTCCAGGGAAATGGGGGAGCAGTGCATGGTTTCTAATGTTGGGGCATTGGAAATCCTCCCCACACTTCGCCGCCCCACAGTGCCCTGGACACATAATAGACCCTCAGAAAACCATATTCTTCTCTTCTCCTGCAAGGCCAGCCCCTTTGCTCCCATAGCCCACGTCCGTCCTCAACATCATTATCTGAGCCGGGTATTTTCTTCTTCCCGCCCCCCGCCCCTATGTTCAGGGCTCCGTCCTTTGCTCCAGTTAGGAGGAGAAGTACTTGGTTTCTGAACCAGTGCCTCCTGACGATTTTTCCTCAAAAGATGAACGAGAGGTAGTCGTCTCTGGGGGACGGTGTTTCTTCCCTTCCTATGTCTTTTGCTCTAGCTCTACCCCCAGCATCCATCACCCTCCCCCTCTGCTTTCTCTCTCACTTCCTCTCTCCTCCCGCCCCCCTTCCAGTTCCCTGTTGCTCTCTGCCCACCTTTCCTCTCTTATCTGCCTGCCGGCTCCTGCTACTTCCCCATCTCTCACTCCCTGTTTGCAGCCTCCCAGCCTCTCCTGTGATCTTGTCTCACCGTTGTCTCCTCCGTGGGGTACAGTAGGAGCGTCACGGGCTTGTTTTTTTTTTAATCCTTCTTTGCCTGTTAGAAGTCCCTCTGCTACACCCATACCATAAATAACACTCGAGCATCTGCCAAACACATTCCTCACTTGTGTTAATAGGGCTGCAATGATGCTGGAGCCTGTTGCCATGGCAACCTCATTTTTGTTTGATTGTATCCCACTCTGCTACATAAAGCCTCTGCACGCACTCACACACAAACAAGCACGCTCGCACAACCATCACATATGCTCAGCTATTAAAGATCATTTTGGAGAATATCTCTCTGGGCTCCGTGGGTGCGGGCGGTCATCTGCTCGAGGAGATGAACATTCCTACTGTCCGGTGTTACTCCATGAGGTGATGACAGATGGGAGAGGAAAGTAGAGAGTCCTGTTCAGATGTTGGGTATTATTATTATTATTATTTCTGAGAAGATTCTGACCCCATGCGTGTCCCTGTGAGCTTGGGAGAGTTGCAAGAAGCCGCCCTCGTGGTGTGGGATGACCAGTCCTCCTCCCCCGCCCCCATCACCTCCTTCCTCTCTTCCAGCCATGACCCTTCTGGAGAAACCCCACGATTGCCTGCGTTTCTTCCTCTGTGCCTGTTTGAACCTGTAACCATCAGCAGTTGTCCCAGAGATCAGAGAGGCACAGGCGCTGTGTGGGTGATGTTCTGTGGCTGTGAGCACGTGTGAGTGTCTGTAGCTAGCTGGCTGGTGGGGGGAGGGGCTGCCGAGCACTAACTGACTGCTGTACATGCGCGGGTGTGTCTGCCGGTGTGCGTGCGCACACACGTGTCTGGTGTGTGTGTGTATGTGTGTTCATCGCATGGGCTGACCCCAGCAATGGAGGTGGGCCTGGGGACGGCTTTGTGTTGACTTCCAAAGGAGATCACTGCAGCTCTGTCCTGTTTCTTCTTGGCTGGTGGCTGGCCTTTCTGATTCTGGGCCTTGACTGCCTTCCGACCTTGACCTCTGGCTCCTTGGGGAAGTATTCTGGGTACACATCCTCTACTATCCCTAATGAAGCTGGGGGCTGGATTCGAGTGGTCAGCTCCTCTGAAATATAGGGCTCCGATCCTTCCCTTTCGAAGATTCTGCCTCCTGCCCACTCACTCAGCTGCCCAGTGAGTCCCATTCAAAGGCTGCCTCCTGGGCGCCTGGGTGGCTCAATGGGTTAGGCTGCTGCCTTCAGCTCAGGTCATGATCTCAGGGTCCTGAGATCGAGTCCCGCATCGGGCTCTCTGCTTGGCAGGGAGCCTGCTTCCTCCTCTCTCTCTGCCTGCCTCTCTGCCTACTTGTGATCTCTCTCTGTCAAATAAATAAATAAAATCTTAAAAAAAAAAAAAAGGCTGCCTCCTTGCTCGGGAGCTCGGCGCAGAGGCCTGTGTGGTGGGTGACTGGGGCTGCCGCCGGCCGCTCCCTCCTTGCTTGCTGGGGTGCTGTGAAGGAGGACACTCTTCCACCACAGTGCCTGGGAATTTCTGGCCACTAGTTACTGCCCCCATCACCCGCATTTCTGGACAGGAGACATCTGGCAGCAGTCTGTCTGGGGTGGGGTGGGGGTGGGCTCTGAGTTTGGAGCCCAGGAGGGTCTGCTTGTCTTAGCTCAAGGCTGATTGTTTTTGCCAATTCTCTTTGCTAATTGTTTTCAGTTATGTTGTCCCCTTCCCAATGCCACCGGTCAGGGGTGTTTGGAGGGGAGCAGAAGCCTGGGGTGGGGGGTCGTCAAGCAGGGCTTCTGGGTAAGGGTTGTCTTCCAGATCCCAGGGGTGCCTTGTTTCCTAGTGGGAGGACTTCAGGCAGGCCAGAGACCCAGCCAAGGAACATGACCAGCTTCTGTATTTGTGGGAATGTTCAGTGTTCATAATTCAATCTAAGTTTTGCTCTGGAGCAAGAGCCTGAAGTATGTGTGCCGTGAACACAGAACAGTGTGCTCACGTCTGTCCGTAAAGAGGACACAGATGCTGTGTTGAGCCTGGTCGCGGGAACCTGCCCAATCTCACAGAAAAGTTTCAACAATCAGTATAAAAGTTCTGGACAGACGCTTTTCCATGCAGAAGGGCCCTGGCCATTGGTCACCTGTTCTGAGGGGCAGCTGGCAGCAGAAGCAGGGCTTTGGCCCACGGTGGGCCAGGCCTCTTGTTTTCCTAAGGGTCATGAAAGGTGCAGCCTTGGTCCCAGCCAGAGATGGAGTGGGTGTTGGGCAAGGCCAGATGGGAGACTCCTGTGACTGTACCAGCCTGTCTATGGGAGATGTCCTGTCCATGACGCCTGCCTCAATTAACTGTGTGTATCTTGTGTATCTTGTGTATCTTGTCGGGGGTCCAGCTCCTGGTCATTTACTTCCCGGGGGGGTTGGAAACTCATGCCCATCAATCCTTTGGGTGCCGTGACATAGGTTATGTTTTAGAATCTCCTCCTTTCGACCATGCTTATCAGATGGGGGCAGCTAGCTAACTGAGGGCAGGATCAGCATTAATGTTCTCTGCCAGACCCAAAACTTCATGGAGAGAGTTAGAAAGCCCTATTTCCCATCTCCTCCTCCCAGTTTTTCTCAAGGCACTGTCCAGATGTAGGACAGGGAAGATCTCTCTTTTTATAAGGTTGCAAACAAAGTCTGGGGGTTTCCGGGTAATAGACTGTGTGTTCAAAATGAGCCTGCATTGCAGACTGGCTGTTTGAGAAGACCAGTGGGTTAATGAGCATACCCAGTTCCTGGGAGGATTCAGGCCCCCTTTGAAATACTGTTGTTGATCCTGGAGTTCAGAGGAAGGGGACTGGAGACCTTGACTTCTGAGAGAACATTTGAAAGGCGGGAGAGATTCAGCTAGGAGGAGTGCAGGCTATAGCAGGGTAAGAAAACAGCTGGGCAAGACATCATTGCTGGGACCCTTGTTACCAGACACTAGAAGAGGGACTAAGTTTACTTTTAGTTGCTCTCAAGGGCAGAGTTGGGGTAAGTGGGTGGAAACAGTGGACAGATTTCAGCTCCAGGAAGGAAGTACCTTTCCAGACTTTGGGGCAGCAGCCACTGAACCAGATGTCTCCCAGGGTAGGCAGTGGGGCAGTGGAGGCTTTCAAGTCGAGGCTGGCTGGCCCTAAACCCTGTTGGGGTGTTCTGTCGTCATGCCCATCTCAGGCTCTGTTTGAAAGAAGCAAGAGCAGGGGAGGGCACCTGGCTGGCTCTGTCAGTGGAGCGTATGACTCTGGATCTCGGGGTTGAGTTCAAGCTCCACATTGGATGTAGAGATTATGTAAATGTAAAAAATTAAATAAAAATTTTAAAAAGAAGCAAAATCATAGCAGACCTGATGTGAGACTTTCAGGTGGGGCTGGCCAGGATGTGCTGATGGGAAGATGCAGGTCTGGAAGGCGATGGGTGGTGGTGAGATCGGATGGAAGGGATGCCCCAGACCTGGACTCATATTCTCTTCTCAACTTTTCCCATCCCCTGCCTCTGATTTGGACAAAGCCCTCTGTGGCCCTCTGTGGCGGTGCTGGGGGGGCGTTCAGCAGAAAGGTCGACCTCGGTTTGAGTCCTGGTTTATTCATTCCTTTGTCTGGTAGTGGTTATGAAAAATACTGAGGATACCCTGGTCCAGAACAGACGCACAGGATGGGGAGAACAAGGAGTGGGGCAAGAGGTAGGTTTGAAGGAAGAGTAGAGCTTCAGGAAAGCGAGAGGAGATTGCAGCTCTGAGGATGTGGCCAGGCCTGGCCGTGGGGGCAGGGATGCTGTCTGGGAACAATGGGATGTAGTTACCAGAAAAGGGGGAAAGACAAACAAACACGGGGAGACAGTAGTGGCTTTATTCTACAGGACAGCCTCATGTGTCAGTGTGCGGTCCTCCCACCCCCTCCTTGCTTGTAGTGGGTTATGAGCTGTTGCTTTTGGGCTTGAGGCTTCCTAACCTCACACTTGGGTGGTCCCCCTCCCTTCCCCATAGGGATCCTCGGGCTGTATTGCACAGCTCACTGCAGTCTCAGTTGGCTCTTGGAAGGGGTTTTCGGGGACCCCAGTGCCTGGCACATAGTAGGTGCTCAGTGAGGGTTTGAATGAGTGAATGAATGGGCGGTGGGGTGGGTGGATGGCTGCACACAGACTCTGTTGTGCCGAAGTGCTAGACCAACACCTCCACAGAAGGAAGCGATGCAGCTTGGCTTGGAAGCCTATTTTGGTGGATTGCAATCCGAAACTCAGAGCAGGGCTTCCAGAATCCCTCCTGCTGCAATCTAAAACGTGTGCCTTCTTGGAAACGGAGAGCTGTCGCCTGGCACTGCCGATACTATATCACTTCACAGATCTGAAAACCATTATTAAGTCATTCTTTCAGCCTTCTCCCCGTTCAGTCAGACAGCAGCTGTTTATTAGGCACCTACTGTATACCAGGCACTGTGCTAGGCCATGGCGGGCGGCGGGGTGCGTTACAGAGGCTGGGTCGTGGCACCCAGGACTGCCATTAGTACATACTCTAAGTGTCCTTTGGAGGGATGTTAATAGATGTTTTGCCTACACACATTTGCTTCTGTGTCAGATGAGCTTTGGACATACTGGCTTAAACAGAATTCTTTACCATAGGACTTCAAAGCTTTGAATGTGTTAATGCACACTAAAATTTGTCAAGGGGGATATCATATGAAGCCTTTATCAAGCATATTTGACCCTAGAATCCATTTTTTAAGAAACATAACAGGGGTCAGTAGTGTTTGTTGGGGGGCGCTTGGGTGGCTCAAGCATCTGACTTCAGCTCAGGTCATGATCCCAGGGTCCTGGGATCAAGCGCCTGCATCAGGCTTCTTGCTCGGTGGGAGTCTGCTTCTCTCTCTGCCTCTGCAGCTTCCCATGCTTGTCTTCACTCTCATGCTTTCTCTTTCTCTCTGTCCAATAGATAGATGAAAACTCTTAAAAAATAAAAAAAAAAATAGTGTTTGTTGGAACTCACTTTAGGACACAACTGCTTCAGGAGCTGGGAGCAGCCTGGAAATTTCTCAGGCATGGGCCTCTGGGATAGGCCTAGGCAAAGTAATCGAGATGGGGGCATTGTCTGGGGGCTTTCCTCCCTCAAGAAGATTTCTCAGCTGGCATTGGCTGGCTGCCCGTTTTAAAGTCTCATTCCTCATCTGGGTCTGAAATCCTTATAAAATAGAGGGTTTTGATGGAAGGGACCACGAAGATGCCTCCTTTAATCTAATTTTAGTTTGGTTTTGGGTTTTTTTTCTGCCTTTTTTTGCTATCATTCGACATTGGAGCAGGTTGGTTGGGTTTCTGTATAATGACCTTTGGTGGGTCTGGGGGCCACTGAATGTCTTTCTAGAACTTTCTTCAGGCTCTGATTATATGGCTGTCTGTAGGGAAGTAAGTGATGGGTGATTCTAGATCATTCTTCTTCCCTAAATTTTGTTTTCTTCCCACCTCAACTTCTTCATCCAAAAGGAAGAAGTCTTGAAAGATTATTGATTATATGGGATGCCTGGGTGAGCCTGGGTGGCTCAGTCGTTAAGCGTCTGCCTTCAGCTCAGGTCATGATCCCAGGGTCCAGGGATCAAACCCTGCATTGGGCTTCCTGGTCAGTGGGAAGCCTGCTTCTCCCTCTCCCACCCCCCCTGCTTGTGTTCTCTCTCTCTCTGCTGTGTCTCTCTGTCAAATAAATAAAATCTTTAAAACAAAACAAAACAAAAAAACAAAGATTATTGATTATAAACCATGAGTATATACTCAATGTTTACTAGGAGCCAGACATGGAAGGAACTAATCCCCTCCATACATGACCTCATCTAATCACAATATCCCTACAAGAAAGACATTTTTATCCTCATTTTAGGGCTTGGATAATGAAATAAGAGAAGGTAAGTCATACAGCTGGTGACAAGGTCACACAGCCTGTGACAGAGCAGATGGTATGGCGTGCCCCCATATTCCCTGGGCATGTACCTTTCCACTCCTGCCAGCCATAAGTACCTGAGGGCTTTTTCTGGCCCTGAGCCTCTCTGCTTGCCTGTGGGGCAGGTCAGAGTGCTGGGGGTCTCCAGCCTGAGAGTGGCTCTCAACCAGTGACCATCGTGTGCTGGTGGAGGGATGCCCCAGCTCTCTTGTCCCTGGGGTGCGGGGAGTCTCACTCTGAGACATGTGTTCTACCGGCTCCCCACCCCAAGGAAGTTGTCGGCTGTAGTTGCCCACAGTGGTAGCAGGCTTGATGATGTTCCCTTTTTCCGGGCCTTCTTCCTTTCCTTGTCTCACTCCTCCATTCCCCTTTAGTGTTTCTTGGGGTCACCTCCCAGGTAAGCCACTTGTACTTGAATCCTTGTTGCACGATCTTTTCCTGTGGGGAATCCAAATCGAGAGTTGAGAAATGGGGCTTCTAATCCAGGTCTAACTTAAACACCAGGAAAGGGGAGAGGCTGCTTATGCAGGTAAACATGCATTGGGTGCAAGACTCTGTGGCAGGCTCAGAACTTAGTCTTGGGGTGCCTGGGTGCCTCAGTCATTAAGCATCTGCCTTTGGCTCCGGTCATGATCCCAGGGTCCTGGGATCCAGCCCCGCATCAGGCTCCCTGTTTGCCGGGAAGCCTGCTTCTCCCTCTCCCAATCCCTCTGCTTGTGTTCCCTCTCTCACTGTGTTTTTCTCTGTCAAATAAATCAAAACAATTAAAAATAAAAAAGAACGGATTCCTGCCTGGGCCCCTCACTCCTACCTGGTAACCTTTGTCACTAGTAGAGTGGTTGTTGCTGGACAAGAGGAATGAACTGGAGTATAAAAAACAATAAAAAATATATATATCTCTATAAATATACACTGCCTGGGTGCTGAGTGAGGAGTAAATGCGGGGCTTGATCTCATGACCCGGAGATCCTGACCTGATGCTTAACTAACTGAACCACCCAGGCACCCACCATCTCTTTTTTAATGACTCACTTTCCCATTTGACTAGCACTTGATTGGTAACAAAGGACTTTACCATGTGTGATCTCGCCTGCTACTTATGAGGGTTCTGAGGCATTGATGGGTTTGGATGGGGCAGTCAGGAGCTCTAAGGCCCAGAGGCCCAGAGAAAACCCTCATTCTGTCCCAAGCTGAGCTGCTTTGCCCCCTCAGTGTTTCCTGTTCACGAGGGATGATAGATTCCTGATTGACAGGATCTGACGTTGCGTGGCCAAAACAAGGTAATGCATTCCCAATTCCAGACCTGTGTTACTGATATTATGTTGGAGAGGGGGAAGTAGGGATTCTGAGGGCTTCAGTGAACTCATTTAGGTCACACAGCTAGTCGTTTTGCTTGGAACCTGCCCCATAAATCCCGATCTCTGACTCTAAATCCTGTGCTCTTTTCACATATGGACTCAGCCTTGCCTCCACTTCATGGTGCATACAGAAGCTAGAGAAGGCACAGCTGTTGTCAGGTTTTGGAATGCGTGGTGTTTTATTTGTGATAGCCTTCCTTCCTTCATGGTGTCTGGCTCAGGTGGGCATTCAGTGAGTTGTCATTTCCTGAGCCTGCGATGCGTCGAGGGAAGGCAGCCTGGAGGTGTTCAGGGGCTGCTTGGGACCAGATGCTTACCGATGAAGAGCTCCTGAGTGGTTTTATGGATGTGCGATAGGGACTGAGACCCAGGGGAGGGGTCAGAAGTGACACTAGGATGGCTTACCTCGGGGGAGGCTGCCTCCTATCCACTCTTACGGTGGCATAAGTGGAGTAGCGGAGGGGACGGAGGAGGCTGCTGGGGATGCGCCATGGTACTCCTTGGTAGAGCCTGGAGGTCAGACCCCGGGTCTTTCTGGCAGTACCATCTAGTAGATGTGCGGTTTCGTGCTTATGAGAGTGTTCCTTCGATATGGTCGAAGCCCAGCTCCTCACAACTAGCAACATCCTAAAAAGTACCCTAAACATCCTGCTTCACATCCGCTTCTCTCCCTGTTCCTCTTCTCAAGAAGACGAGAGGAAAACATTAACTCCTACCCAAGTGCCATTTTTTGCCAAGTGGGATTTCAAGATCTTTATTTTCACATTCTCTTTTGGGGATGGGAAAGCTATTTATTTGTTTACTTAGCCTGCCAAATCCCCAGTCTGTCTCTGGCCAACGCCCTGTTCCTGTCAACATTTTACCCTGTTGCACAGGAGGGAACCATCCGCCACCCTCCCCCATTCCCCAACCGGCTCCCGGTGGGTACCACCAGCAGGCAGTGTCTTGGCCCTACATCTCAGCCGAGGAGTCTGCCAGGGAGCAGTGCGTGAGCTGAACCTTGGTGAGCAGGGCAGCCTTGTGCCCCCCTCCCGGGGCCCTGCCTTTGCAGTTGAACCCTGTAGCTCTAAATTAGAAGGTCCTCTTCTTTTTTCCTGTAGTACTTATACTGGTCTGTAATTTGTCTTGGCTCGTTTTTCCATCTTTCTACTTGACACTCAGCTTTCTGAGGGCAGGGGTCTGTGTCTGCTTTAATACCCGGGTTTTTACGGAATGCTCTTGACTGGTTCCTACTTGCCCAGCAGTGTGGGAAGACAGCGGACAGTTCCCCTTCTCAGTTTCCGTAGGGATTTCTGACTTGGCAGAGAAGAGTCCCTCGTGGTGCTCCCTCCGTGGACCAAGGCAGGCTCGTCCTCCACTGGCGGGGGACCACGTGTCTAGGGTCATGGCGTTAGAAAACACTTCTTTTCTTCTGTACTCTCTTCTCTCTCTCCGATTTCCTACTGGTCTGGCTGGTGGCATCAAGAAGGGCCCCTGCCGCTGTTTGCTCCGCCCCTCCCCCCCATCCTCAATCCCCTGTCTCTTCTTTTTTTTTTTTTTAAGGTTTTATTTTATTTATTCATTTGACAGAGAGAGAGAGAGAGAGGGAGAGAGCAAGAAAGCACAAGGAGGGGGAGCCGCATAGGGAGAGGGAGAAGCAAACTCCCGGCGGAGCAGGGAGCCTGATGCAGGGCTTCATCCCAGGACCCTGAGATCATGACCTGAGCAGAAGGCAGACCCCAACTGACTGAGCCACCCAGGTGCCCAATCCCCTCTTTTTCTCCTCTTTCCTGCTGCCTGAGTCCTCCCCAGCTCCGCCACTCCTGCTGTAAAGTGTGGGGAAGACCCCCAGAGACTTGCTAGGAGTCAAGTTTAAGCATAAGGACAATAAATATGGGCGCGGATGACTACACAGATGCCAGAAAGTGTTCTTCATGCTTCTGGAAGCAACCCCGTGGAATCGCGGTTCCCGCAGTACATTCTCAGCTTCCTTCGAGCTGGTTGCCGCGTGCTCCCGAGGGCTCCGCTTTTCACCTCAAACTCCCAGGGCCAAGACCTCAGCTCTCTGGGTGGGTTAACCTCAAGAGACCCAACGGAACTTAATGTGTGGGAAGTGAAGACACATCTAGGGGTTCTTACGTAACCCCAGTACCCAGGCTCATGCGGGGAAAGGGGCCCCGGGGGTGGAGGGGAGCTGGGCGTCTGCAAGTTCTCACGTTCCTGGTGAGTCTGCCGCGCACCGGGGCGGACAACTACCGCCCTGAGCTTCCCTCCCTCCGCTGAGGGACCGGGTAGATGACACTGAGTCTGATTTATGGCTCTACTGAAAGGCGAGTTGTTCCTATCGAAAGGGTTTATTGTGGTGATTCAGGAAAGAGTGATGGCCACTAAAAATTATTGCAGGCATGTAATGGGAAGGAAACTTGGTTGGTGGTCGGTGTATAAAATCTTGTCAGGCGAGGCTGTAGCTTGGTATATTTATGTTGCTCTTATCACCAGCAATTAGCCCCAAACGCAGCTCGATAAATGGCTGAGCATGGTGCTGTAATAATGGCAGGAATATTTTTGGAAATGACTGCCGCACCATGTGCTCGCCCGAGCCGCCCTAGCAGGGGCACAAATCTCCCGCTCCGGGCTGCGGCCCCGGCGGCGACACCCGGGTCCCTGCTGCTCCGCAGGAACTCCGTCCTGTTCTCCGTACACGGCATCTCCCTTTGGAGTGGGCGGAAAGCGTGCAAACACCCAAGGCCTTCCTCCCCACCCTCAGCAGTGTTCGCGGCCCTCTGTGAGTCCCTCCACCTAGCCTGTAAAGGCGAACAGCGTCTGTAGTAGATGCTCAAAAAATATTTGTGGGATGGATGAATGAATTTGCCCCGAGGGACACAGCAGGTCACTAGCGAGGTTTGCGCTGTTAACTACGGGTACTCCTTGGACTCTTGATTTTTTTGAAAAGCAAGGGGTGATGTCGTTAGTGACTCCCTGTGTGCATTTACTGCTATCAATCAGCCTGTGTGGCGAAGACACCTTCAAATCACTTCTCCAGCACCTTCAGATCAGGGCAGGAAGCACAAGGGCTCTGCTTCAGTCTTCACGCTCTGGGGACACCTAGAGAAGCACAGGAAATGGGGGTCCATCTGAGACCTGGGACGATGGAAACACATCAGATGTGTGGGGTGGAGGCCTGGAAAGCACCCCTATCCAGGACAGAGCGATGTCCTTGGGTTAAATTGTACGCGAATGGCCACATGTGGATTACGCCGTGGTCTTTTTTGGAAAGGGGTTATCTGGGGAGAGTTAATTTTGGATTTTGCTTTACATTTATTTTTAAAGTGGGATATTTCTCCAGCATTGGTGACAATGGCCTAGAAAAGCCAGTTAGTCACCAGCTGACATCTTCCCTGTGTGGGGTGTTTTGCCCCTGCCTGTTTCCCACCTGCCTTCCTTCCGTGGGGTGGGTTTAAACCCTCTCCCTCCGAGGTGTCTGGGGAGATCGCACTGGCAGACAGGTCTCTAGGGAACTCCTGCTGGGTCTGGAGTGGTGTCATTCTCTGCTTTGATCCTGGGGTGTGTGTGTTGGGGGGGCAGGTGAGAGCTTATAGGGGTGGCAGGACGGCCCCCAGGGGTGCTCTTTGCTTCTCCTTGGAGGAAGCAGTGGCATCCAGGTGAGGCTGTGTCCAGGTCTATAAGCAAGTTCCAGCCTGTATTCTCCTGTAGTTTTTTGTTTTGTTTTCGTTTTTCTTTAAATTTGCTTTTTATCTTCTGGAAGTAAAAGGGAAATCACCCTAAACCCAGACATGGCAGGTTTGGAAAAATAGACCTGGTTTCTCTTAAGGAAACAGAGATGTAGGCTGCCCACTCCACTTTCCCTAGGGTCCTCTTTATGTTCCACTGCGGAAGGAAGAGGGTGCTTTGGGCCCTTGGGTGAGGAGGGCCCCCTCCACACCCCCCAGGCTGGCCCTGGAATGACAGGGAGCACTTAACTCATTTACTACAGGCGAGTAAACACTATCCGCTTGGAGACTTCCACTAGGTTTCCACAGCCCCAGCTGGAATGAGCCTAATAGGGCTGGCTCAGGCCCGGAGGGAGCAGAGCAGTGGCTGAGAGCAAGTGAGCTTGGGAGGACCTGTTGCAGTCCCATGCAGGTGTCGGGGTGGGGGGCATTCGTATCCTCCTTAGAGTGGAGGGGCTGGCAGCCTTGGGTTTCCAGGAAGCTGAGAAGCTACCAGGTTAGCCACACCCTAACTTCTCCCACTTGCTCCCACCACCTTAGCCAACCCCATCTCTGGGGAATGGGGACTCTGGTGGTCTCAGAGGAACCTAGTTCTCTCTGCCATTCCCGTAATTCAGGGGCTATGGGAACAAAGAACGATATAGCCCTTCAGGGACTGAAAGTCATGCAGCAGACACGACAGGGTTCCTGGATGCTTCTTTCCTGCTTTAACCTCCATCACGTGTCCCTGTCCACCAGTCCTCCCGGTCAGTGTCCTTCCACGTCCTGGAACTTAGTATGTCCTAAACTGAAATTCTTCAGCATTCCTAACTTGGCTTTATTTTTGTCAGTGTCATTTCTCTCTCTGTCCTAATGTCCAGGTTGGTGGATTGAGATGTTTAGCAAATATGGCCCATGTGTTAAGCACTGGGAACCGAGATGAATTAGCCACTGACCCTTCCCTTGAGAGGAGACCTGTGAATAGTGTCTCTCACGTCCCAGGCTCTGTTCTAAGTGTTTCAGTTGTGTTAAATCATTTAAACCCCACAACTGCCCTCTGAGATAAGCACAGATGTTGTCACCCCCATTCTGCAGATGGGCACATTGAGACATGGCAGGGTAGAGCCAGCTGAACTGATGACCCAGGCAGCCTGGCTCCAAGTCTAGTCTCTTACCTCACACACCCTGGGGCTCAGTGGGGCACCCGCAGTGTTGGCACCAGAGACAAAACCCACTGGCTTCTCCCTGGTGGGAATGGGAAGTGCTGCAGCAAAGGGGAGGCTGGCTCGTAGGTGGGACTAGGTTGGGCAGAGTGTAGATTTCTGGACCAAGGCTTGTTTGTTTGGAGGCAAAGAAGATCTCTAGAAGGTTCTTATGGATAGCAAGTGGATGTGGCCCCATGTGTATTTAGAAATGTGGTTTTAGTGTTGGTGTTTGGAGCTGAAGCGGAGAGGGTAGGATGTGAGTGGAGAGACTGCTGACCTTGGCCCTGAGACTGGGTGAGGTGGGGAGGGGGAGGCTGGAGAGTTGAGGGTGGGGCCTTCAGACAAGACAGGGCGGTTCCCAGAGAGCACCTGGGCATTTGCCTATTAGTTTCTTCTTGCCTTGGTTTCCAGCTGCTCCCTCGTGCTCTCTAACCAGGACACCAGTTCTCCAACCTCTGGGCAACTGGATATCACCTCCTTTCTGGGGAGATCTGGGATGGATCCCTTCTTTCCTTTTCTTGGATTTTAAATATCCCGTGTTAGCCTCCCCCACTTTGAATCCCTAGGGCTCTGCCTTTGTCCAGATGTTAAGCCCTCGACATTGAACCTCTGAGTTCTCCCTCTGGAAACTGGGACCCCCTGCCGCAGCCAGCCCAGCCAGGTACCCAGAGATCCCATGTCTCTGAGAACATTACCCTGCTCTGGGACCTGGTGTCTTGGCCTTGCTGACCCCCAGCAGAGCTCCTTGCACTCCCCGAGTCCCATTATGCAGACTTCTACATATTGTCCTTTCTCAGAGACCCCCGGACAAAGTGCGCATAGAACTCACTCATTCATTGCTTGCCTGTGCTCCATCCCCCACAGGAGTGCCTGCTTCCCCAGGTAGAGCCTCATGCTCAACGACCCTCTTCCCTAGGCCTACAGGGTCTGCCGCACCCCTCTGGGCCTCTTTAGCAGGTCCCTGCCCCTTCTGAGCCTGTTTTGCATAAAATAGGATCTAATACAAATCGTGAGCTTGGAGACTCGTGTCGGACATTATATGTGATGATATATACGAAGGACTTAGCACAGGGCCTGCCCAACTAAAATGCCCTGAATAAATGACCCGTGGTCTGTCCTGGCTGTGTCTAGTTTGTACTTTTAAATTCCCACACATTCTAGGAGAGCCTAGTGTTTTTCTCCAATGTCTGTGAGCATGGATGGTAGTAAAGAGGGTAGAAGAAAATTGCACTATCTCCCAGATAGGCTAAGTGGAGGGAGGTCTAGGTGCTGGGGCGGGGGTTTTGATTTCAGGCTTGCCTCATCCTTATTCTGGCTACCAGACGACTGGCATAGAACCCCTAGGAGTAAGGCAGCTTCCAGAACCGACTGGGACTAGTCTGGGAACTGGGGCAAGACTTTCCTGGGTAAGCATGAAGTGGGGAGTGGGCTGGGCCAGGTCCCTCTCTGAATTTGGTGGTGGCTGTCGCTGAGGAGGCTGTGAGGAGATGAGGCCTGTGACCAGCATCCCCTATCAGGACCTTTCTAGAGAGGCCAGTAAGTAAACTGAGAGTGGTTTTCAAGAGTCGAGGCCCTGGGGGCGAGGGGGACACACATCTGCTTTTCCCAGACGTACTTTCGTCTATAACTTCATTAAGACATGTACTCAGGCAGCAAACGACAAAAAAACCCACCCACGGACCACCAGAGGCCTCAGTGTGGAGAGCACTCTGAGCTGGGGAGAAGTCCAGAGAGAGGCCAGACTAGACACTTGAGGGATCTGGTCTGAGGGTGAGGGACAACCAGGCCATTGAGTCACTTGGCTTGCCCCTCAGTGAGTGTCTAGGTGGGACAGGGCCCTTGCCTGGTCAAGGGATCAGTGAGGATGTCCAGAACATTCCCCCAGCTGGTTAGACCTTGGGGGCTAGAAACAGGGCTGGCCAGCTGGGTGGACTGTTGGAGAACTGCTGGGAAGCGGCATGCCGGCTTCCTGCCTGTTCCTAACCTCATGTACCCCAGACAGGGCCCCTTCCCTCCAGTGCTGCTACTCTCCTGGTGCACCAGGGGCTCCCTGTGCCTGGGCTGCACTCAGGATGCCCGGGGAGGGGCTAGGCCAGCGCCAGAAACCACAACAGACCCTGACCCTGGCTAATGGAGGCGGTCTCGGAATGGACCTTTTTTCTTTTTGGCTAAATTAACATTTGGCATTTCAGGGTGCTGGCCCCATGCCCAGCTGCTCTGGCCTTCTGCCTGTCAGCTCCTTTGAGGCTATTTTTGCCATTCACTTATTTATTAACTATTATTGCTCCCCAGGACAGATGGGCACACAAACACACACACACACACACTCTGACATGCATGTGTGTGCACAAACACACACCCTCAACCCAGAGTCCATTGGAAAAGCTAGCCTGTACCCACCAGGCTGAACCCAGGGTGCACAGGGGGATGTCATTAAAAGGATGGTCACTGAGTCGGGGTGGAGGAAGGGCTGATGGAAGGCAGTGGCCTCCCCAAACTCATCATTCCCCAGAAATGCCTCCCACCCCCACAGAGCATCTCTGTTCCTGTTCTCTCGCCCTCAGGGATGTTCATTCTTAGGAAGGGCTCATGGGGGAGAAGATTGTTAGCCCTGTCTGAACCATCATCCTTCCGGAAAAATAAGCATGGGGCCTGGGAGAACTAAGGGCCCTCTTGATAGGACCTTTCTATCTGGTTCCACCAAGCCCATGTCTTCCAGAGGAGGGAAACATCACTTCTGCCTTCGGAGAGCTCCCAGCCTGGTGGGAGTAGCTGTGGGCTCTGTTGGGGAGAAGAAGAGTTCTCAATCCGACCCCCTGACAGCCAAGAGCGTGAGAAGGGACAGGCATAAACCGAGGGGAAGTGTGCACACAGCCCTGCCCATCATTTGATCCCCTTGAGAGCAGGTTGCTGGAGCAGAACAGATGCTAAGCCACAGCACATAGACCTGTGAGCCCCTCCTGCGTGCAGGGCACTCTGTGCAGTACAGGGGTGTACGACGTGGACCGTAGAGCGCTGTGTGATGATGCCCACATTTGTTTCCGGCCTCCTTGTTTGGGGGCCAGCCTCTCTGCTCTGAGGCTGGAGCCCTGGCCACACCCTCCATCCCCCCAGCAGCCCCTGACACTGGAGCTCCCAAAGGCAAGCGTGGAGCCAGTGGGAGAATAGAATGAACAGCAGAGACCTTCCGCCTGAGGCTCTCTGGCCCTTTTCCTGGGTGTTGGCTTGTTCATGTGAGAAATGGGACTGATACTCTTGCCACCTCCAAGATCAGGGGCTGGGGTGGAAGCTGCCCAGGAGTGATGGTGACCAGGCCTGAGTCCTGGGGTAGCTCCCTATTTTCTCCCACTCTGCTGGCCAGCCCCACCCTTCCCTTCTTAGGGTGTGTGGCAGCTACTTTCCTCATCCCTGGTGAAATGCCTGCCCCATCCTTCCAGAAAAATAAGCAGGGGGCCTAGGATGGTTCTCTGCCTCAAGGAGACACCGCACTCCTGTCCCTGGATGCTGTCTGTAGAGGGACAGCCAGCTGCTGGGCTCTGTCCTGTGGGGCTTCTGCCTTGGGACCAAGTGCCAGCCCTTCTCAGAATGTCAGAGAACTTCAGAGGAGGGGGCTTGCCCCTTCCATCAGAGTGGGCGCTAGGGCCGGGGCTCCATCTTCCCCCATCAAGACCAGGAGCTCCTGAGGACAAGGACCATGTCTCCCCTATCAGACTAGATGCTCCCTGAGGCCAGGGGCTGAGTCTGTCCTCAGCAGATTGGGAACTGTCTGAGGGCAGAGGATGTTACCTCCCCCATCAGACTGGGAGCTCCCTGAGGATGGAATTGGGTCTCTTCTTCCCCACTTTAGGACCCAGTTCCTGGCCTGTGGGACACAAAGGTGCTCAGTCCCAGGCACCTGGAAAACCTGGAAAGTGGGTGGAATGCTCAGGGCTGCACAGTTTATAGCCAGGGATGCTGGCAGAGGAGAAATTTTCCACCTTCCTGCAGGAAGTCAGAGCCAAGAATTAGACCCCCTTCAGCGGGAGTTTCACTTTCCTTTCCCTTCTACCCAGGGGTGGGATGGGCATGGGTTTTACAGTCAGGATGTCACAGTATGATACCAGGGGAGCTCT
Organism: Mustela nivalis; assembly: GCF_964662115.1. Classification (NCBI taxonomy): domain Eukaryota; kingdom Metazoa; phylum Chordata; class Mammalia; order Carnivora; family Mustelidae; genus Mustela; species Mustela nivalis. Next base: position 118,192,733 of record NC_139020.1, read on the forward strand.
AAGGGTTTGTACTAAGCCCAGGGCCCGAGTCGGGAGTGGGTGCAGGTGTGGGATGGGTGCGTGGTCAAGGAGGACTGGGTAGCTCTCTGGTGGGCCAGTCTAACTGTCCTCTTGAACTGCTGCCTTACGTGACCCAATTCTGAGCCCAGGGCTGAAGCAGCCCTGGTCACTTGTCCTGTCCCCGCTTTGTCCTCAAGCTTGGCCCTGATGCTTCTCCCCAGGGGGGACACTTGGGAGGACCTCTCTGCTCCATGCATCCAAATTGTGCTAGCCTCCTGTCAGACTGTGATCTGTGTCTGTATCTTTCTCTCCTACTTGAGAAAGGACAGTCTTCCTGATTTGTGTGCTTGTCCCTCTCCTGGAATGGCCATGACCCCCAGATTCTTCTGGAGTAGCACGGCTTCTAAGGGCTCTCAGGGGCATGAGGAGGGGCTCATTGAGGAGGGGTCTAAGCCAACTGATGGTGGGCCTGGAATGGAAACTAGTGTCATATGGTCTGGTCATTCTGGTGGGGGTTATAGGAGGGGGATTTGCAGCACCTCTGGTCATGAGCTGAGTTAACTGCCCTTGACCTGCAGTCATGACTCAGTTGCTGTCAGGTGCTTGGGCTTTGCAGTCAGGCGGCTCTGGGTTTGAAACCCACCTCTGCCACCTTCCTGCGCACAAGTCACCTCGGATGAGTGCCCACACGTCTGGCCCTCAGGGTCCCCATCTGATCACTTAGGGCTGTTTCTGTTTATTCCATAGCACTGTTCTAAGACTTGTGCACTATTCTGTGTAAAATCATGGAAATGCCCAAGACCGGCTGAGAGGAAGAGTGCGGTCAGTCAGTTGTCTAGTCTAGCTCCTTTGGCTCCTGTGCTCAACTAGTTTCTCCATGGTCTTAAGTGTTTTAACTTCTGGCTGCTCTAGCTACACATCTAAATCTTGCCTCAGCTTTGGTGCCACTTTGCCGAGAGAAGGGGAGAAAGTGTGGCCATATTAGGAGCTGAGCAGAACCCCGGGAGGGCCCCTTTCTGCCCAGGAGGAAGCTGGCATTCCCAGTGCCGGCACACTGTTCTGCCTCCTAGGCAAGACTGCATTATTATGAGCTAATGTCTGTGCTGTCCCCAGAGTGGCCAGGGAACAAACCTCGAGTAATACGATTACTACAACAGTAATAATAACAGCAACAACACCAACAAGGACGTGCAATTATAGAGAAGCCAAGATTTGAGGACCTGGCTCCAGGCCAAGGCTGTGGTTAGTGCATGAGGGATGGCTGTGAGGCTGGAAGGCAGTGGGTTTCTGGCTTTTCATGCTCACCTCTCTCTCTCTCTGTCATTGTCTTCCCCCATTAAATACAAAGCCTCTGGACATGGGTACATCAGGCTTTTGTTGAGTTGTATTTTCCTAAAAGACGTTGAAATTCTAATTCAGAACCTGTGGCCTTATTTGGAAATAGGGTCTTGGCAGATGATCGAGTTAGATGAGGTCATTGGGGGGGGTGTTAATCCAATATGATTGGTATCTTTATAAAAAAGGGGAAATTTGGATGTAGAGATAGACATGCGTTGAAAGAAGATGGCCTGGAGACAAAGAAAAAGGCCATCTACAAGCCCAGGAATGCCCGAGGCCCCCTAAAGCTAGGAGGGAGCCCTGAGACAGATTCTCCCTTCCAGCCCAGAGGAACCAGCCCTGCTCACGCCTTGGTTTTTGGACTTCTGGGCTCCAAGACTGTGAGACAGTAATTTTTGTGGTTGAGCCTTCAGTTTGATGGTGCCCTGTCAGGGCAACCCCCGAAACGAAAGCCAAGTCTGATGGGTGTATGCTCCCTCACCCCAAGCCACCCTGAGCTGCCTTCCACCCTCAGGGGAGAAGAATGGAGTTGGCGTGGAGCAGCCATGGTCTGTGGTCTGCTGTCAGGCTTAGGCTGGCCTTGGGCATCTGACATCTGTCTCAGAGGGTCCAGGTCCTTGGCCTGCAGATGAACAGAGCTGGAGCCATTTATAGGGCCTGAGACAGAGAGAGCTCACTCCTCACCTTCTGCCCTGCCTTCCTGCCCCTCTCCTCTGCTTCTGAGAGCACTTCCCACCTCCTCCCTGCTTCAAGCCAGAGGAAACGGAGAAAGGAGATCCCAAATCCCCAGAGAGGGCAAGCCAAAGTGGGGATTTGGGCCTGAACATTACTGCCCATCCCCTCACTGGTCTCCTGGAACCTTAACTCTGTTCTCTAGGCGGGAAATGGCTCGCCTGTCTGGTGCGTATCTGTGTGCCTGTGATGTGAGTGTGTGTATAGAGAATGTCCCTCATTAAGCTGCTGTAGGCCTCGTGACCATGACTCATAAGCGTACAATCAGGCTGCGCCGGACAGAGGAGACCTGTCCCCGGGGCGGGCGATGCCGGCTCGGCAGCCAGTGCCAAGGCCCTCCCCGGTGCACCTTGGCAGGCCGCCCCTGCCTTCTCCCTCCAGAGAACTGGTTGTTCAGTGTCACTTGAGGCAACAGATAGGTCCCAAGTGCCTCTGTCTGTAGGGCACGGGGATCCAGTGATAAGGAAGGCACAGGGCTCGCCCACTGGGAACGTGTCATCTGTGCAGGATGGAGGGGTGGGTGGCGTCTAAGACGAGCACACGAACGTCTGAGGGGAATAAAATAAGGAGCATGGAGAAGTGCAGACTGAGAGTCAGGAGCGGGCAGAGGGCCTGGAGTGAGGAAGAAGAGCTCAGTAGCCTCTGGGGATGTTGGGGGCAGGGAAGGAGCCCAGGGAGTCTTCATGAGGGAGGCGCTGACAGGCCGCTGACAGAAGCAAAGGGCCAGACACCGGAGGGTTGCAGGGTGTGTCTGGGCACACTGAGTCTTCCTGGTGACCCAAGTGCAGAGTCCTCCCTGGGGTGGCTGGGAGGTGAGGCAGGAAACGTAGCCCAGGGTGGCCTCAGACACGGGCTGTGGAGCGTGTGTGTAACAGAACTGTAGGCAGGGACCCTTCGAAGACAGGAGTGTGTGTTCAGGCTGCACTTTAGGGGGGGGTTGGGGAGGGAGAGTTTGTGGGGTGGGGAGCATGCAGCCCTGGAAAGAGGCTGAGGCGGTCTGGGAGGTGGGTGGGGAGCTCAGTGGGAGTGGGAAGAAAGGTTGACGGGAGAGACATTTCTCTTGGACAGCTGACAGGATCTGGCAAGGAAGGGAGAGGAGGCATGGAAGATGAGCCAGGGTAAAGGAATAGGGCTGCCATTCAAAGGGAAGCGTGTGGTCTGGGGCTTCTTGGCTTGTGGGCGTTTGGAGGGAAGGGGCTGGTGGCTTGGGGTCAGAACTGGAGCCTCTGATGTGGTGGATGGCAGGTCTCTGGAGAATCGTGAAGGGGTGAGGGAGATGTAGGGCCTGGGCCCCCTCTAGGGTGCCTGGGATGGTGGGATTCTTGGGTGAACACGTGGCATTTCCCTTTCCAGGATGAGTGAGCGGCGTGGGTCCTGGCTCCCTGGTCCCTGGCTGTTTTAGTAGCTCAGACTTGCCAATGGGCCTGGCGGCCAGGGCTCCCTAGGGAAATGAGCCCACTCTGATTACTGTGGCTGTCTCCTTGCCGCAAAAGAGTTGGTAACCACGGCTGGTTCAGGGTCTTCCTGTGCCGGAGGGCCACTCTGGGTCTTCACGCAGCATGTTTCAGGCCTCTCAAACTCTTACCCTGCAAATCTTCACTTGTATCATTTTCTGCACTTTCCTACCTACAATTCTGAAATGTCAGAGGTTGCAAGAACGTTAGCTATCGTATCCAGTTCTTATTTTTAGTGGCATGCATGGAGGCCCAGGAAGGTGAGGTGACCAACCACCGAAAGTCACGGGGCTTGTCAGGGCTGATCTAGACCTTTCATAATTGATTGGGATTTAGACCAATTTTCTGAACTGAGATACTCTCCACTTTCCCATGTCACCTTCTTTATGTGTAGGTTTCTGGTCTCTTCAAAGTCAGGAGCTACATGTCCATCTCTGGCATTCAGCTAAGTGGACATTTAATAAAAATTTGTTGCCTGAATAAAAGGACAATGCCTAGCATATGCAAATAGTCATTTAGGGAGTGGCAAGGGCTTAAGGAAATGTCCTCTCTGGGGTCCTGGCTGTTCAGGGCCTGTGAGAGAGGAAGGCTCACTGCTTTGGCCGGCTTGATGGCAGGGTGATTTTTTTTCCCTCACTGCCTTGTTGAGCCCAGGAAGAGGGTTGAGGAGGAGAGGGGGAGGGCCTCTGGCTGGTGCCAACTCCTATCCTTCCTTGGAAAGGCAGACCCTCTGTGGGCTTTTCTTGCCTCCTGCCCTAGGTCATGGCATGTGTTGGGTGAGGAAGGCCAAGGCACCCTCTACCTCTGAGCGTGCTAGGCAATCAGGTCTGCTGACTGGGTCAGATGGAACTGCAGTGCTCCTCGGCTCTCTGAGGGGAAGAATTAGTCAGTTTGGGCTGCCATAACAAAATACCACAGACTGGGTGGTTTAAACAACAGACATCTATTTTCTCACAGTTCTGGAGGCTGGAAGTCCAAGATCAAGGTGCCAGCAGATTGAGTTTCTGGTGAGAACTGTCTTCCTGCCTTGCAGATGGCCGCCTGGCTGGGTTCTCACATGGCCTTTCCTCTGCGCATGAGCTGTTGAGAGGGAGAGAGGAGACTCTTGTAAGGAGACTTATAATACCAGCCCTATTGGATGAGGGCCCCACTCTTATGGCCTCTTTTAATCTCAGTGGCCTCCCCAAACCCCATCTGAGTGTCCCATTGTGCCTTAGAGCTTCCTCCCCTCCAGTTAGGTCAGGGCCAGGGATGGCTTTCGGGATGTCAGCGCAGCTGTCCCTCTGCGGGGCAGCGTGGTGTCTTCCTCAAGTCGATTAGACAAAATGTTCTAGTTCTCAAAGTTCCAGAGAAGGAAATTTGTGCTGTTAGCCCCTTTTGGGGAAGAGTCTGGAAATGAGTCCTGAAGAATGAAATCTCAGATAGAGAGCTGCTGGGATGGAGGCAACCTGTTCGTCAAGACAGCGGGTCCTGGGGGAGAATGCCAACCTCCGTGGGGGCATCATCTTCCCTTCCAAGCCCTCCTGCGCCACCTCGGCCTTCCCCCTGTCCCTCCTTCTTCCTTTTCCCGTGCCTTCCCTGTGCACCTCATCTGGTTTCTGCATTATGACTCCCCTGCCCCTGGGTGGGGCCTTTGTCTCAGATGTTTTAATATGAAACATTTCAAAGTAGAGAGTCATGAACTCCCACATAGGTACCCATCATTCAGATGCAACAACTGTCAGGCTTTTCACCCCATTTATTTCATTTATCCTTTCTTTTCCTTCTTGCTGAAGCATATTAAAGCAAATTCCCACCGTCATGTCAGTTTTATCTCAATGTGTTTAGTATGGATTTTGGAAAAAAGAAAAAATCGGCACCTGAATTTGACTTCTACCCCGTGCCATCCCAAGTCCATCAATGATGCCCTCAGTGCCCAGTTTCCTCACTCTGATTTCTTCCCAAAGGTACGGTGTTGGGGGTAAAATAAAGGAGAGCTGAAAAAGAAAATCCGTGTAGTAAGGTGTATCAGGTTATACCCAGAGGCCTGGGCTTTGTAATTAAACTGCGTTCTCCCTGGTTGGAGCTCCTCCCTGAGGCTGCAGAGGCTCTGTGGGACGTGCTGCCCCCTCTCTCTGGCCACAGGAAAAGTAATCATTTTCTAAACGGTCCCCCAGACACTGAGGAGAGGCTCATTAGTCCTCCCAGGGGCCCGCTGTCACCCCCGGGAGGACAAATGGCCCAGCTCGGAAAGAATCTGGGTCATTTTATCTTGTACCAGGAAGACCTCCCCGGCGCTCTGGTGAGAAGTGCTCTGACCATGAGACTGGAGGTGTGCGGGCACCTGGCGTGGAGGTGCGGAGTCTGTGGTGGGGTTGGGGGAGAGGCCACTGAGTGCCTGTCCAAGGCTGTTTCCACACTGCCTCCCTGGCCCCCACTGAGCCTGGGGAAGTGTAAGGATTCTGTCTCATTCCTCTCTAACAAATGAATTTCTCTCTCTCTTGGCAACCTCAGCCATGTTTACAGAAAATATCAGAGTCTAGAATAAACAGTTCCTGTCAGACCCCAGGGCCAATGGGGATTTGGGCAGAACGTGTGGGCCTCCTTCCTGGTCACCGGTAGGGGGCTGCTGGTCCTGCTGGGTTTCACCCCGTGGTTCTTCTCTCTGGGGGTTCTAGATGCTGATGTGGTGGAAGCTTTGAAGTCGGACAGCCCCACATACCTCCTGCCTCCTGCCTTGTCTGCCTGGCAGCCTCAGGCAGGTAACTTGGATTCTAGCACCTAGCTCAGAACTGGTACTCAGAAGTGCTGCTTTCTCTTCCCATTGACTTGCAGCACCTACGTCCCTCGGGCATTCACTTCATGACACAGAGAACCATTGGCAAAACAAATCACTGGCTGGGCGCCTAGGTGGCTCAGTGGGCTAAGCATCTCCTTTGGTTCAGGTCCAAAGATCAAGACCCTGATCTCAGGGTCCTGGGATAGAGCCCCTCGGCAGGCTATCTGCTCAGTGGGGAGTCTGCTTCTCACTCTTCCTCTGTCCTTCCCCACCGCTTGTGTGCTCTCTCTCTCAAATAAATAAATAAAATCTTAAAAAGAAAAGAAAAAAAATCATTGACTCCTGTCCCCAAATCATTGTTGGTAGAGTTTCTGAGGAGCGTTTCCCATACATTATCCCACTGATGTGTCAGTGAAGTATTTATTATCATCCTCATTTCACAGATTAGAAAAATGATGCTAAGAGAGGGTAAGAGGATTTCATGTAGTTGCACAGTAAGTGTGGCATTGGGGCTGAGGGGAGGCACAGACTAGTGAGTGAGATCCGTGTGGAGTGGCAGTGGGGCTGGGATTGTCCTCTTGGGAGTGGAGGAGGCTGGGGATGGGCTGAGATGTGGTGCAGGCTTTTGAAGAGTCCGTGTACCCCCAAAGTCATTCTTCACTCTCCCATCCCAAGGCAGGTTCCCCAGTAGTTTATATGCCTTTGGTTCACAGCATACTGTCTGCACCACCTTTTCATCCTCTCTCTCCTTTCCCCTCTGAGGTCTGAACCAGAGCTGGCTGGGACCCTTGGGGTCACTCCACTTGCCTTGAGGACGAGGCTAAGTGCGCAGAGGTGAAGTAATCTGCCTAGGAGCACACAGTCCATGGTGGGGCTGGGAGGCTACTCGCACATCTTGCGCAATCCATGGCACAGCCCTGCCCCCTACGCGATCTCCCTCAGTCTGGGCTGCTGCACACTCTCCTTCAGGGCGGACGCTGGGGTTTATGTCTCTTGCCCCCAGCACTGTCTGGTTTAATAAGTGCTTGCTGAACAAAGCAAAGGGAAAGTGAACCGCTTCCTCTCTGTCTTTTCTGAAGAGAGAACAAGAAATACCTCCAGATGCAGCTAGAGGTTTTTAGGTTAGACTCACGGTACGGACAGGCAGCCATGCTGCCCCGAGTCTCTGGAGGCTGTGTCCTTGATTGTCCTCTCTGGTGAGAGCCACACTGGTCTAGGATTTTCTGGGGGGGGGGGTGGTGATGGGGAATTCTAGGCAGGTCTGGACCGACTTCAGGCCTCAGGTTTCTGCGGGGAGGCCCTCCCCAAGTGCATTTTTCTATATGGTTCAACTCTAGAAATTCTGTCTAGGAGGGAGCATCGACATCCCTCCCTCCCTCCCTCCTCAGGCTGAGATCAGAAATGGCCATCCTTCCTCTGGCCCCAGTCCACCCATGGGCCTGAGCTCAGAGCCCAGGGACCTCGTCGGGGACAGGAAGTGTTCCTGCCTGCCTGAGATTAGGGATTGGGAAAGTGTTACGTGTTTTAGGCAAACTCCGTGCCTGCCTTCAGAAAGGTCACGACTTAAGAAAACACTGCTTAAGCAAACAGCCTGGCAGGGTCTGTAGCTCCTCTCCCACAAACTGGCAGCCTTTCCAAGATGAAACTGGGAAAACATTGAACAGGGGAGAGAGGCTCTTCGTCTCCGGGATAAGCCTATGTTGTGAAGTCTGTGTCTGTTTCTGCCACTGAGGACGTCTCCGGGGGCTCTGTGACTTCTAACAAATCTCGAGTTCACCTGAAACGAAGTCCAAACTGGCTGTGACTCCTGCTCTTTGAAGCCATCCTGGGTGTCTGGAGCCCTGTGAGTGAAGGTCCCTGGCCATCGTGACGGGCGTGTTCAGAGACCAGGCTCATTAGAGGGCTCATCAAATAAGCACATAACCATGACCGCCTTTCCTGGTTGTTTGTTTCGTTTTTAGCCCTGAGGACGGATCCAGATGTTTCTGATTCCCCAGATGTTTTTTGTGGTAAAGCTGAAGAGCAGAGATAGGAAATGAGGGGTGTGGGGCAGGTGGGTTCCAGAGGCTTCCACATAACACAGAACTGATTGATCATTTGTCCTCTGTAGGGATCCAGATTCCTTCTGTGCTGGACTTCTACACGGAGCCCGCCAACATTTCCAACCTCTCTCTTTTCTGAGACTCTCCATCGCCAGCACTGTGATTGCTGTCCTAATACCCTTTACGTGTCACCCAAAGAACCAGCCCTGGCCCCTTTGAGAATCACAGTTTGAGGAGGGCCTGGACTTTTGGAAAACATTATGATTGCACTATTTGGCATTTATTCAGAGCAAGAGAAAGGCAGGTGGGGACAGTGCTATGGGGTTCTTTTTAGCCTTGCTGCTCTGTTCTTATCTCTCCCTTCCCCCCTATTTCCTAGGGGGGAGAATGCCTTCTCTAAGGGCAGTCTGCTGGCAGCAATCTGAACTAAGATGGGTCACCCAGGCTGGGCTCAGGAAAGCCCTTTGGGGGAAGGTGTTTCTCTCCTGCTGTGACATTCTCCCCCCCCCCCATTTTTTTTTTTAAAGATTTTATTTATTTATTTGACAGAGAGACAGAGGTCACAAGTAGGCAGAGAGGCAGGCAGAGAGAGAGGGGGAAGCAGGCTCCCTGCTGAGCAGAGAGCCTGATTCGGGGCTTGATCCCAGGACCCTGAGATCCTGACCTGAGCCGAAGGCAGAGGCTTAACCCGCTGAGCCACACAGGTGCCCCGACATCCCCCTTTTGATCAAGAGGTTTCCCTGAAGGCGAGACTCCTTCCTTCCTGTTGTCTCTTCTGATCCTCCCCTATGTGGAGGAAGATTTTTTGAATAGGGACTTCATTGGCCCCTTCTAGAGAGGAGGGCAGAAGTCTTGAACTCCTGGATGTTAGGGCAGGGACCTGAGGCTCTGAAGCTCTGCTCGCAAAAGGAGGGCATGGTCTAGAAGGGGGGACATTCTATTTCAGTAGGTTTGGTGAGTGGGTCCATAGGATGTGGGGATAGGAACTGGACTGCGTCTCGAGAAGGATGATGAAGGCTGCAGTCTATTCATGTGGGACTCTGTTGTGTGGTCAACACAGGCAGAACGCTCTGCATGGGCCCACTCACCTGTATTGACATGTCAGCCCAGCTGTCCCCTTAGGTTACGCTGTTCTTAGGTGTTGTGTGCTGGAGCCTGGAAGCCTGGGTCCCCGGGTCCCTGTGCTGCCCTGGCCTCCAGCATGTGAGGTCAGGAACAGCTTTTAAACCCCCCACCCTGCTTTGCTTCTAGGACCTGGGGCTGAGCCTGTAGTGCTGGGCTGGTACTCTGAGAGCCAGGACTTAGAACATGTCTGGATGGTGGGTCTCAGCCCCGGGGGTGGGAAGCAGGCTGAGGACAGCAAGCAGGAGCTGAGATCCTGAGTCAAGCTCAGGCCTTTGTCCTCTGTCCCCTTGGGGCTGGGTCAGCATCTGTTGCCTCTGGAGATCTCTGTCTCAGGCTGGGAACTCAGAGGACATAGTCTCTCAGAACCTGACCTCCCCCAAGTGCCCAGGACAGGCCCTGATCATGTAGGATGACTAAGACAGTGGTGGGAAAGGGTCAACCAGCACCCATTTGCTCTCTGCTGATTTTAGGATCTGCTTTCTCTTCCGGAACCTGAAAGGATTCCATTCAATTTTCCAAACATTGGTTTTGCTCTTGGCCTTGCTCAGCCCTCTGTGAGAGGACCCCAGGGTGGACGACGGGTGCTCTGCCAAGCAGGCACTCATCTCCTGGAGGCCTGGGCAGGTTGCTGGGACTGGGAGAGGGGAGCACAGTACAGGCAAAGAGAGCTTCTGACAGACAGAATTGGGACGGTCATGGAGGTCTTCCATGGTCCCAGAGGTTGGGCCTGATAGTTGGAGGGCATAATTGACAAATCAAGAATGTCTTTCTGTTGTTGCTGGTTTGGGAGCCAGAAAGGCCAGTTCCTAGGTATTTGGGCTTTACCCAGTGGGTGATGATTAGCCGTCGCAGGAGTTTGAATGAAGGATGGGTTCACGTGATGGTGGTGTTGAATCGAGGGGCTTCGGTTGTTGAGCCTTTCCTGTGTGTACTTTGTGTTATGTCCTCTGATTTCATCCTCCACGCAGCCCTCTAAAGAGGGTATTGTTATCCTGCTTTTCCAGAAAACCCGAATCTCAAAGGTCACCCCGCTAGCAGGAGGTGGAAGTGTGATTTCAAAGCCAGACCCCGTGCAGGGAGTGGCCGGGGGCTTTGGAATAATAGGGGCTGAGCCTCCCCAAACAGGCGATGGGCCCCTGTGGTCCTCTGACACCTGGGAGGTGGGGGTGCTCCCACCAGGAGGAGGAGGAGGAGGAGGAGGAGGAGGAGGAGAGGAGGTGAAGGGCTCCAGGGGCGGAGCTGCCCTGGAGGGAGTCTTTGTGAGCTGTTTCCTGGAGAGTTCTAGAAAGGAAACTCCTAGTCACTTTGCCGCCCTTAGGAGTGATGAGCTGTGTTCAAGCCTTCATTTCTCCCTCCTTCATCCTCTCAGCTCTGGAGGGTGCCCTGGGGGCAGATGGGGCCTCCTACTGGGCTGATAGGATGCCAGCTGTGTGGGGAGAGCACAGAGAGGTCCCAGTCACCTCCTCCTGTCCAGGGACCTCAGGGCTCTGGGGCCACTGCCTGGGAGGCACAGGTTTCAGGTCAGGAAAAGCTAGGGTGGAAGCAGCCGCAGGCAGATTGATTTAGGCTCTGTCCCTTTAGGTGTTTGCCTTTTTCAGGCCAGTGGGCTGGTGAGGAGAACGAAAGGTCATCTGTATTCAAGGGCTAAATGAGCTCCTTGGAGCACAGTACACTTTCTCAGCTCCACCCCCTGGGGCCTGGAGGTGGGTGGGGCTGGAGCAGGTGTCACACTCTTCTTGCTGGGCAGGCCTTGCTGGTGCAGGAACCAGGTAGTCAGGCTGGGCCCCACCCCTGCAGTTTCCAAATCACAAGGTTTAGATGGGGTCCAAGAATTCACATATCTAACCAGGTCTGGTGTGGGTATCCCTCTCTGGGAACTGTAGCGCTAGACAACCAAGTGGGGATATATGGTGCCTCTTCTTTCGCCCAGCCTTGCCTCTCGGACAGGGGTGCTTGCGGTTGGGAACTCATCCTCTCCAACTGAGAAAGCCACGTCCTGTCTTTAGACCCTGGTTCAAAGGACACTTTCCCCTTTTGCCACACAGAGCTGTGTGTGCTGGGCCATCTGTCCTCTCTTTTCGAATTCTGCCTGGGTTTCTAGTGCTGTTGCACACTCCCTGAGGACTGGGGAGATAGTCTCATTAATGGGGGGCCCCGTGGCACCTTGCAGGGCCCTTGGCACATGGAGAGACCAGGGCTTGAGTGTGTCTGCTTCAGCTGGGCTGTTGTCATGGTCAAACCATTCTCCAAACCAGGAAATAGAGGTTTAGGCAGGGAGGGATTTCACAGAGGTGTCCCAGGCTTGTTAGGGACAGAGCCGGAAACAGCAACCTGGCTTCTTGGACTCCCATGATGCACTGTCTGTACAGACCATTTTATAGAAAATTCCGTAAGCTGAAAACACCAGCCAGTTCATGAGGTCTTCCCTATCCAAACAGAGACACACATTTATGGATGGAGCTTGCCTAGTTAGATCTTTGTGTCTGCTGGTTTTTTGAAACCTAACATTTTGCGTGCTCATTTTCCTGCTGAGTGTACAAATGAGTGTCTTTTGTGGGATTCCCTACATTATCTCATGTAATTCTCCCAGTGGCACTGAAGGCATGCATTTTGAGAGTATGCCTGCTGTCGGACATCCCATGGAGGTGACGGTCCATGGCTTGCCTCATGGTTCCCCAGCACAGCACACGGAGTTGGGGCTTAGCATGGCCACTGTGGGTCCAGCATTCTCTGTGCTGTCCCAGACCACCTCTTCCGTTCCTGTGTGCCCATGGTACAGGACTGATGGATGACCCTATCTGATTCTTTGTTTGTTTGTTTGTTTGTTTAAGATTTTTTTATTTACTTGAGAGAGACAGAGAGTGTTCATGAACAGGGAGAGGGTTAGAGGGGGAAGCAGACTCCTTGCTGAAAATGGAGCCTGACACGGGGCTCGATCCCAGGACCCCGGGATCTCAGCCGAAGACAGATGCTTAACTGGCTGAGCCACCCAGGAACCCCTGATTCTTTTTTTCTTTAATTGAGGGGCCAGCCAAAGAACATGAAGTCAGGCACTTCAAAGAGCATGAATTCGGTAGCATATAGCACATTCACAGTGCTGTGTGGCCACTGCTTCTGTCTTGTCCCAAACGTTGCTGTCACCCCAAACCCATTTCCAAATCCGTGAGTAGGCTGTTTTCATCCTCCCCTTCCCCCAGGCGCTGGCAGTCACTAGCCCGGCTCTGCCTCCATGGGCTTACCCACTCCTCGGATTTCATGTAAATGCAATCATGTAACATGTGTGTATCTCGGATTTCATGTAAATGCAATCATGTAACACGTGTGTATCTTTGTGTCTGGCTTCTCTCACTCAGTGTCATGTCTCGGAGGCTCATCCCAGGTGTGGCGTTTATCAGGATGTCATTCCTTGGTATGGCTGAATAATACTCAGTTCGCAGAGAGATCATGTTTTGTTTATCCAGTGCCGTGCTTGTTGGCGACCGGTGAAACCTAAGGGCCAATGTTAGGGGTTATTTTCTGAGAAAGGAGGCGCGCTGAGAGAGCAGTGGGAGGAGTGCGAGGGTGTCTAGTGTTGGTGGTCAGGGTTGGGACTGGGGATGTGGCCCTGAGGGACTGAGGGGGCAGAGCCGACAGAGGGAGCCCGGCAGGGAGGGGCAGCTAAGAGCTGTCACATTCCTAGAAGAGAGGAGCAGGCAGTTCAGGTGAATGTGGCTGAACTCCATGGATGTCCCCAAGCCTGGATGTGAATGGGTTCACATTGAGGGATTTTGATCCCAAACCAAGGGGTGACCTGGTGCCCTGATGGAAAAGGTCCTGTATTTCCTGAGAAACAGCAGCAGTAGCTGCAGCCTGGCCTGTGGGGTGGGCGTGCAAGTGTCAGGCCGGCTGAGGACAGCTGTGTAGCCCTGAGAGAAGCCAGCGCGGGGCATGGCGGGGAGAGAGGGCCTGGACACTGTCAAGAGCCTTATAAGGAGCCCGGCTGGGTGGAGTGCTGGGAACGTCAGCTTGCTCAACCCCGTGTCACCCGAGTGTCCTTGTCCCTCCCGTCTTTACAACAGTGGGTCCTTGTTAAACCATTGTTTGTGCCATTTGAGTGGTCCTGGGAGAGACAGAAAGGAAACAGCCTTGAGTCTCAAGAGCACGACTTCAGAAGGAAAAATCCCTTTCCTCTCCTCTTTACTGTCTCCAACTCAAATGAAAACACCACTTTGCTGGGCAGTGGGACCTGGAAATTATCTTTGTAACTGACTAAAGAACTCTAGTTCTGAGTGTTTTCAAATGGAGGTATTATTATGATTCAGGTGTGTTGAGGCCAACAGATCAGGGGATGACTTTCACTGAAAAGATCTGTTGTTCCTCACAGTTCCCTGGGAGTGGGTGCCGCTCTGTGGGACCCCCCCAATGGGGAAGCACTGTGGTGGGTCAGGAGGCATTGTGAGGCAGAATTCTGAAGGAGAGATTTTGTTGGACTTTCTATGGGAAGAAATGGGTGAGGCAGGGTGAGAAGGTCTGGGATGGGCTAGTTGGAATCATTTCAGTGGCCTCTGGGATATAGGGACCGTCCTGAGTTTGGTACCCGTCCCTGGGGTGATTAGGGCAGGGGAGTTGTGGTCTGGCCTATAAGAGCTTGATAAAGGAGGTGCTTGGCCCTTTGGGCTCTGGGTTCGTTGATTTGCCTGTAAAAGGCTTGCAGGCAGGTAAGAGGCAGGTCATTTGCTATCTCTAGGAACTGACTGGGCTACAAGATGTCAAAGTCTCGAAATACAGAAAAATAAACAGACCTGATGGCTATGGTGGGGAGTGCCAAGGGCCGTGTTTTAAGCCTGGCCCTACTGGTCCTCTGTGCCTCCCCACTCTTGCAGGACCTGAAGCAGAGCCCAGCTGGAGTTCTAGCTTCTCTGCCTGTCTGGACTCTGCCCCTGGAAGGAGGATTTGGAAGGTAGGCGTACTGTGAGCCGAGAAGACTCTAGTCTGCGGGTCCCTCTCCGTCAGCTCCTGGCTGGTGGTCAGAGTCTCGCAGAGGGGCTGAGGGAGGAGCATGCAGGGGTGGGGCTATTGCGGGCCACGGAGGGCCTAGGTCTCTCGGCTGCAGAATCAAGACCATGGCAGCCAGGCCTGGCGAGCCTGCGCTGTTTGGCCCATAGGCCTTCACTGAGCAACTCTGCTCTTGGGGAGCTGTTCCAGCCAAATGGCAGCAACACTGATAGGAAACACTAACCAGTGGTTCTAGCATGCTTGCTGCCCACTGCCTTCCTCCTGGCATCTCTGTGTTGTCCTAATGACACTCCAGAGGCAGGGAGGGTAGGTCTAGTTCTGTCTGTGCTATGTAGGCACGCTGAGGCTCAGAGGAGGCCAGAGGCAGGGGCTCAAACCCCGAAGTAAACATATTTACCAGACTACTCTGACAGGCGTTCTCTTGGGAGCTGATTGAGGATAGGCTATGAAAAGATAGAACGAGACAGAAATCTGCGTGTCAGTCATCTTCCCTTGCAGCCGGGGGACTTACGCTGACTTGTCTGTGTTCAGCTTGATTCCTCCGAGGATGCCCGGCTAGTGAGCCATGGTTCTGTGACTTTCTCACCATGCTCCCTCTGATTTGAAAATTCCCTAGTGCTGAACTCAGAGTAGCTCTGGGGACACACACATACACACACACAGAGCCCACAGAGCTGCCAGGATCCCTGGTCTGATGGGGGTGGAGGCTCCCCCTTCTTTTCCCTGAGCTGTCTTTCCACCCAGGAGGCCTGTGTGAGTGTTTGTTCTGGGCATAGTGCACATTCTTCTCTCCAGAACACAGCTGGAGAGATGGGACAAGGCAGGAACCAGGCCCTAAACACAGGCAGGGACATGGGCCAACCACCCGCCTTCTGGCCCTATCCCACCGGCTCCGCCAGAGCCGGAAGTCCTGGGCGGGGGCTGGTGAGGCAAGGCTAGAGGTACCAGAGGGCCCTCTGCTTGATGCTCTGAGCTGGCCAGCAGCTCAAGGATAATCCTGTCCATCCCCTGTGTCTGGGACAGTGTTTGTCCAGGGTTGGAAGCTATGGGAAGAGGGACTGCGTCTTCGTTTGGGTCTTGTGTTCTCAGCAGTGGCGTGCTTGATTGGTGCTTGTTAACCCAAGTTCCTGCTGCATTTTAAAGTCTCTTTCCAAAGCCTGAAGGTAGCATCTTGGAGCTTGGCCCCGGTAGGGTTGCAACTCAGCTACTTCTGCTGGTACTTTGCCATCGAATGTTCTGTCTCCTCAGTGTTTCCTGGGTGGGCATATCTCTGTTCTTCCTCACTGGATTCCAAGGTCTTTGAGGGAAGAATTCCTTTCTCATAAACTAAGCAGACTCGAAATGTTTGCTTTGTCAACAGGATGGACACCTTCCTGCAGGTGACTGTCATCAGATCAGCATGTGAGAAGGTGGTGGGAGAGATAGGATTCCCTTCTGACTGGTGATGTCAGGGGAGACCTCACAGAGGAGGGATGATGGATGGGCATGGATTCCAAAGAGACGGGATCGAAAACAGAAGAGATAGAAGGAAGGTGGTGACAGGGGCAGAGAGGAAGGAAGGACCCAGGGCTCATGAGGAGTGTGAGCAGAGGCCCTCCGATGGCTGGGAAGGGCTGGCTCACAAATTCATTCTTTTTTTTTTTTTTTTTTTTTTTTAAGATTTTATTTATTTATCAGAGAGAAGGGGGAGAGAGCGAGCACAGGCAGACAGAAGGGCAGCCAGAGGCAGAGGGAGAAGAAGCAGGCTCCCTGCTGAGCAAGGAGCCTGATGTGGGACTCGATCCCAGGAGCCTGGGATCATGACCTGAGCTGAAGGCAGCTGCTTAACCAACTGAGCCACCCAGGCGTCCCCACAAATTCATTCTTAATCTCACGGTCAGCAGGAGACCATTGGGAGCTTTTGACTGTTGTGATTGATTCTTGCATCTGGCAGTGGGGTGGGAGTAAAGGGAAGGAGAAGGTGACATCCTTCGGAAGACGGAGGTCAGACCCCATTCCTCCCTGTGCTGAGCTTCCCACAAACACGCCTGAACTCTTCTCCTAGTGATTCTGGTAGGTGGCTCTTCTTACCATCCCCGTCTCACAGACGAGGAAACCGGACCCAGGTCCCTCATGCCGTAGGTGGTGGGGCCATGATTCAAATCCAGGTCTTTCTCACTCTAAATCTGTGCTCTTCGTGATGCTCAAGACAAGGCAAGATGTGGAGGTCCTGGTAAAGAAATCCATTGATTTCCTTGTCCATCTTGTTAGTATTGAGAAGTATGTTCATGGTTTCCTTTTCTACTTTTTATTGCCAATCTTTGATTATATAATCAAGGTAACCTAAGTACATTTTCTTTGTCAAGAAGAAAATACGGTAGGCATGACTAGAGTCCTCTCTGAACACCTTTCCCAACCGTGGTCCTCAGAGCCGTTCTGCTTTGGGATGCTCAGGTTGGAACAGACCCTCTTACACAACAAGGGTCCCCCTTCCCTTCCACCGTCCTGCTGGCATTGTCAGCCACACAGCCGCCCAGCTTCCCGGCAGTCCCGCGCTGTCAGGCAGCCAGTCAGTCCCAAGAATAGTAGCTCTGGGTTGGAGCCATGCTCCGCAGCCCCAGCACTCCACCTCTGGGCCCGGCCCAAGCCAGTGTGTTTGCAGAGTGGAGGGCTGTCCTCCTCGCCATCAACCTTAAAAGGTCCTGCTTGTGGTTCAGGCATCCCTTGTGTCCCTTGATAACCAATCTTAATTTATCTGAACCCTCCCTGTGTCTGTTTTGTCCTCAGCCTATCTCAGCTTGGAGACAGAGTGGGGGTCAGAGGTTCCCGTCCAGTTTAGCAGAAAGCACTTCTCTTTTGTGTCCGAACTGGACTTTCTTTAAGCCCTCAGGGCCACCAGCACTGGTCTTGGCTCATGATTCTGGCTTTTCATGGCCCTTGTCCGTGCCCTCCTCCCACTGCCCCATCCCCCAACCTGCTTTAGCCTGGCCAGGCTTCATCTGAAGTGTGACCCAAAGTCCCATCACTCTAAGTGACCACTATTGGCAGTGTGGCGAATTTCCTTCCAGTTTTGTGAATATATACAGGTGCATATCCATAGGGGCACAATCTGTGCTCTTCGTGAGCACAGATTTTTTTTTTTTTAGATTTTTTATTTATGCATTTGACAGACAGAGATCACAAGTAGGCAGAGAGGCAAGCAGAGAGAGAGAGAGGAGAAAGCAGGCTCCCCGCTGAGCAGAGAGCCCGATGCGGGGCTCGATCCCAGGACCCTGAGATCATGACCTGAGCCGAAGACAGAGGCTCAACCCACTGAGCCACCCAGGTGCCCCAAGAGTTTTCCTTTTTAGAACATAATTACAATTATATAGTACCAACCTTTCTGTACCCCACATTTTTCACATGGCCCCAAAGCACATTTTTGGTTGATGCTGCGTTCTTTTACCTAACTGTATAACTTCATTAAGTGGATTTACCATATCGGATTAGCCGTTCTCCTATTATTAGATATTCGCTCACTTCCAGTATTTTAGCGTTCTAAGGAGTGCTGAGATGAAGGTCCTTGCACATAAAGCTTTTTCCTTATTTAGGATTATTTCCTTACGATTCTCAGAAGTGGAATTACTGGGTCAGAGTTTGGACATTTCAATGGCTCTTGACACATATTGCCAAATTGCTGTACAAAAGGACTGCGCTGGCGGGCACTCCCACTGGCTGGGTGAGCGGTGCCCATCCAGCTGCCTCTGGAAGCCTCCAGCTTCTTACGTTTCAGATGAGGAGACTGGAGCACACAATGCAAAAGCAGCGGTGAGCCAAGGATGCACAGTGTCCGGGTAGCAGAGGTGATTCTGGAACCCCGGTCTACAGGCTCCCATTTTAGCTCTATTCACTATCCTTTCCACCTACTCTTTCTTTAATAACATTTCTGCTTTTGGACCTCTGTCCCAGCCTCTCCGTAGGGGCAAGGAGAGGGTAGCTAGAACTCTGCTGCTCCCGAGCTCTGTCCACTGCCCTGCCCGCGCATGCGCTGCAGGGAGCGTCTGTGTGTCAAGGGTTTAGGTCTCATCTTGGCATGGCCTTTGCACACTTTACCCCCTAACCTTCTGTTCTCTTACCTGTTAATATGAATATTCATGACTGGCCTGCTTGCTTCATGGGGTCAGTGTGTGAACTAGCTCGTGCCCAAAGCACCACGGTACAGTAAGGGACAATATAAAGGAAATGTGCTGTCCCCATGGCAGTTATTCCTAAAGCACAACTGGGATGAGCGAGACTCAGCATTAGGGCACCAGAGGTCTAGCTTAAGTAACTAATTTGTAATAGCGTTTTGTTCCAGAGAAAATTTGAGGCATCTGTCAGAGAAGCATGCCTCAAAATAAAAGAAAACTAGAAAAGTGATGGGGTATGCTAATGTGCATAAAGTTACTAATGCAGTACTGTATACTTAGACATTTGTTAAGAGGGTAGATTTCCTTATATGTGTTTTACTACAATAAGCAATATGGAGAGGGGGAATAAAGGTGAGTCATGAACATTCTTCCGAAGGGACACTCATTACACCCTTCAGGGGTCAAAGAGAGACTCTTGTAACTGAAAGGTACAAGCCGGTGAACACACCCAAAGCTTTCTAGACAGGTCCATCCAATAGAAACATACATAATGGCAGCTGCATGTATACTTGAAAGTTTTTCTAGTAGTCACATTCAAAACAGTGAAAAGAAATTAGTACATTTATTTTTTTAATTTTTTATTATTTTTTGACAGAGAGATCATAAGTAGGCAGAGAGGCAGGCAGAGAGAAAGAGGAGGAAGCAGACTCCTCACTGAGCAGAGAGCCTGATGCGGGGCTTGATCCTAGGACCCTGGGATCATGACCTGAGTTGAAGGCAGAGGCTTTAGCCCACTGAGCCACCCAGGCCCCCCTGATATATTTATTTTTAGCACTGTATTTTATTTAACTCAGAATACATAAGCTACTATCATTTTAACCTGTAACGAATATAAAAAAAATCATCATTGAGATATTTTATCTTTCCTGAGTCTTTGATATCGTTGGAGGCTTACAATAGATCTCATTTTATTAGACCAGTCACATTTCAGGTGCTTGATAGCCCCTTGTCACTTGTGTCGGTATTTTGAACAGCTCAGATACAGAACATTTCCAGTATTGTAGAAAGTTCCAGGGACTGGCTCTGCCCTGGACTTCCACTGTTCAACTTGCCTTGGAAGCCACAGCTGTGGTGTGGAGAAGCCCATGAGGGGCTGAGGCTCTGGGGGAGGTGTGCAGAGATAGCTCACCCAACTCTGTCCCTGGAGAATTTTCATAGGGAAACTGGGCTGCTGGTCCCTAGGGAGTGCCTGGTCTGATGGAGGAAGCTACATTGTGGGTCCTCTGAGAGTGCCCATTCTAACAGGGGCGTCTCACAGACTAATGAAAGAATACATTTCCCGGTTGAGGAGTTGGCGGTGAAATTAGAAATTGGGAGCCCACAATCAGATGGTCATGTACGGCAACATCATTACAGTGACAGATTACAGCATAGTTTTTGGGGACCTGAACGTGAACCAGAAGGCAAAGACATGCAGGAGGCAGGGTGAGGGGAGGGGGGCATGATGGCATGAGCAGAGAAAACATGGTAGAACGGGAAAATTGGTAGAGAAAACTGGCGTGGCTGGAATGGAGGGGACCTAGTGTTGAATTTGGAGTGTGTGGGGGTGTAAATACCATAAAGGTTTAGATGAGAGCTGATAAGCCAGAGCAATCTATTTTAGGCACTGAAGAGTGATTGGATAAAAATAGTATTTGGAGAAGATTATCCTGGTGGTGGCGGCGACCGTGAGCTTGATGGTTTGGAGTAGGGGAGATTGTTGTGAAATCCAGACCAGAGGTGATGAAGGGCAAGTGGTGTGGTGATGAGAGAGGGGGCATATTCTGACTCATCCTTGCAAAATCTCAAGAAGTGAGCGCCTTCCAGTGTCCCTGTGTCATCTCAGCCCTGGGATCTCTGCAGCAGACCCTTCCAGACCGTGTGATGGCCTGCATGACGGGTCCAAGTCAGGGCGCACACTGGCCTCTCTGTTACTCTGTAGCCAGATGGCGTGTCTCAGTCCAGGGCTTGGCAGAGCCCTTGATTTTGGAGGAAGGAGGCTGTGTCAGAGGTCACCTGGGGGCCTCCTTGCTGATGAGACCTGGTCTCCAGGTGCCTGGAGAGCTGGTTGCCATGGCGATGGGCACCTGTTGCGGGTGCTCTGAGGAGGAGGGCAGCCCACACTGGCTTAGGTGTCTGGGCATCCCAGACAAGGGGGTAATGGAAGCCAAACACCCGTGAGCAGCTTTGTCAGTGCCCAGCAGCTGGCTGGCAGGACTTTGTGACAGGAGGGTTAACCCTTAAACTTCCCTTCTTCCTCTTTGTCTGTCCCCTCTTCTGCACTCTACCCAGCAGCCTCTTGCGCTGTCTCCCCCACACGGGCCCCTTCACTGATGCTTTTTTTTTTTTTGCTTTTTAAGATTTATTTGAAAGAGAAAGAGGGAGAGACCATGCGTGTGAGTGGGGGGGGGAGGGGCAGAGGGCGAGGGAGAGAGAAACTTCAGCAGATTCTGCTGAGCCTGATGGCGGCTCCATTTCACCACCCTGAGATCGTGACCCGAGCAGAAACTGAGTCAGTTGCTCAGCCGACTGTGCCACGTCGGTGCCCCTCACTGTTTTATCCCTAAGATAAGACAGAGCTTAAGCCAGCACTAGGGTAAGCCCTTTTCCTCATCCCTTTTTCCACTCTGGTTGGAAAAAGTCCAGTTCACTTAAGCTCCGAGGGGGAAAATGGTTGAGAATGGGACAGAAGATCCTTCAGCCTGAACAGGAGAGATTTCAGCTAGACGTCAGGAAGAACTTCTAGATCTGGAAGTGCTGGAATGACCAAGTCTGCCATTCCTCCCCACGGCAGTCTTTGAGGCTGGGGGAGACTGCTGCCTGGTGAGGTGGGAGAAAAGAAGGACTTAGGGGTTCTGGATGTTTCTGCTTCACCCTGCACTGTGCCATAAACAAAGAATAAGGAAAAAGTCAGCGAGGCAAGATGCCGAGGCAGTTGTTGGCAGGGCCCCTTTCCCTTCCACCTAGTTCCACCCATTCTCAGGAACACCAGTACAGAAACAAATTTAGCCCTTCTATTTTTTAGAGTTTATGGAGAAAAACATTAGCATAAAGTCCTTATTGGGCAAGGGGGAATTCCGCCCCAGCTGGACCTCGTTGCTTCCTTCCTAATTCTGGGAGCACATCGTGTGTGAGTTTCCCCAAAGTGGTGGGGAGGGTGAGGCCTGCATGTGAGGGTGCCCACGGGTGTGCACGCCTTTGTGTGCCCTGGAAAGCAGGGCAGTGGAGTGGACGCGGGTTTTCAAATCCAGCAGAAGTTTACCGAAGGCCCGTTAAGTGCTGACTGCCGTGCTGTTCCTGGAGGCAGCCACACAGGCTGGTTCTGTCTGTACCCAGCTTACCATCTATTGGAGTGGGGGAGGCAGGTGTGCGCACAGCTACACTAAGTACAGGATGGGAAAGAGCTCAAGGGAAGCCTCAGGCAGGGCCTGCCAGGTGAAAGGGGTTTCAACGGGTGGATTAGGGTTTTGGTGGGGGGAGAGCTAGCGGGCCCTGCACTGTGAGGCACACTGAGGAGCACCAAGGGCACACGAAGCCAGGCAGCGTGGAGGTGGGTGCGTGTGTTTGCGGGAGAGGAGGCAGATCGGGTTGGGGGATGGGTATGTCCTGGGGCCACAGTGGAGACCTGACTCCGGGGACACTGCATGCCTTGGATGGCCCATGTGTCAGCTGTCTGGCCCAGCGGACGCCGGACTGAGGTTTCGGTCTGGATGCTGGGTATGGGTCTGATGGGCCCTGTGAGTGGAGAACAGTCTGTGTCCTTGAGAGTGGGAAGTCCTTCTGCTTATCACACAGGGCCCAGGGAAGGAGGGAAAGTCCAAAGGGCAATGTTCACTTTGAAAAAAACAAAGAAATGAAGTTTGCATGGTAACCCCGCTGCTTCCCCGGAAGCCTTAGGGAGGAGGCCATTCTCTGTGGCTTGCTTTTTCTAAATAATTAAGAATTTATGCCAGCATTTATTCTTATAATTATTTTGAAAGATTTTATTTATTTGTCAGAGAGGGAGAGAGAAAGAGTGCACAAGCAAGGGGAGCGGGAGAAGGAGAAGCAGGCCTCCTGCTGAGCAGGAAGCCGGCCGCTGGGCTCCATCCCAGGACCCTGGAATCGTGACCTGAGCCGAAGGCAGACACCCAACCTACTGAGCCCCCCAGGTGCCCCTATTATAACTATTTTTGATAGATGTCTTCTTAAAATATGTACTTCGTCCACCTCCTTAAGTGGTTCCCGGTATAACCTTTTCTGTGTGATTTGGGGAATCCTTGTGTGAGTAAATGAGCATGTTTTGCTACAGAACAAGGCGGGCAGGTGGGCGTGAGGATGTTTGCTCCCATATTAAAAAGCCCCAGCTGCTGGGTCTTTTGGATCACTGAAGCATGCTTTAAAAAAATCATGATCTGTCTTCTTTCTCCTTAATAGACTGTCACTTGTCACTTCTGAAAGTTATCACACAGGGCCTGCCCAAGCGGCTCTTCACTTCTCCCTCCCCTACTCCGCCACCTCCACCTCTAATTTGCTATTTCTAAACTGCACGAGCTTGGCAACTATATTATTAGAATTTGCAGAGACTAACAGTTATCAGGTACTTAGGGATAACCTGAGATTATCACTTGTGGGTAAAGTTCATGAATGTGAGTGCATAGTCTTAAGCGACCTCTGTTTTGTCTCATACGGTGCCTTTTTGGTTATTTCTGGGTTCTAAATTGTGCTGTGGAAGGATGAGGTACCACTGTAAATACACATTGTTTTTAATGCAAAAATAATAAGATCCCCCAGAAGGATCTGAAATCAACTAAAAAATGGTTGATTTGTTAAGGTGGGAAAAATTCATTATCTTTGATTTGGGTAAGAAAAAACATTGTTTTAAGTCAAATTCAGCTAAGGAGTTGAAAAAATATTTTTAAAGTTAGAAAAGAATTTAGAATGTCACCATCTTAAAATCTGATGTTGTACGTGGTGGGCCAGAGTTCTCAGCAGCTGGGGAAAGAAGGGAAGAGGGCAGGTAGAATGGGGGTGAGCCGCTGGCATCTGGCACTGGTCTGCAGAGGTCCCTGCTGGTGGCCTCAGTGGCTGCCAGCTAGCGCGCACCTGGCCAGGCCAGCCCAAATGGGCACTGTGCACGTGTTATCTCGCTTTCATGTGACACCACACCCCTAGGAGTTAATGTCCTTGTCCTCATTTTGCACGGGAACTTGGAGAAGTGGAATAACATACCCATGGCCGCAGAGCTCAGCTCTGAGTGAACCTGTTGGAACTAAGGCCTGCCCCACTCCTAAACCCTGTGGTTCTTTGCACCTCTGGGGGACAGCGGTGTTGGTACACGTGTGTTGCTGGGGGGAGGTTTTGACGAAGGGGACCTGGGTGTCTGTGCCAGCTCAGATGTATGCCTCGACTGTGACCTGATGTAGACCCTGCAGTGCCTACAGCCTTCCCCCTGGGTACCATTGTCTAGGCCCAGTGCAATCAGGGTCACATGTCCTTGGAGCCACTTGAGGAGGGGGAGATGGTGGGGATCTCCTTGATGCTGGTATCCTCCCCTCACCAAAAAATAGCTTGTTCCATATGTGTGGGTGGTAGGACACAGAAGGGCAGTGTGTGTGTCTGTGTCCATGTGTGTGTGAGAAGGAGAGAGAGAGAGAGAGAAACCGGCACAGAGAGAGATGAAGAGGGGGGGGGAAGTATCAGTGCCCTGTGCCTGTGGTCAAGAAGCTGAGCTCAGGCTCAGGCTCAGCTTTACCAGTACCCCCTGGCTAACAGACTGTAGGTCCGCTTCATATCCTCCAGGCCTCGGGCCTCCATCCTGGGGTAAGTGGGTTGGAGATGCTTCTTGATCTCTAACTGTGGGGTTTATAAGTGCCTCAAAGGGGTGCTTGAACACATGTCCTCACCTGAACACACCAGCCATCTCCACTTTTTCCTCAGACTTTGTAACACCTGGCAGGTTTCATCCCCGACCTCGAGCTCACGGAGCTTTCCATTCAAGGTTTCTCTGAGGGAAAAAAAAAAAAAAATCTTTATTGCATTTGTAGTTCTCTCTGTCTGATCATAAAAGCCATACATGTCTCTTGAACACCATCTGGAAAATTTTAAAAAATGTATAAAGGAGAAACTAAAATCACCCTTAATTCTAAGACATTTCTGTATGTCCTTCTAATTGTTTAAAACCAACATAAGTATAATACAGAATGTACTGTTTTGTAACTTGCCTCCCCCACTCTGGTCACTACATAGTGAATTTTTCTTAATTACATGAAGTAAATTCGATGCGAGGAGGAGGCACCTGTCCAGAACCTCCCGAGGCCTGTCTCAGCTGCCTTGCTTCTGTTGGGGCCTCTGGAAAGGGCCCTGCCCTTACTCTCAGAATCCCTGCACGATGGGGAAGCCATGAGGGAGGGGAGCATGGTGGGGACTGCGGGTGCTCCTGGAATCGGAGAGGAGTGGGGGGCTACTTGTCTGGAGGCTTGGGAGCAGGTTGTAGGGACTCCCTGGGCTTGACCACCCATTAGCCCGCCCAGTCTACCCCATGCGGGGCATCCCCTGGGGTTGTACAAGGCCAAGGGTGGTCCAAGGCCCAGGGGACTGCCTGCGCGTCACCACTTGGAGTTAACAGGAGCCCCGGGCCCTGGAGACAGCCCAGCACATTTCATGGGCTGAAGTTATTTTAGTCCTGTTTCCATTCCATGGCATTTGGGCCTTGGGAAGGGGAGATGGTGGGAGCTGGGCTGCAGCAGGGTGTCAGCCCCCGGAGTGTCCCTGTTTCTCGGCCTCCTCAACTGAGTGCGGGCTGCCTCTCAGGAAGGGCAATCCCATTGTCTGTTGTCCATCCTTAGTACCGGGGTTTCTCCCTCCTTCTGGGTGGGAGGTCATAGCTGTAATTTATAGCTGGTCTTTCCCAAGAGATGATCTTTCACTTTTTTTTGTCCGAGCTGCTCTTGCTGTCTCCAGCACGGCCCTCAAGGACATCTGGAACTGTTTAGACAGTCTGTGGTCATTGGGCAGCAGCGCCACGGACCGGTTAGGAAGGGTGGGCTTGGCCTAGTTTAGTGGCCCAACAGCCTTGGGGATGGCAAGTGTTTTGAGAGTCTCAGAATGTAGCTCAGTTTTTTTCATCTCAGACCCGCACACTTTTGCTTCCTTTCCCATCCATCTCCTCCCAACCCACCCGGGAGGGATTAGCATGCCTGCACATTCTTTGAGCTTCCAGGAACCCCTTGGACAGTCTGTTTGGGCAGCTGGGCCTCGTGCGCAGGTGCGCTGGGCGGTCCCCTGAGCTCCAGGAGGGGCAGCTGGGAAGTGTGCTGGCTCCCACCCAAGGCTGAGTCAGCACAGGGTGCTGGTAGTGTTTGCTTCTGGTTTTCTGAAGTCGGCTTTGGCCACCTCATTCCAGGGAGGGGGGAAACCTCAAAGTGCCCACCTTGCCCCCATGAGTCTCTGTTTAAAGTTCTTTTTGAAGTTTGAGTCAATTCTCCCTTCTTATGAGATTTTAGGGGACAGACCGCAGAGATGACCCCGCGGGGGTACAGACCTCAGCCTGCCACTCTGAGCAAGTTAAGGGGAAGAAAGGAGCAGGACGAGGCCGTTCTGGGGATGTGACTGGGCAGCCCAGCTGCCAGGTCCAGGATGCCCTGTGGCTTCACCCACAGCCACCAGAGCCCAGCCCAGCCCTTGTTCCTTACTCTGTGGCACCTCTGAGTCCCTGAAAACAACGTTTTATCCTCCTTTGGGTCTTAGCCCCTCTGCAAATCAAAGGAAAGCTGTAAACCCTCCCTGTAGAGAAGTGCACCTCTGTACACACAAAGAAAGCTCAAAATCTTAGAGGGTCCTGGGTTCCTGAAGACCACCTGTGCATGCCTCAGTTAGAGACCCTGCTAACCAGGTCTCACACAGCAAGGCTGGCCATCTGCGGCCCATTCCACCAGCATGTGCAGGAAGGGTCGGGCTTGAGGGTGCAGGGCGAGGGCATAGAGGGCGGGGCAAAGCCTGGCATAGCACCCGGTGATCTAGCAGTCCCCGAAGGCTGTCCCACACCTGCCCTGACTGCAGGCTTCCAGGCCACCAGCTCCCTCTTCTTTCCCCATTTGGCCATAAGCCATGAAAAATGTCAGGCCTGACTGTGAGTTGTGTCTGCCAGGAAAGGGTAGTGGGGTGAGGGAGTGGGGGCGGGAGGGGGGTCTCTTATCTAAGCTGGTAGCTCCAAGTGTCTGTCCAATTTCCCGGCCTGTGACCAAAGCTGGAATCTTGATGGTTCGGGGACTGGCAGTCACCCGTCATCCAGGGCCACCTGCTCTGCACTTGTGGGCAGCCCTGTGCAGGAGCATTTCCCTGGCCCTCCCTCTGGCTCAGCCCCCACCTGTACCCCCCGCTGCTCTTGAGAAAGGACAGGACCATTTGCCGTTCCCTACAAGCCAGGCTCCCCAGCATGCTCTGTCCCCTTTGTTTCTTGGGGCTCGGAGGCCTGCTTGGACATCTGTGTCCTCTCCATTAAATTAGGTTTAGGTCATGTTCGCTCTCTTTTGGAGCTGATTCTGCTCAGAGCCTCAGATATGAAGTACTTATTCTGGGAGAGTTGATTGACCCTGTGGTCAGCGAGGGGGAAAGTTATAGGTTTTTCTAACCTCTGGGTTAGTGTCCCTCTCATCTGCTTGTCACATGCCTCCCTGCATGCAGTGCTCTGCTGGGGGCATCGCCGAGAGCAAGAAACAGATGTGGACTGTGCTGGACGGGGGGTTTGGCTGTGATGTGCAGGGAGTGTGTGTGTGGGTTCTCTGGGGAGAACTCTCCATGGGCAGAGGCACCCTGCTGGCATCGGGGGCAAAGGGATCGAAAGATGTAGGGACAGGACTACAAATCCGAGCCCCGAGGAAACTCTTCCAGCTATGTTCCTGACTCTTCCGAGCCAGTTCCCCTTCTGGGCTGGAATTCCTAGCAAGGATCTTCTAATGAGGTTTGTGGTTTTATTCACATCCTCCTCCCCAGAGTGGCTGGCTGGAGGCGTCTTCACTGTCTCTCTCGCTCCCAGGCCTGTGTCACCCGACCCCTCATTGCTGGCACATGAACTCCATGCCTCACTGAAGACCCTTCAACCTCTGTCCCTCCTTCTCTCAACTGACCTCCTGCGTACCCTTCCTGGCCTCTCAGAGCCAAGCCCAGGACTTTCTCCTGCTGTCCTGGCCTCTTTTCTGTCCCTCCAGGCCACCTCCCTCCCCCCATCCCTCCTGGCCTTCACTCAGCCTCCTCCCTCCTCGGCTCCCTCCCTCAGATGCTGAGTGTGGGCACCGGTTCTCCCACGACACACCCATCCTCTTCCTCCCCCAGGCCTGCCTGCATCCTCATGTTCTCTTTCTTCCTTGTCACCACCAGCCTTCCCGACAGGGTGTTCCCAGCCCATGTGTCTCCCTAACTCCCCAATTCTACCCCCTCAGGATGAAAGTGGCTCTTGCTACACATTTTGGGGTCTCCTGGGCTGCCACATGGTTGGGGCTTCTTAGCTTCTGGTCTTCCCCCTCTTGTTAGCCTGGCTCTGCCTCCTGCCTGACACTCTCTCCTGCACCATCTCTTTTCTTGGCCTCTGGTCCTCTCCTTCCTCTTTGAGCATTGTTTCCCAGTCCGTAGTGGGTTCTCTTCTAGCTCATCTTGCCCACCTTTGTGATTCACTAATTGTCCATGTACCTGTCCCTCTGGCCCAGGCCTCACAGATAAACAGCTATCTGTCACTCCCAGGCTGTGTGTCCCTTTGGCTGATGGTTTTTTGTGTTCTTTTTTTTTTTAAGATTTTATTTATTTATTTGACAGACAGAGATCACAAGTAGGCAGAGAGGCAGGCAGAGAGAGAGAGAGAGAGGGAAGCATGCTCCCTGCTGAGCAGAGAGCCCGTTGCGGGACTCGATCCCAGGACTCTGAGATCCTGACCTGAGCCGAAGGCAGAGGCTTAACCCACTGAGCCACCCAGGTGCCCTGGGCTGATGGTTTGGGCCCTGAAATGTTCTCGCTGTTCCTCCCCACCCCCACTGCCCTGTTCTGCCCCTCATCTCTCATCCACACCATTGCAGCAGCCCTGACTTGGTCGCCGTGACTCTGCTCTCTCTGTCTTTGGTGCGCTTGCTACACGGCTGTAATGCTACGTTTCTGTAGCTCAGGTCTGAGCATACTGCTTCCTGGCCATTCCAGCCCTCCATGCGGGATTCCCCCATCTGCCCTGTATACTTGTTTAGCTGTCTCTCCAAGCCTCCGCAGAATGCTATCTGTCCCTCCTGCTGCCCACTCTGCCACTGCTCCTCTGCATTCCTGAGCTCAAATCAAACATCACCTCCTCCAGGAAGCCTTCCTGGGCCATGTCTCACTGAGATGGGCTCTTTCCTTCCTTTCTTGGGGCCCTTTGGGGACTACACTCACCTAGCTGTTGTGCTCTCTCTGGTTTTCTTTGTCTCTCTTCCCTTAGACTGGGTGTGTCTCAAGATCCAAGACAGGCGTTATTTATTGCTGATTTCTCTAGCCCTAGCAGAGTGCCTGGCCTGCCACTGGCCTCGGTCCGTTTGTCTAATTAATGTTGTGTTAAGATAAATTCTCTCTTGCATCTGCTAATAGGTCTTTTTAAGGGAGGTTACTCTGTCACTTAGTTAGAATGTCTTGTGTTCGTGGCTGGGCTGGGCTGAATGTCCTCAGCAAGAGGCAGGTTTCTCTCTGCAGTTTGTTGAATTTGCATATTTTTATTACTCTGACTTCGTGTATTCCCTCTGTGGTTTCCCCCCCAGCTTCTTGTCGTCCTGGTCACATCCTGGGCAATTAATACAAACTCCCAGGTCAATGAATTTGGTTGAATTGATTTTTTTCCCCTGGCTAGCTTCCCCAACCCTTGGTATTTTCTGAGCATGTAGAAGAGGTCTCAGAATCTAGGCTCATTTAAATAACAGTGTAATATCCTTGGGCTGAAACATCACCAATGAGGTAAATGTATTGAACAAAATCGTCTAATGCATATTAAAGTCTGATTCCAGGGATTGTCACAATATCCCTGGGATAGCTCACAACTCACAAGCACTGGTAACTAAATCTGTATATATGTTGTGTGTATTTCCACCCTAATTCTCTAGGTTTTCTATATATTTTAATTATGTGAGTTATGGTTTCACTGACTGTAGGACAGAGCCTGAACCTCACGGATGTTCAATCAATTTTTGTGGGATGAATGAATGAAAGGAGCAATGATCGAGCAGACTAGAACTTGAGAGCATTTTCTCTCCTGGAAGATGTGGTGATTTCTCATGGACCTCATGTGGCGGCAGGCCATGTGTGGTGATGCATCTGGCTGCTTCCCTTCTCTATTCTGGAGTGGCCAGTTTCTGCTGGAGTCGCCTTCCACACTGACAGGCTCACGACCTTTGGTCACTTGTGCTGTGTTGAGAAGACCCAGCTGTGCTGCTTCTAGAAGTCACAGGCAGTGGGGGCAGGCAGGCAGCGTGGGAAGAAAGTTTCCACAGCCTGGAGAGTAAAGGAGCCTGGTCAGGATTGTTTCTTAAAGGTCCTTGGAACTGCCCAAGGAGGGTGGGATGTCCCCTTGGGTAGCAGATTTTGGCCCAGGGTTCAAGAACCCCTGCGGGGGCTGGGGAGGGCGGTGTTAGAGTATGGGGGCCATAAAATTGAGCATCAAAACCAAGACAGTTTTGACAGTGAAGGGGAGGGAGCACCATGAATCACTGCTCCGAAATAGCAGGCATAGACCAGGACCCACCCGGACAGATGGAAACATCCGGTGTGGAAGACAGGCCTGTGCTAGGGTAGAGAGATGGAGCATCGTGGCAGCGTTCTGGGAAGTCGGGAAATCGCCAGTGTGGGAGTCAGGGTCCCAGGCTGCTAACATTCTGTGGAAGACCCTTTCTTGGGAACTCAGGGCTCTGGGCACCAAGGGGTGTGAGGGGTCAAGGCTGAGGCGCCCAGCCTGGCAGCCAGCCCTGTGCCCCCGCGCCTGCCCCCGCCCCAGGGTCCTGCACACCTGTGTGGCTTCTTTCACTTTCTCTTGGCCTCTTGGGTTCTGACGAGCTGGCTCTTATAAAAGACTTTGCGTGGGGCCGATGCCTCTATTTCTGA
Organism: Mustela nivalis; assembly: GCF_964662115.1. NCBI lineage: Eukaryota > Metazoa > Chordata > Mammalia > Carnivora > Mustelidae > Mustela > Mustela nivalis. Next base: position 118,223,385 of record NC_139020.1, read on the forward strand.
CTGTGTCTAGGACAAGCCTCCCCACAACCTCAGGCCAGTTGAGAAGCTTCTCTGAGCCTCTAAGATGGGGATAAGGACAGCTGCCTTGGAGCACTGCCGTGGGATTGAAGGGAGGAAGATGGTGGTGGTGATGATTCTCTGCTGGTCCACAGAAGTAGGCTTTTCGACCATGAAATGGAAGGAAGAAAAATGGACAATGGGATCATCGTCACGATAGCTAATATCTAATTTCCACGACTCTCAGATACAGACCCTGTTACTCTCCATTTTATAGATGGGAAACTGAGGCACAGAGCCCTTAAGAAATCTGTTCAAAGTCACTCAGCAAGTAAGCGGGGCCGTGGGACTCGGACTTGGGCTTTCTAGTCAACTTGGGGATAGATAGGGCTCCTTGTGGGAGTTCTAGGGGTTGGAGAGCACAGGGATAAGCAGTCACGAACCTTGCAGGTCCCTCTACCCTGCTGTACACACCTCTGTCTCACCACCCAGGTCTCCAGAAAGCTGGCGAGTCACAATTTCTGGCATTGACGCTGCATGTCTGGCTGGGGCTAAGTGGGCTTATTTATAAAAGGTTTTAATAAAGTAAGCATTTTGGCTCTACTGACATTCCTTCCCTCTCCCTTCTCCACCCCCCTCCGCCTCTCTCTCTCCCCCCACCCCTGTCTCACGCACACACAGTTTATAGCACTGGTTGTGTGTGTGTTTGTGTGTCTGCTATGGACATTTTTTGCCCCTAGAAGGACTTGCTCTCTAATGGAGTCTAAGTGGGCAACTCAGGCTCAAGGGTGACCTCTGCAGGGAGGGCAGCTCTCCTGGCTCCAGCCGTGTATTTGTTTATTTGTTTACTGCGAGCGGAGCAGGGCGCTGAGTGGGGAGAGGGGGCCGTGTTCACATTGTTCAGAGACATCTGCTGTTTGCAGCAACTTGCCAGCCAGGCGGAGCTGCGGGGTGGCTGGCTTTTCAGTGTTCCCTGTAAATATTATGACTTCGAGGACCGGGGCGGGGCCCCAGGGACTTCAAGGAGACTGCAGGGATTGTCCTCCGCTTGATCCCTACATCCCTGAAGTCCTGCTGTCCCCTTCCTCTCCCAGCTGAAGGGTCATAGGCGCAGGGATGGCTCCAGGGACAGCAGGGTGATGCGAGGGGCCTCTGTGCTCTGCAGATTGGAAATGCCGGGCTCAGAGATGGTGCTAGAGCTGAGCTTCAGCATGGGAGTTTGGGAGAAAAGAGGGACACCAAAGCTTAAGGCCAGTTCTTGTGACTTTAATGGGGAGGGGACAAAGAAGGAACAGTTTGTGGTCCCCTGGAGCTTGGTTATGAGGTCAGAGAAAGGATAGGGCATGAGGATAGGCTTTACAAGGACACACCTGCTTTCAGATCCCAGCTCTGTCCCTTACCTGCTATGTGACCTGGGGCAAGACTCTTACCATCTCTGAGCCACTTTTGCAGAAGTGTATATGCAGGAAGTACAAGCAGGTGTTATCAAGGGCTCCGATCAGCCCTGTAAGTGTCCCCCTACCCCCAGTCTGCATGTGGGTCACGCTTGAGCTAGCCCCAAGCCTGGCAGAAGAGGCAGCCTTCTGTGACAGCCATGCTCTGGGAGGAGCTCTGCGGCTCTGTGTTTGAGGTTTCTCTTGGTTGGAAGATTCAGCTTCAAGTTCACCCAAATTCCTTGATAATATGTACTGCTGAGCTTCTCGTTCTGTTCTCAGAGGAGACAGCTGGGCCCATCTGCAGCTGTGAGCTGCAGGCTGTTTATTATTAAATCTCCCTCAGGGTCTCTGCCTGGGGCCTAGCGACCTCAGGCCCTCTGAGCTGGGGAATCACAAGTCACATGGTTCATGACATTCGCTGGGGACTTCCTGGGTCAGAGCTACAGGGAGTGAGGAGGGTTGACCAGTTCCCTCCCTTTCCTAGGGCAGGACAGAGCATTTCCAAGGCCTGCCTGGAGGAAGGGTGTGTGTGCACGCAGGTGGGGGTGCCTGCATGGGCATATTTCCCTCCCCTTCTGCTTGGCCCCAGAGTTTAAGGCTCCTTAGCTGAGTGGTACAGGGAGTTTTGCTCGGGGAGCTGCTGCTACCACCGCCGATGCTGTGAGCCTAAAATTAGCCCAAGAGGCGGGCCCTTCTTCATCTGGAGTTCTCTCCTTGAAGAGCTCGGCCTTCTCCAGGAAGGTGGGAGCCAGAGCTCAGCCCTGGCGGCCCTGTCCCGCCCCACCACACCCCGCCCTGGGGCTGGGGCTGGGGCAGGGGCAGAGCTGTGAGCATCTCCAGCTCTCCAGGAGGCTGGAAGAGTTTCCCTCTCCCCTCTCAGCCTTGTCAGTTGTGGGGAAGGCCAGGCCTGGAGAGCCCCGAGTCTTGGAGCTTACTCCAAGGGAGAGGCTGTGCGGATCCACTTCACATTCCTGAAGCACTGGCCCTGGGGACAGCTGCCAGGCTGGGCTGCGGAGGACAGAGGCCTCCTCCCTTCCTCGTCATACGCTGTGGCCACCACCTGCCCCTCCAAGGGGCTTTCATGCAACTCAGAGCACTGGAGTTGGAATACAGAGTTGTCTCGAGGCCTCACCGGAGACTGTTTTTTCCCTTTGAGCTTTCCATCTATTCACAGGGCCTGTCTCTTTGTCAGTGGCCTGGGCTGTGCGTGTTTATCTAGGTCTGAGGGTCCCTTACACGTGCTGTCACTAGGGGGTGCGACAGAGCCAGAACACCCCCTTCCCTCTCCAGCATGGGGCCAAGACTCAGCTACCCATTGTGCAAGGTGGTCACTGTCACCCGAGATCAGAGTCAGACCATGGGGTGGCTGTGGAGGAGGCTGATGAGTCCAGAAGGGAGTCTGGGGCCCAGCGTAGATTCCAGATTTCACAGAATCTTCTACCTTCAGGCTTTTCTCTTGTTCTGGTGAAATATACAGAGCGTCAAGTTTGTTATTTTGATCATGTTTGAGTGTCCAGTCCAGTGGCAATCAGCACATTCACCGGGCTGTGCAACCATCACCCCCAGCCATTTCCAGAACTTTTCCATTGTATCAAGCAGAGACTCTGTTCCTATTAAATAACAACTCCCCATTCCTCCCCAGCCCCTGGTAACCACCATTTTAGTTTTTGTCTCAGTGAATTCTGCCTTATGGAAGTTGAATCACACGACGTCTGTCCTTTTGTGTCTGGCTTATTTCACTCGGCGTGATTTCTGTGAAGTTGATCCGTCTTGCTGCATGGGTTTGATTTCATTCCTTTCTAAGGCTGAGTGCTATTCTATTGTGTGCACGTACCACATTTTGTTCACCCGTCTACCTGTGGACATTTGGGTTGTTTCCACATTTTGGCTGTGGTGAGTAACGCTGCTGGGAACATGGGCATACAAACATTTCTTTGAGTCTCTGCTTTCTTTTCTTTGGGGTGTATCCCCTAAGCTGAAATTACTGGGTCCCATGGTAATTCTGTGTTTGATTTTTTGAGGAACTGTCATACTGTTTTCTGCTGCACCATTTTACATCCCCCACCCCCCAAAACTGGTAGTACCAGGGTGCCAGTTTCTTCACATTCTTGCCAATGCGCCATACTTTTTTAAAGACCAGATTAAGTGTCAACCAACTTGGGGACAAGGGGATAGAGATGATAGAAGACTTCTCTGGCATTAAAGGGCGGTTTGGTCCTCTGTTTGGAAAGGTTATCTGGGATCAGAGTGTCCCATGCAGAGGGAACAATCAGAGCAAAGGCCCTCTGGTGGGAATATGGCTGCTGGCATTTTTGCAGAAGAGCAAGGAGGCCAGTATGGCTGGAGCAGGGGGGGAGATGAAGGGAGGACCCCAGATAAGAAGTCAGTGAGGCAAGGGTAGGATGCAGACTGTGAAGGGCCTCAAGGCCTCTGTCAGGACTTGGTCCTGCCTTCTACTCCGAGTGCGATGAGGATTACTAGAGGGTTTGAGCAAGGGTGATAGGATTCTGACTCCTAGTTCGAAAGGATCCTCTGGTTGCTTTGTTGCAAAGAGACTGTAGGGAACAAGGGTCGAAGGTGGAGAGCAGCCTTAGGTATCCAGGTAAGCCCTGACATGGAGGAAGCTCTCAAACATGGAGTCCTGGGTGTGACAGGAGAAGCCACTGGGAGACAGGTGGAGAGGCCTGTTAAACCTGCTACGTAATTCGCGGGGCCCGGTGCAAAATGAAAATGCGGGGCCCTGAGAATTTCGAGATGAATATAGCAGAGTGTTAAACTCAGCGGTTGCCAGGATCGCACACCAGCCAGCTTCTCCCAGGCCAGCAAGCAGCGCTGCAACGAGGCAACGCTTCCAGCCACGGCGCCGATTCCCCGGCACCTGTGGCAAGAGGCTCCTGGGATGGGTGCTGGAGAACCCGTGGCCCAGGCCCCAGGTTAAGGACTCCCAGGTGGATGGAGATGGTGGTCTCGTGGCTGAAGCAGGTGATGAGCTCCCATCCCGCCGTTCTGACCCAAGATGATGGAGATCTCAGCTCTGAGAAAATTCTTGGCATTTTCTAGAAAGGAGAGAGCTGCTGTCCTCCAGTAATGGAAGAGTAGAATAATATACTCTTTTGATAAAAACAAAAAATGTGTTAGCAGTTTGCATTTACTAGTGCGTATAAAATCCTCAAACCAGCCTACGGGGAAAGTACCGTTGTTATCCTTCTGTTGCAGACCAGAACGCTGACACACGCACACAGTTTTCAGCAACTTGCCCAAAGTCACACCAGGAGGTAGAGAAGCCAGAAACAGAACCCAGGCTTGCTGTCTCCTGGCAGACTCCTGATCTCTCCCTGATCGTGCTAATTGTGAGCTCCTGCTCCCCTCCCCATCCCAGAGAAGCAAAGGAAGGGGAAAGAGGGGGGGGGGTGGGGAGACATGCCTCTCTGGGCTCTCCACATCTGTCCATCGCTTCCTCACAATGTAAGAGTGTTGGCAACAGTCTTGATTGGCACAGTTAGTGCTTTTCAGGGTAGCGACTCACTCCTCAGGCCAACCTAGAGGATATCTCTGTTCTACAGAATAGGGGACTGACACCCCATCATGTACTTGCTGTGCACCATGGGGGACACTTGCTGTTTGCACTTCTTGTTAGGGGCAGAGGGTATTTGAGGAAGGTCAGAGGTGGGGACCCCAGGCTCTGGCACTGCAGGAGCATGCCTGCCCTGATCTCAGGCTCCAGGACAGCCAGCCAGCAGAGACTGTGTGCAAAGGGCCGGGTGGTGGGCAGTGTCTAGCCCATGGTTTAGGTTGGTAACTGAAGCTGACAAAGCTCGTCACTCAGGTCCCACACACCTCTTCTCCCCCACTTCCTCCCCCTAGGGGGCCAGGATCTGCAATCCCTGAATGCTAGTGCTCAGAGCTTGGTTTTGCCAGTAGTGACCAAAACATCCTCTTGAAGGCAGAGGGCATTATCCTCATTTTCTTGCTCACCAGCTTCAACTTCTTGCCCATTTTCATGGCTCCCCATACATGTTTGTGGCTAATAATCATGCTGATGGTGTTGGTCATTGTAACTGGGATCTTTCCGGCTTCTTTATTCCTAGGAGACCAAAGTGTTCAAACCTGGACTCACGGTTTCAGAGCCAGGTGAGGGACGAATGACTTCTAATTAGGGAAGGAGCCCCAGCTAGGAGAGTCTGACCCATTTTCGGGAGAGGCTTCTCAGGCCCCCGGGTGTTTGGCTGTGTCCCTTGGAGTTAAAAGGACCCAGATTTGAATTCTGACTCCATATTTGCTGTTTTCTTCTGCATAACCTGGGATTGCAATGGTTTCTCCTTTGAGTCTGTTTCTTCTTTCGCAAGAGTGAGGATAATCAACTAAGGTTACGTAGAAACTCCCGGTGAGATCCTTAAGTGGAAAGACAAGTGCAGGTTCAGAAACTTTTGGAGATTCAGGCAGTCTGGGACCTGGGACCCCGGCTGCATTTCTCACCTTTGCTGTTACCCAGCACCCCCCCGCCGAACTCCCTGCTCCTCAGAGCCCCCGTGAGGCGACCCCACCCTCACCCCACACCCGTCCCACGCTCTGAGCTGTCACACAAGCCTCTTCTGACAGCCTTCATTGTCTGCCTCACCCACTCTCTTCTCACACCTTCTCCTCCCCTTCCTGTCTCTCCCATTTCCGCACCCCCACCCCAAGCAGCAGCAGTTGCTCTCCTAGATTGTCTCAAAGTTCTTGCAAACCCACCTGCTCTGTGGGCCTGATTCCTCTTGCCTCCTGCGCTGTCTGTTCCTTTCTTACCTCATCATGCTCCCTTCCCCAGAATGGAGAGACCCTGTGCTATTTCCAGAGATTGTCTCAAAGTCCTCCTGGAGGGCAGATCTCGGCCCGAGGAAAACTGGCCCAGGCTCAGCCTTGCAGTGGTTGTGAGGTCCTCTCCTCCTGCTCTCCCCACCCCCACTCTGGAGCCCCTGTACCCATGCCACCCCATATCAACCCCACTCTCCAGCTCCAGAACGTCTGCAGGGATAAGACCAGATATGATCCCAGAGCACTTGTGAGTGGTGTGTGTCCCTTGGCTGGACACAGTGAAAACCTGTGTGCTGGACAAGAGCAGTGTTTGCATGGAAAGTTTGTGTCTGACGCCGTGTCCCCTGTGTACTGTAGAAGGAGTGAGCTAGCCAGTACCAGGAATTCACTTCACTTGAAGAATCTCAGCCTGATTTCCTGCAAGCCAGGCTAGGACACTCGGAAAATGAGAGTGTGGGACTGGACATCGGCAGCACAGGCCTGCCATGCAGTCAGAGGAAGGTCAAAGAGGAGCCTCCCTACCCCCCTGCCGGGGGGGGGGTGCTTTACGTGACTCTCTCTATAGTAACTGAGGTTGCTTTAATCGCAGCATTATTTTTTACTTCTCTTCCTTGATCTGCACACTAACCCTGGCCATAGGGTGGGGTGGGTATTGGGTATCCTCCTTTTACCTTTCGGGAAACAAAGGCATGAAGATACACAAGTAAAGACATTTGGCCAGTCTGACTAGGGCTGGGAACTGAGTCACAGGTAGCTTTCCTTTGCTGGGGCTCCTTTCCCTGGTACTCCCTTGGCATCTCAGGCTGATGACCAAGATAAGAGCCCCCAGTTTCCACGCAGTGGTGGGGCTTCCCCAGGATAGTGTCAGGCTTCCTGGATGGGATGAGCTGGCCCATTGAGCCTCCAGGAGCGAGGTGGGCATAGTCAGGGCACTAGGCCATGGTCCTCACTATTGCTCAGCCCCAGCCAGTCTGGAAGACCCTTGCTGGTCTCTGCCTGGGGGCTCTCTGCTCTGGGAAACTGGGCTCCTGGCCAGTCCATCATCACAGGGTAGGAAGCTCTGTCCTCCCACGAGGGACGTGGGGCCCCTGGGCCCACAGAGGCTATGGGTCACTACAGGACTCTGGCGGGAAGTAGACCCAGCAAGGAACAGCAGGTGGTGTGGATGAGTTCTCCACACCATCCCTCTGCAGCCTCCCTCCCAGAGGGTTGGGGCCCGGTGACTGACTGAGTTGTTGCCTGTGGAACACAGGCAGAAGCCACATACGCCACAATGTGTGCCACGTACAGGGCCAGCCTACAAGAGAGAGACATGCCAACAGAGAGACATGTATTTTCTCCCACCTTCCCATGGTGACCCGAGAGGCACATGGGCCAGAGCGAGTAGAGCACTCAGCCTGTATTGTGTCTTTATTGAGCCAGAGCTAAGCTCGTACGGAGGGGTCCCCCGAGATTCTTGGGTGTACTTGTCTCTGTGGCCAGGCCTGGCCCATTCTCACACAGTGGCCCATGCAGTTGGGTGGTGGTCCCCACTGTGTGTCTGATCCTGGGCACCGCAAGTGTTTCCTTCTCTGGGAAAGGAAAGCGTCTAGTCCTTTTGGGGCCTGAAACTTGAAGATGAGCGTTGAATGATCCCGCTGGAGGAGGAAGGGTTCCTGGGCAGTGGTGAAGAGTTAGGCAGGTGCCTGTGGTGCCCTGGCTGGTTTTCAGCTTTGCTCCCAGGTGCGATTTGTGAATCTAGCTCCCTCAGACCTGGTAATTCTTACTCATTCATTCATTTAGTGTTTCTTGAGCATTTGTTTATTCTGGGCCAGGCACTGTGCGAGGCATGGGTTTTTCACTGCGAGCAGCTGGGCGTGGCCTTGAGGGAGCTGTCCATCCAATAGGGAAGTGGTTCTCTGATGAGAAGTCACACAGGCAATGGTAACCTCTCCATTATAGTCAGCACAAAAGGGAGGGAGATGTAGGCCTGTGGTGGCTGTTAGGGAGAGGTCACAGCCACTTTGGGAGGTCGGAAAAGGCTTTTCAGAGGAATTGAATAATTGGCTGCCATCTAAAGGAAGAGTAGACAATACAATGCAGAGAGGGGTGAGGGTGGGGGTTGCATTTTCTTGTATGAGGGACTAGCACATGCAAAAGCCCTGTGGCATGTTGAAGCAGGGATTGAACTCAAGGGTAGTGACAGCAAGAGGTAGGGTGAGAAGAGGCTGGGGAGGTCAAAGGAGGCAGAGGACACACGTACATGTAGCTGAGTTAAGGAGACTGGGTTTTATTCCAAGAGGCGTGGAAGTTATCAGTTTGAAGTGGGGGAGGAAACGGAGTTTACATGATCAGATCTGTGTTTTGAAAAGATCATCTTGGCTACTGTGTCAAGCTCCAGCTCTCGTCTGCTCTGCTCTTGTCAACCAGTGGTGGACAGGTGTGTGTGTTTGCCTGGGTGAACATGCACATGATTTTAGAAAGGCCATGGGCTGAGGTTCCCTTCTTCAAGCTGGGGCATGTCTCTCTGTTGGTCTGCGTCAGCACAGATGAAAAGCACTCCATGCTTGAAACACAAGAGGATGAAACTTCCCCAGGGGATGATGGGAATTCGCCAGATGCGAATCCTAATTCTGGGAAGAATGCTGATAGAGAAAGGAGCTATTGTCTAAAATTAGGCTTTGGGAATATTTCAGTGAAACATCTTCTTCCTGTCCTTTTCTTGCTGAGGGCTTGGCGCTGGTTCCTCCCACCTGCCTCCCCAGACTTCTCTTCTCCAGCCTCTCCTTCTGGCCAGTAAATTCTTTTAGCTCACTTGGCCCCGTTGGCTCTGGGGGGCATGTGGGGCTAAGGTTGAGAGCCTCGTTGTTACGTGTTTTAGATCTCACTGGCTACACACATGGTAGGTGGGCTGGCCATTGGCTGACTGTCATTTCTCCTTAGCAGGTTTTGTCCTGAGGCCTCTACTGGAGGAGAGTCCACTAGAAACAAATGTTTCCTCCCCCTAATGAGGCTTTTCTCAAAGGCATATGGCCTGGACTGGGAGACCCTGGCCTTGGGCAGAGAGAACGTACAATGCTCAGAAGAAATTCGGATTCCTCTTACAGCCGTGCCAGGGCCCTGATCCTGCTTAGCTTTTTAACTGCGACCACCGGAGCTACACTTGGGGTGTCTCCTTGTTCTTTGATCCTGTGGGCCTCCGAACCGAGGACTACCTTAGTCACAGTCCTTCTAAAACAGGCAGAACTGCCAAGCGGTCCTTGAGTCCCCCCTGTACCCCACTGCAGTCCCTTGGCCTGGAGAGCAGACAGATCTTCCAAGTCTACTGCACACCCCCCACCCCCAAACAGCCACGAGAGAATTCAGCCTTTGAGTTGAGAACTCCCACGTCGCTGTTGCCGCCAGGACTCCCACTCTAACTCTGAAGGCCTGCAGGGAGCCCGGCCATGGAACTCTGCTGGACTTCCTCATGGCAGATGCCTAGGAATCACCAGAAGAGACACCGACGTGGATACATGACCAAGGTGTTCCCTCCTAGCTTTCCACATGTGGTGTGAGTGCCCCGTCCAGCAGCCCCAAAGGCCACATGTCCAGCATGCCATGGGGCCTCAGGAGACACTGAAGGATGAAATCAGCCCTTAGAATGGCTGGCCTGCCAGAGGCCTCTCACCCCTCTGGCACCTCATGCATTCTCGGGGCAAACTCTTAATTGCAGACATTCTTTCTCAAGAAAGCAAGATGGTGCCTGCTGACCTTGGGTTGTAAATATCCTTCCTTCTCCAGATTGCTCTGAAAACCGGGACCAGAGGGGCCTGTCTCAGATGGGTGGCTGAGCCCAGAGACGGGAGTGATGTTGGGGTGATGCCTTGACACTTGGCTGTGGGGGCCCAGAGTTTCCAGGAAGGACACCCTGTGGAAAGCCCTCTTGGCTGTGATTTCTGGCAGCGGGACCTAGGAAAGCTCTGCGCCTGGTTTATCTCGTTTGTCGTCCACTGAGGAAAAATGAGTGTGCTTCCTGCTCAGAGGCAGAGCTGTTTATATCTGCAGGATCTTGATACATGCGTGCATGCTTTCACACACACAGACTCGGGTGTAATCAGTCTCCCACTCTGGACTCCATGGCCTTGAATAGACACTAACCAGATCAGGGCCATTTCCCCTGGGAACAGATGCACTGCCCTGGAGGAGGGACTCTGGTGGGGTAGAGGTATCCCTGGTGGAGGGACCTGCGGGGGTTGGGGGCAGGGAGAGGGTGGGGGCTAATTTGAAAATCCCCAGGCTGGAGTTGCGGTTAGGCCAAGTGGGAGAACCAACTCCCCGACAAGGAGAGATGTCCTGGCATCAGCCATGTGGGCAACTCTGCACTCCTCCGCCCTGTAACTGGTGGACTTGTCAACTTTTCTATCTCTGTCACAGGTCTCCTGAATGTTCAAGTCTCTTTGGGCTGTTGGGGGTCCATCAGTCCTTTCCTCAGTACTCCCCTCATGGGAGCTCTTGCCTTCGTCTCTCCTTCCCCCGTCGTCCTCATCCTCGTTCACCTAAGGCGGCAGTGCTCCCAGTCTGCAGACCTCACTGTGTCTCCTCTTCCTTGCGACTCCAGACAGATGATTCTTCCTTCTTGGTGGTGGCGAGGAGCAGTGTTGCACGATGGATAGTCCTTTCTTAGCTGTGTGGCCTGGAGCCAGTTGCTTAACTTTGCTGTGCCTCATTTTGTTTGTCCATAAAATGGGAATTCTCACTGCACCCGCCCTTGTCGTGACAGACACGGTACGGTACGCAGTCAGTAGAAACGAGCTGTTATTAAATATCATCTCACCGTGAAACTCCTCCCTGCCCCCACCCACAGTGGCTCCTCATTGGCTGTGATACCAAGTTTCCCATCGGGGTAGGCAGTGCCTCATCCGGGCTACTCAGATATGCAGGGCCCTCTCATCACTTCCTGATCCTGCTGGGAAGCCTCTCCACCACACTGGCCATGCCGGAATCTTTTCAAGATTGTCACTTCTGTGTAAAAATTTCCCCTCTCTATCCACATTCTATTCAGCCTGTTTTGGCATCTGGGGCCCACGGGTGACCTCTGTGTTCTGAACCGAGCCACCTTGTTCTTCACCATCTATCTGTGTGGTTTCTCTGGGGCTTTCCACCTTAACACAGAGGGCCTTGAGCCAGGGCCATGTCTTGAATGTCCGTAGCATGTCTTGTGGGGCCAGACACACTGATTTGGTTCCTTTGACATGGATAGTTGGAGATTGACTGTAACCATTAGTAGAAACCTCTTCATCAGGCTCAGGGAAGTCCTATCCTGATTTTATAGGCACTGAAAGGTCGAGAGATGTGTCCTAAGGTTCCCCAGTGGCTGCAGTCAAAATGGGATTGGACTCCAGCCCAGGGCCTGTGCCCCCTCAGGCCTGGTCCTGTGCTACCAGGGGCTCCTGGCCAAATTCCACTGCTCAGCGAGTGTCATTGATGCAAGCCGGACCAGCCCTGCAAGTGCGAGGCAGTGGCTGTGTTTTAGTTTAGGTGGCTTGTGGGAGCACTTGAGGTACTGACAAGGACCTCTGTTCAAGCTCCCAGAGCCCCTTAGGACTTGGCAGGGGGTATCGCTGCTGGGAGTCCTGGGGTGGGACAGAGAGAATCTGCCCCTCGCTCAGCCGCCATTCCCCCGGTCCTGTTCTGGCTCCTGGAGTGCTGAGACTTGTAGGCTCCAAGAGAGGTCCCCACCCCTCTGGGTGTCAGTCCAGTTAGCTGCATTAAGCAAGGAGGCCAGTGAGCATGTTAATACCAAGCAACAGAGAATTTCTAAATGCATTTGATAGCTTGGAATGCACTGGGTGATTTGTAGCAGACTTCCTCTCTTAATTATTTTGAGCTCAGACTGAGGTCAAATCGGTCTGTATTCCTTGTGCATGTACATATCTGCTGCCTGCAAATGGCCGCAGCTAGGATAAGCCCGTCACTCCTTGACGTGTTTGCCCATTCTCCTCCTCACCAAACATTTATCAAGTGCCTGCCGCGTGCCAGGCATGGTGTGGCATTCTGAGGCTCTGTGAGATGTGGTCTTGGCACCCGAAGGGCTACCTGGCCGACCCAGTGGGAATTTGGTGTGGGTACTTCTCAACGTGAAGAACTTAGCTGACCAGAAGAGAACCTGGGGCCGAGTGTTGCAATGCCCATGTTTCTGAGCCTCTGCATCCTTCCCTCTGCTGGTCAGGGCTCAGCTGCTCTAGGATCCAAGGAGGCTTTGCCAGGCTCTGCTTTCTGCTGTAGCCGTGGCCTTCTTTAAGAAAGCCCCGCTGACGGGGCGCCTGGGTGGCTCAGTGGGTTAAAGCCTCTGCCTTCGGCTCAGGTCATGATCCCAGGGTCTTGGGATTGAACCCTGCATCGGGCTCTCTGCTCAGCAGGGAGCCTGCTTCCTCCTCTCTCTCTGCCTGCCTCTCTGCCTACTTGTGATCTCTGTCTGTCAAATAAATAAAAAAGATCTTTAAAAAAAAAAAAATCCCTGCTGACAAACATTCAGACTCACTGAGCTCATTGACGATGGGAGTGATGGTTTGCTTCAAGTAGGGGACTACAAAGGCTGTGCCCCAGGCTTCCTGCCCATGGCGGCTTCCTCGGTGCAGACCCTGATCCACAGCCCACCATAGGGAGTGGCTGATGCCAGCCATGAGCCTGCTCGGGCTTTCCCACCCTCATTGCTGGTGTGGAGCCGGACGTTCAGGAGTGGGGGCAGGCTTGGTGGCCAAGCATGGGCTGCTGCAATCCTCTACTTCGAGTTGTCACACTTTGTCATCCCAGGTACAGGCACGTGGTCCGGGGATGAGAGCATCTTGTCTCGCTGGCTTGGGTTCTTCTCCACTCTGCCTTACTGAGGGCTCTAGCTCTTTCTATCCACCTCAGTCCTGGGCAGGACTCTGCTTCCTCCAGATGGGGAGAAGGAAGTGCTCTCTGGGCTCTTCCAATCTGGGTGCTCTCCGGACGGCCATGTCGTTCCAGGGTTGAGAGTCTGCCCCACAGGCCATCATGATGTTTTCCTGGAACCCACCATGTTTCTGGGAAATGCCCATGTTTCGGGGATCAGAGCAGAGTGTGCTGAGTCTTTGGGGAGAGGTGAGGAGCGGGGAGCTTGCCAGAGGTGAGGAGTGCAGTTGGGGCGCGTATAAGCAGCAGGGACTAAGGTCAGCGTGGTAACATGGGGGTGAAGTAAGGGAGAGACAGGGCTTTAGGCTGGCATAGGAGGTCATCTTTAGGAGGAGACAAAGGATCCTGGACATACCCCTTGGCAGAGGGACGCGGCCAGACAGGTTGAGAGCCCAGGGGTCTGTGCAGTGGGCTCATCAGAGTGTGGGCCTGGGGCTCTCAGGGATAGCCTATGGGGCCAGGCAAGGGCTCAGTTTCTGTTCACTTTCTTCCACCAATTCAAATAATTTTGGGAAGAAAGGAAGGAACTAGAAGAGAAAGAGGAAGACAGGCCAAAGGGCAAGAAGGGAACTGTGGGCGGTTCTAGTCCCACTACAGACCTCAGGGACTTTGCTGTCCCAACCTCTGCAAAATCTCTCACTGTCACCCCAGTTCAGTCTGAGCCCAAGGCCTGGCTGTGCCTGAGGCAAGGTACTCAGACAACTTTTGCTTTCCTGCACTGGCTGTATGGAAATGCCGAGGGCCCATCAGACAGATACATGAGGTATTCAAAAGCCTGTGCTGGCCCAGACCTGGCAGCTCACTGAGAGCCTCTGGAGAAGCTTAAATCTTTGCTTTCATTCCTACGTTAGAGACTTTCCAGATGCCTCCCAGCTCCCCGCTTTTAGGTAAAGGACATGTGGACTCTCTAGCAAAGGACTGTTGTCCCCAGGCAAGAGCTTGAAGAGGCCTCTGGATGAAGGAGAGGAGCCCCTTCTCCAGCAGGGGTCGTCCCTATCTTTGGGGGCCTCTTCTCCTCGTGGGTGGAGCCCCTGAAGTGCTGCCCCAGAGGCATGGGCACAGCAGTCTTGCCCCCAACCCTTGCCCGTCTCTGAGCCTGGGCTGCAGATGCCCAATGCCATGGGTCCCCAGGCCAGACCCCTCGTAGGTCTGCTCGTGTGTCACCTTCCCTGGTAGATGCTCTGGGAAAAGCACCCAGCAGCATTCCAGGTGCTTCAAGACACTTGACAGATACCAACTGATGTCCTTCCCGTCCCTACTCCCCTCAGGGCCCAGGGATAGATTGGTTGGGGTTCTCGGTTTCTTGCTTTCACCGTATCTAAACCCAGATAGGCAGTGGAAGATAATTGCTTTTTGGACATTTTATATTATTGCCCTATTTAGTTTATTAACAGGACCTGAGAAGTAGGTAGTACATTCTTTTTTTTTTTTTTTTTTTTTTTTATTTTATTTTTTTTTTTTTTAAAGATTTTATTTATTTATTTGACAGACAGAGATCGTAAGTAGGCAGAGAGGCAGGCAGAGAGAGAGAGAGGAGGAAGCAGGCTCCCTGCTGAGCAGAGAGCCCGATGCGGGGCTCGATCCCAGGACCCTGGGATCATGACCTGAGCTGAAGGCAGCGGCTTAACCACTGAGCCACCCAGGCGCCCCGATAGTACATTCTTATTTTATAGAAGAATCTCGGGCTAACTAGGGGATGTTACTCAGTGAACCCCACTCATCTAGTAAGTAACTGAGCTGAGAGCTGAACCTAGGTCTTCGGACACCAGATCCCACTCCTTTCCCCGTACCATGCTTCACCTCCTTGAGATAATGCAGAGCTGCTCCTTCTCTCCTCTTGGCCTCTGTTTCCCAGCTTGCTGAGTGCAGCCACCGCACCTCCTTCCGCCCTTGAGAACCCAGCCGCTGTCTGCTTTGTCTCTGCTCTGGTGTCTGGGCTCGGGTCCAGCTCTTGTCAGGACCACTACCTCAGAAACCGTCTGCTGTTTTCCAAGTGGCCTTCCCGTGTTCACACATCCAACCCCATGCTGCCTTCCTTCATCTTACGCGCCCTGCGTGTCATGCCTTCTCCCTTCTGCACCGGAGCAAGTATTAGGGGAGGAGGAAGAAGGATGGGCTCAGGCTGCCGTTGGATGCTCAGTTCTAGAAACCTCTGCTGTTTGCTGTTTTGTGAGTTGGGGAAAAGGTTCAGCTCTACAACACAGAGATGCCAAGATACAGTGGCTTTAAGGAAATGGGTTTCTTTCTTTCGCATGTAGTAGGGTCAAAGTGACCTGGTCCTTTTCCCTGGGGTTGTTCTGCTAGCTATAAGGATGTTCTCCCCATCTGTGTGCTCAGAGCTGGGTTTGGAGCCTGTCCCTGTTCCAGTCCAGAAGAAAGTGCAAAAAGGTGCTGGTCCAGGTCTGATGATAGAGGGTCATGTGCATTCTTCTACTTCCACCTCTTTGACCTGAGCACCATCCTATGGCTGGAGGGATGGCCGCTGCATGCCCAGCTACTGTGTGTTGTTTGGGAAGAAGGGGAGAATGAATTTAGGTAGACCATGAACAGTCTCTTCCATAGCCTTTTAAAAAATGGATTTTCAAAATAAAAAGCTTAATGCTGTACTCTAAGGGAATGTGGTAAGAGGTGGAGTTTGATAATCTAGGGCTCCCCAGGTAGACCTCAAACCGAGATGATGTTTCTGGATGGAGGGGAAGGGTGGGGTGGGCAATCTGCAAAGGAACGTCTGCCACATTCTTCCTACTGAGTGCTTTTTATAGGCATGCACCAGCTTGGTGGTTTAATGACTTGCCCCTCAGCATCCGGGGTATGTTGACCTTGGCCCTGGGGAGGACTTACTTCTAACTCCTCATACCTCATGGCCTCGGTGCCAGCCTCTGTCGCCCTTCCTGCCCCTTGTTAGCGGGATGACTGGGAGTGAGTGGCCACTGGACTGGGACCAGCTCTTGGTTTTTTCTCTGGCACGCTGAGTCACACCACAGAGAAGCCTCCCAGGATGTCAGGGCCCTTGGGAAGCAGGGAGGAGCCATGGGGTCACGTTCTCCTGTTTTACATAAGAAGAAACTTCCCAGGCCCCCCCAGAACTTGCTAAGGTAGCTGAGCCAGGGAGGAGGAGGGCTGGGCCTTTGCTGTTCACCCCGCCTCACCAAGAGCACCATTTCCACATTATGCCTCCCTCACTGGCTTGGCCTCTGGGGGTTTCCCTGGGATAGGGACAGGGTCAGCTGGCTAGGCAGGGACTCCCCAACACTACACCCAGATCCAGATCTCCGCCCAACTGAGCTTTCATCTCTCCTCGCAGGGGCACACAGACTTGTCTCGCGGCTCATCTCCCTGCTGGAAACCACCTTTAGGCCCTTCGTGTGGCAGTTAGTCTGTGTTCGTTTGTCCGTCTTTTACTGCGCCATCTGTGTTTTGTTTCATTCTGAGTCAGGCCCCAGCGGCCTTGTGAATGGGGGTCCTGTACCCCGCCCCCTCCTGCCTTGGGCTGTATGCTCATGTCTGAAGCAAAGACTGCTGGGGGTTTTTACAGACTCCTCATGGGAGCTGGACTCCTTGAGGCCTTGGACGTGCCCGGCAACCCTCAACTTCCTTTTCACCCGTTTATCCATTTAGCAAAGCATTTATGAGTGCCTGCTGTGTGTCAGCTCCATCCTGGAGCGGGAGGCCTTGCTAGTGAGCAGGGAGGCCTGGCCAGCACTCCCCCTCCTCCCGCAGGGCTTTCTTCCAGCTCTCATGGTCCCAAACCACTCACGGCGTGGCCGGCCCAGGTACAGACGTGGGGAGTGTGCCTGCACCAGTATTTTATTAGCAGGTGACCTTCACTCCATTTTAAAGATGAGGTCTTTGAGATTCCTGTAGGTGCTGTGACTTACCCAAAGGCACAGGGCTAGCCCCCGGGTCCCCAGACTTCCAGCACAAGTGCTCTGCCCATTGTCTCTGCCTGCCTTCCTTTGCGGGCAGTCTGTGGGATAGCCTCCGGAGCCCCCAAGTCCCTGCTGGCACCTGTCCTGAGCAGTGCCAGGCCACCTCTGCCCTGGGTCCTGCACGGGGTGCCTGGGCCTTCCACACAGTCTGACCCAACCCCATAGCACATTGCGCTAAGTCAAGGTTAGGTATGTGGACTAATGGCAGTTTCACTTTCCCTCGAGCATTCCTGTTTTCCTTCCAAATTCAGCAGACCTACAATGGGCCCTGGAGGTGAGGTCTGGGAGAGGAAGGGGAGGAGGTTCGTGGGCAGAGAGGCACGAGGAAAGCCCGCGTTTCACCTGTGCAGGGTGGCAAGCAGTGCTCAGGGTTTGGTGGCGCTCCACCCGCACCCCCCACCCCGAATCCGATTCTAGCATTTTGTCAGCCCCTTCCCTCCACCTACACAGCCTGGCATCATCCTTATCTGTCATCGTGGCTCACCTGGAACAATGAAAGCCTGTCTGACTTTCCTGGAAGGGGGAGGAGGAAGCTGAGAGTGGGGGAGCTTGTGGGGCGTGGGGGCTCGATAATTGTTCTCCAAGATGAGATTTTGGAGGAGAGAAATTTCGTTTGCACTGGTTTATAAATAAACTGCTAGCCCCCAGAACTTCTTGCCAGGCCACAAAACAAACTCTTCCTCACCCCGGGGATGAGAGAACTGCACGGGAAGCAGCTTATTGGCTGAGTAGACTCACCACCCAGCTTCTCTAGAAAGGCTTTTGCAGGCACTCCCGCCAGGCCAGCCTCCCTGTCACCCCTGTTCCCTCCACCCCACCCGTGTCCTTGCTTTGGTTTGGGTGGGAATGTATTTGCATTTCCACAGGGCTTTGTACATGTGACCGTGACATGGATGTTGAGGGACTCCAGCTTCCTCTGGGATTCCCCATGGATCCTGCACAGGCCAGAAGGGAGATCTTTGCAGGACTTCCAGCTGTTACCAGCTGTCTACATGCTGCAGTCTGGGGCATTCCATTGCATTTCAGGAGCACTGGGAGCAGAATATTTGAAATAGGGGATTTCTCAGAACATCCTGTGAGTGGCCTCTCCGTTCCCACTAGTATGATCGGGACAAGTGTCCTGCCTGAGCAGCCAGACTCAGGCTGTGGCTACTCCATGGATTGTCCCAGGTGGCAGAGACCTTAGCCCTTACCCACTGCCTCTCTCGTTTAATGTATACACACATAATTTTTTTTTTTTTCAAATCCAGGATGAGAACTTAGCTTCCTAAGTCCCCAGTCCCTTCTCTACACTCTGCTGCCTATAGACATTCACTCGTCGCTCCTAGGCTGCCCCTTCTCTCCATGGATTCCAATCCATTTGTTTTCCCAGAGTCCCCAGGGTTCATCACATGCTAGAGAAGATGACATGCTAGCTAGTTCTGCTGTCTCAGTCTATACCGGGGCTCCCACCTGAGACTTTCTAGTCCCTTGGGGTCTTATGGGTGCACCTCTGTCCCCACACAACCCTTCCACTTTTTCCTTTACATTTTATGCTCCCCAAAGCCAGAGGGAGAAGCTGCTATGGGGTGCACCATCCAAAGTGAGTTCTGAGCCTGGCAGATGAATGAATCTGAGCCTTGGGAAAATGACCCCCCTAAAGGACAGGGAGGGAGGCCAGTCTCTCTGAGATCCAAAGGTGGTGCTCTAGGTAGAGTTGCCAGTCCTTCAGTTTTCCCAAACAACGGTTGAATATTCTGCAAATCAGCCCATGATGACGGCGGGTTCCTGGTCCCTCTTGATTTGCCTTCCCTTTGTTCTACGACCAGCTGTGCTGTTCAACAGAAATATAATGAGAGCCACATACATAATTTTAATTTTTCCGGTAGCCAAAAAATTAAAAAAGAAAAGCAACAAAAAACACAGATGAAACTAATTTTAGCAATATCTTTTTTTTTCATCCAGTATATCCAGAATATCCTACCAACATGTAATTAATATAAAACATTCTTTCAAACTCTGGTATGCGTTTTACAGCACGTCTCAATTCAGACTAGTGACGTTTCAAGCGCTCGTGGTCACAGTGGCCAGTGGTTCCCACCATGGACAGCACAGCCGTGTTGTTGGATGGAGTTCTGTCCTTTGGCTCTTTAGTCTTCCATCCCTCTGTCTTTGGATAAACTGGGTTCTCCTGCCTCTCCTTCTGTTTCATGCTGTACCCCCTCCCAAGCTGTAACCCACGCTTTCTCCCAAGTACCCTAAGAAAGAGCCACCTTCACTAGTGTCTTCCTCGCCACCCCTGATGACTTCTATCCTTGCAGTCTGGACCCCTCTACCTAATCTCTCTCTGAGGTCACCTGCGGGACCCCTGACCACCTTGGATTCCTCCTTACCTCTTCAGCCTCTCCCGCAGCACCTGACTGTGAGCTCTCCAGTTCTTGCTTGAATCTCTCCCTTCCATTTCGCTTTTATGACACTGAATAACTCATTCTGCCCACCCTGAAACCATTCCCTCCATGGCTTTCCCCGCATGGATTAAGAACCAAAGCCCCTTCCCTTCCTCCTGAAGACTCACCCCTCTGAGATGCTTCCTTGGGACATCCTGAACACTGCTCCCCTTTCCCTTCACAGGGCCCCTTGCCTCCATCAGGCTCTGGTCATTCTCATCTGTGCCATTTGCCCAGCTCTCTGGCCACTTTTCTTCTAGCACCTTCCTTTTTTGCCAGCTCCTTGCCAGCCATGAAATTAATATTCCCAAAATGCAGCCCTGATCACATTTTCCTACTGAAATTAGAGGAACATTAGAAGTTGTAATAACGGGGGAATAGACTTATGTTATAACTTTAGGTGAAAAAAGCAGGATATTATAAACAGTAAGATCGCAGCTTCAAGAAAACAAAAAACTGTGAGTAGATTAAAAAAGAAAGAGGAATGAACTGGTTAACCCCGGTTGTGTTGGGCAGTAAATTGAAATTTTCTTTAATGAATGTGCATATTAGAAACTGAAAATTATTCATTAAATTAAACATATTGGGTTTTGGAAATGCAGCCACAAAAGAGCTCTTGTACTTCCTGCATCATGAGCCGCCTCCTTACCTGGACATGGATATCCTTTGGGATATAGCCCTGAACTCCACCACCTCTCTGGCCACTTCCCCTTACTTGTTCTATTCCAGTCAACATTGACTTCCTGGAGTTCCTCAGGTAGCCTTGCACCCACTGAAGTCCCTCCACCCTTAAATCATGTGGTTTCTCGATGCCTGGATCTTACTCACACTGTGAGTTCCATCTCCGTAACCTTCTCCATAAAGCCTTCCTGGTTCCCACTGTCTCGAATGACTTTTTTTTTTTTTTAAGATTTTATTTACTTATTTGAGAGAGAAAGATAATGAGGAAGAGCACAAGCAGTGGGGGAGGCAGAGGGAGAGGGAGAAGCAGGCTCCCCGCTGAGCAGAGAGCCTGATGCAGAGAGCCTGATGCTGAACTTGATCCCAGGACCCTGGGATCATGACCTGAGCCGAAGGCGGATGCTTGAGGACTGAGCCACCCAGGCGTCCCTCCAATGGCTTCTTTTTCTGATTTGAATCTCTTTTCCCATTTGGCTTTTTCAGCCTGGTTTTGCAGGCATTTGGATTCTCATCTTATCTCCTCAATTAGTTGAGAAGTTTCTGCAGCCTGCCCTGCTCACAGCAAAAGCATGTATTTTTTCCTTTTTAATAGCAATTTATCATTGTTGTCTTTTAAGAGTAATTCTTATAATAGAAAAGTTGGAAAGTGTTCAGTAGCCTAAAGAAAGAGGTCTGAAAAAGTACTTAGAATCCCGCTGCCACCTAGAGACATGCTACTGCTGTTGACACATACACATTTTTAGATTGGGATCATGTTGAATATGCAGTTCTGCATTCTCTTTCTCCCCCACTTGACATTGGATTTTGAAAATTTCCCCATGATGTTAAATCTTCTTCAAATGAAACATTGTAGAGGCCTTGACATGTTTCAGGGTACTGAAGCATTGCCATTTTCCTAACTCTTCTCCAGTTCAACATTTCTGTTCCTCGTGTTAAATTTTCTAATTTAAGATTGCATTTAAAGCCCCGTCCCGGCCAGTGAGTTTCTGCATAGGAGAGATTCCGGGGAGGGGACGGACTTGTGGGTCAAAGACTGTAAGCATGTTATTTTTTTTTTTTAAGATTTTATTTATTTATTTATTTGACAGACAAATCACAAGGAAGCAGAGAGGCAGGCAGAGAGAGAGAGGGAAGCAGGCTCCCTGCTGAGCAGAGAGCCCGACGTGGGGCTCGATCTCAGGACCCTGAGATCATGACCTGAGCTGAAGGCAGAGGCATCAACCCACTGAGCCACCCAGGCGCCCCAGCATGTTATTTTTTCACGGAGGAAGCATGTTATTTTTTCACGGAGGTGCAGTTGACACAGAATGTTACATTAGTTTCAGGTATACAACAGAGTGACTGGACAGCTCTGTATCTTGCTGTGCTCAGCACAAGGGTGGTTCCTTCTGTCACCGTGTTATTATAATACCATTGACTGTACTGCTCATGCTGTACCCGTCATCCCTGTCACTTATTCATTCCGTAACTGGAAGCCCATACCTCCAACTCTCCTGTGCCCATTTTGCCCGACCCTCCTCACTCCCCACTTCCGGCAGTCTTCAGTTTGTTCTCCGTATTTATGGGTCTGTTTCTGCTTAGCTTGTTTGTGTGTTCATTTGGTTTTTAGATTCTGCATCTAAGTGAAATCATATGGTGTTTTTCTTTCTCTGACTTATTGCACGTAGCATCACACACGCCAGACCCAACAAGCTATTGCAAATGGCAAGATTTCATTCTTTTTCTGGCTGAATAATATTCCATCATGTATGTACGCCCCATCTTCTTTATCCATTCTTCTGCCAGTGGACACTTGGACTGCTTCCATATCTGGGCTTTTTTGAATAATGCTATAATAAACATGCGGGCACGTATGTCTTTTCGAAATAGTGTTTTTGTTTTCTTTAGGTAAATGCTCAGAAGTGGAATTACTGTATCATACAACATTTCTATTTTTAATTTTTTGAGGAACCTCTGTACTGTTTTCTGTCGTGGATGCACCAATTTACATTCCCACTGACAAGGCGTGAGGGGAGAGTATGAACATTTTTAAGGCTCTTCGTCCATACTCCCAAATTGGTTTCCAGAAGGGTGGTACCTATTCTCATCCCCACTGATGGATGGAAGGTGTCTGTTCTGTTGCATTCTTGCTGCTAATATTATCACCATGAAAAAAAGTGTTGCTAGTTTAATAGGCAAATACTGTTTTCATTTGTATTTCCTGGTTTGCTAGTGAGGTTTCACCTTTTTTTCATGTCATGCATTTGTCAGTCATTCGGAGTTTACTTCTTTGAATAGCTTGCTCATCTACGTCACTGATTATTCTGTTCTACTTATTTCTTGTTAATTTAGAAAACACTTCATATTAAGACTCTTGTCTCTGCCGCCGTATTTTTTGCAAACTGAGTGTCTAGGAAACTAACTTGGAGTTGAAGTTTGCAAAGCCTGTAGCATGCGCGTCCTCTCAGCTCCTCTGTGCGCGTGCCTAACTCTGTCACGAGACTTGCAGTCCTCGGGGACAGGGGCCAGGTGGCCAGGGCTGAGCTTTCCCAGACCCCTCAGTACAGTGCTCTGTCCTGGGCTGTTCAGTCAGTGTTTGCTGAGTGCGGTAAGAGGATATCCTCCTCAAGTGAGGACTGTTCTGTGAAAGCTGTCATTTCTCTTTTGAATGAGTCTATAAGGTCTGCGGTCTTCCTAGGGATACGTAACCAAAGATGACAAATATAAAGTGTACGGTAGGACTATCTGTCTCTAAAAGCACGGTTGTTTGAGTTACAGAACAAACCATCTCACTTATTATTGTCACTATTTGCTTTAAAATTTAAGGAAATCCGGGGTGCCTGGGTGGCTTAGTGGGTTAAAGCCTCTGCCTTTGGCTCAGGTCATGATCCCAGGATCCTGGGATCGAGCCCCACATTAGGGTCTCTGCTCAGCAGGGAGCCTGCTTCCTCCTCTCTCTCTGCACCTGCCTCTTTGCCTACTTGTGATCTCTCTCTATCAAATAAATAAATAAAATCTTTAAAAAAAATAAATAAAATTTAAGCAGATCCAAACCACAATGAGATAAACAGCCTTGCTCCCACTAGGACGGCTGTAATAAAAAAGATGCACAGAAACAGGTGTTGGGAGGATGTGAGGAACTGGAACCCCTATATACTTCCGGTTGGAGGAGAAAATGGCACAGCCACTATGGAAAACAGGCAGTTCCTCAAAATGTTTTGTGTAGATTTACCACATGACCCGGCTTCTTAGTCCATTCAGGCTGCCATAACAAAATACCATAAGCTGAGGGGCATGGACAACAGACATTTGTTTCTCACAGTTCTGGATGCTGGCAAGTCCAAAGGTCAAGGCACCAACAGATTCTGTGTCTGCTGAGAACCCATTGCTTGGTTCGTAGATGCGTATCTTCTCACTGTGTCCTCATGGGGTGGAAGGGGCATTAGAGGGAGCTCTCTAAGATCTCTCCCTCTCTCTTTTTAAGATTTTATTTATTTATTAGAGAGATAGAAAGAGCATGAACAGTGGAAGGAACAGAGAGAGGAGCAGACTCCCCGCTGAGCAGGGAGCCCCATGTGGGGCTCTAACCTAGGACCCCGAGATCATGACCTGAGCTGAAGGCAGACACTTAACTGACTGAGCCACCCACAAGCCCTGAGATTTCTTTCTTTTTTTTTTTTTAATTAAAAGATTTTATTTGTTTATTTGACAGAGATCACAAGCAGGCAGAGAGGCAGGCAGAGAGAGAGGAGGAAGCAGGCTCCCTGCTGAGCAGAGAGCCCGATGTGGGGCTCGATCCCAGGACCCTGAGATCATGACCTGAGCCGAAGGCAGCGGCTTAACCCACTGAGTCACCCAGGCGCCCCAAGCCCTGGGATTTCTTTTATAAGTCCATGAATCCCATTCACTAATCTTAACCTCATGAACTAATCAGCTCCCCAAAGCCCCACCTCCTAACGCCATCTCACTGGAGGTGAGGATTTTAACATACAAATTCGTATGGGGGCGAGGAGACATAAACATTCAGTCCAGAACATCTAGCAATTCCACTCCTGTGTGTATATACCCAAGAGAATGGAAAACATACGTCTGTGCCAGAGCTCGCCCATGACTGTTCGTAGCAACATGACCCACATGTTGGCTAAAGAAATAAAATGTGGTATATCCATTCTATGGAATGTCCTTTGGCCGTAAAAGAATGTAGAACTGATACCTGCCCCAACGGAGAGGGATCTTAAAAGTATTATGCTAAGTGAAAGTAGTTGGGCAAGAAGGCTCCCTATTATATGCTTCTGTTTCCAAGAAGTGTCTAGCATAGGCAAATTCATCAAGACAGAAAGTAAATTAAGGGCTGATGGGTGCTGGGGGTCAGGGTGCAGATGGGAGATAAGCAGTGATGAATGGATGTGGGATTTCTTTTGGGGATGTTGAAATGCTCTGGAATTAGATCATGGGGAAGGTGGCACAATCTTAAGAGGACATCAAAAACTACTGAATTACGTACTTTAAGAGGGTGAATTGTAAGGCACAGAAATTGTAGGTCAATGCAAAGGTAATTAAGGGAAGCTGTACTAGAGAAAGCGTTGGCCTCCCTGAGGTACGGGGTGCGCCTTTCTCGCCCACAGCGGCCGTTCCTTGGAGAGAGCAAGTCTTGGAGGCCGTGGCCGGGAGCAGGTCTCTAATCAGCAGCATTTTATGTGACCAGGATCTATGAGGAAGGCCTGGGGCACCTAGGGCGAGAGTGGAAGAAAGTCGAGTGTTTCTTTATTAAATAGAATAAAGCAAAAGTAGGCCTAAATTAGGTTGGGATAAATAACAGCTTAGCCCTGTAGAGTAGGATGAGCTCTGCACTTGGAATGAGAATTTGTGATTTAGGTCTGCTGCCTCTTACGCTGTGTAGCTGCAGACAGCGCTCCTGCCTCGAGCCTCGGCATCCTCATTAGTGAAAGGGGTGATACCACCCAGCTCGCTTATCTCGGTAGGACGAGATAAGGAGGTGGTGAATTGGTGCATGTGAAAACTGTTTTAAAGCTGTAAATTGATGCATCCAGTCGTTCCTAGATTCTTGTCTTTCATCACATTTTAGTCTACTTGGTCCTTGCTAAAAATGTATTAAGCAGATGCTAATTATTGATTTGTGACTATGTCATGCCCTGCATATAGTAACAGTAAAATCGTATTAATTAAACATTATCCTTTTGGATATTTTCCAGAGACAATGGGTAGCCCATATGTTTGGGGTAGGAGATGAGAAGGGGAATGTGGCCCATAATGAGGCTTGTAGAAACTGAGGCTTTTTCTTCCCGGTGATAGGGAGTCATGGCAGGCTTTGGAGCAGGAGCCATCATGATGTGATGTGGGGATCTCTGACACAGAGCCTTTCAGAGCTGGAGAGATGGACAAGCCCTGAACGACTAGATCCTCGCTGGAATGGAGAGTAGGGGATGCCTCCTGGGCAGGACCCCATGGGAATGAAGACAGCAGAGAGCCTGGTCTTGTCTCCCCAGAGCCACTGAGATAAACCAACTATCTCCACGAAAGGAGATCTCATCACGAAAACCCCCGAGCGGAGATAATGCGGCTTTGATCACCAAAAAAGCATACAGTCTTCTTTAATCTTTGTAAGGGACACATTTTTAAGAGGCGTCACTATGATTTTTTAAAAAGTTAAAAATATGGAAGATTTTTAAAATAGCCATTTAACACCTCATTGAGCACGGTGCAGTATACAAGGAAGCGAGCTGATGTGACTTCCTAGAGTATATAATTTAAGATTATCTTTCCTTGGTTTATTGTATTTTGTATCATAATAGGATTCCACTGAGGTCCCTCGAGCTTCCCACCGCCAACATGCAGAACAAATGAAATCTGGGGCAGGCGGAAGAAACTCCTGTCAGGCTTGTCAGCTCCTTTTATTGGGGACTCATTTGGTTGCCAGCTTTGTGTGTTTGCAAATAAAAAAAGGACTGGAACAGGAGGGGGCTGTGCCTGTCTTTAGGGCTTGGGTCCCAGGAGAGGACTTTTCTTCTCTTCCTAATACCAGAGCAGTGGGGTCCTCAGCCCGCAGGAGCCAGAGGTGGTCGGTCTAGAACCTTGTGGCCAGATGGGTGGATTTAGAAAATCAGATCTCAGCTTTGGCGTGCTCTTAATTGAGGGGGAGTCAGACTTTGATATGAAGAGAGAGCACTGTGGTCTGTTTGTGAAAGGTCAGCAGAGGGTGGAGGAGGATCTGGAAGAAGTAGGGTGGAGTGGGAGCTGGGTCATTCCCAGGGTCCTAGGGCCGTCCTGCCTAGGGGGAGAGGGTTGCCAGAGTTGGGGGAGGGCAGGTTTGAAAAGGCTCCCTCCTAGGAATGCCCGGTAAAATACGGTTGCCCAGTTAAATTTCAGTTTCAGATAACAACAAGTAATTTTTTAATATAAGTATGTTCCAAATATCATGTGGGACATACTTATACTAAAAAATATTTGCTGTTTATCCGAAATTCACATGTAACTGAACATCTCACCCCCCCCCCCCCATATCACCACATCTGGTTCCCTGGGGTATTCTGATTCCTTATCTCTGCCACCATTGCCACCACCAGAGACATCCTATGAATCACTGTGCAGGAGGCAAGCCAACGTGTCCAGGACAGAAGCCATGCCAGAGAGTGAATTGTGAGAGTGTCTTCTCCAGCTCATTTCCTTCTGTTCCAGACCTGTGCATTCCTCATCCCCCTTTGCCTTCCACCTTTCCCAGCAGTGACAAGTAGTAAGCCCCGGGAGCGGGAGGTCAGAGAGGGGAGGTCAGACATTTGCAGTTGACATTTGCAGTGCACAAGGCCAGCTGCTGGGATCCCTTTGAGCCTCCACGAGGAGGCGCTGTGCACACCGGGTGCTGTGGCTTCCCCCTGGGCCAAGTCAAACCTGCAGCTGGCAGGCAGCGAGAGATGGGGTTTCCTAAAGTGCTGGGATTTTAGAACTGTCACCACCACTGCCGCCACCAGAGTGGTAAATATTCATAGGCATCTCTCCTGCGTTTCCTGGCACAGAGACGAGAATTCCAAACATTCCCCTCTAGCAGGGGGGAGGGGGGTGCCTCTCCCAGTGTGGTCCTGAGACCACCTGCCTGGCTCATTTTAAAACAGATGCTGAGGCGAATCCCAGGGCTGAGGTTTGTTGTACTGTTAGGTCTCCTCATTACTCTGCCTGGTGTAGGTGTATGTGCACACGCGTGTGCACACACACGCACGGCTGTGCACATGTTCTGTGTGGTTAGATGTGTCCCTTGAGGTCAATGCGAGGAAAACCAGCAAACCCTTAATTAGGCTTTGTTGCCCTGCTGTTGTGAATGATACCTGTTTTTATTTACTAATTTGGTTTTTTATATATGGACCAGGTTTATACTTTCACTGAGTCTGCATGGGGCTCAGTAATTGAAAATTGTTTTTATTTATTATTATTTATTTTTAAAGATTTTATTTATTTATTTGAGAATGATTGAGAGAGAGAGAGAGAGCATGAGAGGGGGAAGGTCCGAGGGAGAAGCAGACTGCCTGCTGAGCAGGGAGCCCCTTGCGGATTGTGGGAATCGATACCCGGACTCCAGGATCATGACCTGAGCCAAAGGCTGTTGCTTAACCAACTGAGCCACCCAGGTGCCCTGAAAATTGTTTTTAGTGGAGATCATAGCCAGTCAGCATTTGGACCTTGTGCTCAAGGTGTGAGATCATTTTTAAGCTACAAACTCCTTTCTAGAAGGCTTTAAACAGAATTCCACCTGATTTTACTGATGCCTCCTCTCCATTCATCACATTAGTGTCTGCATAGGAGTCTTACCATCTATGAGAACTGGGGCACAGATTTCTGTTTTTTTGGTGAGTGGTGTGTGTGTGTGTGTGTGTGTTGTAACAAACATATTCATCACTTACTTGTTTACTTGCGAGTGAAATTTGCTGAAGCCACCCTTCCCAACGAGCTGGCCCGAGACCCCTGTCTCGTGACCCAGCACCCTGTAACCAATCACCCTGTTTTGTTTAGTCAATGAGAAAGGGGTTCACGGAGACACACTAAGCTCAGCAAAGCCGTTTGGACCCCTGTTGGGTTATGGGGCATCGTTTTACCTGGATTTGCACCGTCTGTTGCTATCAGGCTTCTGGCTGCAGTAGGAGTCAGATTACAGCAGGAGAGGCCCGGAGGATTAGGACTGAGAAGCTCCAGCGGCCAGTTGATAATTACCTTGGGGGTCATGTCCCGAAATAGACTCTGACCCCTCTTTCTGACCTCAGAGAGAGGAAAGGCTGCTCTTTTTCGGCCTGGCCAGCGTTCACATTCTCTCTTTCAGTCCCTCCTACATCTTACTCCCATTCTTTTTTTTTTAAAAAGTCTCATCTACAAGCGGTAGAATTCACCCTTTCTGGCATACAGTTCTGTGGGTTGATGGAGGTAAACAGATGTATAACCACGACCACCGTGAAGGTGGGGAATGGGTCTGCCACCCAGAAAGATGTCATCCTGCTGCCCCTTGCAGCCAGCCTGTCCCTCCGGCCTCTGGCAACCCCCGGTCTGTTTGTGGCGCCTCCAGTTTTGCCTTTCCCAGAATGCCGTGTAAATGCAATCGTGCGGCCTTTCAAGGGTGGTTTCTTTCACTCATCCTCATGTATTCGTGACTTGTCCATGCTGTTGTGTGTTATCCCTAGGTCGCTCCATTTTATAGATCAGTCATACTCCGTAAATATTCCTGCACAGAGTTTAGAGCGAACACAACTTTTCATTTGGGCAAATACCTGGGAGTGAGGTGGCCGGTCATATGGCAAGTATGTGTTTAGCTTTAGGAGAAGTTGCCAAGCTATCTTCTTAGGTGGCTGGGCCATTCTTCATCTCTCATAGCAAGGTGTCAGGGTTCCAGTTGGTCTGCCTTGCAACCGGTCCTTGTGTTGGTCGTTCTTTTTTCTTTTCGTCATTTTATTGTAGCTGTCCTAACAGTGTTGAGTAGTACTGCATTGTTTTTAAAAATTTGCATTTCCCTAATGGCTAATGATTTTGAGCATCTTTCTATGGGTTTATTTGTCATGTTTACATCTTTGATGAATTATCTATTCAGATCTTTTGCTCTTTTATTTTTCTTTTAAAGATTTTATTTTTTCATTTGAGAGGGAGAGAGAGAGCACAGGCGGGGGAG
This sequence comes from Mustela nivalis, assembly GCF_964662115.1. Taxonomy (NCBI): domain Eukaryota; kingdom Metazoa; phylum Chordata; class Mammalia; order Carnivora; family Mustelidae; genus Mustela; species Mustela nivalis. Next base: position 118,252,684 of record NC_139020.1, read on the forward strand.
AAGCAGAGGCAGGGGGAGAAGGAAAAGCAGGCTCCCTGCTGAGCCGGGAGCCTGACATGGGGCTCGATTCCAGGACCTTGGAGGTCGTGACCTGAGCTGAAGGCAGATACTTAACCATGTGAGCCACCCAGGCCCTCCTCTTTTGCTCTTTTAAAAAGTGGGTTGTTTTCTATTGTTGGCTTTTGAGAGTTCTTTATGAATTCTAGGCACAAGTCTTTTTATCAGGTATGTGATTTATGAATAATTTTCTCCCATTCTGTGGCTTGTCTTTTCATTATTTTAACAGTGTCTTTGGAAGACAAATGTTCTTATTTTTCATGATGTCTCATTTATCAGTTTATCATTTCTTTTCTGGGTCATGATTTTGCTGTCGTATATGAGAAGTTTTTGCTTAACCCAAAGTCCTATGTTTTCCTGAAACATACAGTGAAATCTTAACAGTGTCAGGTTTTGCATTTGGGCATATGAACCATTTTGAGTAAATTTTATGTCTTTTGTGAGGTTTGAGTTAGTCATATGCATGACCAATTTTTCTATCACCATTTGTTGAAAAGATAGTCCTTTTTTTTTTTTTATTTGCCTTTATTTATTTGCAAAAAAATAAGAGTATAATCTATGATTTGCAGGTATTTTCTCCCATTCAGTAGGTTGTCTTTTTACTTTCTTGGTGCCTTTTAAAGAGTAAAAGTTTTTAATTTTGGTGAAATGTAACTTATCTTTTTTTTTTTTTTGTCATTTGTGCTTTTAGCATTCTAAGAAATCATTGCCTAATAACAGATCATGAAGATTTACTTTTTGTTTTCTTCTGAGTTTTATAGCTATAGCTATTATATTGAGCCCTCTGATCCACTTTCAGTTAATTTTATATATGGTGTGAGGTTAAGAGACCCAATTTCATTATTTTACATGTAGATATCAAGTTATCCTAGTATCACTTGCTGAAAATATTCTTCCCTCATTCAATTGTCTTGGTACACTTGGCAAATTATCAACTAACCATAAGTGGAAGGGTTTATTTCTGGACTCTCAACTTTATTCTGTTGATCTGTAGTTCTATCTTTATGCCAGTACTTAATTACCGTAGCTTTATAGTAAGTCTTGAAATTGAGTAGGAGTCTTCCAATTGGTTCATCTTTTTCAAAATCATTCTGACTATTCTAGTTGTTTTGTTTTTCCATATAAGTTATAGACTCAACTTGCTAATATCTTTTAAAATATCCTGCTTGGGTTTTGATTATGATTGTGTTGCATCTATACATCTATTTGGGGAGAATTAACATTTGAACAATATTGAGTTATCCAAATATGTGAATATGGTATACCCATTTGTTCAGGTCTTTTTTTTTTTTCTTTCATCAGTGTTTTGTAGCTTTCAGTGACCAGGTTTGCATGTTTTTTGTTAGTTTATACACAAAAATTTCATAGTTTTGGTAATAATTTAAATGGTACTTTAAAAGATTTCATGTCACATTATTTATTGCTTACATATAGAAATAGAGTTTCTTTTTATATTTTGAACTAGTATCCTGTGATCTTATATTCTTATATTTTTAAACTTGCTTATTAATTCTGGTAGCTGTTTTGTAGAATTTGAAGGGGATTTTCTGCGTGTCATCTGCAAATATAGACAGTTTTATTTTTTTCTTTAAATCTGTATGCCTCTTATTTCTTTTTATTGTCTTACTGCATAGTTGAAAACCCCTATTACCATGCTGAATAAGAGTGAGAAAGGGGTTAACCTTGCTTTCTTCCTGGTCTTAGCAGGAAACATTCAGTCTTTCACTATTAAGTACAATGTTCACTGTATTTTTCTGTATATGCCATTGATCAGATTGAGGCATGTCCCTTCCATTCCTAATTTGTTAAGTTTTTCTTTTATATCTTGCCTTGATGTTGAATTTTTTTCATATACTTTTTCAGTACTATTGAAATAACCATATAGTTTTTCTATTCAGTCTGTTAATATGGTGAATTACCTTGATTTTTCAAAGTCGAACCAGCCTTCCATTCCTGGGACAAACCCCATTTGGCCATGTTGCATTATCATGATAACCTATCCTGTCTGAGGGTAGCTTCTCATCTTTTCCTTCCCAGTTTTTCCTGTTTTTAGTCATCTGGCACCTTCCTCTCCTTTCAAAAGATATCTCCTAACTAGAACGTTCTCCAGCATTCTCTGGAGATCGTTCCTTCAGCCTTCTCCTCCATTTCATTCTCTCTCCTTCCTTCTCTCTCAGTGGGCCCCGCTGGCTTCTGGAGGCTTGTCTCATTGGTCACTTGTGTTGGTAACACTGTAAGCCATAGTCTGTTTCTTCCTGAACCTTATCCCCCTCGTCTTCGGGGCTCTTCCTTCTGAGTCAGCTCTGCCTGTCCTGGCCCCCAGCCTCACATAGGTCTTTGGGCTTCTGTGGCAGCCTCCTGACTGGTCTCCTACTCCCTACACTACTCTTGCCCCCGATGAGACTTCCTGAAGCTGTGTGCTCATCCCTGCTATTCTTTCCAGGTGAAGAAAGAATTCTTCCTTCAATAGTCCTTCATTTCCTATTGTATAAGGGATAAGGGCTGTGTCAGGCCTCCTCAGCCTGACATTCAGATGCCCCTTCAGTGTGGTCTGGTCTGCCTTTCCAGCTCTATCTTCTCTCTGTGGACTTCCCCTCAGGATCATACAGCCTGAGTTATTTATTCAAGGACCCTGAGTACCTCACAAACTGAGCATCATGGATACTCTTTCCAGGGTATAACCTTTCCCATGCCAGACTTGCTAGCTATGCCCCCAACCCCAGGGCTAATGTGCCCTGGCCTGCCCTGGTTCTCCTCTTGCCTCCCCATGATCTTCTCCTTTTTTTCTTCCTTGGTGTGAGGCTGGTTCTGCTGCTTGTTGCCAGTTTTTTGTCAGTCTTGACCACTTATCTCTTCACCTGGATTGTTTTCTTTCCTTGTGCTGAGTAGGTTATGTTTTCCTCTGCCATGTTTTTACATGAAAGGAAGTTCTGAGGTGGGTGGGTTGGGGTGGAGTTTGGGGGAGTTATGAGTCATCATCAGGGTTGGTGGAGCTGGTAATCAGTTTGCCCCTTCCTCGAAGACACATCCAGGAAGTGTCTGGAGGTGCTCAAGGGGACCTTACAGTGTCCTTCAGCTAGGAAACCAGGATTTATTGTGCAACCAAGGAGAGAACAAGACTTTGGGACGGGAAAGACAAAGTCTCTCTCTCTCTCTTTTAAAGATTTTATTTATTTATTTGACAGAGATCAGAAGTAGGCAAAGAGGCAGACAGAGAGAGAGGGGGAAGCAGGCTCCCTGCTGAGCAGAGAGCCCAATGCAGGGCTCGATCCCAGGACCCTGGGATCATTAACTGAGCTGAAGGCAGAGGCTTTAACCCAGGCTTTAACCCAAAGTCTCTTTCTATTGACGGATTGGGACAGTTATGGTATAGGATATTTCCAAGGAAATGTGGCACCACATCCAGCATGGGGCCCACATGGCCTCCAGGCCTAGGCTGGCCAAGGACCCTGGGCAGAGTCAGCATATATCAAAGCTGGGCTGGAGAAAACCTTCAGGTGAAACACAGACCTGAGTGCAGGACAGGACTTCTAGGTTCCAGAGACAAAGAGGCCCCTGGAAGAAGGGTGTGGGGAGGCTGTCTGCCAGGTCACAGTCAGGCGCTGAACTCCCAGAAAGCTTCAGGAGCTATAGCAGAAGGTGCCAGGGGCCAATTGGGGTTCTCTTCTGTCGTGGAGACTAAGAATTAAGTTTTGGGAGGGAGTGATGGGTCTGGGGAAGCCTGAACATCTTTGCGTGGCTTCTGTCCTGTGTGGCCTGAGGCAAGGGCAGGACCAGCGTAAGTTTACCTAGATACCCCAGGAGCTACACCTGCCAAGAAGAAGTTTGTCTGAACAGCATCTTTGCCAGGATCTGAAATGTGCTATGTAAATTTGCTTTTGTGGGGTGTGTAGTGTTGTTTTCTGTTTTCCCTTAGCTTTTCAGTAAATACTTCTTTCCAAAGAATTCCAACCTTGTCTCTGTGACCTGAGGGGCAGTAGTATTTTTCCACACACACATCTCCGTCAGCACAGAGAAGGGCATGAGTGCGGAGCAGAGGGCGATGGTGGCTGCTCGCCAACTGGTGCAGAGAAGGAATGGAAGCCCAGGAAGAGGAGAGGGGACCAACCGTTGACACTGACCCCTCCTGGCCAGGGATCCTCTCCTTCCTCAGTCCCCAGAGGAGTCAGCGCAATGCTGGGTATCTCATGGGTAGCCAGCACTGCTTGCTTCTCTGCAGTTGATCCTAGGGAATAATAAGCTAATATAAAAATAACCATCTCAGGCTTCCCTGCAAATTGGCAGCCCTTTGTCCTATGCTGGACTCTATCACACTTTCAAAACATGAAATCCCATGACCCTTATGGAACCTTCTTTGCAATGCCCCTGCCAGCCCCAGTGTATACACAGCTCCCTCATATCATTACCAATATGCTGAACTTTTCATCACTGGGGCTATGGGCACGTACAGTATGATTATTCAGAGACTTAGTTCCTTAGGGCCACAGCCTGTCACCTGTCACAGGCCAGCCAAGCTTTGGGCTTCAGGGAAGTCAGAGAGCCTGACCTATGATGCATGGCTACTCCCTGTGGCCAGCCATGACTGGGTGTCCTTGGCGTTGGTTAACTCACAGGTAGGTAGGTGTGTGTGTGTATGTGTGTGTGTGTGTGTGTGTGTACGTGTGTGTACGTGTGCACTAATGTGGAAGCTGGGAGCTCCACGCTTTGGGGCTGGAGGATTAGGGTTGGGGCTCCCATGACTGGTGCCTGCTCTGGGCCTGAGCTCCGTGTCTTCATCTCTCCCTCTGCAGCTTGTCTCCAATGTCCTCATTTTCTCCTGCACCAACATCGTGGGTGTCTGCACCCACTACCCGGCTGAGGTCTCCCAGAGACAGGCCTTCCAGGAGACCCGGGAGTGCATCCAGGCACGACTCCACTCACAACGGGAGAACCAGCAACAGGTGAGGCCCTCCTGTCCTTGCATGGCTACAGGGAGCAGAGGCCCCAGACCTGCCTCAGCCCAGCTGCCTGTCTCCCCACCAACCATGCTCCTTGGAGGTGCCCAGCCCCACCTCCCTGGGCAGGGACCCAGCCAGAAGGGAATGTTTTCCCTGGAGGGAGCCTAGCATTTCTGGCTCTGTGGGAATGCTTTATGGAGACTTTGGAGAAAACTCTACCTCAGAGTTTGCCTATTGCCTCCTCAGTGTCCACCTGTGGGCTGCAAACAAGCCAAATCACCCAGGCCCTGGGCACCAGAGTGGGCTCTGCCCCCTCCCCAGTGCTGATGAGTGGGAGCACTGAGAGCTGTAGTGTTCCCATCTGGGATTAAGGTGCTCCCTGAGAGAGAGGAGAGGAGGTGGCTCAGTCAGCCCCTGGGACACCCCCACTAGGCACTTTCTCTGCGCCAAGTTCTGGGGTTTAGTTGGTTCAGAGAAAGGACGGTGGACCTTGTCTCACCCTAAACCTCACTCTCAGGGAAGCCATTCACACAGGCCACAGACTCAGAGGGCTGGGGCTGAGGGAGCTGGCCCTATGTGCTCTCTTGGGTGGGAGCCGGGCAAGGACTGAGGGTTGTGTCAGGGTGCCCCCTACAGCTGCCCCGCATCCTCTTTGGGGCTCCAGACCATTGTGCCCTCTCCTGCATGTGAACCACATGCAGTCTGGGGACTCTGGGACATGATGGAGCTGAAGAGCTCACAGGAGCCCCTGAGGTGGGGCTGTGTGACCCCAGGGAGAATAAGGGCAGGTCAGCAGGGTGACGGGGTCGCGACTGGACTCGGACTAGGTGTGGCTCTGAGAGATGAATTCTCCAAAGCAAGTTCTCCTCTCTCCTTATATTCATGTCTACCTAACAGACGTGAGTGGAATCCCGCTGCCTTTGAGCTTGGGGACAAGGGAGACAAAAGCCTAGACAGCAATGGTCCCTTGCACCCTCCTCGCTTGTCCAGAGGGCATGCTGGGGACACCCCAAGTGCACAGCAGTCTGACCTGTGTGAGAGGGTCTCTGACTCCGTCTGGATGCCTCCCGAGGAGTTATGTGACACGGGCTGGCCAAGTCCGAATGGCTGAGCAAAGGTGTGAGGCTCTGTGGTGTCTCTCCAGCACGGCACCCCTCCCCCACCTTGCCCCAGCGGCCGCCTGGCCTGTCCCTGTTTCCCGTCCAGCCCTGCTGCTCTGGCCGTTGAGTCTTGCCAGTCCCCAGCTCATGCTGTCCAGTCGGAGGCCTGCCTCGCCCCAGGCATTCTTTCAGCCCTCTCTGAACTCCTGGTCTGGCTCTTGAATGAACCCCATGCTTGGCGGTGTCCCTGTCTTTCTTTGACAAGCTTGTTGCCCTTCTGCCCCCTACCCTGAGCTCCTGCATGCCTCAGGAGCCACCTCTTGTCCCAGTTCAGGCCCTGGCATCGCTCATCTGAGATCGGGGTGCCTTTCTTCTCTTTTTGTGTCAGGGAGTGTCCCCTGTCATGTCCCCTGTCACTCCTGAGCCTTGTTCTTTCTCCAGTAAAATGCGTATTTTACAGCTCCTCACAGCTGATTTGCACTGGCCCTGGACAGGCTGGACGTTCCAGCAAACCCACAGGGATTTGGAGGAGAAAATCCATTTGCTTTACCATGTTCTGAGCCAAGAGAGCAGGGAGGGGAGGAGTGCTTCCTGGGGACAGGCACTCCTCACCCAGCCAGAGCCCAGCAGCTCTGGGGCCTCCCCCACCCTCTGCAGAAGGTGCTGCTCTTTGGCTCCTTGGGGTGGCACTCCAAGGTGCCCCCTCATGGTGGGACTCCAAACTGTTGTCCAGCCATCCGCACCCATGCCCTGACCCTCAGACCCAGAAGTGGTTAGAAATGTGGGAAGGTCTCTCCCAGATATAACTATAGAGAGCACCCCTTCCCCCAGCTGCACTAATTCTCCTTTAGTTTGTGTGTCTGTCACCAGGAACTGCTTACTGAGAGTTCAGTAAATAACCATTGAAGGCCATGTCCACTGATGCTCAGGGAGACCGAGAGCATCAGTGAGCACCTTCAATGCATTACCAGTGTTTTCCGGGCCCAAGGCTGTCACTTGTGGAGCTGAGTGCGACACAGCTCCGTCCTTGGGGCTGTCTCACTGCATGCGCTGCAGGGAGACCCCATTAACAGACCATGACATAGTGAGCGATCAGGGACTTGGAAGGAAGACCCTGAGTGGTGGGGGATGCCTCTGCCAGAGCCGGGACCCTGCCCACAGGAAACAGAGCCAGGAAGGAGGGTCCCAGCATATGTGAGGATGGTGATTCTAGATGAGCTTGTGCGCAAAGGCAAGGAAACACTGCCAGGATCTTGGGAAGCAGCTCGTGGTTCACTGTGTCTGGAACAGAGCTCTATGTGCTGGGCCCAGGGAGGGATAGAGGGGAGCCAGATCATGGAAAGCTTGAGGCCTGGCTGGGCTTATAGGCTAGTTCTGGAAGCTTCGGGAAGCACAGGAGGGTTTTACGCAGGGCAGTGATGGGGTCAGGTGTATGTTTTAGAAAGATCACTCATTGGGTTGCAGTGTGGATGGTGGATCAGAGGCAGCAAGCTGGGACGCAGAAGCTGCTTCAGGGACTGCCCTGGTTGCCTGGGAGGGACTTGAAGCTTGCCGAGACCTGTGAGAGCCAGGCTGGGATGGTAGAGGGCTTCAGAAGGATGAGAATGGCAGCCAGGCCTGGGTTGATGGGAGCAGGCCAGGCACGGGAAAGGGGGCAGGTAGAATGAGGTTGTAGTGGAAAATAAAGAGGCGTGGGTTCTTTGGGTCCAGAAGAATGCACATTTGATGCGGCTGGTGGAACCCAGGGAAGCTTTGGAGGCTTTGAGCTGGGGAGTGGCATGACAAAGGCAGTGTGCTGGAGAGACTGGGGCCATACAGGGAGGGAGGAGGGCTACAGCGGGGCCGGGGTCATCTGTCTGGGATGGGGTGGCCAGAATCCCACAGTTGGGTGAGAGAACTATGTGCAGGCAGTGGAGGGGGCCGTGGAACAGGAAGGCCGAGAGCCCACATCCACAGGACTTGGTCAGAGCTGGACAGCGCCTGGGGCCAAAGGGACAGGCATGAATCTCAGAGGGAAAGTTCTGAAGAGTAAAAGCAGTTACTTGGGTGGGGTATTGACCTCTGACCAGGAGGATGGGGGCTGGCACGGGCAAAGACAAGAACTTGAAGAGCCACTGGGGAATAGAAACCTGGGAAGGAGAGGTGGTTTTGGGTGCGGCGTCAAGGTTGTAGTAGCCAGCCATTGAGCAGGCAGCTGGAGACACGGAGCCTGGACAAGGTCTAGGAGGCAGAGGGTGGTGGGCAGAGTTGCTGGTGGAAACCGTGCTCGGAGGGGTGAGAGTGAGCAGAAAGAGGAGAGAGGCACGGATGTGCTGTGTGGCGGGCAGGAGGAAGGAGAGAAACCAGAAAGATGCGGGAACAGGAGCGGAGTCTTAGGGCCACACAAGGCGGGGGGCCCAGCATCCAGGGGCAAGTGATGGGAGAATGAGGAGGCCTGGGCCAGCCGGGCTGAAGGGCCCCAGGTGGGAGAAGTCCGTGAGCTAGGCTAGCAGAGCACCTGGCATGAGTAGTGGGCTGTCGGGGCGCAAGGCGAGGTCGCCCATTCCTGAGGCCGCTGGACCTCTGACCCCAGGCGGGACTGGGAGGAGAACGTGGAAGGGAGGCAAAGTCGGGACGCTCCCCTCCACAGAGTGCTCCTGGCCCCTCTCCCTGCTGCTCTCCCACCTCCTCTTCCATAGGTCTTAGCTTCTCTCAGGTTCTCAGAGTCCGTGTGCTTTCCTCCTCCCCTGGTGCTATCCCTGACGTGGAAAGGGAGCACCCCAACCTCATCCTTCTGGTCCCCATGAAGCCCTCTCTGGCCACCCCATTCCCCCAAGCCTGGGTCAGTTACCCCTGTGCAGTGCCCCGTAGTACTGCGTAATCCCACAAGACTGGGAGCTTTGTGGAGGAGAAACCTTGCCCCTCCCACAGTCGTAACTCGGGGACACCAGCACGGTGCCCGGAACATGGTTGGAGCTCAGTATGTGTTTGATGACTAATTGAGTGAATCTCATGTCGTGCTCTCAGCAGCCCCCTCCCTATTTATAGATGGGAAAGCTGAGGCTCAGAGAGGTTCAGTCATTTGCCTGAATGGTTACACATGGTCTCAGGTGACATCCAGGATTCCAGGGGGCTCAGTACTGGTTCACCAGGTGTGCTCTTCCCCAAGTACCCACACAGAAAACCCGGGTGGTCTCCCAGGGAGAAGAGTCCAAGTAGCCCTGAGGCATCACGCTGGCCTCACCCCCACATGAGTATTCGCTCCTTGAATTTCAGGCCAGCCTGAGGGGTTCTCCAGGACCCTGTGGGGGGGGGGGGGCAGGCGCTGAGGAGTTGGCCTGGGAAAGGAAGGGGACTGCCAGGCAGACGGAGGGAGCTGTGATGAAAGCATGTGCTTCCCTCCCCAGGAGCGGCTCCTGCTGTCTGTCCTGCCCCGTCATGTTGCCATGGAGATGAAAGCAGACATCAATGCCAAGCAGGAGGATATGATGTTCCATAAGATTTACATCCAGAAACATGACAACGTGAGGTAGGAATGAGGCTGGGGGGCGAGGGCAGGGTGGGAGGACTGATCCCCAGGGAGGCAACATCCCCACTTTCTGCCCTTCCAAGGGAGGTCTGTGGCTGATCTGACTGCGTGGTCTGTGGCTTTGGGGTGTATTATCTGGGGTGCCCCAGCCACGAGGCACCCTCGAGGTTGGTGAAGTGAATTGTTAAGGGGAGGCCCCAGGGAGAAGCTAGGGAAGGAAGGAGGAGAAAAGAGAAAGCAGTAGCACCAGCTGTTGGGGAAACTCCTAGCCTAACAAGGGTGACAGAAAGCCAACTTGGGACCTGCATGTTGCTATTATCATCTCCATTTTCATCATTATCTAGCAGCTTCCATTCCTTCTGAGCCGGTGTGTGACAGGCATTACGTACCTCATTGCCAGTCCTCCTGACCATGCTGCAAGGTGGGCTCCCTTATCAACATTCCTCGTTTAGAGATTGAGCTCAGAACAGCTAAGACCCTTGCCCAGGGTCACTCAGCCAGGAATGGTAAAGGGCGGTGCATTCTGGTCAGCCTGCCCCGGAGCCCATGCCCCTTTTACTGCACATTCGCTGCTTCTCTAGAGGGAAGCTGCTGACGGCAGGCCCGTGCAAACAGATGTAGCCTAATGGAGTGCACAGTCGGCTTCGGAGTTCCGTGGGGACGGGGAGCGGCTCAGTGGCCTTCCTGCAGCATGGCTTCCTGGAGAGCCCAGGAATCATCCCACAGGCCCAGAAAAGGAGCTGTTGAGGCTGCCTTTAAGAGAATGACTCTCTTCCTGGGCAGGTTTTCCTTGGACCCACAAATATTCCAAGGCTGGTGTAGAGGGAACCCTCTGGAGGCTTGGGCTGAATTTTCATAAAGGGATTAAATGGAATAAAATGAATAATGGTGCACACACCTACACGCACACGCTGATAAATGTGCACTCAAGGCAAGGCTGATGGCTGCAGGGGTGGGGAGGACACAGTTTTCATGTAGAAATCATCAGAATTTCAGGCGCAATTGCCCAGTTGCCAAGCATACCCTGGAATCCAAGACTGTTGTTTGCCCTTGTGTCCTGTATCCATCTTCCAAAAGAGATGCTAAGCCTTTGGGAGAAAGAAGTTACCTGAACAACACTTGTGTCCTCAGTTTTTGGGGTACCCTGATCCCTCTGGAGCCCACGCATATTCACTGTCAGGCAGGGAGAGCATCGCCAGCGGTAGGAAGAAGGCTGCTGCAGGCCGAGTCCCCACGCGTGCCCAGGAGGCGTTCCGAGGGGCCGTGGGCTCCGCTGAGCCGAGCTCAAGAGACGAGAGTAGGGCCTGGGATTAGGCAGGTCATGCTGACATGTGGGTTCCCCACTTCTTCTCACACCCCTCTCTGCCCCCACAAGGTAGAAAAATTACTCACAACAACAGTCATACTCGTCTAGTGCCTCCTTTAACCCAGCACTCTTCTGAATACTTTCAAACATTTGCCGAGTCCACAGCGTACATATAAGAAGTCAGTGCTGCTATTATCTCTATTTTGCAGGAAACTGGGGCATAGGGGTTAATTTATCTAAGATCCTAGAGCTGGTTAAGTGGGACAGCTGCCCCCAGGAAACTTTTCGGTATCAGAATTCTTACCTAGCCTTACTAGGTGTTTTTTACATGCCCAGGAGGAAGGAGTGTGTATGAGGATTTGTGGGAAGGAATCTCGGGGAGTCCCCAGCAAGGGGAGATTTTGGAGAGAAGTTTGGCTTCTAAAGAGAAAGAGAGAGAAAGAGAGAGACAGACACTATGGACCCACCAGAGGCCTTTCCTGTTTAGCAATCCCTGAAGTCTGGGGGACTCTAAGACATTTAAAGAAATAGCCTTCCCTGTTAGAACACATCCTGGAGGCCCAAAGTTCAGGTGGGAGCCAACATACCGGAACCCCTGTTACCCGCTTCTGGGATACTCTCTCTCAGTCCCGTCTTCACAGCCTCACGGGCCCTGGCATTGTTCCAAGCACAGCACGGACAAAGGTGCTTTTCTTGATTGTTCTCAGCTCGGCAGAGCATCTGGCTGACTCCGTTAAAGTATGATGTCGAACACGTAGGGAATGCAGAAAATTCCCAGCTCAGAAACAGTGTGGCAGGCAAGGTGTAGGTTCTCCCTGGCTGGGCTAGCACATCTGCCCACTTCTGCATCTCTGCCCCGCACCTGGCCCTCTCACCCCTCCATCTCCTGCCCCTCTGTTGCTTTGGGCCTCCAGCTCTCCAGCAAGGTGGTTGGGGCAAAGGGGCTGACTCGGGCCTCTTCTGCCACCATAAGGAGTCATCCGCTCCTAGGGAGACATGCCCTCATCTTTCCACTCCCAGGGAGGCTGTGACTTTGGGTAAAGAAAAGAACAACACCCTAATCACAGAGTGGCCCGAGTGTCCATGTGGCAATAACCAGAACCCCCCCCCCCCAACAAGCTGTCAGGGGGGTATTTCTGTTTTTAGACGAGCTAAGGAGCAATGCAGCTATCAGATAAAAGGGGAGAAAAATCAAGACGCTGCCCTTTTCATAGGGACAGACATAATTCTGACTCTGAAATTGCCAGGCTGGTTGTGGTTGGTACACACCATAGCCCAGCCATGAGCAGTCAGATGCAAATAGCCTGTGGGGGCCCTTCCTGTTCTGTGAGCAGCTGTGGCCACAGGTCTTGATGGAAACACATCGTGCACTTAGTCTCTGGACTTGGGTGTGGGGCTGGGTAGTGGGTGGAGGGGTGACATCAAGGTATAGAAATGCACTCTGGGGCTGGGCTTGAGGTGTGGTGATTAGGTCTGGGGCCTGGGGTTAGTCGGGCTCCACTGTCCTCTGGCCATGTGAGCAGGGCAAGTGATGGGCCTGGATACTCTGACCTTCAGTCTCCTCCTCTGTATGGGACAGGAAGGATACCAACTTAGCAGCGTTGTGGAGAGCGGATGAAAGGGTGTGAGGGAAGCGCTTAGCGCCGTGTCTGGCCCTGGCCACGTGTTCAGTAATTGGGAGCAGTGATTATTGTCGTTACTGCTATTATTGTGATGATTATCACACTCCTATCAACAAAGCAAGGCCTGGGGATTCTCTAGCTCAAGCGTGGAAGGGTGATGAGTCACGTTTGTCAATTCTCTGCGGAGTTATAATATTTAGAGAGGGTGATGACATGCTGCTCTCGAGCCCCCACTGAGAACAAGGCCACAAGAAAAATAAATCAGCCCTGCAGTGTGACAGACTGGGCTTGGATCTGCGGAAGGGCAGGAGACGAATGGGTGGGGAGAGTCTGGCCTGAGCAGGGAGGGGTGACAGCAGACCCCCACTTCCCTCTGTGGCCTCCCCCTTTCCTGGTGCCCGCTAGAAAACTGCCCCTGGGACCTGCCGGGAACCTGTCAGATGCTTTGGTGCTGAGCTGCCACTGGCAATGCACTGAGGTGGGCCAGGGGCCCAGGAACCTTTGGAGACACCACCACCCTCCCCCCGCCCCCTGTCTGACATGTAGTGACAGGTAGAGCTGTTTTAGCCCTTCTGGCTGGACAGGGCAGCTGGGACCAGGTGGCTGGGGTGTCAGACCTGTGGCTTGAGGGCCCTCCTCCCAGACACCTGCCTCCCCTGCAGCCAGGGCAGTATGAAGGTCAGAGGGAGGCTGCGCTGTCCTCCCCGCATTCCTGGGACAAAGGCCTCCAGCATGCCAGAGGCCTCCTCCTCTGTCTGGGAGGAGGGCACTGAGGTGGGAGGAAGGGGCTGGCCCTAGAAGCACGTAGCACATTCCCGTGGGTCACAGTAAACTTACAGATGCTGCCAGAACCCAGCTGTCACCAGGGGACCCTTGCCAAGATGTCACTATTGTGGAGCAAGATGAATGTCTTGTGTGGAGCAGCCTGGGTCACACCCTTCTCTGCCACGTATTGGCTGTGGGAACTCAGGCAAGTCATCTAACCCGAGCCTCAGGTGCCTCATCTATGACATGGAGATGGTGATGTCCCCTCACTCATCCATTCAGTGGCTGCTTTCCTCTGCTTCCACTGGTGGGACACTTAGCTACAGAGGCAGGGATTGAGATGGGAATTAAGAGGGACACTGTCTCTGATGTTGGGAAGCTTGCTTTCTCTTGAGGAAGACATACAGTAAACAGCAGGTCAATCAGTAAATTGGGATTGAATCAGATAAGGAATGGGGGTTAGGGCTTTGCATTCTTACGAGCATATATAGATGTTACAAAACTTACCACTTAATTTTTCTGTTAGGATAAAAGCCACAAAGGAACAGAGCCCCTAAGAGAGGGCCCCAGGACTTACTCCTCACGGGGTACTGGAAGGGGAGACGAGGTAGAGTATGGAAAGCCGCTGCCAGGCCCCCCACTTGGGAGGTAGCTGCAGACTGTCTGCCCTCTGGAGGCAGAGCAGGGTATGCGGTGAGAGTCAAGGTCAGGAGACCAATACCCCAAAGGTTTCAGGGGGCAGGGAACGTTCAAGCCAGCCCGGAGAGGCTACTGAAGGATACGCTACTGCCCTATGGGTCCCAACTGAGAGAGACAGCTTGGCACCTGAATGACATGTTCTCACGGGGGAGCCCTGCGGTTTTAGAGGTTGTAGATGGTGGGACGGGCTGGAGAGCTGGCTCCTCCAGGGGGCGCTGGTCCTCACTTGGCTTCCTCTGTTTGGACCCCCGGAGAAGTTCTTGATGGAGTACAGGTCTTGGCTCATTGGCTGGAATCACAGCCTCATTCTCAGGGGGCCTGGCTGAAGAGCTGCAAACTCAGGGGGTGGAAATGAGGTAACAGCCAAACCCGAACTGTGGGGGGGGGGGGTACGTGTGGAGGGGCCTGGGGAGCGCTCCCTCTCCTCCCTCCTCCCTCCTCTTCCTTTCTTTCCTTCTCTCCCCAGCCTCTCCTGAACCTCCCCCTTTTAAGGTTATCATCTCCTCTCCCGTCTCCTTCAAGGACTTGGCTGTGTTCCCCAGGTCGTTCTGGAGTCTGGCTCAGCTGCGGCGCGGCTCTGAATTATAATGGCCTCACGACAGCGTCCCTGATGCTCAGATACCTGTGGGTGGATTGTGCACCCTGGGGGCAGAGAGGAAAAAATATTTACCTCCAGTCATATTCCTGGGAACCGACCACATAAGGGATGGTCCGTAAGCCTAGCATTCCTGTCTCCAACCTGACACTAAGAAAAGTATTCTGAGCTCTACGCTATACCAATTATAGACACAAGTGGCCTTTATATTATTATCTCATTCATCCCACATTTATTGTGCTGCCCCTCTTTGCCACGTGTGACTAGGAGTAGATAGAAAAGATACGGTGCTTGCCCCTCAGGTACTGTCCAGCTCTCAGCAGTGAGGTCGGGCCATGCCCACTGCGGTGGGATCAGCAGCCTCATAACCCATCTGGTCCCACTGGGGAAGCCCCTGGGGGCAGGGCTTTCCTCTTAAACAACCAGCTAATTCATTATCTTACTTGTGATTAAGTAGACATGATATAAAACAGGCCATTTTGACCTCTCCCATCATTGTGCAACCACCATCACCATCTGTCTCCAGATGTTTTTTACCTTGCAAGACTGAGATCCTGTCCCTGTGAAACGACTCCGCATTCCTCTCCTTTCACCCCCCGGCCCCGGGCAACCACCCTTCCACACTATGCCTGTGACTTTGACTACTCCGGGTACCTCATGGCCGTGGACTCCTACAGTACATGTTCTTTTGTGGCGGGCTTATTTCAGTCAGCATAACGTGGCCAAGGCTTGTCCAAGTGGTACTGTGGGCCGGGATTTCCTTCCTTTTCCAGGCTGCCTAGTACTCCGTGGCATGTGGTACGCCACAGCTTGTATATCCATTCCTCTGCCAAATTGGGCTATTGTGAATGATTCTGCTGTGAACATGGGTGCCCAGGTCCCTCCTTGAGTCCCTTCTTTCAGTTCCTTTGGGTGTATACCTAGAAGAGAAATTGCTACATTCTAATTTTTTAAGGGAGTCCACTGTGTTTTCCATAGCGACTGGCCATCTCGCCTCTCCACCTTGCCTGAGGTGGTTTCATTTCCTTGCATGGACGTGGGTCTTCACAAGAGACCCGAGTTTGTCCTTGGACACGGAATGGGGATCAGTGGGGGAATGGAGCTGGCATCCAGCTAGGACTTGTTATTTTAGCTCTTTGGATTCAAAACTGGGGGCCTTGGGGGTAGAGGGGAAGGCAGAGAAGTTAAGGTGAAGAGACACCGACCCACTGAATGTGTCAGGCTAGGCCTTGGAAATTCTGATCCTAATAAGAATTCAGAATAAGAAGAATTATGCTGGGTTGGGTAGGTCAGAAAAGACATCATGAAGATGGAAGGGTTAGAATCAGATCTTAGAAGAACATAATTAGTTTTCAACCTTTCTCGTTCTACAAAGGATGTGTTTTCTTTGCAGAAAATTAAAAACTAATAATACAGAGAAGACAGTAGAAATCACCACGAGCTCATCACTGAGAGGTCACTAACTACTGCTCAGTCTTGGTGCAACCCTTTACCTTTTGTGGGCTTCTCCTGTGGGCCACATTCCCCCAGCTCTTGCAAGGCTTTCTGAACACAAAGTCTGTAAGTGCGATGGGAGGTCCACTCTCTGGCGGTGAGAGTAGAATGTGGTGGACAGAAACAGGACCAGGGGATCAGGGGTTGAAATAGGGTCTGCAGGAGGCCCTGAGGCTGGTAAGAAGGATTCCAGGACATCTGTGGACCCCAGACCCACTGGATCCGATCCCGAGAGTCAAGCCAGTCACAGGGCCCTTCAGCTTTCAGAAGGAAGGTGGCCCGTTGCCAAGAGAGTGGAGGGGGCATGGCTGTCCAGGGTGGAGCGGGTACCCATATCCAGTGTGTTCAGCATTCTCTCAGTGGCCTCTCCCCTCTGCCTCTCCCAGCCTGTCCCTCAGAAGGTTCTCTGGCTGCTCCTGGTCCAGACGCCCTGCTCTAATTATTTTGCACCCCCCCTTGGAAAATGCCCAGTCATCTGGTGTCTGTCGTCAGCCAGATGTTGGTGTGAGCAGCCTGACTGCACCGTTTGCCAAGCGCGTGCAGTGACCCACTGCTCCTCCTTTATCGTACTGGGGGCCTGGACCCAGGTGGTATGGCCTGGAGCACACAGAGGGCAAGCTGCAGGGGTAGACCCCTCCCCAGCCTATGCTGCTAGGGCCTCCCAGGCATATCTTGCCCTGCTTCCCTAAAACCTTCAGCTCCTGCTAGGCTCAGATCCTGAGAGTTGGGCTGAGACCTTGTCATATTCCCTTCCTGCCCTTGCCCGATGACCTCTGTTTCCCCAGACCCCCACGCCCCCTGGGCTGGCCTCGACAGACGGTTTGCCTCCCAGCATTCCCTGAGTCCCCTCCGTGTACAGTGCCGAGAAATGCAGGTCCAAGAAGCAGGTCCTTGGTGCAGCCTTCCGCCCAGACTGTGAGGAGAAGTCTGTGTCTGGGTGCCCCAGGGGCTGCTGGGTGTGGCCTCTGTTCAGGGGCAGAGTCAGACCCCAATATCTTTGTCAGGTCACAGCGCCTGCAGGTGCGAGAGGGAAAAACTGCAGGGAGAGGTGCCTCCCCAAGAACGCGTGTGGAGAAGCTGGGCCGAATGCGGCGGAATGCTGAAAGGCCTGTTGTGGTCACTGGGCCGCCTCGGGGCCTGGCCGCTCTGGCCTGCAGAGGAGAAGGCGGGCGGCCACAAGGGATGGATGGCTGGGCTCAGGGAGGAGTGCGCCACCACGGTGGGCCGGCCCAGCTTCCACATGCCCTCTGCCCCCGCTGCCCCCACTGCCAGGGCCTAAGCGCATTGCCAAGCTGAGCTCTGAAGTGAGCTGATGGATGGAAGAGGACCTCGATGCCTCTCTGGGCCCGGCATGCTTGGAAGACGGCCTTCAGGGTCACCCAAGAGCCAATCAGGAAATCTTGCTGGGGGAACAGACTGCAGCTGGGCAGACCTCAAAAACACAGGCGCTTCCTGAGTGACAGCCATGGAGGGGAACCCTGCACGGAGGCGATAGCAGAGGCGTGTGACTTCCCTCTGACAGGAGGTGGGGGGATGTAGAGGAGGCAGAATTTTCATGAATGTGTAGGACAGGCCGCAGGGCAGCAGAGCTGAGACCTTGGACACCCTGTCCAAGCCTCTGCGCAAGGGAGCAACCCGCGCTGGGCCCTGCTCGGAGCCACTCCTCTCTAGTGGGCTGGTGGCTCCGTCTCGCCCCAGCTCATCTGCCTGCAGCCTGTGCCCCCAGACTCCTCCCCCCGAGGAGGGGCTGTGAAGAGCAGACCCCAGCAGGCTGGAGGGGTCTCCGGCTCTCTCGGCCCCCAGAGGCCTTTCACACACCACCGTTGTTTCCCACGCCTCCTGGCATGGACTGGGAAGCTACTCACGGCCTCTGTAACTGTTCTGCCGTTCATCCCATGGACCTAGGCCCTGGGCCCCACAGACTCCTGTCTCAGGTGACTTAGCTTGGGACTCCAAGAGGCCCCATGGGGTTGAAGGAAGAGCTGCTGAGGTGACCGGTCTTGCCTCTTGCTTGCTTTGAAAGGGTGACTATTCTCTTCCATTCAACAAACATACATTAGAACATTGGGTTGAACTGGGTTCCCCTAAAACATATGTTGGAAGTCCTGACCCTTGGTCCCTGTGAATGTGGAAATAGAGTCCTTGCAGATGAAATCAGGTTCAGATGCTAGAGTAGGGTGGGCCCCTAATCCAATATAAGGGGGGACCTCCTAAGAAGAGGAAAATGCTGTATGAAGACCTGGATACGCAGGGACAGCGCCGCGGGAGGTCAGAGACCGAGTTGGGAATAACACAGTCGCCAGCCCCACAATGCCATGCGTGGACACCCCCCACTGGCAACTAGGGAGAGGCAAGGAAGGCTTCTGCCCAGAGCCTCAGAGGCAGGACGGCCCCCTGACAGCTGGCCGCTGATGCTGTGTAGCGTTGGACTTAGCATGGAGTAGCCATGGGTGTGGTATCTGCTGGCTTTGCATTCAAGATACTGCTCCAGCCCGGGGAATGTTTCTTAACTCTGGAGCCGTGGATCTTGACCCCAACCTGAACTAGCTCTGGATTCTTGAGACCTAAAGAAGAATTTCCAGAACATCTATGTGATGGCGCTTTTCCACAGACTGGGAGAGACCTTTCTCTTGTTCCTGAGTGGAACGGGCCAGTTGCTTGCAAGACTGACCGGCGGAGAAGCGGCAGCTGGGTGGAGAGGGGGCTCTAGTTAGTTAGGGAGCTGAGATCAGCATTGGGGGCATGGCAGCCTTCCCTCCCCTGCTCCTCTTACCACGCATGCTGACGCAAGGCACTCCCCGTGTACTCCCCTTGGAGGGGGTTGCTGAGCCCATGTGCCTGGTCAGACCCCAGGCATCGAAGGCTGCTGGAGACTTCTGACCACCTCGCACCATCTGTGCCCCTGCCCCCCTAGCTGCCTGCTGAGGAACAGCTTGTCTGCTTTCCCGAGCTCTGTGGCCAGCCGGGGCAGTGTCTCTCCTCTCCATTCCTCCTCCTCAACTTTTCTTCTTTCCCCTCATTTGGCCTGTCTGTCTGCACCTTCCCTCGTGTGGGCTGGCAGACAGCCGCTGAGGGTGCCCCCCTCCTGATGGAGTCCCGGACGCCATGTGTGGTGACCCATACCAGCCCCTCCGGCTCCCTCTGCCCCTTTCACAATGCCGGATCCCTGAATTACGCTCATATTTACTTAAGATGGCTCTGGGGCCAACAGCTTCATATTTATGGGTTCAGCTCCTGGGCTGTGAAGCCAGGTTGCCTGTGTAGCCTTGGGCACAGGACGCATCCTCTCTGTTTTCCTTCATTTTCTCGCCTGTAAAGGGGGGATATTGACCTCATAGGGTGGTTGTGGTGTTCAAGTGAGTTCATACACATAAGGGCACAGGACAGTGTCCAGTTGTTTTAAAAGGCAGGTTTTATTACCAGCCAGATGTGCGAAGGCGAAGAGGTGAGGAGACAACTGCCGTTGGAAAGATTGTTACTCATCCTGGGAGAAGTGAGCAAGTCGCCCCCAAGCCGTGGGCGCCCCTGGGGAAGTGCTGCAGTGGCGGGTCAGGAGGCAGAGCGAGAGGGGTTTAAGGATGGGACTTTGTTGGGGTTTTTGCAGGAAGGAATGGATAAGTAGGCTTGGGATAGGCTAGTTGGAACCATTTCAGTGGGCTCTGTGCTGCAGGGACCGTCCCAAGTCTGGTACCCATCCCTGGGGTGATTAGGGCAGGAGAGCCATGGCCTGAGCGTGAGAGCCTAGCTGGGCTATGGGGCACTGGACGCTAAGGCAAGCTGTTGGACAATCTCTGAGACCCTACCGGCCTGGGACTGACAGGCTCCCCAGGGTCAGTGAGGTCCCAGGTATCAAACATCAGAATAGAAAGACAGGCTTAATGCACCAATGCATATTTTCCAGATAGAATGACAAAATATGCTTGTTCTACATTCCTCATTTAAAAAAGGAAGGCTGTCTGGGGCTTCAGGAGCCTTGTGGTGTAGTGGGAAGAACACGGACCTCGGAGAAGGAGCCCACCATGCTGCTGTCGGCAGCTTCTTCCCGGGGGCTCAGCCGCCTCCTCCGTGAGATGGAGACCCCAAGCCTCTGCTGCAGGGCTGCATGGAGGACTCAGTGAGAAGACAGTCTGCAGGCTCCCAGCCCTGAGCCAGCCCATCTCAGTACATGAGGGTTATTACGTTTCTGTGTCTACTTAAAGAAAAAACTCCATTAGCCCTTCTACACTCCCGCCCTGGGGCCTCACCTCTAGTGGTGTTCTGTGAGCAAAGGAAGATGGCTTCGGCCTCCAGAACATAAACCACAGACACAGACAGAAGACCCACAATAACCACCATGGGGACCGGCTGCTGCATTTGACTCCGTGCCTGGCGATGAGGCTGCCGTTGCTGGCAGGGACGAGTTGGAGGCTTCCGGACATGTTTGCTGTGTCTTCCTCTCTCTCTCTCCTCCCCGAGCCTCTTTAGTCTGTCCCTTCTAGAGACTCCCTAGGGATGGAGGGCTTGGGCCCGAAACCCTATCTGTGGGGCTGGGAAGTGAGACCTTAGTGGGATTGACACTGGGCCTGGAACACTTTCTAAGCCCATGAATCAAAGGCCACAGCTACCTTGAAGGGGCTGTTCAGGAGTCACATAGGGCAGGCCCAAGAGGGGACAGAACTGGGGGTGGGGGTGCGCAGGGCCCTGTCTTCGGTAACTCAGGCAGATGCACACTCCCAGGCCTCATATGCCTCTGCCCCAACCCCACCCCCACCGCCATCCTGGGTGGGAGTGAGGGCACGTTGAGAGCATAGAGTTGTCTCCTGGGCAGCATGGAGAGGCCAGCTCCCTCAACTCTCCAGGGCCAGGGACCTTGATGCCCTCCCCAGCAGCCATTTGGAGCCTCCCCGTCCCCAGGACTCTTGCTGGCCAGCAGTTGCGTCCCCTGTCCTTCCTCCCTCACAGGGGTCTTCCTCCACCTGTCTCCCCAGCATCCTGTTTGCCGACATCGAGGGCTTCACCAGCCTGGCATCCCAGTGCACTGCCCAGGAGCTGGTCATGACCCTCAACGAGCTCTTCGCCCGCTTTGACAAGCTGGCTGCGGTGAGTCACTCTCCTTGCCGTCCCCGGCACCCGGGGCCCGTGCCAGAGCCAGAAGGTTGGCTCCATCTGGGCCGCCCAAGGGAGAGCGCTATGGCCAAGGCTCTGTGAGCCCCAGGGACGGGCCCTGGGCCAGCATGTGCCCTGCTGGGCAGGGGGGATACACGCACTGTGGCTGTGTTTCCTCACACCTCACACAGTTGGATGTGTCTTTGTATGTCGGTGATCATGAGGGAACAAGGGAGTGAGCCTTCCACCTGAGGAAGGGCGTGGGAAAGCCTGTGGGTGAGGCTGCCCAGGCCCCTGAGGAATTTCTGTATGGTGGGGCAGATTCAGTGCCCTTAGAGCCATTTTCTTGGGGAGCTCGGCCAGAGTGGTAAGAGAATGAGTCTGAATCCCAAATGGCCTGCCGACAGCTATGTGCCACCCCCCAGAGGCTTCCAGAAAGAGGACTCTGTGCTGTTCAGACAAATTGGAAGTAGCATCCCAGGCCAGGGAGCGGTAAATGACATATTTGTTCATTCAGTCCCTGTTTATACTGCCATCCTCTCCAGCTTTTGTGTCTTTGAGTGATGTTCCGGACCTCTGTTGAGTCATTTTATGTCAGGGCTGCCCACTGCAATGTCCACCGGTAGGCGGACACGTTTCCTTTTGCCATCAAACCATTTATGAGAGGCTGGTGCTGGTCAGAGAGGTGCCAGGGCCTCCAAGGGCATTAGATGGCGGGTCTCACACTGGCTTGGTGGTTTTTATCCCCTGACCATGGATGAGGGGAACTGGATATATGCTGGGCCGTCAGGCATTGGACGGGCCTTAAATGAGAATCCAGGCCACTCGGACATTTGAGTCCCAGTGTCCTACTTCATGAAGTAACCTCTGGTGGCCAGACTTGGAGAGCTGAGAATTGGTGACTAGTGATATCCCATCCGAGTCCGAGTTCTGGCTCAGTTGTGACCTGCTGGGCGATCCCCGTTGTGCCCGGTTACTCTCCTCAGGAGCAGCAGTGGGCAGGACTTCAGCTCTGCGGGGTGGGGAGGTCTTAGTCCTCACATGCTTGCTGGTTAGCAGCGTGCTGTTTGGTCACATCTCAGACAGGCTGAGGGGCAGGCAAGCTTTGGTTAAGTCTCATTCCTGCTTCAGTCTTTTTGTAAAAGAAGGAGAATCAGAAAACTTCTCATAGAGCCTTAGGCCAAGGGCCAGAGCATTCTCAGGGCCTGGGAGTAGAAGCAAGGACACCGACTCTCAACCTGGGACCTTCGTGAATTGATAAGTCTGCCCTCTTTGCTCCCACATCGGACTGCACTCTTCTTGGGTCTCAGCAGTGACCCAAAAAGTGAGTTCCTGAGCCTGGGGAGGCTGGAATGCCTGAGAGCTGCTCAGCTGGGCCTCCATTCCCCTCTCAGTTCCTGATAAGCCTGTCCTGGGGCTGGGGCCATGCATCTGTCTGTGCTCGCTGCCCTAAAAGGCAAGTTATTCCAGGCATGGGGTGAATCTGTTTGCTTCCCGCTTCTTTCCCTCCCACTTCTCTTTCCTACTATTTTTAATTTTTAAAATTAATTTGCTTTCCAGGAGAATCACTGTTTACGTATTAAGATCCTGGGGGATTGCTATTACTGTGTCTCTGGGCTGCCGGAAGCGAGGGCTGACCATGCCCACTGCTGCGTGGAGATGGGCATGGACATGATTGAGGCCATCTCGTAAGTGCCTGTCTGGGAGGGGACCATCCCACAGCCTGAGGACCTGATGTTGGAGAGTTGATTAGTGCCTCCCGGCTTAGAACCTTCTCCTAGGCTGCTTCTGCCCACAGCAGCCCGGGAAGCTTTTCCCAGAGGAGCGTGTCCTAGGAAGGGAGAGCTCTGCAGACTCCCGGGCACTGGGAGGTGTGGCCCTAGCTCTGCAGGCGAGGAGGACAAGCTGGCCATCGTGCCGTGCCCTGTGCCTCCCTCCCTCACCTCTCAGGGGCCATGGCCACCCAGCCCCATTTCCTCCCAGGTGAGAGAGGTTGGATGCACGGAGGTTAAACATCTCCCCAGGGTAATACAACATGCCAGGTGGATGCAAATGCAGGTGTCCCCATTTAAGAAAATCCATCCTTCGTGGGAGCAATAGCAAGAAGGATCTTTGGCCAATTCTCGATCACTGCCGGCTAGAGAAGGAGCCCTGGTTATTAAAAGATGTGGAGCTAATCCAAACTTGGGCTCAGTAACTTGGAGCTTCAGAAGCAGCCTGGGTAGGAGCAAAGGAAGAGCCACCGTGGACAAGGTCAGGGGCAGAGCAGCTGTCCAGGAAGGTGGCCGGGTCCCTTCGGTTTGGCGGAGCCCTTTTGGGCAGTGTTTGCTGAGTGCCCTTGTATGCCGCCCAGTCATGCAGAGCGGACGGCATCAGGTGAAGAGGGCAGACTGAGATGGGGGCAGGAGGGGCATTTGTTTCCATTGGGAGGACCAGGAGAGGCTTCATGCAGGATGTGGTTCGGGAGTTAAGCCAGAAAGGTGGAATGAGATACTAGCAACTTAAGCAAGGGTCCTGAGGCACTGGGGATGGAAGGCACATTCCAGCAGGGACAAGAGAAATGATGAATGACATAACTCTTCCCTGCATTGGTGTTCACCACTCGCTGGCTGGCAGGGAGGAGGGCAAGCCTCCAGAACTGGTCCAAGTCAAGCTGCCGGCCCGCCACTGGCTGAGTGGGCCTATACCAGGGTATCTGAGAGCATGCAGGTCCCCAAAGAGTACACACCGTGTAACCCCCTGCCCTGCCCCGAGCTCCTGCACCCTCTTCTGCAGACCTCGGGCCTCAGACGTATGCCCAGAGCAGTATAGCTCCTGTCACAACCTGCAGCCCACGGAGGGGTCCCCCATGTCCCGGGGACGCTCTCAGCCCTGGGTGTGGTGCCTGTGGTGGGAAGTGGTGCTGCTTTGAGCACATGGAACCTCCCCAGTCAGTTAACCACCTTGCTCAGCACGCCATTAATATCCAAGAAGCAGCAATGGGGACAACTCTGAGCATTACACAAACGGGGTTCGCAGCGGCTCTAACTTCCCTGTTTGGCTCAAGTGGACACTAACAGCATTTGCATCCTCAGATTACAGTTGAATTGACTAAGGGTAGCGAAAGCCCAAGGTGCCTTCCTGGGGAAGCAGTGGGGTCCTAATGGGAGTGTGAGGCACTGTGCCCCCTTGTGGCCACACTGGGAAGCGATGCCTCCCTGCTTGGAGCCGCAGAGTACCAGGGCCCAGCCCCTGCCCACCTCAGGGGAAACAGTCTCAGACTCTGGGTTTGGGCTGGACCAGAGAGAAGTGACTCTTTGACCCCTGCACCTTCTGTCACACCCCCGATCCCATGCCTTCCAGCCTCGCCCCCACTCTGTGCGCCTGGTCCCTGACCCTTTCCTAGCCTTACCCCTGCTCCATCCCCAGGTTGGTCCGGGAGGTGACAGGGGTGAACGTGAACATGCGCGTGGGAATTCACAGCGGGCGAGTACACTGCGGTGTCCTTGGTCTCAGGAAGTGGCAGTTCGACGTCTGGTCTAATGACGTCACGCTGGCCAACCACATGGAAGCTGGAGGCAAGGCAGGGTGAGTGAGGGTCCAGACTTAACTTCCCAGCCCACCCCCATCTGGGGGTCTGGGGGTCTGGGGGTCTGCCCATCCTGGGGTGGGCAGGATGGGGTAACTTGCAACTCTGGGTTGGCAGAATTTAAGTAAAAATTCTGCTCCTTAACAAATGACTTGCTTCACACCAGGGCAAGTTGTAGGGACCATCCTCTCAACCTTTGCCCAGAACTTCACCCAGAAGATATTTGCATAACACAGGGCCACTTGTGCAATGGGATAGGTGGGGTAGAGTTCTGGAGGCCGGAGGAACCATGGGTAATTTCAGAGTAGCCAGGACAGAAAGGAAGTGGGACATGGGTTGGCCTGGATGGCTGAGCAGGATTCTGACAGGTGAGGAAGATGAGGTAGGGAGAGAGCCAGTCTGAGGGACTGAGGTGAGGACAGGCACAGGTATAGGAAACATGGTGTTTCCAAGGAATGGAAGTAGAGCCGGTGACCTGCAGGAGAAACAGTGCCTGTAATAAAAGGACCTCTGTGTGTGGTTGGGGGATCTGGGCTCAGACCTCTTCTCAGCTGGGGCCACTGCTAGCTTCAGAGCAGGTTAGCAAAGTTTGTGGGACCGAGGAGGCTGTGTCCTCCTCATGAGCCAGTGATGTCTTCCGCTATGACAATGCTACAACTTAAGTGGGATATGATATGCTCAGGGTGGACACGAGCTCAGAAGGGGCCTCCGGGAGCCACCGTGACGATGACAGTGGAGGGATACAGCACACTGAGATCGAGGTCGGGATCTAGGCTGAGGTTACCGTTTGAGCCAAAGTGCTGGGCTCTGGGATCTGATCTGTGACAGAGTCGGTCACAGAGTGATTCTGCGTGGGGGCTAGAGGTCTGAAGTCACGTTCTCTGCCCTCCTCTCCCCGCGTCCCTCCCCACCTGCAGGCGTATCCACATCACCAAGGCCACACTCAACTACCTGAATGGGGACTACGAGGTGGAGCCGGGCTGTGGGGGCGAGCGCAACGCCTACCTCAAGGAGCACAGTATCGAGACCTTCCTCATCCTGCGCTGTACCCAGAAGCGGGTCGGCCGGGGAGGGGGCTGAGGGCTGGGGGGCCCGGGGTGGGGCGGAGAGAACCCGGGTGGGGTGGGGGCTGTGGGGACTTGTTCTTCTAGGGAGGATTGTTTCACAGCATCCCCTTCCTTCTCTTCTCGCTCTCTCCTTGAGTCCGGGCATGAACTCCTCACGCACTGTGGTTCCTGTGTCGGGGAAGCTCATGAGCATTACAGAGGGCTTGCAAAGGCCAGCAGCAAAGCAACGGTGTTTTAATTTTGCCTCCCGTTGCAGAAATGCAACAGGCCTCAAATCAGTTAGCCAAAGCACAGCTGCAGGCCAGGCATGGAAATGAAACAGCAGGGACTCTGTCCACCATCTACTCTCTGTCCAACCATTGGTTTCGTGTCCATCCTGCTCCTTGTCTGTTGCCTGGACCAGGTGGATATTGGGCCATTTTCTGCCTCTATGTGTCCTGACTGTCTCTGCCGTCTGTCCCGACACATCTTCGTTTCTCTGGAGGATCTCCATCCTTTCCAGGGTTTCACCTTCTAGTCCCTTTCGCCTCCCTCCCTTTGTCCCAGCCCACACTTGCCCAAATATAAAACTGAATTATTAGCAGACTTCGGCGTTCTATTTTTAATAGTGTCATGTTCCATGTTCTTAATTTTTAAAAAGCGAACAAAGAGAACATTTTCTATTTCTCCCTAGATTAAAAAACCTTTTACCAATGAATCTTTCCATTGAATTGACCTGTTGGTCAGTGACCTTTGGTAGAGAAAAGTTTCCTTCTTTCTTTTGTAAGAAGTTAAATGAAAGATAAAACTAAGCTGGGAGAAAAGTCCAGAGAAAGTCTTGGGTGACCCCAAAGGTACATTTGGGGGCTCCTTGGGGGCATGTCCACCCTGACAAGGACACCACCGGGGGGGACCTCATTTCCCACAGCAGGACAGGAGCTGCGTCGGGTCCCCCATAGAACACAGAGAAGGATGGGAGGATTTTTGAACATTTGCTCGCTCTTTGATTAGAGTATAAGTGAACTGATTTCCTCCCGGCCCCTCCACACCCTCCCCTCTGTCAGGGTGACAAGGTCTTCAGCCCCAGCTTCCTGCCCCGCTCAGGCTCAGGCCTCACCTGCTACTCTGGGTTCCCTGGGTCATGTTCTTCTGACAGGTGGTCCAGAAAGATGAAATGGAGACAGGGAGTGATACCTCATACCCCACCCCACCCGGAGCCGTGTCAGCTGTGTCCCTGGTCCGACGGACTCCCTTCCAGGCTCAGAGAGGGAGCTGAGGGGAAGGCTGCCTCTGGTCCCCCCAGGGCTTCTCCAACCATCCGCCTGGAGCCCATTCAGATGGGTGGACGAGCAGACAGAGATCGTGGCTGGCATATGGGGAGACAGCTGAGGCCCCACTTGTGTATTTGTACAACGTATGTTGGCCTTTGCCTCTCAGGCTCTAGTGATCCGAACCTCCAGAAGCTGCCTCTCCGGTAGAACATGCCTGTTTGGGATAAGTCGAGTGGAGACTAGAATCCTTGGTTTCCTCTCTCTTCCTCTCTTAGACCCAGGCTCTGCCCACCCCCTGAGAATTCCATGCCAATGACAGTCTCCCCCACACCCCTTTGCTTTCTCACGAGACCAGCCTCCCACCTAGGCCAGCCAGGGCTACCCTGGGGAGTGGGAAGGCATTTAGGAGACTTTCTACACTGAGCTCCGGGATCCCAGACTAGGCTCCGGCTGTGCACCAAAGGAAAGGCCACCTTCCTTAATTCCTACGTGGCCAGGCACCCAGGAGGGATGAGAAACGCCCCACTCGGGTTCACCTGGTAGGCTCTGCCCACAGGCTGATGTTGTCTGTTTTACTTTCGCAGAAAGAAGAAAAGGCCATGATTGCCAAGATGAATCGCCAGAGAACCAACTCCATCGGGCACAACCCACCCCACTGGGGGGCCGAGCGTCCCTTCTACAACCACCTGGGGGGCAACCAGGTGTCCAAGGAGATGAAGCGGATGGTAAGTACAGGTGGGGCAGCGTGTGGGCTGAAGCTGCTCCGGCGCTGGGGCCTTCCATGGGTGTGAGGACTGGGCCAAGCCCCTCAGGTTGCCTGACAGAACCTTGGAGAGTCACAGAAGCAACACTGGGCTAGGACCCAGAGCGCCTGCCTACTCGCCCTGGGTTCTCTCTCTGAGTCCCAAAGGCTGGAAGCAGACCCCGAGTCCAGGCAGAGCCTTCAGTCCTCCCATGACAACATCTGGTGGGGCAGCAACTCCTCAGACGTCCTTCCAGCACCTTCCGCCTTTCCCAGGCAGCTGAAACACATCCTCGGGCTCAGAAACCATCTCAGTACTTTCTGGCAAGCACCAGGCGATGGTCCCCTTAGCCCTCTGTGCTGAGAAGTGCCCATGCTAACCGCAGGTGTCTGGGGTGGGGCAGGCAGATTGGATGGGCAGAGGCCATGGTAAGGATGCTACGTCCCTTTCAAGTGACCCTGCCTGCCTGGAGGGACAGACAGCCCTGGCCCTCCCTGAGTACACCAGGGGCCGCCTAATTTGGGATGTACTGTCTGGGTTCTGCCGGGGATGACAGAAATAATTCAGACAGTGGGACGAAGAAGAAGAGGGATGACAGATCAGGTAAGGGTACAGCAGCAGTGTTTTCTTTCTTTTCCTCTGAGAGCTTGGCTTCCACATCCACGCGTGCTCCTAAGCTCTAGGGCAGCCTGTTTCCCAGGCAGGAGGCGCCCACACTGGTGAGAGGGAAGAGTGAGGCCGGAGGGTGCAGGGAGCTGTGTGTGTGTCTGGGGGGCACTTTGCTCCCTCGGAGCTAGAGTACTGGAACAAGATGGGGCATGCTGGCACTGAGATCACAAATTTGGGATCTGTGGGTTTGACCACATTTTAGCTATAGCAATAGGGACTATAGGTAAATTCTATGAAAATCCCACAGAGGCAGCAGACTGAGCCAGGGACAGGCTGGGAACCCGGCCACTCTGCTCCTTGCTAGGTGGCAACTAACAGATGACAAGGGTTTAAGGAAAACCTATAGGATCAAAAAATGAATTGAGTCAAGACCTTCGTTTCAATTTTTGATGGTAAAGAAGCAACTCATAGGACACCAAGTTTATGAGGGGGCAGAGTGGAGGAAGGGTGCCTGCCTTCCTCCAGGGCTTTGAATTTGGACTTCTACAGATCTCCAGCCACCACTTCCCCTCCTGGGGGGGGGCCCTCCCCAAAGCAAAGAGCAATTGGTGGTTCCTCTCTGTTCTCACCCCAGCCCTTTCATAATCTCCTGTGGACCGTGTATCCGTGTGACCAGGACCAGAGAGGGGGTGGGCAGAGGTAGGGGGCAGAAATCAGAGAGAGCCTGGGGCAGAGAGGGAGGCTGTTGTTCAGGGGGCAGGGAAGGGGGAACAGGAAGATAGGAGGGAGAGGACAGAGGAGAGAAGGAGACTGTGGGAGCGGGGAGTGGAAGAGCCACAAGCAGGCAGGAAAGGCACCCGGTGGGCTTTCTCTGTTTAGAATCGTGGGGAAGCTTTTTTCCTGGTGATATTTGGTGTAAGTGCAGTCTTTAGTTCTTTCAGAGTCTCAAAGGAGGCAGCTGGGAGTGTGAGCACTGGTTTAGCAGACACATTCATCATTGTTAGGACCAGGAGCCTTGGAAGAGAAGGGGTGTCGTGGGGAAGACGGGCTACAGGATTTCTCCGTGGTGTTGGCTGCCTCGCCAGCAGGGAGGGACAGGAAAGTGTGTGGACAAAGAGTGCTGGGAACACCTCTGCCGCAGCCTTTGGGAGAAGAGACTCCCCGGCCCTCATCCTGGCTGGGCAGAGTCACCAGAGGCCAGCGTCGAAGGACACACGCCACGTCCCCTCCATGCAGTCAGAATGTCCAGGCTGAGGATGGCGTGGTTCCAGAAGCTGCCTGGCACACCGTCAGCATTTGGTGGTACGCTTGCCTGAGATCTTTGAGAAGGATACACAGAGGAAGAGCTTCTCCCCTGACTTCGGCCAGTGACCGGGGTGGGGGTTAGATAAAGCATGACTGGGAGTGCTAAGAAAGGTACCAACTCGTAGGCATCAGTTAACGTCTTTAAATTTTGTTCCAACTTGGACTCAGCTTTTAAAGTGTAGTGGCGAGCTGCTCTGGTTTGTGCTTAGGCCTGTCTCCCTAAGGGTACTGAGGAATAAGAAGGTGGACAGCAAGGGCCCAGAGGGGCCTCTGCTCATCTAGCCAGGGAGGCCCTCCGTTCTCTGGGGGGCAGTGGGCAGAGCCGGAGTGCTCAGGGAAGATACAGCTCGCCTGCCCGGCGGCCAAACCAGAGCCTGCACTTCCCCGTGGGTGAGCGGAGGGGCCACAGCCCTTGCTCCTGCTTTTAGGCCCAAAGGGACAGGAATTGGGAATGAAACAGAATCAGAGCTGCTCCCCGGAAGTGGTGTGTTACAAACTACAGGAACCTATCTGGGGGTCCTCCTAGCCGGGTGGAGGACTGCTGTCCCGGAACTAGTAAGCAGGCTGGGGAACTTGAACCCTGTCTACTGGACTGGGTTACTTTGTTTTTCTTAAGATTTTATTTATGTATTAGAGAAATTATGAGCAGGGGGAGGGGTGGAGGGAGAGGGAGATGCAGACTCCCTGCTGAATGTGGGCCTGACAGGGAGCTCGATTCCAGGACCCTGGGTGAATGACCTGAGCCGAAAGCAGACGCTTAACTGACTGAGCCACCCAGACATTCCTGGACTGTGTTCTTAATGACCGTCTGCCGTGGTCAGTCTGCCAACACACCAGCCCAGTGCTCAGCTCTCCACACTAACAAGGCACACGGAGCAGACCTGCTCCCCACCCCCAGCCCCAGCAGATGACCAAAAGAGCATAGGAGAAAGTCAGAAACAGGTGTGTTAAAAAGTCTCAGGTCTACTTCTGAGCAGCAGAAGCCAGCTCTGGCTTAATAGTAGCTCCATTGTCCTTGGTCCCAGAGTAAAGTCATGGCCGACCCCTGTGATGGAATTCAGGGCCAGCCCCCCCACCGTATTCTGTGGAGAGCTGGCTGTCTGGCTTCCCTTAAGCTCATGCCTGATGGATCCTGGGAGCACCCAGCACAGGCCTGCCCCCCGGTGGAGCACTCACGTGAGTCCCCCCCCACAACTCCTCCTGCCGAGGCTGGGGTGCTGTCATGGGCCAGGTCTTGTGGCCTGGGCCTGATGATGGTAGGAGGGCAAGAAGAAGGCCTGGCTGGTCCAGGGAGGACCACTGCCAGGCAGCCTGGGAGGAGCTCAGAGTCCGAGGTCAGGCACTTGGATTTGCCATTAGAGGCTGCCAAGGCCCTCGGAAGCCCTCCCCTCGGGGACAGAATGGAGACACCGGGGCAGTGTGGGCCCCAATCTCTTTTAGCATCTGGCAGCTCTGGTTCATGGAGAGCAACATAAATCCTGATTTTTGCATTTTCAAAACATGTCTGCGGTGTTTTAGGATTTGGGTTCACCTGGCACTTGCTGACCCCCGTGTTTGCCCAGCAATAAGCTCCATACTGGGCCGCTAGAAACCACAGGTAGCCTTCTGTCCTTGTCCTGGCAACCTGAGCCTTATCTGAAACGGCCCTGGGGCTGTTTGCCGATGCCTCCACCTCCTAGATTCTATGCCCTTCCCATTTAAGGGAACCCACCTTCCATTCTGCCACACCTGGTCACACCCTGAGACACATTTTCATGGACGGCGTAGATTAACTGTAAATAGGGCTTTGAGGTTGGCAACCAGTAAGGGACTGTCACACTCAACCCTGCCCAGGGTATGTGAGCAATAGTCACTCCCGTGGCAGGCAGGTTTCTCACCCCCCCCCCCCCGGGTGCCCACCCAGTTCTGGCCTTGGAAGAACACACTGGTTCTCAGATACCGTGAAGCCTGCTGCAGGTCACTGGCGTTTAACTCTCTTAAGCTCACAGAGGGGGGAACTTTGTGTGCTCAGTGGGGGTAAGGGGTGTGCACACATGTGGGAACTGATCACACAGTGATTTCTCTTGTTCCAAGCTTATTTCAAGGCAGAATTGAGAGGGACCTACCCTGCCTGGGTCCAGGAAGAAGGGGAGATTGGGGAATTGGGTGTGGGGATAGGATTTGCTTAGACACCTGGGTTTTGCTAGTGGATGACATGAAATTGCAGTGCCGGCCTCCTGCAGTGTCTAGCACAGCTCCCGTCCCATAGGAAGACCCTGGCTGTATTCACTGAAGGAAGGAAGAAAAATCTCCTGAGTGACAGGCCTCCCTCAGGGCAGGCTCCTTGGTGAGCTAGACTGCCTTCCCACAGTCCCTTCTGGAAGCGTCCTCTCTGTTCTCATACACCTTTCCTTCCCTCTCTATTCCTCTCTTTTAGGGCTTCGAAGACCCCAAGGACAAGTGAGTAATATGCCTTTCTTTATTCCTGCTCTCTTGGCCTGAGGGATAGCCCCAAGTTTGCCTTATAGTTCATTTGCCCCGTGCTGTGTGGGCAGTGCGCCCTCACGGTCTTGGCTGAGAGTGACTGGAGCCCCTGCTGCTGACAGAGGGGCTGCCGGGCAGACAGGCTGGGCACGAGGGCCGCCCATGTGTCCTCACCCCACAGACGTGTGCACATACAACTACAGACATGCATACTCTGTTCATGGCTGTGCACGCACACACACACACACACACACACACACACACACACAGGAACCGCAGCTCTCAGGAAAATGCAGACCCAGCACATTGGTCACTGGCCCTGGTCACATCCTAATGCCCTGAGGGAATGTCTTCTATCTCTTCTACTTCCCCGCTCTGGGGCGCTAACTACCCCACTGACAACTGGGTGTCACCTTGAGGAATAAGGCTTTTTGTGCAGCAGCCTGATCATGAAACCCGCTTCCCAGAGGGTGTCCGGGATGATGGTGCAGCTGGGCAGTGAAGAGCAGAGACTGTCACCTGTGGGGAAAAGCAGTTAGACCTTCTATGATAAGTCATATTATTATTACACTACAATAATGTATCAGTAGTTCAGAAAAGCCTATTGTCAGCGAGGCCCTTCAGCCAGAGGGTCAGACATGGGCAGTTTTCTGTGCATGTGTGCAGTTAAGAGGGGGGACTTGGCCTTCAGGCCATCCTGGTCTCAGTCCCAGAGTCCCCGCCCCTTATTAGGACTTTTCTGATGGGCCTGGGTCCAGGGCGCCAGGTGGGCCCTCTAGCGGCGCCCCCTGGTGGTCAGCCTGTCCTGCATCTGCTCCTCTTGCTCCCCAGGAATGCCCAAGAAAGTGCAAACCCTGAGGATGAAGTGGACGAGTTTCTGGGCCGCGCCATTGACGCCAGGAGCATCGACAGGCTGCGGTCTGAGCATGTCCGCAAGTTCCTCTTGACCTTCAGGGAGCCTGACTTAGAGAAGAAGGTAGGGCACCCTGGGTGGGAAGGAGGCCCTGGGCAGGACCAGGACTAGGGGGAGGAGGACAGGGCGACAGTTCCCTGTTGTCCCCACCACCATAGAAAGTGCCCTTTCTTGTCAGTGTCGCCTGTTCCAATGCCACAGTGCTCAGGAGATGGAGATTTCGGGGAGACATTTCGTGGTCAGCAGGGCTAAGTCGTAACTTCCTCATGCCTCCGTTTTCTGACCTTCTTCAGAGGGCATAGTGAGGGTTAAACAAGCCTATATGTGTAAAACACACAAAATCGTATCTGCCACGGATGTTCAGTGATGTTTGTTGGTATTTATTTTATTTTTATTGCTATTACCATTATGAACATCATCACCAGAGGACCTCCCTTCTGCCTTTGGCACACTGACAAAAAGTCGGAAGGAACAGTCAAGATCTCTCTGTCCCATCTCCTTAAGTTGTGACTGAGGTGTTGGGCGACTTGCTGTAGGCAACCAGTGAAGTCGTGACAGAGCCAGACCCAACCTTGGCCCTGTGAGGCCGACCTGTGAGCACATGCTGCTGGCCGTGGGGAACGGGACCCGAGCCGCGAGCACCATCTCTGGTGCCGTTGTGCCAGCACAGCCTCAGTGGGTGCAGCTGGCTGCTGTCGCAGGAGGAATTGGCCCCTGGGAGATGAGCTCTGTGATTTGCAGCAGGCCTCCTGTTGGCTTCTCTGCGAAGTGGCAGCTACACAGGTCCTGTTCCTGGGGCTCTTGCGAGGGTGTGCCGAGGACACCACAGACGGGCGCGTGTCCTAGCCGGTAGCTGGTGCTCCGTGATTGGAGCCAGGATCATTATGAAGGACTCTCACGGTGACCCGACCCGCAGAAAGTGTCCGGTTTGACACAGTCCAGCTGCTGTCCCCACAGGCATTGCGTTAAACCTTGCTTCGGACGAGTTTCTTCAGCACAAGGGCTAGGGCAGTTTTCTCCCAGGTGTTGGGAGTGGGCTGCCCGCATGTCTGGGCTGGGCGGGGCTGGACCAGACCGGGCCCCCCTCACCCTGCGCCCTCCTCTCAGTACTCCAAGCAGGTGGATGACCGATTCGGTGCCTACGTGGCCTGTGCCTCGCTTGTCTTCCTCTTCATCTGCTTTGTCCAAATCACCATCGTGCCCCAGTGAGTACTGTCCCTGGCTGCAGGGCTCTGAGGGTGGAAACAAGGGTCATGGAGGAGAGCAGGGAGGGGGTCAGGGGGTGGGCTTGTTCAGACAAGGAGAGCCTTCTGCTTGTGTCTTTGGAGGGACTGGGAAGCCGGGAGTCTGACTCCCCCGTGACAGGGTGGGAAGCCCTCCGGGCCTGCCTTGCTGCATGAGAGACTCCTTTTTGACACTTTATCCTTTATCATCTCACCCCGTTGTCACCCACACCATGGTCGCCCTTAAATCACCCAAAGTATTCGCCAGGTTTGCTTCTGTGTGACCTTTGGTTTTTGCAAAAACGTTAACACATCTTCAAAAGATAAAGGTTTTCTGCTCCTCTGGGTATTTCAAAGAATGGATTTCTGGTTCTGATGGCTTTTCTCACAGATAAGCCAGAACACTTCCAAGGACTGGCTGTGTCCCTGAGGGAGGCCTGTGGCCCCTGAGGGAACCACCCTGTTGTGGGCAGTGGGCTCTCGGAAATGCAGTCTTAGGTAAATCGTCACAGAGTCACATGGAGACAAGGAAGAGAATTGCTTGTGTTATCTCTGCGTGTGTGTGTGTACACTGGTATGTGCATGTATGCACGTAGCTACATGTTTGTGACATTTTATTATGCAACATTGCAAACATACAGAAAAGCAAGGTAATTAATATCCTCAGCACCTACCCCCTGGATATAATTATTGATGATGTTTTACCATTGTTTCATCTGGTTTTTTTCTGATTATTTAAATTTTAGATGAAAGGACATTTTCCCCCTAAAAGCCCTTACCATACATCTATTTTCAGGGCATTTTCCTTCTTCACCACAATGCCCCACACACCAAACAAAATTAGCCCCAGTTCTGCAATCATGTAACACCAAGTTCATGTTCACATATCCAAAGTCGTCTCCAAACAGCTCCTGCCCTGAGTTCCTCATAGCTGGGATCCACTCAAGATCCACTGGTTGTGTTTGGTTATGTCTCCTAAGTCCAGCCGAATCTAGGAGAGTCCCCTCACCCCAGCACCTTCTACTTTTCACTTTGAAATAATTGTAGACTTACAGAAGCGCTATAGAGACAGAGTCTCCAGACATCCTTCATCTAGTTTTCCCTAACACGGACACTTCCGTGACAGCAGCCCAGGGTCAATGGCAAGAGATGAACCCGGAATGATGCTATTATCTGACTGACTGTAATCTAATTCCGTTGCTGTTGCCCCTAGTGGCCTTTTTGTGTCCCAGCAGCTGGGTAGGATCCCACACTGTGTTTAGCTCTTCGTTCTCTGCAGTCGCATCTAATCTGTGACGCTTCCTCAGCCTTTGCTTATTTTTTGTGGCCTTGGAGCTTCTAATGGGAGATGGTTGATTAATTTGTAGACTGTCTCCATGTGGGTTTGTCTGATGTGTTTTCACAATTCGGTTGAGGTTATGCAGTTTGGGTGAGGATCCCACAGAAGCGCTATGTCCTCCTTAGTGCATGTTATCAGGAGGTACACGAGGCCTCCATACGTCTTTTATTTGTAATGAGACACTGTTGCAGGGATAGCCCTTACATGTGTGTCTGCTGGGACTCTGTCCGGACCCCACAGACACCAGCACCCAGCTCCACTCTGGTGGGTGCTGCTCATGCCCATTGCCGCCCACGCTGAGCTGCTGCAGAGCTGGTGTGACTGTGGGTCCTTATTGACACAGGACCCCATTTTTTTCTATATGGAAATGGAGCTACAGGTATAAAGAAGCGACCCAGTCTTTCTGTCCCATTGCTGCTCCCGATAGTCCAGTTAGCCCAGGTCCCTGTAACCCTGCCTCTGTGCCACTCGCTCTTTTGTTCCTGCAGTGTGGCTCATGGGCTGGGGTTCCCTTGGTCCCTGCTCTGCCTGCCATGGCTTCCTTCCCTGCCGGCTACAGCTCCGAGCTGCCAAGGCGTTGATGGAAGTTTTGCTCCAGCAGTCCTCTCTCTACAGAAGCATTAAAAGCTACTTTAAAGATCTTTCTTTCCCTCTGAAGAGCGTTCTCTACCCTCATTCTATTTGTTTAAGGCATCTAAGTGCTGGCTTCTGGGGGAGCCTGGAACAAAGATGCCCTTTGAATGCCTCTCTAGAGGTATTCGCCTGCCTTGTCAAGCCCTCCGTTTGCCTTTAACCTGCTAATAGTGCCTGGCACCTCCGGGCCACTCTTGCTCCCTGCAAGGGAAAAGGGATTTCTGTGGCCTCCTGATATGACGGGGTGTACCTTAGCCAGCCCCTGCCCCAGGAGGGCCGGATGGAAAGGCACTGGCAGCTCTCCTGTCTGAGGATTCTGGCCCACGGTGAACAATAAGGTCACCTGTGATCTGCCTCTGCAGGGATGGGGTAGGAGGGTTCCTTGCATTTCCATGTTGAACTGGCAAGCTGAGTAGGACTTGTCATGGGGCCTGGCAGGATACAGGGTTTAGGCACTCTGTCCCCCAAAAGGAAACATCACCACTGTTTCTCAGAGTGTCTGCTTAGGCTGCTGACAAATGTGTGTTAAAAAGTGACGGTCGTCTATCCCGTTTTCAGCCTTCATGGTTACTTACCTAGCCCTCAGTAACTGCCTGGGGGGAATAACCAGGTGACTTTTAAAATGGGTCCTTCCCAGCCAAATGAGGTGAGTCTCTGGATGGCTAAGATTTAGGCAAAATATCGAGCAGGTGACACTCGCTTCTCCATTCAGCCCCCTTCGGGCTTCTGTGCCGTGCAGGGAGATGACAAGAACAGAAGCCAGGTGATCGTGGAGGGGGTCCTGAGTCAGCGCACAGGGCTGTGTAAGCCCCTTTCTCAGTGAGTCAGGGGCCGGAAGAGACTGGGCAGTGGGTTCAGGGAGATGGAGCCATCTCTCCCACCTTCCAGAGGCTTTCAGAGCCCCCAGAATTCCCCACCTCCTCTCTTCCTCCAGCTCCGTGTTCATGTTGAGTTTCTACCTGACCTGTTTCCTGCTGCTGACGTTGGTGGTATTTGTGTCCGTGATCTACTCCTGCGTGAAGGTGAGTCTGGCTGGCACCTGAGCCCTCTGTCGCCTTCTTCCCTCCCTTCCCGGCCCGCTGATAGGAGCTCCTCCCAGGAGCCCAGGAGACGCATTTGGCGTCGGGGTGCATGATGCTGGGGCACCCCTCTGGCTTGGCATCGGCAGTGACCTAGACCACAGGGAGTGCGTATTCGTGGAGACCATGGTGGTAGTTATTCTCATTTGCCTTTGTCAACCTTGGCGACAAGAAGGTCATGCCACTGGCCCTCCTGTCCGTCTGCTTGGTCTCAGGACAAAGGTGTCTAGCACAAAGCAGTGGTCAGTAAATATTTGCTGGAAGAGTGAGTATGGAAGAGACCTCTCGCAACACCCTCTTCAGTGCCCCCCATGTGCCTGGAATTGGCCTTGGAGGGGACCATAGGGATGATGGCTTTTGAGCCAGTCATCACAGAGAGTGGCCCAGAGTGGTTCAGTGTTTCCGACAGAGCCACACAGTCAAGAACGTGGGCATGAGACCCTGTTCTCTGTTTTTCTCCCATATTTCCTCTTTCTCTTAGGCATGCTGTGCCCCCCTCACCCCCGTCCCAAGGCTGTATCCTTCCTTCGGACCTGGCCACAAGCTATTCTGGTCTGTGGTGGAAGCCATTCATGTTCCCAGTTGCCCTGTCCACCAAGCCTTTCCCTCATTTCCTTCCCTAGTGATTGAAGACTTCCCTCACAGGGGCGCCTGGGTGGCTCAGTGGGTTAAGCCGCTGCCTTCAGCTCAGGTCATGATCTCGGGGTCCTGGGATCGAGCCCCGCATCGGGCTCTCTGCTCAGCGGTGAGCCTGCTTCCCCCTCTCTCTGCCTGCCTCTCTGCCTACTTGTGATTTCTCTCTTTGTGTGTGTCAAATAAAGAAATAAAATCTTAAAAAAAAAAAGACTTCCCTCACAGGCCAGCCTAGTCCCAGAAAGCGCTCTGTCCCTAGGCAGGTACAAGCCCTTCCAGCTTCTGTGGAAATCATTTCTCTGCTCCTCTTTGATGCTCACTTGGAGCCAAGCCCCAGGAAAAGTGGGGGGCCGTCTCCGCCATCGTTCTCTACCTACACCGCCGTGGCCACCGAGTTCTTCTTCTGGAGGGATTAGACTTTGATGGCCTCCAAATTCCCCTTTCTCTCTCCACCCTCCAGGCAGGGTATTTCATTATAATTATAATTGTTTAATTATCTAATGGTCAAGGTCTTGGTGGACCAATGATCAGAACTGGAAGGCCCCCCGGGAATCATCTGGAGCAGTGTAGGATTTAATCCTGATTTCCAGCCTTTCACCCGCTCCTTCCTCAAGGCTCTCTGTTCAGTCACACCTTGCCTTTTGGTCTTGCTGTTCTCATGCCTCCCTCCCCCACACCCCCACCCCCCACCCGCTTTGTCCCAAGAGCCAGTTCCACTTTCTCCATCTCGTGGCTGTAGAAGCATGTGGTACATTCGCAACTGCCAAAAGGTAGAAACGACGCAACTATCCATGGACAGGTGAATAAACAAAAATGGCATTTCTGTGAGGGAATGTTATCTACCCACGGAAGGTTGTGAAGCTCTGACACACCCTACAACATGGACACACCTTGAAAACATGCTGAGTGGAAGAGGCCAGACCTGAAAGGACATAGACTATAGGATTCCACTTATGGAATCTCTGGAATAGGCAAACTCACAGAGACAGGAAATAGACTAGATGGTCCTGGGGTTGAAGGAGCAGGGATGGGGAGCTACGGCTTCATGCATGCAGACTTTCTGTAGGGAGTGATGGAAGGGTCTGGAACTAGAGCATTCCCGGAATGGAACTGTGACAGTTGCTCGACTGTGTGCAGAGAGTTAATGCCACTAAATCGTATGCTTAAAAATGGTGAAAATGCTAACCTGATGAAATATATGTTTTACCACAGTAAGTCACCACAACCAGACAAAAACAAAAACAGTACACCACAGCTAAAAAGGGCCTTTTAAACATTCTGTTTTGAATGTCCAGAAGAATCTATTTTCTTTTTAAGTTATAATCTGAGGCAAAGTCCTTGTCTGTTTGAGGTACCTAATTAGCTTATTCCAGTCAGAATCAAAGCTGTATGTGGTCTCTGATTTTAAAACTAGAACCTAGATTTCCCTCTTTCCTGTTAGCTGCTTTGGTAAGCCTGAGCTACCCTGATTTCACTTGGTTTGGGTTTCCTGACCCACACGTATATCCGGGCGTAGGGGAGGAGACGGGGAGGAAGGCTCATCTCCCACTTGCCCTGGCCATTTTGAGTTCATACTTTGGTCCGGTGAATTCTTTTTGCTACTCTTCACGATTATTTATGAAAATCATTCCTGCCTCCTGTGTCTCATTGAATCTATTTTGTAATCGGTGTCACATTCAATAAGTTTATTCTCAGTTCCTTTGTCCAGCCCACTGATTTTTCTGACAGCTCTGAGGAGGCCAGGGTCCCCTCAGGGGAGGCTGAGGAAGGGAGTGCCTTCCTCCCGGCCCCACTTCATCCCTCGCCCCTCCACACAGCCCCTCCTCAACCCGGGGAGGCTGCTGCTTCCATCCTACAGTATAGATCCTCTAAACAATTTATTTAGGAAAGAAGTGCTCCCTGACTTATCAAGTCTTGCCCCCACTGATTTGGGCCAAGAGTCAAGTAGACTTGAACACCCGCCTTCAGGTCCTGCTGGGTCCTTTCCCCTCCACCCTCGCCCCGCCCCATCTCTGATGCATCATCTCAGCATTTCTCCACTTTCTGGGAAGTAGACCCCAATCTGAGAAGTTGTTTGCAGTATGAATTCCTCTCCCATTTCGTTATCCTTTCCTCCTCCGTGCTGTGGACGAACTGTTGACACACTAAGATGTGAAGGGTAATTCTCCTTTGGCCTCTGTGTCCCCATGGTGTGTGGCCCGTGGTGGAGCCCCGACTGAGAGTTGATTTTATCCCACATTCTCAGGTATGGCCCCGACACTGACTAGACTGGAATTTTCCATGTCCTTCTGTTTTCCCTTTGAAAACATTTGCCCTTTGCTAGACCCCAGACATCTCTCATCTTCATTCCACGGTTTTTCAGGAGTCACGGGTGGTGGCTTCATGATGAGATACGACAGTTCCTAAATTACCCGCGGCCTGGGCTCAGCAGATCTATACCGGGCGGCTCTGTCAGCCACGGTGGCTTTCTCTGTTCCCTTTGTTCTCCCATGTCCCTAGCACAGCAGGGGCTTACTTGCTCAAATGTCCCTAGTTTACCCTTTTTGATGAGAGAACTGTGAAGAAAGTGTGGGCTGAGTTAGTTGAAACCAGCCCACTTTGTTGTCTTAGCGGTGTGTCGGGGAGCACTGCCTGGGACCTTCCTGGGTGAAGGTGTCTGACGTTCACCACCCAGGGCTCTGATGGCCTTTTCGTCCTGGGCTTGTTTGATCTCCTGACAAGCAAGGCCCAGATCACACTCACACCTAGATGTGGGGCTAACCTGGGGCCTTGGTGTCCTGGTCTTGTTGCCCCATTAGCTGCCCTGCTGTCTCCGGGCTGCTTTGCCCTAAGTTTCCTCTCTCAAGCACTTCTTTTCTTCTGGGGTCAGTCTGGACATCCGACATGTCACTCCTCCCTTCCCTCGGCATCCATGCTGACCTGGGCACCAGAGCTGCTCATCCTACAAAAAGCCATGCTAAATCCCTCCTTGTCATCACACGGGGTCCGCAGGCTGGGAATCTCAAATTGGAAATGGCTGGAGTAGTGAAGCATCCCAGACACCCACCTGAGGTTGGAATCCCTTTATGACAAGCATGCGAGGATGGGTTAGCCTCTGCTTGGTTACCTCCAGGGATGGTGAGCTCACTCATGTCTCCTGAGTATAGCCTTTTCCCTCTTTGGGCACCACTAACTTGTTCCATTAACCTCCCTGTGGCTTCTGCCTTATCATCCAGTGAGGCAGCCCAGGCCTATGTTGGTTTTTGTTTTTGTTTTCATTTTGTTTTTAAGATTTTATTTATTTATTTTGAGAGAGAGCATGAGCAGAGAGAGAGGGAGAAGCAGACTGTCTGCTGAGCAGGGAGTCCCATGCGGGACTTGATCCCAGGACCCTGGGATTATGACCTGAGCCAAAAGGCACATGCTTAACTGACTGAGCCACCCGGGCACCCCTAGACCTACTTCTGAGAGTGCCAGCATTTTTGCCACCACCGCTCAGATAGGTAGAAAGGGGTGGCTCCCTCCTTTCCCCACATTCTGGCCTGGACTCCCTGTCTTCACTGTGGCTCTTTAGCACTTCCTTAATAGAAAGGCCAGACTCCTCTCCTGCATTTGGGGGCTGGGAGTAGATAGGCACAGAAGGAAGACTCAGTGCCATAGTTCTTGCAGTGTGTGTGTGTGTGTGTGTGTGTGTGTGTGTGTGTATACACATGGGTACATACATGTGTGTATTTAAATCTCCTTCTCCTCCAGGCTGCTGGCTCTCTTTTAGCTTGCCCCCCATGGACTTCTGGGGCCCAGCTGTCTGAGCTCCTGGGAACTGTGAGCAGAGCTGCATCTAGGCTCTGTGGGCTCTGTGCAGTCTCCAGAAACCTCTTCTCCCTCCCTGCAGCCTGACTGTCCTCACCAGGTCCCTCGCTGTGCCGGCTCTCCTTTCGACCCCTGCAGCCTGACCGCTGTCCCCGGTTTCTGAAATAGGGTCTGACTACTCAGCAGTACTATTACCTCTTAGGTATCTTCTATCCTGGGAGGACTGGAGAATGCCCCCCCTCGCCTCCCACCAGCATGCTCAGGGTCCCACTCTGTTAAGGGGAGGTTGTCATTATGAGACTTGTGTTCCTTTGGGGATAGAGAACTCTTCACTTCAGGAGGCATGTCTCAGGTTCCTCCCACAGCTTCTGAGTCCGGCAGTATAGGGTCTGGATCCCAGCTCTGCCCCTTTGAGCTGTGTTTCCTAAGCCTCTAAGGTGGCTTTTATTACATCTGTCCTGCAGATGAGGACGAGGAGGCTCTGAGGTGAGGCAGTCTTCCCGAAGCCTTGAGGCTAGGAAGTGGTAGAGCTGGGGTTTAAACCCCAGTGGTTCGTGACTCCCGAGCCCATAGTCCTTCTTAAAGACACTTGTTAATGTGTCCGTTTAATCCCTGGGAGAGCAGTGGTATGGAGCTTGGTCAGCTTCTGCCTGCCTTGGTTGGCCTCTGAAGTTTCCATAGCTTTTAAATAAAATTTTGTGAAGTAGAAGCTACTGCTTTTTAAAATTGGTTTCTTGTCAGAAAGACAGTTTTCTTAAGATTTTTTCCATCAGATTTTTTAAAAAAGATTTCATTTATTAGAGAGACAGCACAAGGGGGGCCGGGGCCAGAGAGTGAGGGACAAGCACACTCCCTGCTGAGCGCAGAGGACGACACACCTGAGACCCTGAGATCACGACCTGAGCCAAAGGCAGGTGCTTAACTGACTGAGCCACCCAGGCACCCCCTCTCCCATCAGATTTCATCATTTTTTCCACTATACTACCCTGACCCCACATCACAGACAGGGAACCAGGGCCCCAGGCTTGCCATTGATTTGCCTGGAGGCTTTATGAAAGGCCAGGATCAAAACTGCCCTTCACCCCAGGCATGATTTATTAATTATGTCCCCACTCCTGTTTTTTATGTTGAATTGATTTGAACTAATCAGACAAGGAAAGTACTAGTTTGGAATTTTTAAAAAATCAATCCTTTTTCTGAGCTGTAATTGCGAGTGAGCAGGCATTGAACAATTGGTTTGCACGGGCACAATTATCCTGCTGTAAAGAAATGGTCTCCAGGGTCTTTGCGCAGCCGTGGTGCGTCCCTGTGAGAAGACGTGCCCTGGGTGAAGACTTTCACCATCCACACTGGGATTAGTAAAGACAGGATTTAGGGGAAACATACGGATGAATTCTCTGATCACAGGAGATGAGATACTCTATAAACCATTACCAGAGCAGGATGTCGAATCTTCTGGAGATTTCAAGACACCAATTCCTGGGTTCCTGCCTGAGGTATTAAAGTTAAGAGCAGTTCTTTTTAAAGGCTGACAAGAAGGGTGCCTGGGTTGCTCGGTCAGTTAAGTACCTGCCTTTGGCTCCAGTCATGACCTAGGGTGCTAGGATCGAGCTCCATGTCAGGCTCCCTGCTCAGCAAAGAGCCTGCTTCTCCCTCTGCTTGCCACTCTCCCTGCTTGTGCTGTCTTTCTCTGACAAATAAATAAAATCTTTAAAAATAAATAAATTTTTTAAAAAGGGTGATGAGAATTTGGCTTGTAACAACTCAATGCATGAAGTTAAAAATCGAACTACTGCATGACCCAGCAATTGTACTGCTAGGTATTTATCCAAAAAATATGAACGTAGTGATTCAAAGGGGAACCTGTATCCCAGTGTTTATCACAGCAATGTCCACAAGAACCAAACTATGGAAAGAGCCCAGATGCCCATCGACTAATGAATGGATAAGGAAGATGTGGTATATACATACAATGGAATATTACTTGGCCATCAAAAAGAATGAAATCTTGCCATTTGCAATGGTGTAGGTGAAACTAGAGGTTATTATGCTAAGTGAAATATGTCAGAGAAAAGACAAATACCATATTTCACTGATTTGTGGCATTTAAACAAAAGAGATGAACATAGGGGAAGGGAAGGAAGAACAAGATGAAAATAGAGAGGGAGGCAAAGCATAAGAGATGCCGAACTCTAGGAAACAAATTGAAGGTTGCTGGAGGGGAGGGGGGAGGGGGGGAAGGGATAATTGGGTGATGGGTATTAAGGAGGGCACTTGATGGAAGGACACCAGATGTTACATGAAACTGATGAATCACTAAATTCTACCTCTGAAACTAATAAAAATTAATTTTAATATATATATATAAACACCCCCCAGCCCCCCACCACCCATCAACCGTTCATTAGATGTTAGAACTACATTCTGGATTCAATGTAAAAAATAGCCTGAAGTTCTTCTCCTGACCCCTAGGTGGCTCCTGTGGGCTCCTGGTCCCACCATCCCCAGGAAGCCCATGCGCCTAGCCTGTCCCTCCAGCCACCTTCGGCTAGCATCTACTTGTACCCTTCGATTGATGGGTAGGATGATCAGAACTGAAACAATTTAAGTAACATGGGTTAAGAGGAGTACGATGGAATGGCAACATTTGAAGCAGACACAAACGGGGAACCATCTGTCGTACTTCAGGCTAGTGCCAGGACACTTTCCCCAGCTGTGAAACAACAAAAAAAATTCCTTTACTAGGAAACAAGGACTTTCATTCCTATTGGCAACAGAGCTCTTTTTAAAAAAATGCAAATATTAACTAAATTTTCTGTTGAATTTCGCAGCTTACAAAGCACTTTAAAATGGATCATTTCATTGAGTCTTATAGCCCTCTTGGGAGAGAGATATCTCTCAGGTATCGATAAGAAAACTTGTGCTCAGAGCCCTTGATGCCTTCCCCAGGGTCCGACAGCTAGTCAGAGCTTGTGCA
The DNA here is from genome assembly GCF_964662115.1 of Mustela nivalis. Lineage (NCBI taxonomy): Eukaryota > Metazoa > Chordata > Mammalia > Carnivora > Mustelidae > Mustela > Mustela nivalis. Next base: position 118,297,443 of record NC_139020.1, read on the forward strand.
GGGTTTTTAAGAAGTGCTTTACTGAGCTACAATTCACATACAGAAGATTCACCTTGATAAAGGCAGATGAAGTTGTAATTGTTTTTAGTACATTCATGTAGTGATGCAAGGGAACCCCAGACGTCTTAGCGGTCCCTCTTCCTTCCCTGCTTCGCACAGCCCCTGGCAGCCTCAAACTCTTTCTGTATGCATTTGCCTGAAATCATACAATATGGGGCCTTTTGTTTCTTTCCCTTAGCATAATACTTTCAGGGTTCACCCATGTTGTACCATGTGACAGCATTTCACTCTGTTTTACGGCCAAATGATGTCACATTGTGTGGCTGTGTCCCACTTTGTTCATCCCTGAGGGGATGGACCTTGGAGTGGTTTCCACTTTCAGGCTATGATGAATAGTACTGCTATGAACTTTTGTATCCAAGCTCTTACGGGCCCTTAGGTTTTCAGTTCTCTTGGGTAAATACCTAGGCGTAGAGTTGTTGGGTCATCTGGTAACTGTGCTTATCGTTTTGAGACACTGCCCACCTGTTTTCCAAAGCGGCTGCCCTGTTTTGCATTCCACCCAGCTTCTCTACATCCTCACCAACGCTGGCACCAACACCTGACTCTTGCGTATAGCCTTCTAGGGAGTGTGAAGTGGTATCTCCTCTTTTGGATTGCATTTCCCTGATGATTAATGACAAACATCCTTTGTGTGCTTCTTGGCCATTTATATAGATTTTTTTGAGAATCAGCTATTCAAATCATTGTTCCATTTTTAATTGGGTTATTTGTCTTATTGTCGAGTCATAAGAGCTCTTTGTATACAGTAAACCTTATCTAGGGTTTCACTTTCTGTGGTTTTAGTTCCTGGGGTCAGCTATGGTCTGGAAGCAGTAGACCTGTGGTCAGAAGGCCAGTGGGAACCTAACTCTATGTCACAGTGCTGATGTCATTCCCTCACCACATCCCATCATGCGGCACTTCACCTCACATTACCAGCAGAAGAAGGGTGAATCCGGCAAAATATTTTGAGAGAGAGAGACCACAGTCGCATAACTTTTATCACACTACATTGTTATAATTGTCCTATTTTACTAGTAGTTACTGTTATTAAGCTCTTACTGTGCCTAATTTATAAATTAAGCTTTATCCTAAGTGTGTATGTAGAGGAAAAAGCATAGTATATATATTTCAGGACTGTCTGCAATTTCAGGCATCTAGTGGGGGGGTCTTGGAATAAGATGGATAAGAGGAGACCCTTGTATTCTGGTTACAAGACCCTCATTAGATATATGGTTTGCAACAATTCTCTCCCATTTTCTGGGTTTCACTTTCTTTTTAAAACGCACATAATACAGAATTTTCCATGGTAACCTTTTCCAAATGTACAGTTGAGCAGCGTGAAATGCATTCACATCGCTGTGCAAAGGTCACCACCAGCCATCTCCAGAACTTCAACTTCCCAGACTGAAGCTTTAAACCCATTAAACCGTACCTCCCCATTCTGCCCTCACCCCTGGCAACCACCATGCCACTGCAGTTCTATGACTTAGAGTACTTTCGGTATCTCATACAAGTAGAATCCTACAGCGGGACGCCTGTGTGGTCCCATCAGGGAAGCATCCGACTTTTGGTTTCAGTTCAGGTGGTGATCTCAGGGTCAAGGGATCCAGCCCCGCATTGGGATCTGTGCTCAGTGCAGAATCTGCTTGAGATTTTCTCTCTCCCTCTCCCTCTGCCCCTTCCACTAGTGCTCGCTCAATCTCTCCCTCTCAAATAAACACATAAATCTTTTTGTAAAAAGTGGAATCCTATACTATTTATCCTTTTGTGACTTCTTTCACTCCACCTGCTGTCTTCAAGGTGACGTCCACACTGTAGCAGGGCCCAGCATTCCATTCCTTGAGGCTGAATGATACTCCATTACATGTATATTCCCCATTCGGTTTATCCATTCATCCATAGGTGGACACTTAGGTCTTCCACCTTTTGGCCATTGTGAGTTGTGAACACAAGTCCGCAAATAGGTGTACAAGCTCTGCTTTCTATTCTTCTGGGTATATTTCTGGAAGTGGAATTGCGGGATCATACAGGAACTCAATGTGTCGTTGGTTGAGCAACTGTCATACTGTTTTCCACATCAGCTGCCTCATTTTTTGTGCCCACCAGCAAATGCATAGAGGTTCCAATTTTTCTAGAGCCTCGCCTTTTTTTTTTTTTTCACTTTCTTGTGGTGTTATTTGAAGCACAAAAATGTTTAAATGTTGATGACATCCAACTAATCGATTTTTTCTTTCTTTTTTCTTTTCCTTCCTTTCCCTTCTCTCCTCCCTTCCTCCCTCCATTCGTTCTTTCTTTCTTTGCTGTTGGTGCTCTAAGAAACCATTGCTCAACCCAAAGTCCCAAGGATTGGTTTGCATATTTTCTTCCACAAGTCCTGTGTTTTATTCCTTGCATTTATGTCTCTGATCCATTTCAAGGCAATTTTTATATGTGGTGAGAAGGAGGGGCCCAGCGCTATTCTTCTGCCTGTGGATATCCAGGTGCCTCTGCAACATTTGTTTAAAGGCTATTCTTCCCGCATCATGTTGGCAACCTTGTCAAAATAAACCGATCAGAAATGTCAGGCATTGTTTCTGGATTCACTCTGTTCCTTTGAGTGGAATATTCTGTTCTCTGTGTCATTAAGCAGGATGTTCATTGAAGCTTATGCTCTCCAAATCACACATGGCTTTCCTTCTACCACAGAAGTGGCTTTAACCAGAGTGTCTTCTTTCTTACTACAAAAGGAAGTGTATTTTCAGAATAATGCCACAGACTTGATGATATGTGAATATGGATGGGGGGGGGCGCCCCTGTTGGAATCCAAAGTGGAGCGTGAGCCTGTGAGACCTCTACCATTGCTGCGTGTGTCATTCCCTGTGGTCCTCTCTCTCCTTCTGCTGAATAGGAGGTGGCCTTGTTGGAAGGCTGGAAGGACATTTGGGTGGAAAAGATATACTGCTTCCCAACATGCATACCCAGCTCGAAGCCCAACACTGAGGGGTGAGCAGGGCACTTACTTAATGGCAAGAACTGTAAAGGGTCTGAGATTCAGGTTCACCTTACTGGTAAGCTAGGAAGTGAACCTTACTATGTCATGGATTCTGGCAGGGGACACAAGACTTCTGGGTCAGAGATGAAGGAGTCTGTGACTGCCAGCATAGCAGGCAGCAGGCACATCAGCATGTAACTGCCAGCTCCCCAAAGCCCTGTGGGGTGGGTGTGATGGGCCCATGTGGGTGCTCTGCATATAATGAGGGGGGTTGCAGCTGGGGAGCAGTAGACCAAGGTCCCCATACTGGCCAGCAGCAAACACCGTAGCACATAAGCCAGTCTCCTGCACAGTAGGAATGAGCAGTCACCTCGTGGTTACAGGGTGTCCTCTTGCCTGTTTAGTTGTCTGTGTGACCGTCCTGTCCATATCAGAGGAGGGATGAGCCTTGTAGTCTGGCCTCCTCAGCCAGAATGTGCACAGATGCTCAGGGCCCTGAGAGTCCTACCGATGGGGAGCCTGCAGAGAAGGGATGTGATTTGCTGAGGGCCGCACAGGAAGATCCATGTCTAGAACCCTCCAGACTCCTGGTCCAGTACTTTTTCCACCCTCCTCTGCCCTTCTGGGTTTCCATAGGACACCTGGACTTCATGTAGCAGACCAGCCTCACCAGGAGGCACTGAGGTGGGAGGGGCAGGAGAAGCCCAAGTCCACCCCTTTGTTTCTCTGTGTCTGCCAACATCTTTTTAAATCTAGGTTTCTTTGGAGATGAAGAGGGCATGGTTGGACAAAGCCACCAATGTCAGATCTGGCGGAGTGGGTCATTTTATTACCAGAGCCGCAGAGGGTCTTTGAGTGGACATGCAGTTTGTCTAGTTGAAGGAAATGTAGGAAGGGTTAGGTGAGGCAACAGGAGATCAGTGAGAGTCCTGGAAAAAAGGTTCACTAAACTCTCTTGTCCAGGGCCCCGCCCTCCTGCTCACACCGTACTTTGCCCCCATCTCACAAGCCCGTCCCTTCTTCCAGACCCCAGGTCCTCTCCAAATCCTCAGACCCATGCTTCCTCCTGCCACCAAGCCTTCTGACCCTCCCTGGGAAAGTTCTGGGCCCCTTCAAGGCCCCCCAGCTGCCACCTCCCGCCCCTCCCTGACTGTAATCTTGACCAGCTCAGCTCACATGCCGCATTCCCGTGCTTTTTCCTGCGCGCTGTTGGGGTTAAGATGGCATCCTTCCTTCCATCAGGAAGCCCCCTGGGGTGGGGGTGGGGGTGGGGAGGACGGTGGGTTTCACCAACTCCCCTGTGGCAGTTTGCTGCCTCCCGCTGACTTCTGTTCTCTCGCTCTCTTCCCCGGGGCAGCTCTTCCCAACCCCACTGCAGACCCTCTCCAGGAAGATCGTGAGGTCCAAGATGAACAGCACTCTGGTCGGCGTGTTCACCATCACCCTCGTGTTCCTGTCGGCTTTCGTCAACATGGTAGGCAGCTCCACCTCCCAGAACCTTCCCCCACTCTGTTGTTCTCCCACCCCCAGATTTCTTACTAGGGCTTCACCCAGGTCCAGAATCAGATCTGACTCTGGAGCCTCTCACACAGGCTCTTGGTCCCTTGCCTGCGAGGCTGGCAGAACCAGAAGGACCCAGAGGCGTTCCCCAGGGAAGTTGACGAGCCCCAGTCCGGCAGACGGGCAGACCTTGTCCGCTCCTTGGCCTCTTCCAGGCTCCTCTCCCATCCCTGGTCTGCGGCAGGCTGCCCCTGAGTCCGTGGGGGGACGGGCCGCCCCGTAGGAGGTGAGTCTTACTATGTCATGGACTCCCGCGGCTCACCCGCCCCTCCCCTGCCCCCAGTTCACGTGTAACTCAGAGAACCTGCTGGGCTGCCTGGCAGACGAGCACAACATCAGCACCGGCCAGGTCAACGCGTGCCATGTGGTGGCGTCGGCCTCCAACTACAGCCTGGGGGCCGAGCAGGGCTTCTGCCGCAGCCCGTGGCCCAGCTGCAACTTCCCTGAGGTACGTGGGGTGGGAGAGTGGGGGGGTGGGGGGTTCTTGGGGCAGTCAGACACCCTCCCATCCCATCCCTCCCCGCCTTCTGTTGCTCCAAGGGAGGCAGGGCTCTCAAGCTCGAAGCCCTCCCAGAGACCTCCCTTCCCTAGGCTCTCGCTACCTGTGTTGGACCCCAGGGAGCAAGGCCCACCTTCTCAAGCCAGTACTAGAACAGGAGGGCTGTCGTTTCCATAGTGTGCCAGGCACTGTGCCAAGTCCCCCACACGGCATCACTCATTCAGTCCTCGCAGCAACCCCATAACACAGACATGATGAATATCTTTTTTATACAGATGAAACAGAGGCCCAGAGAGGGTAAGTAAGTTGCCCAGGGTCACACAGCTAATCAGTGATACATAGAGCCAGAGCTTTCACCCAGATCATCTGCTGGCTGTAGAATTCTTGGTCTCAACCTGAGGGCAGAGCTGTTTCTGGACCCTCGGCTGTGGCAGCAGGCCTGCCTCAGGAGAAACGGCCTGAGCTCCTCTGCTGTGGGCCAGAGCCAGGAGGGAAGCCAAGGAACCCCTTCTTCTGTCAAGGTCACCCAGTCTGAGTCTGTGGTTCAGTAATTATTAGTGTATTCACACGTGTGGAGTCATCAACAGCATCAGCTAATTAGAATAATTTCATCGCCCCCAAGAAAATCATATCCCTAGGTTACTGGCTTTAAAAACCAGTGCTGAGAGTCCTTAGAGGGCAGCATGCATTAAGTGCCTGTGGTATGCGAGGTACTTTGTTCACTCTTCTCTTGGGGAGTGGTTTTGAGTGAGCAGCCAGGCCAGGCTTCCTGCCCAGGTTGTCCACTCCATGCACGGGGCCATGCCCACACCCCAGCTGCGTGTGGCTTCCACACAACCTGTGAGTTATTGCCCTTTCCTGGGCAAGGTCCAACCTTCTATCCTATTCCAGAAGGGCCCAGGACTGACAGAAATGTCCAGAACTGCAGTGAGGGCCCCCTGGGCTCTCATGGTGCTGGCTTACCCCATCCCCCACCCCCCGCCCCAGAAAGGGGTCAAGGGGAATTCAGAGGGGCAGGACTCTTCCAGTGTTCACCTAGATGGGCTCTCCTCTCCCTCCTGCCCTGGGGTCTAGGCCAAGTCCTCCTCCTCCCCCCATGGAGCCCAGGCTCCACTCCTGCCTCTGTCTGCCACGCCCCCCCACCCCGCTGAGTCCCCCCCCAACCCCGCCCCCGCAGCTGCCTGAGCCCATAGGAGCCGCTGCTTGAGGGCTGTCTGCGGAGGAGCAGAGGCTGTGTTTGATCTTGTACTTGCCCCTTGGTGGTTGTTTCATGGAAGAAGCTGAGGAATGGGGGAAGGGGGTGGTGGCAGGTTTTTCTAGCTCCTTCTTTGTGGGAGATGCTTGGTGCCTGCCTCCAGGCCTCACTAGTCCCACCAGTTTCACTCACACTGATCCCAGGCCTTGCTGACTACAGAGCTCTCTGGCTCCCCGGACCCCACAGTGTTCCAACTCAGCAGCTCCTCACAGACTCTGAGGCCCTTCAGGACACCTACTTTAAACCTTGGCCTCCTGGTTGTCTGGCTCAGCGTCTGCATGGGAATCCAGGCTGGCCCTGAACGATCCCTCCCCTGCTCCCAAGGACCGGATTATGATCCTTGGGGCTGGATTATCTGATCGAGCCTCCCTGCTCCTTCCTCTGCCCCTGTTCCAGGTAGTGGCTTGAGGCTGCTCCCTCACGTTGCCAGTCACCAGGGGCCCTTCACAGCCCCTCTCTGGGTTCCAGAAGGCCTGGGGAGGAAAAGGTCTGACCTGGGAGTGCCCTCCACTGCCATTTGGCCTCCAGCCCATGATGGGCAGAGGAAGCAAACAGTGACACCCAAAGTCTGACTCAGAAGTAATGATGCTAAATTTAAAAGAAATAACAAGGGATGCCTGGGTGGCCCACTCAGTTAAGCATCTGCCTTTGGTCAGGTCATGATCCCGGAGTCCTGGGATCGTGCCCCGTGTCGGGTTCCCTGGTCAGTGGGGAGCCTGCTTCTCCCCCTCCATCTGCCTCTCTCCCTTGCTAATAATAATGATGCCGACATGTCTAGGATTAGCCTCAGGGGATGACAGCAGGAGGGAACCCCACTGAATCCATGGTTCAGCTCCTCTGCTATCTGAGAAAGAAACTGAAGCGCAAAGGACCTCCCTAAAGTAAATCGTATAGGGCCACGGTCCCTCATCTGAAGGCTTCCAGATGAAATACGTTTTGAATTTCAGAATTTTTCGGAGTTCAAAAGGGTATGTCACACCCCTGGTGTAGTCTGGGCAGCCCCTGCCAATGACATACAGTAATACTTATGCAGCAAGATGTGTGCCTCGTCGGAGGAGGCAGGATGAAGATGTTAATTAGCAGCACACCCGCTGGAGTGGTTTTCCCACCAGATAAGGCCAGCTTAGTGTTGCCGCCCTATCAGTCCTAGAAACACTTTCCGTTTTCAGAATTTTGGGTTTAAAGTTGCAGATCAGGAGCTGGGGCGCCTGGGCTCCCTATAGTTACTGAGGGGACCAGGCATAAGCCACCAGGTGGTTCCAATTCATGGAACCATCTCAGTGAGCCCATGACACATGAGCTTTTGCAGATGGGGAAACTGAGGCTTTGAAAGGTTGAATAATAAATGGCCCAAGTCACACAGACAGTCCATAATAAATCAGGGGTAAGACTCAGGTCTGTGGGAGCCTGGAGCCTCGCTCTAACCTCGGGGCTCTACTGCCTAACCCTAGCCACACAGGCTAGGCTGGAGCCCCAGCTCCTGGTTCCTAACCTGGGCCCTTTCTCTGCCTCCCAAATTTGCAGCAGCAGAAATACCCTCAGAACAGGCTTGGCCTGTGGCCAGCTCAGACTGGGGGGGATTTTGGAGGGTGGGTGGGCCGGGGGAGGTGGGGCCAGGGTGCTGAAGCTAGCTGCCCTCTCTCCGCAGTACTTCACCTACAGCGTGCTGCTCAGCCTGCTGGCATGCTCCGTGTTCCTGCAGATCAGCTGCATCGGGAAGTTGGTGCTCATGCTGGCCATTGAGCTCACATACGTGCTCATCGTTGAGGTGCCCCGTGTCACACTCTTTGACAATGCTGACCTGCTGGTCACCGCCAATGCCATGTAGGTGGCACCCCTCTCCTCATGCCTGGCTGGGTCTGGAGCATTGTGGAGAGGCCAGAAGAGTGGGTGGCTGGGGTGCAGGGGCCTTGCAAGGGCAGTGTTCTGTTCCTCCCCAGCTGACCGCCTGGGCAAAGCACCTCAGTGTCTTGTTTCCCTCCTTCCCTTCCCAGGTATGGGGGGTGGCCTCAGGATGACTGGGTCCTGCTGTCCTTCTGCTTCCAGTTTGCTACTCAGTCCTGCCCTCCAGACTCAGTGAATTGTTCCTCATTTGTTCAGGGCAGCCTCTGATGAGCTGTTTTCACTTAACTCCATCTGCCTGTGGCACCTCAGGCCCAGGGAGGGGTCAAGATTCAACAGAGCTGAATAGCAAGGTCTGTGGGAGCAGAAAAACAGCCTTTGTTGTTCTTGGGCTCTGTGTCCTGCCTCGAGCTAGGCACTGGGACATGCATTATCCCTTTTCATCCTCATAGCAACCCAGCCAAGTAGACAGGGCTTCCATGGACGAGTTGGGTAATTTGTGCACTGCTCAAAGGCTCCTAGTTATGACGGTGAGTCATTAGGTCTCACATCTAGGTAGCAGGCTTGAGAGTTGTAACCCAGGCTGTCTAGCTCCCAGTAAAATGGGAATCATATCCCTAGTCGTAAAACGTTCATTAAGTGCCTGATGTCAATACGCTTCTGTTCCCATCACCCCATTACACACACACACACACACACACACACTAGGAAGTGCAAAAAATTTTGTGTCCCCTGAGAAAATGCAGCAAACTGTGTTTTCTCCAAGTTATAGAAAGGGATCCATTCATCCTTCTATCCATTCATCCAAAGGTATTTCTTGAGGGCCTCCCATATTCCAGGCACTGAGCCTGGCAGAACAGTCATGGATAAAACAGGCCATAACTCCAGTGTCAGAAATGTTACTTTCTAGTGAAGAGATTGTCACCTGAGCAGAGGAAGGTATAATGAAGGGTCTAAGATCCAAGGACGCCCTTCTCAGTGGCTGTGTGGAACTGTGGGCAGCCAGCCAGGAGACACAGTAGCTCCAGGAACGGGGCAGCCTGTGGTCCTGTGAGGACTAGGGGAGGGAGGAGGTCCAGGCTTTTCTACTCTCCAATCAGGGTAGGAGCTGGAAGTTTGGCCTCCTCTTTCTTATGTGCTCCTTCCCCCACCCCAGCCTCTCCTCTCCTCCTGCTGGAACAGTAGCAGAGAACAGAGAGGTCCTTTCTGGTTTGGGAGACACTGGCTTGGCTCTAGGGCAGCTCTGTCCAATAGATTAATCATGCAAGCCACGTACATCATTTAAAGTTTTCTAGTAGCGCTATTAAAAAAGCAAAACATGCAATTTTAATCTTTGTATTTAACCAATATATTCAAAATATTATTTTAATACGTATTCAATATAAAATTATGAATGAAACTTACTAGATTTTTTCCCTCACTAATTCTTCAATACCTAGTAGCTCTTTTACACTTCCAGAACTTTGTAACTTTAGCCACGTGGGAGGGCTCAAGAGCCACATGTGGCTGTGGTAGCCACACCGAACAGCACAGGGACGTTTCTCTTCCTCTGGTTGTGGCAAAGTGCTGGGGTGGGAGGTGGGCTGGCTTCTGCCCAGGTCGATGTGCTTGGGGGCCCCAAGTAAGGGCTGGAGATTTGTAGTCATGGTGACCAGATACTGGCTGGGGTTGGGCTTTCGGCAAGACTCCCATCCTGAAAGTATTCTTGGATCCAGAGAAGCGCTGGGGGCGGGGGGGAGGAAGGAACAACAGTAGTAGCAGTGGGCATGGGGTAGCAGAGCTAGGAGCAGGGGCATGGCAGTGTGAGGGGTTGAGCAGGGTAGGGGAGCACAGTGGGCGTGGAGACTGCCGATGCAGAAGAGCAGCCCCAAACGGCCCTCCCCACTTCCTGTTCACAGAGACTTCAACAACAACGGGACCTCCCAGTGGTGAGTGGATCCGCTCCTCCAAGTTCTATACAGCCCCTCCCTGCCCTTGGTGCCGAGCAGCTAGAGTCCAACTGCCCAGGGCCCAGGAGAGAAGGCAGTGGTGCCCCGCGGGGATGGGACCTTGGCGGCAAGGTGCGCAGTGGAGGAGGAGGCTGGAGGGGGTCAGGAAACCCTCTCCTCACAGGGTACCAAGGGGGCCTCCTGAGTAGATGCCCTTCTTGGATGATTCCTACCACCTCAAGGTGGTCTGCAGACTCAGTAGCTAGGTCATCTGGAGCCACAGACCATCCCACATTCCATCAAGCTCTTCCCCAGGAGCCTGTGAGATCCCAGGCACAAGAGAATGGGAGCTGGTGACCTCACCCCCCGGCCCCTGCCCCCGCTCCCGCTCTGGAAGACCGGAGCCAAGGCAAGGCCTGTGGGGTTTGTAGGGTAAGCCCTGCCCTGGGGCGGCTGCTGGGTAGGGAGTCTGTGGCATTCAAGGTTTGGGCTCTTTGCTGGGACAGGGAGCAGGGTTTGGGAGAGCTGCTTGGTTTTGTGTGTGGGGGGTGGTGTTTGTTTGGGGTGTTTTTGAGAGAGAGCATGTGCACATGCCTGTGGGAGGGGAGGGGTAGGGGGAGAGGGAGAGAGAGAGTCTTAAGCAGAGACTCCACACCCAGCATGGAGCCTGACGCTGGGCTCAGTCTCACCACCCTGAGACCAAGACCTAAGCTGAAATCAAGAGTCAGCCATTTGACTGAGCCAGCCTGGTGCCCTGGGATAGCTGCTTTTATTAAGAGTACTTACTAATAATATTAACAGGAATGTAATTAGCCATTATTAGCTACCAGTTTTGGAGTTCCTACTGCTTGTCAGGTGCTACACAAGGAATTTTTTATGCAGTATCTTTAATTCTTAGATGTGGGTGTCGTTATCCCATTTTACAGATTAGGAAACTAAAGTTCAGAGAGGTTAAGAGACTTGCCCAGAGCTGGTCAGTATGGCCTGCCTGGCTCCCTTGTTACTGTGCCCACGGGCCCTATCTTGTCCCCTGGGTAAGACCAGGGATGTACATACTGCCTTTTACCAGGGCCTCACTGATCCCCTCATGTGACCAGAGAAGTTTCCCAGCCTGGGGGAGAGGGGGGCATCAGGAAAGGAGTCACGACTGCTGAGCTGCTGGTGGGAGCAGGGGCTGAGATGGGGCTGCCAGCCAAGAAGGCGTCCTGGAAGAGGCCCTACGTCAGGAAAAACTTGAGCAGGAGGGTGAGGAGAAGGGGGCATAGTGGGAGGAAGAGAAAAGCAGGGGCCTTGGAGCCCACCATGAAGCGCTGGGGCATCTCCCTCGGCCTGCAGCCCCGAGCATGCGACCAAGGTGGCGCTGAAGGTGGTGACGCCCATCATCATCTCGGTGTTCGTGCTGGCCCTGTACCTGCATGCCCAGCAAGTGGAGTCCACCGCCCGCCTGGACTTCCTCTGGAAACTGCAGGTGGGTGACCCTGGGGCTGGGCTGGGGAAGCATCCACACCTCGCAGCACTTTGTGAGTGAACGGGCTCATCACTTGGGCTGGCTGGGCCTTAGCTCTGCACTGCTGGGGTGTCCTGCTGAGGCCTCACCACCTCCCCCAACTAGTGCCCCAGGTCCCGGCAGCTCTGCTCCCTTCTTTCAGGAGCCCAGGGGCAGAACCCCAGCGCTTATTCCAAACACACCCCCCCTTGATAATGCTGGGAATTTGATGGGTCACAAATCCTGAGCAGGCCCCACTGTGTGCATCCAGGGGCAGGGACAGGGCATGGCCAGCTCCAGTCTGCTGTGTGGGTGGCAAGGTCTCAGGAGGGGGTAGGAAGGAGTAGCAGGAGGTGAGTATGGGGAGGCTGCTGAGCAGGGCTTGAATGACCAGAACTGGCGTGAAGGCCCTTCCAGGGGAGAATGGATGGAAGGGGCATCAAAGACCATCCATAGGAAGCTTAGGCAGGTGGCTGTGCCCTTGCCCTGGAGAGAGGTGGCCCAGGCAGGGAGAGAGGCAGTGGGGTGTTAGGTGTCCTGCATTTTACCCTCCAGGCTTTGTGCCTGCGCCCTGATGGTGTCCATGTGCAGGAGGGGATGCCACTGGGCCACATGCAGGATAAGGCTCCAGGTGCTCGCAGGAGACCCAGTTGCTGTCATCACCTGCTAGGTGGCCTCAGAAGTTCCAGGGAGGGCACCCAAGGGCATTCATGGTGATAAAGCCATCTTCCCCGTGGGCAGCCTCAGACCTGTTATCCCAGCCCAGTCTCTGCCTCCCCTGACCTGGTCTCCATTTCCAGACCCCTTCTCTGGCTCACCTGCAAACCACTTAGGCTTCCTCATCCTCAGCTTCTTACTAATGCTGAGACTCAAGTCTTCAGGCTGCAGCAGGAGGTCCCGGGTTTTTGTTAAAGATGGGGAATCCAGTTGCCCCTGCCGTTGGATGTGTTGCACGAGGTTGGCTGAGGTCCCTGCTGAGCAGATGTCCTGAGGTTGGAGGGAACCTGTTTTGCATGTGGCATGCCCCTGGGCAGCCCTGGGTTGGGAGGGACCTGGAACACCTCCAGGGTGAGGCTCTGCCTTCTTGGGTCACATTGCTGCCTCCCTGCCTTCTTTTGGCTCCCAGCCCTCTCCTTCGGGGAATCTCCCTGGAGGTTTCAGCTCTCTCCTAGGGGCTGACAAAACTCCAGGGTACCTAGGGCTGATGTCCGTCCTTGTCTCCGCACACACACACACCCAACCTCCTGCATGAGCCCCAAGGAAGCCCCCTGCCCCCAAGATGGTTGCTATTGTGCAGCTCAGTTGTGCTGTAGAGACCTCGAGAAAGGTGTGGAAGCAAGGGAAGGGTGATCCTGCCATTCAGCCCGCCTGTGCCCTTCTGCCCTGTCAGCCTCACCCCATGTCTGTCCGGCTCCTGAGTGCATAGGGTCAAGGTACAGCTGCCTGCCAGGGATGAGCAGAGCAGCCTGACCTGAGGCTTCCTCACAAACCCACCCCAGAGCTCAGGCAACCGTAGCTCCTCTCCCACTTTGAGAACAATTAAGGCCTGTGCACAGATGTATGGGGGTGGGGGGGAGTGAGCGTGTCTCCACCTGCCAGGGGTGTTGGCCTTTCTCCTCTGAACCCCTACAACAGGCTCAGGATGCTTACACATCCCTCCATCTCCTGTCCCCCTCCAGGACTTTTGGGAGGGGGAACAACATGCCAATAAGCAAAAACTTGAACACAGGCTCTTGGGATGGGTGAGTGATAATCCATTGCCCCATCCCTAGTCTAATCCAGAAGCCAGTTTTGCTATTGCATCTTTGGCCCTGGTGGGTGGGTGTGGTGCTGACAGGAAGATGGGGAAGCCTGCGGTCCTTAGCTTCCCTGAAAGATCTGCAGGAGGCATCAAGCCTGCTCCTGGGCGGACCACTGGGTCTCAGTTCTTGGGAGAGCCCAGTCTTGTCCTTCTCCCACAGCACTGACCTTATTAGCCTCAGCAAGGGGTGGGGGGTCTGTGGGGCCCTGAGTCTTCCTTCCCAGCCAGAGCCCAATCCTAGAAGCAGCTGGCTATGTTGGGAGCTGTCTCAGAGCAAAGTTGTCCGGATGTGGCAGGAGTCCCTGGTCGGGACTTGGCCTCTGTTCCCAGCGGTCGCCATGCTCCCAGTGTCCCAAGCCCAGCCTCCACCACCACCTGCCTGACACCAGGCAGATGTACGAGGGAAGGGTGCGTGTTGTGTTTCTGCCACCTGCGGGGCTGATCAAAGGATCTGTGTTCTCAGCAGGCAGTAGGGCTGGAGGCAGGCTGAGCATTTGCCGGGGCAGATGGAGCAGCTGGACCTCCTCCATGAGAATTACAGCGATCCCCACTTCGCCCTGTTCCCTCTGGCACACAGGTTTCAGGGCTAGGAGCAGGTGGCCCCGTTTATGAGGATGGGGGCAGTCAAAGTATCTCACCTCACAGGAGCAAAGGTCGCCTGGGTTAGAAGAGAGCTTATGCCCACTGGGCCCATCGGGCGTCTCAGGGTCCAGTAACTTTCTTAGGCATGGCCCCCATTCTCAAGGCCATGTTTCCAGGGACTCTGGGTGTGATGGGTCCTCTCACCTAAGGCATAGGGTGATGTCAGGCCTCTGAGCCTCAGGGCCCCTAAGCCTTCTGCCACAGCTGCCGGATGCAGGTCCTGTGCCTTTGGCTGGGTGTGCCAGCTGTTTCCCCTCAAGTAGCCACCACCCACTGGGAGAGTCACGGAAATTGTCCTGGCTCTTGTGGAGATTCTTGTTGCTGCCAAATAGGCCTCCACATGTAGTTAGGGAATGTCCAAGCAGGCTGCCTAGATCTTTTCAGTGGCCCTGTTACTTATCCTTTACCTGCCTATTTTACCGACATGGTGACTCCCAGTTAAAGGGGCCATTTTGTTTGCTATCGAGGGGGAGGAAGGCAGGAGACTACACTCGTACCTCCTGTGTCATATGGCTCCTTGCACACCTTGCTGCATGACTGTCTCTGCGTTTCAGCTTGTGGGCCACCGTTGGCCTCTTGACTCGAGGGCTCTGCACTCTCCCTCTAACCTGGAGGGTGAATGACCACAGATCCCAGTTTCCCAGACCCAGGATCCAAACTGGGGAGGAATCAAAGTCAATGGTGATGTCCTCATCCCACCCCGGGGGGCACTTTGGGGCACCCCCACCGTGTGGCCCCGGGGCAAGTCTGCTGTTGTGGGAGCCCCGGAGAATGGGCAGGGCTTTAGGCCATCCTCCGTGGGGCCAGGCTGTTAAAGTGATCTTATCAAACCACAGTTCCTGCTACGAAGAGGAACATGGACGGTTGAGGAGCGGTTGGTAGCTGGAGGGCCTTCGGGGTGTGCGTGGTTTGGGATCAGCCCCGTAATGCCCTGCCTTGGTCTAGCTTTGGCCAGACAGGATGCTTTCAGCCTCTGCTTCAGGATGTTTCCAGTCTGGGGATCCCTCCTTCAGGGCCAGCACCCTCCCTCGTGCCACGTTCTGAGGGGCAGGCAGGGCCCAGGCTGTGGCGAACACGTCTCTCCCCTTCCTGATGGCCAGAGCACCAGCCGCTCCCTGTGGAGAGCCTGGGCAGGGGGGTGGGGTGGGGGGGGGAGGCAGGGAGGACAAAAGCCAGGACCCCGTGGAGGTGTCGGGTGCACGGCCCTCCCTTTGAGCGGCTGCCCGGTCCTAGGCCACCGAGGAGAAGGAGGAGATGGAGGAGCTGCAGGCCTACAACAGGCGGCTGCTGCACAACATCCTGCCCAAGGACGTGGCCGCCCACTTCCTGGCCCGCGAGCGGCGCAACGACGAGCTCTACTACCAGTCGTGCGAGTGTGTGGCCGTCATGTTCGCCTCCATCGCCAACTTCTCTGAGTTCTACGTGGAGCTGGAGGCCAACAATGAGGGCGTTGAGTGCCTGCGGCTGCTCAATGAGATCATTGCCGACTTTGACGAGGTATGACTGCGGGGAGCTTGGGTTCCTGGAGTGGGAGGAATACTGGGGCACCTGAGGACATGCACCTTGCCTCCATTTCTTCCCCGAGCCTGTCACAGAGGAGGAAACAGGTTCACTGATGTGGCATGGCTTCCAGGCGGTGGGTGGCAGATTGGGTGTTCCAGCCCCGGCTACTGGGGTTTGAAGTCTCAGCACCCTGGCTGTGCCCCACTGAGACCCTGCCCGGCTATCTCGCTGACCCTGCCTAGCTATCTCGCCAGTCCTCCCTGTTCGCTGCTGCTTCTCTCATGCCACCTAAGGCTGGGCAGGCCCCAGGCCAGGGCCCAGCTTTTGAGAGAGTCCAAGGAAGAAGGGACTCCCAGGCTAAAGGAGGAGGAAGGACAAAGATGCAAAGCCCTGAATAGTAGGGACAGAAACACAAGCATGCACCCTCGCCAAGTCCTCTCCAAGTCCCCCAGTGCCAAGTGCTGGGTACACCATGCCAATAGGGCATTTTGGGCATTTTGACCCTGGGAGCTCATTGAGTGTTGAGTGTGAGGGGGCCAATCCCAGTGGGAATGTAGTGCCTGGGGTGAAGGATGGTGGAGCTGGGACGGGACTGTGCTGGAAGCAGCCTATGAAGGTCCTGGGGCAGGGGGAAACTAAAGGTGGGTGAAATGGGTCTGGGCAGGCTCCTGGCTGGCAGGGCCTGGAGTTGGAAGAAGGGGATCTCTCTGGACAAAGACGAGGATGTATCCCTGGGAGGGATGGGGATGTGAGCCCGAGAAGGGGGGAGATGGCCAGCAGCCCCTGTTTGGGGCAAGAGGCTCTGGAGTGACAGGGAGCTGGCTTGGGGCTCCTGGTACGGGGCAGATGGTAGCACCCGGCCACCGCACATGGGTGAATACTGGAGGAGGCCTGCTCTGTCGGTCTTGCACCGAGTTGGTGTGGAGATTGGCCCCCTGTGTGAACTCGGGGGTTGTGGGGGGCCATGCTGCTCCCTTCCCTGTAGACCTCAGTGCCCCAGCCTTGGTGGTGACCCAGGTTTGACCTCCTTCCATCCAGATCATCAGCGAGGATCGGTTCAGGCAGCTGGAAAAGATCAAGACCATTGGCAGCACCTACATGGCCGCCTCAGGCCTCAATGACTCTACATACGACAAGGTGGGCAAGAGCCACATCAAAGCCCTGGCCGACTTTGCCATGAAGCTCATGGACCAAATGAAGTACATCAATGAACACTCCTTCAACAACTTCCAGATGAAGATTGGTGAGCTTGGCTTCTGGCTATTTGGGCCTGGGAAGAGCAGGTGGTGTGGCAGGACTGAAGAGGAGGGCTGTGGTGGGCAGTATCTTATGGATGGATGACATTGTTGTTTGGGAGCTTCTGCCGTGTTTGCAGTCCTGCGTCTCACACAACAGTGAGGCTTCATGCAACCCCCTGGTGACAGAGACCATTTCTGTGATAAGAGGGAGTACCCAGAGACATGGAGACATGGCAGGAAATGTCTAGATAATGTCAGTTGAGCCAGATGTGTTGGGAAAGGCTCTTGCCTGCAGAGGAGGGAGGACACTTCATGGGGGGAACCAGCACAGCCAAAGTGGAGTAGCAGGGTGATCAGGGTTGGGGTGGATAAGATTGGGAGGGTGGAAAGACTAGAGCAGACATGCCAGAAGCGAGACAGCGAGCCCAGGCGGAGGGCAGTGGCTTTGCCTCCTGGTGCTGGGTCATGGCGACATCCCTGCCCTAGCCTAGATACCCAAAGGGAAGATCACTTGGACAGAGAGGAGACTGTGGGTTAGGAGCTAGGTTCTAAGAACTGCAGTGCCCCTGAAAGAAACAGGAGGTGAGGAGTAAGAAAAGGGGGAGTTATGGTACGTGGAGTCTGAACTGACGTGGAAATTTAAGTGCCACTGAGAGGGATGATTAAAGAAGGGCAGCTGGGTGATGCAGGTCACTGGGCACGTGAAGTGACCTGGTGATGGGCTTGCAGGAGCTGCTGGCTGGCTGAGTGGCCAGTATGTAGGAGCAGTGCTGTGTGAGCACACCTCTGTGGTTGGGGTTAGCAGGCCCTTAGTGGAAGCAGTGGAGTGGGAGCCGCAGGGCCAAGCAGGGCCAAGCATGGCCTCAGGCCCAAAGGACCCTGAGTATCTAAGGGGAATGACAGTGAGTGTGAACTCTGGTCTTGAGTCCTGATGAACATGCTGACTTCGGTCCCCTGCAGGGCTCAACATCGGCCCTGTGGTGGCTGGGGTGATCGGGGCTCGCAAGCCTCAGTACGACATCTGGGGCAATACGGTGAACGTGGCCAGCCGCATGGACAGCACCGGTGTGCCTGACCGCATCCAGGTGAGTGCTGGAACATCCGCCACCCACCTCACCCACGTGGGGGGCCTCTGTCTGATGCTGCGTGGGCTTTGGGCAGGCTGCCCACAGTTCCTACTCAGAATTTCTGCAGCCAAACTTGAAGGTAGTTAGGGCTGTGTCTTGGCAGCTTGAAAAACACAATTGTGTTTCAAGCCCTCAGGACCTTGGACAGATCTTCACGCCTGTGCAAAGCCCTCTACTGGCCACAGGAGGAATTTGGGGGGTATAGGCGGGAGCCACGGCCCGTATCAAGCCAGGAGTGCTACTGTCAAAATCCACGCATACAAGGGGACACAGAGATGACTTGCAGGGAGCAAGGTCTTGCCGAATGGAGCTGCCAGCACTCAGGGCCTGGTTCAGTAGAACGAGGCAAGGCCACTCGTCCCCCTGGGATGGTGCTCCCTACAGCTAAGGGGGCTGGCCAGAGACACAGAGACTTGCGCTCCTCTCTCTCTTTTGCAAGCTGGTGCTTGTCATGCCCAGGTCTGCCTCTCTTCAGCTGCTGTTGTTTTTCTCAGGCCTTCCTTGATTCCCTCTGCTTCAGTCCGACAACAGTGAGGCCCTAGACTGGGCTCTCTTCTTGTACCCTCCAACCCCAGTGCCCCGTAAGCCTGTGGGCAGGTTACTTAGCTTTTCCCATTTGACCTGTGCTCTCTTCAAGGTCCTTTGCTCACACTGACACTGCTTAAGTGTCCCTTAAATTCTCTCTCCTGTGGGACCTCTGAACAAAGGGTAAGCCCTTTGTTCAGAGACTGGGACTGGGACTGGGCCAAATGGCTCTCTCCCCCCTCCAACCCTGTGCCAAGAGGAGAAAGGACAACAAGATGGAAGATGGAGAGAGAGGCACACGTGTATAGAAATTTTGACCCCACCCATAGATGAGTGAAGGACTCTGCAATGACACAGTGGCCTGGCACCTCACCTTTGCATAGGGCATTCCCATTCTTGGAATACATGTGATCACACAGCAGGTCTCCTTCCAGCAGCCCAGCCAGGCGTGATAGCCAGGCGGGGCCAGGATCCTCAGCAGGGGTGTCATAGGGTGTGCTCACATAGCTATCAGGTCGCCTTGCAAGACACAAGTTTGCATTGCTGCTCCAGTCAGCCTTTCTCCTTCGCCCAGCAATAGTGCAGTGATGACTGAAGCCACTGGGGAGTTCCCCTCTCTGTTCCAAAAGCTAAAGCAGATGGGCAGTAGGGCATACAGCTGAATCCAGGCTCTGCATTTGTTAGCGGTGGAGCCTCAGGGAAGGAACTTAGGTTGTCTGAGCCTGAGATAAAAGTGCTTTCCTTAGGGCGCCTGGGTGGCTCGGTGGGTTAAGCCTTTGTCTTCGGCTCAGGTCATGATCTCAGGGTCCTGGGATCAAGTCCTACATCAGGCTCTCTGCTTCCTCCTCTCTCTCTCCCTGCCTGCCTCTCTGCCTACTTGTGGTCTCTGTCTGTCAAATAAATAAAATCTTTAAAAAAAAAAAAAAAGTGTTTTCCTTAGATTAAATGAGATAAGCAGTGGCTTTCCACCTGCCTGTGGTGGAGTGAGACGTGAGTGAGCACACTGGTCTTAAGCTCGCTCTCGAGGCGGCAGGGTCAGAACGCTATGGACATGCCCACTTCTGCTCACCTTCTGCACTTCTCACTGTGGACAGTGACAGGCAGTTCAGGGACCACAGGCCACGCTCTGAGCAGCACTGAAAGAGCACAGGTGAGCTCCTGGCCACACTGCCTGGAACGGAGTAGGTGCTGCTGTTCTGGTTTCTAACAGGCAGTTCCAAGGATGAGCAGCTGTCAGTCCTCAGGAGCCCCTGCCTGGGAGGTGCTGCCCGCCCTCTGTGTTGGGGACAGTAAGGCAGAGCCACCAGACAACAGACTCACAGCTTAGCTTAACCACAGCCTATCCTGTCTCCTCTATTGCCTCCTCAGGTCACCACGGACATGTACCAGGTACTGGCTGCCAACACTTACCAGCTGGAATGCAGGGGTGTGGTCAAGGTCAAGGGCAAAGGCGAGATGATGACCTACTTCCTCAACGGGGGGCCCCCGCTCAGTTAGCAGCTGCCACCTGGTGATGCCAGGCAGCCTGGCCTCCAGAGAAACAGAAATGGCTTCTTTGTGCACCGGTGGGCAGGTGGAAGCCTGCGCTCTAGCCCACGTGGCCACGCCGGTGAGATTTTCCACTTTGACTCCAGAAGCAGCTTCTGCCTTTGTGGGTAGGCAGCAGCCTCCGTCCCAGGCCCCACGGTGCCAGCGTCCTGCGAGCACCAAGCTGACCAAAGATGTTTCCTCTGTAGAAGACTCCACTGGGCGTGATCTGAATCTCGAGTTTTCTAACGAGTACCGCTGCTGCACGGGTGGAGCAGAGCTGCTGGAGCTCTTACGGTGTGGGGCAGCCCGGCGTGTGACAACAGGGCTGAGGGGGAGGCCTCGGCCGAGGGCAGGTGGGTCGGTGGTGCGACTCTGGCCCTGGGAACCTAGGGGCCCCAGGGGTCCGGTTTCCTGTGTGAGCCTTTCAACTTCCGACAGAGGCCATGGCCCCTGCCCCATGGAGGGGTTTTCTGGCAGGAGCATGGGCTGTGGCTGGACTGCGGCCTTCTCCGCAGTCCTCCTCCCACACCTACACACGTAGCCAAGGCCTCTTCAAGGGGAACAGAGTGAATTGTGCGGGGGAGGTGAGAGGACTTGAGGCAAGGAGGGGTGGTTCTGAGAAAAAGAATATTTATTAAATAAAACAACTTTCTGTGCCCTTCTTTAGACTACGCTAGTTGTATGCGTATAAGACCCACAAGCAAACAAAGATGCCACTGGGGTGGGAGGGTGGGGATCCCAACTTGTCTTTTTTGTATTTTTGATTTTGTATTCTTGAAATCCTTGGAGATCTAACAAATATACCAAATTCTATATTTTGTAAATGATACTAGATAACAGCTGTGCACAGCATTTGTACCATACGTACGTCCGTGTGTGTACTGGTGTAGGTGTGTGTGTTTGTGCTGTTGACCTGGTCACGTACAGGATGCCTGCTGCCCTCACTGCAGATGCAGCAGTTTTGGGGGTTTTCCAGGTCCACCCAGAACAGGGAACGTGTGTGCTTTTGGGGTGCCCTGCGCGCAGATGAAGTGGGAAGATGCATGCAAACATCACATTCAACACAGCACTTCCCTTAAGTTAAATGCAAATGGTAACAAGACAAAAAGCTGTTTTCCCATCTCAGGCCCAGCTGGAACCAAGGGAAACAGCCCCAAGCCGCCGCACACCACTGTCTTGTCTCCTCTCTGTTCCCTGAGCTGTCAGCCATTTGCTGCCTCGGGAGAGGCAGCTCTGAGAGCTCAGGGACAGCCACCGGCGCTCAGCTGGTGTGCGGGCGGTAGGAAGCCTTACCTGCCTGACCTTCTCAGTTGGCTATTGTGCAGGGGGCTCTCCCAGAAAGAACGCCGCAGACTCGGGGGTAACTTATATGTAGCCCTCCGGTGTAGGTAGGGTGGTGGCTTTGCTCTCCATCTGCAGACCAGACAGAGAAAAGGGGAGAGCCCAGCTTCAGCGTCCAAGGGGCAAAGTTAGCAGAAATTTTTTGTCTGGTTTATGTTTTTTTTTTGGGGGGGGCAGTTAAATATATAGAAAAAAAAAATTTTTTATACCCTACCAGGGTATAAAATGGATATGGGCATGAAAGTGAAAAATGATCTATTATCATAGAGATCTATTCAAACAGAACCCTTGGGTTCTGTGCCCAGATCTTTTTGTTGCTTCTCAGGGCAGAATTCTTCTCCCCTCCAACACGAGCTTGCAGGAGGTGGGGTGCAGCTATATGCTAGCTGTGAAACATGACTTTGACCCCCAGCCGCACCACATCTCGCTGGGCCCTAGCACTGGCCTCCCCTTTCCGCACACCATCCCTCGCCCCAGTGTGAACTCTGCTCTGAGAAGCAAAGCTTACAGACCCGAAACTGCCAGCCCAAGTTTGTCGATGCTTTTGCCGCTCCATCCTTGAGTTCTGCATTGCCACCCCCCAACCCCCCGCATCTGTTGGGTGGGCTGGCTTTCTCCACGGTGGTGGTCTCAAGTCCCCTTCCCCTCCATAGTGCCCGCCAGTGGTGCCAGGTATTAATTTTGCTTCCAATCTTAGTGACGTGTGTGTGCTGAGCTCCTCTGGTGGTTCCCCCCTGCCCCCCCTGCCGTTGGTTATGGTCTCCTTGGCCTCTTGGGGGCCCACCCCTCCTATCTCAGCAGTGACTGTGACACCGTGCAGTGCTAGCTCTTCATTCCCTCCAAGGGTGTGCACTCTTTTTATTCCTGCTCTTGCAAAAACAGATACGATTATGATTTCCCATGGAAATTTAAAAGTCTATTTAAATAATTTAACTATTAAACACTTTCACTGGTAATGTGTGCTGGTCTGATTTGTGGCTTGGGCCATGGGCCTGGTTCCAGTCTGAAGAACAGTGCACTCAGCCCTTGATGGGGCACTGGGGAGGGAGCCCCAGAGGGCAAAGACCGACCCTGAGTGGGGAACGGTTTGCTGCTACAGAGAGAATGTTGGCTAAGGGCCACAGTCCTCATGGCAATCAGGGGAGAGAACATTTGTGTTCTTGGCAAGCGGTAGTTCACTGGACTGCAGAGCAGATCCCAGGGTGCTGGAGGCTGAGGAATGAGGAAAGACACTAGGAGTGAAGGGGACAAGGGACCAAGGATGGTACCAGAAAAGATGCAGGGTTGAGCAGAGGATGTTTTAAAACCGGTGAGCCAACCTTGTTTCTATGCTAAGGGAAAGAAAGTTGCAAATACAAGAACACTGATCACAGAAAGGACCCAAGTAGCAGGGAGAGGAGGAGATGCTGGCCGGAGGCATACTGACTTGGCCTGGACAGCTAGTAGCCATGGCTGCCATTTACTGGACCATGTGTGTGCCGAGCACGGGGACAAGCACCATACAAACTCCATTTGTTCCTCCTGGCCACCTCACGTCACTGACAGACAGAAGTTAAATTATTTGCCTAAACTCACACAACTGGCAATTAAGATGAGATTCAAAGCAGGCCTGTCTGCTAAGCTCATGCAGGTAACTTCAAGCATGCCCAGCACGACTCTTTCCTCGAGAGGAAAGGGAAGGTGGTAGAAAGGCAGTGGCTGCCTGCCACGCCCATCAAATGCAGGGTTCTATTTGGGTTCAGGAAATAAGGGCGGGGGCTTGGTCAAGCAAAAATGAAGGAGCCAGTGAAAAAGACCTCACTGGGTTCATTGCAACAATGGCCACCCACGGCACAGATGTGGCTGTCCTGCTCATAGGCAGGCCCCCTGCTCCGAGGAATCAGGACAGCATTGGCAAGGATTCCACTGTCCATGGTGTGGGATGCAACTGTATAGAACTCATGTTCGACTCGGAGAGCTTTTCAGGCGAGGGTCCACCAATTAGAAAAGGAAACCAAATGAAAAGGCCAACCTGTGGGGGCTGATTAGACTAAGTTAGCAGGCCAGCTCCTGAAGAACCCCCATCCTCCTGGGATGAGTGCAGTCAGGCAGGCCCAGCAAACCGCAGGCACACCCAGCGCACATCAGGGCAGCCAGGGAAAGCAACTCCGAACTCCCAAGAGCCCTTCCGCTTCCATCTCCACTGAGCTTGTTCCAGAGAACAAACTTGTTTCTCCCTTATAGATTTCACTTTTTGGCAAAAGTATATCCATACCTGCAATGTTAATTAGCAAAACTTACTAGCAAAGACACCACTGATACATGTATCAGTGATACGCTTTAACATCCACTGACCGCAAAGGCCGTTAAAACCAAGACTGGACCTCAGCCAACATGGTGATGATTTGATTGTAGAGCGAGGTGAGCAACGTTTGTGGGAAGACATGGTGAAGCTTGGTGCACCAAGAAAGCTGGAGCTACGTACTCACCGGGTAGTCATGTTAATTTAACACTTTCAAAAATACAAATGCATTCACAGAACTTTTCCAAAAGTAAGCATCCCGAGTGGCATGTAGTCAAATGATGCCCAGAGCTGTGGTTTTTACATAATAAAAATTATTTTCCATAATGTTGCAACCTCGCCACGAGTTGCTGATTAGCAGAAAGTGAGCCTCTAGAGCTTGGAAAAGATGCTGAGCCCATATCATTACAGGCCAGGAAAGCATTTTTGGGCACGGCATGGCCAATACTCAGAAGTAGTGCTGAGCACATTCTTGCTGCCGCCTGAACACAAGTGCAGGGACACACACTGAAAACCCACAGCTTCTGAGCTTGCCTAAACCCAAATAATCGCTCACTGAAGACAATGAATGCTGTACACGTTGTCTCCCGAGAGAAGGGACAGTGTGTGCCATGTTGGCCATGAAAAGGCACCACTTAGCACAGGGATCAGGAGGAGAGTTGGAAGGGCCGGTGTTACCTGTGGGGATGGGGTAGGGGAGGGCACAACAGACCAGGGAATACCATGCCCCTCATACCCTGCCTTTGGATGAACTTCATCCAAAGTGTATAAAGAGCTTTCCCATACATGTTCTCACTTGTGCTTGCCCCCAGGCCCAGGAGACGGTGGGAGAGAGGACTGGCGCATTTCCTGGGCTGCTCTGATCTTCCAGGGCGAAAACTATCGCTCTAGCCCACAGCCATTTCTGTCCACTGTGCCCATCTGGCTGGGCACTGATGACCTTACAGGGACAGAGGGCCTGCCACTTCTCAAGGTTGACAACAGATGAGCTGAGGCCCTTTTACTGTAATACTATAGCTTTTCTTTGCCTTTCCGATTTTCGAAAAAGCCCTTCAGTGGGTGTTCCCCCCCCCACCCCCCGTCTTGGAACAAGAAATATGGTATTTGCTGTCCTCTTCTTGCCTCTTTCCTTCCCACCTGTAAGGGTCACTGCTTCTCACGATAGACACAAAAACAAAGCCAAGTCAGGCCATTGGAATGGCTGACCTCCAAGGCTCCTTTCTCCTCTGGCATTCTCAGATTCTAAATATTTGTGTGACCCTGTCCAATCTTCAAGCGCCAGACCCCAAGTATGACACGGACATAGACACAATCAAATCAGGATTTTAAGATTTTAAAGCCGAAGACAGACAAATGAGATGAAAAGCATCACACCAAGGGGGGTCTGTGGGAAGATCACCTTCAAACCAAAGTTGCCAAAGCCTTTGCTTGGACCTCCTCCGGATACGCCAGCAGCAGCAGCAGCAGCAGCAGCAGCAGCAGCAGCAGCAGCAGCAGCAGCAACAGTAGCCGAGCACCTCGGCGGAGTGGCCGGAGTCCTTTCCTACCAAGGGCTCTGCTCCATGCAGTGCAGAGGGTTAGGTGACCAGTCTCAGTTCACAGACCCAGCAGAAAGTCCAGCAGATGGGATGAAGGGGAAAGACAGTAAGGAGAAGGAAGAGGATTGTCTAGGGCTGAGGGTAAAGTAGGTACCCTGTTCCAACTGGCTTGCCAGCCCTAAACCTCACCCACCCGTCAGTTTCTAGTGAACGGAATGGAGCCACCCCATCATTGGCTGACTGCATCCGCATCCTCAAGGCCCGCTCCCTATTGCTGGTCTGTTAGGCTGGGGAATTAAAGAGTTCTCACTGGAGTCCATGAGGGGCCTCATCACTTTTTCTCCCCCTCAGCCAATTTCTAATTTAGACCTCCCTGAAATCTCTGGTTTGTCAGCATCTCTATTTTCCAAGTTTGCAAAATTTGCTTCTGTGCTCTGACTTTGTCAGTTAGCTGGAGTGGCACTTCTTGGCTCATGTGGGATTTTTGGGGGGGTGGGGGGGGGAGTTGCATTCTGCATCAGACTAATCTTTTAAAATCCATGTCACATTTTCACTTTTTAAGAGTGCCTTGAGCTTCACATCCCCAGCATCTATATGTTATTTCTGTATTGTGGGTTGGAGGCTGCTGGCTTCATTCTGTCACCCTTTGCTTCCTTATCAGAGCAGAGACCACACACACATGCACATTCAGGAAGGCCCTTACATGGTGGACACTAGGGCAGCCACCATTCAAGAGTACCCACTAGATCAGATCAAACAATGATGGTGCCACAGTGCTAGGGCCACAATAAACAAGTGAGGATCCCAGAGGCACCTTCCCCTTTTGACAGCACGCCAGCACCTGGGAGAATGTGGGGTCCTGGAGAGCACAGTCTGCCACTGCTGGACTGGGTGACACCAGACGACATAATCCTGCTCACTGACCTCAGATGGATTTTGTTACGCTCACAGAACCTGTACAGAAGCAAGCACAAGTCTCTACAAACCCTTCTCCTCTCTTTGAATGCACCCTCACGACCCTGCCCAGAAGTCTGCACCCAAGAGCTTGCCAGGGCAGATTTCAATAGGATCCTCACTTAGCGGGTGATCTCTGGAAAACTTTGTACAATGACTTATATTTAGAGGCATTTACAATGTAAGAGACTTATTACCTTGAAAGGAATAGTAACACTTAGACCATAATGCTGTGGCCCATGCTGTCCTAGCACTCACTGTGCCAGGCTCTAAGTACTCTGTGTTTGTTGACTCATTAAATGCTCTTGAAAACACTTTGCCCTGGGTACTATTATTATCCTGACTTTACAGGTGAGGAAATGGAGGCAGAGACGTTACATGGCTTGCTGAGGTCACCATGCCAGAACAAGTGAGAGCTAGGGAGTCTGACTCCAAATTCATAATCACTATTCAAAATTGCAAATAGTTCTATTTTTCATTTAGTATTTTCAAATACATCTGGGACCACTTACTGCAGACTTTCCATAATACTACTTTATATCAAAGAAGCAATTGATTCTGTCCTTCAATTAGAAAAAGTAAATGTTTGAGAGGTGCCTGGGTAGCTCAGTCAGTTAAGTGTCTGACTCTTGGTTTAGGCTGGGGTCATGGTCTTGGGAGTCATGGGACTGAGCCCTATGTTGGGCTCTGCACTCAGTGGGGAGTCTGCTTGGGATTCTCTCTTGCCTTTCTCCCCACCCCAGCTCATGCACTAAATAAATGATTCATAAAATAAATGGATCTTTAAAAAAATAAGAGAAAGCAAATGTTTGTAATAAATGAATCACTAGTGAAACTTTAACATTCTACATCAAGAATCATTAATTCATGAGTTAGTCCCACTACAAACAGCAGACTGTATTGCTTCTTGCCCTAAAATCAAAGGCTCACTTACATTTCACCATACCTCCTGCAGCCACGTCTTGATGTACCATTATAGGCACAGGAATTTTAGGAAATCATCTTCCTCAGTCTAGAATATCCACAGTGCAGGAGTTAGCACTGACCAATTTCTTATTTAAAAACTAATGTAGACTACTTATATATACATTCCAATATATATTCCTTATACACTTCAACATGTTGTCTAACTTAATATTACATGATGGTTAAGAACATGAGCTCTGGGTAAGTCTGATCTGGATTAAAATCTTGGTGCCACCACATGAGCTAGATTTTTTGACTTAGGTCAAGCCCCTTAACCCTTGTATCCCACTGCTGTGCTGTGGAATGAAGGAGAAAAGGGCCAATGGAACTGTGGGTGAGGTGGGGCAGAAAATACTGTTTGTTACCAAGGATGTAGCAGGAACAATTTGTAAGACTAGGCTATTGATTTCAGGAACTCCTTGAGAACTGTCTGTTTTCTTCTCGAATTTCCTACGGTCTCCAACTGTGCTAAGACTATTCATTATACACTGGCACTGCCAACGCAGAAGAAAACACATACACATGTGTCAATGGCAATCACTGTTCATGAGCAAGGTTGTTACTGGCCACATGACTTGAAATCACACAGTGCCTCCACACTGTGACTCCACCTGTGAAATAAAGTAATCTAGAAAGCTTGGCCACTCGGGGAAGAAGTTTCAATAGTGGCAGCCACAGGCACGGTTTCTCTTTGAAAAGCTTACTGTTCCCACAGGAAGCCACAATAACGTCAGCGTTCAGCAGCAGTCCCAGAGCACTAATGAAGATGATCGGACACCTCCAGCCCTAATCAACAGAACGACTTGAGTTACCTTCTCAGGCAACACAGCCTTTACACAAACTCATCCATCACGCTTGGAGCTGGAGGGACTTCTTTCATTAACTTTTAGGGAGCATATTACTAAAGCCAACTAGAACTGAAAATCAGGTTTGATTTTATTGCAGCATTTCCTTAGAGATGATAAAGCAGAAAAACACAAAGAAGGCTAGCCCGTAGACAAAGACAACAGCCCTGAGGAGTCACCTGTAATTGGTGGTAAGGCTGAGTGTTCAATTCGATCCGAGTGCTGGCTGCTTTCGAAGTACAGCCAATCCTTGAACAACACAGGTCTGAGCTGTGCATGGCCACTTACATGGGACCTTTCTACAATTAAAGTACTATAAATGCATTTTCTCTTAAGATTTTTTAAAATGAAAAAAAAAAAAAAGATTTTCTTAAAATGTTCTCTTATCTTCATACAAAATGTGTTAATTCACTATGTTATCAGTAAGGCTTCCAGTAAGCTGTAGGTATTACTAGTTAAGTAGTTATACATGGATTTTTGACTGCACAAGAAAGGGTTGGTGCCCCTAACCCCTGCACTTGATGTTTGAAGTCAACTGGAATTTATTCATCCTTTTACTACATACTCCAGATAGCTCTTTTAAACTGAACAAAAAATTTCTTAAAATAAATCTCTCACACACACACACACACACACACACACACACACACACACACACACGTTTCATTGTATCTCTTAGAAATCCAACAGCTCAGAGTGGGGTCCCCAGGTTACATAGTAAAACTTTTGGATTAAAGGCTAAGCAACTCCCTTTTAGGTTGGCAGCTAAGAAGCTGAAGCAAGAAGCACTTCTATGACCTAGAAGTTAAGGCTCATACGACAAATCTGTGGAGCCCTGACAAATCAAGTCTAATGAGATTCTAGATGTGGCTTAACAGGAATGGAGCCAGACAATTCTCCAGACTAGATTCCACTGTGAAAAAGACCACATTTAATACAAAATAAATGTGCTAATACAGGGACAGCACATTCACTTGATATAAATCATAAAATTACAAAATTAGGTAAAGATTCTCCATGTCTCCATTTGTCTCAAAGGGATTTTCAAGCCAATTTTAGCTTAGGATAAGAATTTTTCCTAATGGGAACAAAATCCTCTATTAACCACACCAAACATTCTTAAATGCATTCTGAAAGCTGTTACAAGCTGAGGATTTAAGGCACAATCACGATATGCAAATATCTAAAACAGTTGAGAGTTCTGTTCATTTTAGGATTTCACAGGAGCCCTAAGTGCCAACATTTTTTATCAGAATCCCTCAGGAAGAAGTCCCTGGCTTCTGAGGAAGTGGCGTACTATGACTTACAGACAGAGCTAGAGTAGTGCAAAACATGTTTCCCTTCTTCTAAGCCATGACCTCCAGGAAGTTCAAGAGTCAAGTTTTATACCTGATAACAGCATCATGTTCCCTCTTCCTTCATTTTCACTGATCTTGTTTTTCTCCCTTTCTGTTCATATTTTATTGCCATTGCTGTGTAAGTCTTACTTGGTATCATGCTTCAAGTTCTTTTGGGAAGGAGGCCAGGTATAAATACATTACAAAAACAGACAAAAAAAAAAAAAAAAAAAACCAACCAACCAACAAAAAAACCCCCAAAACCCCAAGCAAAAAAAAAAAAAAAAAAAAAAAAAAAAGGAATTATTTTTAGGATATAAAAGAGAGCATCTATGCCTTCACGGCATACCTTAATAAAAAAGCAGTATTTCAGAATTACCCTAATTTCAAGCCAATTTTAGCTTAGGATAAGAATTTACCACACCACGCCTGAGCTCATTAAGTCCCCAATTCCCTGATTTCACCAAGAGCAGACCTATTTCCCAAGTACCACCTTAGTTATTTATCATCATCAGTCCCCACTCTGGTGGGGAAGAGCCCCAAGGCTAAGGGATTAGAAGTTGTATGTGCTTAGCTCTGTGACCCTAGATAAGTCATTAACATTTGATTACCTTAGTTTCCTCCTTCATAACAAGAAGGCAAGTAATTCTCCTACACTACAAAACTCATTATAATTAGGTAAACAGAAACTTGTTCTTTAAAGTACAGTACAAACGGAAGATATTACTATCATACACATTAAAAGTCTAATGAGCTTAAGAACTTTACATTCATGGCAAAAATTTTTCATTCCAAATTCATAATAGTTTCTTTGGCAACATCACAGAGACAGAGAAGTTATATAAACACTCAGCAATGCAGACACCAAATAATGAAAGAAAGCATTTCTATACATAAACATTATTTATGCCTATTTTCATTTTTTTACATTAAGATGTAAACATCCCATTATCCAAAAGAGCAGTGAAAACAAAACAAAAACAAAAAACAAATTAAGCCTTTAAAGACAGCTGGTGAATTTTAAAATGTCTCTGCTGAATGCTCCAAACACCAAACACTATAATTCAATAATTCAATAAGAAGAACCAAACTGAACCAAACTGGTAAGCGAGCCATAAAGTGTCAATATATATAGTAAAATCGCAGAATGCTCCATCTTCTTGGTTAGCTGGCTATTTACAAGAGAACTCTTCTTGTTTGAACCATTAGTTCAGAAAAGGCTTTCTAAACTGAACTACTTCACTTTCCTGGCTCAGTAAAAAAGTACAAAATAACAAACATACATCAACTTGATTTTGCTGATTTAATATCATGTAGTATATCTTGGCATAGCTCTAGAATATACATAATTTCTGTGCAGTTTTGCTAGAGGCAGAAAACTGAAATGGAATTTCCTGTTTTAAATAAATCCCTGATATTACAAACTTATTGTCTTCCTTTTGCCTCATTCTCCTAAAAGGGGAGTGCAACAAAGACTTCTAGTTAAGCAAGGTTTTACAGTCGCAGATATACCTACATAATATGGGTTCAGGCAAACATGGTAGTTCAACAACTTTACCCCTCTGGACTATTCTGCTTAATAAATACACCCAGTAACATGAATTATACGTAACGGGTCCATTATTTTCTGGATATCAAATTTTAGTACCTTATATATATACTTTTATAATCTTTTCTTTAAAAAACAAAAGAAAATCATTAATGAAGGTACCTTCCAAAACCAGAGAGTTGGCAGATTTTGCTAGTGGAATCAAACTGTGCTTCCTATATTATTAATTCATAACTGCTTGAACGTTTATTATTATCAAAAAGCAAACAAATTCTCTAACATACTAGGTGCTGAACTCTTCGAAGCCACAAAATAGAAAGAGCTGCTGGGAGAAGTCACCTTCTGATTCTTAGCACATGTCACTGTTTCCAGAGAGCACGACCCACAACACTGGCAGCACACAAGGGGATTTTAGGCGGTATACAACACAGAAGTGAATAATGCAGAATCACAGTGAAAATGTCATTCCCTTTACAGTTTTAAAAACCCTTCTGATAATTCCACAGAGAGAGCCCCATTTTCATACTGGGTAAGATCTCTCTCACTGCAACAAAGAGCAGGCTTCAGAGATTCAGAGCCTTGGTGGTGGTGGTGGGGGGTGGCATTAGTATCTAGTTAGAATTTAATAACAGTTTTTGTTTTATTTTGTAGTTAACTCATGGTAAATTGATGCTGGTTTTTCTCTTGGAGTAGAGATTAGTTTGTCTTTAAACTATTTTAAGATTTAAAAGATAAATACTAAAAATAATAGTATATTTTAATACTCAAGTGATTGAAGTCTGGGGAATGATAGCTATAATAACAAATTCCATGTTTAAGAAGTGATTTCAAAAGAAACTACAGACATGGTCTAGGAAGGAAACATATGTTACTATGTTCTCAATACTTGTGATGTTCTAGAGATAAGCTCATAAGAAGCCTTTTCCTATATCAAGTGATTTCCAGAGTTAGGATTCAAGCAAAAAATATAAAAGGAAAAAAAAACCAATTCCACACCATCCTGGACTTCATAAACTCAGGGTACTGTAAGTGTGCAAATAATGTGATATTTAGCAAGTTGTTTTAAACACAAACTCCACGGCATGTTTTTATTTGGGCTATACTCATGCCTCACAAAGGCGAACCCAGACTGTAGAGTTCCCGCTTGGTCCTCAGAGCATGTACCACACACATTTTTTGATTGAACTCTTCAGAAGGGGTAAGGACCGCTGGCCAAGTCTCCAAATGGCTTCTGACTGTTCTTCCACGATCGTGGCCCTGGAGAGAGAAGCCTCCTCCTCCTCTGAATAATAATCCCACGACTAACATGAGGAGTTTGCCTAGCGGGTGCTGCACGCTCTCAGGCATGCCATGCGGACTTAAAACAAAAAGGATAGCTGGCGAGAAAGAAAGCAGAGCTCCTTGAGTGTGGTGAACAGTTTCTTCATCACAGTGGCAGTTAAGATACGCTCCCTCCTTTTCCCCCGGAGGCCAGGGCAGTATGTCTGAAGGATGGGGTCAGACATCGTAATCAGGAGCCTTGCTCTGGGCTTGCCTTAGCCAGATCTGCAGTGTAACAAACGCTCCCACAGTCACGTGAAAGAAAAGCTGCCACAGGTTGCGCAGTTCATAGAGATACATGTTGCACAGACAGATTAAACCAAAAGTCAAAAAAGATTTGACATTCCGCCAGCCGGTGTAGTAGACAAGTAAATAACACTGTTCAAAATATAAAATGAAAGATGATTAGGGTTACAAGAAAAGAAATAGATGCTTCTATTATAAAATTTTAACAGGCCACAGAGTAAAATGTAAGAGTGGAATAAGAGGATTTTTCACCTACAGATAAGATAACGTAACCTCTTTAAGACATTCAGCTATGAAAGCCTGCAGCTTGAAAGGAAAACAGATTTTTCCTTTTATGCTTGTCACTGTCAAAAGATACATTTTGTATCATATTTTAAAACAGAGTCGCAACTGGATGACTCCCTTGCAAAGAGGCTGAGCACATCACACATTCCTCCAAGGTGTCAGGCAACTATGAAACACTCAGGGCCTGAGGGGATTCCATCTCTCATTCTTAGCCCAGAAAAGTACAAAATACCTCAAACAAACCACAGCAAAACGGACTCTTACACAACCTGAATCTGCATATTAACGAAATCCACAAATATTTACTGCTCTCCCATTAAGCGCCAGGAACTAGTAAGGTAGAGCATCTGAGTGAACATTTGAGGTAGAATTCATTCAACAGATGTTTATTGAGGGCCAGCTAAGAGCTAATCATTGTTCTTTAGTTTCAAGTTATGAAATAAAGCCCTTGCTCACATCGAACTTAAATTCTAATGGAGGGAGAAAGATTATATATACAAAAGATCATATTATGTATATAAAATACCAAATAGTTATGTCTTAAAATAAAAGATGGAACAGGGGGACAGAGAATGTAATAACTGCTATTTTAGAAAACAGAATATAGAAATTACCCCTCATAAGCCCCAAATCGTGGCAGTCACCTTTTCCTGCTTTATTTTTCTCCACAAGATAAACACACTTTACAAATGTGCTTGTTTTGTCTGTCATATATATTCTTCCAATAGGATCTAAGCTTCATGAGAGGAGAGATTTTTGATTTGTTATCCAGTGGGCTCTTTATCCAGTGCCCAGAATAGTGCCTGGCACATAGTAAGTAAGTACTCAATAAAAATTTGTTGAATGAATTGTTTTCTAGACAATGCCTAAATTCACAATCTGTTAAATATAGGAATTATATGTGATTACAAAGTCTTAAGAAAGACGCAGAAATTGTGAAATTCTATCCAGGCATCAGGAGAGGAAGGACTTTAAGGTGTTTGCAACAATGCAGAAAGAATGTGGAAATGTTCTATTAAATCTTTTTATTTCTTTTTTTTTTAAAGATTTTATTTATTTATTTGACAGAGAGAAATCACAAGTAGTCGGAGAGGCAGGCAGAGAGAGAGAGAGAGGGAAGCAGGCTCCCTGCTGAGCAGAGAGCCCGATGCGGGACTCGATCCCAGGACCCTGAGATCATGACCTGAGCCGAAGGCAGCGGCTTAACCCACTGAGCCATCCAGGCGCCCCATAAATCTTTTTATTTCTTTAAAAAAATTTTTTTTTAAGATTTTATTTATTTATTTGACAGACAGAGATCACAAGTAGGCAGAAAGAGAGGAAGGGAGGCAGGCTCCCCATCCAGCAAAGAGCCCGACGTGGAGATCAATCCCAGGACCCTGGGATCATGACTGGAGCCAAAGGCAGAGGCTTTAACCCACTGAGCCACCCAGCCGCCCCAAATCTTTTTATTTCTTATACAAATTAGGACTTTGCTTACTTAAAAAGAAGACTACTATCCAAGCAAAATGAACTGTAAGTACTTATTTTATTTGAGTGGTTTTCACTGTGTAAAAAAAAAGTTGAAAAAGTAATTTTTCCTTTTGAAATAATTCTAGACCTAGGGAAGAGTTGTAAAAATCACAGTTCTTGTACATCATTCACCCTGCTCCCCCTAATGTTATCTTGTCGCATAACCACAGTATAATCATCAAACCACAAAATTGACATTGATAAAATACTGTAGACTAATCTACAGACTTTATTGGAATTTTGCCAGTTGTCCCATTAAGGCCCTTCTTCTGGTCCTGAATCCAATCCCGGATTGCCTCTTGCATTTAGCTGTCATATCTCTTCAAATCTGTTATAGCTCCTCAAGTCTCTTTTTCATGACCTTGACAGTCTAAAGAGTATCAATCAGTTATTTTGTAGAACATCCTTTAATTTTGGTTTGCCTGACATGGTCTCAAGACTGAAGTGAGGACATGCACTTTGGGCTAAAATACCACAGAGGTGATGCGCAGTATATCTTAAAATTGGTGGTGTTAACTTTGATCTCTTGGTAAGGTGGTGTCTGACAGGTTTCTCCACTGTGAAGTTACTATTTTTCCCTTTGTAGTTAGTAAGTTCTCTTGTGGGAGGAGAAATAAAGACATTCTCAGGTGAAAGACTAACAGAATTTGACACCTACAGAAGTACCCTAAAAGAATGGCTAAAGGAAAATACCTAAGCAGAAAGGAAACAATAAAAGAAGAAATCCTGGAACACTGAGAATGCAAAAAGAACAGTTAGCAAAATAACATAATAGTTTTCCTTCTCCTCTTGAGATTTCTAAATTGATGACTGAAGTAAACATTTGTAATACTGTCTGATGTGGTTCTAAATATAGGTAGAGGAAATATTTAAGGCAATTTTATTATAAACAGAGGGGGGCAAAGGGACATAAAAGGAAATACAATTTCTATGTTTCATTTGAACTAGTAAAATGACACCAAAAAATTGAAAAGTGTATAACGCAATACCTAGAGCATTTAAAAACCATACAAAGAGGGGAGAGGGATACATGGGTGGCTCAGTCTGTTAAGCGTTCCACTCTTGCTTTTGGCTCAGGTCATGATCTCAGGGTCATGAGATCAAGCCCACATCCTTGCTTGGGATTCTTTCTCCCTCTCCCTTTGCCCCTTCTCCCAATCCTGCATGCATGTGCATTTTCTCTAAAAAAAAAAAAAAAAAACACAAAACCAAAACAAACAAACAAAAAACTATGCTAGGAAATAAACTCAAAAACACTACAGATAAATCAAAATGGAGTTTTAGAAAATGTACGAGTAACCCATAGAAAGATAGGAAAAAGAA
This sequence comes from Mustela nivalis, assembly GCF_964662115.1. NCBI lineage: Eukaryota > Metazoa > Chordata > Mammalia > Carnivora > Mustelidae > Mustela > Mustela nivalis. The sequence continues at coordinate 118,332,892 of NC_139020.1, forward strand.
AACATAAAAATGAAAACCAGCAAACAAAAAATAAGATGGCAAACTTAAGCCCTAATGTATCGATTCTACAGTAAATGTAATGGCCTAAACACAATAATTAAAAAACAGAGACTGGCAGAGTGGATTAAAAACAGCTTTTAAATCTACCAGAAACTCACTTCAAATGATATAAGCAAGGTGAAAGTGAAAAGATGGAGAATATATTATGCAAACATTAATCAGAAGAAAGCAGAAATGGCTATATTAATATCAGATAAATATAAAAATATTTCCAAAAAAAGAGAAATGGCTAGAGAGGGTTATCATTATCTAGGATATTATATAATGATATATTATTATAAATGGATCAGTCCACCAAGAGGGCAATAATCCTAAATGTGAATGAACCAAACAACAGAGCTAAATGTGCAAAGCAAAATATGCAAAGCAAAAACTGATAAAACTGAAATAAGAAATATACCAAACCACAATTAGAGTTAAAAACTTCAATACTCTTCTTTCAACTGATAGAACTAGACAAAATCAACAAGGATACAGAAAAACTGAGACCCATCAACCATCGTGATCTAACTGACATTTATAGAGCACAAAATCAGCTACAGTAGAATATACATTCTGTTTAAGTGCTCATAGAATATATACCAAGACAGCCCATATTCTGAGCCACAGAATAAATTTCAACAAATTTAAAAGAACTGAAATCCCAGAGTGTTTTCCAACCACAATGGAATCAAACTAGATACCAATAATGGAAAGAAAACTGGTAAATTTCCAGACTCTTGGAAGCAAAACACAATTCCAAATAATCCATAATCCATAGGTCAAAGAGGAAACCACGAGTATGAAAATTTTTAAATACACTGATATAAATGAAAATAAAAATGCAACTTATCAGCCAATGGAAAGAGCCCAAATATCCACTGACTGATGACTGGATAAAGATGACATAGTGTGTGTTCGTGTGTGTGTGTATGTGTGTGTGTAAACTATTATATAAACATATATATAATGGAATATTAATCATCCATAAAAAAGAACGAAATCTTACCATTTACAACAACATGGATGGAGCCAGAAAGTACTATGCTAAGCAAAATAAGTCAGTTAGAGAAAGACAATCACCATATGATCTCACTCATATGTAGAATTTAAGAAAGAAAACAGAAGAAATGTGGAGGGGGGAAGAGAGGCAAATCAGGAAACAGACTCTTAATCACAGAGAACAAACTGAGGGCTGCTGGAAGGGAGGTGGGCAGAGGGATGGGTGAAGTAGGTGATGGGTATTAAGGAGGGCACTTGTGATGAGCACTGGGTGTTGTATTTAAGTGATGAATCACTAAATTCTACACCTGAAACTAATATTACACTATGTTAACTAACAGAAATTTAATAAAAACTTAAAAAATAAAAATTTTAATAAAAAGTAAGGTGAAGGGACACCTGGGTGGCTCAGTCAGTTAAGTAGCTGCATTTGGCTCAGGTCATGATCCCAGTGTCCTGGGATAGAATCCCACATCGGGCTCCTTGCTCCGTGGGGAGCATGCTTCTCCCTCTGCCTCTGCCTGCCACTCTGCCTGCCTGTATCTCTCTCCCTCACTCTAAGAAATAAATAAATAAAATATTTTTAAAAAAATAAGATGAAAAAATGCATCATATCAAAATCTATGGGACACATAATAAAATGCTCAAAGAGAGAAAGGTATATCACTAAAAGTATATATTACAAAAGAGAAAATTCTCAATAATCAAAGCTCCCATCTCAAGAACCTAGAAAAAGAAGAGCCAAATTAACCCAAAGCAAGCATGAAAAAGGAAATAATAAGGAGAAATCAATAAAACTGAATATACGAAAAAAAACACAAAACAAAGAGCAGGTTCTTTGAAAAGACTGATGAAATTAACAAGTAAGTCTGACCAGTATGAAGAATGAAATAGAGAATATCATTACAGATCATACAGACAGCAAAGAGATAGTAAGAGGATGCTACAATCAACTCTACACATGTAAAGTTGGTAAGATGAAATAGATCACTCCCTTATAAAATACAAACTATCATAATCATGAGAAAGAGAATTTGAATAAATGTGTAACTCTTAAGAAAATGGAACTTAATACAGATTATACAGTCACGGTAATCAATACTACGTGGTACTGGCAGAGAGACTGACACAGATCAATAAAACAGAATAGAAAACTCAGACTCTCACAAATATGTCCAACTGATAATTGACAAAGATGTAAAAGTAATTCAGGGGAGACAAAAAAGGCTTTTCAAAAAATGGAGCAATTGGCTATTCATCCACAAGCAAACAAAACACAACACAAAACCAAAAACACAAAAACAAACCCTCCAATCTAATCATCTAAGTCTCACATTTCATACAATCTTATACAAAATTTAATTAAAAATGGATCATGAACTTAAATGTAAAACATAAAACCAAAACTTTTAGAAGAAAACAAAGAATCTTCAGGGTCCAGGATTAGGCAAAGAGTATTAGACTTGAATCAATGGAATTATAATATTGGATGGTGACAGATGGTAGCTACATGGTGGTGAGCACAGCCTAGAGTATAAACTTGTGGAATCACTATGTTGTACACCTCAAACTAGTTAATACTATGTGTCAACTATACTTCAATTAAAAAAAAACGTTCTTAGACCTGATACCATAAATATTTTTCCATAAAAGAAAGAGCTGATAAAATGAACTTTATCAAAATTAAAAACTTTTGCTCTGCAAAAGACCTGGTTAAGAGGATGAAAAGACAAACTACTGACTGGAATAAGACACTTGCAAATTACATTTCTGACACAGGACTGATGGCTAGAACTCTCAAATCTGACAGTAAAAACCAAATGATCCAAGTAGAAAATAGGCAAAGACATGAAAAGATATTTCACCCAAGAGGACACATCGATAACAAATAAGTACCTGAAACAATGTTCAACATCATTAGCCAGTACAGAAATGCAAATTAAAATCAATATGAGGGATCACTACACATCTGTCAGAATGGCTAAAATAAAAAACAACAAATGCTGGAGAGGATGTGGAAAAATAGGATCACTCATAACAATGCTGATGTGAGTGATGTAAAATGTAAAAATATAAATGTAAAATGGAATGCCACTCTGGAGAACTGTGTCTGTCTCAATAAAACTAAGCATGCAACTACTCTAAGACCTAGCAATTGTACTCCTAAGCATTTATCTTAGAGAAATGAAGACTTATGTTCTCACAGACTCCTATACAGAATGTTTATAGCAGTTTTATTTATAATAGCCCCAAACTGGAAACCCAGATGTCCTTCAGTGGGTGAATAATTAAACAAACTGTGGTACATCCATACCCTGGAATACCATTCAGCAGCAAAAAGGAACAAACATTGATATATGCGACAACCCAGAAAATTCTCCAGAGAATTGTACTGAGCAAAGTACAATTGTACTGAGCAAAATTGTACTGAGCAAAATTGCCTTCATTAAGGCATACCTGAGCAAAATAACGCCAATCACTAAAGATTCATACTATATATGGTTCCCTTTATATAACATTACTTAAAATGAGGAAATTATAGAAATGGAGAACACATTAGTGGTTGCCAGAGATGAAGGGGCAGGAGAGAAGTGGATGTGGCTCTAAAAGGGCAACCAAAGGGGTGCTTGTGGTGATATGAATGCTCTGTATCTGCCCACACTGACATCAACATCCTCGCTGAGATAATGTATCATAGTCGTACAAGATGGTACTACTGGGGGAAACTCAGGTAAAGGATATATCTCTCTCACAGCTATTACAATTAAATCAAATAAAAAGTTTAATAGGAAAAACAACTTTATACTCATGTACATATGTGCAACTTACTTTATAGAAAACTAATATACACACTATGCACATACACATACAAAAGAGAATGGGATATAGAAAGTGTTTCAGAATGTTAGTAATTTGGTGGTTCTAAGTGTACTAGTCTTTCAACTTTTCTGGAAGTCTGAGAGTTTTCAAAATAAAGCACTGAGAGGAAAAAAGAAAAGTTTCTGGTTTCTACATCTTTTGATTTCCTCTTTCAAATGTTCCATAGCAAGATTATTCCTATCTGGCTGAGTTCTGTGGGTCCATAAGTACCCCCAGCCTGGAGAAAAAGCCAAGAAACTACGTAGTTATAGCTTTTGAGGTCTGATCTAAAGGGGATTAAAAAACATCCTCACAACTGGAGATGGAGCATGTTATAGGATAAAATATAATCACGCAAGTTTTACTGTGGAAAAAAACAGCGTTATTATCACTCTGCTCAGCATATTTGGGAAGTGTGCAGTTTCATGCCTGTCAAAAAGAAAACTGGCTTTCTGCTATTCTTTCTTAAAGCACGAATCCATTTAACTTCTCTCAAGTAAAAGAACACCTGGGTGACAGTCTCCTCTGAGAACGATTTTCAGCTGTTCCAGGTAATGTAACAGGGATGTGCCTTTTAGAGAGCCTCTCTAAAGGCAACAGCAGGACTCTGGAGTCGTGCAGACTGGGGTTGGAGGCAATGATGATAAGACCTGGCTAGCCCTCAGTGAAAAATGACAGTGAACACAAGATTAGCATGGGACTTTCTGTAGGATTTAATGGGTACAAGGAATATAAAGAACTTGGCACACAGTAAGAACTCAATACATTTTGCTATTATTAGTAGTATTTAAAAATATAAACAATGAATCGTGGAACACTGAAAAAATAAAATTAAAAAATTTCATTAAGTCTCTTTGATAAGAAGTAATTTTTAAAAATATAAATTAATGAATGAATAAAATTATTTCATTAAGGCAAAACAGCCAAAAGTATATTTTACAAGAATTACTCGTTAAATTATTTTAAAGTTAACATTTACCTAACATCGCTTTAGAATCATATGAAATAATGCATATGTAATAAAATTTTAACTGAATAACCTTATAGAAATTATACAAATATAGGAATTTTGCTTACAGACAGCATAATATAGTGGAATGAATACAATATTTAAAATCAGAAGACCCAGAGTTAAGTCCTGACTCTACCACTTACTGGGCTATATGATTTCTGGATAGTACCCAAACTACCTCAAATTTCTCATTTTTAAAAATGAGATAATATCCTCTGTGTGACAGAATTGTAGACATTAAAGTTTTTAAAAAATCTACACAAGAATATTTCATAAAATTAAAGCATTTGTGACATTAACAAATACAAGTTTTCACATTTCCTGCATGAAATGTCATTCATTGTAGTTCAATCTGTCAAACTGTATAGAAAATTTCTAAATACAAATGATTAAGAAAAACTAGGGGCTTTAAAAAAACATGAAACTAAAATCTTTAATCTATCTTTACATAAAGTCAAATGTATATATTCAAAGTATTTCACTAGAGACTTCTGAGTTGTAGGTAGCCCTATGTTTGCAGTCCTCAATCTTTCTAACATTCTTCCTATGCAAGCCAGAGAAATGTGTTACTTATAAGTTAGGTCAAAAGGTCTTGCCTGCTGTACCACATTTTAGCAAAGACATTCCTCAGCTTGAGTGACTGGCATGGTCACCTCTCCCTTTCCTACAAATCTGTGCTTCCTCTCTTCTCAGGAATGCCAGTACCCATTTTCCTATCACCAGGTGCAAGCCTCCTGGCTCTGTAAGTCTAGGTCCTAGGAGTCTTCCTCCTCAGTGTCATTCCCTCACCCCTGATCCCTACTGCCATTATCAGAGTTCACTCTCTCACCGCCTCCTGCCATAAGTAATGGAATCGCCTCCCAACTAATTTCCTTTCTTCCAATTTCTCTGCTCTGGCAATCCACCCCATTCCTCACTATTAAATTAAATATCCTAAAATCCGCTTTGGCTGTTTCCTGTTCAGACTTGCCCAAAAGTACAAAATCCTCATGCTCAAGTATAAGCAGAGCCCTGAGGCTCAATAATCCATCACCAAAAAATCTAGAAGTAGCCTTTACCGCCACAGGCAGATGACATACTGCCACTGAAACCTAACACAGAAGAGTGTTAACATTAAGGACACTGGGATCCAGGTCCATTCAAAATGGAGATGTAGATCATAAAGTTAACAGAGGCTCTAAAGTGAGGTAAAGAACTCAGACATTTTATTTATTTAAAGTGTACAAATAAGACAATACCTAAAACAAACAATAATAGGAAAGTGTTTCTCAAAAGTTGGAGAGAACCTACCTGGTAAAGGCAGGCTGCTGTTCCAAGGAAAAATGCAACAATGTAATTAAAATCTTCACCATCACTCTGCAAAAACAAAATTAAAAATTACTTTTTTCCTGGTGGAAGCCCATTTCCAAAAACAATCCATCAGGATAGGATACAGCAATGTTTAAGCACAAATGGTTCAAATCTTCATCAAAACATGGTATGTAAAAATTCTCAAGAGTCCTGAAAGTTCCAAGGAGTGTGAGGTACAGAAAGACTACCAGTGTTCATTTATGTTTAGACCCATCAATTTCACCTTACCCATGTGTGCAAGATGAAATGAAATGAAATCACTTTTGTCAAGGAGTTTTAAAATGGTGCTAGAGGCCATTAAGGAGATGGACCTTTATGTACATCCTCACCAGATGAAGCTATGAACTTTATCTGGGCCAAACTACAAATATTCCAAAGACTGCAATTGCTGTAGTAAGAGAATTTGCTTAGGGACAACCTTAGCAGCCAATTCTATTCAGCCAAGATTGGTGTTCTGCTGCCAACATCAAACAAAATTCGTTGTAAATAACACATACAAACATTCCTTTTTGTCTTAAGCTCTTGACTTTTTGTAACCTAAAGGGACACAATCTGGGTTGTTACCAAATCTGTGCTCTTCAAGCTGCAATTCTGAGACCCCAAATAATTGCTCTTATTTTCTTTCAGCTCTACCTCTTTTCTTAGTCAACCCAAGAAAAGATGAAAGCCAATGGGAAAGTTTCCACATAAGGTAAAAAAAACCTCTCTTCTCTACTGAAAACAAAAAACAAAAACAACAACAAAAAAAACCCATAAAACATACAACACCCCAGTGGCCTACAAGTCCATCCCACTCACTAGGATTACTACTTGACTCAAATAGATATTGACAAACCTTACTATCAGGTAAGCACATCACTGAAATGTCCAATAAAGTAATTTGACATGATTAAAAAAAAAATGAAAAGTTACTGTCCACTAGAGTGTGCTAAATCCCAATGAGAACAGCCACACATGCTGTGTGAGAAAAACAGCCACCTAGAAGATACATCACACACAGAGTGTTTTTCAAACTGATGCAAAACTAAGAGAAAACCCAAGTGTTTTTCTATTCTCTTTTGAGTCCTCTTAAATATTAAATTTCTTTCAGTGTTTTTATAAAGTGAAACATAAATCCCAGACAGGAGCCTTACATTTGGCCCTTATTTTAGAAAAAGTACCTTTAAACAACGAAAATTTTCACAAAATATGGGAGTGTCTCTCATGCCCATGTCTTCATGAAAAAATACACAGAGAAAACTCCTTTCCCACTTGCTACTGGGCAACAGAACTGACCATAAAGCAGAAGGAGAGTTGCTTATCTTAGTGAGATGATCTTAAAATAGGAACCATTAATCTGTCTGGGATGCTTAGGCCTGTTCCACCTCAGAGCCAAGGAAGGTCATGAAACATTTCTTTTTTTTTTTTTTTTTTAAGATTTAATTTATTTATTTGACAGAAAAAGATCACAAGTAAGCAGAGAGAGGAGGAAGCAGGGTCCCTGCCAAGTAGAGAGCCCAGTACAGGGTTTGATCCCAGGACCCTGAGACCCAAGCCAAAGGCAGAGGCTTTAACCCACTGAGCCACCCAGGCGCCCGGGTTATGAAACATTTCTGACTTTAATAATTATAAGACTAAATCCTGCTTGCTTTTTCTTAGTCCTTTATTTTTTTTTAAAGATTTTATTTATTTATTTGACAGACAGAGATCACAAGTAGGCAGAGAGGCAGGCAGAGAGAGAGGAGGAAGCAGGCTCCCTGCTGAGCAGAGAGCCCGATGTGGGGCTCGATCCCAGGACCCTGGGATCATGACCTGTGTAGAAGGCAGAGGCTTTAACCCACTGAGCCATCCAGGTGCCCCCAAAAAATGGAGTCATACTTTTATATACTGCTTTTTAGTACTATATATTCTATCATAAATACTTTCTCAAGATAATGAGTATTTCTCAACTACATGATTTGTAGCGATTATACAACCTTTCATTGGGGGGCTATACCACTGATTTAATTACCCCATAATTGGATATTATTTTTTCCCTTGATTTACAATATCACTTTATGACTCTCTTAATTGCCTTTGGAACACTCAATGGCATGTTTGTGGAGTCAGTCAGACCTGGGTTCAAATCTTTACTTACTATCTGTATAGTATTGGACTATTTAACTTCAATTTCCTTTTTAAAAAAATATAAAAGTTGTACAAATTAAATAACACTTGCAAACAGAGAACAGTAACTGGCACACAGTAAATACTCAAAATCATTCACCAACTCCTCTCTCCTTGAGGCTACCATCTGCATCATTTATCGAATAATTAGATTACCTTCTAAGTATACTGGTCTTAGCCTCAAGTAGACTCCGACCTGTCTTTTTTTTAATTGAGGTATAACCGACATACCACATTATATCAGTTTCAGGTGCACACACCATAACAATTCTTTATTTGTGTATGTTGCAAAATGATCACAATAAATCTAGTTATCATCTGTCACTGTACAAAGTTAGAAACTTTTTCTTGTGATGAGAACTTAAGTTCTCTTATCTCCTTTCAATATACAATGCAATATTACTGACTATAGTCACCATGTTGATGTTACATCCCCATAACTTATTTAGTTTATAACTGGAAGTCTGTACCCTTTAACCCCCCCTTCACCCATTTTGTCCATCCCCCTAACCTTCCTTCAAGGCAGAAAATCAATCTTACTACTTGCATCAAACTGCATATAGCAGGAATTCAATAAATGCATGCCAGGTTGAGCTGAGCTTAAAAAAATCTATTTCTACTTGCCAAAGATTGTCTATGTATTTTCCATTCAATAAATATTAATTAAACACCTACAGGCCAGGTCTTATATTACTAGACCTAGAACAGAAGACAACTAAATCCATATGAACTCAAGGAGCTTACTTTCTGATTAAGGAGGCAGATACATTAGCCAACAATTCCCACTTAAAGTGGTAACTGATGGGACAGGTGTGTGTACAGAGTATAAAAGGAGACTACTGGAGACACATCTAAACATGCATGGAGAAACAAAAAGTCAAGGAAGTAAAGCTTAATCTGGGTCTTGAAGAATGATCTAGTAGAAAGGTAGACAAAGTAGGGAGAGAATTGCAGGCTAAGGGAATAGCACATATGGTTTCAAAGAGGGAAGAGCCTAGGATGACTCCAGCCTTCTTTTTTTTTTAAAGATTTTTAAAATTTATTTGACAGACAGAGATCACAAGTAAGCAGAGAGGCAGGCAGAGAGAGAGAGGAGGAAGCAGGCTCCCTGCTGAGCAGAGAGCCCGATGCAGGGCTCGATCACAGAACCCTGGGATCATGACCTGAGCCGAAGGCAGAGGCTTTAACCCACTGAGCCACCCAGGCGCCCTCAGCCTTCTTTTAAGGCAACATTTGAATTATAGCATGCACTAAGTTGGGAATATAGGAGGAAGAGTAGGTTTGAGAGCAAAAAAACTGAGTTCATTTTGGACATGTGATTTGGGAGGGGCCAATGTGACATCCAAATAATTATATTTCATAGATTTAAGTCAGCTTCAGGAAAGAGTTGGCTCTAGAGATCCTACTTCAGTCATCTATTTAAACAGTTGTCAAGTGAAGGCCTAGGACAATCAAATGTAAGTCTTAATTCTTGATTGGCTCCTAGAATGGAGAGAGAGAGAAAAAACTATAAAGGATATTTAGTCAACTGTAGAAATTTGAATATGAATTTTATATTAGATAATACCGCATTGATCTTAAAAACCTTTGGTGTAATAAAGGTATTGTGATTATGCAGGAGAATTCCTAGTCCTTAAGGCATACATACTGAAAAACTTTCAAATAAACTGTCATGATACCTACAATTTTATTTTCACATGATTCAGGAAAGAAAGAAAGAAAAAGTGTAAGTAGGTATACAGGTGGGTGCTAATTGCATTGTTTTTTAAATCTTTCTGTAAGTTTGAATTCTTCTAAAACAAGAGGCAGTAGGAGGAAAGAGGAATACAAAAAATTTTTTAACACTATGCTACCATTAAAATGAATGTAATAGATCTCTATACACTGATATAAAATGACCTCCTATATAGTGTTAGGTGGAAAAGATGCAAATAAGCATGGAGTATACTGCCATTTATACAGAAACACTCTGAAAACAATTATATAAGTAAATATATAAATTCATATGTACTAGCATACATACATTCTGTCTCTAGAAGTATAACCCAGTGGTTGATTCTAGGAAAGAGAAATGGGAAAAGAATGACTTATTGTGACATCAGGCTTTGGAATTATAGGCTTGGAAACTGTAGGCACATGTACATTTTACTGTGTGAGGATGTGTGGGTATGTGCACAAATTAACGTCTTTTTAAAAAGCCATCATGAAAATACCCAAAGAGAAGGTGAAAGTTAAGAAGAATATTAAATGGTTCAGTTGGTTGAGCGACTGCTTTCAGCTCAGGTCATGATCCTGGAGTCCCGGGATCGAGTCCCACATCGGGCTCCCAGCTCCATGGGGAGTCTGCTTCTCTCTCTGACCTTCTCCTCGCTCATACTCTCTTTCACTCTCTCTCAAATAAATAAATAAAATATTAAAAAAAAAAGAAGAAGAATATTAAAGCCAAGGGCAGAACATTGGAGAATGCCACTATTTAAAGCACAGGTGAAGGAAGGAAGTTTACCAAATAACTGAGGAACAGGAAGACAATGAAAAAAGATACAATAGGAGAAAATGGTTTCATGAAAATGAAGGGATAAGAGAATGTCAAGAAGAACAATGTAGCAAACCATTAATAGTGATTTATCTGCTTCTAAGTTTTTGAAAATAAATACTATTTCTGAAATTAAATAGAGTTACTTTTCAAAGGAAAACCTGAATAGTATGTAAGGTGAGGCAGAGAGGCCACAGAAGACAAGGCCTCAAGAGTGGCTGCAGCATTTGGCAACTGGAAGGATTCTAGAGAGCTTAATGGCCAGTATTTGAAAGAATTAAGGACAGAAAAGAGATCACAAGAGACTAAGAGAATAGAGGGAAGGGAGTGGAAACAACAAACACAGTTTATCCTTTCAAAAACAAGAAGGGTCTCTTCATCAAGAAGTTTGTTTATTTTTAAAGGCCGGCAAGCTAGGGCATGTTTATGAGCTAAGAGCGTCCTCTCCAGTAGAGAGGAAAACGAAATGCACGGGAGGGAACAGCTAGTAGTCGAGGGAAGGTGGGACAGAGGCTCAGAGTGGGACAGAAGTGTGTGTATGTGGGGAAAGACAACAGAGGGTTGAAGGCAAGAGCAAAGTGGGGCAGATGTAAGGAGTTCAAATAAAAAAAATTTTTAAATGTCACTTTCACCTTTAGGGGAATGCTAGGATACCAATACACTGCTTTGAAAACTAACAGAGGAAAAGAGTATTTTTTTTTTTTTTTGAAGCTGAGGATGAAGAGATAAACAGAGGCGTTATATAACAGTCACACAATGTTTTCAGATGATACCATTGAACTGTTTGTAATAATTGGGAAATATTCCCTTTTTAATCTTAAGTAAAAAAAAGGGCACAAACTTATATAATGGATATGGTATTATACAAGTCTATGTATATATGTATATGTTTGTATGTATGTGCATATGTATATAAATACAGAGAAAATTTGGAGATGATTTTATCTTTATACTCTTTCCCCCTCTATTCTTTAACAATGAGCACAGAATCAGGAAAAATACTTTTAGTTCTTTTGAAAGCCAGTAAGTAAGCACTGCATCTTGGCATAGATATTATGCCACTAAGTAAGGCAAAAACTTCTGTTGAGCTTTAATAGGCAGAAAACAATCTATGGGAAATAACTCAAGGAATAAAAGTTGATTATTTCCTGCTTTGTAGTAGCCATTAGAAAGAATTTCGGAGAGAGTCTTAGAATGCTAGTACTGAAGTGGTCCTTGAGCCTCTTCAAAATCTGCATCTTGAAGAACAAGAAAATGAGATCCAAGAAGGTAAAATAACCCATTCAAGGTCACTGGTTACTGGCAGATGTGACCAGGTAGACTGAATTCCAGGCCAGCATTTCTACTGCTGTATCAGAATCCTCAGTTTTTTCCTAATGCACCACATGCAAATTATTTCTAGGTTGGTACCAGCTTAATTAATATCATTGTCTCAAGGTTGATCATTAAAGGAACACAAGCAATATAAACCTAGTGTGATAAAAGCTTATATATTCACAAGATGCCAATTCACAATAAACTTATCAACATCTCTAAACTCAGAACAAAGTTAGGAAATGGGTGAAAATAATCTAATTTACACATTACTTGAACACCAAATCAAATTTACCAGTTTATTTATTTATTTATTTTAATTTTATTTATTTGACAGAGAGAGAGAGATCACAAGTAGGCAGAGAGGCAGGCAGAGAGAGAGGAGGATATGGGCTCCCTGCTGAGCAGAGAACCCGATGCAGGCCTCCATCCAGGACCCTGGGACCATGACCTGAGCTGAAGGCTTTAACCCACTAAGCCACCCAGGTGCCCTCAAATTTACCAGTTTAAAATAAAACTGTACTCATTCTACACCTCTCCAGTTTGAACTTACATTCCAAAGAAATGTTTCAGTGCTATATTTTTAAATAAATTCCTTATTATCATAAAAGGCAGTTATTAATTTAGAAGAAACATACACACTGAATCTTCAAACAATGTTAACAACATAGGAATGTTGATTCACGTGGGTTCTCAAATTGAAATGCGCCTCAGGCACCAACTTACATACTAGCAGATAAATGTGGCAATCATTTTCCGCATTCAGAGAGAGGAGTTAAAATTCACAGCCTTAAGAAGGTAAATTTTAATATCAATGTACTGCTCACACTCAGGAAATAGAATACATATTTTCAGCTAGATCTAAAAATATCCCCAAATAAATACTTGGCTCTTCAATCAAGTATTAAAGAAATGCTGAGGCGACTTACTCTGTGTATGCCTTCCTGCCTCCTCTATGACCACCATGATTTCAGTAACTCCCCCACAGTCAACCTCAAAACAAGTAAGTTTAAGTCCCATGTCCTGGAATTTGCACTTGAGTCTACATACCACACCATCTCAAAAAGATCTTTTACTCACCAAAAATTATCTACAATGACTCTAGGGATTATTTCTAACACAAAATACATGATGAACCACAGAGAAGGCTGAGAGTATGTCTTAAATTCAGTGGCTCTAGTGACATTAAAAAGGACCCTTTTGATCGAGCCCCACATCAGGCTCTCTGCTCAGTGGAGAGCCTGCTTCCTCCTCTCTGCCTGCCTCTCTCCCTACTCGTGATCTCTGTCAAATAAAACAAATAAAATCTTTTTTTTTTTTTTAAAGATTTTATTTATTTACTTGACAGAGAGAGATCACAAGTAGGCAGAGAGGCAGGCAGAGAGAGAGAGGAGGAAGCAGACTCCCTGCTGAGCAGAGAGCCCGATGCGGGGACTCGATCCCAGGACCCTGAGATCATGACCTGAGCCGAAGGCAGTGGCTTAACCCACTGAGCCACCCAGGCGCCCCAAAACAAATAAAATCTTAAAAAAAAAAAAAAAAAAGAGGATCCTTTTATCCAATACAAGTCATGAATAATAATAAAATAGACTCCAATGAGGGAAAATGAAAAGCAAGAGACCTCAGGCCCCCAATTCTGTATGTGTTTTTAAGTTAACTTGGGATGAAAGGATGTACTTGTTGAAGTTAACATAGTTTGTACCCCTAATCCTACTCTGGTTAACCTCTAAATTTATCACAGTGCCCTCTGCAATCTAGCATTCCTTTCTCTCCTTCTCTTTGCCTACTGTCCATTCCATCCTTTAGGACACAGAATCCTTAGAAGGTAGAGATTTCCAATTCTACACTGCTCCTTCATTATTCTTCTAACAAGACATGGAAAAGTATTGCCAAGCACCAGTCATTTACCAAAACATTTTCCTCTATACTGATATAAAATCCCCAATAATTCAAATAATATGAATCTCTACTTTTAGTCCAATGAATTTCCAAAAAGCAATGATTCTCATTCAGATGAGATCAGAATTTGCTAGAAAATCTTAAACTACCTATGAGTGACAAACTACCTGTAGACAATATTCCCCCAAACTTTGTATTCTGTTTCCTCATTCCCTTCTCTGAGCATCCCTGTTTTAGAAACCTCAATTATTGATGAGTGTATGTGGAATATGTCAGATGCCTATGACAGAACAAAAATTTAAAACAACCCTAAAGGAACCAAGTAACCAGGTGTCCACAGTTTCCAGTCAGCTAAAAATCCCATATGGACCAATTTACAGTTCCTTGGATCAGATGAGAAGGAAACACTGTTGGAATAAATTTAGTCTAGGACAACAGTGAAAAAAAGAGAATTCTGTATCAAGCATTAGAAAGACAGATCTCAAAGATACAAGCATCCATTGAGTTCCCAAATGATAAATGACCTATGAATAGAAAAGCCCCTTTTTCCCTACTTGTAATTCACCCCATGTGTCCTTCACACTCTAGCACCACAGTTTTAAGGAACCATTTAAAACAATCAAAAAACCTTGAAGCTTCTAGGGAAACTGTGGACTCTAAGACATTGGCAGTAAGAAACTATAAAAACTCAGGAAAATTGCTCAGGCTCCCTTTAACCCCCACAAAAATATTTACCTTTACTCTACTCAAATGTTACTTGAAAATCTACTTACTAGGTTGGGTTAACTGAAGTTTTGTTTTGTTTCATGCTTAAATAATAGGTGCTGATAAACACTCATTTTTATTACTTAAAATCTGAATAGTATATTCATATGGTTCAAAGAGTAAAAATAATACATAAGGCATATACTATGAAGAGTGTCATTCCTACCCTGCTTCTCATCTGCCCAGTTCCTACTGCATGTTTTAGTCTCTCATTGTTCCAGACTTTCTTTATACAAATTAAAGGATATTATTTTCCTTGTCCATCTTTGGCAGGGGTATTTGGGGCTGAGCTGGGAGGGGTGAGTGAGTATAGGGTCGGGGGACTCTCCATTGCCTTTCTCAAAATGGCCACTATTCTCAGAGGGCACAAAACTGTACATCTGACCTAAAACATGAATCACATTTCTAGACTAGGTTCCACCCTGGCTGGGACACTGACATCCCGTCCTGGTCTGTGTGAACGGGAAGGCTCAGCCCCTTCGTGAGAAGAGAAAGCCAATCCACCATTTTCTAAGAGGCAGCTAGGTACAACAGGCTATACTTTAACTGTTAAGTGGAGCCACAAGTAATGAAAAATCAAAGCCCAAAGACTGCTCCTCCCTTCCTGTTCTTTGTTTTAATGGTGCTGTGTGGTATGTGTGTGTGTGTGTGTGTTGAAATAGGTTTTTATCTTTAGAACAGGCTGACGGAAAATTAAGCAGTATGTGTACTACAAAGAGTTCCCATATAACTGGCTCTTTCCCTGTTCACAGTTTCCTCATTATTAACATCTTACATTAATGTGGTACATTTGTTACAACAAATGAGCCAACAGTGACACATTATCATTAACTAAAGCCCACAGTTTACATTAGGGTTCACTCTTTGTGTTGTACATCCTTCGGGTTTTGACAAATGTATAATGACATAACCACCATTACAGTAACTAGTGAAGAGTTTCACTACCCTAAAAATCCCATAATCCAGCTACTCCTCCCTTCCTACCTCCCTCCAAACCCCTGGCAACTACTGATCTTTTTACTTATTGTCTACACTTATTGTCTATAGTTTTGCCTTTCCTAGGATGTCATACAGTTGCAGTCATGTAAGTATGTGGGTTTCTCAGACTTCTTTCATTAAGTAATGTGCATTTAAGGTTTAGCCATGCCTTTTTGTGGCTTGAGAATTCATTTCTTTTTATTACTGAGTAATACCCCATTGTACATACTGCCACAGTTTATTCTTTCACCTTTTGAAGGATATCTTAGTTGCTTCTAGTTTTTTGAAATTGTAAGTAAAGCAGATATAAACATTCATATGCAGGTTTTTATGTGGACACAAGCTTTCTATTCTTTTGGGTTAATAGACCTCAGAGCATGATGGTTGGATCATACAGTAAGGCTATGTTTAGCTTTGTGAGACAGCCACACTATCTTCTAATGTGACTGTGCCATTTTGCACTTCCACCAGCATTGAATGAAAAGTTTGTATTGCTGCATATCCTAATATTTGGTTTTTGCCAATCTAGGAGTTTAGTGCTATCTTATTGTTTTAATCTGCAACATATGATGTTTAATCTAGTGACATATGATGTTAGACATCTTTTCATGTGTTTATTTGCCATCTGTATATCTACTTCGGTGGGGTGTCTGTTCCATTCTTTTGCCCAATTTTTAATTGCATTATTTGGTTTCTTGAGTTTTAAGAGTTCTTTGCATGTTTTGGACACACGCCCTTTGTCAGATGTATTCTGCAAATATGTTCTCCTAGTCTGTGGCTTATCATTCTCTTAATGTCCCTCACAGACCAAAAGTTTTTACACTTTAATGGATCATATTTTTGGTATTATATCTAAAAAGTCATCACCATATCCAAGGTCATCTTGGTTGTCTCCTGCTATCTTTTCTAAGTTTTATATCTTACATTTAGGTCTGAAATCCATTTTGAGTTTTTTTTTTTTTTTAATTAAAGGTATAAAATCTGTGTCTAAAATTACTTTTTTGCTTGTGGATGTCTAGCTATTCCAGCACCATTTGCTGAAAAAACTTTTCTTCCTCCACTGAATTGTTTTTGTTCCTTCATCAAAAATCAATTGACTATACTTATATGGGTGTATTTCTGGGCTCTCTAGTCTGTTCTACTGATCCATCTGTCTATTATTTTGCCAATGCCACACTGTCTTAATTGTGATAGCTTAAGAATAAGTCTTAAAGGAGAGCCTGGGTGGCTCAGCCGGTTAAGCATCTATCTTTGGTTCAGGTCGTGATCCCAGGGTCCTGGGATGGAGCCCTGCACTGGACTGCTTGCTCAGTGGGGAGTCTGCTTCTCCCTACCCCTCTGCCTGCAGCTCCTTCTGCTTGTGTATGCACTTTCTGTCAAATAAGTAAATAAAATCTTTAAAAAAAATAGTAAGTCTTAAAGTTGGGTAGTGTCAGTGCTTTGATTTCATTTTCCTCAGTATTGTGTTGGCTATTCCGAGTCTTTTGCCTTTCCACATAGGATCATTTAGTCAATATCTATAAAATATTTTGTCTGGTGTTGTGTTGAATCTACAGATCAAGCTGGGAAGAACTAACAACTTAACAATATTGAATCCTCCCACTCGTGAACATGGAATGTCTCTCCATTTATTTAAATCTTCTTTTTCTTGGAGCACCTGGGTGGCTCAGTGGGTTAAAGTCTCTGCCTTCGGCTCAGGTCATGATCCCAGGGTCCTGGGATCGAACCCCACATCGGGCTCTCTGCTCAGCGGGGAGCCTGCTTCCCTTCCTCTCTCTCTGCCTGCCTCTCTGTCCGTGATCTCTGTCAAATAAATAAATAAAATCTTTTAAAAAATAAAAATAAATAAATCTTCTTTTTCTTATCAGAGTTTTAGTTTTTCTCATATAGATCTTGTATATGTTTTGTTAGACTTATACTTGAGTGCCTCATTTTTGGTATGCCAATATAAATAATATACTGTTTTTTAAATTTCAAATTTCAATTGTTCCTTACTGATATAAAGTAATTTTTATATATATATATATATATTTATTTATTTATTTATTTATTTTTTAAGATTTTATTTATTTATTTGACAGAGAGAGATCACAAGTAGGCAGAGAGGCAGGCAGAGAGAGAGGGGAAGCAGGCTCCCGGCTGAGCAGAGAGCCCGATGCGGGGCTCAGTCCCAGGACTCTGGGATCATGACCTGAGCTGAAGGCAGAGGCTTAACCTACTGAGCCACTCAGGCGCCCATGATTTTTATATACTAACTTTGGATCCTGCAACTCTAGTATAATCATTCATGAGTTCCAAGAATTGGTCAATTCTTTGCGATTTTCTACATAGACAATCGAAACATCTGTGAATAAAGACAGTATCATATTCCTTCTTTCCCAATCTTTATGCCTTCTGTTTTCTTGTCTTACTGCATTAACTAGGTTTCCCAGTACAATGTTGAATGTGAATGGTTAGAGGGGACATCCTTATCTTGTTCCTGATCTTAGGGAAGAACTTTCTAGTTTTTCATCAAGTATGGTAAAAACTGTAGGATTTCTGCAGATGTTCTTTATCAAACTGAGGAAGCTCCCTTTTATTCTTAGTTTATGGTGAGTTCATGAACAGGTACTGGATTTTGAGTCAAACGCTTTTTCTGAATCCACAGACATGATCATATGATTTTTCTTCTTTAGCCTACTGATGTGATGGATTACATTAACTGTTAAATGTTGCACCAGCCTTGCATACCTGGAATAAATCCCATTTGTCTGTGGCATGTAATTCTTTTTATATACATTGGATTCAATCTGCTAATATCTTGCTGAGGAGTTTTCCATCTGTGTTCATGAGTTACATTGGTCTGTAATGTCTTTTTTATATGTCGACAGGCTGAGAAATCTCAGAGCCATCAGTCAGTTACATGTAAGTGGTCATCAGTTTAATCAGATTATTGTTCTTCGGAAAGCTAAACAACTGCAGGGGGCAAAGATATTACCGCACAAAGGGAAAACATAAAACACTCAGGGATCAAGGCAGTCATCAGCCAGCTGCAGCAGCTCAAGAGCATGAAAACCTTAGATTATACTATTTTCCTTAGTTCTGAAGTTGTGAATCAGAGGAGGGAGAAGGAAAGAATCAGTCCAGGAAGATGAGGGATAAGATATCTTCTGAGTGCCAGAAAGAAACTATTTTTCTTTTCTTTTTTTTTTTTTTGTGAGATATAATAGCCTTGTCTGACTTTTAACTTAAAAATAATGGGGGTCTAAGCCCCCAGTTCCATGCTTAGACACTGTCTTCTGGGTCAAGGATGATAAGTTTCTGTAGCACAAAACTTTTCTCTACCCAGATCTGCTCTCCCCCCTTCTTTATCAATTTGACAATTTCAAACAACCCAAGAATTTTAACCACAGAAAACTATCTTCACAATTTTTGCCAACTCTAAATTATACTATTATTTACTTAATAAATTCCATAAAATTATGAAAATTAATCTTAAAAGGAAAATTTTATCTCCAACATTAATCTCTTTTTAAAATATTTTATTTATTTATTTGTTTATCAGAGAGAGAAAGAGGCTCCCTGTCGAGCAAAGAGCCCGATGTGGGACTTGATCCCAGGACCCTGGGATCACAACCTGAGCCGAAGGCAGCGGCTTAACCGACTGAGCCACCCAGGCGTCCCTCTCCATTGTTAATCTTACCAAATACAGATGCTACACATTGACATACACTAAAAACATGACTCCGAAAGTTAAAAATACTTATCCCTCTACCACCTAAAGTCATCTACTGTGCGACTAGTGCTAAATGTGCCGCATACTTTGAGAAATACTCATGAGATCTTTGTTTCGTAAGTAATGAAGGTGAGGAGCAGAAAGTAAAGTGAGCTATTTAAGGTCACAGAGCTATACAGGAGCTGAGCTGTAGCCAACCCTTTCTCTCTTTCCTCCACAAACAAAAATCAACTCTTTACCCACCTATACTACTAGTCTTTCCACTATTCAACTATTTAAAAAAAAAAAAAAGGGGGCGCCTGGGTGGCTCAGTGGGTTAAAGCCTCTGTCTTCGGCTCAGGTCATGATCCCAGGGTCCTGGGATCAAGCCCTGCATCGGGCTCTCTGCTCGGCAGGGAGCCTGCTTCCTCCTCTCTCTGACTCCCTCTCTGCCTACTTGTGATCTCTGTCTGTCAAGTAAATAAATAAAAATTTAAAAAAAAAAAAAAAAGGAAGAGGGTATCTTATTTATTAACTTTTTAGTCAGTGTTCTCCAAATTGCCTTTTTTTCTTTTTGGTAGGTTGTCTTACTGGCTCAAAACTGAACTCCCACTGGAATAAAATTGACCTGGCTATGAAGCAAGGACAGGAACACCAAGGGAGAGTAGCCATCTGTCCTGTGCCTGATAGGGAAGAGGGGCTTTACCTGAGGGTTCATGACGGTTGAAAAAAGAATTGAAAAGTCATGAGAAGCACCCCCTTCCCACTCAAGGGACAGCTCAGCTGCCTGGAACCTCTGATGTCCTCTGCTACTGGCTCCATACAGCAGAAGACATTAGGACGGTACTCAGAATGGTACTCTGAGTGTTCCCCAAATTAAGAAGCAATTTTTAAAAAGAATATAAGGTGTATTAAGTGTTTTTTTACAAATAGTATTCTGAGCTTAATGCTGACCAAAAACAGAGAACTAATTCACATGTGGAAGTGTCAAAAGAAAAAAAAAATCTTTAGAGAAGTGAGTAGAAACAAAGGTACAGAAAACTGTCCAGTCTGAAATGTGCTAAACTTAAAGAAAGAAGTTTCAAAAAGTTTATAAAAAGAGAAAAAGTTAATATATTCTGATAGCCATAGTCTCTGGAAAAACTCCACTGGAAAACAAAGTAGTTGCAATATCTGAAAAAAATAGTGGTTTCAGGTAGCCACCAACAAAAAGGAAAAAGAACAGATAACAAAGTTGAAATACATAGAAGTAGGACAAAAACCTGCCCATAAACACCCCCTTATTCTTCCATTCCTCTTTATCCACTCAGATCCTTCTAGGTCCAGCTCATTCCTCCTCCACAAAGCCCCTTTCTTCTATCCTGACTTAAAATAACTGCTCCTCTTCCGAACTCTCTGTATTTGACAATCATTTATGTGCTGTTTTCCCCCTCCCAATTCAACCCTAGTCTCCGAGACAGCAGCACTCATGTCAGACATACCTTGGTGTCCCAAGAGTACCTATAAATAGTGTCTCCTGTGAAGTAAATAATTAATACGCACTGAGTCAAGGAAGCCAATTAGAAATCACTGTTCTTAGAGGAAGGGGAGACTAGGGCAGGCGTAAAGAATACAGAATCTGAGCATGTACCATAAATTGCACTATACTCAAATCAATTCAAATCGAGTTACAAGTAGAATCAACAGGCAAAGTTACCTGAAATTGCAAAAACAGTACAGTACCTGCAAAAGACTCTCTATGGCATGAAAACCTCGAATTAAATTCAGAGCTCCACATAAAAGACTGAGAATAAATGCCACAATCCCTGACAGAGTTGCTGGTTCCAGTCGCTGGTGAGCTGGAAAATAAAAGTAATGGTTAGAAATGAACACCATTATTCTATGCCAATACCTAAACTTACGTAAAATGAAATTCACTGCTCAACTTAAATGGGTCAAACATGAATTAATCTTCATAAATTTATTTATTAACATATTAGTAGTTAAATTTTTTTAATGCAAAATGTCTGACAACATGATAGCTTCACTGCCCTGAACTCAAAGTCAATTAACTTCTTTTTCTCTATATTTTTTTAAAGATTTTTATTTATTTATTTATTTGAGAGAGAGTGAGAGAGAGAGTGAGCATGAGAGGGGAGAAGGTCAGAGGGACAAGCAGACTCCCCATGGAGCTGGGAGCCCGATGCGGGACTAGATCCCAGGACTCTGGGATCATGACCTGAGCAGAAGGCAGTCGCCCAACCAACTGAGCCACCCAGTCGCCCCTCTCTATATTTTTAACAGACATCTAACGTGCACTTGGGGTATATAGGCTAAGCAGTGCTCACATCTGGCAGTGTATCATGTAAAAAACAAAAACAAAACCAAAAACCTTACTGCCTAAATAGGTCTACCATTTGCAAAGAGTTGCAAGTATTTGCAAAGGTGACTTCACCTGAAAGATCATTGCATAATTCCTACTTTTTCTGAAAATGCTTAGATAACATTTTTAAGAACAAACACAGCTTGCTTTTTTAAAGCAAAAGTCTCCCTTATTTGGGTTCCAGGTCTATAAATATCACAGGATATAGGTGAAAGCTTCTATATAATTACCAATCTGAACTTCACAATAGAAAGTCTTATGGCTATGAAGTTCTTGATCCCCGAGGACCACTTGAAGACCATTACAAATGATAAAACACTAGTTGAAAAAGCAAGTGACCACTTCAACTTCACAAATGCATCCCCTAGATAAGGGGTTTCAGCAATGTAAGAAATTTAGTTATACAACAGTTTTACTTTATCATCATCTTGGGCTTAATAAACAACTGAGTCTAAAGGAAAATACAAAACTAAATACATAATCATCTAGACCTCAAAAAGGAGACAGAGGGAAAGAGAGGACAACAGAACTACAGTTAGGTCATTTATCTAAATCACTGAAGTGTAAAAGCCCTAACAATGAAGTTAATGGGATGGAACTTTAATATAAAAAAAGGCTTAAATCTTTGCAACTTATATTCAGCCATTACAGCAGAAAAGCTTCCTTAAACAGTTCACAGAAACACAAAACCCCACATATCACAGAAATTATTTGTTCCTCAAGTTCAGCAGAAAATGCTAAGATGGGAAAAAGTTCCTGAAGTTTCTTCTGTGCCCAAGCTGATTGCTGGGTCTCTCAATCAAT
This sequence comes from Mustela nivalis, assembly GCF_964662115.1. NCBI lineage: Eukaryota > Metazoa > Chordata > Mammalia > Carnivora > Mustelidae > Mustela > Mustela nivalis. The sequence continues at coordinate 118,355,648 of NC_139020.1, forward strand.
TTCCTTGAGATTTTAATATGAAAATAAAAAATTAAATATCTCTGTAAAGTATTAATACCAAGTTTATAGTAGTAGAAAAAAAAACCCCTCACAATTTAAAAAAATCTTTCCAACTAGTCTACCAATTAGTCATGTTTTGTACTCCTGGTCCATCCTTCCCTAAAGGATGTAAGGGGAAGCTCAGGAGTAAGGGAAAGCTGGCTTCTAAAAAAAAAAAAAAAAAAAAAAAGAAATCCTTAATATGGGCCTCAAGCATAATACCTGACAACTAAACAGATTATATAAATCATACTTCTAAAATACACAAGTTTACCTTACGAAAAAACCCAAATAATATTCTGTATTATAACTAAAAAATATTAGCTGTTTATGGTCAAGTAAAGTATAGCCATTCTTGAATGGGAAAATATTACCATTTTAATGTATTGATCAATGTTTAAGAAATAAAAAATAGGACTATATAAATTTTCTAATATTTATCTCTTGACCTTCCAGCACTCTCTTTATAATTATAATATACCATTTGTTATTATTAAAATTATTTCAAAATGAACAGAAATATTTTTTAAAAGCATAAAAGCAAATGACAATTCTCTTTTAATAAAGGCAACACATGTATTATGCTGCAGGAGAGGCTGGAGCTGTGCGCAATCACTGTGGAAAAGAAATTCTCAAGTGGAGATTCACCCACTCCCACCCTATTTCTTTCCCTAGGACCTGTGGAAATGGTTACCAAGAGAAAACTCCATCCGCATACAACATGAGGGTGATACTCCCTAAGGATAATTTGTCATGTCAACAACTGAACAAGATATTTAATCACATTTTAATGTATTATGCGATATCTGCTACTTTCTATTTCAGTAAAATAAATTTTAGATTCATTGTTATCCACAAATGCTTACTTGACACTTCAGTCTGGCACCATGATAGGTACTATTAGGTTAAAGTGGATTTGGAACAGTAACAAATGAGAGGCAATGTGGAAAAAAAGTTACTGAATCCAAAATAGTGTTACCTGGTCAATTTTTGTTTTGTTTTTGCTATTATTATCTTTTGCTACAACACCATTTCTTTACTTAGCCTCTTTGAGCCCAATAATGGCATTTTCACAAAATTAAATTTTTTATGAACCAGTAATTATTGAAGTCTAGACAAGTTCCTAAAGAAGTAAATCTTTTGGGACCAGAGGGCTATTGCTTATAGGGAATTAAGTATTTACTCAGCAAATACTTTTTAGCATAATTCTGTGTAAGATGTTGTGCTTTAGAAAATACAATAAATGATTTGCATAACCTGCCCTCAAGATACTTCTAGTCTTTTGAAGGGAAGAAAAACAGATAAGCCTGTGAAAGTAATAAGCATTCTAAACTAAAAGAGTTAAGATTCTGAGAGGAGGAGAGCTGTGTGGCTCAGTCCATTAAGCATCTGTCTTTGGCTCAGATCAGGATACCAGGTTCCTGAGATCAAGTCCCGCACTGGGCTCCCTGCTCAATGAGGAGTATGCTTTGCCCTGCCTTGCTCCTTGTGCTCTCTCTGTCAAATAAATAAATCTTTTTTAAAAAATAAAGAAAAGAAAAAAGGAATTCTGAAGAGGAAAGATAACTAGGGGGAAGGTGGTGATACAGCAATGGTAAGAAAACCAAGGAAGATCTTTAAAGATGGTTAAAATTTAGACAGGCACGAATGGGAAAAACTGCACTTCTGCAGAAGAGAATGTGAGCATGGAGGTGGAAATGAGATGCAAATAAGAGCATGAACAACAACAACTACAACCACTTCTGCCAATCCTACTAATTGTGTCTGTTCTCAATGTACCAGGCACAAGTGCTTATATACATGATCTCATGTCACCCCTCTAGGAACCCACTGCAGTAGGTACTAGAATTATCCTTATTTTTTTAGACGAAACTAAGGTTTGGGGAGATTAGGTAATTTGCCCAAAGTAAGTAAATGAATGGGGGATTTAAACCCAGGTAGACTGACATGAGACCTCATGTTCTTAACCACTCTGCCACTGGGCACTATTACTGGTTCTGTTTGCCTTAAAATGATATTTATGAAGAGAGGAAGAAAGAAGGTAAAAAAGGGGGGTTGAAGCAAATTAATAGATAGTTGTAAATACTAGACTAAAAATTATGAACAAGTTAGACAATGGGGAAACACTGAAGAGCAAGAGACCAATATGGTTAATGCTATGCTTAAGGAATATTAATCTATCAATGGGCTGTAAGGAGATTAAAAGCAGGAAGACAGTATTTTCTCAGTGCTTTCTTAGTAGGTATACTTTATCCCACTTATCCTTCAAAATGAGGTACTTCATAAGGCAGGAATGACTAACTTCTCAGTTTCTGAATTTTTTCATCTGTCAATGGAGGCTAAATAATTTGCTGTAAGTCAGACAGCTAGTAAGTGCCATCTTCACAATTAGCACTTGGGTCTGTAAGACTGCAAAGCCCATGCTATTTCCACAAATATACCTTAGGGATTCATTGCAAAAGACTGGCTGATAAGAGGGCCTGAATTTGGATAGTGACAGTAGGAATAAAGAAGAAAGAGGTGAGTGGTATCACAGGGGTTCAAACTACTAGACATGGCAACTAGTTAGATATGGGAAACAAAAGGGAAAAAAGTTTTTTTAAATGTCAAGATTTTAAGTGTGGGTAATTAGAAAGTTAATGGTGCTACCAACAAAAACGCTGGAAGAAACTCAGCTTTGATCAAGAATGGAGATTTTTTTTTCACCATTTTAATTTTTTATTTTTTATAAACATATAATATATTTTTATCCCCAGGGGTACAGGTCTGTGAATCGCCAGGTTTACACACTTCACAGCACTCACCAAAGCACATACCCTCCCCAATGTCCATAGCCCCACCCCCTTTTCCAACTCCTCCTCCCCCCAGCAACCCTCAGTTTGTTTTGTGAGATTAAGAGTCACTTATGGTTTGTCTCCCTCCCAATCCCATCTTGTTTCATTTATTCTTCTCCTACCCACTTAAGGCCCCATGTTGCATCACCACTTCCTCATATCAGGGAGATCATATGATAGTTGTCTTTCGGAGATTTTTTTTTTTTTTTTAAGATTTTATTTATTTATTTGACTGAGAGAGAAGGAACACAAGCAGGGGGAATGGAAGAGGGAGAAGCAGGCTTCCTGCTGAGCAGGGAGCCTGATGCGGGCTTGATCCCAGAACCTTGGGATCATGACCTGAGCTGAAGGCAGACACTAAATGATTGCGCCACCCAGGTGCCCCAAGAATGGAGACATTTTAAATATATCAAACTTGTAGTGATAATGAGACATGTTTAATAAGCAATGAAAGAGTAGCAGAGCTGAAGAAACAAGATGTGGTTTGTATCTGAAGGGAAGGGCTGGGATGAGATTACTAGGGAAAGAAGTAGCCCAAGAGCAAATCCTGGGCAAATCTTTGGCAAACAGTACCTTTGCAGGGAGGAGGAGGAGTCAGGAAGACAGATTTAGGAGAACAAGAGGAGGAAAGAGCCTCAGAAGCCTAGAAAGGGGAGGCCATCCAGAAGAAAGATATGGATAACAATGCCTGTGGACAAGCCAAAGACAGTTTGAACTCAAAATGAAAAAAAAAAATTTAGATTTATTGACTAAAAGATGGTTGTTGACCCTTTATAAAAACAATTTCACAAGAGTGAAGGCAAAATTTAGACTGCAAGAGGCTACATAACTATTGATGGTAAGAGAGAGAAGCAGTAAGTGAATACTACTGCCTCTAAAGAAAACCAAGATGACAGCGTGACAGATGGAGTAGGACTGAGAAATAATAATTTTCCCCTGTAATGTGGTGGAGGAGGGAGATTTAAATACATTTATAGGTAGAATGAAAAAATTCAGTGTAGAGGAATCAGAAGAGTCAAAAGAAAGGGAAAATGATGAAAGAGAATACCAGAAGAAGCATTATGAAGATTCAAAATGATGGTACTATTCTAACCTTCAAACCTCCTCATAATACCACAGTGCCTACGCTTTGAGCAAAAACGAAATTCAGGAGGTACAGTCATTCAATGATGCCCTAAATATCTGGAGAAACAGATTTTAGAACATATGAGAGAAATTTCAGGTCCATTCCATCTAAATGAGTATAACTGATTACTAAATTATGACTGAAATTAATTGTATGGTATTAAAAACACACCATTCCTTTCACCAGTGAGGCCCTTTCTTACATCATTACCTGTCAAAACCTGTCAAAACCCTGTATGTTGTTCAAGGCCCTGGGGACTGAAAGTGGTACTTCCATTTATCTCTGTTTATCTCTTTGGGAACATGTATCACATTCTATCTTGTATCTTACTTATTGGCATGTGTGTGTGGGAGAGAGGGAGAGAGAGAATGAGAGATTAGGAAATTTATTTGCCTCATGGGGCAACTGCTGAATGGAGTACCATTCTCAGCCAACTGACAAATTGTCTATAAAATCACATAGGTGGAAAAAGGCTGATTAATCTAGTGTTTATCCTAAAAATAAAGGTGTTAAAGAGACAGAAAAATGTACTGAATTTAACGTTTTGTGAAGTTTTTTTTTTTTTTAAGCAGAATAATAAAATTAAAAAGATTAGCAACAGTAAATGTTGATGAGAATGTAGGGCAATTGAAACTCTCATACACTGCTTATGAAAATGTAAACTGGTACAACTACTTCAGAAAACCGGCCATTTCTCAAAGTGTCAAACATGTACCTCACTTTTGATTTGGCAAATTCCACTGCTAGTATTTACTCAAAAGAAATGAAAAATGTTGGGGCACCTGGGTGGCTCAGTGGGTTAAAGCCTCTGCCTTCGGCTCAGGTCATGATCCCAGGGTCCTGGGATCGAGCCCCACATCAGGCTCTCTGCTCAGCAGGGAGCCTACTTCCCTCTCTCTCTCTGCCTGCCTCTCTGCCTACTTGTGATCTCTGTCAAATAAATAAATAAAATCTTAAAAAAAAAAAAAAAAGAAATGAAAACGTGTTAACAAAAGACAAATATCTGTAGAAGCTTTATAACCCCAAACTGGAAATAAGCTAATGTCTCAATAGGAGAATGGGCAGAATGTGGCATGCTCATTCAGTGACTACTACTCAGCAATAAGAAGGATCAAATTACAGAGACCTACAACATATGATGTAGTACTAAAAGAGGATGAACACAAGAGTACACTATATAATCTTGTTTCTATAAATTTCTACAACAAACAATTAAAAATAACTAGAGTGTAAAAGATTAGAACAATGGTTGTCCGGAGGTGGGATGGAGATTCGGAAGAGACATGAAAGGACTTCCCAGGGAGATAGAAATATTCTATATCGTGATAGGGATATGTATTCGGTGTTTTTTCTTATATTTGTATTTTGATGCTTTGATACCTTGGAGCCTTGCCGACCCTAGAGGAAAGCCCTTAGGGCTATCTAATTTCCAGAGATAGCAAACAACTCACCTGCAAGAGTGCTTTTCAAAATCAAATCCCCTAACCCAAAGTCCACACACACTACCGCCTCTGTGGGGCTCTCACACTCAGGGCCACTATCCCCTTGCCCAAATCACCCCAGGGTCTGGTATCAGACAACAAAGGACAGGCCTCTATCCCAGAGACTGCGATAAGTACTCAAGCTAGCCAATCTAAACCTGCTTAGCCTGCTTCTCCAGTTCCTTCCTAGGGAAAGCACAATAAAGGCTCTTGCTCATATTTTCCTCCCACTCCCTCACCTCTGGACCAATACCTATACTTCCCCACGTGGGCGTGGGTGGAGTACCGTGAACCCTTCTCTTGGGATCTGAGTATAACAAACTACCTTTTCAGTGGCAGCTGTCTCCTGATCTGTTGGCCTTACCATACCTGAAGAGTAATAAAATATACTTTAAAAAAGAGTGGTTTATAAAAATGTATCCATGTGTCTAAACCATATAGCAAAGATATGTGCATGTTAATATGTGCAAATTTTCCTTAAAAAAGAAAGAACCATGGGTGTGCCTGGGTGGCTTAGTCAGTTAAGTGTCTGCCTTTGTCTCAAGTCACAATCCTTGGTCCTGGGACTGAGCCCCAAGTCAGGTTCCCTGCTCCATGGGGAACCTGCTTCTCCCTCTCCTCCCCATTTGTGCTCTCTCTTGCTACCTTGGTCTCTCTAAGAAATAAAATCTTAAAAAAAAAAAAAAAGAAAGAAAGAAAGAAAGAAAAGAAAACCACAGAAGTAAATTATCAACTAGATGAGTGGATAGTGGCTGGGGATACAGAAAAAATAAGAATGGCAAAATGCTGATATAGTTATTATAACTGGGTGACAGGTACATGAAAGTTCATTACACTATTCCGTTTACTTTGTAGCTGTTTGAAATTTCTCTATAATAAAATGTTTTAAAAAGAAAAGAAAAAAGGTAAAAGTAGGACCTAGTGTTTAACTTAACATATTGACCCATGATGGACAGCAGAACATCTGTAGACTTCAGAAAATTAGAGAAAATATTCATGCTAGACTGTGCGGAGAGGGGTCAAAAGGTCAGAAAGAGAAAAAGTCAAGAAACCAAATGTAAGGTAGTCTAACAGTCTTTCTCTCTAACAGAGAAAAAGGCCTGAAGAGTAATGTCTGTCAAATAACTATTAACCAAATTCCAAAATAAAGTAAATAACTTTATTCAGGAAAGAAAAGGGGAAAACATATTTAAACTCAGAGATTATAGGAAGTATTACCCAGGTTTCATCTGGATTAAAAGAAAATTTTCTGTTAATATTAAAATAAGTTCTGTGAATTACTTTAAAAACTTCTCTTTCTTAAAATTTCTCTTTCTTTTTTTTTTTTTAAAGATTTTATTTATTTATTTGATAGCGAGAGATCACAAGTAGGTGGAGAGGCAGGCAGAGAGAGAGAGAGAGATGGAAGCAGGCTCCCTGCTGAGCAGAGAGCCCGAGGCGGGACTCGATCCCAGGACCCTGAGATCATGACCTGAGCCGAAGGCAGCGGATTAACCCACTGAGCCAGCCAAGCGCCCCTAAAATTTCTCTTTCTTAAAACAATTATCAAATCCCAGATGTCCTTCCATCTTCCAGTGTCTGCTGTCTGGTGATCCAAGATACCACTGCAGACTACAGGTCAGAGTGGTGACTTACAGAAGTCAAACAATACATGAACTTTCTAAAAGAATTTCTCTCTTGGTAGGTAAAGTTGGATGGACCCCTACCCCAAATTAAAGACTAATTTTCTAGATCCTGAGTGTGTACAGTAATGGACAGATACTCTGGCAGCAACACTGACTGACAGATCTACGGAATTAGAACTATTAGAAAAGGAAAGGCCAATGGAAGCCATGGAGCTTCCCCCACCCAAACATCATCAAAATATCAATCCCTAAGGTAAATGCAGCAATCAGTGTCATCATCCAAGGCTTATTAAAATATGCACAGACAGTGATTCCTACTACACACGCATTTAACTCTCCAGTTTAAGGCTCCAAAATGAGAGTGTCTTAGAGGAAGACAACAGATTACTGTGGGTTCCAACTGCACACGCTTTTCCATATGGAACAATCAACTAATTCCATGACATGTAGGTGCTAATTTGCTAACAATTTCTTCTCTACCTAATAAACAGAGAAAATCAGAAGCATTTTGCTTTTACCTGATAAAGATAGCAGGGCACAGAAGCACCTGGGGGGCACAGTCAGTTAAACATCCAACTCGATTTTGGCTCAGGTCATGATCTCTGGGTTGTGAGACTGAGCCCCATGTCAGGCGCCACACTGAGCATCAGTCTGCTTGGGATTCTCTCTCCCTCACCCCCTTCCCCTAGTACTCCCTTGAGCTCTTGCTCAGAAAAGAGAGAGAGAGAGAGAAGCACATTTAGTACATTTATTATATTGCCACCAAGTTATATCAACTCTAAGCCAGAGATTAGTATGTAGCAGGGGTTGGCAAACTATGACCCACAGGTCAAATCCAGCCCTCCACCTGTTTTTGTAAACAGAGCTTCACTGCAAAACAGCTTTACCTATTCTTTCACACATTGTCTATGTTTGTTTTTATATTATACCAGCAGAGTAAAGTAATTTCAACAGAGACCATTTAGCCTATAAAATCTAAAATATTTCCAATCTGGCCATATATAGAAAACGTCTGCTGACCCTTGGCCTTTAAGGACCCAACATCTTAACACCTCCTGGAACATTATACTGATCCATTTTGTTGATAACCTCATGCTGCCAGGATCTGAAGAACAGACAGCAGATACCCTGAGATGATACGTGTATGGAAGAGTATGGAAAATAATAACAAAATTATAGGAGCCTCCCACCTCAGTCAAATTTCTGGAGGTTAATGGTCTCAAGTATACTAAATGTAAAAATCAAGATGCTCATTGCAACCCATACCACTAAGAAAAAATATGCTGCTGAGTATGCCTTTCTAGATTTCAAAAGCAACGTTACAAGACTTGGGTAAACTGCTTCAACATGTTTACTGAATAACAATGGCTGAAGAGAGCCAAAACAACTGAAAGATCTAGACTGCGTTACAGAACATTTTGCCACTCAGCCCTTATGACTCACGGATCTAATGGTGTTCAAAATATTTGCAGAACATAATGATAATGTTTTGAGTCTGTAGCAAATTTGGAAAGAAGAATCATAAAAGAGGCTCCTGGGTTTTGAAGCAATGACATGGCCCTTAGGCAAAAAGAAAAATGTTTTCATTTCAAGAACTAGTTCCTGTTTTCCTTTTTGGCCACGGCAGAAACTAGTGGCCCTACCATGAACTATCAGGTATATACTATAAACCCTAAGGCGCCTGCTAAAACAAACAAAGAAATGAAGAGGTATAGTAAGTCAACCAAGAACAGAAAAGGATCAAAAAATAATTTAAAGGAAGGAAGAAAAATAGAAAAAGGTGACTAAAAGCAGATGGGATAAAAAGAAAACAAATAATCATGATGGTAGGTTTGAACCCCACTGTATGGGGGCACCTAGCTGGCTAGTCACTGGAGCATATGACACTTGATCTTGTGGTTGTGGGTTCGAGCCCCATGAGGGGTGTAAAGTTTACTTAAAAATAAAATCTTAGGGATGCCTGGGTGGCTCAGTTGGTTAAGCAGCTGCCTTCGGCTCAGGTCATGATCCCAGCGTCCTGGGATCGAGTCCCACATCGGGCTCCTTGCTCTGCAGGGAGCCTGCTTCTCGCTCTGACTCTGCCTGCCTCTCTCTGTCTGCTTGTGCTCGTGCTCGCTCTACCTCTCTCTCTGACAAATAAATAAATAAATAATTTAAAAATAAAATAAAATCTTAAAAAAAAAAAACCCTGGGACGCCTGGGTGGCTCAGTTGGTTAAGCGGCTGCCTTCGGCTCAGGTCATGATCCCAGCATCTTGGGATTGAGTCCCACATTGGGCTCCTTGCTTGGCAGGGAAGCCTGCTTCTCCCTCTGCCTGTGCCTGCCATTCTGCCTGCCTGTGCTCACTCTTTACTCTCTCGCTCTCTCTCACAAATAAATAATAAAATCTTTAAAAAAAAAAAAAAAGCCCAACCACATTAATAAACACATTAAATGTAAGTGGCCTAACTGCCTAAACACCTAAATGAAAAGACAGATACTGTCAAACTGGATTTTTTTCCCCAACAGACTCAACTAAATAATACCTAAAAAGCAACCACTGTAAATAGAAAGACACAGAAATGTTAAAAGAAAAAAGACAGAAAAAGACACACTATTACAATACTACTTGAAAAAGTTAGAGTGACGGCATTAATAAAGTAGATTGCAGAACTACGAATATTATTAGGTATAAAGAAGGTCATTTCAAAATGAAAAGGAGTCCATGCATCAAGAGAACAAAACAATCTTAAATATTTAACAAGCTTTAAAATATTTAAAACAAAAACTGACAGAGACATAAAAGGAGAAAGATACAAATTCACAAATACAGTCAGAGTTCACCACTACCTTCTCAATAACTGAGAGTCTACAGAAAATCAGAAAGGATATGAAAGATTTGAACATTATCAACCAACTTTATCTAAATGACATTTATAGAGGTCCACCCTACAATAATAGAATACACATTCTTTTCAACACAGAACACAGAAAAATGGCCAAGATAGAACATATTCTGGGAGAGTAAAACAAGTCTCAATAAACTTAAAAGAATTAGAATCATACAAAATTTGGTATCACACAAATGGAGTTAAGTTATAAATCAAGAAATGAAGGATATCTAGAAAAATCTCTAAATTCTTAAAACTATGTAACACATTTCTAAACAATCCATGGATCATAAAAGAAACTAAAAGGGAAATTAAAAAGCATTTTAAATAGTATGAAAGTGAAAATACAATATATTAAACTTTATGAATGTAGCTAATGCAATATTTATAGGAAAATATATACTATTAAATGCCCATTTAAAAAGAAGATCTCAAATAAAAAAATAACTTCCACTTTTTTAAAAAAAATAACCTCAACTTCTGCCTCAAGAACCTAGAAAAAGAAGAGTAAATTAAACCATAAGTGAGCAGAAGACAAGAAGTAGTACAAATCAGATCACAAATCAATAAAATTAAAAAAAGAAACCACAATAAAAAGGTCAATGAAACCAAAAGCTGGTTCTAAGAAAATCAATAAAAACGCTAAGCTCTAATAAAAATGATCAGGAGAAAGAAGCAAAAGACAAAAATTTCCAATATCAGAAATGAGAATGATTGTATCACTGCAATTCTACAGATATTACAGGGATAAGAGAGTATTAACTTATGCCTCAAAATTCATTAACTTAGGCAAGATGATCAGATTCCTTAAAAAAATCAAACTACTGGGACGCCTGGGTGGCTCAGTTGGTTAAGCAGCTGCCTTCGGCTCAGGTCATGATCCCAGCGTCCTGGGATCGAGTCCCACATCAGGCTCCTTGCTCTGCAGGGAGCCTGCTTCTCCCTCTGACTCTGCCTGCCACTCTGTCTGCCTGTGCTCGCTCTCACTCGCTCTCTCTTACAAATAAATAAAATCTTAAAAATAAATAAATAAATAAATAAATAAATCAAACTACTAAAACTCATTCAAGAAACAGATAACTTGAACATTCATCAAAGGAATTGGTTTGTAGTTAAAAGCCTTTCCACAAAGAATACCAGATGCTCAAAAAGCTTCAAAATACTGAACAAAGAAGAAATAAAAATTCTACAAAAACATTTTCAAAAAAATGGAAGAAAAGGAAATATATCTCCCAATCTACTCTGAGACCAATGTTAATCTGATAGCAAAACCAGACAAAAACATTACAAAAAAGGAAAACTATAAACAAACTATAAACCAATTCCCACATGAAAACATATTAAATTTTTAAATTTTTAAATGTTAGCAAATTGTTTTTTTTTTTTTTTTTAAAGATTTTATTTTTATTTATTTGTGAGAGAGAGAGAGTGAGAGCGAGCACAGGCAGACAGAGTGGAAGGCAGAGTCAGAGGGAGAAGCAGGCTCCCTGCGGAGTAAGGAGCCCGATATGGGACTCGATCCCAGGACGCTGGGATCATGACCTGAGCCGAAGGCAGCTGCTTAACCAACTGAGCCACCCAGGCGTCCCAAATGTTAGCAAATTGAATCTCACAATATATAAAAAGGATATTATAACCAACTGGGGTTTATCACAGAAATGCAAGGTTGGTTTAACATTTGGAAAGCAATTAATTTACCACATAATGACTTTAAAAAGAAAAATCATACAATCATTTCAATAAATAAATTTAGACAAAGTGATACAATACAACTTTCATTTCTGATACAAACCATACATCAAACTGGGAATATAAAGGCATTTTATCAACTGGATTAAAAAAAGCATTTACATAAACCCTAAGTTAACATCATATTTAACCGTGAAAGACTGAATGCTTTCCCTGCTAAGATCAGGAACACCACAAGGATAGCCACTCTTGCCATTTCATTTTTTCAGTATATTTTTGTTAAGCACAGAATCCACATTTGTAGTTATTTTCTTTTAACCGTCAGAAGATACCTAAATGGTCTTCTGGCTTCCATGACTCCTAGGAGACCAGGGTGTGTGTGTGTGTGTGTGTGTGTGTGTTTTCATGACTCCTAGGAGACCAGGTGTGTTTGTGTGTGTGTGACCAGGGGTGTGTGTGTGTGTGTGTGTGTGTGCACGCGCATGCGTGTGTAATGGTTTGTGTTCATGTAATCCAAGTGCCTGGTGATTTATGCCTGGTTACTTCACTGTTTACCAAACATTCTATTTTCAAAATATTGTTGTAGATATAATTTGAAGCTTATGTGACTATTTCCTCTAGGAAACACATTTGTTTGCTTCTGCCAGTATATTTGGAGCATAGCACCGTGGAATTCACTTAATCCAATTTTAGAAACCAATATGATTCAAAACTAAGCTGCAGTTCTCCTAAAAGATTGTCTACTTCATACTCCTGCCTACCTATATTCCTAGAGTGCCAACATCTAAAGCCCAAACCCAAAGCTGGGGTAGGGGCCTGGTGGACCCTACTTTCTAAGCCCTGTTTCCCTAGTCTTGAGTGGCTGTCACAACTGTTCCCTCCAGTATGGTAAAAGCCCCAAAAGAAAAAATAGCTCCAAACATTGAGCTCATCTCCATAGGCCTCCATCCTTTTCTAGATCCCAGTAATTCTTAATCTTGTTGGATATCCAAAGACTTCAGGAAGATTATATTTTAAATTCTGTATCATATCAGGCCTACGTATTCTTTTTTTTTTTTTTTACCTACATATTCTATAGAATATATACATCCTACTCACCTTTCCTACATGTATTTTGTGGAACTATTGGTCTGGATTGCCTACTCAATCACTACTGGAAGAAGTCTTCAAAGTAATAACTCTCTCATTAATTACTGATTTAAAAAATTGAAATATAATCTGAATACAATAAAATTCACCCTTTAAGAGTATATAATTCAGGGGCACCTGGGGGAGCATAATTGGTTAAACATCCAACTCTTGATTTTGGCTCAAGCCATGATCTCAGGGTTGTGAGATTTACCTCCACGTCAGGCCCTGTACTGAGCATGGAGCCCGCTTAAGATTCTCTCTCCCTCTGCCCTGCTCTTACTTGCAAACACACAGGCACATTCTCTAAAAATATAAGTATATAATTAAAAAGATTTTTAATATTTATAGAATTGTGCAATCATTATCTAATTCCACAATCTTCAACACCTCAAAAAGAAATCTCATAAGTATTAGTAGTCACTGCCTAGTTCCCTGTACCTCTCCAGCTCCTGTCAACCATTAGGCTACTTTCGGTTTCTATGGGTTTGCCTATTCTGAACACTTTGTATAAATAAAACTGTAAATATATGGCCTTTTGTATCTGGCTTCTCTCATTTAGCATAATGTTTTTAAAGTTCATCCATGTTGTATCATGCATCAATACTTCATTCCTTTTTAACTCCTTAATATTAAGTTGCATGTATACACCATATTTTGTTAATTCATTCATCAGATGATGGATGTTTGCATTATTTCAACTTGGCTTCTATGAATCATAGTGCTATAAATATTCACGTACAGATTTTTATTCAGACTTACATTTTCAACTCACAATTTTCAAGGATGAGAATTGTGAGGTCATGTGGTAACTATATTTACCTTTTTAAAGAACTTCCACGGTATTTTCCAAAGCAGCTCACCATTTTGCAACACTATCAGCATTATAGGAGGGTTCCAATTTCTCCATATCTTTGCTAATACTTTACTATTTTTTTAAACTACAGCCATCCTAGTGGGTGAAGTGCTATCTCCTTATCATTTTGCTTTCCATTCCATGATGACTAATAACGTGGAGCATCTTTTCATGTGTTAATTAGCCAGTTGCACATTTTCTTCATAGAAGTATCTATTCAAATTCTTTTCTCATTTAAAAACTGATTATCTTTTTATTGTTATTGTTGTTACTTACATATTCTGGATACAAATCCCTTAGGAAATACATGATTTTCTCAATTATCTTCAATTTATTGATAGTGTCTGTTAAAGAACAAAATTTTTAACTTTGGGGGAGTTTGGATGGTTCAGTCAGTTAAGCATTAAGTGTCTGACTCTTGGTCTCAGGGTTGTGAGTTCAAGCCCTGCACTGGGCTCCACACTGACCATGAAGTCTACTTTAAAAAAAAAAAAAAAAAATTTTTTTTCAGATTTTATTTATTTATTTGACAGAGATCACAAGTAGGCAGAGAGGCAGGCAGAGAAAGAGAGGGGGAAGCAGGCTCCCCATGAACAGAGAGCCTGATGCAGGACTCGATCCCAGGACCCTGGGATCATGACCTGAGCTGAAGGCAGAGACTTTAACCCACTGAGCCACCTAGGCACTCATCAACCCAAGACGGGGCTCATTCCCAGAACCCTGGGATCATGACCTGAACTGAAAGCAGATGCTTTAACCCACTGAGCCACCCAGGCGCCCCACCTAAAAAAATTTTTAACTTTGATGAAGTCCACTTTAATTTATTTTCTTCATTGTGTTTTTGCTGTCAAGTCTAAAAAACCACTGTCTAATACAGGGTCACAAAGATTTACACTTATGTTTTCTTCTAAAAGTCATATAGTTTTAGTGGTTAAATTTAAGTCTTTGATCCATTTTTAGTTTTTTAAATTTTTAAGGCAGGGGTCCAACTTCATTCTTTTGCATGTGGATATCCACTTGTCCCATCATCTTTTGTTGAAGAATCTATTCTTCCACCACTCTCTTGGCATTCCTATTAAAAATTAACTGACTATAAAGAGGAGAGTAAGGGGGCGCCCCGGTGGCTCAGTTGGTTAAGTCTCTGCCTCCAGCTCAGGTCCTGATCTCAGGGTCCTGGGACTGAAACTTGAGTTGGGGTTTCCTGTTCAGTGGGGAGTCTGCTTCTCCCTATGCTCCTCCCCCATCCAAGTAAATAAATAAAATCTTTAAAAAAAAAATTAACTGACTATAAAGTAAGGGTTCATTTCTGCTTGGAAGTGTGAATCCTTCATTTTTATTATTTTTCAAGATTATTTTGACTATTTTGGCTTGTAGTATTTCCAAATAAATGTTAGGATCAGCTTGTCATTTCTGCCAAAAAGACAGCTGAAATTTTCAGAGATTTTGCTGAATCTATATGTAAGTTGGAGAAGTACAGCCAGTTTTAACAATATTGTCTTCTATGAACATTGAACGACTTGCCATTAATTTAGGTTTTATAAATTTCTTTCTATGTTTTGTAGTTTTCATTGTAAGGAATTTTTTTTCTTTTAAATTGCAAACAATACAAAGTATAATCTGTCTTGTTTCATCCAGTAGTTGCTAGGATTTTCTTAATTTCATTTTCAGATTGTCATTACTGGTATATAGAATATAAATGATTTTTGTATATTGATCTTGTATCCTACAACATTGCTAAAGACATTGGTTTTAATAGTTTTTTAGTGGAATATTTAGGATTTTCTATATATTTTTTTAAAGATTTTATTTATTTCTTTGACAGGGAGAGATCACAAGTAGACAGAGAGGCAGGCAGAGAGAGAGAGAGGGAAGCAGGCTCCCTGCTGAGCAGAGAGCCTGATGCGGGACTCGATCCCAGGACTCTGGGATCATGACCTGAGCCGAAGGCAGCGGCTTAACCCACTGAACCACCCAGGCGCCCTAGGATTTTCTATATTTAAGATCATATTATATATGAAGTTATTTTACTTCTCCCTTTGCAATCAGATGCTTTTTTTTTCCCTTTTCCTTGCTTAACTGCCCTATCTAGAACCTCAGATACCATGTTGAATAGAACTAACAAGGAGTGCCTGGGTGATGCAGTCAGTTAAGCATTTGACTCTTGGTTTCAGCTTGGGTCTGATCTCAGAGTCATGAGTATCAAGCCCAGTTTTGGGATTCACACTCATCAGGAGTCTGCTTGAGTTTCTCTCTCCCTCTGCCCCCAACTACACTGGCTTTTGCTCTCTCAAATAAATACATCTTAAAAAACAACAACAACAACAACAAACAACTAAGAGCAGACATTGTTGTCTTGTTCCTGATCTTAGGAGAAAGCATCACTCTTTCACCACTACATCTGAGTATAGCTTGGGTTTTCTGCAGATGATCACATCGAACAAGTTTCTATTCCTAGTTTGCTGTTTTCATTTAATATTGAAAGACTGTTGGGACTTTTTAAAAATGCTTTTTCTTTATCTACTGAGATAACCATGAGATTTTGTTTTTTAATTCTGTTGATTTTATATATATTAATTGATTTTCAGATGTTAAACCAACCCTGCATTCCTGGATTAATCCCACTTGGTCACAGTATATAGTAATTTTTATGTGGCTGGATTTGGCCTGCTGGCTTTTTGAGGACTGTGGTCCATATTCATATGATATATTATTAGTCTGTAGTTTTCTTTTCTTTGGATGTCTTTATCTAGTTTTGTATTAGGATAATACTTGCCTCAAAGAATGTGTTGAAAAGTTTTCTCTCTCTTCCATTTTTGGGGAAGAGTTTCTAAAGAATTGGTTGATTCTTAAACTGGTAAAATTCTCCAGTGAAGCCATTTCAAACTAGGGTTTTCTTTGTCAATGGTTTCTTTTTTTCTCCTTTTTCTTTTTTAAAAGATTTTTATTTTTAAGTAATCTCTACACCCAAAAGAGTCCCATTCACCCATTTAGCCAGCCAGGAACCCCTGTCAGTAGTTTCTCTCTTTCTCCCCATTCCTCCCTTTTTTGCTTTTTTGTTTTTTACTATTTCCTTTCTGGAATTTTTTTTTTTTTTTTTGACAGAGAAGAGTGGGCACACACAAGTAAGGGAAAAAGCAGAGGGAGATGGAGAAGCAGGCTCTTGTCTGAGCATGGAGCCCAATGCAGGGCTTGATCCCAAGAACCCAGATATTGTCCTGAGCCGAAGGCAGATTTTTAACTGTCTGAACCACCCAAGCAACCCCATAGTTTCTTATTAGTAATTTAATCCCTATTCTTGGATACAGCTTATTTATTTCTTCTTGAGTCCATTTTAGTAATTAGTGTATCTCTAAGAATATGCCCATTTCATCAAAGTTGTTTAATTCATTAGCACACAACTGTTCAGTGTTCCTTTAAAATCCTTTATTTCGTATTGTAAGATCAGTAGAAATGTCCTTTCATTTCTGACTCAAGTAATTTTTTTTTCTTGGTCAATCTAGCTAAAGGATTGTTAATTTTATCTTTTCAAAGAACCAGTTTTTGGTTTTATTGATTTTTCTCTATTTTTCTATTTTCTATTTAATTTTCATTTCATAATCTTAATTATTTCCTTCCTCCTCTTTATTTTAGGTTTAATTTGCTTTTTTTTCTATTATCTTTAGGCAGATCATTATTCATTTGAGATCTTCTTAAAAAAAAAAAAAAGGTATTCCTAGCAATAAAATTTCCTCTAAGTACAACTTCAGCTGCATCTCAGATTTTGTTATATTGTGTCTTCATCTTCATTCATCTCCCAGTATAAATTCTCCTTTGATTTCTTCTTTGACCCATTTATTATTTAGGAGTGTATTGTTTAATTTCCACATATTTGAGTCTCGCAAATTCTTTTGTTATTAACATCTAATTTCATTTCACTGCAGTTACAGAATATACTTTGTATTATTGTTAGCCTATTAAATTTATGAAGGTTTTGTATTTTAATGGCTTAGCATAAAGTCTACCCTACAGGAGAATGTTCCACATATGCTTAAGAATATATTTTCTAATGTTAACTGGAGCATTCCATAGCTATTAGATTTAGTTGGTTTATGGCATTGTTCAAATCTTCTGTTCCCTTGTTTATCCTTTGCCTATTCTATCCATCATTGAAAGTTGGGTATTCAGTCTTCAACCATTACTGTTTAAGTGTCTATGTCTCCCGTCATTTCTGGTAGATTTTGTTTCATGTATTTGAGAGCTTTGTTGTCAAATGCACCTATATTTTTACAATTGTTACGTGTTAATCAATTATAAAATGTCCTTCTTTGTCTCTAGTAGCAAATTTTGTCCTAAAACCCATTTTGTCTAGTATCAAAAAGCCACTCCACCTCTCTTTCAGTTACTATTTGCATTATATGTTTTTTTCCCTTTAACTTTCAATCTATTTCTACCTTTTGATTTTTTTAATCCACTTTTATAATTTTCAACTTTTGATTGGAATGTTTCATCCACTCACATTTTTAAATCCAATCTCATTAATTATTGACAGTGATCTACATATACCATTTTACTTATTTCCTTATGTGTTATGCCCTTTTTTGCTCTATTTCTCCTTTAGTCTATCATTGCATTAAATGTTTTACACTGTAGCACTTTAATTTCTTTAATGATTTTCACCATTTTTTAAGTGATTTACTTAGTGGCTACTCTAGGACTTCACATATACGTCTTACCAAAAATATCTTCATATTTATACTAACTTAATTCCAAAGAGCTACAGGAACATTACTCCTATAGAGTGCTATTCCTTTTCTTCCCTTTTTGTGGTATTGTTGTATACAAATTACATTTATAAACATTACAAACCCCAAAATACATTGTTAACAATTATTACTTCACATAATTTTATGTCTTTTAGAGCAGCTAAGAGGACAACAATTTTTGTAAGTTTTATTAATATAAATTCTTATCACTTCTGGCTTTCTTCATTTGTTCCTGTGGATTCAAATTATCATCTAGAGTCATTTCTTTAGCCCAGTGAAGTTTTGCTCCCATCCACCTCCTGTGTGCTGTTATGAAAAATATGTATTACATTTCTATACATTATAGGCCAACAATACATTAGTTTTATATACTTACTTTTTATATCAGTCAACAAAACAAAGAAGAAAAAAATGACTGTCTTATAATTACCTTTACTGTTGTTCTTTGATTTTGTTGGTGTGGATTCAAATTACTGTCTAGATCACTTGTCAGCCTAAAGAATTTCCTTTAGTAATTCTTGTAATATGAGTCTGCCAGCAACAATTCTCTCAGCTTCTGCTATCTGCAAATGTCTTTATTTCACCTTATTTTTGAACGATAGCTGTGCTGGATATAGGATTCTTGACTGATACTTTTTTCTTTCTTTGAGCATTTTGAACATGTTGTCCCACTGCCTCCTGATTGCCACTGTTTCTGTTGAGAGTCAGCTGTTAAGCTTACTGGGGTTCCCTGATAAGTGACAAGTTGTTTTTTTCTCTCACTTGTTTCAAGATTTTCTCATTGTCTTGATCTTCCAGATTTTTAATATGATTCATCTATTTGTGGACCTCTTGCATGGTTATTTGGAACTCAATAAGCTTCCTGGAGGAGTAATATTGTTGAGTAAATCCAGAAACTTTTTACCCATTATTGCTGCAAATACTTTTTCTGCTCCTTTCCTTCTCTCCTCTCCTTCTGGTTTTCCCATCATGCATAAGTGTGCTTAAGTGCCCCACATTTTTGTGAGGTGCCCCACATTTTTGTGAGGTTCTGTTCATTCTTCTTCCTTCGTTTTCCTCTATTCTTTGGATTGCAAGATCTCTTCAAATCTGTTAACTTTTTCTACTGTCAGTTCAATTCTACTTCTGAGCCTACTAGTAAATTTTTTATTTCAAGTATATTGGTTTAATTCCAGAAGTTCCAGCTGGTTCTTTTTCTTTATAATTTCTATCTCTTTATTGATATTGTCTATTTGATACAACATCATCATACCTTCATTACTTCTTTAATCATGGTTTTGTTTAGTTCTCTGAACATAGTTACAATGGCTACTTCAAAGTCTTTGTTAAATCTGATATCTGATCACTCTCAAAGGCAGTTTCTATTGCCTGCTTTTCCCCCCCTATATATTCGTATATGGATTATACTTTCCCCTTCCTCTACACGTCTTGTATTTTTTGTTGGAAATTGGACATTTTAGAAAACATATTATAACAACTATGAGTACTGATCCACCTCCTCTCTCCTGGGGCTTGTTACTGGTATTTGCCTGTTTTCGTGTTTGTTTCCTGATTGACTGGATTATTTTACTAAAATTTGCATCTCCCTTTCTCCTATAATTTGAATTAATCAACTGAAGAAATGTGTTCAGTCCTGAATGCCACATTTGAAGAATACTAACAAACTAAAGCACACACAGAAGCAGCTTCCAGGATGGGGAGGGTTTCAAAATGTCACAGAACAAAAGGCTAAGGAAACTGATTATATCTGCAATTGATCAGAGTAATAGGATAGAAAGAACACAGAGCTGCTGATTTCAAAGTTCTGAAGTGCTATTCTGGCATAGCTGACAAGCAGAGAAAAAGTCAGAGAACAAACAAGTTGGAATTACATGAAATTTTTTAAACAAGCAATTCAACAATGGCATATGCTACCTTATACAATAATGAGGTTTCCATTTTTAAACAGAAGTTCTCTATTGTCACAACTGTTGAGTATGGTATTTCTTGTTTGGGAGGGTAGGTTTGGGTAGATAATCCCATTTTCTGTGATAATCAAGAAACCTGGCCTTGAATGTAGCCATTCTGATATAATGCAAAACACTTACATGTACATAAATATATATTACAAATTAACTATTATTCACTTCTTGAAAACACATTATACAGAAATATTTAAGAAACAATTAAGAAAAATTCTTAACCATGTCCCTAGCAGAGTTCCTCTCAGAGTACTATTTAAAGTATTTTCCTGATTAGTCACATATCTGGTAGATTACCGTATAAATTACTGGGAGAATTACTTTAAATTTCTACATTCTCTCATGTACTTGCTTTAAAATATTAGAATAAAGTAATTAATTTACAAGAGTTACTCAGTTCTTACAAAAGTTTTTTTTAATGAAATAGTTTGTAACTGAGATCCATAACTCACCAGAAGAAATCTTACCACCACCTTTATAGTCAATAGCAAATGCAGATGTGACTCCATTGGCCGACCCCAGTTCACACATGGAAATTTGATAAGGGGGCCTCAGCTTGATTTCCATCTGCATGTCAGACAGATTTATCTTTGTTGAAAGAGACCTGGGATTATTATATCGCTGCTTGGTCCTCTGAATGAAGTTATCTATGCAAAATAAAAATAAATTTCCTTGCAGTCATTTGTTAATTAATTTGAGAGTGTGATGTTTATAGAATAAATTCTGCAGATCAACAGTTTTATTTTTTGTCCAAAATTACTAAATCTGGGGCGCCTGGGTGGCTCAGTTGGTTAAGAAACTGCCTTCAGCTCAGGTCACAATCCTGGAGTCCCAGGATCGAGTCCCATGTGGGGCTCCCATCTCCACAGGCAGTGTGCTTCTCCCTCTGACCTTCTCGCCTCTCATGTTCTCTCTCACTATCTCTCTCTCTCAAATAAATAAAATCTTAAAAAAAAAAAAAAAGCTACTCAATGTGTCATGGAATATTCAAATATTATTTGTGTTTAATAGTTTATATACCATGGAGTCATCAGTGTTTCACTCCAGAAATTATATTCTAGAAATAATTATAAATAAAATACGGATTTAACACTTCATGGCTGTGAGACTTTCTACTATAACATTCCCTTCAAGGAATTTCTTTAAATTAAAAAACAAACCAAATAAAGCAGCTTTAATTTTAAACCAAAGTCTTAATTTTTATACGGTTTCATCTCTCATAAAATATTGTCTTGTAATTACATAAGAACATATGCTGTAAGTTGCATATTCTTATAAACCTGTTATATTTATTGCTTTCACCATTAGAATGTATGTTTTAAACAATGAATTTAGTGGAATCAATAAAAGACATTTTCTAAATATCTTCCGATTTTTCTTTCATTATTTACAACTCGGTTTTACGTTTTTCTCCTCATACACCAGGAGTCAAGCAAACTAATGCCCAGAAGCCAAAGTGAGCCTGCTGACTGCTTATGTAAATAAAGTTTTATTGGACTATAACTATACTCATTCATTTATATATTGCCTATGGCTGCTTTCAAGCCACAGTGGCAGGGCTGAGTAGTTGTGACAGAGACCATATGGTCCCTAAAGCTTAAAATATGTACTAACTGGTACTTTCCAGCAAATGTTTGCCAACCTTCGTTCTACATTAAGCAGACTATAAAAGATTATCACATAAACACAGAACTCTGAATCTCTGGCTTATAAATTTCTCATTGAGAGACTGTCCTCTTGGATTAATTCTTTGTGCCAATAATCACAATCCCCTCCACAGCCCAAACACAATTTTTTTCAAATGGGCCAAAAGAAGTTGCCATAATTTACTGACCATTTGTCAAGTTATTCTATCAAAAGCAAGGTAGCAGAATTTTCCGAGTTTTTCCCCTAGCCCCCAGTATTATATGAAAAATCATTTACGATTGGATAGAAACAGGATAATGAAAAGGAAAAAAATCAGGCCCTTACCAAATTCAATGAAACAGTATGGTCTGACAGCAGTATTTGTCTTCATCATGTTATAAGTAGTAATGAACTCCTTCTGAAGCTCATCCAGGAAAGAGAAGGCCAGAACATTTGGGTAATTTTCAGTGCACAACATCATGTAGCTCACTCCCAAAGAGCTAATAAAACTACAGTGTAAAAAATATTCATGTTAAAGTTTCAAATTAAATCAAGGTAATTTATTGCTTCAAAAGACTGGTTCTATACACCATAAATTGCTGCTACAGTGGAAATGAAGATATTAACATTTATTATATATTCCAGCAAAAAAAATAAGGAAACCAAAATATAATACTACTTTCAGTTGCAGTTAAAAACAGCAGATAAAAAATTGGAATGTACCGACAGAAGGACACATACTACCACTCTAACACTTCAGTTATTTATCACTTGGGGTAGAAAACCGGCAAAGAATATACAAACATATCCCTGGGGCAAATAATATATGTTAATAAAAATAATAAATTTTTAAAAAGGAATACACAATATATAAGAATTACAGAGAGCTTAACATTTAACTATTCAACCTAGTGGGACTTAATCCTGTTTGAATCAAGAACTCTTGGGGCACCTGGGTGGTTCAGTGGGTTAAAGTCTCTGCCTTCAGCTCAGGTCATGATCCCAGGGTCCTGGGATCGAGTCCCGCATCAGGCTCTATGCTCGTGGGGAGCCTGCTTCCTCCTCTCTCTCTGCCTGCCTCTCTGCCTATTTGCTACCTCTGTCTGTCAAATAAATAAATAAAATCTTAAAAAACAAAAACAAAAACAAAACTCTTTAGAGATTCTGGTTAAAATTATGGACACCCTCCTCAGAAAACTGTCCACACACACAACCTGCCACACAATTTCAGGTTGGTCACTGACCTCCTGACGTCATCCACTAATTCCAGAAATAAATCCTCTACTTCACAGAATAAGGAAGTATGAACCACTGGTTAAATACGAGTAATTGAGGAGTTTATAAGAACAAGTAAGTGGAATAGAAAGGAGAACTCTTGCTTACAAAAGAATGCTGAGTTCCAACTGGTAAATGTATAGGTAGTGCTTAACTGGAAAAATCAGCACTTTTGCAACCAACACAGTAAAGACTGGATCAAGCAAGGACAATCAATGAATGGTAAATCCAGGTGGAAATTTTGGTGAGGAGCAGGAAATTTTGCATGGTTTTAAGAATGTCTTCCCATGCATTACTTATTTGTTACAAAGGGAAAATATTTATTATACAGCAGAAACTAGATAACATCTTGACTACTGAGTATTCTAACATTAATGAGGGGTAGATGGAATTCCTGTGCCTTCAGTTGTGATATTCTCAGAAAGACATATCAGCTATATAGTGTGTGTGTATGTATGTATGTGTATATATATATATATATATGTATATATATATATATATATATGTATATATATATTATATAGTATTCTAGCCAAGAATGCATAATCTGATTCTAATCCTAAAAGAATATCAAAATGATCAACATTCTATTTTTTAAAAGTGTGGGGGGGCTATATTAAAAAAATCTCAATGCTGTAAAGAAGAAATAAAGGTTGTAAAATGTTTCTGATTAAAGGAAGCTAAAGAGACAAAACTAAATGCAATACCTAAACCTGATCTAGATCCTGAGCCAGAGAAGGGGAAAATGCTATTAAAGGACATCTCTGGGTCAACTGACAAAAATGGAAAACAGGCAGCAGATTCAAGTAGGATATCAATATTACTAGAGCTGGTATCTGTTCCATTGTTAAGAGAATACCCTTAATCTTAGAAAATACACCTCAAAGTAGTAAGGAATAAAGGGGCATGGTATTTTAAGCTTCTCTCAAATGATTCAGACAAAAATAAATCAGATAGGCAGGAAGATAAAAATGATAAACTAAATGGGGTAAAATGTTAACAAAAGGTGTGACTCTGGGAATAGGTATTATGTATTATCATTCTTATTTACATAATTTTTCTCTAAGTTTGAAATTATTTCTAAATAACAAGTTAAAAAAATTTTTCAACTTCTAATTAAGCACTGAACTGTTCAAATTAGCCATGTTCTCTTGAAAAAAAAATTCTAAAGTGTATAACCCCTTAAAATAAGCAGGGAATGGGACACAAATTAACCCTTCTTAGTGAATCCTCTAAACATTCTTTTATAGAACTGTCAATGTAGATCATCTAGATCAGGGGCAGCAAACAGAGCACAAAAGTTATTATCTCTCACTCCTGTGAAAGACACTGCTAATCTAGCACAGCAATCTTTACTGAACAAACCCAGATCCAAAATGGATTCCCCTGCCTTCTTTTTTCTCTAATAATGTAGACGTAGAATTTATTATTTTAAATATGTAGAATATATTCACATGGTTCAAATTTTAAAAACAACGAAAATCACTACCTCCACCCAAAGCTACTCAATTCTCTGTCCCTCAAGCAACTCATGTTGTTTTTTTTTTTTTTTTTTTCAAATGATCTCCACATCCAACATGACAACCCCAAGATTAAGAACCATATACTCCACTGACCAAGCCAGCCAGGCACCCCAACTCATGTTATTATTAAATTCTTATGTATCCTTCAGTGAGAGTTCATGGATGCCTCCCTTCCTTTCTTTTTTCTCTCTTTCCTGGGTGGCTCAGTTGGTTGAGCGGCTGCCTTCGGCTCGGGTCATGATCCCAGCATCCTGGGATCGAGTCCCACGTCGGGCTCCTTGCTCAGCAGGGAGCCTGCTTCTCCCTCTGCCTCTGCCTGCCATTCTGTCTGCCTGTGCTTGCTCTCTCCCCCTCTCTCTCTCTGATGAATAAATAAAATCTTTAAAAAAAAAAAAAAAAAAAGACCATCCAATGCAGCCAAATGATATGGGGTTGGCACCTATTGATCACCTATTAATAATGGTGTGGAATATACTACCGGAAAAATTGTGCTGGTTTTACGGCTGCTGGAATAACCTGGAATTCTTTCTCAAGTTCACTTAATACAGTCATTTGATGCAATGTTTTTCAAATTGCAACTTGTGACCTATTAGGTCATAAGATTAGTATAAACTACATAAAGCATTTTCTTAAAAATTGAAATAGAACATAAAATATTAGAATGTATATCGTTTCATAAAACTTTTTAGTTTCCTAGTTGTATAGTAATGTTTACAAACTAAAATGTATCTCTTGGGAAGCCTTGGTGGCTCAGTTGGAGTCCTGGGATCGAGTCCCATGTCAGACTCCTTGCTTAGCGGGGAACCGCTTCTCCTTCTGCCTGCAGCTCCCCCTGCTTGTTCTCTCTCTCTCTCTGAAAAATAAATAAAATCTTTTTTAAAAATTTAAAAAATATATATATCTCTTCTTATGAATCACAGTCAAAAAAGTTTAGCCATACATATTGCATTTTTCTATGAAATTAATAACTAAATCAAAGGGCAAAGTACGTTTGTTTTTCTCAGGCAATTTTCTCTTCCCCAAAAATCTTAACTATTATTACAAAAATTCTTTGACATGTCATTAGCATTCAAACATACCCCCCAAGTAACCTGGGGGATAAAACAATTGGTGACTGCTTACCTTACACTCCAAACACCCAAGTAGCTACCTAGGAATTGTTTTATTATCCTCTAAAAATATGACTGAAGCTTTTGAACTCGGACAAGTTTTTGTGTTATTTGTATTTCCATATTAATATAAAGTGAACCACAGACACATACACGACAGTTTATCCCAGTTTCTCTTGCTTGCACTTAGTTAACTAGAGAATTATTTGTGAAATAAAGAGAAGCCTGTGTTTTTAAGATTATATGTCAGCATTTTCAGAGAGTCTTTCTTTCAAAGACTTTAGTTTACTATAATTATGTGATATTCTCTGAAAAGGCCATAAAGTACTCTATAATATTATGGCTTTTCATAGTGAATTTAGTCTTATGCTATTGTCTTTCTTTGAAATGCAAAGCCAGTTTTCCACAGTACATACAAGCCTTCTGTTATCAAAAAACTTCTGGCTTTCAACTATCACAAGAACAAACTCAAAGACTCCCATCCTTTCACGGAGAATTCCTCATATGAAATAGTCTAAAGTCACTACAGGCATGCCGGTTTGTGCATGCATTCTTAGCCTGTCCATTAGATTCATTTAGCTCACCTTTCACAGACAATCTGGCTGCTGTCCTTCTGCCTTGACGAGGAGGAGGAGTAACAGCAGCAGGTACAGTTTACTGACCATTTAGTTTGAATGAAACCCTCTGCTAAGTGCTTTGTGTATATATTTTATTTAATTTCATTCTCACGATAAAAGGGCACTACTATCTCCATT
Organism: Mustela nivalis; assembly: GCF_964662115.1. Classification (NCBI taxonomy): domain Eukaryota; kingdom Metazoa; phylum Chordata; class Mammalia; order Carnivora; family Mustelidae; genus Mustela; species Mustela nivalis. Next base: position 118,382,287 of record NC_139020.1, read on the forward strand.
TTACAGATGACAGAAGGGAGGCTCAGGGATGTTCAGTAGCTTACCAGGGCCACAAACACCATTATGAAGCAGAGCAGGGTCAAACTTAGTTCTAACTTCAAAGCCCACATTCTTTCCCAACATAACACTCAACTTCCCCATAATCTAGATAAACCAATTATGTGCTAATTCATCAACAGTTTCCCCCCACTTTTTCAAGCCACAAATCAGTCTCTATATTTTCCTTCTAATTAACAGTAATGAAACCTCAGGATTTGGGACCTTGTATCAGGATATTCAAGAAGCTCTGCCAACTCCTCTACTTCTTGTGCAACTCTACTCCTCCCTCTCTGCATTCTAGCCACACTAGTGTTATTTCAGATCCGAAGGATACCAATGTACTCCCAGTCCTCCAACTTCCAATCTGAGAAACTTCACGAATTCAGTCTTCCTCACTTGCAATGCTCCAACCCAAACCCATCTCTACCATGCTCTAATTCTGATCTGGTTAATCCTATTCATCCTTCTTGGAGTTAAAGTTCCTCCCAGAGCACACAATCTAAATGGATCCCGCTCCGGGGCACCTGGGTGGCTCAGTACACTGAGCATCAGACTCATGACTTTGGCTCAGGTTATGATCTCAAGGGCTGCAGAACTGAGCCCTGCGTCAGGCTCCATGACCAGTGGGGAGTCTGCTTGAGATTCAATCCTTCTCCCTTTGCCCCACCCCCTACTTGCTCATACTCTCTCTAAAATAAATAAATAAATAAATAAATAGTAAAAGAAATAAAATAGAAATTGATCCCACCCTTATGGTTGTTATATCACAGTGGTTGCTATTTTTCTTCATATAATTAAACCAATTTGTAATTATATATTTATGTTTATTTGTTCTAATGTCTTTCACTAATACCTATAGGCTCCATTGGAGCAGAGATAATTTCTACACAGCTTACCACTGTATTCTTAGCAACCAGAATAGTTGGTGTCTAGTATAAAATAAACGCTCAATAAATTAGTGAATAAATGAGTACAAAGATTACATCATTCCTTCACCTATTTATATACTAATTTGTTGAGTATATTGTGTACATATAATTATACAGCCCAGCAGTATCTACACAAAAGTACCTACATAAAGCAGAAGCTCAATAAATACTTGACTAAATTTTACAGAACAGAATACAACTTTATCTCCTCTTCCAGAAGGCTTTAGGGTTGAAGTCAGTGAGTTTTCAACATTCCCCTACCTTAAAGACAGAGATGATCTCAGATGCCATGCAGAATTACTCAGCTACAGATGGCTATATATATATGTTAGATATGTCTATTGTCCTTTTATCACGGACAGTAGTAATCCTCACACATCTTTTCTCATAGGACACAACTTAATTTCATATGGTTCATAAATATTGCTTTAGTCATCATTGTTTCCTAAGCTCTGACATGTTTATATATTAAACATTTATGACAATTTAAGGAAAGTATTCTTCAACTTATGAAACAGATAAATTCCTTAAAGCTTTACCTAGAGAGAACTGTACCATCACTATGACAGTTGATCCTTAAACAATAATGTGGTTAGGGATGTGAGTATCCTGCACAGTCAAAAATCAGCATAACTTTTGACTTCCCCAAAACTTGACTAATAGCCTACTGTTGACTGAAAGCCTTACCAATAACACAATCAACAATTATTTTGTATATTATATACTGTATTCATACAACTAAGTAAGCTAAGGAAAAGAAAATGTTATTTAAAAAATCATAAGGAGAAAATACACTTATAGTATTACACTATATTTACTGAAAAGAATTATCTTATAAATGGACCCATGTGGTTTAAACCCATGTTGTTCAAGGATTCAAGTATAAGAAGAGAAGAAATCACAAAACTAGATTATGCACCCCCCCAAACACCCAAACTGAAAATGAAGACGTAACTCCATGCTACTCTGAACACTACCATACTTCCAAAACAACCATCCCTCATTTAGCAGTTAGTATCTTCTGTGCAAGGCATTGTGCCAGCCTAAGCTCCACAGAATGGGCTCCATTAGCCAAATTTAAGTATTCAGCCACTACAATCTGATGAAGTACATCAACACATGTGGGGGCTGGGGGGATTAAACTAATTTTCCCAATTTTATTTTTCTAGTTTTCTAAAAATATTTTTTTAAAGATTTATTTATTTGAGAGAGATAGTAAGAGTGTGCATGCAGGAGCAGGGGGAAGAGCAGAGGAAGAGAATCTCAAACAGACTGCCTGCTGAGCACAAAGCCTGATGTGGGGCTCAATCCCACAACTGGCGAGATCATGACCTGAGCTGGAACCAAGATCTAGACACTTTAACCAACTGAGCCACCCAGGCACCCCAGAGTTTTCTTAATTTTAAAACATTATTCCAATTTTTTTTCTCAAACTCTACGGTATTCCTCTACCTATTCAACTAGAATCCACTGTGAGGTACCATCTGATTTAGCATATAACTACACACCTAGCTACTCTGTTTTGGTTCTCAGGGGTATTCTGCAAAGAACACCTGAATTTTTACAGAAATTTGAAATCCACAAAGTTAAGAGATGAGGAATCATTTATAAGCCAGAACAGATCAAGTATCTCAGTGACTTAACTATAGAGAAAGGATACAAAAATTTTAAATTAAATGTAAAATAAGAAAAATATAAATGATAAAACAAAAAACAAGTTCTATAGGCAATCTGTGTAAGGAGAGTGATCATAAGAGAAATGAAACAGTAATAGCAAGGAAGAAGGTGACTCAAAAGAAGGAGGCTCTAAGCCAGGCTTCAACAAGGCAGACAGGCAGCCTGGTGCCAGTTCCAGACTGTGCTATGATGCTACGCCTGCAAATCTGTGAGTTTTATCTGGCAAGCATATGGACAGCTAGAAAAATAGGTGTCACAAGAGAACTTTAAATAACTCAGGTAACATATAAACTCCCAATTTTATGGTGACTTTATAATTCAGTCTAAATGTATTGTCAAACAACATGAAAACCTCAATAAAATAGGAAACAATCAACAAGTCCTCTAATCAATGATAGTAAACAAATAAAGTCCAGGTTCTTGTCCGGAACTAGAACTGAAACTTCTCTTGTTCAAACCTTTTTAAAAACTTCGTTACAAAAATAACATGCATAGAGGCTTTTCTATGTGTGGTTCCAAAGGCCATGTAATCTATTTATTCCTTTAGACATTTCTAAATTGTATTCTTAGATCAGGCTAGATCAAACCACTGCTGATTCATCACACTCCTAAACTTGTCTCATAAAATTGCTTTTTTGTATCATGTCATTTGCTTACACTAGGGAATATTATAAGAAAAATCATAAAAAGCTCATTGTTATGGCTGTTGGAAGAATGCTACCCAAACACTGTCCCTCTTTAAGTATATCAGGTCTCAAGAACATGAAGAGCAAAGTTTTTATCCAATGAACACCGAGTCCTGGTAAATGATTCATTATCTTCCTTTGTTTTGGCCATGAAGATGCTCAGAGCAACACTGCCAAGTCCTTTTCCAACAAATGAATGTGGACTATGTAGTCTGCATATCCAGAAGGAAATGTTACTTCAGTTTATTATTCTCCTATCTCTATCTCTACTTTCATTTGATTCTCTTTCCTGTGCTCTTTTTTTTTTCTAATTGCCTCACATCATTTGTGGAATAAGATGGGGTATAAAGAAATAATACATAATCTAGAATTAAAACCAATTAAACAGAATTGGAAGTGTGTTTAAATCTTACTACATGTTACTCTTAAGAAAATAAGAGAGAGAAAGAAAAATATTTGCAAAAAAATTTGTTCTTTCAAGTCCAGAATATCCATCAGAATTAATATATGTTTAAACAATCTTCTGTAATGTTGACATAAAGGTCTACAGTACCATACAATAGCAACTGATACTCAGAATAATGACCAAGGGTTCTAAAAGTGCCTATTAAATGGAATATTAAAATTTACAAGTTTTTCTCCATAAAACAGAAATAGGTTAGACATTATTTTAGATATATTTTAACCATCATACCCCTACATTTCCCAGTTAAACCCTTTAAGAGCCCAGTTTAAGATAAAAGCTCACTACCTTACCATTACCTCGCTGATCTAATTATGGACATTTCCCTAAGGTTCTATTTGGGCCTCTCAGAAACTCAGTGGGCATTTCTACTCTCAGAGCTTCAACTTCTATGTGAATGATTCCAAAATCTCTAACCCAGCTCAAGTGGGCTGCTTAGTCACAAGCTCAAGTAAAATACTCAAAATAGTGCTTAGTTATCTATCTCTTCTTCCTCACTCCCATAAGCAACCCTTCCCAAAAAGCTCATTCTGTCCAATTCCAAGGCTTCAGTCATCTCCGGTATTCCATCTCTTCATCTCTGGCATTCCATCTTACCAGGCTTACCTACTCCTTCTTTTGACGTGTCTTTGTGACCGGCATTTTCTTTTGCATCTTATTAGGTCAGGCCCTAATTATAAGTTAATCTCTCTCAGACTTTCCATTCCATCTTACATTTCACTGCCTCAGCATTGTTTTTTAGCAAGTCACTTCTCTCAAACCTGCAGTAACAGCTTCTTATAACCTATTACATCATAGTGACATCACTAAGTCAGAACTTGCCGAGAAACCCAGGATCAGGCCCCACACTATTTATCTCACATTTCCATAACTATCCCTAAATCACCATTCACTATACCAGGCCAAACAGGTGAATACATCCCCAAGGCCAAGTCATTCTTTAATAATTCTGCCTCTCCTCTCTAAAATTGGAATGCTCTCTCCTCTGTCTTAGCCAAATCTCATGAATTCTTCAGGACATGGCTCATGTATCATCCCAATAACGAAGCCCTTCTCCTAATTATATCCCTTCTGAATCTTGTCCTCATCTGATATCCTTCTGTATGCAAAATCTATGTCAAACTGCTCAAAAGTTAATTGTTTTATGCATATGCTCTCCAAGGGAGGGGGAGTCCTTATCTTTTCCCATAGTTTCAATTATAAACTATAAGGCTGACCCCCAAATCTATATCTCAGTATTGGTCCTTTTCCACTAGTCTCCAGACTTACACATCCAGCTGCCCACCTGACTGTGCCTCCTAAATGTCTAATGTGCATCTCAGACTTAACATGTTCAAACAGAACTCTTGATTTTTATCAATGAAACACATATCTCCAACCTTACTCATTTCAACCCCATTAGCCAAGTAATTATGAACATTCTCTAGGCCAAAAATCTAGAGGTAACTCGATTATTCTCTTTCCCTCACATGCCACTACTATCCGTTAAGAAGATTTGTTGGTGTTATTCCCCAAATCCAAACACCTTTCATCATTCTCACTTTCATTCAAGTTCTCAGCATCACCTCTACCTGAACTTCTTTAAGAGTCTACTAAATGATCTCTCTGCTTCTACTCTTTTTCCCATAGGGCCCATTCTTCACACAGCAGCCAGGATGATCTGCTCAAAGCCAAAAATCACACTATGTAACTCTCCAGTTTAAAACTCTCCAATGGTTTCCTATACATTAGACTCAATCCAAACTCTGTATCACAGCTTAGAAGGCTCTACATAACCTGTCCCATTCTTAGCTTTCTGACCTCCCCTTCTGCCACTCTATTAATCATCCAAAATGCTCTAGCATCTCTGGTTTTCTTTCCATCCCTTCATCAGTATCAAAGATCTTCTGCACTGGCTGTTACTCTGCCCTGCTCTTCATCCACAGCATCCTTCACCTGACTACCTGTCCCCCCATCTTTTAGGGTCTCTGCTCAAATATCACCCTTTTAGAGAGTCCCTGAACTATTATAAAGTCACTCTACCGCATCACCCAGTGTTACTTTATATACAATAAATAGAGATGTGCTAGCCTCTCTCACTATATGTAAACTTAAATTCTTTGAGGGCAGGTATCATGTACAATTTTTATATTTCCCAAGACAGTTTGCCTGGGTATGTAAGAACACCAATAACTACCTAGTGACCAACTTAAAAGATAAAATACCTGCGATCTCCAAAACTATAAAAATTTCTAAAGCAGATATAGACACAGAGAAACTGCAAAAAGGGCAATGACAGGATGACTACTGTTTAGTTTAAGTTCAGAACCACATGATTCTTGACTTGAACACTTTTCTAAACTAAGCAATCACTACGTTTTACAGCAACCACTTAAATTTCATGCAACTGGCAACCACTATGCAAATGATTCTAATGGAGCAAAATGAAGTCTTACTTAATGTTATAATGTCCAGTTTTCAGTGTACATCTATCAGGAAGCTGAGCAAGTTTCTTTGAGAGCATTTTAAAATACTTTCTGCACTCCTGCACACCTGTGCCTTGTTCATAGTCAGTAGAAGCAGAAAGTGGCAGCCCATCTCTGACACGAATGACTGATGCAGATAAAATCATGGACATTTCAACCAGCAGAAGAGACCTAAAACAAAACAAATAATTGGGTTAGATAAAAAAAAATGAAAGCCCAATCTGATAAATGGTGCAAAAATGTTCAACTCACTAATAACCAAAGATTCACTAATTAAAACAATGACATACTACACTTTGCTTAACAAATTGGCCTTTAAAAAATAGTAACTGTTGGGGCACCTGGATGGCTCAGTCGGTTGAGTTACCTGCTCTTGATTTCAACTTAGGTCATGATCTTAGGGTCCTGATAACCAGCCCGACGTCAGCCTTTGCATTCAGGGTGGGGTTTGCTTGTCCCTTTCCTTCCCCCTCTGCCTCTCCTCCAGTGTGCCCATACCCCTCTCTCTCTAAAGTAAATAAATATATTTTTTAAAAACTTTTAAAAATACTTGCTTTTTTCTGGCATTTTTGTAAGTATTTGCAGAAGTAAATATTGGAATAAACACCATTCTCAAAATAATTTGGCAATATTCAACAGAGTTTAAAAATATTGATGCCCTTCAACCACGATAGCAATATAAATATATAACCCTACCCTAAGGGAAGTAATCAGATTCAGACAAAATGTTAAACAGAAAGGCATTCTTTCACAGAAATATCCAAAAACGATCTAGACATCCAACAACAGGAGAATGGTTAGATAAATCATAGTACACTATGATTGAATATAATGAAGAACAGTTATGTTTATGAAAAAGTTCAATAATGTAGTAAAATGCTTACATATAAATCAGAAAAAAAGCAGGATAAAAACTGCAAATGTTTACTGTAAAGCCAAAGAGAAGAAAGGGGAGATAAATGGAGAAATAGATATCAAAAGGAAATATGCCACAATTATAATAATGCTTATCTCCAGAAAGTAGTATTAGGGTGATTATTATTTTTTAATTTTCTAAATTTTCATAATATTCCACAGTGGGCATATATTACTTTTGTAAACAGAAAAAAAGTTTAATTGGGGTGCCCATGCCGCTCTGTTAGTTGGGGCTCCAACTCTGATTTTCGCTCAGGTCATGATCTCAGGGTCTTGAAATTGAGCCCGTGTCAGGCTTCCCACTGAGCAGGGAGGAAGCTGCTTGGGATTCTCTCTCTACCCCTCTCCCCACTGATGCACACACTCTAAAATAAATAAATATATCTTCAAAAAACAAAAAAATTACTTTTAGTAAGTCTTTATTTATTTGACAGAGATCACAAGTAGGCAGAGAAGCAGGCAGAGAGAGAGGAGGAAGCAGGCTCCCTGCTGAGCAGAGAGCCCGATGCAGGGCTCGATCCCAGGACCCTGAGATCATGACCTGAGCCTAAGGCAGAGGCTTTAACCCACTGAGCCACCCAGGTGCCTCTACTTTTAATAAGTCTTAAAGCTAAAGGAATACTGGTTTAAGTACTGTTCCCAGTACTGCTTATTACCAGAAAATAAACCATAATGCTCCTTTTATTATATTCTGATCAAGCTTCACAAAAATAGATAAAAGGACTTCATAGGCTAGGTCTGAAAGAAATCAGGTAATCAGAAACTTTGCTAAAAACTATACAATGTTGCTCAAATTTTAGCTTGTATAAAAACCATTGGAAGTTTGGTTAGATATGCAGATTTCTGAACCTCCCCCTCCCCCAAATTCTGATCCACTGACTATAAGGCAGAGCTTGAGATACTTCCATTTTTAACAAATTCCCAGTAATTCCTATGCATAATGTCTACGGACACTTTGAAAAACACTAACTTAAAACATGTTCACGGTCTGAAATTAAGTGATAACTCTTTCTTGCCAGGTCTTAGAGAAGAATGTCACTAAATACTGCCTCACTAGCAGTAGGGAAAATGGTGAAAACTGAAAATTTTCAAAACAATTTCATAGGCTTTTTTCAAGATATTGTATCTCAAAGACTAAATCTTCACCTGTCCTGTTCAGATAGCTCAATAGTATCGCATTCCAAATGTGAAAAACTGAGTTTATTATATATCAAAAAATGCCAAAGAAAAACAACTGGTACCAACTTTGGAAATCAGTACTATAGTTTGTTGTTTTCATTGGCGTGTAAAGTTGCAATCTGTCTACTCATGATGGTAACTGACATGAAAAATTAACCCAAACAACAAAGTTAATGCATTAAATCTACTCTCCCTTTTCCTTTTTTCATGAGGAAATTAAAGGAATAGTTAGGTATTAACAGGTCAATACTATTTTTCTCCTCCGTTCATTTAAAAAAAGAAAAAAAAAAAAAAAACCAACAGGAATTAAATTATTCTTTACCATAATGGGATCTTATAAAGAAAACCAACATGACATATTCAAATCACTTTTTTTTTTTCTCTTCAATCAGTTTCTTTTCTCTTCCAAAAGCAATAGCAAGAGAAAGCTGGGAATCTTCAAGGGACAATATCCAAACAACAAACCCCTTTTAAAAACTATTACTATGTTTTATTTAATTATTAAACCATAATTATGAGATTTAGCCTAAGTATAAGAAAGTAGGAAAATGTCTTTGAACCCTTAGGCATTCATTATTTAAATATAAAATTTTTTCTTCCTGAAGTTTACTGCAACACAATGACTACTCTGGGAATTACCATGAGGGCAAGAGTTGTGACCTATAGTTTCCAAGCACCCACATTCTTAGAATTTAGAAGTAGGCTGCATTCTTTCATGCCTGATCTTTCTAGGGTAGCAACAGAAATATTAGGAATAATCTTTATTACAGAGTGCCAATTTTCACGTAATCTTCAGTTACTCTTTTTTTATGAATTAAAAACTGAAAAATATGATTCATATTTCCTATAACATATACGGAGAAACAAATCCCAAACTGTAAGTTCCATTCATTTAACAAACATCTACTGAGTAGGTACTATACGCCAGGGACTATGGGAGACATCAGGATTACACAGTTCCTACCCTCAAGAACCATCAATCCAGAATTAAAGAAATTCAGATGAAAAGAGCAAACACAAGTTGTGTCACCCACCAATTAACTGGAAAACTATAGTTAGACAAACTCGCATTTCAGATATTCCTAATATATTTAGGCTTGTAACCAAAAGCACAACAAAGCACTGACAGTCCTTGTCAAGATTCTTAAAAAGTTGTTGGAAAATTGCCTCTGTCAGTAGATAAAACTCCTCGGAGAAAAAGTTAAATTTCCTCCTCCCAGAGTCATTGGACCTAATATCCAAACCAGTGAGCTAGCAAACAAAACTGTTATGACTGCCCAGTGAACACTGCCAGGCTTGAATAAGTTGTAGATGGACTTGAGTCACTTTAGGATAAGCAATCTCTCCTCTAACAACTACTACCACCTTTCTTTTCTGTTTCTACCTTGGATTCTTAATGCAGTTTCTTAAACACACACACACTCTCTCTCTCTCTCACTCCAATATCATCTGGACTATGCCAGTAGAAAAAGGCATCTGTCCCCATAAAGGCCAAGCTAGGGTTAGAAAACCCTTAGAGTCTAGGCACGGTGGTGGTTGGGAAAACCAAGAAAGACGTGATGGGAACTGAGGAAATCAAGAGGTTAACATTTGCATGGAAAGATTCAGGAGCAATAGTAGTTTTATCAGGGCCACAGATACATTTTTAGGCCATGATTCATTTTCCCTCACCTTTAACACTGAAAAAAAAAAAAATTATGTCTTTTGACGGCAGAAAACTCACAGGGAATCCGAGTACTGACCTGTATATTCTTTCCTCAATAGCAACTGCTAAAGGAACTGCTAAATTAAAATCCGGGTAAGTCTGGGAAAACATTTATGTAGAGCCTGAGGAAAATAAACTCCCACTATGCCAATGGTTTAGCAACTATTTAGTCCCAGGATAACGGGATGCTGACCTCTGCTTCATAACCTTGTCAGGTACTGACTGTGGGCCCCAGGAAGGCACTTTCTCAAAAAGTAATTAATAAAACCCAACACTTAAGTACTCTTTATATCTACTTTCCAGCAAGATGTTTTCATAAAAGATAAAAACACTTCATATTGGGTTAACCACTCATATCTTATTTTAGTTGTTTCCCAAACCTAAATCATCCAAGTACCATTTTCAGAATTCTTTATTTTTTTTAAGATTTTATTTTTAACAAGCAAGGGGGGAGAGAGAGAGAATCTCAAGCAGACTCCATGCTGAGCTTAGAGAGTGATGCAGGACTCAATCTCCTGACCCGGAGATCATAACCTGAGCCCAAATCAAGAGTCAGCTGATTAACCCAATTCAGCCACCCAGATGCCCCCATTTTCAGCAGTCTTACCATATCTACATCTCACCTGTACTATTATTTACCTAATATAGGTCTTTCAATTGACTTTTTTTTGCCCTATCCTTAGCAATAATATCTGTGAAATCAGTTTTTTTTAAAGATTTTTATTTATTTATTCATTTGAGAGAAAGCACGTGAGCAAGAGAGAGAAGAAGCAGAGGGAGTGGCAGAGGGAGAAGGAAAAGGCGGTCCCCCCTGAGCAGGGAGCCTACAGGGGGCTTAATCCCAGGACCCTGAGATCATGACCTGGGCAGAAGGCAGACACTTAACTGACTGAGCCACCCAGGCGCCCCATGTGAAATCAGTTTTGAGATGCTAGAAGTTTTTCTCCTAATTAGAGATTTTTTATGTTGTTGTTTCATCCAAATGTATGTGTGAAAATTCTTTGAAAATTGTTTTTTTAAATGTTCACCTACATATCACTCAAATTACCTTGCATGGGAAACACTACAGTGGTGCACACTTAATTGAAAATGCTAGCTGAGATCTCTAGGAATTGGAAACGGAGGTTACTGGGGGAGAAGGCTACATTAATTGTGATTATAGGGTGGGAGCAAGATTGAGAGAAAAAGGAAGGACTTTGCACAACCATATGTTAACAGAAAGACACTTGAAAACCAGTTTGAAGAGGAAAAGGGGAAGGGTACCAAAGAAAATCAGAATTTATTTAGCAGCTTTGCCTATGCCCCCCACCTTACCAATAGCCTTCAAGTTGCCTGTACTACACAGTATGTGTAAGACCTCAGGCTCTGGAGTAATTATACACACAACTAGGAACAGGGTCCCCAACACATGCACAAATGTGTCAATCCCCAACAGTTATGTAGCACCTCACAGTTTACAAACAGTGAGATAGGTATTAACTCCATTTTAATGATGAGGAAATTGAAGGTCCTTTCCTCAATGTCATACTGCAAATACACAGCAGAACCAGCACTTAATCCTAAGTTTCTTGTACCACATCACCGCTGTGCTAAAACCAACAATGGGTAAGAACCCAGTAATAGAGAAACTATCTATCTACTAATTTTGAAATTATAAAAGACCACCTTACATTTTAAGAGACAGTATAATAGTTAACAGGATGGACTCTGGAACAAATGGCCTGTGTTCAAAAACTGGCTAACTGTAAACTTGAGCACCTGTAAATTGTGGTCACTAACAGTATATATCTCATAGGATTGTTTTAACAATACTAATAGTGGGGCGCCTGGGTGGCTCAGTGGGTTAAAGCCTCTGCCTTCAGTTCAGGTTATGATCTCAGGGCCCTAGGATCGAGTCCCACATAAGGCTCTCCGCTCAGCAGGGAGCCTGCTTCCACGTCTCTCTCTGCCTGCCTCTCTGCCTACTTGTGATCTCACTCTCTGGCAAATAAATAAGTAAAATCTTTAAAAATAAATAAATAAGTAAATAAAAATAGTGATAGTGTCTACCTGATAGGGATACATAAAGAACCTGAAACATCACCTTGAAGACCAAAAATACAATACTGTTTTTTATTAATATTATTATCATTAATTGGCTGCCCTCTATTTTCTAGGCACTTTATATACTACTTCATTTAAGTCTTCTGATAACCAGTGAGAGAGGTATTATCAGTTCTATTTTATCTTTGAGGACATTAAAGCTCAGAAAAGCAATTTATTCAATTTCTAAGTTCATAAGTGACAGATTTAAATACAGGCCTAATTCTAACCACCCAATAAGACACTGCCTTACAACATTTCCAAGCTTCCTACTCAAGTATACAGAAAGTCACATGCACCCCTTTAATAAGACCTGTGCTTCTTTTAAACATAAATATATAGATTTTTAAAAATCAGTTCATACACACACACACACACACACAAAAAAAATCACTAAACTGATATCATGATTCTTAACATAGGAAATGCCCAGATGTCCCACTAATTTACCGCATAGACATATGTCAAATTCAAATACTTAACTACCTTCAATAATGGAAAGTATAGGTACTATTTCAAGTACTGCCCAACTCCTTATAATGTCAGCATGTGAGCAAGTTCAGAGTTTATAAAAATGACTGCTCCACCTGTTAGCTGGGATCACATCTCGCCCCTCTGACACTCTAGCCCTGGACTTTGCCTTGGCTGTACACGCATAGGAGAGACTGGTTCTCAAGCTCTCCAACAGCCCCAGCGGATGATCCAGGAAACTAAGGCGGAGAAAAGTCCAAAGCTGCTTTCGCTGGCAGAGAGAGATTCAAGTACGCTGGAGCTCGGCCTCCAATTCCAGAGCCCTCTTCCACCTGTCGAGCCAATTGCTCAGGTCTCCTTTAAGCCATATCGCTCTCAAAGTGTCATTAACAGGACCTTAAAAGGTTTCTGATGGCGAACGCGGCCAACTCTCTGGGTTCAATGTCCATTAAATCCCCACAAAACGCAAAGTAAGCCACTAGTTCAAATCCCACCCTGCCTTTAAAAAAACAGTAAATGCCACGTCAAGCTCTCTGGGCCACCTAAATAGCCTAGGTGGATTACCGTGTTTCTAACAACTGGGCTCCAGGGAATGCCCCCCGCTGCTGGCAGCCCACAGAGACTGCCCCTTCCCCGGACCCCTCTGCTTGGGCTGCCCCATACCCAAGACAGGTCAACCACGGGGCAACCGCCGCTCGCGCGCACTCACAGTACTCCTCAAGTCGAAGGGGACCAAGCCCCCGCAATCCCACCTCCCCAGAGCTCGGCGGCTCCAACCACCGGGCTCCCGCCCCGAGGGCACGCGCTGGGTTCCTGCCCAGGGGGAGGTCTGCAGTCGCGAGGGTAAGGGCCGTGACGGCTGGCAGGGAGAGCAATGGGAACGCCTGCTAGGGGTTCGAACGACCCTAAGAAGGGAAGAATAAGAACTGCGAGAGGTCAGGTCGTACCTGTCGAGCCGGGACCCGCCGCTCCGAGTGACGCGACCCGCAGTGCATTGTGGGGCCAGGGAGTGGCCTTTCTGCGGGGCAGCCCCGCGTCCAACGTGGCTGGCGCCAGACAGGATCAAGCTCCGCCCCCGTCCCTCGGCTCTCCCGGACCAATCAAGTTCTGTGCGAAGGACACGCTGACCCGCCCCCTCCTGGGGCCCGATGTAGTCCCGCCCCCATCCAAGAAAGATTGGCAGCTTTTCACGCACCTGCGCCGAGATGTTACCAAGTCCTCTGGTGACCGTGACTGATAATGTTGTCTCTCACAAATAAAGCTAATCTCTCCTGCCTGTCGCCTCTATCCAGAGGCACTTTGTCTCTCACGCGGCCCTACAGCAAACACTTATCCGAGCAGCAGGGGAAATGCCCCCTCTGAGTGAGCAAGAAAAGGACTTGCCCCATCTATCACCGCAAAAGAGGAAGCACCTAACCTTGGCAGAGAAATGCCAGATGCAGACCCTGCGGCCCTTTCCAACCTTTGCAGAGGTCGTGCATTGTTAAATAAGCACTCAGTGACTGTTTATCACGTGCAAAGCACGGTGTTAGGCATTGGGTTACAAGAACGAACGTAACACTGGACGAAATCTAAAGGGCAATAGAAGCAAGAGACGGTAAAGCATAAATCATTATATAATTATCAACTGTCGTTAGTACTATGAAGGAAAATTAGTAGGTATGATGATGGATTAATTCTGGACTATCAGGGAAAATGTCTTTGAAGAAGTGTCTTTTAAATTCCAAGCATGTGAAAGAGCCTTAAAAAATGTTTCGAGCCAAGATAACATTAAGTGTTAGATCCTTGGGGGCATGAAAGAACTTGGAGGGTTCTAGGAACTGAAAGGAAGTCAGTGTGGTTGAAAGGTAGGGAGCAAGCCTGGGCAGAGATGACATAGAGGCCAGACCATGCAGGATCTTACTGGCCACATAATAGATTTCAGACTATATTTTGGAATGCATCCTAAGGTTAATGGGCAGTTAATAGAGAATGTTAAATAGAATCTGATTTACATATTTAAAAGCTCACTCTGGCTATTTGTGGGAAGTAGTTTGGAAGAGGGCAGGAAGGGTTGCTGAAAAGCCAGGTTGGAGGCAGTTACATTAGTCAAGGGCAGAGATGATGGTGGCTTGAACTGGGATAATGGTAGTAGAGACAGTGAGAGTTGGATAATTTCAGGACATGCATAAATGAGAAATGGAATCCAAGAGGCTTAATAATGTATTGGTTTTCTGGGAAGAGTTAAGAAAAAAGGAGCATTAAGAATGACTCCTTAAGTAACTAGACGGATTAAGAAGCCATTTACTGATTCAGGGAACATAAAAAGAGGAGCAAATGGTTTTGGATATGAGTTTGAGATGCTTACAAACAAAAATGCCAAACAGTTTTGGACGTGTAAGTCTGGAGAGCAGAAGAAATGTCTGGACTAATAATATAAATTTGGTGGTAATTGAAGTGCGTTAACCCAGCAGTTCCATTCCTAGGCATATATGCAACAGAAATGTATTCATGTATTCACCAAAAGACATATATAAGAATGTTAATAGGATGAATAAATTTTAAAATATTCACATAGTGGAATAGCATACAGGAAAGAGAATGAACAATTTACTGGTACACACAAACACAGATGAATTTCACAGTTGTCAAACTGAGTGAACTAAGCCAGACACAAAAATTGTATATTATATTATTTTACTTTTATAATATTCAAAAATAGACAAAAATAATGCATGGTAATACAAGTTGGGATATTGGCTATCCTTAAGCGGTAATAATGTTTAAAAAGGGCCACTAGGGGGCTCCTGGAGTTCTAATACTGTTGTTCTTGATCTGTGTGTTGATTACACCAATATATTCAATTAATGAAAATTCATCAAGCTGTACACTTAAAGTTTATGAAATTTTCCAGTACACATTTTATTGTTCAATAGAAAGTTTACATTTTTAAAATGTTATGCATGATCCGGCCATGAACAAGTTACTGGTACCAGACTAAACTTCCTATAACAAACAGTAGAAAACTAGACCAAATCTATGAAAGAAGGGTTTTCAGACATTGGACAATAGGTACACTAGGAAAAAGGAAAACAAATAAAATGAACCCAAAGTTTCCCCAGATTTCTTTCTGGATGTATTTACCTAAGCACAGGATAGGAAAAAACTAAACAGGTTTTATTACTCCTGCTAAATGAGGAGAGAGAAATTAGAATTAGGAGACATTGAGACAAATTAAATTTGCAGGGCAGAATACCAGAGAAAGAGCTCCAGAAACATGCATAAGGGTCTCCATGAAACTTTGGTGTAAGTTTAAGGATAAACTTCTTAAACTAGTTAAATTACAGCTACTTGGGGAAATATAAGCTGAACAATAAAGTTCGGAAACATTCAAATCCTGACCAATTGGAATGAAGACACCTTATAAACACCTGGGGCGTTTGGTAGGGAGACCTCAAAAAAGCCACACTTTAAAAATAAGGCTAACCCAAGAGTTTTAAAAATAAAACTAACCCAAGAGTAAAGCCTATTCTATCCACTGAGAAAAGCTTATTTGTAAGTAATTAACTGCTTGCTTGAATGAAACTTAACAATCTTTAAATAAAGATGATATCCAGGCATCAAACCAGGAATACCCACGATGTCTATTATCCAATTAAAAAAAAAAGTTATTGTATATGTGAAGAAGTAGGAAAATGAGAACCATGAACAGGAGAGAAATCAGTCAGTAGAAGCAGACCCAGAAATGGTGAAGATGATGAAATTAACAGATAGGAACTTTATTTTTTTAAATATTTATTTATTTTACAGAGAGAGACAAGAGAACATGGCAGGGAGGAGCAGAGAGAGAAGGAGAGAGAGAACCTCAAGGTGATTCCACAGAGAACAGAGCCCCACATGAAGCATCATGCAGGGCTCAACATGGGGCTCAACCCATGACCTGGAGATTGCAACCTGAGCAGTCAGACATTCAGTCAACTGAGGCACCAGGGACCCCAGGAGATAGTAACTTTAAAGCAGTTATAATAAATTTAAAGAAAAACATAAATGTAATTAAAGAAATTATAAAAAGAAACTATAAAAAGAAACAGATAAAACTTCTAAAGTAGTAAAATAAAATATCCCAAATGAAAATTTCATTGGATGGCTTTAAATGCACCTTAGACATTGCACAAGAAAAGATCTGTGAATGAAGAAACCATACCAAAAAATGAACTATGGGAAACCTGGGTGGTTCTGTTGTTAAGCATCTAACTTCAGTTCAGGTCACGAACTCAGGGTCCTGGAATTAAACCCTGCTTAGGGTTACCCACTGAGTAGGGAGTCTGCTTGCCTCTCTGCCTCTGCTCTTCCCCCTGATCCTGTGCACGCTCTCTCTCAAGTAAAGAAATAAATAAAATCTTTGAAAAAGAAGAAGAAGAAGAACAAACTACACAAAAGTGCAGGAAGAAGTAAAGTTAAAAATAAAATGAACAGAGCCTTGGTAATTGGTCTGACAATATCTAACACATGCATGTAACCAAAAGATCCAGGAAGACAGGAGAGGAGATTTTTAAAAATATATGAAGAGGGGTGCCTGGGTGGCTCAGTGGTTAAGCTGCTGCCTTCGGCTCAGGTCATGATCTCAGGGTCCTGGGATCGAGTCCCACATCGGGCTCTCTGCTCAGCAGGGAGCCTGCTTCCTCCTCTCTCTCTCTCTGCCTGCCTCTCTGCCTACTTGTGATTTCTCTCTGTCAAATAAATAAATAAAAATCTTAAAAAAAAAAAAAGAAAATATATGAAGAAATAATAGCCAAAAGATTTCTAAGTTTAATAAAAAGTATAAACAGATAGGTCAAAGAAAGAAAACCAACCCCCAAAAAAGATAAATATGAAGAAATCCTTACTGAGGCATACCCCACTCAAACTGCTAAAAATATTAGAAATGGTCAGAGAAAAAGCCACATAGTATTCCGTGAACAAAGATACGTATTACTACTGACTTAATATCAGAAAGAATGGGGCACCTGGGTGGCTCAGTGGGCTAAGCCGCTGCCTTCGGCTCAGGTCATGATCTCAGGGTCCTGGGATCAAGTCCCGCATCGGGCTCTCTGCTCAGCAGGGAGCCTGCTTCCCTCTCTCTCTCTGCCTGCCTCTCCATCTACTTGTGATTTCTCTCTCTGTCAAATAAATAAATAAAATCTTTAAAAAAAAAAAAAAGAAAGAAAGAATGTAAGCCAGAATATGATAGTATACAATCTTTAAAGTCCTAAAAGAAAAAGCTCTGGAACTTTATACCCAGCAAAAATTCTTCCAAAGAATAAAGGTGAAATAAAAGCATTTTCAAACAAACAAAAGATGAGAGAATTTGTTACTAGCATATCTGTATTATAATAAATGCTAAGAAAAGTTCTTCAGATTAAGCAAAAATGATTTTAGATGGAAATATGAATTCACACAAAAGAAACAAAAACTGTCAGAAAAGGCAAATATGTAAGACTTTTTTTTACAATTTTCTCTAAAATATAAATAACCATTTACATCAAAAACAGTAACAATGTTTTGTGAGGTTTAAAGAAAATGAAGAAGTAAAATATACATTAACAATATAAGGAAAGGGTGATAAACTTATAACTAGAGGTAAACTGCTATAAGATTCATATACCAAGCTTGAAGTGGTATAATATGAAGATAGAATGTGATAAGTTAAAGATATGTTTGGTAAGACAAATGACTAAAAGTGAAAAAAAGGCATTTAAAATCTAAATAACCAATAGAAGAATTAAAATCAGAACACTATAAAATACTCAATCCAAAAAGAAAAAAGGAACAAAGAACAGGGAGACAAATTAAAACCAAATATCCTGCATGACAGATGTACACAAAACATATTATTGATAATTACATTAAATGCAAATTGTCTAAATTCTGCTTTAAAAGGTAAATTGTCTTACTGGATTTGAAAAATTACTCAAGACCCAACTATAGGCTATCTATAAGAAGTTCACTTTAAATAAATGACATTGGTAAGCTAAAAGTGAAAAGATGAAAAAAGAAAAACCCAATCACTAACCCAAAAAAAGGGGAAGTAGTTGTATTAATATCAGACAAAGTGAACTTCAGAACAGGGAATATTATCAAGGCTAAATAAGGATATAATATAAAGACAAAAAAACTATTTCATCAAAACAGGCATATATTCTTCTTCTTCTTTTTTATTATTTTTATTTATTTATTTATTTTTTTGACAGAGAGAAAGATCACAAGTAGGCAGAGAGGCAGGCAGAGAGAGAAGGAGAAACAGGCTCTCTGCTGAGCAGAGAGCCCAATGCAGGGCTCCATCTGAGGACCCTGAGATCATGACCTGAGCCCAGGGCAAAAGGCTTAACCCACTGAGCCACTCAGGTGTCCCTGGAACAGGCATATATTCTAACAGAAATATATCTAATAACAGAGTTTCCAACTACACAAAGCAAAAATAGGTAGAACTGAAAGGAGAAATAGACAAATCCACTATTATAGTTGGAGATTTCAACACTTTTCTCAGGAAATGATAGAACAAGTAGACAAAAAAGTCAGTAAGGTAATCGAAGACATGAACTAGCAACCATCTTGACACAACTGACATTTATAGACCATTCCACCGAACAGCAGCAGAATATACATTCTTTCCTAGTGTACATGCAATATTCATCAAGACGGACCATATGTTGGCCCATAAAAATAGTTTTTAAAAAACTATTATGTAAAACAAAAGAAACCATACATGAAAAAGTACTTTCTGTATTTTTCCATTTAAATGAATTTCTAAACAAATCCAACAAATCTGTAATGAAAAGAAAATCATAAAATGGTTGCCTCTAGTGGTTAGGTTGACTAGAAAAGGGCATGAGGGAATTTCTGGAATTGGTGATAATGTTCTGTATCTTGATAAGGGTTTGGGTTGCACAGGTGTGTGCATTTTTCAGAACTCATTAAATGGTACACTTGAGATTTTTGCATTTCATTGTATGTAAATTTTACCTCAAAAGTGACAAATAGCATATAAATATTGAAGTCTAATTAGCAATTCTGAAACTACTTTCTGTATTTTCTAGGCTTAAGCAAATGAGCAACTACATAGAGGATAATGGAAGCCAGTTTTTCCTGACAGGGAAGGTAGTTAAAAATAAAAGGAGTTATCTAAAAATAAGGGAGTTACTTTAAAAAAAAAAAAAGGAGTTACTTGAAAATAAGAAAGTTACCTAAAAATAATGAACATAACGCCATTTCCACTGAAAGAAACCAGACATCTTGGTGGGGGGAGCTGACTTCTAGCCTGGGACACTGAAAGAATAATATGAGCCTAGACCATCTTGTGTCAGAAAGCAAATAAGTACCAAAGAGTGACAGGACATAGGAGCCAGCTTGAAGGAATTCCCATGGATTCAATCTGGGACAACATGAACATTAACTCAAACAATGATTGTAACGTTTTATAACCCATTGACTGGAATAAAAGTAATGACTAAAACAAATAATCCATAGTCCATACACATAAATTTAAATAATAAGTAAATAAATTAAAAAATAAGGAGAGTTTTTCCTTATAGTAGAATGCCAACTAGTAAATACAAAAGGAATGATGGAATTAGAAAACCATTAATAGATGCCAATGCCAACATCAGTAGTCAAGAGTTTAATGAGGAAGAGGACTTTTAAAAATAATTTAAAAAATTTTTTTAATTTTTAAATTAAAAAAATGTTTTTAATTTTATTTTATACAATACATTATATAAACATATAAGGTATTACTAGCCCCAGGGGTATAGGTTTGTGAATTGCCAGGTTTACACACTTCACAGCACTCACCATAGCACATACCTTCCCCTGCCCTGGCCAGGGCGGCCTCCGCCATTAAAAGATGGCGCCTGGCTAGTTGCCCGGTTAGGATTGTCTCCTGAGACTAAGCGGAACGCCCAAAGAGGAAGCAAACAGCATTGGTTGCTAGCGAAGTTTCGTTTAGATGCACAGCCTGATTCGCTCCCTCCTGTACCCTGCTTGCTGATTGGCCATGTAAGCATATATAAGTGTGTAGACTTGCAGAAATAAAGAGAGAGAAGATGCATCCGAACTGAGGCATCTTGTTGTCCTTGCGCATTGAGGGCTATAAATGGCGCCGGCACCTGGGAACTAAATAAAGGAATCTTGCAAGGTAATCCGCAGGAAAGCGGGGAGTAAAGGTCCGCGGGTAAGCGGGGATGTTAGCCACGTTCAAAAGTGGGAATTCCGCGGTAAAGCGGGGAGTAAAAATAGAAAAACCTTGCAAGAGAGAAATCCGCAGGCAAGCGGGGTAAAACCACGACAAAGGTGGTGGGAAACTTGTACAAGACCGCAACAAGAAGCGGAGCAGCTATAAAGCCGGGATTTTCTTATCGAAACCACAGGTAAGCGGGGAAGGGACCAAGATCAAAGTGGTGGGAATCTTGTACAAGTCCGCAATAAGAAGCGGGGCGGCCTTAGAGCCGGGATTTAGCGAGTCCGCAATAAGAAGCGGGGCGGCCTTAGAGCTGGAATTTAGCGGTGAGTCTTTAACGTCCGCGTCTGTTGTCTGTGTGTTCATAATGGGATCTGAAGTATCTAAAGTGCGGTTGGAAGGGTCTTTAGAAGACCTGCTGAAAGCCAATGGAACTCCACTAAAAGCAAAAACTGCTCAGGCCTTTTTGAATACAGTGGAAAAGGCAGCTCCATGGTTCCTAGATGAAGGCTTGCTAAACATACCTCAATGGGACCACTTAGGGGAGGATTTGAAGAAACAGGACAATAAAACGCCTTTGCCACCCGGGACCCTGGCAATATGGACCTTAGTCCGGGGATGCCTGGTGGGGCCTAAACCCAAATGTGAATCAGCTCTACAAGAGGGAGCAGAGGCATTGGAGGAAGTGAAAGAGGAGCGGTCTTCTCGTGCCTTAGAGGGGGGTAGTTCTAGTGAAGAGGAAGAAGAAATGTCAGGGGAGGAGTTAGACCGTAAAATGCACTCCCAAGTTTGAACAGTTGAAACTGTCGACTCCAGCGACGCCTAGTGCCCCTCCGCCGTATAATCCTATGGCGTGCCAAGGAGCTTGTAGCTGCTGCACCACATGTGGTAGTGGCAGGGTTTCGAGCTGGAGAGATCATGACCTGGCCTCTGCCTTTCTGGTTTTAGAGGACCAAAACAACCAGCGGTATAATCCTGATAGTCAACCAGAGAGTGGATTTGGTTCAAGAACAAGTGGACATATGGGGGGCCCTATTGGGACTGGGATGTATAGTACCCTTCCTGGCAATTTGTGTAACTCCCATAGCCTATACTAATATGAGTGACCTACAGAATGTCTCCCGACAGCTCTCCCAATACTTGCGGGGGAATTAGTCCGCAGAATTCCAAAACTATACTCAGCACCTGCTACTAGGCATAACAAGGATAAATAACACTAGAGTTGAGCTTGCAACCCTCCCAGAGATAATCAAAACATTGCAAGATGTGTTAACCTTTACGAAACAATGGGCTAGCGTAATTGGTTTGATGATCATCCTCGTAGTGGGCTTGATTCTGCTAGTAAGGAATCTGCAAATTTGGAGGCGACAGCAACATAGGCAACAGCAAGCCATGGTGCAGGCCTTGTTAGCCATCGAGGCTGGAACATCCCCACAAGTGTGGCTAAGTATGCTGGATCGGTAGTCAACGACAGGTAAGATTGGTGGGGAAAATATACCAACCTAAGACAGGATGCAGATCATTGATATCTGCCATCTCATGATGGGTAAGGATATTCCCCGCCACTGACAACCTAAGACAGGCACGATCCCTGCCATAAAAGAAAAAAGGGGGAGATGTCGGAGGCAGGCCCCTGGCCAGGGCGGCCTCCGCCATTAAAAGATGGTGCCTGGCTAGTTGCCAGGTTAGGATTGCCTCGTGAGACTAAGCGGAACACCCAAAGAGGAAGTAAACAGCATTGGTTGCTAGTGAAGTTGTTCATTTAGGTGCACAGCCTGATTCGCTCCCTCCTATACCCTGCTCGCTGATTGGTCATGTAAGCGTATATAAGTGTGTAGACTTGCAGAAATAAAGAGAAAGAAGATGCATCCGAACTGGGGCATCTTGTCATCCTTGCGCGTCGAGGGCGATATTCCCCAATGTCCATAACCCCACCATGCTCTCCCTATCCCCTTCCCCTCTGGCAACCCTCAGTTTGTTTTGTGAGATTAAGAGTCTCTTATGATTTGTCTCCCTCCCGATCCCATCTTGTTTCATTTATTCTTTTCCTACCCCCCAAACTCCCCGTGTTGCATCTCTACTTCCTCATATCAGGGAGATCATATGATAGATGTCTTTCTCCGATTAACTTACTTCACTAAGCATAATACCCTCTAGTTCCATCCACGTTGTCGCAAATGACAAGATTTCATTTCTTTTGATAGCTGCATAGTATTCCATTGTATATATATAACATATATAACACATCTTCTTTATCCATTCATCTGTTAATGGCCATCTAGGTTCTTTCCAGAGTTTGGCTATTGTGGACATTGCTGCTATAAACATTCAAGTACACGTGCCCCTTCAGATCACTAGATTTGTATCTTTACGGTAAATACTCAGTAGTGCAATTGCTGGGTTGTAGGGTAGCTCTATTTTCAACTTTCTGAGGAACCTCCATGCTGTTTTCCAGAGTGGCTGCTGCACCAATTTGCATTCCCACCAACAGTGTAGGAGGGTTCCCCTTTCTCCGCATCCTCACCAGCATCCGTCATTTCCTGACTTGTTCATTTTAGCCATTGTGACTGGTGTAAGGTGGTGCCTCATTGTGGTTTTGATTTGTATTTCCCTGATGCTGAGTAATGTGGAGCACTTTTTCATGAGTCTGTTGTCCATCTGGATGTCTTCTTTGCAGAAATGTCTGTTCATGTCCTCTGCCCATTTTTTGATTGGATTATTTGTTCTTTGGGTATTGGGTTTGCTAAGTTCTTTATAGATTTTAGACACTAGCCCTTTACCTGATATGTTGTTTGCAAATATCTTCTCCCATTCTGTCAGTTGTCTTTTGGTTTTGTTGACTGTTACCTTTGCTGTGCAAAAGCTTTTGATCTTGATGAAATCCCAATAGTTCATTTTTGCCCTTGCTTCCCTCGCCTTTGTTGATGTTTCTAGGAAGAAATTGCTGTGGCTGAGGTTGAAGAGGTTGCTGCCTGTGTTCTCCTCAAGGATTTTGATGGGTTCCTTTCTCACATTGAAGTCCTTCATCCATTTTGAGTCTATTTTTGTGGGTGGCGTAAGGAAATGGTCCAGTTTCATTTTTCTGCATGTGGCCGTCCAGTTTTCCCAACACCATTTGTTGAAGAGGCTGTCTTTTTTCCATTGGACATTCTTGAGGAAGATGATATTTACCTAGTCTCAAAACATCTCCCTAAATTGCCTCTTAAACAAAGGGAACACCAGGAACTTTACAGTGAAGAAGATTGGCAGAAAATGGTCATGACAATGCTAATGCAATGAGCTAAAAGTCAATACAGATCTAACCAAAGGACCTGGGGGGACCTTTGGGTGTACCCAAAGGGGTGACAAACTGAGCTGGAGAAAAACAAAATATCACACAAAAGGAGGTTCCTTTCTTACAGGAAGAAGAAGTTTATCAGGCAAACTGTGGTAGGGCATGGAAAAGGGAATCTATATTTATAAAGATATAAGTGTAAGGGCCTATTTAGCCAGAGCGATTTCATCTGGGTTAAACAGTGTTTTTGTTGTTTATGCAGTAAAACTTATAAACTGACCCTGACCCCCCGCCCCAGGGGAGCTTACTTAAAAGCAAGTCCAGGAAACTAGTAAAATATGGTTGACCAGTCCCTGATAACAGAGCCCAAATACAAGGGCGGGTCAGGTCAGGTGGAGATAACAGCCCGAATGCAGGGATGAGTCGCATCAGGTGGAGACATCCAATCAATGGAGCGTGCATACTCTCTCCCTAGCTATCAAGGAGTGTGGGACCCGCCTTTTGGGTGCCAATTCTGACCAAGGTGATAGGCTAGTTCAAGTAGCTACTATGGGGTGAATTGTAATTCAATTGGCCACCCATGTGTGACCTAGCATGACTGTGCAGCTTTCTCTGTGTGTTATAATCTCATTGGCCATCTGTGTATGGCCAGGCTCAACCACATGGCCTTTGCTCTATAAAAGTTAGTCTGTGAGGCTGGGAGCGGCTCACTCTCTCTGTAAGGGGCGGCCCCGAATGGTTGGTTTGATTCTCAATGCTTGGCATGAAATAAAGCTTTGCTTGACCTTTGCTTTGTATCAGTCTTGCTCCTTTGATCACGGACCTAACAAGAAACAGCATTATAAAGATATGGAACAGCATTAACAATTCAGGGAACTGCAAGTTGTCTACTAGTGCTAAAGTGTGGATGGAAATGAGGTGCCAAGGAAGGCCAAACTCAAAAGAGCTGAAATGCCAAACTACCAAGTCTGACTTTTATCATGCATTCAATAGGAAGGTAGGGAAGGATTTTACATAGAGGAATAGTAAATATGCATATTCAAGGAAGGAAGGAAGGAAGGAAGAAAAAAAACCTTAGTGTTTTTAAAACAAATGTGTTCTTGGGGTGCCTGGGTGGCCCCATTGGTTAAGCACCTACCTTCTGCTCGGTCATGGCTCAGGCCATGATCCCAGAGTCCGGGGATGGAGCCCCATGTTGGAATTCCTGTTCAGCAGGGTGCCTGTGTCTCCTCCCTCTGCCATGCCCTCCACCTCTGCTTGTGCTCTTTGGCTCTCTCTCTCTCTGTCAAATACATAAATAAAATCTTTAAAAAAAATAAATAAATGTATTCTCTAATTATAAAAATATTCAACAATAAAATAGCTGTAAGAAAATAAAGATGGATTTGGCTTTGGGATAAAGAAGCATTTCTGTGCATAAAAGTAATGAGGAAACCACAAAGAGAAAGATTAGTAGAACACACTAAAATATAAAGTGTCTGTACATGAAACAAATAAATGAAAAGTCAGACAACAAACTGACATATACACCACATATGTCAAAGAATGCCAACATATCAGTAAGAGAAATAGGAACATACCCATTGCAAACAGGCAAGGGCACTTAAAAGATAATTCACAAAGAACTATCAGTGGCCAACAAACATTTAAATGGTGATTAAATCCTACTTTTCTAGGAAGAGCTGTATTTCAGAGTAAGCAAATAGTTCCAGTCAATGAGAGAAAGCTCTACTTAATGGAATAATGAAAATTGATATAACAGAAGGGATGATAGAATTAAAAAATCATTTTCAACTCAAATGAAAATACTAATTTAGGCAGAAAACTTGGTGGTAAAGTCAGTAGGTGAATGGTGGATGGACAGAGGACTCTTCTGATACCAACACACTCCACACAGATAACTGTTCAGTTGCAAAGGGGAAAACCCACCTGTAGGATGAAGGTGAAGTGTTGCTACCACTCTCCTCCAGGGGGCAATCTCAACTTCCCTGACTGACTAAGATGTTATGGCTCTGCCCCCTGATATGATGCAGTAAGAAGTACACATCGCCTGTGATGGATTCTTTCCAGAAGATGTTTAGCTTGAATCTATCGTATCTTTAGAACTAATTCCCCATCTACAAAAAACACATAAATTTTTAATTTTTTAGACATATATCAAGTAAAAAAGGGAAAGTCATCACTTCACCTTTCAAAATTAATCTTCCTCTTATTATTTTAATGGGTATCTTCCACATGAACTTTTTTAAAGGAGATCATTTTCTAGGTATTGTTCTGCAACTTGTCTTTATGACAGTATTTCATGGACAATCCTTCTTCATACCCGATCTGTCAGTATCTGTGGATTTGCTTCATTCCTTTTCATAGTGGCAGATGGTAATATGGTTGTATGGTAAATTATTGAATCACTTTCTATTAATGGATGATCAGGTTCCCCTTTCATGCCATTACAAACATTGCTGTCACAAACACCGTCATATGTACATCTTTGTACAGTGTGTGTATTTAAGGAGGACAGATCCTTCAAAGTGGAATTTCCTTGTCCAAGGGCATGCAGGTTTAAAATTTTTAGAGCTATTACCAGATTGCTCTAAAAAAAGTCCTTTGCTATCTTATACTACCATCAACATGTGCATTTCCCCACACCCTCAACCAAAGCTGGATTCATATCATCAGACTGTTTAATTTTTTTTCCAATTTGAATAGCGGGGTGGGGGGGAATTATCTCATTGTTAAACTTGCAATGCTGAGATAATTAGTAAGGATGGCAACTGTTTTATATGTTCCTTGGACAAACGTGTTTCATCTTTTATAAACTGCCCATTCATCCGTCTCTTTGCTGAAACAATGTATATGTAACTATTATTTTGATGAAACACTAGATATAATATAGCTTCTTCAAATATTACAAACTCTGTTAACCGAGGATAAAATGTTTCCTAGACTCTTGTTTTTAATGTTTGCCCATTTGGATCCAAAAGTCCAAAAAATCTTTCTGATGTTCTCCCTTTAAAAAAAAAATAGACTCTCGTGCCATACTTTCCAGATAGTTATATTCTCATAATCTTCCAGGTGGAGAGCTCAAAGCCCAAACGTGTCCTACTTATTTAGAGTCACAAAGGGATTCCGTGGCAGACATGCATCTCAAATCCATCATTCCATCTTATTTTTCAATTATGTGCCCCACACTTTCTTCTCCAATTCACTCCCTTACCTGTCTCATTTACTGGAATAAAGAGCCAGTTAGTATTCATAGGTTTTATTCAACACATAAATATGTGAGTTCATGAAAGAATGAAATGATCATATATAAGCTATAAATTATTTTTTGTTCCTGTTTACAAATAATGTTTTAATTACTGTATACTTCTTAGCTATAGGAAAAATGACTTAGAAATAATTTTCCCTCCAACCAAAATTCCATAAGATATATGTTTTAGTATGGTGGTGCTTGCACAGAGAAACCTCAATGTGACATTGACAAAAAATATATATATAAGGTAAGCTGCAAGGAAAGGACTTTAAACTTTTATTACAGGAGAGGGTTTTAGGTGGGGGAAGTTCTCCAAATCCAAAATACAGTTTCCTTAACTGCTATAAATACATCCGTCATTTCTTCACCGCCCCCATACAGCAATGACCTTGTAGGATAGATGGAGTAAAGAGGAAAGCCTATTTCAGAAATGAGGGGTTGACTGTGTGGCATAACAATACCTCCTTTTTAACCATTTCCTGGGGACTAGGAGATGTTGCTATTAACACTGATAAAAATGATTTAAAATAACTATTACCATTTGTTTCTTATATGCTAATTACTTTGCACTCGTCTCATTTAGTTTTTCTAGCAACTCTGCGCCTTAACTATTATAATGATTATTGTGTTATAGGACTAAGCCTTGGAAAACTTGGCCATGTTCCCACAGTTAGTGAATATAAGAGCCAGTATTCAAACCCAGGCCTGCTGACTCACATGCTGGTTCTTCTCACCGTGAAGCTTGGCTGCTGCTTGCCATTAGTGGTACTTTAGGGCGCTGGCAGTCTGGCTGTTTTAGGCTTGCCCTCTTGGGACATATCACATGTCACAGGGATCCAGCCTCTAGTCTGGGTTTTCCTCTCAGCTGTGCAAGTTCAGGAAGCCAACATTATGCGTTGGTTCATGCTGGAGTGGAGTGAAGTACTGATCCATGAGCATCGTGAGCGAGAAGATCCAGTGAGACAGTAGGAGAATATGAATAGGGACAAAATCCACAGGTCCAAGGAGGGAGGAGGAGAGAGACACCAGGGAGGCCACTGAGACTGGAGACAGGGATCCAAAAGCAAGACAAGAGGAGATGTCTGGTCCATGCCAAAGATCAGAGTGGTCTTTGAGAACCACATAAGGGTGTGGTCAAAGTTCTCCCCGGCTGGACAAAGGGCGGCCAGGGGCAGAAAGGCCTGTAGGAGCTTTGGCTTCTCTGATTTGAGGAGAAGCCAGATGGTGCAAATCTGGGAGCTAGCTGAGTGAAAAGGTAAGCTGTGGGACTGCAGGAGCATAGGGCAGGTACAGGTTTCTGAGGTGCGTCAGTGGACCCAGCGAGGCAGCCATATTGGAAACTAAGTTGTAGGTTACTTTGCCCGGCATACCCAACCTACCTTTCCAGGCTAAGTTTCTGACTTATATTCCTGGAAGGATTAGTCTTTCAATGACACGATCCATTCCCACTTAGCCACAGCCGATGGAACCATCCGACCAGCAACCAATCCAACTATCTTGAATTTGATCTCTGAAACACAGTGAGTTGGTCAGATGCCATGTGCAGGGAGCTGCAAGGCCATATAAAGAGCAGGACAGCAAAACTATGAACTGTCACATGTGGCCCAAAATTATAGGGGAGAAAATATTTAGAATATAGCAAGGAAAGCCCAAGAGAAATGAACAAGACTGTGTAGTCCCAGTCTAGAGATGGAGGCAGGGAATTCATTTTATGGTTTCCAATGAGGATAGGCGATTTCCCATAATTGAATCTCTATGAGTTCTCCTCGATTAAAAATAACAATAACAACAACAACCTCTTTTTATGAGTTTCTTAGAGAGCAGATTTCTTACGAACAATTTCTGACTCAGACATTGATTTATGAATAAGAATAACATTGTGGTACAGCATAGGGAATACTATCAGTGGTATTGTAATAGTGTTGTATGGTGACAGATGGTAGCTACACTTGTGGGGAGCATAGCATAGCATAAACCAATCAAATAGCTATGTTGTACATCTGAAAACAACGTAACACTGTGTGTTAGATTTTCTTAATGAAGAAAATGGCTACACACACATACACACACACACACATACTGCATGCATGGAGGACAAAATTCTATTTTTTTAAAATTAGAGACATTTATTTAAATGAGAGAAAGCACAAGCAGGGAGAGGGACAAAGGGAGAGGGAGAATCCTCAAGCAGACTCGCTACTGAGCACAGAGCCCAAGATGGGGTTCAATACCCTGAGATTATTATGACCTGAGCTGAAATCAAGTCGGTCACTTAACCAACTGAGCCACCCAGGCACCCTGACATAATTCTTTTTTTTTTTTTAAAAGGGATGCCATTGCCTTCATGAACAATAGGACAATCTTTTCTGACAAGAATTTATATGTTCACATACATGGAAAATGGAATTAGTAATCAGAACGTGGCCGGAGCCCAGAGTGTTGTTTCATCTCATAAAGAGTATGGCTTGGACTGAGGTAGCAGGTGGAGAATGCTTCCTCCTGGAGAAGCAGGGGGTATATGAGCAATCTTTGAGCACGTATGAAGGGACCCTTGGATGATACACAGAATTATATCATTGAATTCTCACAACCTTATTATTTAGTTATAGAATCTGAAGCTCCCAGAGGTTAACTAAACTGCTCAAGGCCACAAAACTAAAAGGAAATACAGTTGGGAATCAAAGTCAGGCCACTTTTCATTGTAGGTACCCTGTCTTCTAAAGACTAAAATACCAGCAGCCACCCGTCACAATCCCATCCTCCTTGGACAGTGTACTGGCTAATATTATGTGTCAACTTGGTTGGGCCACAGTGTTTGGTGGTGGGTGTTATTCTGGATGTTTCTGAATTGGTGTTTTTTAGATGAGATTTCATTTGAATCTGTGGATTTGGGGTGTCTGGGTGGCTCAGTCAGTTAAGCATCTGCCTTCAGCTCTTGTCCTGATCTCAAGGTCCTGGGATCAAGCCCCAGGGCAGGATCCCTGCTCAGCAGGGAGTCTGCTTCTCTCTCTCCTTCTACACCTCCCTTCCCCTGCCCGCCCCGCTTGTGCATTCTCTCTTGTTCACTCTCTCTCGCAAATAAAGCAATAAAATCTTTAAAAATAAATAAATAAATCTGTGGACTTTGAGAAAAGCAGCTTGTCCTGCATAATGTGAGACTCATCCAGATAGTGCAAGGTCTAAATAGAGCAAACATACACACACATACACACACCCCATTGGTTCTACATCTCTGATCACTCCTGACTAATACCGGTGGTGACACATAGCTAATATTAGATTCTCTTTTTACTCTGGATAAGTCAGGGCCATTACTTCTAACATCTTGGGTGCCTAGGAAAGCACACAAAACAGAATATGGTATAAAAACTCCACTCCCTTGTATATTAAATCCCATTAGATTCCATTTTAGAGGGTGACTTTCCTGACCTTGTCCTCAGATTCCAGCTTAGCTCAGTGTTTCAAATAGTGGGAATATATAAATTCACCAGGATATTACTTGTCACTCTTTAATACTAGCAATAATAAGTACTGATTCTGGACCTATATTCTTCGGCGCAATCACAAATCTCTGTGACCTCTATCCACACACAAGTGTCATTGACACCTGCAAGTGCCAGAGAGATGTTAATTTGAAAACTTTTATTGGCCGTAATTTGTTTGAAGATGGTGAACTGAATCACAAATCAAGCTCAAGGTGTGCTTCAATACTCTCCATTAGTATACAGAATTGTTGGAAAGGTGCAGGGACAGCGAGTCAAAACTGAAACCTTAGATCATACAGTCAATGATACATGTTCTATTTTGAAACACTTTCCTCATTTCAGGCAACCAATAACTGTTTTGGTGTGAAGAGTGAAGAGCAGATGAACAGTATTTATTAAAATTGTATTATGAACCTTTGTGCCAAATAGCAGTGATATCATTTATACTATAAGAATGTATGTATTTTGATAAAATAAATATCATCATAATAAAAGTTATAGTTAAAAATTATACAAGTCCTGTTAAATTATATATTTTCTAAATGAATTATATTTTTAAATTATATAAAAATATATTCCGTATGTTTTGAAATAAAAGGCACACTTAAAAATAACCCACGGATTAAAGGAAAAGTTATAACAGAAATTATGACCGTTAAAATTGTACAATGAAAATACTATATATGACAACGTAAGTGATATAAATAGAACTAGAAACAATAACTGTGCCCTGCTTACAGTATAAACAAAAAGGGTGAGCAATCCATGAGCATGGTGTTCAATCCAAGAAGCTAGAAAAAGAGCCATAGAATGAACACACAAAAAAAGAAGGAAGAAAATGTGAAGTTAAACCAGAAATGATTGAAAATAGAAAAAGAATGACTAACAAAACCAAAGCCGATTCTTTGAAAGGCTAATAAAAAGACAAGCCCCTGGCCGTCCCGATCAAAGGGGAAAACAGCAAGAAAACGCACAAGTAAATAATAGCTTTAATGAAAAAGGGGTTATGGCTGTAAACCCAGCAAAGATTTCAAAACATATTGGAGAATAATATAAATTAATATCATGCCAATGACTCTGAAAGCAGAGTTGAAATGGAAAGCTTTAGAGAAAGATTTACAGAGTTGTCTAGAGAAGGACTAGAAAACCTAGATGAACCAATAGTTAATGAAGAAACTGACTCAATGGTCAAAAATTGCCCCCCATCAAAAGGTGTCAGGCAGGGTTTTTTTTTTTTTAATCTTTCTAGTTTGAAATAATGTTAGACTTAAAGAAAAGTTGCAAAAATAGTGCAGAGTTCCTGTTTAATTCCCCCACTGTTAACAGTTTACATCGTTACAGTACAAGAATCAAAACCCAGAAATTGGTGTTATGACTAAAATCTGCAGACTTGCAGAATTTTATTAGTTCTCCCACAAATGTCTTTGGGGTTCAGTCCAGAATCTCCCCTTTCCCCAAGGCATTGATTTATCATAACTCCTTATTCTCCTTCAATTTGTGACATTTCCTCCATCTTGTTTTTCATGAACTCGATGCTTTTGAAAAGTACTGGTAACTTATTTTATGAAATGTCCCTAAATTTAATTTTGACTGATATTTTCTTGATTAGATTGAGCTTATGAACTTCTGGCAAGAATATCCCAGAAGTTGGGGTGCCTGGGTGGCTCAGTAGTTAGGAGTCTGCCTTCGGCTCAGATCATGATCTCAGGGTTCTGGGATCCAGCCTCACATTGGGCTCCCTGCTCAGTGGGGAGCCTGCTTCTCTCTCTCCCACTCTCCCTGCTTGTGTTCCCTCTCTCACTGTGTCTCTCTCTGTCAAATAAATAAAATCTTAAAAAAAAAAAAAAGTATCCCAGAAGTCGTGTTGTATCTTTTTCCATGTACCATCACACTGAGCGTTATGTGATAGGAACATACTTTATTACTGGTGACTTACTACTTACTGCTGCTGGGACAGCTCTGGCCCTTACAGCCTGCTTCGTTGCTACAGGATGTGGTGCTTTTCATTTTCTTTTGCTCCGGGAAAAAGGGAACCTTGTGGTTGCAGGCATGCCCATCTCTAGGATCTTCCAGGGTCACGCTTCTGTCTTGTCCTAACCCTCTTCCCATGTGTGAAGTCCATTCCTAAGCCCCAGTTTCCTCTCCAGCATCAGACCCATGACTGTCTTGCATTCCTGAACCCCTGAGCATCCCTATTGCCCTTAAAAACAGCTTTAGTTTCTACTGGGCCTGACCCTATGCAGAACTGACGCTGAGTTGGCCTTTGGAAAGACGTCTTCTTGACCCTTGTCTTTTTTTCTTGGAAAAGCCACTGTGAAAAGTGCCTTATCTTTTTTCCCAATTTATATTCTGCAGTAGCCTGCCCATTTTGTGCCATCAGCTGGTGTGTGTGTGTGGGGGGGTCTTGTTTACAAGAGTCTCTGTTCTTACCCAAGCAGCTTGGCTCTTCCCTGGCTTGGGAAGGCCCTAATTCTGCCTGTTCTCCTTGCTCTCCTCCATTAGATCTTTTTTTTTGTTTTTTTGGTTTTTTTAAGATTTTATTTATTTATTTGACAGAGAGAGAGTTATCACAAGTAAGCAGAGAGAGAAGGGGAAGCAGGATCCCCGCTGAGCAGAGAGCCCGATGTGGGGCTCGATCCCAGGACCCTGAGATCATGACCCGAGCCGAAGGCAGAGGCTTTAACCCACTGAGCCACCCAGACGCCCCTCCATTAGATCTTTTAGCGGCCTCTCTCTTCCACCGGGGGAAAATACTTAACCTGGCTCTTTATTGGGGACAACAGCTCAGAGACCAGTGTTCCCACCATCCCAGGCAGCACCCTCTGGCCTCCATAAGGATAAACAGCCCCAGGGAAACTGCTCTGTCTCCACTGAGCACATTCTGGCCAGTGAGACCTGAGAAGCCAAAGTGCCTCACCAAAGGGCAGACCTAACACTGGTTCTATGGCTTCATTTCGAATTTGAGCTCCAAATCACCAGCAAGCCACTCTTAAGACATGGTAACTAACATTCCTTGGTGGAGGACATTTCTGGGTCACTGGAACCTTGAGACTGCATAGACATCCATTTTACTTTGGGGAGTTTCCCAGGTCACGGTATCTAGGAGCGTTTCTTGATTGCAGCTGAGGAGTTCAGCCTTGGCTCTCTCCTGGGATTCTCTGACCCTCGAAGGAATTCCTAAATCAGTCTTCCACATCACTTCTCTAATGTGGAAATCAGCATAGAGGAGGAGCCCACCTTCTTAAGCAGGCTCAAGGGATCAATCCCTGAGATTGTTGGGACAGCAGAGGCCAACCAACAGGGAGTCCGTGGAGATGAGCTCTGTAGGACAATATTCCATGGGATTGGGTTAAAGTGATGTATATTGGGTGTCAGATGACAGGGAAGGGCCCAGTGACAGAAAGTAAGTTCTTGGTGGTGAAGTTTCAGATCTGAATGTGGTCTGGGGGAGAGAAGAAAAGGCAACTGTTAGTGGTAAAGACTGTCCATTAGGAGTGTTAAGTATAAATTTTTTTCTAGGTATTTCTCCTCAGGCAAGGGAAATAAAAGCAAAAATAAGCTATTGGGACTACACCAAAATAAAAAGCCCTTTCCCAGTGAAAGGACCCATCAACAAAACAAATAGGCAACCCACTGAATGGGAGAAGCTTTTCACAAATGATATATCCAACAAAGGGTTAATGCCCAAAATAGTTAAAGAACTTCTATAACTCAACACCCAAAACACAAACAATCCAATTATAAAAACTGGGCAGAGAACCTGAAGACATTTTTTCCCAAAAAAGACGTACAGTTGGCCAACACACATGAAAAGATGCTCAACATCACTAATTATCAGGAAAATGCAAATCAAAACCACGATGAGATATCACCTCCCACCAGTCAGGATGGCTAGTATCAAAAAGACAAGAAATAACAAGAGCTGGCAAGGATGTGGAGGAAAAGGAACCCTCGTGCACTGCTGGTGGGAATGTAAATTAGGGAGGGGTATTGGGTAAAACAGGTGCAGGGGAGAGGGAGATACAGGCTTCCAGTTCTGGAATGAACAGGTCAGAGGATTGAAAAGCAGAGCCTTAGGAATAGAGTCCGTGGCATTATAATAGCATCATACGGCGACAGAAGTTAGCTACACTGCAGTGAGCAGACTCTGGACCCCAATGTAAATTGGGGTAGAAACAATATAAAGTTTCCTCAAAAAATTAAACATATGATCCAGGAATTGACTGCTGGATATTTTCCCAAAGAAAATGAAAACATTAATTTGAAAAGATCCGTGCCCCTCTATGCTTACTGCAGCATTATTTACAATTGCCAAGACATAGAAGCAGCCCAAGTGTCCATTGACAGATGAATAAAAGAAGATGTCACACACACGTGCGCGCCCACACATACACACACAGAGTAATATTACTCAACTATAAAAAAGAATGAGATCTAGCTATTTGCAGTGAGGATGGAGCTAGAGGGTAATACGTTAAGTACAATAAGTCAAAGAAAGACAAATACTACATCATTTCCCTTACGTGCAGAATCTAAAAAAAAAAAACAAAACAAATGAATAAATAAACAAAAAGCAGAAACAGACCCATAAATACAGAGAATGAAAGATGGTTGCCAGAGGGAAGGGGGGAGGGGTATTGGGTAAAACAGGTGCAGGGGAGAGGGAGATACAGGCTTCCAGTTCTGGAATGAACAGGTCAGAGGATTGAAAAGCAGAGCCTTAGGAATAGAGTCCGTGGCATTATAATAGCATCATACGGTGACAGAAGTTAGCTACACTGCAGTGAGCAGACTCTAACATACCGAGTTGTCCCATTACTATGTTGCACACCGGAAACCAATGTAACATTGTGTGTCAACTATACTTCAATTAAAAAAAAGTATGTGGCTTAATGGAATTAAGTGATTTGGTGGTAGAGAGATGCCCAGTGGTGAGGGTGAACAAAATGGGGTCACTGGTGACAAAGAGAACTTTGGTGGGAGGTGGGTCTGGCAGGAGAGAGGATCTTGGTGGCCAAGATGAGAAAGCTGGGGACCGGGGTGAAAAATACAATGAGTCCAATGGCGAGGAGGGCTTTGAGGCAGAGGCAATAGGGATGGGCCCCAAGCTGATGACAAGCCAGCGTTTGGAGGGGTTCCTCCAAACCCCTGACTGCTCTCCAGGAGGGCCCATTGAGAGCCTGGGTGCCAGAAATAGAGAGAGGACAGTCACGACAACTGTGGAAGCCGAAGAGGATCAGAGGGAGCACCACCTTCCAAGCACTCAGCCACTGACAGGAGGCTGTACTCAGCAGAAAATTTGCCCGGCTGGCTGCAAGACCTGGAGGAGAGAGCTACACCAGAAGCAGGACAGGCAGGAGCGCCAGGCAGGGGAAGGAGCACCAGAAGCCATCAGCTCCTCACTTCCAAGCATCCACTCTGAGAAATTCGCTCATGTACCGAAGAGAACATGCTCAAGAATGTTCACGTTAGCATTGCTTGTCATAGCAAAAATGAACCCTAGTAATGCAACAAAACAGGTGGCAATGGAATTTAAATGAATCAGAATCACACATATTAACCAGAAAAAAAAAAAACCCTCCCAAAAAAAGTTAAATAAAAAAGTAAGTTACAGGGTCGCCTGGGTGGCTCAGTGGGTTGGGCCTCTGCCTTCAGCTCGGGTCATGATCTCGGGATCCTGGGATCGAGTCCCGCATGGGGCTCTCTGCACAGCAGGGAGCCTGCTTCCCCTGACCTCTCTGCCTGCTGCTCTACTTGTGATCTTTCTTTCTCTGTCAAATAAATAAATAAAAATTAAAAAAAAAAAAAGTCAGTTACAAAAGGTTACTAAGAGTATGATATCATTTATATAAAGTTTCCAATCTACAAAATAATATTACTGTTTTGAATGCATATAGGATGAGTAAAAGCATAAAGTCTTACATGGGAATAACAAACAAAAATCAAGATAATGGTGATTTTAGGGGTGGAAGGATAGTTGGGAATTGGATCGGGAAAGTGCCTTCAACTCTATTTGTAAGATCTAAAGTGGAGGAATGGACACAGTGATTCTCTTTATATTCCTTTAGTGTCTTTTTATGTATCTGAAATAAATTATTTTTTAAAGAAGAAATTCAGAGGTATATGGTTTATTATTCTCTCTACTTTTCTAGAATTTGAAGGTTTTTTCCCAAATTAATAAAATATATTTCAATAATACTCTACACACACCTCCTCTTCTATCACCTGTGTTTTACCACTTAAATGAATTAAGGAGAAGATGAAATGAGGTAGTGATATTATTTGGAAGGTGGTGAGCCAAAGCCTCCTCTACCGAGACTCGGAACTTGAAATAAATTAGGTCTTGTTCAGTCTGGAGCATTAATAGGATTTAATTATTCATAAGCTAAGTGTCAAAAGGGTCCCCAATCCTTAAAAGAACTAATCACATTTCAAAGGGCACTGAAAACCATATAAATGTAATAAAGTTGCATAGTCTAATCATCAGCTTGTTACCTGAAAGACTGTGGAGGAAGTGGCTTACTTATGTACATTCTAGAAACCAGCCCAGACATTTGCATCAGACTGTGTAACAATGTCACTTAATATCCATGGAAAGGAAGCAAAGATTTTAAACACACACACACACACACACACACACACCCCAACCCATATCTTATAAGGATACATACATATTTAACAACACATATCAGATACATTGGTGGATGATTATTAGGGTAAATGGGTAAAAATAAAATAAAATTATATAAAACTAGAAAGGGGCTTTATATGGACTGATAATGATCATTTGCTATGAATCAAGGAGCAAGACTAACCCAACTCTCAGCATGTAAGATTAAAAAAAAATAAACAAAAACCAACAAACAAAAAAACCCACCCGCTCCCTTGACCTTGAGGTGCCTATGAATTAGAAGGGGAAAAAATTGTAATATAAATGTGATGGCTTCTAAAATGCTAAGAATTTCTGGATTCTTAGCAAGAAAGACAGTACGATAATCTCTCTAATGAATTAGTAATTTGGTTACCAAACAATTTTTTGTTTCCAAAAGGGGCAAAAGACTACCATCCTGTGTTCGGAGGAAGGCATTTCATAGAGTATGCCCTTTTCCAAGTACTCAACTCCTTTGAATTGTTGCACTTGGCTTCAAGTGAAGGACCGATGAGTGCAGTTTGCAAGGAGAAGCCCATCGAGAGAAAAGAGAGCTCTGGCGAAGGATGGTGCGTCCCTGGCATGGGTAAGCACAAGCCCTCTCCCATGTGGGACTGAAAAGAACATAAAGGCAAATATCCAAGTGATGCCACATGCAACATGGAAAGATACAGGCTTCCTGAACATCTGATCCTACTTACGCTCCTAAAAGCAGAACCAAATATATACCAAAATGACTACCAGTTAACACGATGTGACACCAGCTCTGTGATGGGAGAATATGGGGGATTCTTCGTTAAAATGCAGTTTGTTTTAGGCAAGACAGAGAATAGGCTTAAAATAATAAAGCTTTTATTTTTCATTTATGTCACAGTCTGGTGTCAGGCCGCTCCCTTGGCAGCTCCTCTCCAAAGAGGGACCCAGAAATCTTCATCTAGAACACATGGCGAGTCGGGAAGAGAGAGCTGAAGGATCACACAGGACGTTTAAGAGCCAAACTGAAGGCGGCTTACTACATTACACGGGTAAAAGCCAAAGACACCCACACCTGCAAGAGAGGCTGGAAACAAAGTCATCCCGGGGACCCAAGAAGAGCAAACAGGGCGAGGAATGCATTGTACCATCTCTACCAGAATCGGGTAGAGATGGTATTGGGAAAACTTATTGACAAAATCAAAACTCGCGATGAGTGGGACAATAGGCAGCATGTGGCCACTTACAGAAGCAACTAATCCTGACTTTTCATATACAACTGCTGATCTCAACAGCAAATCTAAGTCTAAAAAGAGCAAAAGTCCAGCCCTATTTCTCCCTAGTTGTGTAAACCTCAGTAAAATTGTAGAATTTATGCTGACAATTCGGATCTGCTAGTGATAAATAAACCTTTCATCCCTTTAAGGTCTATTTCTTTATGTCTCTCAAAGTGTTGTTTTTGAACCCCAGGTAAATTCACGTGATTGAAAAAGAAACTCAAATTCAACCATTTACTTGGATGTGAGTTCCAAAAAGAAGAAAGAAAGGGAACAAATTAATGGTGCAAAAGAGCAAAACTAAAAAAAAAAAAATCTGGCTCTGCCTGGCTTCCCTCTGGGCTCCACAAAACTCAGAGGGAAAAAAAAAAATACTAACCAGTATTAAGAATTCAAAATGTCCAGAAACCTAAAAGAAGGTTTCTCTCAACATTTTCTACAAAAGCCCTGGGAACTGGAGAGGTGCTCTCCTTGCCCTCCTCACTCACAACAACTGGCTGACCTGCGGTGAGAGGGCCTGGCAACTGAGGGTGCTCTTAACTACTTTTTGGCAGTACAGGTCTTTTACCACTACGCCCCTGGCCTTCGACCATCTCTGTTAGCCCACTGTGACTCCTATCACTAACCTGCATTTCCTGAATCTGCTGTAGGCCATGTACCGTACTCTGTGCTAACACAAACTTTCTATGTTTTTGCTTAAAACAACCCAGATCTGTGCTATGGTGAGCACTGTGAATTGTGGAAGACTGATGAATCACACACCTGTACCCCTGAAACAAATAATATAGTATATGTTAATTAAACAACAACAACAAAAAAAAACCAACCAACCCAGGATCGAGAAATCATCATGATGTCTTTTGTGCAGAAGAAACAACTAAGGTACAGAGAGGTCGGGTGACTTGTCCAATGTCGCACAACAA
Organism: Mustela nivalis; assembly: GCF_964662115.1. Classification (NCBI taxonomy): domain Eukaryota; kingdom Metazoa; phylum Chordata; class Mammalia; order Carnivora; family Mustelidae; genus Mustela; species Mustela nivalis. Next base: position 118,421,926 of record NC_139020.1, read on the forward strand.
GATCATAGCAGCCTTGAGCAAGGACTGTGACCTAGGCCCTAGCTGAAGTGTGGAGCGGTTTTTCCTCACCAGACCCCTGATAATACATAACAGGAATTCTTGACATGAATACTGGTTAACACCAAACAGAGGAAAAAATGAAAATCATCTGTCCTTCTAGAGGTTACAAGAGGCAACCATTATTAATTTATTGCTGTGTTTCCTTTCACCTTTTTTTCTTCCCACACCCTTGGGTCAAAATAGAGGTGACATTATTTTTTTAACTGCCTTGTTGAAGTAAAATTCACATACTACATAAGTGGCTCATTTAAAGTATATGGATTCAATTCAATTCAATTCAATTAGTCCTGCAAAGAGGTGTGCCGTCACGGCTATCTAATTTTAGATTATTTCATTGCTCCAAAAAGAAGCTCCATATCCACTCCCCTACACTCTTACCTCCCAGCTCTGGGGAACCGCTTTCTGTCCCTGTAGATTTGCCTACCCTGGACACTTCATATAAGTGGAATCATACAATATGTGGTCTTTTGTGATGGCTGACTACTATCACTTAGCATGAAACTTTCAGAGTTCATCCATGTTGTAGCACTTATCAGAACTTTATTCCATTGAATTTTATACCATGATATGTGTACACCACATTTTCTTTATCGATTCATCTGTTGATGAACATTTGGGCTCTTTGCACTTTTTAGCTATTACATATGGCTGTTTTAAAGATGGACGTAGAAGTTTCTGTGTGGACATACATTTTCATTTTTCCTAGGAGTGGAATTGTTGGTTCACATGATAACTGTATGCTTAATTTTTTGAGGACCTTCCAAACTGTTTTCCAAAGCAGGTGCAGCATGTCACCTTCCCACCACAGTGAACGAGGGTCTCCCTTGCTCTGAGCCTTGCCAACACTAGCTGTCTTGCCTTTTTGGCTAGAGCCGTCCTACTGGGTGTGAAGTTGTATCTCACTATGCTTTCAATTGGCATTTCCCTAATGATTAGTATCATTAGGGATGCAGGTGAGCATCTTTCATGTGCTTCTTGGCCATTTGTATATCTTTGGAGAAATGTCTACTTAAATCTTTTGTCTCTGAAAAATTGGCTAACTTCTCTTTTTATTGTTATGAATTCCTTGCATATTTTGGTTACAAATCCCTTATAAGATATCTGATTTGCAAATATTTTCTCCCACTCTGCAGGTTGCCTTTTTACTTTCTTCTTCTTTTTTTCTTAAAGATTTAATCAATTTATGACAGAGAGAGAGAGCAAGCATGAGCAGGGGGAGGAACGGAAGGAGAAAAACAAGAGGACACAGAGCTCAATGCGGGGCCTGATGTGGGGCAAATCTCATGACCCTGAGATCATGACCTAAGCTGAAACCAAGAATCTGTCACTCAACCAATTGAACCACCTACGTGCCCCAATCTTTTCACTTTCTCAACAATATCCTTTGAAGAACAAGTTTTCAATTTTGATGAAATCCAATATATCTATTTTTCCTTTGTTGCTTTTGATTTTCATATCATAAAGAGGAAGGTCAAGGCTTTTTAAGATTTATTTATTTATTTTAGAGAGAGAGAGAGAGAAAGAGAGGGAAGGGGCAGGGGGAGAGGGAGAGAGAGAATCCTAAGCAGATTCCAAGCCAAGCGTGAAACCCACTTAGCACTTGATTCCAGGATCCCAAAATCACAACCTGAGCCAAAGCCAAGAGACTGATGCTCAACTGACTGAGCTACCCAGGTGTCTTGGTCAAGGCTTATTTTTAATGAAAAATACTTTTCAAAAATAGGAATTGTGTTACATAAAACATTTTTTTCTCCATACATTTTTTCACATATTTTATCATAAGCCTTCCACCTGTAATTTACCTAAAATTTTCTGCAAAATTTTACTTTAAGTTCCTACTATCTAGCCTATCAAGCCTTCAGAAATATACTAGAATTGAAAATGCTGGAAAAACATTGCCAAAAAAAAAAAAAAATCCCACACTAGCAAACCCTTGGTCCAAAAATTTAGTAACACATTGATTTTTTAAATAATATAATCAAATCAGGAAAATACAGAAAGTAGAGAAAAGGGATAAAAGTGTCCTCACTCTGATCACCCTAGTAGCCCCATCATTATCATCTTTGTGTGCTTAGTTCTGGTACTTTTTTTTAGCATATCTTTGAAGAATTGCAATCATATAGTATATATAAATTTGTGTTCTGCTGTTAAATTTAGCATGCCATAAGATTCTTTCCATGTTTCTCCCTAGTTTTCATAACTAGCATTTTTACCAGCTGTAGAATATGCCAAATGAATGTACTATAGTTTACATAACTATTCTTTTATTAAATACTTGGCATCTTTCCAGGAAAATCTCCCTCTTCTTGTTTTTGTTGTTGTTGTTTTTAAAGATTGTATGTATGGACACATTTATTTATTTATTTATTTGACAGAGAGAGAGAGAGAGAGAGAGATCACAAGTAGGCAGAGAGGCAGAAGAGAGAGAGAAGGGGGAAGCAGGCTCCCTGCTGAGCAGAGAGCCTGATTCGGGGCTTGATCCCAGAACTTTGGGATCATGACCAGAGCTGAAGGCAGAGGCTTAACCCACTGAGCCACCCAGGCACCTTTCCTTTTTCCTTTTTTTTGTTTTTTTTAAATCTATTACGAGTAATGCGTAGATCAATATTTTCTTTGCTTATAGTTTTTTCCCTGCTTAGGATTATTTCCTTGGGATACATTCCTAGAACTAGAACTGCTAAATTGAGAGTTATAATTTTGTGTATCTCTCAATATATATTGCCAGATTACTTTCCAAAAGGTTTGATTCACTTCAAAATGCTGTTGATGGTGATTAATGATCATGTTTTGGGTACCATCATTTAAAAAAATACTTCATAATTTAGGTGAAAATAAAAGCTCCTTTTTAAATTTATATTTCAGTTTTTTAGTACTTAAATTCAACATCCTCCATAGGTATGACATTCTAGTTTTATTTCCTTTAATTATTATTGTGAGAAACATGGTCAAATCTGTCATATATTAAATATATAGCTATCTATAGCTATAGATATGTGAATTTGAATATATAGTTCCAGGGATCTATTACTTTCAAATTTTATTTCAACAGTAAATTTATGTTTATGACTTTGTCATAGAGATACAACTCCAGTAAATTTCTTCTGCACTTGCTGAACCAGGGTCCATACATAAGAAAAGTTTTGGGGTTTTTTTCCAAGGCAGAAAGAAAGGCAAGTGAGGTGAATAGATAGATTAATTTTAAAAATGCATTTAGATAAGGTATTATTATGACTTGATATTGCTCATGTTAAAATTTTATAGCCAAGTTCCCATCATTTTGTAGACATCTTTCAGTATGTAATTATTTTAAATATAGCCTATTATTTTAATTATCTCTAATTAAAAGCACTTTCACATATCAATGTGTATTCTATTAAAAAGGAACTCTGAATTCTTTCCATTTTATTATACAGTCCCCTATTTCTCTCTTTAAAGTAATTTTATATGTAGGCAGTAGGGAATTCCTTTAGATAAGCTATGAATTTTAAAACTAATCCACATTTTTATTTTATTGTGCTACAAAAATAGTGTTAAAGGACTTTTCACCAAGTGTTTTTGTACCTTCACTAAGTACTTTTCTTTTATCTGATTATTCACATGCCGCTTTCAATGAATACTAACTACTTCTATTTGGGATTTTATTTCACAGTGAGAAGGTAGATTCACCATGTCCTAATTATTATTATTATTCCATCACCCAGGTAAGAGACTTAAGAGACCACAAGAATGTGTCCTGTTATTTGTAGTTATGATTCCAATCATCACCATTGGAATTAATACACAATTAGGTCCAGTCATGAATATCCCGACTCAGATGCCTCTTCTGAAAAACTGAAGTTAAGGCTTTGCCGGCAATTTCAAAATGTAATTTTTTTTTAAAGATTTTTATTTATTTATTTGACAGAGAGAGATCACAAGTAGGCAGAGAGGCAGGCAGAGAAAGAGGAGGAAGCAGGCTCCCCGCTGAGCAGAGAGCCCGATACGGGACTCGATCCCAGGACCCTGAGATCATGACCTGAGCCGAAGGCAGCGGCTTAACCCACTGAGCCACCCAGGCGCCCCCAAAATGTAATTTTTGTTCAAAGCCTTTTAAAAGACCCCATCAGTAGTTTACAAAATAATATCCATTTACTTACCACCTAGCTTTGGGTTTTTCCAAAATTTAGGAAGCTCCAAGGGTGGGCATTTATTTGAGTCAAATGAAGGAAAGTTCAACTTACTTCATTTGAAGGTCTTTGCTCCAATTCTTTTTCTCCATTATTATGTTTGTCCCTCCCTGTAGTTGGCTTCTTCTTTCTTTCCTTATTACTATTTTATTGTAATCTCATCAAGGTCTGCATTCCCAGGTCACTCCCTCCTTCTGGGCGCCCTTCTTTTTGTCATCTCCTGCCCTTTCTTTGAAAACCACCAAATATCTAGCTGTATTTCTAGTTAAGGGGACTTCATTTTTTTTAAAAAATAATTTCTGTATTTTTTTTCTTACTATTTCTTAAGACATTTTCTTAGTATTTGTCTTAATTTTTTTAGGTCATCAAAGTAATTCATGCCTATTACAACAACTTCAAAAACACCAAAAAGTAAGAAATGAAAACTTCCTGTTATTCCAACTTCCAAGGATAACCACTATTAATTTATTGCTGTATTTTCTTCAAGTTTTCTTTTTTTTTTAGATTTTATGTATTTATTTGACAGAGAGACACAGTGAGAGAGGGAACACAAGCACGGGGAAGAGGGAGAGGGAGAAGAAGGCTTCCTGCTGAGCAAGGAGCCTCATGCGGTACTTGATCCCAGGACCCCCGGACCATGACCTGAGCAAAAGGTAGATGCCCAATGACTGAGCCAAGCAGGTGCCCAAGTCTTTTTTTTTTTTTTTTAACTAAAAAACAGAACAAAACACAACTGAACAAATCAGGATCAGGATCTTATTAGACACATTTTTTTTTAAAGATTTTTAAAATTTATGTGAGAGAGAGAATGAGAGAGAGCATACAAGCACATGAGTTGCGGAGAGGGGCAGAGGGAGGCTTCCCACTGAGCAGGGAGTCTAATGCGGGACTCGATCCCGGACCCCGAGAACTCTTAATCAACTGAGCCACCCGAGTGCCCCTTTATTAAATACATTAGATTTTTTAATTTACCTTTTCTTACTTCACATTTCATCATGAGCACCTTGCCTTTAATTTATCTAAAATTTGTAATACCTCATTGAAAAGAAATTGGAATAGCTAGGAAAGCAGGATAAAGGAAATGAAAATCACCCAAAGTTTTATCATCCAGAGATAATCACTTTTAATATTTTGACCTATTTATTTCTGGTCTTCTTTCCTATGTGTATTCCTGTGCATATTATTATAAAAACTAGATTGTTGGGGTCCGTTATCAAAGGAACGAGACTGATGTAAATTGAAAGTAAGGCAAGGCTTTATTTCTATGCCAAGCATCAGAAGTCAGACTGACCCGCCAGGGCCGCCTCCGAAGAGGGCGACCCCGTCCAGGTCTCACAGGCTGGTTTTATAGGGCATAACAGCAGACCCAAGTTATGTGGCTTCTATTGTTAAGGCGTCTACTCCCAGAATTGACACCCAGAACCAATACCAGGAACTACTGGGGCGTTTATCCCCGGAATGAAGTCTTTAGATGTAAACAACAATATGGCTACCCAGGTAATATGGAGTTGCTCTGGCTAAGTAGGCCCTAATAGTTAAACAGGTTTTAACATTAAATCGGCCCTAACATAGATAATACTCTAAATATAGTTTGTAGAATATTGAATTCTGTATGAAAATTTCTAAAATACTCTACAAACATGCATCAGGCACTTATCACATGCTGCGGGTTGGGGCAATATGGAAAAGTAGACAGAAAATGTCTTTGCCTTCCCAGACTTTACATTCTAGTGAGGAAGAAAGACAATAAGCAAACAAATAATAATAGACGTGACATTCCAAGAGACATGTGCTAGGGAAATAAAGGAAAGCAAGGTAAGGGGTGGAGGTGATGGGGAAGGGAGCTGGTCCCTTTGCATGGGGAGGTGAGAGAGGAAGTTTCCCTGGGAGATGACAGTTGAGCAGATCCCAGAAAGAAAGAAAGAAAGAAAGAAAGAAAGAAAGAAAGAAAGAAAGAAAGAAAGAAAGAAAGAAGTATAGAAAGAAAGAAAGAAAGAAAGAAAGAAAGAAAGAAAGAAAGAAAGAAGTAAGTATTATTTTTCTGGAATTGGTGTTATTTCTGGTATATTTCAGGTTAAGTGTTTCACTTGTGATTTCTTTTCATCCTGAATAAATATTTGCCTTTGTCCCTAATTTTGTATTCTTTTCCTTAAAGAGGGTCCCTGAACTGTATAGGCTTCAGTCCCCACCCATGGTGAACTCAGGACTTGAGGCACTCTCTGTAAGGGAGGCTGAGAGATGTACCTCTTAACAATGGTTTTGGGCATCCATCCTTCATCTGTCAGTGGTGTGGTCACTGGCTTGGTGGACCAGACGCCCAGCCCAGCAGGGGAAGAGCCTGGAAGCAGATTTATATCATAGAACCCCGGGCAGGTTTAGGATTAGGGGGCCCCAAGTACACCCAAAAGTGAGGCTGCAAACAAGAGGACAAGTGGGATACACGCAGATCTAAAGGTGTACTCCCAGGTTCCACTCTCCCTGGTGCGGTGGAACAGCCCCCAGCCCACCCTGGCTGATGCAACCTGGTTTACTTCGTCCATCCTCTGAGTTACTGCTATCAGCAATTTACCTTCCTCAGACATCTCTTTTCTTTCCCAGCATGTCAAAGACTTCTGAAACCCCGTCTGCTTGCATTCAGATAAGCCCCCCATGCTTTCACGTGTTAGTTTATTTCTTGATAGAAGAGTTTTGAAACTCAGACCAATTTCTTTCCATGCAGAAAGTGGAAGGTTTGAAAGCAGTCAGATGATGACAGGAATTAAAGTCTTAGTCTGCCGAGGCTTTAACATCCTGTTAGAGGAGACATTTGTTTGGCAGACTCCCAGCCTTGTTGCCAGGCTGATCACCCAGTGATGTGGCCGCATTTGAAGTGTCATGTTCTGCCTGTCCTGCTCCCTCGCTAGTCTGCACAGATACAGTGGTGCTGTTACCGTCACTTGCTCGGCTGCCTTTGAGTCGTGGAGCCAAGATATTTTAGCTGCATGGACCCTGCATTGCATTGATAACATGGACAGATTTACATATATCACTTCATACTGAATGTTTTTTAGAAATAACTTTTAGGAGACTTAAAGGTAGCGGTAGATCACAAGCAACTTAATTACTTAATCATAATGAAAACTTTCCAACTTTGAAGAATAGCATTGGAAAAACGTCCTTCCCTTCATTTTTTCCAAATTCCCCTAGCATTGCTTCCATATGTGTACATAAGCTCAGCGGTGCACCCCGGTGAGGCCTGCAGGACTCAACCAACCAGTTCTGAACTTCAGCTGCACATTAGAACAACCTGGAGATCTTTCAACACGTGTCAATGCCAGGGACCCATTCCCAGAGATTCTGATTCGGTGGTTTTGGGGTGGGACCCTGGCCCTGATAGTTTTTCAAGGTCCCCAAGTGGTTAATCATGGAGCCAGGATTGGGCACCACTGCACCTGGGGGAAAAAATGGGCAAGAATGTCAATCTATCCTTTTCCCAAGGAGTGAAGAGGCAGAAAATTCTGGTGATTGCAGGAAACTCACCCCTTGGGGTTACTGATTTCCAATGACAAAATGCTGATGGCATCTCTTCCTTCCTTTTCCTCATTGTGGGGGACTTAGAGCTTGAGGGGGGAAGGCATCTGGGACCCATGGGGCATAGTCCTCAGCTCAGTCTGTGGAGTGCTCTCATGGAAAGAATGCCTTTCCTCTAAGCTGAAATACTTGGAGTAGGAGATGTGGCTGGAGAGGATGAAGACATTCCTGGAAATGTTTTCTGACTTTACAATCAGAAGTGATCTCAGTGAAAAGAAAAGGAACACAAGGGGAAGAATCCAGTGGGGGTTGCACTGGGAGGCTGGCTTATATCAGAAAGCAACAGGGAATAAGGAGGGCATATAAGGAGAGCCAGAGGGGGTTCCTGGGAAGCCCAGTGGACTGAGGCTTGCAACAAGGAGCTACGGACAAGACAATAGGGCTGCTGTAATGAAGTCAAAAGTGAGGGGTTAGGGGAAGGAGACCTGGGCTCACTGCTCAGAACCAACTGCCTCATGTTGATGGACCAGGTAAAAGAGTGAACCCTACAATGATTATTTCTGTTTACTCCATCAAAAAGAACCATTACTGTACTGAAAAGTATAGGATGATCTTGGATGATAAGGAACTGAGATCCAAGACAAAAAGTTTAACTGAAAAAAATGTGCAAAAACAGCCAGGGAAATTCTGAAAATAAAAAAGTAATTAGAATGGGATATTATTTTATTTTATTTTTTAAAGATTTTATTTATTTATTTGTCAGAGAGATAGAGAGAGTACAGACAGGCAGAGTGGCAGAGAGAGAAGCAGGCTCCCTGCGGAGCAAGGAACCCAATGTGGGACTCAATCCCAGGGTGCTGGGATCATGACCTGAGCCGAAAGCAGCCACTTAACCGACCGAGTGACCCAGGCATCCCTAGAATGGGACTTAAAAAACAAACGAAATGAAAATGGACAAAGTAATGGAACAGGGCATGATGGATGGCATCCAAATAGATTTTGAAATTTACAATGAGGTGAAGTGGCATTTCAGTGGGGACAAGACAAACTCTTCAAAATGGTGTTGGGGGCAAGTGGCTAGCCATTTTGAAAAAAACTGAAATTGAAATGAATTTGAGATGTACTTTAAAATACCAGGAAGAACACAAATGAATTTATACAGTTGACCCCTGAACAACACAGGTTTGACCTGTGCAAATCCACTTCAAGGTGGACTTTTTTGACACAGTACAGTACTATAAATGTGTTTTCTCTTCCTTATGATTTTTAAATGACACTTTTTCTCTAGCTTTATTATAGGAATACAGTATATAATGTATATAACCTACCAGGTATTTGTTAGTTGACATTATATGTTTTCAGTAAAGCTTCCGGTCAACAGTAGGCTATTAGCAGTTAAGTTTTGGGGGAGGAAAAAGTTATATGTAGTGTTTTGGTTGCATGGGGAAGTTGGTGCCTCTAATCCCCACGTTACTCAAGGGTCAAATGTAATGTGATCTTGGTGGAAAAGAATTTTCTGGATCTGTGTATCTACATATGCATACATATACATATACATATACGTGTACACACATACATACACACACATAAAAAGCATACCGTATGTTTGTGAGCCTCAAAAAGAAAACAAAACAATTCTTGGCCAGATACACATCAAACTTGACAGCAATTATTTCTGGGACATGAAACTGGAGGACACTAAAGACAGTTTCTCAGGCAATTATCATATGATTTCATTGATATGATGAATTTGAGAAATAAAGCATAAGAGACTCTTTTTTTTTTTTTTTTTAAAGATTTTATTTATTTATTTATTTGACAGAGAGAAATCACAAGTAGGTAGAGAGGCAGGCAGAGAGAGAGAGGAGGAAGCAGGCTCCCTGCCGAGCAGAGAGCCCATGCGGGACTCGATCCCAGGACCCTGAGATCCTGACCTGAGCCGAAGGCAGCGGCTTAACCACTGAGCCACCCAGGCGCCCAAGAGACTCTTAATCTTAGGAAACAAAGTAAGGATTGCTGGAGGGTAGGGCGGTGTGAGGGATGGGGTGGCTGGGTGGTGGACACCAGGGAGGGTCTGTACTATGGTTAGTGCTGTGTATTGTGTAAGACTGATGATTCACAGGCCTGTACCCCGAAACAAATAATACATTATATGTTAAATTAAAAAGTATTTACTGATAGTGCTATTAGATTTGAATAACCTATAAATCATAAAAAAATAAAAACATTTCTCTCCCTCTCTCTATATATACAATTACATATATGTATATAATTTGATTAACTTAGTGTACATAAATATTATATATTTCTATATATAAATATACATATATGTATACATACATATCGAAAAATATATGCACACTAAGTTAATAACTAAATACATATTTTGTGTATAATATAACTATGTTATATATTTCATATATATTTAAGTATTAGGTGTTAGTTGACTTTGTTTTGCAGAGAAGATATATAAAACAAAGACAGATTTGTAAGAAATCAACTTTGGTTGAGAGTTTGAAGAAAAGCACTTGCTTGGTCTAAGTATAATTTCAAATTGTTTGGCCTGGAAGGATCTCTCCACTGGGGTCTGAAAGAATGTGAGACTGGTGACGTCTTGGTTCAGGAAGGGGAAGTGGCACTGAGCAGCATTATGCTGGTTAGTTCAGCAATCACTAGTGGGTGTTGGAAAGGAGGCAACTGAAAGTTCTGTTGGTTATGGGGGAGAGAAAGGGCCCCTGAGTTGCATGCGAGCTCTGCCACCCACTTAGACAAGTTGCCTAACCTCATCTGGCCTCCCAGAGCCTCTGCCTCTCCATCACAACACCATGGAGGGGTATAAGCCCTGGACAAAACGGGGCTGCTAAAGATGCTTCCAAGCGGCAGGGGTTGTGCACAGGTGAAGGCTTATTATTCTTTCACGGGGTTATTAGATTGAGCACAGAAATGTGGTAGCCAAAATACCCAGACCTGAACAAAATATCTGACGTCACTTTTCACTGTATTTTTCAGGAAAGGCTGGAAGATAGGAGCTGGTGGCTGGGACACCTGACTGGGTTAGGAACTTGGGGATGACTCTTGCCTACGGATGCGGATGCAGAACTAATGGATTGAAAGAAAGTTTCTATTGGCCTGTGACAAAGTTCCAGGCTATCCTCTGTCTTTCATATTTTAATTCTTATCAAATTTGCAAGTGACATGAAGTTAAAGATAGAAAGCTTGTCAGAGACAAAAAGAGAATCTAAAGCATCCTGGTAGGCTAAAACAAAGATGGATTTTTGAGATAAATGTAACTAGAATAATTTTGTCTTACAATTATATCAAAAATATAATTTGCAAAGATCTTGAAAAATTCTAATTCCCAGAACTAGCCAGAGTTAAAAAAACAACCACCACCACCCCAGGTAATCTCATATATTCTTGGTAAGAATATAAATAGGCACACCACGGAAGGAAAATTCACAGTATATATCAGAGGTGTTAAAAATAAGTATATTCTTTGACCCAAAAAGTCACATCTGAAAATGTGTAAAATAATAAAACCAGAGATGTCCATCCCAGCATTATGTATGACAGAGAATAACTATAAATAACATATACATCTGATGACACAGATTTGTGAGGAAAGGATGGTATTTACATAGGCTGAAATGATACATAGTGGCAGTTCTCAACTGGGGGGTGATGTTGGCCAAGTCTGGAGTCTCTTGGTTATCACGACCTGTTGGGAAGGGGAGTGCTACTGGCATTTAGGGGAAAGAGGCCAGAGATACCGCTAAGAATTCTCCAATGCACAGGAAAGCTCCCCACAGCAAAGAATTATGTTCCAAAATGTCAATACTGCCAAGAAATAATGTTGAGACCCTCTACTATACAGTCTTTAAAAATTGCGGAAGAATACCTAAGGATACAGAAAAATTTCTACATACTCTGTAAAATGATTTTCAAGTCATAAAATACTAAGAGATTTCATTTGTATGTGATTAAAAAAAAATTGGAAGACGGGGTGCCTGGGTGGCTCGGTCAGTTGAGCATCCTACTCCTGATTTCCACTTGGGTTGTGATCTTGGTGTGGTGGGATCCAGCCCCGTGTGGGGCTGTGCTAGGAGCTGAGTCTGTATGTCCCTCTTCCTCTGCCCCTCCCCCAACCTGTGCGCGTGCGTTCTCTCTCTCTCAAATAAACAAATGAATAAAATCTTTATTAAAAAATTAAAAGCTAGTACACCAACCTATTGAATAACTGATGAGTAGCAAGGCTATGAGTGATTTAAGTTTTCTTTTGCATGCTTTTCTGCATTTTTCCAAGTTTCTTACAACACATGTGTTACCTTGAAGATCAGCGAAGAAAAAAATTTAATGAAAATGAACTATCAAGGGTTGGTCTTTCTGTAAACAGTACAAAAAGTTTTGATGGCTTTTGTTGAGAGCAAGCTGGTAAGCTTGGACTATATCAGCCAAGGTACATCTTATAGCATTTGGAATGAGGGATTCATGGTCTTTTCCCACTATGCTGGTCAGTTCTCAGCTGGACTCTTGTGCTCAGTACTGGGCACTACATTTTATCAGAAATGTAGGAGTTGTGTATTTACACAATGCCTATTTATGCAGAAAAAATTGGAAGTGGGTGTATTTTCCTACTAATTGATTTAGTAGAAGTTGTGATCTCTGTCTGATCCAATAAACTGAAAATTCTCTTCAGGTAACTATAGGATGACTCCCTAGGTAAATGCCCAGTCTTTCAGAGGTGCCTTCTCCTACAAGGTGCAGACAAACTTTCACTTTACCCTTGAGACAGCCAGGTAGGGACCTAGACCCACAGTGGGTCCTGCAGATCCTTGCATGCCCTAGTAGTCAACACTGCACCTGGAGTGGTAGTTGCTGAGGGCCAACTGGCCCTGCTCTGGGGTACTGTGGGGCTCATTAGTCGTCTTTCCTTCTTTAGTCCTGGCTGGGCACCACCTCATACCTGCTGGTGGCGTGCTCCCCTAACCTCAGAGGCTGGCCTGTGATGTCACTGAGGGGACATCCTCTAGCAAACTCAGCCAGACTCTGCCAATTTCTGCAGTCTTCTGTGGGGTCACAGGGGAACTCTGGGTCCTGGCCACACAGGACGCACAGCTGCCTAGAGACAGTTAAACTCAGGCCCTCCCTGTTAAACTGGGTTGCCGAGTTTATGTATTGAGGGCAGGCTTTTTTTTTTTTTCCATGTGTAATTTCTCTGTGTGTGGCTTTGGAAGGAAGAGGGCGGGTAAGAGAAGCACTTTTTATTTTGATGTAATTTCAAACGTATAAAAAGTCATATATACCCTTTGCCTAAGATTCACCAGTTATTTATATTTTGTGTCTTTGGCTTTATCTTTCTCTGTGTTTGTATATACGTATGTATGTATGTGTACACAGACACATTTCTGTACATACACACACACACACACACACACATATATACATATATACTTTTTTCCTGAATCACCGGAAAGGAAAAAATCCCAGAAAAAGTTTTGATATAGACAAGGTTCTCTAAAATTTATACGGAAGGGGCGCCTGGTTGGATCAGTCAGTTAGGCGTCTGACTCTAGGTTTTGGTTCAGTTCAGGATCTCATGGATTGTGGGATGGAGCCCCATGAGGGGCTCTACGCTCAGCGGGGAGTCTGCTTGAAGATTTGCTCCCTCTGCCCCTCCCTCCATGCATGCTTACTACCTAAAATAGATACAAAAATCTTAAAAATAAAATAAATTTTATGTGGAAAAAGAACTGCAACAGCTAAAACAATTTTGAAAAAGGGAGAAATCAGTCTACTTGATATTGAGACTTACTATATAACAAGTACGTTATATAAGCATAATCTTATATATTATAAATATCATATATGATATATGCTATATATCATATATAATCAACAGAGAATTCAGAAGTAGACTTCTGTAAGTACAGCCAACTGTTTTCTGACAAAGTTGCCAAAGCAACGTAGTAGAGGATAGTCTACAAAAACTGGTGCTGAAATAATTGGACACCACAGACCTAATCTAAGTCTCATACCTTGTACAGAAATTAACTCAGAATGGATCATATATTTAAATGTAAAACTTGAGAAAAAAACATAGAAGGAAAACTTTAGGAGCTAGGGCTTGGTGATGAGTTCTTAGATATGACACCAAAAACATGATCCACAAAATAAATTAATTTTGTTAAAATTAAAAACTTTTGCTCTCTGAAAGACATTGTTAAGATTAAAAACACGGGGTGCCTGTGTGGCTCAGTGGGTTAAAGCCTCTGCGTTCGGCTCAGGTTGTGATCCCAGGGTCCTGGGATTGAGCCCTGTATTGGGCTCTCTGCTCAGTGGGGAGTCTGCTTCCTCCTCTCTCTCTGCCTGCTTCTCTGCCTACTCGTGATCTCTGTCTGTCAAATAAATAAATAAAATCTTAAAAAAAAAAGATTAAAAAACACACTACAGATAAAATATTTACAAGCCACATACCTGGCAAAGGATTAGTATCTAGAATATATAAAGAACTTCCAAATTCAACAGTAAAAAAATAACAGTCCAATTAGAAAATGGGCAAAAGACAAGAGGCATCTCACTGAAGAGGATATACAGATGGCAAATAAGCACATTAAAAAATAGTCAACATTGCTAATCATTAGGGAAATGTACAATGAGACCATGATATATTACTAATACCTATTAGAACAGCTAAAAATTTTTTAAATGACAAATGTTGGGCAGGATATGGAGAAATTGTATCACTCATACATTGTTGGTAAGAAAGTAAATGGTACAATCACTTTGGAAATTTTGGCAATTTCTTTAAAAGCTAAACATACCCTTAACATATGACCCAGCCATCATATTCCTGGTATTTACCCCAGAGAGATGAAAATTTACCTCTAGACAAAAGGCAGCTGGGAACAACAAAAATGTTCCCTATTGGTTAAATAGTTAAACTGTGGTACATCCCTCCATACCATGGAATACTGCTCAGCAATAAAAAGAAACAAGATACTGATACAATCTAGATGGATCTCGAGGACCTTATGCAGAGTGAAAAAAGTCCATCTTAATAGATTACTTATTGTTGGATTCCATTTATATCACATTCCCCAAAGGAGCAAAGGCTAGAGATGGAAAACAAGTTAGTGGTTGCCAATGTTTGTGAGGAGGAGGGGAGAACAGGAGTAAACATAAAGGAATGCAGCAAAAATCTCTACAGTGGTGGACAGTTTTGCATTTTGATTGCAGTGTTGGTTTTACAAATTACACACATGATTAATGGCACAGACATGTGGAATTTCAAGGGACCCTGAACAGCTAAAATCACCTTGAAAAAGAATGGAGTTGGAGGAATTTCCCTCCCTAATTTCAAAGCTTACTACAAATCTACAGTAACCCAAACTGGTACTGGCGTAAAGACAGACGTCTAGAAAAATGCAATAGAATAGGAAGCCCAGAAATAAAACTTCACATATATGGTCTAATGATTTTTGACGAGGGTGCCAAGATTCAATTCGGAAATGATGGTCTTTTCTACACATGGTGGTGGGGAAAATGGATAGCCATATGTAAAACAATGAAGCTGGTCCCTTACTTTACATTTAACTCAAAATGAATCAAGGTCCTAAACATGAGACCTAAAACTATAAAACTCTTAGAGGGAAACATAGGAGAAAAGTTTTGGACACTGGATTTGGTAATGATTTCTTGGATACTAAACAAAAGCACAGACAACAAAAGAAAAAATAGATAAACTGGACTTTATCAAAATTAAAAACTTGTGTGCATCAAAGGGCATTATTAAGAAAGTGAAAAGGTGACCCACAGAATGGCCGAAAATATTTGCATATCAGATCAGATAAGGGATTCATACCTAGAAAATATATAGAACTTCTGTAAGACAGCAATGATAAAAAAATAAACAACACATGTGGCAAATGGGCAAAATACGTTTTTCCAAAGATCTATAAATGGCCAAAAAGTACTGAAAATATGCTCAACAGGGAAATGCGAATCAAAACCATAATAAGATGCTACACACACACACACACACACACACACACACACTCTCTCTCTCTCTCTCTCACACACACACACACACACACACACACTCTCTCTCTCTCTCACACACACACACACACACATATCACTTCTTAAACCCAGATCATCACCTCTTTAAGTTTCTGGAAGCCAAGCACTTCTAGAAAGGGAGGTAGTAGTATGGAGAAGATGAGAAGTGCTGGGGGGCCAGCTCTGAAAGCTCCAGTTAGGCAGTGATGGGGAATCACTGGTGTGGGCAAGAAGCATGGGGAATGCAGAGGAAGGCGGGAAGCTAAGGCAAACCAGCGGGGAGGGGAAACAGAAGCAGCAACCCAAAGGATAGAAATTGAGGCGAAGGTTATGTCAAAGCCCAGAAAGAAGATTGGGAATCAGTTCTCCCCTAAGCAACAGACACTTCCTGCAGAGAAATCTGCCTGCAAATGCAGGGTCCGGGGGAACCAAGGCGGGTGAGAGGACAGCAGGTCCTCGAGGAGTAGGGAGGGGTCTGCACTGAAGATCAATGAACTCCACATGGAACAAGCGTGGGCATGAGGAACGGGACTAACTAGATGCCACAGTACTGACACCGTCTGCGCAGAGCTCCCGAACGGGGGAATGGAGGTGAAGGGTGGGAGAGAGGGTATAGATGAGGGTGGGGTGGGGAGTGGAGGTAGGGCGCGCTGTCCATAGAGGCCACTGCATGGAGCTGGGGTGAACTTGCTCAGGTCATGCCCAAAGTCATGGTAATCACTAGACATTCTGACAATGCCTTATAAGGATCAAATCCTGCAGAAGAGGATGCCATTTCCCAGTGCTTTCAAGCCCACACCAAGAAGCCAGGCCAGGCAAGCCTGACCTTGAGGCTCAGAATAGACAAAAAGAAAGCCCCACACCTTGAAGGTGAGCACCAGTTGTCCTCAGTCAGGAAGTGGTTTTTGTCAGGTATTGTTCTAAAGATGCAGTTAAAAACATTTTTTTTTTTTTTTGAACACACAAGCAAATACATTCCTCCCACAAAGCCTCCAAGTCAGCATTAGGGAAAAAGCATGTCTGCTCACACAAATGCTTTTGGGAGCCCCTTGTAGGAATGGGTGCACACTACACAGCGTCAGGATTACGTGCCTCCTTGTATGGCCGCCTACAGTACCCAGCAGGAGTGCAGGACATGTGTTTAAATGCATGCTTCTTTCTTTCATGCCCATTCACCTGAGGCAAGACCAGGGCCACTGCTGAGAAAGTGCGTGCTTAGGAGAAAAGAAGCAAGGCTGAAGCGGCAGGGGGTGGACTGCGGAGCTGGGAACCTCCAATTTCACCTGACGGAGCCGTGGCACCTGTCAGCACAGCCATGAGGAGCTCTGTGGCTCTGTGCTCTTGGTCCCTTCTCAGCAGACCCATTAGAAGGAAGGCCGGAGGCCACTGGGAGGAAACCAGGCTAGGAAACAGGGCTGTTCCTGAAAGCCAAGTTGCCAACAGAAACACGCAAGTGAGAAGCTAAGTACTACAACTTGGGCAACCCATCTTCTGAACGGCCCAAATCCAAGGCTTGGATGGCAGCTTATAAGTCAAGTCAAGGCAGAGGGAGCAGGAGCCATTCTACCCCCTGAGCAGACAAGACACAGGACAGGGTTCTCCAGCTCCAAGGGCTAGTGTTAAGTCACCCAGCGATGCAGGAAGCATGACTGGTGTAAAAGCCAGTTGGGAAAGAGATGGAATGGAGGAAAGAAGCAGAGTGAGACACTGGGGTAGACCAGGTGCCTGGGTGGCATCCCTCCACAGAGAACATGGGAGTAATGTCTGGAGGTTACTGTGGCAGGGTGAGGGGGCGCTGACCCAGCATCTGCATGCCTATGGAGAATATGCCACCCACGTCTGCCCCTTCCAGTGTGCAGAGCAAGCAGCGGCACAAAGACCCCTCTCCTACTCCATTCTTAGAAGCCCGTTTGAGCCTGGGCTTGACCACTGCACTCAACTCTAGATTGGAGACTCAGCTTTTTTGTGAAGGGAGAGCAGGGAGGACTGGAGAGAGGAAAAGAGAAGACAAGAAATGGTTGAAGAAAGAGAAACATGTAAATGAAGTCCAAGGAAGACACACTCCAAGCTAAAACTGAAATGATCCAGAAAAAGCTAGTACTTCGTGACCATTAGCTTCAGCAGCCCATTTTCTGATTATCTTAACATACTTCCTCCCCAAACCAGTCATTTCTAATGGGATGTGCTGTGGTCCGATCTTCCTGTCTTGGTTTCCAATGGTTGAGAGGGGCAGTGTCCCACGCCATCCTCCTTCTGCCCACTCTGCCCTCACGTGCCTCTCCCGGGCGGATGGGACGCTGGCGTGCAGCTAGCTCCCCACCTTCCGGGAGAGGACGTGGCAGGAGGGACAGCACGAGTATCCACCTCTTCATCTCTGTTAGTACAGGCTCTGTGGAAACAACCCATACCACCAAACAATCGGTTTGATTTTATTTCAAAAATTGTACAAAATGGCCATAAGCGGCTATAAAAAATTTTGTCTTTTGAACACGTGGAAATTCAGAAAGAACAACAAAACAGGTATCATTCACAGTGTAATGGAAAAGCTTTCTCTGAGGCAGAAATTACAACTCTTCCTTCTTCTTCCCTAGTCTCTCATGGTCTCCTTCCCGGAGCGTTCGAATAAAAGTGGTAAACCCCAATTCCTGTAGGGAAGGGGAAGAGAAAGAGAAAAAAGCCTTTAACCCCTGATGCAGATGTGCACCCTCTCCCCCTCTCCCCTTTCCCTGACCCTCCAGGTGCTCACTCCTCTGGACACAGAGAAGTGGCCAGTAGAGGCAGCTGGCCATGTCGGGAGGGCTTGCCTGGCTACAGAGGAGTCCTTGCCACTCCACCTCTGGAACCCACCCAGGCTCTGGGAGCCGGACTCCAGAACAATCTCTGGGGGCACTCTCCCAGCCAGACCCAGAGCCCTTGCCTTCCCAGCAGCACGCA
This sequence comes from Mustela nivalis, assembly GCF_964662115.1. Classification (NCBI taxonomy): domain Eukaryota; kingdom Metazoa; phylum Chordata; class Mammalia; order Carnivora; family Mustelidae; genus Mustela; species Mustela nivalis. Next base: position 118,440,654 of record NC_139020.1, read on the forward strand.
CATGGCTAACTTCTGTGGTGTCTGGGAAGTGTCCCTTTGCTGCCCTTCTCAGTGGCTATCTCCCTGCCCGACAGAAAGAGCTCAGAGCAGATGCCTCTCCCCAGCTTACCGTCCGATCGCTGTCATACTTCTCTGCAAACTTCCCATAGTGGTAGTAGTGAAATGTGGGGTAGGCCTTGACGGCTTCCTGCTGACACAGGTCCTGGTTCTTCTCTTTGACGCAGTCCACAGCAGCACAGGCAATCTGCGGGCCCGGAGAAAGGCTGGGTCAGTGCAGGCAGCCTCCTGTTTGAGACCCGAGGCCTGGACCCTCTGCATATGGACAGCACTTTAGGCCCACACCGTGTGCTTTCTCTGATTTCTCTCAATAGCGATGAAGAGCTGAACCAGAGCCTCCCCAGCTCAGAGCTCCACTGAGGCCGCCACGGCTTGCTTCCAGTTCTCAAGGCAGATAGGTAAGGTTAGGGGACTCAGTTTGCAGGGGCCTCAGACCACCCTTTAAAATCAAGAGCATAATGGCCGTCAAGGAAATGATGACCTGAGAGCATTTTTAAACACTGCAGGTTCTGTGATGCTTTCTGTGAACCATGGTGGGTCTCATTCATTTATCAACCAACACTTTCCGAACATCTGTTTGGGAGGCAGTAGAGGACCAAGGTTAAGAACAAGTGCTTTGAAGGCGAGTTTCCGAAGTGCAAATCTGGGCTTGGCAGCATAGGAAGACTTTCGGAAAATGACCTAGTCTATTGGAACCTCAGTTTCTTCATCTATAAAATGGGGGTAATAACAATACTTAAGTGATCAGGCAATTAGGAGGACTGAGCAAGAGAATCCAGGGGCGGTGACTTGGCACAGAACCCGGCACGTGGTTAGTAGTCAGTAAGTGTTCACTGCTCTCTTAACCACCCCTACGGCCCCCAGACACGAGCTCTGCCCCTAGTAGGGACTCAGCGTCTGGTCAGAGGGGTCAGAGAGAAACAATTCCAAGGCACGAAAGGAGGTATGAGGTGATGGAGGAGGTCCAGGGTGCCAAGAGGAGGGGCATAGAGGTGCTCTGCACGTTTGCCATCTGAGCAGTGGCCTGAAGGAGGAGAAAGAAGTTCCAGCTGGGGGAGCACATTCCAGGGACCGGAAGAGCTCGGCATGACCAAAGCAAATGGAATTTTCAGTCAGAAGGAGGTTCCCAAATTGGCCACTGGCCTCTTCCTGCCTGTCTAACAAATTCCACAGACTGGTAGTTTTCCCTTATTTTTTACTGTTTTGTTTGTTTTTTTTAAATAAAAGGGTATAAAGCAGACCAGGGGAACCTTCTGTCTGTTGAAGGTCAGAGAGCAGGGAAGGAGGAAAGAAGGTCACTTTATGCAACACACCAAACGCAAGCATTGCAGAAGCAGGGCGGGCAGCTTCTGATGAGTGAGCACGTACCCAAGGGCTGCTACGTGCTAGTGGTATACGGGTGACCTTGAAGAAGTCCGGCCATTTAGTGACCGCCACTCTTACCGAAGGAAAGCAGTTAATAGATACATAACAAGTGAGATCATTTTAGAGCCTGGTGAACGCTCTAAAGAAATTAAAAGAGGGTGATTCAAGACAATAGCCAGAGGGGCTGCTTTATGGCCAAGGAGGCCTTTCCCAGGAGACAGGATTTGATCTACAGCCCGAGTCAGGACTAGGCAGCAGGTGCAAGAAGGGGGACCCGCTCACACCAGGCCTGGAGGGGACTGGGCAAGCAGTCTCCGGGAACCAGAGCCCATGAAGGCATTCCGACTGAACTCTCACCATGCTTGAAATTTCAAGTGATTACATAGTCACAGCTCACATGGTTCTATGGCTACGGGTTCTTCCCATGGGAACGGAGGCTCCCTTTCAAAGTAGAAGAACCCTGCAGGCCACCGACGGTCCTGGTTGGCTCACTGACCTGGTGCCCAGGTAAGCAGGAACCCCTCTCTGCAGGCAGTGGGGCGACAGAGTGCAGAGCGAGGGGCAGCCTCTCCTCCTGTCACCCGTGGACCACCAGTGCAACCCCCCGGCCCCCCGCTCTGCTGCTTCCCTCCCACCTCAGCTACAGAACGTCTGTATGATAAGACTTCTTAGAGCCGAGTTTGCAAACTCGCCACACACGATCCGTATCTGGCTCTCAGTCCTGTTCTATTTGGCCCACATAGAATTTAACAACAACAAAAAAAATAAACCTGAATTAGCTGCCAACCTAGAAAAAGAGCCAGAAGATTTTATATAAAAGTTTGGCTCTCCAGCTTCTGTGTGAAAGCCAGATTGGACGGCATTCGCCCTGCATTCCCGCAGGCAGCCACTGGCTGGAGCGGAGGGCAGCTGTCTCTGTCGGGCAGGTTCAACGAGCTGCTGGCTGGCGTCCGCCCCCGAGCCCAATTCACTGGGCCGGCAGACGGGCCCCTGCAGGCTTCTGAGAACCCCAGCTCACCCTCTAAAGTGCTCTCTGAATTATTTAGAAACATAAGGCAGATGTTCCTCCGGCTGTCCTCAGCGTTCCAGCTCTTAGGGCCCAGCCCGGGGGAGGTGGCTCACCCCAGGCAGCCCTCTGTGTCCGCCCCCCGGCGAGGGGCCAAGGCTCTCCGCTAGGCTGAGGAAGTGTTTGATGAGGGTTGCTCCGGGTGGCTGCTCTCCCTGCATCTGCTTTAAATTATGAATTTAATTTGTATACATGCCCCGAAGCTGTGGGAAATGCAGTGTACAGTTTTATAAATCGACTAAATTAAAAATGTGTACTTATTTCGAATCCCCTAAACTAGCTGCCAGCCCCATACACATGGAGTGCTACTCCTGGCCCCAAAGGCTCCTCCACACTCCCTCCCTACGGGAGGAGAGGAGTCGAGCGTGGCTCTTTCTCACGGAAGCAGCTTAGACTCTGGAAAGGAGACAGACAATAAACCTCTTCTCACCTATCCCAATTTCTCCTGTCTGGATGCCTGCCCCCCCCACACACCCACTCTAGATTTACACGGACTGAACTGTCAATGAAGGTACATGATCATTTCTAGATTTGTTCTGCCATAGTTGGTATCTTGCCATGACCCCTTAGCCAAACTTGCCACTGGCACCCCTTGGCTGCAGGGAGCCCCAAGGAAGGCCAATGTTGGCTGGAACTTGAGGACAGGTCCCCCTGCTTCCTTGACCTTTGGGCGATTCTGTCCCTGGTGACGCCTCTAGGGCTGAACCCAATTATGCATGAACTAATCTGTTCATTAATACACCTGTTCTGGCTCCTGTCCTGACTGTCCCCTCTTCCTCCATCCCTGAGGCTGTGACCTGAGACCACTTCCCAAATAAACCCCTTATACACGAGTCCCAGAACCTGAGTCTGCTTCTGGGAGAGACCTCCGACAAAGCCTGTTTATCTGGTTCTGAGCTGCCCCTTCCCAGCTGAAAAACTTTGGGAGAGCTTTGAACCTCTCGAAGATTCATTCTCTTCTTGTGTAAAATGGGAGACAGAGAATACTTCGTTGCTTATGCTACAGTGACTACTACAAGGACATGACATAACCCTCTTAAGCATCAGAGGAAGAGGAGTTTTCTGAAAATATCAAATGCTACTGTGTGGTCATTCAGTCAACATTTACAGAGGTTTCAGGCATCATGGCTGGAGGGAATTCAAGGACCAATGAGGTCTCTATGCTCAGGGAGCTTTCCTTTCTGATGGACAGACAGCTTTGTCAACGCAAGGGAGTACACACACCATGGCCAAAGTTACAGCAGCCCCCTCTGCCTTGGGTCGCCTGTCCTGGGATGACCTTCCCACTTCGCTGGCCAGCCTGATCCAGGCTGGGGACACCTGGATCTGCCATGAGAGATGAGCCCACCTTGCTGGCCCAGTGGAACCCTGCCCCTACCTGTATCGGCCAGCCTTCCACCTCTGGCCCGTGTCCTCTGTGGCCCCTTCTCTACGGCCTTCGGTGCCAACATGAGCAGCACGCAGCCCTCTCTCCAGCCAGTGTATCAACTGCTCAAGTTCCCTAGTAAGCTCCTGGGAGGGGGGAGGCTCCCCACCTAAGATATGAGCTGCCTCATGCGGCTTTATTGATTCAGTAAAATAAATCTCTGCAGGAGCTAATATTGACTCTGGCTATGAAAATGGAAGTGAACAACCAACAGCATATTGATTGGGGAAGGAACAGGGACTGACTTCTGGGTGTGTTGGGGGGTGGAATACAGTTCTAGCTAACAGGGTGTCTGGAAGAAGTGGGGGTCAAGAGACTCTGTTCTGGTTGTCAGCGACTGGTGGCTGGCTGTCCCTGGGCAAGGGACACAGCTCCTCTCTGGGCCGTGACCCCCATGAGCAGGAGAGAGCTGGATGGGCCACTGGACCCCAAACAGCAGCCACTGGCCAGTACGAGAGGCAGCTCTTAAAAATTACAAATTCCTGGGGTGGCTAGGTGGCTCAGTCGGTTAAGCACCCAACTCTTGATTTTGGCTCAGGTCATGATCTCAGGGTCGTGAGACTGAGCCCCACGTTGGGCTCTGCACTGAGTGTGGAGTTTGCTTAGGATTCTCCCTCTCCCTCTCTAAAAAGAAAGGAGGGAAGGAAGGAAGGAAGGAAAAGGAAGAGAGAGACAGAGAGAGAGAGAGAGAAAGATAGATAAATATTACAAATTTCTAGAACCATCCCTAGACCTCTGATGGGACAGTTCTAGGATGGCACCCAGCACTTGTGACACAGGTAACTCTAGTCCCCCGGGGCCGAGAGCGAATGCTTCCCTGGTGTTACCGAGAGCCTTGGAACCAGGAACCCCAGGCCTGCCAACTGCCTGGCAGAGAGGACACGAGATTCAAGCGAGTGAGGGTGATCTCTGGCTTGGGATAAAGGGAGCTGGAAGGAGAGAAGAAAGGAAATAACCGACAGGGAATGACCCCAGGAAAAGGCCAGTAACATTACTGTCCCAAGCTGAGACAATTAAGCAAAGGCATTTCAGTGTCTTGGAGAAGGAAGTCTCCCTGTGGAAACGGAGTCCCTGTGCATTAGCAGAGGAGAGAGAGGAAGAAGAGGATTGGCCGTTGGCTACTCACTAGTGGGCACAGACAGCCTGGCCCCACCTGGACTGAGGTGATCCCTTCACAGACCCTGGGGCCATAGAGACCTTAGCAGCCAGGGACAGGGAGACCCCACACCTCAGTCACTTTCCTGTCTGTCCAGAGTTTTCCAGGTGAGGGGTGATGGGGGTCAGTGTGGACTAACTGCCAGTCCCATGCTGGCTGCAGGGAGCAAAGTCTTCCCCACACCAACTAACACCCAGATTGTGACGGAGTCGTGCTGGAACTGAACCTGGGTGGCAGAGGGGTCTGGGTGGGGAGGGAGATGGAAGACAGGAAGCCCCTTCTTGCCACGCCCCTCTTGATACAGGCCAAGGGGCAGGCAAAGGAGAAAAGATTTCTGGTCCTTATATTCCCTCCTGATGTGATGAAGGGAGCCTCAAGGCATAGCCAGACTTTGTGGGTGACAACAGGACATCCTGAATCCAGGGAAGGGTCCAGGGATCTGAGTCCCAAGTTTGCCACCCCCCCACCACACACATGTCCCTGTGCCCTAGCCTGGCTCCCTCTGACCTTCTGTCCCTGTACAGAACTTACATGCCGTCACTGTCACCCCACCCAGGGCCAACTCCAGCGTGTCCTGGCGTGTGTGTCCAGCCTGCTCTAGCTGCCCCTAAGGACCCCACCCAGTGCACATGCATGCAGCTTTGGGTTGGGTGTGTATCAGCACGCTTCTGTAGCCTGGTGGGGGACAGGTTCCCACAACAGAGTCCCAGGCTAGGCAGAGTCTTCATGATCATCTACAGCAGGATGCCAACCTTGGTGAGAGGAGAACTCAAGGCCTGGAGAGTTGACAGGACTTATCCAAGCCACATGGTTCAGCAGCAGTCAAGCTGTACCGTGCCTGAGCTCCAGGTCTGCCCCTGCCACGCCACCCCTCGGCCCCAGAGTCACACATTGCCCTCACCTGGTGGCAGCCCATGCTGCTCTGGCTGCTGGAGCTGCCTGGGGAGGTGCCTGGGGGTGCCCTCTCCCCACACTTTAATCCAATCTGCAGTTCTAGCTTGTTAATTTTATGCTTCATCAGTCGGCAGCTGTAGGAGCCTTTTACTTTGGCGGTACGAGGCTCTGCAGACAGCCTTGCCCTCCTCCACCTTGACTGCCTCCAGTTCATTTTTGTTGGATATTTTTTATTTGTATTTTCAATTACGTAAGTAATGCATGACTACAAATCCTACTGTAAAAAGATTCAAATGCTAAAAATAAGCAGGTGACCCCTTTTCCAATCCCCTCTTCCCATAAGGGGCTGAAACAGTTCAGGGTACCCATTTCTGCTAGCTGATTCTTCAGCAGAAACTCAGCCTGCCCGATCCTGCCTTATGAAAAGAATGTCCTGGTTCCCAGGAATTCCCTGATGTCAGCAGAGTCTATTCAGGAAAGGGAGCTGAAGTGGAAGGGAGGGAAGTAGAGGAACCGAGGGCTGAGCAAAGTCAGGGGCAGGACAAGAAATGAGGAAAGGTATCCTTACCTTTCGGTCCTCTTTGAAGACGTTGGCAGTGGCAGTAAAGTGTGGGATGACCTTCTTACAGTGCGGGCACCCTGCGGGGGAGGGGAAGGATCAAGTGTTGCACGTGAGGGAGGCTGCAGGGCCAGGGGTCCTTCCTGGCACTGAAGAGAAGCCTTTCCAGGGGCTTCCCTCCACCCAACAGCAGGTGAGGGTTCATCCGACTCCCACCCCTTACACACCAGACTGTCAGGGTCCACGTGTCAACCCAGCCACTCAAACACTGCCCTGTGTGTCTGCTGTCAGCACAAGGACTTTGGAGAGAGGTCTGCTCTTGCCCGGGACCTACCACCCCATCCTCCCGTCACACACTGGGGCTGAAGAGCCTGGGGGTGGGGGAGACAGTTGCTGCAGTCTTGCTCTGCAAGCTCCTTCCACAGAGGGCTGCCCTCAGAGCCAGCGTAGAGGGGGGAGCTCTGGGCTCGGAAAAGGAGGATGTGTGCTCAGGATTCTCTGAGCCTGTCACAGAGTCCCCTTCTTCTTCCCTAGGGACTGCGGTATATACTGTCCACTTCATGGCTGAGAGAATGGGCTGGGAAAGGTGTGGGGAGGAGGAACTACTCCACCTGAGCCCCCACTGCTCAATCCCCACCCCGGACCACATGGCCAAACCAAGCCCCTGGTCCTCAGGCTAGCCTTCCACCCTTCGCTCTACAGTCCACCTGAACCTGTGATTCAGGGGCGGGAGATCCAAGGTCAGGCTGAAAGGAGGATAAGCTACAGTGAGTCCCCAACGCTTCTCAGGGCCTGGGTTCCTGACTAAGGGAAGAGGCGGATCACAATGGACAAGGACCCATAACTCCAGAGGCCCTGGGTGTGACAGTGGTGCAAGTGTCACCTGATATGACAGACCCCCTTTCCTGGCAACCTCCCTCAGCATTGGCCGATCCAAACCCAAGCCCCCTTCCTGTAACCATTCTCCAGATGCTGCACCCAACTGCACCAGGAGAGCAGAACTGCTCTGAGGGAGGAGTTCCCTGACACTGGTAATTAATTCTGATCAAAACACAGGTGGGAGAGGCCAAATGCCCCACAGGGAGAGCTGGCAAACAGTCGGGCCAGCCAAGGCGGGAAACAGAAATGGCTTTGCTCATCTGCTTTCTCTCTTTTTAAAATAAGATAATAATGACTGGCATTTCAAAGAGTTTTGTGAAACCAAATTAAGGCTAGGCTACAACTTTAATATGAATTTAACATGTGAGCCAATTCCTGAGAGGGGCGGGGGGCCCCCCATACGGCCGGCTGGCAGAGCAGCCAGCTGGCCCCAGAGCAGTGGGGACAGTGATGAGGAGGGGCAGTCAAGGGATTCTGCCCACATCCACTGCAGGTGTGGGGAAGAGAGCTGGGCTGCCTGTGGGTTCTAGCAGCACCGGATGCAACAGAGTGCCTAGCACAGCCTCGCTTGGGGCAGATCTAACAGATGATTGTTTAACTGGCTCAATGGCAATTATATATGAACACTTTATTAATTTGACCCAGCAGAGGGAAAAATAGCTCATATTCATAAAAATGTTACACTCAAAAGGAACGATGGTTTATACATTCCAAAACATTCAGAGGGCACAGTGTGCTGGCTGACAAGGTCTGTCAGAGCACTAGCCCTGTGGCCCCTAGAAATCCCTCAGGAGTGGCACATGGATGCCCCACTAACAGCGTTAGGCTGGCCGGAAATAAGCCGTCCCCTCCCCCCAAATCTGGTATCACTATTAATTTTTCCTTTTAAGCTCTTTGCTTACTGAAAGTATAAAGGCAACTGTCAGCTTAGTGCAAATTCCTATTACCATCAATTTAAAGTATCTAGGTCTCAGATTAATCACCTGGTGGATCTAATTTTATCATTATCCAAAAGAAAAGGCAAGGCAAATGGGTAACTGGAGGGGAGGTTGTTTTAGAAAGGGCATGAACACGTTTCCCAGGGGTCTCAGGTGGGCCAGAAGAGACATGATTTTTTAATTGGGGCTCTTTAAAAAGGCACCACCTTTGTGTAGCAGGAAACCAAAGATTTCCAGAGCAGGGAGTCAGAAACAAAGACCGAGGACAGGATAGAAAATTCCATAGCTAGAGACTCAGCAAGCCGGCCTAAGAAGGGTAGTCACCGGGACCAGACCTCTGAGAGCGAAGTGTGTGTGTGTGTGTTGGGGGGTGGAAATGTTGGAACAGGAAAGAACAATGAAACAGCTGGAGGAAGATCTGTGTAGAAACTAGGGAAGCCGGAGGTAGAGGGAGGTGGGAGGCTGGGTACATGGAGCTGGGAAGCAAGGGACATGGTGGGGAGGTGGGAAGTGGGGCAGGGAGGCAGGAGGTGGGAGGGACACTGGGGAAGGCTATGGGGGTTGGTTTTGCTTTCACTTTATACCTACTTTTAGCAGGGGTGTGACCTTCCTATAGTATTGGTTCTTTATATGTAAATAAGCATCAAGAGGTATTACATAATACATAAATATGTATTATTTTTGTAATTGAAAAAATTTTTGAAAGACTTGTCTTTGGATAGATCCACTTTCCTGATGTACATGTCTCAGGAATCTGGAGTAGAGTTCAGGGACAGGAACATGCAGTGGAGGAAAAGGGAACCTCTAGGTGTGAGGCCCTTTGACAGAAGCTGAGTCACAGGGTGGACTGGCCCTGAATGGGGTTGTTTCTTGCTAGAGTGGACTAGGAAGCCCTTGAGGCCAAGCAGGGACCATACCTCCTTCCCTTGTATCCTGGGCCCCAGATACCACCCAGCACCCAGTGGTTCTGTGAGGGGGGTCATCAGCAGCCCAGAGGGTAGGAGTCCTGACCCCAGAGGTCTGGGGTAAGAGGGGAGCATTTCTGGGGGGAACGTATTTAGTCTGGACATACAAAAGCCCACCCAGTATCCGATCAAGGACCTTGACTTGTGCGGCCAGGCCTTCACTGCTGCAGAGGAAGCTCCTCCTCTCAGAACAGAGATCTGGGACAGCAAGAGCCACACGCTGTCACACGCTGCTCTGAGGCCTCGGGACGGTCACATGCCCTCTGCTGTCTGTCCTGCACACCCCATTCTGCCCAGACAGAAGACAGCTTCTTAAACCCCATTCAGCCTTCCAGGCATGCCCTAAGGACAGATGAGGACAGCAAGAAGCTCAGCAAGAAAGAACCCAAAGTCCCACTCCCACTTAGAGAAGAAAAGGCAAAAACAGAGCGACAGGCAGACAGAGGGTGGAGGTCTGAGGCTGGGAAAGGTAGGCGGAGGCAGCCCCTCCCAGAAAGTGAGAGGGAGGAGAGGCATTAGGTACTACTGACACTGGAAAAGTGGGGCAGGAGGGGAGCCAACAGGAGGGCTGGCTACAAGCAAGCAGGTTTATGACTAGATTGAGTTGCCTGGCTTCTCCGCGGCGCAGAGCTTTATTATCCCCACTCCATTAAGCAGAGCTGTAACCCGGGGGAGAGAGACAAGGGCAGCGGAAGAGTGGGAAATTCAAGAGCGTTCCCTGTTAAGTATCAATTAACTTCAAAATTTTATGCACAAAATCCAAAGGTCACAAACACACGTGTCACTTCCTCAACTTAAACTCTGATGAAAATGGGGATCAAGGGGAAGCTAGCTCAGAACTATGTAGTGTGCTTTTCCCATAGCTTCAAACCCGATGGCATCAAAGCCATGTGGGGAGGTCAGGGAGGTCAGGGAGGGGGCTGGGCTGGGGATGCTCAGGAAGACAAGGAAAGCAGAGGCCAAAATGGGTCAGCTAAATTCCAAGGTCTGAAGGTGAAGTCAGTGCCTAGTGGGGGATACCAGGAGAGTCAAGGGGTGGAAGGAAGGGGCAAGTGGGAGGCAGGCAGCCTAGAAAATTCCAGGGACCAGAGGAGACTGAGCGACTTTATGGCGTCCCTGCCACAAACAGAAGTGGATGGCTTTAGCACCGATGTGAGAAAGGCTCCCCAGAAAGAGGGAGAGACCCTGACAGAACTGACAGAAGGAGGCCCTGGATTTTGAAGGATATCAGCCTGCAATGAGAAAGCATAGAGGAGCCCAGAGTCCCCCTGTGGCTGCCCTGGTCCCTGGGAGGGGTCTTCTTGGTCTGGTCTGGCCCGCCCCTCTGCCTCACACCATGGTGAGCACCCCCAACTACTTACAAGGGGCATAGAACATGACCAAAGTGTGCTTCTTCTTCTTCAGGGTCTCCCGGAAGTTGTCCCCGGCCAGGTGCAACACGCTGGTCTGCTGCTCTTCCCAGGTGGGCTCTGGGGGTGGCGGGGCCTCAGGGCTGCAGGAATGGGGGGGAGGGTGGGGAGAGAGTCGTAAGGAGAGGCTTGGGTGAGGGCAAACACTTCCACCCCCACCCAGAGGAGCACTCAAGAAGAAATCACTTCACATCCTTTCTAAAATGTAATTCACAAGCTGAGTTTAAACTGAAAAACTCTGTACCGTCCATGGAGATACTCTGATTCCCTCTGAGGAGCCTATCAGGAAGCCATTTTGTGAAGATGTGGGAGACCTGAGCCCCTTGCAGGGCGGGACACCTCTCCAGGTACCAGCTATCCTCTTGCATGGGGATAAAAGCTCCTTTGCCCGGGATCCTGTGTCCCCAGGCCAGCTTGCTGGTGAGCACGTCATAGTCACCCACAGCACGCCCCTTGTGCACAGTCTGGAAACACTACCGGACTCACCAGTGCCCACCCTGCTCCTGGGTGACAGATCTCAGTCCTGCCTGAGGATGCTCAATCCTCAGCTCTGCCTGAGGATGCTTTCTGAGCTCCCAAAAGAACCGCTATTTGTGTCTAGACAAGGCCCCTATTCTCTCTCTGAACTTTAGTCCCTTCGTCAAGGAAACAGGAATAAAAACTCTGACCTGGGCACGCTCGCATGGCTCAGTCGGTTGAGCTTCTGCCTCTTGGTTTCGGCTCAGGTCATGATCTCGCGTGGGATCGAGCCCTGTGTCATGCAGGGCTCCGTGCTTAGTGGGGAGTCTGCCTGGGATTCCCCCCGCCCCCCCCCCATGCACATGTGTGCATGCTTTCTCTCTCAAATAAACAAATCTTAAAAAAACAAAAACTAAAACCCCTGACTTCACAGGATTTGAGCATGAAATGGGCAGCAGATAAAAAGGCACTTGGCAAAGGCTGGGAGGGAATTACCACTTACATAGCGATACAGTCAGTGACAGCTCCAAATAGCAGCTGACATCAGTAATAAAAACAGCTTCCTCCCTCTGAGCACTGCCACACCACACACCTTGCTAAGCACAGGAGTCTAATTTAATTCCCTAGACAAGTCTTTGGGAAAGTGTTGTCTTCATTTTCCAGATGGGAAGCTGGGGCATAGTGGGGTCAAGCAAATGGCCTGGGGTCACCATCGGAGTGCAGGGCTCTCAGAATCCAAAACCCCTGCTTTCTCTCAAGTGCTTTTCAGGTGCTCAGCAGCAGGGACAACGCACAAAAGGGACAAAGATCCTCGGGGCTCCCTACCTGCGTCCAGGCCACTCCAGATTCCCTGGGCTCTCTAACCACAAGTGCAAGTCCCAAGGACTTGCCTGAACCCCCACCCGGCTAATGCTCTCTGGGTACCAGCATCGGCCCCTGATGCAGGCTAGCGAGGCAGGTGTGAAGAGCAACCTGCTTCTGACACCGAGAGGCCCAAAAGGGTAAGTACCTCGTCTCTTCTAGAAGTGAACCACTGAACCTGCTCCCAGTGATGAGCAGGACAGAGCGGGAGGAGCTGAGACCAGGAGCTTGCTAGCACTCTCACCTCCTCCCAGGAGCCTCTCCTGAATCTAGTGGTAACTTTGCTCCCAATCTTATTAAGCAGGTATTTCTTAAAACAATGGCTAAGGGTTCCAATTCCCAGCTCCCGAATCAAAGCCTCAGGGACAGCAGGCCCAGAATCTGTACTTTAAAGGAGCACCTCAAAACCAGGTGGCACATGCGTACACCCAAGTTTGAGCACAAACATCCTAATAAAGGAATTCGATTTGGACACTGCTATTTTGGACAGTTCTCATGTCACATTCTGATTCTAAAGTCTTGGTTGTCACTTGGGCACCCTGATGCTGGGTACCAGCAACCTCCGCAAAGGCTGGAATATGTCTTCTTTTACGTTATCTTTCCCACCCCGTGCTAAAATGAGGAAATATTCTCAAATATTCAAGCTCTATGTGAGTGAGAGAGAGAGAGAAAGTGTGTGTGTGTGTGTGTGTGTGTGTCTGTCTTGGGGGAAGAGCGTAGACAGGAGAAAGTCTTCTTAACTACAACTTAACAATTTCTGGCTCTCTCGCAAGGCCTGGGGCTTCTTCCACACAGGACAACTGTGTGATGCTTCCTCTCCCTCACAGGAGAAGGAAATGCTCAGAACTGCAGGTTCCAAAGACCTTGGGGAAGTGGGAGGTCCTTGGGCTAGTAATTACCAGGCTAGTCAGGTTCTCTGGACTTGTAGGCGGTTATAGGCTGAGCTGTGCCCTGCTCCCCATTCACATGTTAAAGTCCCAGCCCCCAAGTACCTTGGAATGTGACTGTCTTTGGAGATGGGGGGGGTGTCTTTAGAGAGATGATTAAGTTAAGATGACATCACCGGGGTGGGCCCTACCCTAATCTTACTGGTGTCCTTCAAGAAGAAATTAGGACTCAGACACAGAGGGAAGACCCTGTGAAGACATGGAGTGGAAGACAGCCAAGGAGAGAGACCAACCCTGCCGATATCTCATCTTGAACTTGTGGTCTGTGGAACTGTGAGAGAGTAAACTCCTGCCATTGAGCCGTAAGTCTGTGTTTCCTGTTGTGGTAAATCAGCAAACTCCTACACAGACCGAGGGAGCACTTGACCGTCTATGTTCTCAACCCCAAACCACCACAGGCTGACTCGTGGATACTCCCAGAGGTCCAGTCAACCACTAGCAGACCTGGGCCTGAACGAGTCCAGCTCTGAATGTCAAGAGCTGTGTATGTCCTTCAGCCATTTCAAACAGATGGAGTAAGATGCCATGATGAAGCCTGGGGCTAGGACATAGGGAAAGGGGGGGTCCCTCAAGAAGAGAAACATGCCACCCACTGCCCCCGGTACCAGTGAAACATGCTGGGTGAGGACAAGTGGCCTGCACACCAGAGATGGCTCTGGAACTGGGGAAGTCAAGTCCACCTTGGCTCCTGTGGCCCTGAGGAGCTCCTCAGGGTTCCTCTGTGTCCATGGGGCCAGCTCCAGGGGCCAGCGGCCAAGAGTCGGATGTGCTGCTGAGCCCGCCACACTTACTTTCGCATCCAGTCAATAAAGTTCTTCTTTGTTCTGAGCGCAGGAACTGCGGATTTCTCTCCGTTCTTAAAATACTTCAGTGTGGGAAACTCGGAGATGTGGAATCTCTCTGCCAAGGCCTTGTTGACGGTGGCATCGACAGCTGCAAGGACACCAGAGCTCTGGGATGGGGGAGAGGCCAACCATGCATCACAGCCTCAGACACAGTGCCGGCAGAAGAGGAGCCCAGATGCCAGCCCCCAACCCCCGCAGGACCTGCCAGCACTTCTCTGGGGTGGCTGGCCCCCAGGGCTCATACATCCCCAGGATACGTCCACGGGTGTCCACGGTTTATTTGTGGGCTGAAGAGAGACTTTTAAATCTGTCCTACCAGCTGGGCTGTGTAGACCCTGGCTGTTCCCAAGAGCCAAGGTCCCAGAGAAAAGAGGGTGAACTCTGGGGCTTCACCCCAGGGCCACAATCTGGCAGAGGCCACATGGACAGGGTGGGAACAGGACCTTAGAGTCACTCTGCGCCCCTCCATCCCAGGTAGGGGCCCCTCCGACCTAAGATATGTGTATTTGGGGCGATGAAGTGCTGTAGACCTCTGGGAGCTTGCAGGGGAAAGTCCCTGCAGGGATCCGTGTCACTGAGTCTTCAGAGAAAAATGGTGGGGGGAGGTTCAGGAAAGGAAGCTTACGTCCGCTTCTCCGTGGAGGACTTCCGCTGCGCTCTCAAACTCTGGCTTCATTTTCTTACAGTGTCCACACCCTGTGGGAAGCAGAGAAACCACTCCCATGGCACGGAGGCTCCAGTGAGGTCCCCTGCCTCTGTAAGACAGCGGCACCCTATTCCCAGACACCAGGGGCACCTGAGAGAAAAGCAGCACCAGCGCAGAGGACAGAAACCTTTCCCCAATCCACTCAGTGCGGGAGTGGGAGGGCGTGCCAGAGGCAAAACCAAAGCAACTACATAAAAAATACTGGCAACATACACACATATATATATAGGTCCTGAGGGCCAGGCACTGCTCTAAGTGCTTCAGAGCCTCACAACAGCCCTACAAAGGTATAAGCTGATATTATCTCCATTTTACAGATGAGAAAACTAAGGCACTGAGAAGGTAAGCAACTGGCCAAGGCTACAGACACAGCCACCGGCAGTGTGTGCCTCCCAGCCCCATGCCGCTACCCCTGTCATCCCCCCCACCCTCTAGGCAGAAGGGGGTCTGCACCTTGAATTGGGAATAAGCATTCCCAGAAGCAAGAATACATTCCAACTGTTCCCACGTGGGAGGACGTATGATAGGACAGGCGCAGGGATCTGGATCATCGTCTCCGAATGCCTCCTTCTGGGTACGAACACTGCTCTACCTTCTCCTTACCACCACGCAAACTCAGTAATGTCACGAATAATCAAACATGATACATTAACAAGTAAATGATCACTTTGATAGGTGACGTCAAGACATTTGCAAACAACTTTTGTTTGCATAAAGAGTACTTTCTGGCTTTTAATGCTGCAGGGGCTGTTCAGCGAGGTGGTCCAGACTGGCTCAGACCCCCACACAGCCAGCTTCGGGATCTTTCCAGACAGGAAGCAGGCTAAGCAGCAGACGGGGCAAACCACCACCTTCTCGTGACGGGGGCTGCTGTGTGGCAGCCGACAGCACCGCGACTCATAACTGTCTTAAGAAAGAAGGAGACAGACAAACCTCCAGGATTAGCCGAGGACACCTCTGACAGCCTCTAGAAGCCACTAAGCCACAGAATGGGCATTCCTGCTTTCATTGGAGCAGGGGACTGGGACAAAAGTGCCTCTCTCTTCCAGGTCATTCCCGCAGAGCCCAGCTGTAGGTGGCACTGGGACACAAACCTGTCCCCTCCGCTGCTGCCCATCCCCACCTTCCTCAGTCCCTGCATATCTGTCCCTTGTAGGGACAAGGGGTCGACAGTGGCTATGCTGCACCCACCAGGCACACTGACAGTAGAAACTGTAAATGATCATCCAGCTCCCCGGCTGGAGAGCTGCCGAGCTCCTCGCCTGGACAGAACACTCGGGAGCCAAGACATGACCCGTGGACGGAACAGTCCCCGATGGCATCCAGCCCAGGGAGCAGCTACGATTCTCAGCTGCAACAACATTTTGACCCTTCTCAAATGCGCCAAAAAATGAGGGATACCTATGGGCCTGTGCTCTGACTACAGCCCACTCAGGACTTTATGAACCATAGGGGTGACATGGTTGTCATGAAATTGAAACACAAGAATGTTGTTTTCCAGCTAGAAACATCTCATGCTATCACAACCCATTTGTTACATTCTAAGCCACCAGGTTACAAAGGTTTTTTGTTTTGTTTTGTTTTAGTAAGGGGGTTGTTCGGAACTGAAAATGTGCTTTCCCCAAAGAAACAATTTAGAACAAAGATTCCTTGCAGATTTTCAGGAACAGCCACAAAACCCCATTTAACAGAATGTGCCTGAAGCACACAGAGCACGCACTGCTACTTCTACTCCACTGAACCATCGCCCAGATGGAAAACAGGCAGCCCACCGTCCGCCACCCCGGCCTCTCCCCACACTCGCTGTAGGCAATGGCTGCCCACAGTGGTGAATGGAGAATGTCTCTTTTGGCTCAGCTTGGGGCTCTGGGCCTTCCTGGGTCACTGACACGCTTGAGAATGTAATAAGGCTTCTTTTTCCCTCCTCCAATACTGATGCCAATATAGTCCAAATTTATGTATCACTTCACAGGGATCCAATCCCCTGACTGACTCCCAGATCCCAGGTTAAAAGCCATGGCAGACAAGGCCCAGCTCTGAGGCATTTACTTTCCCGTGGTGGGGGTGGGTAGAAGAGCACAGAGTCACCCCATGGGAGTTCAGGCTTGGGTTCCCTCTCACACCCATCCAGGTAATGAGATGTTCTCAAGAAGACTCCACTGACATAACATGGAATATGTAAAAATGAACTTTTTTTTTTTTCTGGTTCTCACTAAAACAAAAGGAATAAGTCATTTTGGGGGGGTTATGGTGGGAATGAAGGGATTCTAGACTCTTGATGGGGATCCCCCTGCCTACCTACCTCCAGGCGGACAGCTCCCTGCAACCCACTCCAAGGTACCAAGCACCCCACTGGCCTCTGCTAGGCTGGCGTTCCCTGTCTGGGGTGCTGGAGGCTCACCTAACATGAAGACAAGTCGAGAAAAGGAAGCTCACTCCTGGTGCTGATCTGTCACCCAAGAATTCAGCCTGCCCCGGAAAGGAGGAAGTGAGTGGCTTAAGTCAGACCCACTCAGCCCAGGAGGCACAAGGGAGAACATCAGGGCAGGCCTAAAAACACCTGGGCTCAAGACTCCAGCTGGCCTCCAAAGAAGGCAGGAGAGGCAGAAGATGTACCCCTCATCACCCTCTCCCCTAAACAGGAGATAAGTGCTGCAGTCAAGGTGGGCAGTGGGATGGAGTGGGGAGGGGGTGGAGGGAGGACGAAGAAAAGCCGGCCATTGCCCCTGACAGAAAAACCGTGCTTTCTTCCCAAAATATCCCAGTCAATATGGCAGGACCCGTGAAGATGAGAAAATTCACCTTCAAACCTTTATGAGATTCTGGCCCTTTGATGTCACTGCCCAGATGAGGTGGCAAATAGACTCCATATCACTGGCCAGCTTCTCTCAGTGGTGGGCCAGAGATACAATCTGAGCTCGAGAACTCACTCACTGGGACGAAGGGTCTGTCAGACATAGGAGGGAGAGGTAGAAGATATGCCAGGAAACGTCCAGACTCTCTAGCTTGCACTCACGCCTCTCTCCTGAACTTCCAGCTCAGTCTCCCAGGACTCTCCTTAAAATAATGAAAGTACTTGCCCTCTGTCCTGGGCTTCCACACACTTTCTTTGGCAGCACAGTGTGACAGACAAGACAAAGCTCCTTAGAGCCAGAAGTGGTGGCTCTGGGAGATGAAGTGACAAATGTGGGGCCTCCATATGGGATGACGGTGGAATTTCCGGCTGGAGTTCCCATCACCATGTCCACATGAGCCCACCTTTTCTCCAAAGTTCTCCTGGCCCCCAGAACCCGCTCCTCATCACCACAACCACCGCCCCGATGGACCAGGCATCTCCACACAGTGCCTACCAAGCTCCGGGCCCTGCTCTGAGTCTTCAGTTCATTCCACCCCACCAAACCACCCACTCCTCTTCCACTCACAAAGTCCTTCTTATGCATACATTTCCACGCCATTTAATTTTGGCCGGCCTTGTGACTGTTCCATTGCTGTCTTCTGATACTTAGGAGCAGCCAGGACATCTTTTCAAGACAAATCAGGTTACACTCCCTCGGCTGTAACTCTGCAATGGCTTCCCGTCACAGGCAGATCAAAATCCAGACCCTACGATGGCCACAGGCCACGCACCATTGGTCTCTCCTACCCACCAGCTGCAGCTCCGGTCTCCTCCCTCCTGTCCTCTGCTCCGCAGCCCGTGGCCTTCTTTCTGTTCTATCAGACCAAGCTCCTTTCCACCTCAGGGCTCGTCACGTACAGTTACCTGGAACACGATCTTTCCCCCAGGTCTGTGCATGGCTGATCACTTCACATCATTCAGGCTTCAGCTCAAATTTCACTTCCACAGAGAATCCTCTGACCAGCTAACCCCAAGGAGCCTCACACATCACGTCTCTTCCAATATCCTGTTCATCTTCTCAACGGTACTCAGAACAGTTGGAGTAACCTGCTTATCTGAACCAGTCCATCCCAACCAGAGTGGAAGCTCCCCACAGGCTTTGCCATCTGTCCGCTCACCGTCACATCCCTGGTACTGAGGATGACAGTCTGCACGCTTTTTGGATGAATTAACCTCATGGCTGGATGGTTCAGGTTTACACCTGTGTACACAAGTTTTAACTGGGTGAAATTCTTTTGGGGCAAGAGTCCTGCCTGGACATGAACAGTTGCTGATTTGACTAAACACCTCTACCTAGCATCACTGGCAGCCAAGCCCGTCACTAGGCATGTCCCCTCCCTCCCCACCACCCCGTGTACACTTCTCCTGCTTCTTACAAGGTCTAGAAAACAGCTCTGGAAATCCATCTATGGATGTTGTTCTACAGCTTCTCATTCATACCCTAAACTAGCCGTGGCTTGTGCTTCCACCATGAATTCCCTCAGCAATCTGAACAAGATAGGAAGGCCACGCAACAAGCTTCTGTAAAGAAAGTTTATGAGAAGCAGACTGGTCAGGCCCCAGAGAGGAGAAAGGTCCGGCTGCGCAAACATGTCCTCTGCTGGCCCCCACCTATTCTGGAGACCCATGGGTCTTGGGTCATGCCAGCCTTGACCCCAGCCCCCAAATCCTGAACCTGGCCTTCAGCACATCCTGGCAGCGTGGGCTGCGGGATAGCCAGAAGGGGAGGGAAGAAAGCAGGAGCAGGACTCCAGCCCACTGCGTTTTAGTGTTCTGATTGTGATTTGATAGGCCATTAAGTTTTACTGCCGAAGTTCCTTGTTGGGTTTTTATCATCTGTGTAAGTGTGCGGACGCTGATTTTCATGGCCTGGCACAGAGGCTGCACATCAACTCTTTGAGCACCCTCCTTTCTGGCTATGGGAATGCTGCCTCCTGTCAACCCCAAGCTTTCCAATTCCCCTGGATTCCATTAACTTTAGATACACCTACAATTTTATTACAGACCAGCTATGGAGACTTTCCTGGATCCTGGAACAGGAATTTTCTAGGGAACCAAGATTAATCTGGAAAGCTCTCTTATAGCTGAGCCTCTACAGGAGCCTGGATCTTCCTATCCACATTCCTGCTGCCTTGCCTGGAACCTGGCTGAGGGCATGTGAGGGAAGTGGGGCTCCTACAGATGCCAGCAGAAACACTCATGTTCTAACATTGTGATGAGCACCCCCAGAGACCTCAGGGCTCTTCTAAGGCTTCCAGCTGTCTACACAACAAAGCTGACTCGTAGATACTCACAGATACTCTGGGGCAGACTCACACACTGACGGATGTTTCCATCCATCATGTGGCCCTCTTCGTGTGCAAAAACAGAGTGGGGTTTTTTTTTTCTTCCTTTGTATTAGTGGAAAATATAGATAACAGGCTTTTAAATTTTTTCATCTAGGCTTCTATCCTAAGGAAATAATCTGACATGTGGACAAATATTTATGCATAAAACTGTTCTCTGCTGTGTGATTTATAATGCAGAAATACGGTAAACAACTCGAACCTTCAACATTATGGAGCTGGTTAAGTAATTTATGGTGCCATTATACAATGGAATATTATGTGACCACAAAAAGCATGTACAGAAAAGCATTTTTAATAACATAAGAAAATATAAGATAATCTTAAGAAAAATGTAAGAGAAAAACATGCATGGGGAAAAAAGGACTTAGAGAAATAAAATTAAATCCTTTCCTCCCATCTGGCACAACAGAATGAAGAATCCAGATGAATTAAAGAATGAGACAAAAAAAATATTATAACAAAACACAGGGCACTAGTTTTATATCTGAGGGGTGGATTTCCCAAGCAAGCCATGAATCCCAGAGGTCAGGGTGGGGAAAGGCAGTCTTGCAGAAGGCACAAGGGTGCAGATTTTAACCCTAGTTCTACCTTCTTAGCTAAGCGAACTTTGGCCAGTTTCTCAACATTCTGATGCCTTTCTTTCCTAACCTGTAAACTAGGGATAATCATAATACCTACTTCATAAGATTTGTTATGAATGTTAAATGAGTTAGTATACGGAAAGTGCTTAGAAGGAATGCCTGATCCATAGTAAGTATCCCATAAATATTCTACTTACTCTTTATCACACAAAAGGTAAAACTTTTGTGCAATGAAAGGTACTACCATGAAAGTAAAAACTGGCCATAGACTACAAAGAGAACATGTGGAACACAGAAAAGAGATAAATATTACTACCCATAAGTACAGAGTTCTAGGTCAAGAAGAAAAAGACAACCGAGTAGAAAAATGGGCAAAGAATACAAATAGGTGGTTTGCAGAAATACAGAAGGCTGACCAGCACATGAAAGGACACTTGATTTCCTGGAGGCCGTGGAGCTGTGCACAAGTTGCCCTTTTGCCCAGTTTGGCAGGAAGATGAGAGGCTAACAGTGTCCACAGCTGGCAAGGATGCAGGCTCTGTCACACACAGCTGGGGCATGGCCTCTGTGCAGCTCTGTCATACACGGCCAGGGTGCAGGCTCTGTCACAGACAGCCAGTGCACAGGCTCTGTCACACACAGCCAGGTGCAGGCTCTGTCACACACAGCCAGGCGCAGGCTCTGTCACACACAGCCAGGCGCAGGCTCTGTCACACAAAGCCAGGCACAGGCTCTGTCACACACATGGCCAGGGTGCAGGCTCTGTCACACACACGGCCAGGGCGCAGGCTCTGTCACATGCGGCCAGGGAGCAGGCTCTGTCACATACAGCTGGGGAGCAGGCTCTGTCACACACACGGCTGGGGTGCAGGCTCTGTCACACACGGCCAGGGCACACTCTGTCACACACACATCCGGGCACAGGCTCTGTCACACATGGCCAGGGCGCAGACTCTGTCACACATGGCCGGGGGTGGTGGAACCTTTCTGGAGGGAAGCTAGCAGTATGTATCGAAGCTCAAGCACACATCCTGCAGCCCAGAACTGTGGTTTCAGGAGTTAGTCATAAATATTTAGAAGTGTTCCCAAATACATATGTTTACAAATGTTCATGGCATTGTTTGAATAATCAAAGGCTGTCGGCAAATGTCTATCAACAGGAAATGATTTAAAATCTGTATCTCAATGGTTAAATGCTATTCAAAGATTAAAAAGACTGAGGTAGATTTATACACCAACATCTACATGTATACAAAACAATCTTCATGGCCCACTGCTAAGTGAAAAGAAGCGACAGAACAGAAAGACAGGAAATGATCCTATTTACATAAAGAATAAAAACAAAAACACTGTTATTTAGGTAGAAGCACAGAAGGAGAAGGTCGTACTGACTGGTAGCAGTGGTCTGCTCTGGTCAGGGAGAAGGGTGAGCAGCAAGGGCTTTCACTGTTTGCCCTACAGTCTATGTCTCCCTTGGACTTTGGATGGTCAGTAACAAAAATGCCATTATTATCCTTACGTTATTGGTACAATTAAAAATTAAAGTGATAGCACGAAGGGGTTTATGGCATGATGGTTATACAAATCTACACATCAGAAAAATAAGTCAGTTAACTATATGCTAATTGAAAAGCCTTAAAAAATGGGGGAAAAGAAACTAGAAACCAAGTGAAAAATGGTTGCTTCTGGATAATAGGATTATAGCTAGGTTTTGGGGTTTTTTTTCCGATATCATTTATACTTCTCTGTACTTTCTAGATTTTCTACAAAAGTCATATTACTTGAGAATAAGAAGGAAACTAAGAAGCAGAAAATCTGGAGTCTGACAGCAATCTGCCACCAAATCTAAAGGGAAAGCCCAGCAGCCTCCAGCACACATTTCTAAGAAAACATCTACGGGGGGAGGTTGGCATCTGGGTGGCTCAGTTGGTTGAGCATCTGCCTTCGGCTTGGGTCATGATCTTGTGGTCCTGGGATTGAGCCCTACATCAGGCTCCCTGTTCAGCGAGGAGTCTGCCTTTTCCTCTTCCTTTGCTCTCCCCTTGCTCATGCGCTCTCTCTCTCTCTCTCTCTCTGATGCCCTCTCTCTCTCAAATAAATAAATGAATAAAACCCTAGAAAGAAGACAGGCTGCTCCTCAGGGACACCCTCCCCAGAAGCCCCCTACGTTCCTTCTGCTGTCCCCACATGAGTGATGCTCGCTCAGGCGGTGTTATTTCAACACTGCAACCTGCTGTGGCCCAACGGAGGTTCTTGGAGAAGGAGGAGCAGGTGGATGTTAGTGCAGCAAAGTAAGCAGGACAAGAAGAGGAGTGAACACGCGTAGTCTGACTTTTCTCCTTCAGGATGCTGCAAAAAGAAACAAAAGGCCCGGGGAGCGGCAGAAGTCTGTGTCCTGCTGCCACACCCTTTGTGGACACTGTGTCCTCTGGGGGATTGCAGAGCTGGGCCTAGTGCTGCAGTCTCCTGCACCCATGCCAGGCTTCACACTGAGGGCCAGATAAAAGAAAGGGGGAAGTGCAGAGTGACGGCGGGCTGCCCCCAGGGCTCTACGTGAGGCCCCGGCTCCGTCCTTGCCCTGTGCAGTGCACACCCTCCTCTCAGAGCCCGCTACTCACGGACTGTCCTCCCCACGAGGCTCAGCCTGATACTGGAAAGCAAGGTCCATGGGGCAAACCCGCTTGTAAATCTCAGCTCCCATCACTCCCACGGTGTGACCTAGGTCAGGACTGGAGCTCATGTGCGTGGAGGGGCCCACCCTGTGCTGGGCCTGTGCTTATTTGCTCAGTGACCACTCAGACATCAGGATGTAGAGGAAGCAGAAGGATCTGTGTGATTTCTAACCTACTCCAGCCAGAATCAGAGGGGAAAGAAGAGAAGGTGATGAGGCTGAGGGGGCAAGTGGCAGGAAAGCTGGAAAAGGGAAAGAAGCAGACCACTGGACTGCTGATGATATCCAACAATGAGGGGCCCGTGTGCCTCTCCTCAAGAACCCAGGAGAGTAGTTCCATAGGTCCCCCATGAAGGTTCTAGGCACAGAACAAAGTAATTT
The DNA here is from genome assembly GCF_964662115.1 of Mustela nivalis. Classification (NCBI taxonomy): domain Eukaryota; kingdom Metazoa; phylum Chordata; class Mammalia; order Carnivora; family Mustelidae; genus Mustela; species Mustela nivalis. Next base: position 118,464,063 of record NC_139020.1, read on the forward strand.
GCCTCTGGAACCTACACATGCCAGGGAGCAGCCACCCGAGGCAGGCAACAGTCAGGTGGAAAGCTGAAGGCCCTTTCTCTTCCTGGCCTTTCAAGAGCAGAACCCAGGAAGAAAGAGACACTGAGCATATACTCTGTGCATAGAAATAACAGTGTAAAGAGGGACTGCGGCTCTCTCTGGGAGTTAGTATCACGAGTGTGAATTTTCTTCTCTATATTTTCCCGTATTATCCTGTTATAATATGTACATGCATTCCTCTTTAATTACCAGAAAGTCCTAAGAATAAATTCAGCTTTTCAGTTTGGGCCCTACTATTTCAGTCTGTTGGCATCTTCAAAAATCTTACATGCAATTGTTCAATATTTTAGCTAGTTATCCTTTTTCCAGCTCTAACCTTTGGAGATTTAGAAGTATGCCTTTTTTTTACATATATCGTTTTAACGAAACTGCTGAATAAAAAAACAAGTACCACCCTCCACCTAGAACGAAGCTAGACTCACAGTCACTCAGCACCAAGAAGGTGGGCCACTCCACCCCTTTTCCCCCATGATAGTCAGGAAAGCAGAGACTCGCTTTTGATGAAACAAGGACATGCTAGGAGCCTGGTGGTAGGTATTATGGAGGGCACATATTGCATGGAACACTGGTGTGGTGTACAAACAATGAATTTTGGGTCACTGAAAAAAAATGAAATTAAAAAACAAAACAGAACAAAGACATGCTAATTCATCAACCCAGTAGGCCTGTCACAAGAAACAAACCAGCGATTCTTTATATAAACTATGGTCTTTTCTATTGACAGACCCCAACTTGTTTTTCTAACTCTCCAGCATGGTCTGTTTCTAAACCACTCCTTGTTTGGTCTGAGATGGAAATGTGTCATACTGCTGTGATTTCCAGAATTCACCTTTTATGCACTTGGGAAACTTAGGACAGCATGGCCAGTCTCCGGCCTCCTAATGTCTGTCCTTTTCTCCTGGTTACCCAAACCCCACAAAAGTGGTTTACAACTGCTCTGGATTCCCTGGAGCTCCAGCATGAGCTGCACTGGTAGGCAGCCAAGAGTTCTCTGCTCCCAGCTATCTCCTCCTGGGTTCCGAATCCTCTCGAAAACCACACATAGTCCATCCTTTGCCAGATGACATCCTTTGCGTGCTCTTGGATACGGAGGGACTGTGCAGAGCTAGGACTTAATGGAAGCTTTAACAGGAAGCTTCACTGCATGCCTGTGTCCTGATCCCTGTCCCTGTCAGTCCAGCAGAAATAAACCCACATAGGTGTGCGCACGCATGCGCACACACACACGGGGCTAGCCTCCTCAGAGGGTTCCTCCCGAGCAAACACCCACCAACAGAAGCCTCAGACGTCTCTGTTTGCTAGGTTTGAAATCAGAGTCCCCTCAACGGGGCTCTGTAAGGAGTATGGTGGGTTTCAAAATATTTATTAATAACAATGACTGATGGGGAAAACAAAACCTGCCATTTGGTTCCCCGTTCTCTTTCTCTAACTTAGCTCTAAACAACTTCACTGGTTTGTTTCTTGTCCATTAAGCCCTCACTGTGCCCACAAAGGCCCTTGGGTGGGGGAGGGGGGAGCGATGAACAAGATCCTTCTGGTTCAGGGAGGGAAGAGCATGAGTCATGAGGGGAAGAGAAAGGGAGGGACACTACAGACAAGCTCCAGCCCCCAGACCCTGGAGGCATTAGCTCCTACAGTGAGTTGCTCACCACCTAAGACTATAAGAAAGAACACAGACAAAAAATTCCAGTCTATGTGGTACATACTGTTTTTGGATACCACACAGGATTCATCAAAGGGGATACACACTCTTCATGCTCAGATGCATCAACCATGAACCCCTGCTCAAACCACTCGGTACTGTCGGGCTGCAAGGGACAAAGCTCCCAGGGAGGAAGTGAAAACGGCCAGTCACGACCAACCTGCTCTGTGGGGACAGGGACGCAGGTGGGCTGATCCCACATGACTTCCCGCCGGCCTGGCTTCTGCCCCAGCTCTGAGATGGGCCCGAGAACATGTGTCAGCCGCGAGCATACTGTGCTGTGCTCATTAAGGCCTGGGCAGAGCTGGGGGTGAAGTGCTCTTAAGGCCCCATAGTTGCCCTTAATCAGGAGGCTCTCCGAAACTTAGCTTTTGGGGGCAATTTGTCAGTTTTCTAAAAATTCAGAAGGGTCATAAGAAGACTTTACCTCTGGATCTGTTCAAGAATTTGGTACTTCTAAGAAGGAGCTGGGGAAATCCTGAGCAGGGAGCGATCTGCTTTCGAATAGCTCCTGACTAACCAAACCCACATGCTACCCCAAGGCAGGGGCGTGCAGAGGGGGTCAGCAGTACTGCACTTGGGGAGCCGTGAACAATTTGGGCCATTTCTGTGTGACAGTCTCCTTATCTGTAAAATGGGGCTCATCCTCCTGGCCTTGAGGCACTGTGGGTAAGATGAAAGAAGGGGACCCTGCGGGGAGCTGCTTTATTGCCACAGGCTGAAACACTACTGTTAGCACACAGATCCTCACCCCCGTGCTGATGACCACTACATTCCCCGCTGAAGATGCCTCCGTGGACTGGACGGTTATGGCACTGGTCTACAAAGCAGTTATTTCTTGCTCGTTCTTCTTCTTCATAATCCTTCCCTACCATCACTGGGCCAAAGAGCCAGCAAGAAGCTCTGAGAGAAGAGCACACCGCCCCGCCCCCCGCCATATACGCACCTGTCCCAGGGTTCTGAGGACCCACCTTGCTCACCCATGGGGGTGGGGGATGGGCCCACCTTTCCCAGGAACTCTGCATCCCTGGGCTGGCATCCCTTTGCTCACCTCCACAGGAGCAATCTGCTCCTGCTTAGTAACAAATTACAATCAATTTTCCATTCTTCGTGGGAATGGGGAAGACACTGGCCTAGGAAATTCCTGGACTGCAGGCTTTCCAGTTATTACTGCAAACGCCTTCTACAGCATTCGCACATTTCCCTTCCTTGATCCACTGTGGCTGCTTCAGGCTACGAAACTCTCAGGTTGAAGTGGAAGGAAGGCATTCCAGATGCTGGGGGATCTGAGGCTCTGGCCCTAGCCTCACCAGGCCCTCTTAGCTATTTGGCAAGATTCAGGGCCTGCTGGGGGCCTCAATTTCCCCACCTAGATTCGGGGGGTGATTACTATTCCAGCTGGTATCTCAGGGCCCTTCCAGTCCTAATTCCTCCAATTCTGGGCAATTTGTTTGTATTTCCCAATTTGTGCTGACCTAGAGGAAGCCGCTCAGGCCCTCCAGGTTGAGGCAAGGAGCCCTGTGGCCTGATCAGGGTGCCGGAGCTATTCCGATGGTGACGTGGGGTGGGCTGTGTGAGCTGTGGGGGTGGGGACCTCGCTTGGCACCAGGGCATCCGCACAGGGGAGGCATCCAACAGGCAAGTGCTCACTGGACACATGTCCCAGAGCAGTGCCCGCCCTATGCTCAGGGAGGAGAAGACGTGGCGGGAGGAGCAAGGTTCCACTCACATGGGGCGTGGAACATGACGAGGACAGAGGAGTGTTCCTTCACAAACTGGTCAAAGTCTTCATCGGTCAGGTGATAAACGGAGCCGCCCTCATCTGCCCAGGGAGTCTCGGGGACCTGGGGCTGTGGCGGCTGCGGACTGGAAGACCAAAAACAGGCAGAGCTCAGAGCAAGCCCGGGGCCTGGGCAGCCCTTCCGAAATCCAGCCCCCTGGCCGTAGCCCCCACAGCTCGCGTTGCCTGTGGCCGGGGCTCACTGGAAACCCCTCAGGGGAGGAGCAGGGGCTGAGAGATCTGGCCCTGCGCACCTCGCTGTCTCCCCAGAGCCACACGGGGGCTTAGCCAAATGTCTTCTTACAAACAGTGGCTTTTAGCTAGAGCTTCCCAGGCAGTTCAAGAAATCCCCCTGCCTCCCAGGAATCTGGGGGTTTTGACAGCATCTCAAGCTCTTTCAAACTTCCAGCAAACCCGAAGAGAATAAATAACAACAAAGAGTGACCTTTGGCAAGGCTCACTGTTGTGTTTGGTTTGGTAGCTCCCCACAGGCAAGGGCGGAGAGTGGGGAGAGGAAAGAACGGGTTGCGGGGGGCAGTGGTACGTGCAGTGGTAAGGAGGAAAGAGAGGCCAAGTGTCTGAGAAGGACCAAACCTGGGTCCCGGGTTCTGGGCTGGGAAAGGAGCGGGCTGTCACATGAGTGCTGCAACCTGTTCCCTGACCAGCGTGGGAGAATGGTTATGAGGAGGAAGAGTGGGGGGCCAAGGGGAAGCAAGTTGGGGGCACCCTAGCCTTGACAGCATCTACACCACATCACTAGTCCTTCCCAGAGACCAGGAACAAAGCTATCCAGCTCCCCCAGAGGCAGAGAGCTAGAGCAGGAGGAGCCGGGCTTGGAGGTCAGAGGCCCACTCCCCACCTGCTGGCTGAAAACCTTGGCAGGGTGCAAGCCACTAGCTGCATCACCAGCTGCTCCAAGGAGAGGCTTGAAGGGGCCCTCTACTGCTCCAGAGTGGGGGACAAGGCTGCCGGAGGCCACAAGCTCCAGCTACTTTGCTGCCACAGGCACCTTTGCCAGAGCCCCTTAACTGCCGTGCTGAAAAAGCTCTTTAGGATGACAAATGTGAAAAGACAACCATTGTTTTCTGTCTTTGAGAGCTTACTGTAGAAAAATGTGTACAGTGTCAGCAGCCAGGATAGAGATCATGAGAACATGGCTGACACAACAGGATGGGCTGCCCCCACTGAGAGCCCAGGTTCAATGTCACCTTCAGAAGCCCTCCCTGCTGGAGGCCTCAGCAGGGCCTCCTAGGCCCAGGCAGAGAGACCCAGTGGGAAGGGGGCAAACCATTTCCAGCCTGTGTATATACAGTGTCACGGTGCTGGTGGCAAAATCATGCCTTGGGATGAGTCCCTAGCCAGACAACAGTCCCAGACCAGCACCCAGAGACCCAGGCTCCCGTACTTGGGCTCCAAACATCACCAATTCTACTTCAGGGAATTTATCGTTCCAGTACAAATGCACACGTGCAACACTATGTATGTTTGAAGCATTCACTGCAGACGGTGTGCTGTGCCAAAGACTAGAACAACCCAGTGCTCACTGGGAGGAAAGGGTTACGTAAGCTGCAGTCCAGCCACACAACGGGGGCTGAGCATGATAAGGAGGAACAAAAAAAGCTCTCGAGGCACTGACGTGGATAGACCACTGGGACACACAGAACAGGCCACAGTGTACTAATTTTTGCATAAAGGAGGGAGAGATAAAACATAGTCATCCGTATTTGCTTGCATCTGCATAAAGAAACTAATCAAAGTTGTTGCCTCAAGGGGGGGGGAGATAGAACAGGATGAAGAAAAGCGGTGAAAGCGAGACTTTCCAATGTATAATTTTCAAGTATCTTTTAAAGAATTATTTTAATTAAGTGAATGGAATCTATTCAGAAATTAAAATAACTTTTAAACATCCTATGAGAGCACAGAATGGAGAAGCCACAGCTAAGATGCGGTACAAGCATATATGAAAGCACCTGAGAAACTTCTAGTTAAACACAGAGAACGAGAACACACTCTAAGACCACTAAAATAACAGAACAGGACTTAAAAAACCTAAGAACCCACAGGAACAAAAGGAACAGGAAAGAAGATGATGGTGAAGAGAGGAAAAGAGGTCTGTGCAATTTTAGAAGCGAGGAAAGTGATCCAGCAAAAAAGAAGGCAGAGACCTGAGGTGCAGGTGCAGACAGCGGTCCGGGGCCCAACAACCACACCAGGAACAAAGGCGAAGGCTCTGAAGGACCCCAGGGCAACACCCCTGGAAGCGGGGCCACGGCAGAGGCTGGAAGCAAGGGCATATACCAGAAACCTGAGCAGCTCGGCCCTCAGATCCTTGCCCTCAGGCTACCAGCCAGGTGAACACCCCTCTCCCACCCAGCAGACAACAGCTGAACTTTCTAGAGAAGATTGCAAACCTAGGCATGGTGGTAAGACGGCTCACTGCAAAGAGAAGGACTGAGTAGATGTCTGAAGCCAAACACTATTCCTGACTTAGACCTTTCACAATCTGTCTCCTTGAAGACGGGGGCAACCTCTGACCGCTCCTCACCCAACAGGCAGCACACACCCAGTGAATGCTTTCTGAGTAAATGATGGAATGAGAGAAGAACAGTTGAAGGAACCTGGAGAAGAGAAGACGCAGGCAACACAATAGCGATCTTCAAATATTTCAGACTGCATCAGAAAGAGAAATTAACTTCTCTGTGGCTCTGAAGAAGAGAAGCAAAGCCAACAAGTGGAAGCTCCAGAGAAGGAAACCAGTCACTGGAAGTAAGACTCTTCTCTCTAGAGCGGACTCGAGGAATGCTGGGAGTCAGACGAGCTGGGTTTGAGCCCGCTTTCCTCCATTCACCAGCTCCAGGGCTTAGGCAACAAACCTGACTTCAAACATCTATAAGGCAGTGTATCTGGAGGCCTTTCTTTCCCTCTTTGCTACATCTGAACAGACCATGCTCCAGAGTAAGATACTTTAGGAATGGGTAAAGTCCTACCTGCATGTTCCTAGAGATCATTTATATGAAATGCAGAAATTGTTCCAGCAGGAGTAGATGACCCCCAACATGAGTGAAGCCCTTGTTCTCTGAGATGTCTGAGTGGGGCTGGGGTAACGACGAGTGTTCTGAGGTCATGCAAACATGACAAGGCAAACCGCTAGGGGCAGCGTCACGGATGTTTCTATTTCCTTCCAACCCCGCGACTCCGATTTCCTGGGCTCTCCAGACTGGGGAGTTCCTACAGATCAGACCCTTATCTGAGGCCAGTGCCCATGCGGTAGATAAGAAGATGCAGTAAGCATTATAAGTCAAGCAAACTTTGTGCTCAGTACGCTTCTGGCTGAAATAAAAATACACAGGCAGAAACATGGGCTCAGTCAAAATAGACTACCGCGCATACACCCTCTAGGTGCCAAGCCCAACACAGCAGCATGAAGCCTGTGGAGAGAATGAGAAACGCAGCCAGTGGGAGCACAAGGGAGCAAACCTGCCATGATCAACCCACCCACTCCAGCGTCCTTGCACGCTCAGACCCCGAAGTCTCCACCTGGCCCCACACAGTGCCCAGTGGCCAGCCAATCATAGCGGGGGTGGGGGTGGGGCAGGAGGTGAGATCTGGGTTCCTCTCTCCTGGGCTACTGAAAGTCACGCAGAGTGTCAATAAGGCCAGATCCACGCTCATTCTTTCATACTTGGCCACACGGAAGCCCTGAGCAGCCAACAGAAAGACCAGGGGAAGAGGTGCCAGAAAGCAGGAAAGGTGGGAACACTGCCAACCACCAGGATGTGGGTCAAAACCGGTAAAGACTTAAAATACCTGCCACAGGGAAAAATCACATACACGTAGGGGGGAAACTGAAGGATATTCACCAAAATATTACAACACATTATCTTTGGGTGGGGAAGAATGAAGGGCTTTTCCTTTTGTTTAAATATATTTTTAGGAGCACATGGGTGGCTCAGTCAGTTAAGCCACTACCTTTGGCTCAGGTCATGATGCCTCTGCCTTTGGCTCAGGTCATGATGCCAGGGTCCTGGGATGGAGTCCTGCATCGGGCTCCCCGCTCAGCAGAGAGTCTGCTTCTCCCTCTCCCTCTGCTGCTCCCCCTGCTTATGCTCTCCCTGTCTCTCTGTCAAATAAATAAATAAAATCTTAAATAAATAAATATATAGATAAATATTTATATGTATAAATATATATTTTATATAATATATATAATATATCTTTCAAGTTTCTCTATAACAACATATCACACTTGAAGAGCCTTGAAAGCAAAAAATATGTCCTTAAAAATTAAGGCAGCTGGCAGCACAGACAGATCCTAGCTCTTGCTGGGGTGTGAGATGAGGGGGCTCACTGGGGGTCCTTTAGGAGGTAGTCCACTACCCTTGCTGTGTTGGGGGGGTGGGCTATGGTTATGCCTTCAGAGGAGCTGCCCCCATGAGTGCCCCTGACACAGCGATCACTGGTGGTCAGACAGCTGGACAGGGCTGCCAAGGGAGACCCAGAAGCTGTGCCCCACTCCTTTAAGTCACTCCACCAAACTTCTCAGCCTAGAGACCAGCAATGAACCAGGAACTGCTAACATTTCCTCCCCACATGGATGAGAGGAGGGAGAAAAGAAGAGGTCGGAAGTGGGGGAGGGGGCACCAGCCCTGGGCTGCTCCCGGGTCTCCGTCCAGAGCAGAGTCTGAAGGAGGAGCTGGGGTGGCTGTGGGCAGAGCGGAGGGGACAGGACAGAGTGCTAGGCTCCACTACAGAGACAAATACCTGTCTCAGAAACTCCCCTGACATGCTCCCCTTGTGTAGGGTCAGCAAGCAATTCTCGACACTTAAACAAAACAAAACAAAACAAAACAAAACAAAAAACCTAAACCTTATCCGTCCAAAAGATAGGAGTATATTTTGAAACCAGAAAAGGTCAGAGAAGGGGGAGGGAGGCAGTCAGATTTTATGCTCCGGTGACAAATGAGACTGCTATTTGTTGAAACCTTTTCCCGAAGCAGAGTAAGAGGTGTCTGGCTGGAGGCGAGGACATGCTTATTATCAAATGAAAAAGGAAAACAGGGGAGTGAAGGCCCAGGTTAAAACCATGCATACGTGAGAAAAGGGGGCCACCTTCCCGGGCAGAGGTGGGAAACGAGGAGGGAAAGGAGGGATGGGGACAGAGACATGAAAATGCTTCCGAGGAACAAAAGATGCTGTGCACCCACGGGGTTAACGTTGGGTCTTATCTCCCAGGGACCCACAGGACGGAAGACTGAGAGTTTCAACCTTTAGAATCTGCCAGTTTGTTTGAGGTGGGGGTGGGTACAAAATTCACCCTCCTTCCCATTCTGAAAATACATATTTTCAACCTTCGTATCTTTGCATAACTAATTCTTTTTAACCTTGTGCTGCTCAGGGAACGATGTCAGTGAATATCCACCGTGCCAGCAATTGGGGCGGGAAAGGGGGCTCCGACCAGAACCCCGGGGAGCTGCCGCCCAGAACAAGCCCCGCGCTGCTACCTGTCCACGGCAAAAGCCTGGAGAAGCTCCTTATCACTGTGCTCCACTACTCATTCATTAAATAAAGCTGAGAATAATGTCTTCCTTACCGGGCTGTTCTGAGGATTCCATGAGAATCCATATATGGTGTTTAGAATAGGCTCAGCCATGAAGTGGAGCCCAAAAAAATGTGAGCTGGTATTATTCCAAGAATTATACACAAATAGCCACACACTGGCAGGGGCCGGTGAGTGCCAAACTGATGACAGGCAGAGCTCAAAGCAGGCAGGTCAAGTGCTTGGGATGGCCCAAGGAGGCTGCCAGGAGAGGTGGCCCCTCCCCAGCTCCCACAGTGGGGGACACAGACTCCCCATCCAACATACCAGTCAAGGACATGCCAGTCACGTGCCTAGCATGGTGGGGGTCCAGTACGGGATACTCTGCATTATGAAGTTCTAATCACATTACAAACAAGGATCCCAAGGTTGCCATGAGGCAGCATCTGTGGGGAGAGCTCATGAATGGCAAAGCACTCCACAAATCTAAGGTATCAGAGTATTTCTTAGAAGCTTCACAGCACCTAATACAGTACAGCATTTGAAGTAAGCATTCAATTGACAGTGCAATTTTCAGAAGGGCCTGCAGGGGAGCTTCTCTCAAAACTGACATCCTAGATGAGAAATACCCCTATCACAGGATAGACATTAAGGGGAAAAGAACTATTTGACATGCAATCACCATGACCAGAGTCATACCAAATCCTCCCAATTCCCACATCCTAAACCCACAAAGACCCCATATTCTCCTAGAGCTAACCCAGAAACCATCATTTGGGCAGCACAGTGGGACCTTTCCCTTCCGGGTTCTCCTTCCCAACCCCAGCCACAGCCCCAGCCCGGAGACTGGAGGCCAGCCCGAGGTCTAGCTGAGGCCCCTCCCTCTAGGCACAACCCTGCCCACCGCGCCCCCACCTCCCCCAGACAACACTCCAACTTACTTCTTCAGCCACTCCACAATGTCCTCAGCTGTGGACCCATAGTTGTCATACTGGAACAGAAATCGTCCTTTCCTGTGAAATGTGGACAGACAACATGGACTCAGCCAGGGAAAAAGCCATCCAGGAGGCAAGTGAGCATTGGAAGGGAAGCAGGGGACTTACTCGAAATAGCAGATGGTGGGGTAGCCTCGCACATTATACTCCTCCTTGATGTTTTCAAATTCCGAGGGGTAGACGTTCATCCCAGCCAGCACCTAGGAGCAAGGGGAGAACAGGCCTATCCACACTCTGCCCTGCAGACACCCCCGCCTTGTCCACTTATCCCACCGCAAAGAGACCAAGGGGACAGAGCCTCACAGACTGACATGTAGCCCTGGGCAGTGGGGGAGTAAGGCAAGCCAACCCAGCTCTGGAAGACAACAGGGTCTGGGTCAGGAGCTGCCCTGTGGAGAGGCGTTCTTTTTATTTGCCCTGCAGGGGGAGCTCACCCAGAGCAAAAACAAAATTCCAAGGGCTGAGGACACCTGGCCTTGCTACCAAGTTCAAACAGTTCCTACTGCCATCCAAGTATGCTTTAGCTTTCTCCTTGCCGATGTGAACTCGGGCTTAACTCCTCTCCTAGGTTACAGGCACTACTCAGCCACTCCACAACGTCCTCATGGCCTGCCCCCCATCTGCCCACCTTGGTTTTGTGTGCAACATCCTCACACCTCACAGCTCCTGTGCGGCAATCTACCCGCCTGACTCTCCTCCCTCCAGACTGTTAGAGCCCTTGCCTCTCTCCTACTGTTTGTAACCATCCCCGACAGCCTGGTGGAACCACCTCCAAAGCCTGAACTTGTTCTAGCTGCAGGGTCCCTATATCCAATAGCCCTAGGTGGGAAAGGAGAATTATAGTAGTTGGGTTACTAAATACTAAGAACAACTCAGAGTCCCTGGAGAGAAAGAAGACAGAGTGGCCAGACACGGGAGGACTGTTCCACAAAGCAAGGCAGCATGGAGGGGAGGGGAAAGGGAGTTCAGAACCACCAAGTTCTTGATTTCCCACCAAATTCTCCCAGTGATGGGATTTGGGATCTCTTCTGATTTGGTTAAAGCATATTTTCCTGGGGTTGTTGCCACCCTTTTAGTATTTTACTTGCTCCTTCATATACTCTTATCTGGATAAAATGACAAGACGGAAAAATTCACCACAAAAAAAAGAACAAGAAGCAGTACTAAAGGCTAGGGACCTAATTAATACAGACATTGGTAATATGTCAGATCTAGAGTTCAGAATGACAATTCTCAAGGTTCTAGCCAGGCTCGAAAAAGGCATGAAAAATATTAGAGAAACCCTCTCGGGAGATATAAAAGCCCTTTCTGGAGAAATAAAAGAACTAAAATCTAACCAAGTTGAAATCAAAAAAGCTACTAATGAGGTGCAATAAAAAATGGAGGCTCTCACTGCTAGGATAAATGAGGCAGAAGAAAGAATTAGTGATATAGAAGACCAAATGACAGAGAATAAAGAAGCTGAGCAAAAGAGGGACAAACAGCTACTGGACCAGGAGGGGAGAATTCGAGAGATAAGTGACACCATAAGACGAAACAACATTAGAATAATTGGGATTCCAGAAGAAGTAGAAAGAGAGAGGGGAACAGATGGTATACTGGAGAGAATTATTGGGGAGAATTTCCCCAATATGGCAAAGGGAACGAGCATCAAAATTCAGGAGGTTCAGAGAACACCCCTCAAAATCAATAAGAATAGGCCCACACCCCGTCACCTAATAGTAAAATTTACAAGTCTCAGTGACAAAGAGAAAATCCTGAAAGCAGCCAGGGAAAAGAAGTCTGTAACATACAATGGTAAAAATATTAGATTGGCAGCTGACTTATCCACAGAGACCTGGCAGGCCAGAAAGAGCTGGCATGATATTTTCAGAGCACTAAACGAGAAAAACATGCAGCCAAGAATACTATATCCAGATAAGCTATCATTGAAAATAGAAGGAGAGATTAAAAGCTTCCAGGACAAACAAAAACTGAAAGAATTTGCAAACACCAAACCAGCTCTACAGGAAATCTTGAAAGGGGTCCTCTAAGCAAAGAGAGAGCCTACAAGTGGTAGATCAGAAAGGAACAGTGACCATCTACAGTAACAGTCACCTTACAGGCAATACAATGGCACTAAATTCATATCTCTCAATAGTTACCCTGAATGTTAATGGGCTAAATGCCCAATCAAAAGACACAGGGTATCAGAATGGATAAAAAAACAAAACCCATCTATATGTTGCCTCAAAGAAACTCATTTTAAGCCCGAAGACACCTCCAGATTTAAAGTGAGGGGGTGGAAAACAATTTACCATGCTAATGGACATCAGAAGAAAGCAGGAGTGGCAATCCTTATATCAGATCAATTAGATTTTAAGCCAAAGACTATAATAAGAGATGAGGAAGGACACTATATCATACTCAAAGGGTCTGTCCAACAAGAAGATCTAACAATTTTAAATATCTATGCCCCCAACGTGGGAGCAGCCAACTATATAAACCAATTAATAACAAAATCAAAGAAACACATCAACAACAATACAATAATAGTAGGGGACTTTAACACTCCCCTCACTGAAATGGACAGATCATCCAAGCAAAAGATCAGCAAGGAAATAAAGGCCTTAAACGACACACTGGACCAGATGGATATCACAGATATATTCAGAACTTTTCATCCCAAAGCAACAGAATACACATTCTTCTCTAGTGCACATGGAACATTCTCCAGAATAGATCACATCCTCGGTCCTAAATCAGGACTCAACCGGTATCAAAAGATTGGGATCATTCCCTGCATATTTTCAGACCACAATGCTCTGAAGCTAGAACTCAACCACAAAAGGAAGTTTGGAAAGAACCCAAATACATGGAGACTAAACAACATCCTTCTAAAGAATGAATGGGTCAACTGGGAAATTAAAGAAGAATTGAAAAAAATCATGGAAACAAATGATAATGAAAATACAACGGTTCAAAATCTGTGGGACACAACAAAGGCAGTCCTGAGAGGAAAATATATAGTGGTACAAGCCTTTCTCAAGAAACAGGAAAGGTCTCAGGTACACAACCTAACCCTACACCTAAAGGAGCTGGAGAAAGAACAAGAAAGAAACCCTAAGCCCAGCAGGAGAAGAGAAATCATAAAGATCAGAGCAGAAATCAATGAAATAGAAACCAAAAAAACAATAGAACAAATCAATGAAACTAGGAGCTGGTTCTTTGAAAGAATTAATAAAATTGATAAACCCCTGGCCCGACTTATCAAAAAGAAAAGAGAAAGAACCCAAATAAATAAAACCATGAATGAAAGAGGAGAGATCACAACCAACACCAAAGAAATACAAACTATTATAAGAACATACTATGAGCAACTCTACGCCAACAAATTTGACAATCTGGAAGAAATGGATGCATTCCTAGAAACATATAAACTACCACAAGTGAACCAGGAAGAAATAGAAAGCCTGAACAGACCCATAACCAGTAAGGAGATTGAAACAGTCATTAAAAATCTCCAAACAAACAAAAGCCCAGGGCCAGATGGCTTCCCGGGGGAATTCTACCAAACATTTAAAGAAGAACTAATTCCTATTCTCCTGAAACTGTTCCAAAAAATAGAAATGGAAGGAAAACTTCCAAACTCATTTTATGAGGCCAGCATCACCTTGATCCCAAAACCAGACAAGGATCCCATCAAAAAAGAGAGCTATAGACCAATATCCTTGATGAACACAGATGCGAAAATACTCAACAAAATACTAGCCAATAGGATTCAACAGTACATTAAAAGGATTATTCACCACGACCAAGTGGGATTTATTCCAGGGCTGCAAGGTTGGTTCAACATCAGCAAATCAGTCAATGTGATACAACATATCAATAAAAGACAGAACAAGAACCATATGATACTCTCAATAGATGCTGAAAAAGCATTTAACAAAGTACAGCATCCCTTCCTGATCAAAACTCTTCAAAATGTAGGGATAGAGGGCACATACCTCAATATCATCAAAGCGATCTATGAAAAACCCACCACAAATATCATTCTCAATGGAGAAAAACTGAAAGCTTTTCCGCTAAGGTCAGGAACACGGCAGGGATGTCCATTATCACCACTGCTATTCAACATAGTACTAGAGGTCCTAGCCTCAGGAATCAGACAACAAAAGGAAATTAAAGGCATCCAAATCAGCAAAGAAGAAGTCAAATTATCACTCTTCGCAGATGATATGATATTATATGTGGAAAACCCAAAAGACTCCACTCCAAAACTGCTAGAACTTATACAGGAATTCAGTAAAGTGTCAGGATATAAAATCAATGCACAGAAATCAGTTGCATTTCTCTACACCAACAACAAGACAGAAGAAAGAGAAATTAAGGAGTCAATCCCATTTACAATTGCACCCAAAACCATAAGATACCTAGGAATAAACCTAACCAAAGAGGCACAGAATCTATACTCAGAAAACTATAAAGTACTCATGAAAGAAATTGAGGAAGACACAGAGAAATGGAAAAATGTTCCATGCTCCTGGATTGGAAGAATAAATATTGTGAAAATGTCTATGCTACCTAAAGCAATCTACACATTTAATGCAATTCCTATGAAAGTACCATCCATCTTTTTCAAAGAAATGGAACAAATAATTCTAAAATTTATATGGAACCAGAAAAGACCTAGAATAGCCAAAGGGATATTGAAAAAGAAAGCCAAAGTTGGTGGCATCACAATTCCGGATTTCAAGCTCTATTACAAAGCTGTCATCATCAAGACAGCATGGTACTGGCACAAAAACAGAAACATAGATCAATGGAACAGAAGAGAGAGCCCAGAAATAGACCCTCAACTCTACAGTCAACTAATCTTCGATAAAGCAGGAAAAACTGTCCAATGGAAAAAATACAGCCTCTTCAATAAATGGTGCTGGGAAAATCGGACAGCCACATGCAGAAAAATGAAATTGGACCATTTCCTTACACCACACACGAAAATAGACTCAAAATAGATGAAGGACCTCAATGTGTGAAAGGAATCCATCAAAATCCTTGAGGAGAACACAGGCAGCTACCTCTTCGACCTCAGCCGCAGCAACATCTTCCTAGGAACGACGCAAAAGGCAAGGGAAGCAAGGGAAAAAATGAACTATTGGGATTTCATCAAGATCAAAAGCTTTTGCACAGCAAAGGAAACAGTTAACAAAATCAAAAGACAACTGACAGAATGGGAGAAGATATTTGCAAACAACATATCAGATAAAGGACTAGTGTCCAGAATCTATAAAGAACTTAGCAAACTCAACACCCAAAGAACAAATAATCCAATCAAGAAATGGGCAGAGGACATGAACAGACATTTCTGCAAAGAAGACATCCAGATGGCCAACAGACACATGAAAAAGTGCTCCATATCACTCGGCATCAGGGAAATACAAATCAAAACCACAATGAGATATCACCTCACACCAGTCAGAATGGCTAAAATCAATAAGTCAGAAAATGACAGATGCTGGCGAGGATACGGAGAAAGGGGAACCCTCCTACACTGTTGGTGGGAATGCAAGCTGGTGCAGCCACTCTGGAAAACAGCATGGAGGTTCCTCAAAATGTTGAAAACAGAACTGCCCTATGACCCAGCAATTGCACTACTGGGTATTTACCCTAAAGATACAAACGTAGTGATCCAAAGGGGCACGTGCACCCGAATGTTTATAGCAGCAATGTCCACAATAGCCTAGATGTCCATCAACAGATGAATGGATAAAGAAGATGTGGTATATATACACAATGGAATACTATGCAGCCATCAAAAGAAATGAAATCTTGCCATTTGCGACGACGTGGATGGAACTAGAGCGTATCATGCTTAGCGAAATAAGTCAAGCGGAGAAAGACAACTATCACATGATCTCCCTGATATGAGGAAGTGGTGATGCAACATGGGGGCTTAAGTGGGTAGAAGAAGAATCAATGAAACAAGATGGAATTGGGAGGGAGACAAACCATAAGTGACTCTTAATCTCACAAAACAAACTGAGGGTTGCTGGGGGGAGGGGGGTTGGGAGAAGGGGGTGGGATTATGGACATTGGGGAGGGTATGTGCTTTGGTGAGTGCTGTGAAGTGTGTAAACCTGGTGATTCACAGACCTGTACCCCTGGGGATAAAAATATATGTTTATAAAAAATAAAAAATTAAAGAAAAAAAAATTCTCCCAGTGACGGAAGTCACCTGTGCCTTGGGCAGTGCCATCCCTAGAGGCACCTAAACACATCTTCCCAACTATTTTAGGTATCTAGCACAATGCCTGGCATACAGTAGGCACACAATTAATGCTTACTAAATCACTGATTTTGCCCCATATGTGGGATGCTGCAACGAGAATAAGCCTGAAATAGAACTTACTAGAAGCCCTGGGACCCTCTACTGGCCATTCTGCTCATTTCCCCAGACTGATTCAGCAGCCTGTTCCAGTAATAATCGTCTACTTTAAAGTTCTGTTTTTATTCTAATTGATCTCCCTAGTGTGGGCACACATCCACCACGAGATTAATCTTCCATGTCCTCCTTGTTTGTGATATCACTTTCCCGCACAAAACCTTTCAATCCCACAGAATACGGGCTAGCATCTAACTCCACACTCAGAGATCATAGGGTCCCTATCTCATTTTTGAGTTTTTCTTTCCTACAAAACCCTTAACTGTGTACCTGCTAGGATCCCGGGAATGGGACAGTCTGACACGGCTGCATAGGGAGGAAGCTGGACTGCCTGTAGTCTAAGGGATGCAGCAGATAGGGGTATACTATCGTGACTAGGATGCTGGGGCACAGGCATCAGGGTGTTGCATTTGGGTCCTAACTCCCCACTCAGTAGATGCATTTCCTTGAATAAGTCGGCTGCCTGTGTGCCTTAGTTTCCTCAGCAGCAGCCATGTTCTGTGATTGCTGGGAGATGGTAAAGGGAAGAGATCTTCAACACTCAAGGTATCTACAGCTCTCAAAATGTGTTAGCTGTTAATGTCCACAATAGCTGAACTATGAAAGAGCCCAGATGCCCATCGATAGATGAATGGATAAAGATGTGGTACATATATACAATGGAAATCTTGTCATTTCCAATGACGTGGATGGAACTAGAGGGTATTATGCTAAGTGAAATAAGTTGATCAAAGAAAGACGATTATCATATGATCTCACTGATATGAGGAATTTAAGAAACAAAACAGGATCAAAGGGAAAGGGAGGGAAAAATAAAACAAGACGAAATCATAGGAAACCAACTAAGGGTTGCTGAAGCAGAGGGAGGGAGATGGGGTAACTGGGTGACGGGCATTAAGGAGGGCATGTGATATAATGAAGACTGGGTATTGTATAAGACTGATGAATCACTGACCTCTATCCCTATACCTAACATATCACTATGTTAGTTAATTGAAGTTAAATTTTAAAAAACAAATTAATAAAAAAAAGTTACCTATTTTCATTAATACAACTGAGAAGCTCTGTGATTCTGCCCAAATTTGTTGAACACATGCTGTGTTCCCCTGGCCCTTACTTTGTGTCTTCTAGTCCTATTGCTTAGGATGGCCACTCCGACCTCTCAATTTCTACCAAAAATTGATTCATCCTTGAAGGTAAATCAAATTCCACCTTCCTGTGCAGCCTTTCCAAACCACCTTTGCTTGTGATGAACTTTTAATTCTCTGAGGTTTTTTTTTTTTAGTACTCTTGTGCCTCTTGGGGATACTTATTAACTAGGTAAATGTTTCTTTTTTTTTTTTTTTAAAGATTTTTATTTACTTATTTGTCAGAGAGAGAGCGAGCGAGAGCGAGCACAGGCAGACAGAGTGGAAGGCAGAGTCAGAGGGAGAAGCAGGCTCCCTGTGGAGCAAGGAGCCCGATGTGGGACTCGATCCCAGGATGCTGGGATCATGACCTGAGCCGAAGGCAGCTGCTTAACCAACTGAGCCACCCAGGCATCCCTAGGTAAATGTTTCTTAATGATTTTATCTATTTATTTGACAGAGAGAGAGACAGCACACAAAGCAGGGAGAGTGGCAGGCAGAGGGAGAAGCAGACTCCCTGCTGAGCAAGGAGCCTGATTCAGGGCTCTGATCCCTGGACCCCGAGATTATGAATTAAGCTGAAGTCAGATGCTTACCTGATTGTACCACCCAGGTGCCCCGAGACAAATATTTTTTGAAAAACTATGTACAAACACTTTCTGGAGTCCATAAAGCCAAATGAGGCAAAAGCTGGTCTCAGCTTAAAAATTAAGGTCACAAGTCCTGACCTAGAACCACACGAGCTTGTGCCTCACAATCCGACAGGAACAAGATGGAAGCTTCATGGAGCTGGTGCTCAGAGAAGGGTAAGACTTCCACAGACATGGAAGTGAGACAAAACAAGACGCAGGCCAAGAAACAGGGAATATGCTGGTTTAACAGGACTGTAAGACACAGAAGGGGGCAGAAAGAGAAGGGTGACAGGTTCACTGCTGAGCTCACTCTGGAAAAGGCTTTAATGCCTAAGAAACCAGGACTTTATTCAGGGGGTGCTGGAGGCTTTTCCAGCTGCATTTTGCTTTTTTCTAAGATTTAATTTATTTTGAGAGAGAGAGACAGAGAGAGCACAAGTGGGGGGAGGGGCAGAGGAGAGGGAACAGCAGACTCCCCACTGAGCAGGGCTCGATCCCAGGACCCTGGGATCACGACCTGAGCCGAAACCAAGAGCTGGATGCTCAACTGACTGCGCCACCGAGGAACCCACTGCCCCCATTTTCTTTTTTAAATATAAACAGGTCACGGTGTAAGGGGCAAGTCACGGGTCAGAGAGAGAAATCAGCAGTCCCTGGCAATCACCCTGTGTGAGCTAACCAAGCCTGACCCAGGCTGGTGGGCAGAGAGAGGACAGAGGACATGAGGGAGAGAGATGTATGAAGAGGCCCCAGCAAAAAGGCATGTTGGCAGAGGAGCCTGGGGTACTTGAGAAGAGTCATGAAAGCAAGCTGGCGGTCTGTTGGGTGGGAAGACATGGAATTTTGTTTTAGACATCCTGCATTTGGGACATAAAGGAGAAAAATTCAGACCAAGATGTCAAGCAGGGAGTCTGATACACAGTCGTGGACCTTAGGGACTCAGGCTCCATGGAGCTACATTTTGTTGAAACTGTGAACGTAGATAAAATCACTGAGGGAGAGGCCATCACAACAAGGAACACAATGCTGAGCCCTTGCTCCACCATGCTAAAAAGAAAAGAGGCTGAAAAGAGGAAGCTTGGGAGCACCCTCATTTATTGAGTGGGAGGAACAGTAAGCATAGGGCAGTGGAGGGAGTCAGTCGTGTGCATCTGTGAATTATCTGTAGGTTACAGAACTGTTTCCACATGCCAGCCATTCGCTCTTCACAACAGCCTAGTGAGGTAGACGGGGTTTGCATCATTATCCCCATTTTACAGATGGGGAAACAGAGACTCCAAGGCTATTTGCCCAAGATCGCCTAGCTGGGTAGTAAGAGCAAGCACCAGAGTCTGATCTGCCCCAGTCTGTCACCATGACGACGCCTGTCATGGTGTTTGTACCTAGACAGCCCTCACAGCCAAGGTTAACCAAAGATTCAGTGTGGACCTCAGTAACTAGCAAAGCTGGGAAGAGGAGGCAGATGGGGAGAGGCTCTGAAAGTTGCTCAGAGGGGGAGCATCACGGCTGCTGACGAGGATGTCAATTAGCAGCAGTACACAGGACAGACACCGATGAGTCAGCAGATGTTAATGACAGCCAAAGAGAGGCAGATCTGAGTCTGGAAAATGGCAATGGCTGATGAGCATCGCTGACCTGGCCTGGCTTCCATCTTAAAGACATCATCAAGTTGAATATGCCCCAAGAAATCTGTAGAGGAGGAAGGTTTCTGACCCTTGCCACAGACACGGCTTGACCGAAAGGGTTCACAGATGAAGGAGACAAAGATTGGAGGTGCTAGTCCAGCTTGCTTGCAGCAGTGGTGAGGGGGCAAGTGTTTGATTTCAGGGGCCTACCATCCATCTCTGCCCTTATGTGAGGACACTAAGGCATCATGCTTCTGGTCGCCCTCTTTCTGGGGAGCTATGGCTGTACCATGAGCCCCTGCCTCCAGGAGCTTCCTGCAGTGGGCTGTGTGTGCGGCCACATCTTTCCCCAGTTATGGAGCTGGGAAAGGCCGAGAATTTTCTGAAGGTGCTCTCCTAAGAAATGTTTTGTATAAACGTACCCCAAGCAAAAAGACACAGAAGCGAGGCAATGAATGAACTCACACAACACAGATGCCTTACGCCAACGTAACTAACACCTGGCCAAAGCTGGGCTTGATCAGTCAGGCTCTCCAGGCACCCGGACAATCCCACTGGATTTTCTGTAATGTTCTCTAGGGAACTGGAAGGGTCACTTTCATGTTTCTGGACCTGGGCCCAGGCAGGAGAAGCATACACTGCTTGTTGGGGTTTTTTTGTTTGTTTGTTTCATTTTTTTAGAAGCAAATATCCTTAAAACAAGTAATCTTCAAGGCTAATCTTGAGAAAGAGCCTCATATGAGCCCAAGGCTAATGGGAAAGCCCTCATCCCACAAACATTCGTCCCACTTTGTCTCTGTCCTTAATAACTGATGCTCTGAATTCCCTTAAAAAGGAGGAACATCAGGGCACTTGGATGGCTCAGTCAGTTGAGCATCCAGATCTTGGTTTTGGATCAAATTATGACCTCAGGGTCGTGGGACCACGTGCAGGGTCTGCTTGAGAGTCTCTCTCTCTATGCCCCTCCCTCCACTCTCTCTCTCAAATAAATAAGTAAATAAAATATTAAAAAGGGGGAACATCAGTTTTTATATAAATGCAGAGCTTAAAATACAATGTCCCCAGGAGTGATAAGCCACACACTCATTCATTCATTCATTAACACATACGGGGCACCACTCTGAGCTTGGCCCTGTGCTTGTGCTGAAGAACTAGACACAAACCAAACAGAGCCCTAGTGTTCAAGAAGCTCACACTACATTGAGAAAATCATAATTAGTATCAACGGGTGAATGTGATCTGGAATAAAAGCGAAGATGAGCAGACCCGGCCATGCATGGCAGGGACAAGCTCTGTGGGAGCACAGGAGGGGTTGGGAAGAACACTGAGCTCAGCAGGGAGATGCACCATCAGCTGAGAATCTTCCAGATGTTGCATAAGACTGGCCCCAGGACCTCACCTGCTCTGATGGAGCTGGCGAGGCATTTGTGATTTGACTGGAGCTAGAGTTGTTTGACTTCCCCAACACCACAGAGCCAAGAAGTAGAGTCAAGGACTTTTCTAAGGGTATGTGTGGGCAGGCAGAACACTAGGTAATTAAGTCTTTTCTCCAGGCGAAATAATCGTGAAATATGCTATCTACTGAGGTCCCAAAATGCAAAGTGAAACTTCCCCCCAAGTGATGTATCTGTGCCCCAAGGCCAAACATCTCATTCATTAGTGAGAAACAAGCAGGACCTTGGTGTCGCCCCAAAATGAGGTCAAGCGAGAAAGCACCAGTTCTCTGCAACCCAATCCTGTAGCCAGACTGGCTGGCAGGGCTGTCACTATGCCCAGGTGCTGCCATGTCAACTTTTTAAATTGACTTTGAACTAATCACCAACTTAATTTGATCTGTAAATATCATGATTCAGATTTAAGACCTCAGAACTCCCTTCATGGGACTCTGGCTGGCTCCGTCATGATGGCTCGCCTCCCTACAACCTTTCACAAGACTTGTATGAATTTTTCCATGCTCCTTGGAGGAGCCAGCAGCTCTTTCTGCTGCCACTAACAGAAACAAAAACAAAACAAAACCCCAAATCTCTGTGGCTCAGGATATATGCAAAACTGACCAGACCATATGGTAGAAAAGAGACAAGGTAAGCAGGTGGGGGCCACACAGAGATGACCAGGACCATCAGCGAGGGGTCCTCAGCTTAGTGAGCTCTGACTGTCCGGCTTCCCTGCCCTTCCTGCACCATCCTGGCTGCTCTTCCTTCTTAAGGACCGTTTCCTCAGTGACTCCTCTTCCCCATCCTATTCCTGAAAGGTGGGCAACCCCAAGACAACCCTGCCTCCTGTCGGATTCCCATCCCTTCACATTCTGCACCCTCTCCTTCAGAGAGCGCCCGTAAGCTTAGATCTCCAGCTTCCTGTCTGGACTATTTCTTCCTGCTGTCAGTTCCATGGTCATCCCACAGCATGGGAGCCAGAGCCTTGGCAAGCCTGGCAGGGAACTGTCCCTGAACCCGCTTATACTTTGGGCCCACCACTGGTTACTACACCCCTTTCTTTACCACTGGGCTACCCAGCACCAAGAGCCTCAGTCCACCTTGGCACCTAGCCCCCATCATTCTGGAGCCCTGATGGTCTGCTAATGGCCCCTCGTCACCCAGCAATTCCACCTGTGCTTCTTGCTGGTTTCCTGGCTATTGTGTTACTGGTCTTGGTAGGACAGGCACCAGATTCTCCCAGTCTCAGCAACTCTGCAGAGTTCTTACCATCCATCAAGGACAGGTCTGGGTCACAGGCTCAGGGAACAGGGGCAGTAGCAGGAGGGGGTGGGCTCACAATTTTCAAACCCGCCCTCCCCCTCCCCCTGCCCTGAAGCCCTCCTCCCACAACTTTCCGGGTGAGCCAGCCAGCCCTGCCAGGCCCATGGGCCTCACTTACAAAGTCGCCTCGCAGCTGGGTGGCAGCCTTCTGGAAATGTGGCATCATCCTCTTGCACATGCTGCACCCTGGTCACGGGTGGGAGAGAAAGCAGATGCCGTTACACCAGGTACCAGGCCCCTGTCCCCTGCCCTCGCCCTGCTCCCCCTCACCCCAGGCTGACCTCCGGCTACATTCACCCAGCCTGCAGAAGGGCAGGGCCACCCCAGGGCCTGGGAACACAGAAAGAACGGGAGGCAGAGGCCCGGCTCTCCAAAGAGCTTACAGTCTCGATGGCATAAAATAGGATACAGCCCAGCAGTCCCTCATCAAACATGGGCCTAAGCAAAAATAACATGGCTGGAGAAGGGCAAAGCAGGGAATAATTTAGGGCTGATCAGGAGTTCACCAGGAATTCTAGGAACCAGAATGGAGACAGGAAAGCTCAGCTAACAGCCTCCCTTCACTGCCTAGTCAGGGGCTAGGAATGAACATGAACCACATGCCATCAGGAAGAAAGTGGTCCAGCCACCGAGACGAAAAAGCTTTGGATTTCCACAGCCCTTTTCCTTCCACCCACAAGAATAGCTGGACAGTGAGTGGAGCACCAGGTCAGGATTGGTGCACCTGAGTGCCCATCTTCCCATCATGCACTGCATGGCCCTGGACAGGTCACCTGTCCTCTCTGGCCGATGCCTCCTTCTGGCAAATGAGGGCTGAAGCACACAACCTCAGGGCCCCTCCAGCTCTGACATCGGACAATCCTATGAGGTCAGCTCAGTCTTCTGTGGGGTTCTGTGGTCTACCATGGCCACACTCTTCTCCCAGGACACTGAAGGTCCCCCAAGACTTGGGGGACACAGGGCCCAGAGAGTCAGGCTCCAAAGATCCACGACTACTTCCGAGTGACCTTGATTTAGAAGCTCGCCCCACCCTGCATCAGTCGGAGCAGTCCACATTTCGGCACTGAGTCCCACAGGACATGAGCGCAGGTTTCTTCAGACATAAGGAATTCTGACATGACAGGCTGTTCCTCTTTCTGACAGCCGCTCTGCTGCAAAAAGGCTTTGAGATGCAACCTAAAGGCCGCAGACACCAAAGCTGCCTAGAACCCCATGTCAGGCTAGATCTCATCTCAACATGACACTGTAGGGACAGGGCCATGCGGCAGCAGGCCGACAAGCTCTAATCCATGTTAGCTAACACGCAGCAGACCTCAGGCAGAGTGATACTGATCAGAGAGGTGCTCTTCCCCACTGGACCACACACAGACACTGCAGAACTGTGAGCAGGTCCAAGCTACCCCCAGGGCCTCAGGAACCTCCCCAGCACCAATTCTACTGGACCACATGTAACACAGGCTATTCTGACATGGAGTCCCCCAAGTGCCCACAGTCTCTCCCTAACATGCCGGCCTGGCAGACCGATGGACACACACTGGACACATGCCAGCATATGAAGCGTGGGCTCAGGCTCATGCCATTAGTTCAGGCTTAGAACGCCGGGAGACTCAGGAGAGCAGGAGCTGTTGCCAGGCCAGCACGCAGCACAAGCCCACCGCTTCTGCCCTTAGGAGACATGAGAGCAGCAGCCTACATAGCACCACCCCCACAAGTGTCATGAAGAAAGGAACATGACATTTGCAGGGGACACTGTTCCCACTGTGGGACAGCACAGAGGCTGGACACAGGGACAACAAGGGTGCCTCGGCCAGGTGCCCGTGCCCCATGCTGGATGCCACACAGTAGGGACAACAGGCCACACAGTAGGGACAACAGGCCACACAGAAGAGTAAGAAGCTCGGCTCTGAGAGAGTAGGAGATACAGGCCTGTGCCTCCCCTTGGCTATTTGCTGCCTCTGAAAGGCTGGCCATGTGGTCTGAGCCTTAGCTTTGCCATCTGTGGAGTGGGGACAGTACCTGTCCCGCAGGTTTAAGGATAGTGCCTGACACTCAGCAGGGGCAGCACTGTGAACACAAGACCTAAATGTATGTTCCCGCTACATCTGTGGGGGGCAGGGAAGCAGAGTAATTTCAGAGGGTGGGGGGACACTCCTCCACAGTGGACAGAGGCTGTCACTCTTGGGAGGGAAAACGAATGGGGGTGGGGGGCACTTGCTTTCACCCACTCTTTACCTGGTGACTGGATGAGGGGGTGAGAGTCAGACACCCCCTGGACCATGTTCATCTGTCAGGAGCCTAATTTATGAACTGTCCCCAGAGGGGTGGCGTCTCTCGTCCAGCTCTGACCCTCTGGAGCGGCAGTGACCTTACCCTCTGCCACAACCTCCCAACTCCACGCCCTCCCAACTCCCTGTGGGTGGAGCTCAGCAGTTCTGGAAGAAGAAGTTAGTGAGGTGAAGAGGTGATAGGAAGAGTAATAGGAAGCTCCAAGCCAGCCAGTTTCCAATTTAACCTCACCAAAAATAGAGATGGGACTGTGATCCCTATCTGAATTTATCTCTCAATGGATTCAACTGAGAGGCAGGGGAAGAAATAAGACTAACTGTCACTCTCAAATCCCCAAAGTTATAGTAGTCACTCTTTTATTTGCTCACTAATTCAGTCAACAAACATTCACTGAATAAGCAGTAGGTCCTGAGGACCTGGATTCCTTGTCACAAGTAGAGCCTCCCAATACCTTAAGGTTCATTCACCCCAAACATGATCAAAGGATCAGAGTCCTAAAAGTCTTCCCACTTAGGGAACTGGTGTTTCCAGCAATAAGCTGAATTATGAAGCCATGAAGGCTTGAGTGGACTAGTATAATAAAAGCACAAGTTTGTTTCGATCAAAACAACCACAAAAAAGAGTCCTGGGGTTACCTGAGACCCAGGAGGCTGTCCAATCTGAACCCTCCAAGAACCGAACTTAACAGCTCCCAGTTTTCTCCCTCCTTCCCCAAATGCTGATTGCTCTGTGACCCCAACAAGGGGTCTAACTTCTCCTACCCCAGCTTTCCATTCCATAATAACTATGCTTGCTTCTCTGCCTGCTGTGGTGAGAAGGATGGGCCCACTGCCAGACAGCCTGGGGAAGGGCTAGGGAGAGATGGCTCGCATATTCTAATACAAACTGCTAGGGAGCTACTCTTTTAAGTGGTCTACTAGTATCATTATCCTGAAACCCACACAACTGTACCATGTTCCTGCCTTGTGACACGTACTATGTACCGATATGCACTCAGCTTTAGTCTCATTTAACCAATGCCTTGAGCTCTGAAGTGTTCTGAGATGAACCATATGAGGCCCTGTCCCCAAGGGCTGGGTAGGCAGGACAATTCCTGGGGCAACTGGCAGCTGGGCCATTAATAATGTCCCTCCAAGGAGAAACAAAACGGGGGTAAGCCAACCAGTGAACATTAATGAAGAGAATGACCCAGGGTTAAAGTGCAGATCATTCTGAGCAGAGACAGCTCTAACAAGACACCAGGATCTCCCTTCTATAGGCAAGCAAGGTTTCTGAGAAGAGGATGGGTTAGAGGGATACCTGGCAATCAACAGGGGTAGCAGAAAGGCTATTGTCATGGTGAATAAACCATAGGTCCAAGTCAGGGAGAACCACCAGATCCTCCTAGAAGGACAGCCATCCAGAGAGGCATGATCCCTCAGGTGGAAATGGGAGGAGTCTCTGCTCAAATAACTTCTCAAGAAAGGGGATTTAAGACAGGCTTTCAAGAGTAAACAGACCTGAAATGAGAAGTTACGACTCACATCACAGAAATACAAAGGATCATAAGAGACTAGTATGAATGATTGGTCACCAACAAACTGGACAATCTAGAAGAAATACATAAATTCTTAGAAACACAATCTTCAGGGCACCTGGGTGGCTCAGTGGGTTAAGCCTGTGCCTTCAGCTCAGGTCATGATCCCAGGGTCCTGGGATCAAGCCCCGCATCAGGCTCTCTGCTCAGCAGGGAGCCTGCTTCCCCCCTCTCTCTCTCTGCCAGCTACTCTGCCTTCTTGTGATCTCTCTCTCTGTCAAATAAATAAATAAAATATTTTAAAAAAAGAAACATAAAATCTTGTAAGACTAAATCAGTAAGAAACAGAAAACCAACCTGAATAGACCAATTACTAGCAATGAGACTGAATCAGTAATCAAAAACCTGTCAACAAACAAAAGTCCAGGACCAGATGGCTTCACTAATGAATCTTCCAAACATTTAAAGATTTAATACCTATTCTTCTCAAACTCTTCCAAAAAAATTAAAGAGGAGGGGAATACCAAACACATTTTATAAAGCCAAAATTATTCTGATTCCAAAACCAGAGAAGGACACCAGAAAAAAGGGAAAATTATAGGCTGATATCCTTGATGAACACAGATGTAAAAATCCTCAACAAAATATTAGCAAACCAAATTCAACATTAAAAAGATCACACAACACAATCAAGTGAGATTTACTCCAGGGATGCAAGGATAGTTCAATACCTGCAAATCAATCAACATGATACACCATGTCAACAAAATGAAGGATAAAAATCATAAGATCATCCCAACAGATAAAGAAAAAGCACTCAGTAAAATTCAACTTCTGTTTATGATAAAAACCTTCAACAAAGTGGGTATAAAGAAAACATATCTCAACATAATAAAGGCTATATACAACAAACCCATAGCTAACATCATACTCAACAGGAAAAAGCTAAAAGCTATTCCTCAAAGATCAAGAACAAGACAAATATGCCCACTCTTGCCACTTTTATTCAACACATTATTGGAAATCTTAGCCACAGTAATTCGGCAAGAAAAAGAAATGAAAGGCATCCAAATCAGAAAGGAAGAAGTAAAACTGTCACTATTTGCAGATGATATGATACTATATATAGAATACCCTAAAAACTCCACCCAAAACTGTTAGAAGTAATAAGTAAATTCAGTAAAGTCATAGGATACAAAATCAATCTACAGAAATCTGTGGCATTTCCATACACTAATAACAGACTATCAGAAAGAGAAATAAAGAAAACAATCACATTTAAAATTGCATCAAAAAGAATAATATATCTAAGAATAAACTTAACCAAGGAGGTAAAAGACCTGTACATATACTGAAGACTATAAGACATTGACAAAAGAAAGTGAAGATGGCACAAATAAATGAAAAGATATTCCACACTCATAGATTAGAAGAATTAATATTGTTAACATGTCTATACTACCCAAAGCAAACTATAGATTTCAATGCCAACCCTATCAGAATTCCAATGGCATATTTCAGAGAACTAGAACAAATAATTCTCAAATATTTATGAGCTGCAAAAGATCCCAAATAGTCAAAACATACGAAAGAACAACAAAGCTAGCAGGATCATGCTCCCTGATTTCAAACTATACTGCAAAGATATAATAATCAAAACAATATGGTACTGGGATAAAAACAGATACACAGATCAAAGGAAAAGAATTGAGAGTTCAGAGATAAACCCACACATACATAGATAATTAATTGATAATGAAGGAGTCAAGATCATATAAAAGAGAAACAACAGGCCCTTTAATAAATGGTGTTGAGAAAACTGGACAGCCACATGCAAAAGAATGAAACTACTAGACCGCTATCTTACCCCATACATAAAAATTAACTCCAGGTGGATTAGATACTTGAACACAAGACCTGAAACTATAAAATTCTCAGAAGAAAATGTAGGCAGTAAACTCCCTGACATGAATCTTAGCTACGTGTTTGTGGCACAGACTCCAAAGGTTAGGAAAATAAAAGCAAAAATATACAAATGGGACTACTTCAAACTAAAAAGCTTCTGTACACTGAAGGAAACCATCATCAAAATGAAAAGGCAGGGGCGCCTGGGTGGCTCAGTGGGTTAAAACCTCTGCCTTCAGCTCAGGTCATGATCCCAGGGTCCTGGGATTGAGCCCCACATCAGGCTCTCTGCTCAGCAGGGAGCCTGCTTCTCCCTCGCTCTTTCGGCCTGCCTCTCAGCCTACTTGAGATCTGTCCATCCAATAAATAAGTAAAATCTTAAAAAAAAAAAAAAAAAAGATAAGAAATAACAAGTGTTGGCAAAGATGTGGAGAAAAAAGAAGACTTGTACAATGTTGGTGGGAACGTAAATTGGTGCAGCCACTATGAAAAACAGTATGGAGATCCCTCCAAAAATTAAGACTAGAACTACCATATGACCCAGCTGTTTCACTATTGGGTATTTACCTGAAGAATACAGAAACATTAATTTGAAAAGCTATATGGACCTCCACATTTAGTTCAGCATTATTTACAATAGCCAAGATATGGAAACAACTTATATAACCATCAATGGATGAATGGATAAAGAAATCTGGGATATATGTACAACAGAATACTACTCAGCTATAAAGAAGAATGAACTCTTGCCCCCTGCAACAACATGGATAGACTTTGAGGGCATTATGCTAAATGAAATAAATCAGAGGTAAAAGAAGAAAAAACTTAACTTTACTTCCATGTGGAATCTAAAAAGAAAACAAAAGTAGGGGCACCTGAATGGCTCAGTCAGTTAAAGCGGCTGCCTTCGGCTCACGTCATGATCTCAGGGTCCTGGGATCCAGCCCTGCATCGGGCTCCCTGCTCAGCAGAGAGCCTGCTTCTCCCCATCCCTCTGCCTGCCACTCTGCCTACTTGTGTTCTCTCTCTGCAAATAAATAAAAATCTTTAAAAAAAAGGCAAAAAAAAGCAAACTCCTAGGTACAGAGAACAGTTCAGTGGTTACCAGAGGGGAAAGGGGCTTGGGCGTGGATGAAGGGGGTCCACTGTGGGGTGATGGATGGTAGCTAGCCTTTTGGGGGTGATCACTTTGCTGTATATGCAGAAGTCAAATTATAACTGGTATGCCTGAAACTTACATAATAAAAAAAAAGGGGGGGGGAGAAAATGAAAATGTGCCGTATGCCATATGTCTTCTAGGCAGAAATCCAGTCTAGGCAGGGTGATATATAATTGATTTGAGCACCTACACTGTGTCTTATGCATACTATTGAAATAGACATAGTAGTTCCAAAGTGGAAAAAACAAACCAACCAACCAAAAAACTAAACAGAACTCTAATGCCATAGCCTCTGAGCCTCATCCAAGCCACAGACAGGCTATGGCACACTGCCCTCCCACCACACATGGCCCCAGCCTTCGGGCTGTTGGTTTCCTGAAGGGCATATGTTGAACACAGAGTCACTAGGGGACTCCCATAGGCTATAATCTGAGGATTTTCAGTTAGTGGGTTGGGACCTATCAGATCACAGGGGTGGCCCAGGCGCAGTATTTGAGGCTTTGCAGAACAAACAAGGACTCAACTCTGCTTAGCCTGAAAGCAACCATAGACAAGGCATAAACAAATGAACGTGTCTATGTTCCAACAAAAGTTAACTTACCAAAAAGGTGGACAGTCCATGGGCCACAGTTTGTGGATACTTTATTAGAGGGTTATGAAATAGTAGGAAAAACCAATAACTTCTAAATGAAACAAAACAGAAAAAGAAAATAGTGTGTACTGCATCTGGCAGAGTGGATGGCAAGTAGTGAGAGTTTAAGTATGGTTTTGTAAAACTTGTTTCAGCTTATGTACTATAAGTATACACAAATTCTGTAATTTATGTATATGTATCATTTGTGCATAAATATTATATATGTGTATAGATATATAATTTGTGTATACTTATAGTGCTAGGCTACAATGAAAAATATTTCTTTTTTTATGGCTTTTAAAAAATTTTATTCATTTATTTGTCAGAAAGAGAGCATAAGCAGGGGGAGCAGCAGTCAGAGGTGGTAGCAAGGCTCCCTCCTAAGCAGGGAGCCCGATGTGGGACTCGATCCCAGGACCCGGGATCATGACCAGAACTGAAGGCAGACACTTCACTGACTGAGCCGAACAGGTGTCCCGAAAAATATTTTTACATGAATACTATGAAATACAGTCACAAATTCTGAAAGCCATTGCTCTGATCCAACCTTCTTTCTTTCTTCTTTTTTTTTTTTTAAGATTTTATTTACTTATTTGACAGAGATCACAAGTAGGCAGAGAGGCAGGCAAAGAGAGAGAGAGAGAGGGGAGAAAGCAGGCTCCCTGCCAAGCAGAGAGCCCGATGCAGGACTCGATCCCAGGACCCTGAGATCATGACCTGAGCCGAAGGCAGAGGCTTAACCCACTGAGCCACCCAGGCGCTCCCAACCCTCTTTCTTATAGAAATAGCAACTGGGGGGCAGAGAAGTGAAGGATTTGACCAAGGTCACCCGGCTCGCTGGTGGCATAGCTGGGATTAGAACCTAGGTCTTCTGGTTGTCATCTCAACAGTCTTCCTGCTATTCCTGTGGCCTCCTGTCTCATCTAGAGACTGAACCGGAATTTGGGGCCCTTTCTTCCGTTGTCCCCATCCCCCCACGCCTCGTAGGCAGCCCCAGCAGCTCTGCTGGGCGAACAGCTGCCCCAGGAGGCCAGCCAGCCTCAGCAGGGTGAGCAGCAGCAGCAGCACCTTGGAGAGGACACAGGAGGCAGGGCTCCAGGAGCACATGGCTCTGCCAGGCAGACAGCTGGGGGGAAAAGGCCTCAGGCCCCCTGGGTGCAGGGGGGCGGGAAGGGGAGCCAGCAGGAGGATCTGGAGAGGAGACCTGTGCTGTTGCTGGGTGGAGCTCAGGGCAAGGAGGGCAGAAGAATGGATTCTAGTGAGAGACAAACTGATGCGGACAGCAGGAAGGGAGGAGCCAGCGAAAAGGCAAAGAAGCAGAGACAGAGCAAGGTGAGGGACACACTTTGCACTTTCAGGAAGCTGAGGTGAGTTCCCAGTCCCCTGCCTCCCACCCCCAAGCTGTCCCTCCACAAGTCTGAAGGGGAGGAGAAAGATCACTCACAGGGAGCATAAAACATCATGAGGAGTGGCTTGTCTTCCTTTTTCAGGAGCCGTCTGAAGTCCTGAGGCACAAACAGAGAAAGAGAACACGGCAGGTCAGGCACGTCAGACACGAAAGAACACAATGGGGAATCAGCATCCGCTGGGTGGGGGGGGGGGGCACCTCGGCCAGAGAGGGTGGATGGGCACTTCAGAAGCCCCACGGGCTGACCTGAGCTGAGGGACATGTAGTCAGAGCTACAGCCGGTCAGGAGCTGGAGGACTGCGACAATCTGTACCATGTCACCACATGTGACAGATGGGGAAACAGAGGCCCCATGGGGGCACACAGCTTTCCCAAGGTCACTTAGTGGGAGGAAGTAGTCAGCATCAGGCCAACAGCTTCACTTTTAGCTCTGCCTGAACCATTCAAAGACTGCAAGGAGCTAATCTTGTCCCACGTGGCTGAATGAGGCTGCCCCTTCACGGGATTTATGGAGTGGTTTGGTCTTGGGGGTGGTTGTGGTTGCTTACTCATAGCCCAGCTTGGCCAGATGGGGATCTAGCTGCTTGTTAGGGTAACACAGGGTTAACCCACACCCGCTAATCTCTTTCCCCAGCCCTGCTGCTGTCCAAGCGCCCAGGAGTCCACTTTGGGCACAGAAGCATACAGAAAAAGCAAGCCCCAAAGCCCCAGGAGGTTACAAGCTAAACAGATCATCTGTATTTGTAAAACCCTAAGAATAGCACCTGGCATGTTATTAGGCAATATATAACTGTTTCTTAAATAAATACAATAAATGTACAAAGACAAACGGTCACAACAGTGCTAATGGAGAGACTTGGTGTAAAGCAGGGTTGGAGACCTTTCTTCCAACGAGAGTCAACGATGTTCCAGAAAAAGCAAATCTTTGAGGGACTGCAGAGAAGCGCAATGACAGAGCATATTTTGATTAAAATGATTTGCTTCTCTAACCAGTTTCCATAGAAGAAAATTAGAGGTTTTTCTCTTTTGAATAATAAAGAAAATAAAAGGAGATTACAAAATGCCGCTTTCTGGCAACAACAAGGCATTAGGTAAATAGATGAGGGTTCATCCCGCACAATGGAATACTAGTGCATCATTAAAAACGATGAAGAGGAATATTTAACGTCACAATAAGATATACATGTTACATTAAGTGGGGGGGGGGAGCAAGTTACGAAGCAGCATATAAAATGCAATGACACTTTTGTGAGTAAAAATGTTTATGCATGCGTTATGTTGAAAGCCTGGAAGGCCAGAGAAAATACTAGCAGCGGGTATCTCTCAATGGGAAGGGAAAGGGTAACTTTTTTTCTTTTAAGCTTCAGCTGTATTTTCCAAATTTTCAACAATGCATATGTATTACTCATAATTTTTCAGTTAGATAAAAAACATTACAAAGATTTTGTAAAAATTCAAAACATTTTATAATAAATTCTGAAAATGTTCACTCTTGTTTAAGTAACTAGAAATATGTAATTCTACTCACTGTAAGGAAGAATTACTAAGATCTTTGACCCTGACAATGGGTAGAAAATGCAAACGCTTTGAAAATGATCTTCTGAAATCCCTGGAGATAAAACCTCATAAAGATCTGAGACAAAAAGTTTTTTCTGGGCCTGTAACAATGTGGTTTCATACCCTGGGCAGAAACAAATATTACATTACATTCAAAGATCCTTAACTGCCTTCAATGTGGAATAATAAGCTCACACATGCGGATCGGCAATTCAAACCTGAATTTGGAACTTTTTGTTATTTTATGTGGGGACTCAATCAGGAGAAAGGCAGCTGTACCTTAGACTTCTAAAAGAGAGCAAACAGCACAAAGTATAACAAGAGTATTGCCTATAGGTATGAAAAAAAATTTTCTGCTTAATATTTCTAGTTACAGAAGAACAATCTTTGGAGTTTCAGGACATAAACATTTTAGGAGAAATATGAATATTAGGAGAATACAGACTGGTGAAGCCACTATGGAAAGAGTAGGGAGGTTCATCCAAAAATTAAAATAGAAATTCCATATGATCTAGTAATTCCACTACTGGGTATTTACCCAAAGAATATGAAAACACTAATTTGGTAAGATATATGCACCCCTATGTTTACTTCATTATATACAGTAGCCAAGATATGAAAGCAACCCAAGTGCCCGTCGACAGATGAATGGATAAAGAAGATGTGGTGTGTGTACACAATGGAATATTACTCCACCATAAAGTCATAAAGAGATCTTACCATTTGCAACAACATGGATGGATCTAGAGAGTATAATGCTAAGTGAAATAAGCCAGTCAGAGAAAGACAAATACCATATATTTGTCACTTATATATCTTAAAAACAAACAAACAAACAAACAAACAAACAAGCAAAACCAACCAACCAACCAGAAACAGACTGATAAATTCAGACAACAAACTGGTGGTCGCCAGAAGGGAAGGGAGTGGGGGGATGGGTGAACCAGGTGAAGGGGGTTAAGAGGTATAACTTCCAGTTATAGAAAAATAAGTGACAGGGAAGAAAAGTACAGCATAGGGAATAGAGACAATAACACGAATAACTTTGTATTGTGACAGATGGCAACCACACTTTTCATGGTGAGCACTATGTAATATACAGAACTGTCAAATCATTGTTAATATATTTGAAACTAATACACCACTGTGTGTCAACAGTATTTCATATTTAAAAAAAAAAAAAAAAGGACATTCTCCTTCCATCTACAACACAGCACTGCCTGCCTCACTGTTAGAGTCCCTGTTAATACAACAAAGAAGCTCTTGCCCATCCTATATGAAGGTACCCATGGGTAAAGATGCACATTCAGGACAGGTGGGACAGGTTTAGAAAGAAGGAGGGTCACAGTTGTCTGAAGATTATCATTCAACCACCATTCCACCCCCCATTCTAGCCAAATCCAGAATTGAAAGCTTAAAAGGATAAATAATTTGTTCAAATTTATATTACTTAGAATTGTAGAGACCTGACCCAAGTCTCTGGAAATCCAACCCAAACCTCTGAGATTATTCTTAAAGAAAAGAAAAGGAAAAACAAAACAAAACAAAACCAAAAAACACCACGCTTTTAAAAACACACACGCACAAAGCCAAACCCAGCAACAACTGAGTTACATTAGGAAAGGACGTTTAAATGGATATTCCTATGAGGAAATCTAAACCCATTAAAATACATTAAATAAGGCGGTGAAGAAGGGAAGAAGCTCTCAGGCAGCAAGCCTGTGATCTCCTGTGAGTTCCATCATGGAGCTGGGAAGGAGAACAAATATTAGGGGCCTGGCAGTCCAGTTATCTCGGAGGAAAGCACAACTCGTCCTCGAAGACGCCCCTTTCTCATTTCCTTGGGCATCGCTCCTAGGGAGCGCCTGGTTGGGGGAGGCTTCAAGAATTGATGGGGAATAAATTACCTTTTCACTGTCAATGTGGACAACATCTTTGGCTCCAGGATCTTCCTCCCACAGTGGGGGCCCTTTTGGATCCTTCAGAAAAGCCACTATAGACTGAGGAAAGGAACAGAAAAGGAAAAACTCATTTTAGCCAGGTAAAGAGGGAGGTGGGGAAATCAGGAACCTGCCCCATCTCCCTACCCGGAGACCCATGCACCTATGGAAAGAGTCTACGTGTGGCATGTGGCCAACCACATGGGGGGCAGGGGTGCAATTCCATTGCCCACGGACATCCCTGCTGAGGGCCCTAAAAAACGTACCCCCACCACCTCCACCAAAATTTTTCAGCCACGTGACACCTGACTCTGGTCAGCTGATCCACACCTCTGTGCTTCTTCATACACAGAAATGAGATTTGAGACAATTCACTGGTTTACTAAAATCAGAGACACACTCATGCTTCGGCTAGGTTTCATCTCCAGGAAGCTCTCTGATCAATTTGACTAAAGGCCTCCAGTCCTGTCCAAGTGCTCCACATTCCGGCACCAAAACTGTCAGTTGTATCAGCAGGTAAGCACACTTACTTGTCACCTGCCCAACACTGTGTGATCTAAACTGGCTAGGAAGCAGGTTAAATCCTGCATCCTCTGTGGGGCTCAGGCAGGGTGCTCAACCCCAGGCCTGCCTGGTTGGTGCACTTCTCTCCCTGAAGACTACTGCCCCCTTCTAGATGCCCAGGATGAAGATCTGACAAAGACCTGCAGGTTGAAGGGCTTATTTAGCCTTTGTCACGTGGACAACTGCCTCAAATCTCACCCCCCTCTGCGGAAGACACACATGGGACAGAAATAGGGGCCACGTCCCTCCACTGCCCTCCAGCCTTGCCATACTTCACTGGTCCGGGACAGGAGTGGCATTCCCTTCCCTCAGACAGCCACTCTGGGAACCGGTGCTCAAAGTCTGTGAGAGCCAGGAATGAGTACCAGAAACCAGCCAACCTCCATCTCTCCATCCCCAGAGGGGAGCTGCTGGTCTCCGTGTCAACACACAGAGCCTGCAGTGTCCCCAGTTTGATGTAAGATTTTGAGACTTTTTTCCACTTTGATCAAGTTCCAACAAGCAGATGACAAGTTGGGCGTGTCCACAAGTGTGGTGGGAAGGAGGTGGGCTTGGGCGAGAAAAGGAAACACCCTCTTAGCAAGGCGGTTCATTTGGCCCAGGCACTGGTCACAGACACAGGACCTCAGGGAGGCCGACTAGTTCTGGAAACTCCTATTTGGAAAGAGCTACCAAGGAACACTGGGAGACAGCTAAGATTTCGCAGAATTTCATTCAGGTAATGCTCCTTATTTGTCCAAATGGAGCTGTGAAACAACTCCTGGCAAGAGAAGAGGGGCCGTTTGCACCATGGCAAAGTCAGGTCTGTCCTTGCAAAAGCTTCGCCGCGACAAGATAAGCCAAAATGGAAATGGCAGGGCCTCCTGAAACCCATGCTCACCCACAGCTGCAGAGGCACCTGCTGCCCAGGCCATGTGAGAGAGATGCTTCTAGGCACCCACCTGTTTCAGAAACACCTAGGGCAGGGGTTCCCAACGCAGGGCATGTGGCAGCCTTCGGGAGCCTGTGAGACCTCAGACTCCCAAGAGAGCCCTCCTTTATACACTACTTTACTTAGCATTTCCATTTGCTCGCACGCCCACATTTTACATTTACTTTATGCGAACATACTGTTTCTAGGGAGAAGATCTATGCCTTCCAGTAGATTCTCAGTGGGATGAGGAACCCAAAATAGGTTAGGAACTCCTGCTCCCAGGGGGCTCCTGTCCACACGGCAAGATGAGCTGAGTTGGAGAGTGAGCCCTGGCTCCCATCCCCCCTATGCCAGCCCCAGCCCCGCCTCAGCATCAGGGAGAGAAGACATGGGGACACCAAAGGGAAGGGGTCACCTCTGCTGATGTAGTAACTGAAATCCTCATACTTGCTTTTCAGGTGGAGATTACTCTTGTTTAACTGAAGATGACTAACCCCATTTAAAGTTTCTCTCTAAGTCCATCTGCTGACAACATCGGAAGTGGAGGTCTGCACCTGGAATGCCTCCCTCTCCCAGCCCTCTTGTTCTCTGTGCCCTGAATCCCGGGGAAATGGCCCCAGGACTCACACCTGGTTCTCAGAACATCTTGGTGTCTGAGAAAACACACAGCCACACAGCCTTGGGAGGTCATCAGAGGCTCATCTGAGTTTTGGCTTCCAGGCACCTCCGGGCCTCACTGCTTACACACAGTAAGGATTCTGCTGGACAGAATGCTGACCAGCAGAAGGCCACTTACACAGGAAGGTCCCCTCTTTCCCCTCCCTTGTCTGGCCTCTGGCTTCTACAGGGGCCACCGCACAGTGCCGGCGGCCAGGTCCCTGCCGAACCATCCAGCAGGACAGCGACAGCAGCCAGAGCAGGGGCCTGCACAGGCACCCCGCCGGGCTTGGACTCCTCTAGCTCTCTGCACATTGAGGCCCAGGAAACTCCCTGAGAGGAACACCAACCTGTGACCAAGGAGGGCTTTGGTCTTGACCACTCCTGCTGGACAAAGAGCAGAAGCCTTCAGGCAGTCATGGGAAACACTATGCCACTTCCTCTTAGCTCTGGAGAGCTCCAGAGGCTCTATCCCAGGCCCTGATAGCCCTGGGGTCTTTAGAGACCCTGGGATTAAGGATGCTTTCTCTCCACTGAAGACCCTGATCCTGTCCAACACTTAGACCTCTTCTCCAAGTGGAAGTCACAGAAAGGATGGAGAGTGAGCAGATGCCGCACACCTTGTCTTGGTAAAGGGGTGGACAAAGACCAGGCCTCAGCCTCCCCTACCTAGGCCAGCTCCAAGTGCTCAGGCTCCCTGCTCCTTCCCCACCCCCACAGCTCTGAGCAGCTGCTATCTCCTGCTCCACGACCCCAGGACAGCCAGCTCGGAGGGAGCCACGAAACATAAATTGGACACAGCCTCAGATGTGAAAACGAAGAGCCCCCAGCACCCCTTCCATCCCTGCATGGCACTTCCCCACCTTGTTCCCGGGGAGCACATGTTCTCTCCCAGGGCTTTAACTGACGTCTTAACAACACAGAATAAGAGGCTTAAGCAACCCTAGTTGGGAGAACTTTCTCTAAGTGTCTAAGTGGGTGTTAAGATGAGTAATCAGGGCGAGTCTGTAGAAGGTAAAATCTGTAGACTTAAAAAAGAAGGAAAGTTGGTAGGTAAACAGGAAGTGACCGGGGAGCTGAGGATGAATGGCAGAGGAGAGGGGTCCTGGCGGCTGCACAGACAGACGGATGGACAAGAAAGAATGGAAGGACATGGAGAGACAGAGAGAGAGGAGCATGGGGTTCAAGCCAGTGAGATAAGCAGGAGAGTCTGAAAAAGTAAGTTCTGCCTGTGTTGGGAAGAGAGGAAATACATGGTCTCAGGTATTTCTGGGGCAGGGGGATTCCGCCTGGACCAGACACAGAAGGAGATAGGCTTGATGGAGAGGATGGGTATGCTGGAGGAGGAGAATCCAAGGGCAACAGAAGGTCTTGGGGCCTTGGGGTGACAGCACCTGTGGGTCACAGCCCCTCCACACTTATTTTCATTGATGGTTTTCTCCACTGACTTCCCAACTGGCTCTGTAGCAGGGAGCAACTCGGTGACATGGGGATGTCATCTGAACCGAGCTGCAGCCGCTGACGGGGCCTACCTGCCTATGTCCCACCCCCTGTGCTCACCTGGGCACAGGGAGTCCCCCCACCCCCAAGCCTCTGGAGAGCCAGCATGGACACTGCGGCGGAGACGAGGCGAGGGTCACACCACAGCAAAGGGAGACCCAGGCCTCTGGAGGAGAGAGGCAGATGGTGGCTTGCCTCCTGGGATGACTGCTGATAGATTTGCACACTTATCTACGAGGCCAGCCCCCCTTGTGTTAACAGTTACAAACTTCTCTAGATATTCTGCTGACATGTGCTCCAGAGATAAGAATCCCTCAGGTCATTTGGAAGAGCTATCTGTGCAATCTGCCCTTCCTTCTCTCAGAGGGAACCTGCCAGGCCTTTGGCATCTGTTCAGACGCTATCTCTGCTGAGAATGAGGGAAGTAAAT
The DNA here is from genome assembly GCF_964662115.1 of Mustela nivalis. NCBI lineage: Eukaryota > Metazoa > Chordata > Mammalia > Carnivora > Mustelidae > Mustela > Mustela nivalis. Next base: position 118,503,187 of record NC_139020.1, read on the forward strand.
TTACCTTAAATGTCACAGCTCGGTTATATTCAGTATGAAATGCACCATCCCTGTCAAATGAGGAGAAAAAGGTGTTAACTTTAAGAATGGTTGTGAAGATACATACCTTTGGTTTCCTGCAGCATCTCAGTAACATTCAGCTATTGAACACGGTTCAAGATTTAAAGAAAGAAAAGAAGAAAGAAAGAAAGAAAGAAAGAAAGAAAGAAAGAAAGAAAGAACTGTAAACACAGGGAAAAAATATCATTCTGAAATAAAATTAACCTAACTAAAAACCACCATTCCCTGAGAATACCAATGAAAGCTTTCAGCACTTACTTGGAAATTGGAAATGCCCACAGGTACTTACTGGTAATGGAATAATTCAACCTTTTTGTCCTTTGGGCTCAGGTCAACTTTCATCTTCTTGCACAATTTTCTACTCTCGGCATCACTGAAAGACACAAATGTCGGAAGCCATTTGTTACTGGAGGTCCTCACAAAGGTGTTGACAGAGTAAAATTTGCTGTTGGTCTAAGAAAAGCCTGGTACCTTAGAATTCTCAACAGCAGGTAAGGCCCTGATGGCAGATGCATATTCCAAGGACTGGAAAAGGAGGGTAGCCAATGGGAGAGAGGCTCAATCAGGAAAGAGACAAGCAGATGTGGAGAGTGTCTCCCTACATGTGAGGGGATAGTGTGGACAGCTCTGGACAAAGCCAGGGCCCAGCAGCACAGAGGGTGGGCAGCCCATTCTAAGAAGAAAACAAACTACGGTATACATATGTGGTCCCCATCTTGGTTGCTCATCAGAATCATCTGGGGAAGTTTAAAAAAAAGACGGATTAGCCCAGCCCTCCCCAGATCATTACTTCAGACTCTCTGCCTCAGGGCCACACCAGTTTTTGTTTTTAAAGCACAAATGTGTGCCATATGCCACCTGCTAGACACCATCTGACCAGGGTAAGAGGAAGACGTTCTACAATGCTGACGAAGATATGAAATTGGACCAGGTTTGACCAAAGCCACCGGGAGAGAGGAGTGAGCTTCTGCCAAGTGCAGCATCTGCAGTATCTACACTCTAGCAATTCTCCTACGAAACATCAATGGCATCGGTCCCATGCCATCGGTCCCCTGCCATTGATGGCTTACAGAGTGCTCATGCCTGATCTCACCTGACCTGGCTTTCTTCCTGGAAGATCAATGGATTTCAAAATGGGGTCCCTGGACCAGCAGCATCAGCACCGCCCAGGAATCTGTTAGAAATGCAAATTCTTAGCCCCATCCCAAACCTACTGAATCAAAACTCTGTGGGGACTTGAGCGAGTGTGTTTTAAAGAGCCTGCAAGGTGATTCTGATGTAGGCCCCTGTCCTGTTTGGGCTCTTCCTCCTCTCCCCAACCTCTCCAAGGTCTGGTGTCCCCTGTGGCCTCCACCAGCTGCTCAGCGGCCTCATCTGACTCAGGGCTTTCCCCATAACCTCACCATACTCAGCCAAGTCTGCCCAGCCAGAGGCAGCCAGCTGCCCCACCCCCGCAGGGCCATCTCCCCAGATCAGCATCGGCTTGGCAAGGGTATGTCAGCCACAGGTCTCCACTGGTTCCCCTTGGCTACACTGCATGAACCACTCTGTTCTGCCGGGAGTGACAGCCACTTGAGAGAAGTCCCTTCATCTCCCACCTGTGCATACATCCCACCATCTTCTACAGCCACTGGCTCCACAGAACTGTGTGCTGGCCTCAGGACAGGCAGATTAAACCATTCAGCTCAGCTCTAAAAGCAACTCCCATCAATGGACAAGTGACATTGTGGCATCTCATTTTCAGTGTGAATAAGCACTATGCAATTCAAGAAGCCTGTCTGACTGGAGAGATGTGTGGGGATGAGAGAGGGGACCACTCTCCTGGCCCGAGCCTAACTCAGGCCCAGGCTTTTCCCTCCCTATCTAGTCTTACCTGGGGCAGGCACCCCTGCAGCCACTGTGGCTTCCAGCCCCAGGCCTGGCAAACAGCAGGGACTCAAACGAAATGCATGATGAACTCCAGAATGATAGGCTAATTCACATGACAGTGGTTGCTCCCCCAAGGAGGCAAGGACACTCAGAGACAGGGAATCCCCAGAGAAGGAATCAGCAGGGGCAGGGAGGAGATGCAGATAGGCCATCAGGATGCAGCAGAAGGCATGGGGAAGGGCAGCCCCCGGAATCCAGGAGCTAGAAAGCCATACCCAGAAGCCCTGTGGGGATGCCATACACACCTCCACTGACAGGAGCCATTACAGCCTGGGCATGTGCTGGCCGCAGAGGCTCTGTAGTGAAGTCAGGCTGAAGGGGTGGGGAGGTCTGTTTCCAGACGACTGCATGTAAGGTGCCCTTTCCCTGCCTGAGCTAACTCCCCACAAGAGAGGACTCCACTCTGGGTGTTTACAACCGTTCACTTGGCCCTTGCCTGGTCCAGCTTTGTTCTGCTGCACTCAACTGTTCTCCTGGGCGACCACCTGCCGTTTACCCAACCACAACAAGAAACAGCGGCCAGGTCAGGAAGGGATCTTGAGCGCTCAGGCCTCCCTCAGCCCCATCCCGGCACCCAGCAGGGGCACCCAACCAGCTTGCTTCCACTGCCACACCTGAGGGGGTCCCTCAGACTGCACAAGGCAGCCAATGGAGGGGTGATGTGCCACCCCATGCTGGCTCTCCTCCAGGAGCCCAGCTGGCACCCTCTTCGATGTGACTTTCACAAAGCAGAGTTTAGGTGGGACAGGGCTCAGAGTCATTCGAACCTCAATCCCCGCCTTGATCTGCCAGAACCTGCTCCAAAGAAAAGTCTGGCTGCCACAGCTCTAGGTCCTTGGTGAGCTCAGGACAGGCTCAGGGGCTGATGCTCCAATGCAACCTGCTGGGCTGAGCGGAGCCAGGAGGGTACAGAGGGTCCCCCGCCGGTTCCTCAGCATGGACCCCCAAGCTGCAGCCCCCACCCCGGTAAAGCAAGTCACAGCTGCCTCTGCCACAGGATTCCTTGTTGCAGACTCCGTGCAATGCGCTTCCCTCTGGGTTGTGATACTCCCCAAGGATCTCCTCCTCTTCCCTGCTCCCTACACTCACAAACGCACATACACAACTGTGAAAGCATACGTGCTCAGAGTGGACTGTGGGGAGGTGGCCTCCTGGCCTGTCCGAGCACCTCTGGCCCAGACCCCAGAGCCTCAGCCGAGCACCTTCCTCAGGCCCGCATGCCCTTCCCTATGGTCTTCTGTCCACGGCAGTGTGGCTCCACATCTAACCGTGTCCACTGTCACCCCTGTCTGCTCCGGGAAGGCGAGGGCTTTGCTTGGCTCAGAGACAACTCTGCAGCTGGCCCATAGCGGGCACTCTCCGAAGCCTGAGTGAGCGAGGGAGCGAACGAGGGTGTCTTGTCGCTCCTGGGGTAAGGCTCTACACTTCTGGCTCTCTGGGCTCGTCTCCTTAGCGCCAGGAATCCTGCCAGGTGACAATTCCTCATAGTACTTCCTCCGACTGGCGCCCCGTCCTCCTGTTTCTCAGAGTCCGTGTGTATGCGTGTGCGCACACATGCACATGCTAATCATTCAGTACACACAATAAACGTCTTCAAGAGTTCAAGAAAGGCAGAGAAATTACCCAAGCTCAGGACCTTAAAAGGATCTGAGCTGATAGATGAAGCACAACTAATTGATTTATTGGCTAGCTCTCTTTCTGCTTCCCTCCCCCAGCCAGTGAGTGAGGCTCTGGGGGAAAAAACGCAGGGAGACAAAGGCAGCAATCAGGGAAATGAGAGGCTTTGTTGGGATAAGGAGGGAGGGAAACCCAGCATGGATCAGAGAGCGGACTGCTGTGCAAAGGCCCTCACCTGCCATTCCCCACAGTCCTGCAAGAACAGACTGTCAGCAGGTCTGTCTGCCAGGGAGGCTGGAGCCCTGCCTCCCTCTGCTGTTTACTCACCCAGACCCGCTGTGTCCTGTCCCACCCCACCCCCCCTTGGCCCTCCTCTCCACAGAATGTGAGGGAAAGATTCCAGAGGCTGCCAGGCCAGAGGGACAAAGACACACCCACATGTATTTGTAGGTGTTGTGGGCTGGCGGGCTAGGAGCCCGGTGTGGCCCCCATGGGGCATGCTGCCGTGTTTACTAGATCTTCCTGTGGGCCACGGTTGTCCAAGAGGCTGGCCACTCTTGCTCCAGGGAATCAGACCCAGGAATGAAAGGTTGGGGGAGGCAGCAGGAAGGAAGAGAAGAAACAAGGTGCTGGAAGCTCAGAGAAGGGAGGCATGCCCTTCCCAAATCCCAGCCTATGGAACCACGCCCTCCCTGGAGGAAGGTCTAGCTACCGGTGGGAGGGACTGACAGCTTCTAGATCCCGCCCAGCCATCAGCCAGCCTGTGACCTCTGGTGGGGCCTGTGGTGTCCCGAGCTGCAAAATGTTGGAGCTGCCCACACAAGGCAAATAGAGCTCTTAATTCCTCTGTAGGATCCAATACTACTAACACATAAAGCGGGCTGCCTATATCCTGACAGGTGCATCAGGAGCCAGACCCCAGGACAGAAGGTGGAGACTCAGAGAAAGCTGAACCTCAGGCTTCTCCCTCCAGCCCCTCAACCGTGTCCTGGCTCAACAAGTCGGCATCCTTAGAGCCACATGGGCAGGATGTGGAACACGCTGTCCCAGCCATGGCGTGCCCGCTGGCTAACCCAGACTTTCCAGGTTCTATAGCCCCCTCAAAGTAGAATAAACCTCTTTCTCCCATCTGCCGGGTCCAACATGGTGGGATTCTGAGCAGATGGACCTGGGACTTCCTACAGGAAATGTAAGAAGGGTCTCACGCCCAAGACATGAAGAAAATGGGAGAGGACTAGGAGCGAGTGAGCAAGAAAACGCTGTCAGAGTGACCGCTAGGTGCCACGTACCCAGGACAACCTGAAAGAACGCTGCTGGAGGGCTTGCGGAAGGAGACAGAACAGCCTGGAAGGAATGGATCTTAAACCTGGACCAGCCTTGGTGGTCACATAGCACCTTCTGATGAGGGACTTGCAAAAACAGGGATCATCCCAGGTTGGCCGTTCTGTATGGCACCTACCTCCAGACGGCACAGGATGTAAGAAGATCTCCACAGTCCTCTCCTCCCCCTCACCACCCCCCACCAGCCCAGAGATTCTCAGGCTGTGCTCCTCAGCAGGGAGCATGGCCCCCCTCTCCACTAGCAGGGGGCGATGTGCCGGAAGGCATCTGAAGCCACAACATAAACACAGCACTTCTCCTGGGAGTCCCCTTTATCCCCTGATAAGTAGTGTTAAACATGCTTACATATGAAGAAGCAAACGCTAAATGCAAAGAATTTTTAGAAGAAAACAGAAGACTTCAAAATATGTGATCCCTGCCCTGGAAGGCCCCACGGCTTGGATCTGGGAAGCCAGCACCACTCAGGGGGAAGGAGAGCAGATGGGAGAAAGAGAGCAGGGAAGACGGAAACTGCAGCTAGGTAATGGCCTTACACCCTCAGGAAGAGCCGAGAAGTGAGCTCCAGATAGATGCGCAGTCTCTCGCAGTCTCGGCCCAGTGAGAATCAGCCTGAGGAATTAGCATACCAGGCTCAGCTCCCTCCTCCTGGCTCCAGCTCAGCTGCCCCGACAGCAGCCAAGGCCGAGCGCGATGCCAGGCTGCGGGGCACGAGGGGAATACCAACGCCCTCACACACAACCCACTTCACAGCCGGACAACCGTCGCCAGCCAACCCGAGCGTGGCTGCTGAGCTCTGAGCCAGGAGGTGGACTGAGGGGAAGGGAGAGCTGACAAATCCCTGGACAGAAGCCAGACACCCCACAGACACCTCACAGCGACAAGCTTACAGGGTCTGGAACCTGGGAGAAAACCGACAGAGGGGCACGTGTGACTGCAGCCACACGTGCAAGGGTAGGGAGGGAAGAGCCTGAAAATCAAGAAAAAGGGAGAAAGAAACACCCAGAGAGAAAACAGAGGAGAAGAAAGACCAAAAACCTAGGGGAGGCAGGGACCCAGAGATGGGGAAGAGGCGGTAGAAACTAGCAAGGAAAAGGGAACAAAGCAAGAGAGAGGCCAGCAGCTCCGAGGGAAGGACAGGAGAAACATAGGAGAAGACACCCAGAATGGGGGGAGACACAGAGGAAGACACCCCCCCTCCCCAAGACTGCCACATATTCACGTGCATACACACACAACAAACCTGGCAGCTTCCAGGATTTTCTGAGCCATGCTATTCAGGGATGAGAGCAAACCGGAAAGCCGAACTCCATAGTTCACACAAGATTACGCTGAAGCCCAGAGAGGGGCAGCGACTTGCCAAAGGTCCCACAGCTATTAGCTGTCCATCTAGACTCAAGGCCAGGTCCCATAACCTACAGTCCTACACGTCCCCACTGTACCCTAAACTTTTTAAAGGTCAGAGCAAAACAGCCTGTGCACTGGGGCTGACTCTCATGCTCAGAACTTTCTTCAGGGGCATCCTCTCAACACCCAAGGGACCCTCCTCCAAGAAAGCCGTTGAAGAAGGCACGCATGGTTTCTCCCCTCGGCTTCTTCCAGGAATGCTCAAAACAATCCTGTCCAGATGAAAAGTAACAGGAAAAATGGGATCTCACACTTAAATTACGTTCTAGAAAGAACCTGCATTTACGGGCTCCTCACCACGGACCTGGAAAGGCAGCAGAATATATACTATTGTTGCACTTACAGATGAGGAAACAGATTTGTCCAAGGTCATAGGGCTCATAAGTAGCAGAGCTGACCCTTCTACCCAGGCTTCTGCCATTATTCTGCACACATTCAAAGACATTTCACGCCATAGCACTGCCTTCTCTTGCCCTAGGAGGCCTTCTATCCCCATCACCTGCCCTCAGAGGGAGAAAAGCAGAGTGGGCTCTTCACTCAAGACCTTCCCGTCACCCCCTTCTAAGCCCTGGCATCCTCAGTCTAGCCTCCAACCCTCTGCTGGAAAGCCAGAAGGCACAGCTGGAAAGGAGGAGAGAAGGGGAACCTCAGGAGGGCCCATGGGAGGGGAGGCACGCTCGGGCTGACCACCTGCCATTTAGTAGCTGCTAGGATAAAAAGTGAGCAGACGTTGGCTCCATTCCCCCTGCACACTCCACTGCAGATAATAAGAGGAAGTCCTCCCGCGAGCGCTTCTGCCCATCTCTGATCCTCTCATTCAGACTCAAAAACACACACTGAACACATTTAAGACACAATGAGAGCTGTCATCACCGGGCCCTCGGGTCAACGTGGCAGGTTCCCATAATGGTTTATAGGGCATGTTGAGAAGTCTATGACCTGGAGCAGCCAAGCAGGAGGGCAGAACCAGCTCACACCCCTGGGGAACTCCCTGTGTCATGGCTGTCCCTGAGAACTGCCACCCCCAATGGCCTGCATGGACTAGAGCCCCGGGTTCTGTCTCTTGGGCTGCTCTGGGAAGATCTCACTGCACCCTGCCTCTGACTTCAGATTTGGACCCAGATCCTCCTCCTCCTGCTTCCAACACAACCCATTAGAGCTCCATAACCCATCTACTTATCTCAGCTATTTTAAAAGCCATCTAACATTTCAGTTCATACTTCCTCTTGGAGGGATGAACTGAGTGGCAACTATGTGGCACAGTGTGTCCTTCTGTCTTAAGGTCACCCCTTTAAGCTCTAAGGTGTCCCCCTAGATTTTCATCTTAGCACATAAGAAGTCACAGGTTTATTTCTCCCACTGGTACTCTTATTGACTCCAGATGTCGTGTCTCCAAGCAAGCACTGGATCCTGATGTTCTAACCTGGTCCCCTTTAGTCCTGCCCCTGCAGCGAGCAGGCAGACTGCTGCCTCCTCACCCAGCTGCAGAGGGCCCCAGGCCATGCTCGGGGCCCATACCACAGGGAGCTGCCTGCAGGGAAAGCCAGGGCACTTTGAAAGACCGGGTACTCAAAGGTCTTTGCCCCAAACTGTAACTCTGCTTTCACCGTGAAGCTTTTCTCAACATTTCCAGGCAGAATAAAGGGATACCCCTCACACCCAGAGCCTCTGCTGACTGCACTTCTCACAAGAATTAGAATCACTGGGTTCAGTGTCTGCTTCCGCCTCACACGCTGAGGACACTATTATCCATCTGTGTACCTTAAGGCATAAAGGAAGTGCTTAGGAATGTTCCAGGAGAAGGCAGCAACTACATCAAAGCTCTCCTTCCCATTTCTGCCACCTGCAAGACTATGAACTCTCTGGGATAGGCTCTCCTGGTTGGCAGGCCAGTGTCATCTCCAGATACGGAGACTCCACAGTGCCCTGTCCCCTCAAAGAGGCTCTGTCGCTTTGCCAGTCACACAGTGCACTCCTGGGAGAATGCAGGAGACTCAGACACACCTAGGACACAAGAACGCTCTTGCACCAACTATGAACTAGAATTAACCAGTGGCCAAGATCTCCCCAAATGTCTGGTGAGCAGTCTCTTCCACTAAAACAATGTTTGAGTAAATCAGGAGGGGTGAGGCTGGAGACAGGAGCGTGCACACACACAGATACCCCTACGGCAAACAGCACTCAACTAAGACTTCTCCTCCTGGTCTCATCCAGTGCTTTGTCAGAATAAAATCCCCCTTCAATTTTCACCAATCATGCGGAAGACAAACTTGAGGCCATCAGCTTATAAATCAGTGTGTCCCAGAAGTTCATGCCCAAAACAGCCGTTTCGAGTTCCAAATGGAGTGGGAGAAGACTGGACTGGAGCGAAGTCTGCAAAGCCCAGTTAACCCATGGTTCATAGCTGGGCTGTGGCCCGGGCAAGAACAGCTACAAGAAAGGTTAGGAAAGGCCTTTGCAGGCCATCCAGGAAAAGAACTGCCTCTTTTCCCAGCAGAGCCCCGCCTCTTCCTCATACTAACAACAGTGCAATATCCTCCTTTCCCTTCCTCTTCCCAAGCCCATACCCCTGAGGGACCTGAAGTCCAGGTGACATGTGGCTAGACACAGGGGCTCTGGAAACACCTCCCATCCTCAGTCAGAAGCAGATGTCCGCTGGCATCCACCAAGGGCAACACAGAGCCTTGCATACAGTAGGTGCTCCAAACATACAAAGGACAAACCTGCTCCCGGTTAGTTTTCCCTACGTTCATTCACTCTCTATGTGCCTTTTCTGTACTTAGGCCAATCTATACCAAATTGGGAGCTAATTATATAACGAGGGGGTGTGTGTATGTGCGCACACACACACACACACACACACACACACACACACACAAGCACAGACAGATGTGGAAATTATTCCTGATGATTGAAAGGAAAGGGAGGCTGAGCACACCCTAGACTCAAACTCCCACACTCGGAAGAATCCGAGGAATTCCATCAAGAAAATTCCATCAAGAAACCCCAGACTCCTGCCTGTGGGCTGGTGTCTGATCCTGCCACCTTAACACTGACAAGAAAGTCTCTGGGTAGAGGGAGGTCAGGAAGGAGGAAAAGGAGGAGGAGGAGCGGGCAGTGCTGGCATGGGGACAGATGGGGTGGGCAGGGAGACATGGGTCAGAAGAGAGCACTGGAAGGACAAAGCCACCTGTCCAGGCCTGATCTAATGGAGCTACCTCAGAAGGCAAGGCAGCCGTCCCTCAGACCAGCTGATTCCACCACTTTCATGCTGTGGGCATCGGAGAGCTCTATGAATGACCTGGGCTGGGGGTAAAGCCCCTGGTTCTTGCCACAGACCCCTTCTAGGCAAGCCTGCCGGGTGACCCTGAAAATAACGTTGCTCTCAGGAAATCAAGTCCCCCACTCCCACCCACTGGGAAGAAAAAAATCATGTCATACGTGGCACTATGCAAAAAGGGAAGAAGAGTGGTGGGGCTGGAAAGAAAAGGTGGGAAGCCAGAACTGCCCCTTCTCCAGAAAACAGGTGGCCCTGCGGTAAGGTGAGAAAGGCTTTCCTACCCCAGTCTCTCCATCACATCCTCTCTCCCAGAGCCTTCATCAGGAACCATTCCCTACCCCACCCAAAGGTGGGGTAAAATCCCCAAGGAGGCCCTGCCCTTCAGCCCCCGTGCCCCATGTCCCCCGGACATACCCACAGTCTATCCAGCAGATGGTGCCTTGTCCTTTCACTGCCTGGGCCACAGTGGATAATAACCTGAGATGACTTTCAGCTGCAGCCTCTGTAAAAAAACAACAACAAAAAATTAAACATTTGTGCCTGAGCACACCAGCCATCTTCCCTCGGGAGCAAGGAAGGATGGAGACCTGTCCCAGGGAGGAGGTCTAGAGCACTGGTTACAACACTGACCCTGGGATTAATAGTTCGGTGAGAATTCTTCTCAGAAACCCTGCTTCCGCTAGCCTCCGGAGCCTTCCTCAAGACACAGAGCCCCCAACTCACCCCTCCTTTCCACCACACCTCACACCCCATTCTTCTAAGAATCTCTCAGCCAGATGCTCAACTCTCAGTAAAATCTCTGACTCATTACTCTTCTGGGACAAACTGTGAAAATCCTGTAACCAAACGATTACAACTCTATAACTAACACTGGAAACAAGTCTGCCCATTCCACACTCCTCTGTCCTGAAGCCCATGCTGGGAGCTCACAAGAGCAAGGACCAGACTCTTCCTTTACTTGTGCGTCACATCCTCGCCTCAACAGGGGCTCAGGACAGCCTGGTGGTTAAAGGAGGTTTATATGTGACACTAGTCTCTGATGGACCAATGTCAAGTAGATCCGGGTCACAATTCACAGTCCATTTCCCCAGCAGTGACAATAGGGCCATCCCTGGCAGTACCTGGAGGGTCACCTGCAAAAACAGGCACTATGCCTTGGGGGCAGGGTGGAGTGAGCATGAGAAAGTAAGTTTGTCACTGGGCCTCTGGGCAAAGCCCTGGAACCTATGGTGGGAGGGCAGGTGCTTGGGGACAAAGCCTCACAGCCAGGATTCCAACATGGCCAGCTTGTGAGGGTCTGTGGCCGGCGCCTCGCCTTTCCCCATCACACCTGGGAGCTCACTTGAAGGGCTACCGTGCAGACATCAGGAGCGAGAACAGGTCCGCTGTCCCGCCCCACCACCCCAAACCATAAGATACATTCCAAAGCCGAGCAGAAAAGATGTCTGAATTATTTGCTTCCACAGATTCCCTTTTCTAGCAGGCATAATGGTAGCTGTTTGTTCACAGAAGTGAACAAAAAGGATCTTTCTAGAGAACTGCATGAAGCCACCCGAAGGAGGCACTCCTGGGAACCCCCACAAACCCAACCGGAGGAGGGGGTGCAGCAGAGGGGAGAAAGCCATTGCCCCAACACGCACCGGGGCTCAGATGGGGCTCCCTGGGGCAGCAGGGGAGCTCAACTTGAGCTATATGAAGCACCCCTCTCTGAACCCCATCTTTCAGCCGGGGAAAGGAAGATGCTGCTTGAGAGGAGAGAAGTGGAGAAAATCCAGTTACTGCACTGCTCCACAGCCCACTGTGCTCGTCACAGCTCAGGTAGCCCGGGTAAGGGGGCAGGAAGGTAAAATTTTCACATGGGTCCTACTGCCCGGCAGTCCAAGGTGGAGAAGCACCCAGGAAGCACTGGAAGCCCACTGCCAATGAGTGAGCCAGAGGCTGGGTAAGGGGCAGAAGAGAAAGTAAGAATGGTCAAGGCCCTGCGTCCTGCCCCACAGCTACCCTAATCATCTCCTGATCTCAGAGCCCCCCCGCCATTGCAGGATTCACACATTTCTTCCTAGGCTCCAGCAGAGGAAATGAGGTGGGGGAAGCACAGAGGGCCAGCTGTATCATCCACCAGCCAGTGGAGCTCAGACGAGTCAGCTAGTCTCCCCCTGCCTCAGTTTCCCCACCAGAAAACCAGACGCTCTCTGACAACCTGCAGTGCCTCCCTCATGGCAAAGGAGCAGATGGGAATGTGTCCCACAAGTTCCCTGTGGAGCCCGTGTAAGGTGATGAGCTCCTGTGATGGGACGGACCCAGAGAAGGGACGGAGCATGTTTTTTGCACTGGCAGCCGCATAAGCATCCCAGGAGGTAAACCAGGCTTATTCAGAGCCCTGCACCCCAGGCTTCAGGAGTAGCTCTGCTTCTCCTTTGCCTCAATTTCCCCCTCCTCCTGACAATGGAGAAATGCTAGACACGGGCCAGGCTCCCAACAAACAGTTCAGAAGGGTGTGCCAAGCCCTCCAAAGGGCAAGAAGTAGCAAGTGCCAGGGTGCTTAGCGGATGCAGGCTTCAGGAGAGACACACGTCCAAAACATCCATCAGCCCCCAGTGCCAATGAGTGTCGAGGATAAACTGCCAGGGAGAACTGGGCCCGGAACTGGCCCAGCCTCTGGCTACTGCTTCTCCAGGGCACAGAAAACTTGGCATCCTGAGGAGCAGTGAAAACACTTAACTCTGCTGGAACAACATCAACAGTCAGATGTTCGGATATTCGTGGCCAAGAGCTAAGCAAACCTCTCTCCAGCCACTATGCCCTGGCCAGCCTCAAGGTCAGAGGAGGCAAGCCACAGCTCCTACCCCCCCCCCAAAACTACTCTGTCCTGCTCCTGGAGCCCACTGCCAACTCCATTCTGTGTTCTGACCCCAGAGTGGGACAGATGGGGACCGGGCAGGACCAGGGCTGCTAGCCTGGGTCTGTGCTCCCAAGCCTGGGACCAAGTCAGCAGACGACAGCCCAGCCCCATCACTGAATCAACACCTCTGGTGAAACATAGCCCGTTGTGGCCAGCCTGCACCTGTCCAGGAAGCCAGAACATCCGTGCCCAGCGACTACCATCCTCCATTCCCCTTCACACACACCCTCTCCCTCCTGATGTAGTGAGGGCTCCAGAGGCTCTACCTAAGAACAACTGATTACAGGGAATGGAAACAGCATCTCAGAAATCCAAAAAGACAGGAACAAACACCCCTCTGTGCCTTTGCTTCATTTTCTGGGGAAAGCTGACAAGCCTGATGACCCTCGGGCCCTCCCTGAATGCTTTCTGGTCCTGAGGTCTCTGCCTCCCACCTGTGCCCCGAACTCAAACCGTCCCATTCCCGATGGATGACCCCCAAAACTAGGTTGGGCACTCACCAGATTTGGAGTAAAGCACCAGCACATTATTCCGGGTCCTGAGAAGTTTTTTCAAGTCCTTGGGGTCAGAAATTCTCTCGATGAGCGAGGAGACCTTTGTGGAGGACAGCCACGTTGGCAGGAACACCTGGGGATCAAGAGACCAAGGACCGTGAGCCCCAGCTTCCTGCCAAGCCCAAGGAAGGATGGGTGCCTGCAGACACACTGCCTAGAACCCACTTTATTTCAGAGGGATAAGAACACACCAACCCCTCTCGGGACACTGCATCAACCTTTCCACCTTATTGCTTTGCCAAACCACCAACAGCTCTCCCCCAGGACACTGCCCAGCTCACTCCCAGTCTCCACCTCAGCATTCCTCTTCAGGCCCTTATACAAAGCTATAAGAGCTGCATTCTACACAAGCAGGCTGCCGGATGTACCAGCCACCTACTCAATCCAGACCTCTCTGGAAAGTCTGTATCTGTACCCCACACCGCACTCCAACACCACACACCAGAGCAATGTGCAAACTCCATCCCACCTAGAAGCACTGAAGCACAAATCCACAGAGAAGTAAGATCACTTCTCATATTTAGGATGGGAATGGAAGGTTTTCTGCTTTTCCCACTCAGCCAGTGATCTCAGGAAGCCAGCCAACAAGAAATGAGCAATTCTTCCCAGAGAACCCGGAGAACAACCTTGGGTACTGGAGGCCCCAAGCACCTCTGCAGGCATGAGGAGTGGGCTGGAAGCAGGCTGGGGAGGAAATGTGTTAAAAGTCTGAATAAGGAACAGTCACACAGCAGATCCCCTTACCCAGCCCACAGAGCTGGCCAGCAGCCCCTTGCCTAGTTGAGGGAAAACACAGGGTTACTATATGGAGAGACTGAATAAGAAAAGCTCTGCTGGGAGACACCAGGCAAACAGAAGAAGTATGGTCCTGAGAGAAAACAAGGGGATTAAGGGAAAGTCTGCAAACTGAACCTGGAGATCACCCATCCCCATGAGCCCCCACTCCCCTGACATCTCCCTTCCCTCTTCCAGAATGCTGCCAGTCTTATTCCCCCAGGCAGGAGATTAGAGAATTTTTCTCTGTGGAAACTGAGGAGCACAAGTAAAACAGCCTAAAGATGGTGTTTTGGAGAGCCTCCAGTCAAACACCTGAGTTCCCACTGAAATGCCCACTGTGAGGCCCTCTCAGTAAACAAGTGCCCTCTACCTCCTCCTCACACTCACAGTCTCCAATGCATGTGCCAGTGACTTGCTATTCAAGACAACCCAAGTTCTCCAGATATTTGAGGAAAGCCCTCAATACAAAAGACAGGGATGAAAACAAAGTAGAAGAAAGAGGATACTTAGAAGAAAAGAAAAAGAACAGAAAATAGAAAAACTATGATTATTATTCTCAGAGAAATGAAATGCCACTTCCATAAAACAAGAATAGAATGCAGGGCGCCTGGATGGCTCAGTCGGTTAAGTGTCTGCCTTCAGGTCAGGTCATGATGCCAGGGGTCCTGGGATCAAGTCCCACATTAGGCTTCTGCTCAGCTGGGAGCCTGCTTCTCCCTCTCCCTCTGCTGCTCTCCCCTCTTGTGCTCTTCCTCGTACTCTCTGTCAAATAAATTAAAAAAAAAAAAAATAGAATGCCACGAGTAATGAATAGTCAAAGAGGATCAGGAAAAACTCTTGGAAAGTAAAACTCTCAAAGAACTAAAAAAATTCCAATAGAGTTGAAAGTAAAATTTAAAAAAAACTCCTAGAAAATAAAATATAAAATTAAGAAATACAAAATAGAAGAAAAAGTTAAGGAAAATAAGAAAATGGATCCATTGAGTGCAAGAGCCAAATTAAAGTAACTCAAGGAAAAGAAACTTAAAAAAGAAAAGAAAAAAAAAACAACTTCAAGAAAATACCCCAGACTTCAAGAATATAAGTCTCCAGTTGAGAAGGTCCCACACAATGAATAAAAAAAGACTCTCACCAAAGAACATCACTGAAAACTTTCAGAACACTGCTGACAAAGAAGAGATTCTGAAAGTTTCAAAGAAAAAAAAAACCTACCACACACAAAAAGATCAGGAGTCAAAACTGGTCTAAGACTGCTCATCAGCACACAAGATGACAATGAAGCATTGCCTCCATGATTCTCATGCAACACTATCTCCAACTGGAATTCTATATCCAGCCAAATTATCTGTCAATTATAAGTACAGATTTACTTAGGCTTAAGAGCTCAGATGTGAAAAACTTACCACCAATATACCCTTTCAAAGGAAAATACTGGAAGTCATGCTCTATTAAAACAAATTAGTAAAAAATGAGAAAGACAGGGAATCTAGGAAACAAAGGATCCCACAAAGGGAGGCAAGAATTACTATGCTGATGGTGAAGAGGAGTCCAGGATATATATCCTGTAGACTATACAGCAACCAGCCTGTAATGGAGCAAGGACAAAGAGTTATGGATGAATGTGGCCAATAAAAGGAGGCAACTGTAGATTATCTGATAAGCTTAACTGTAATGATCAGTTAAAAAATCTGACCAAAGTTACACAGCTAATAAGTAACAGGGCCAGAGCCTGAGCCCTAGTCTCTCTACTGGACCCAATGCCCTCTTAGTCCATTGCCTCTTTGCAGCCAGAAGTCTTGGGCTGCATCTGAGCTCTACCAGCCAGTAGCTAAGATGCCTAGTCCACATCACCTGACCTTTTACAGCCTAGTACCTTGCATCTGACATGGAAATAATGATACCTCCCTAGTGGGATGACTGTGAGGATGAAATGGGTAACTTCTCAAACATGCTTTATAAATCATAAAGCACCCCAATGGTATCAGTTACCATAGTATATAATACAATGTCCCATTTCTGCAGAGTAGAAGACCAAAATGTGGCCATATTATAGCATTTCTAAATCTGATCTGCCATTGGAATTCAAACGTTCCTTCTGCCCAGGGTCAAACCATCAAAGAGGAAGAGTTGAGGAACTGTGTCCCTCATTCTGCCCTGCCAGAGCCGGGCAACCCACCTTGAGAGCCCACCAAAAAGTTCATTCCTTATGTTATTACCTGTTATTCTACTGCTCTCAGGTTGCTAATGGACTTTAGACTAAAAACTCCATAGCTCAATACACATGACTGAAGGAAAAAAAGAAAAGAATCTGTTGGAAAAACACACTGATGTTGCTGTGGTTTTAATCCTCAGATAATACGGTAACTTGAGAAAAACAAACTGCCCTTGCCCAGTGCCTCAGTACTTTGCCCTGTAGAACAGCCCTCCTGAGATTGGCAGGCACCTACCCTTGTGGAACAGGGAAGAAGGGGAGGGAAAGGAGCCAGGCCAGGCCCAGTGCCCACCTGTCCAGGGAGTGCAGTGGCACGCCGCTGGGCCACTGATAGCAAAGGGTCTACAGCAGAAACCTCAAGAGTCAAGTCCAATGGCATACCCACAGCTTCCTTTCTCTAAAACCCAATCAGTCCCTCCAATCATCTAACCAATAGCCCCCCTCATAGTAAACAAACCACTCTCCAGCCAGCCACCAAAGCCTCTGACCCAACATTTACCCTCACACAGCAGAGAACTTAAGTTCACCCTAAGAAATGCACTGAGCTAACGGAATACTTGAACACTATCACCCAGTATGATGCTAGGGTTTAAACTGGGCACTGCCCGTGGCCAGCCTGGTTTAGAACTCCCTATGGAAGTGTCTCCTTCCCCCTCTCCCTCCATCCCTACCACACCCCTAGACTAAGAACTCTGGAGGGTGGAGCCCAGCATGGTGCCTGGCCCCTTGAAAGCCCTCAGGAAGTGTCTGCTCAGCATCATAACCATGAAGAATCAATGGTCACCACACTCCTGACCTCTACAGAGGAGGTCATAAAGTGAGTCCGTGGCAGCTCCTGCGAGACCCAGGATGGACCACCGAAAGCAGACAGACCACAGGGCAGTCATCATCTGGACTGGAGAATCGTGGGAGAGCATGGGTGGGACCAACTGGGGGGTCTGGAAAGCCTGGCTCAAGAGCCTCATCCGGCCATGACCTTAGACTGGGCAGCCACCAGGGAGGCTGGAGGTGAGAGGACCAGCTGGGCAGCTGCCCAAGGGGATAGAAATGGGTCTACCCAAGAGCCTCAGGGGGAAACAAGAGAACTCAGCAATTATTCCTATGTAAGCAAGGAAGGAAGGGAGAAGAGGCTAAAATGATTCAAAGGCTAGGCATGCACAATGATTCTGGGCTAGGCATGCACAACGACAGCCAAAATGGAAGAACTGAGCAGTGGTGGCAGGAAAGGCTGTGGTCTTCTGTTGAGAAAGTTGGTAGATAATACACTCAGGTGTGGACATGTGGCCAGTACAGACATCCTCCAGGCTGGAGAGTGAGCCCTGAGGCCAGTGAAGGCTCCAGGGACAGGTTCAGAGGGAGACAACAAGGGAACACCTCAGCTGAGGGGAGGAAGAGGACTGAGAGGAAAGTCGGGAAGGAGAAGGTGGGAAGTGCTGCGTCAACACAGACCAGGGAGGAGACCCACAGAAAAGGGGGTGATGACCCTGCGGGCGAGGCCATGGCGAAGTCCCCTGGGACATCATGAGTGAACCCCAGCAGTAAGCGGGGAGGGCGGCCAGAAGCCAGCTTGCACACCCAGCCTGCAGTGACTGACAACAGGAAGCCGCACAGGTGACCCAGCCAGTCAGGAGAAGGGTGGGCGGTCTCCCCTGTGGAGGGATGCACGCATGTGGGCACAGGGGAGCAGGACTGCCTAGAGAGGCAGGAGGGGAGGAGATTCAGGAGCAAGAGAGAAAACACAGTCAGCAGAGCCAGATCCAGGGGAAACAGATGGCGAGGTGTGCTAGGAGCAAAGGTGACAGGCTTAACATCACTGAGAGGGGGAAGGATGAAAAGGCCCCCTGGTTCCTTGGCCCCAGAGGGACCACCCCCTTAGCTCACAACCAGGAGGCGGCCTCCTGGCCGTCCCTTTCCTCCCTCCCCTAAGCCTCTCCTCCAGCCACTTAACATTCTCCCTTCTCCTCCACTTCCATTCTTTAACCTTTGCAGAGTGCACGCTCCTTCCCTTCCTTGAGACCCCGCTCCAGTGAGCCTTGGATCGCCTTGCCAAGCACCTTCCCACAGACTTCCTAAGTCACAACCCACAAATAACAGCAATAACAACCATGTTAATGGTGCACACACGCTCAGGTTGTCAAGCCTTTGGGGGAGAGGACGGTATCTGAGAAGCCAGCCACCTGCCCAGCCAGCCACGGAACTGTCCCCGGGTGCGGCAGGCTCTTTACATTCTAAGTCACTAGCTTTGGTGTTAGAGGAGAGAGAAAAAAAAAAAAAATCCCCTTTGTCCACCATGCAAACTCCTTCTGACCTTTCCCCATGATTGCTTTCTTTCTGCTCACCATCCCTCAGCTTCAGCAGTGTTTACAGCAAGACTGGGCTGCCCATCATGGGCTGGGCTGAGGCTCGTAAAACTGCCCCCCACCCACCCACCCAACGCAGGGCAGGCCATGGCTGGGAAGGACAGCTGCCCTCTTTCTGCTGCCCGGGAATCCAGGCCCCCAGTGCCACCCCCGACCCCGTCGCAGTGCACACCCCCTCAGAACACCAGGCACCTCCATCAGAGTAACAGCCACCTCCGCCCTCGGGCCTCCATCCACTGCCCCAGGCCCTCTTCAGCCAGGCAATGGGTCCTCTCATCTTCCAGACGCCCTGAGCGTGCTCCTGCCCGTATCACGGCCAGCCTAGTATCACGGCCAGCCTAGAACCCCACCCTCGTCAGAGTCCCACCCCTCAGACACCAGGGAGAGTGCACTGCTTCTGGAGCCATACAGACCTGGGGTCAGACCCAGGGGCCATCATTTACAGCAACATGACCTCAGATGTTAGTAGCCCTCTCAGGGGGGCATCTCCCCACCCATAAAGAGGGGAGGACAATACTGATACTCCCTTGTGGGGCTGGCTGAGGTTAAATGAGGGAGAGAAAAGTACATAGAGAACCTAACATAATGCTTGGCACACAGAAGTACATAATAATCATAATTATCTTTATTAGTACTATTAGTGAGACAAATCAGAGATAGAGCAAGAACAACAGTGAAATGGGCACCACCTCTTCCTCTCCAGGGCCTTGGCTGCAATCAGGCAAAACAGCAAGTCCAGGCAGGAAGGAGCATGCACGTACACACACTCAGGATGTAAAACCTGAAATCATCACCCATCCACATGGCAACCCAGACCAGGAGCCCACGCAGCACAGGCAGAGTGCTCCTTCCAGATTTCATGCCCATTTGCCCCTCACCAAACCCAATAACTGGGGACTAGCTTTAGCCCACGAAAAGGAAACAGGCTCAGCAAGGTTCTATCACTTCCCAAGGTCATACAGTAGGTAAGCAGCAGAGCAGGGACTACACCTCGGGTCTCCCAGCTCCTGGCCAGAGGAAGTTTATTTCTCTCAACCCTATGAGCTCCCTGGACCCATGAAGAAAAGGAGCCCCTCTTTCCCAAGCAGGGCCTTTTGGAGAAAAGCCCCCAACTTCCGAATCCCACAGCAAGAAGGGATTTCTAAACTTCTGCTTCCTGCAAGCCCACAGTGCCCAGTTGTCTGTCCTGGTTCTCAGTTTGCTGGGGCAACTAGTCCAGATCCGCTGCTCATCAGAGGTCATGTGCAGGAGTTTGTGCCCCTTTCCAGCTCCCTCTCTCCCTGACCCACAGCACGCATAAGCTCATCTCTCTTCACTTAACCTCACCCATGATCCCTACCAGACTAACAAGATAAAGAGCGATACAATTCTTGAAAATAACAGGGAGAACACTCCTTGCCACATCACACCCTCAGCTTTAAAAAGCTCCAGCTCTCTGGGGTGCATGCCGGTACCCTCATGTTCCCTCCAGCCAGGGAGGCTGGTGTTACAGATTCACTCCTCAATGCTGACCACGAAGCTGGAGGTATTCCGTTATGTAAAAGCAGTTTGCCGAAGAAGGAGGATTTGAAGACAGAAGTTTAGCATTTAGGAAAAAGGGTGGAGGTGGGACTTGACCTTTTTCACTCTGTCACCTGAAAAAAGATACCCTTCTTATGTTGGGAGCTGTGAAGAAACCAGTTTAATTTAGTGTAACCCACATTTGGCTCAAAATAGTTTTCAAATGTCAGAATCTGAAAGTCTAGACTCTTAAGAAGCTGGTGGTAAAGGAATCCAGGAAAAAAATGTTAAAAACAGATGACCTGAACCCAAGATCAGAGAACTTGAGGTGGCTGAGAATTTAGAGGGGAAGGTTCGGTGGAAACAGCTAGAAACCCAAGTTTTGCACTAGCTTTATTTACTGATTGTGTGACCTTGGACAAGTCCTCTCTATTCTCTAAGTTCCTGTAAAAGGAAGGGGCCAAAAGTGATTTTTCCAAAGCTCTTTGCAACTGTGACATTGTGGTAAATCCATCCTCATGACCACTACCAGAGAGTACCTCAAAGTAATTATACCTTGTGAAAAAAAACCTGCCAAATTTCTCTGAATATATGTCCACCCACATTAAAAGCCACTCCTCTCAGTCTCCCTTGCAGCAAGTGTAGCTATGTAACTAAATTCCAGCCCTTGGAATGTAAGCAGAGGAGTCATGTGCAAATTTTAGGAGCTGTTCCTAATAGACATCTATGTCTTAGTCCCCTCCTCCCCCTGCCAGATGGAATCTGGACAAGATGGCTGGAACTCAGGCAGCCACCTTGAGACAATGAGGAGAATGGATCTATTAAAGATGTATAGTAGTACGATAGAAGTACCTGGGTCCCTGACTTCCACGGGTATATACTCGCCTTAGAACACTGCTTTCTAGGCTTTGACATGAGTGAAATATATGATCTTTGTAAGGTACTATCATTCTGGGTGTTCCGGCACACACACAAATAGATCTTGAGGATCTATTGCGGAACAAAAGCTTAAACTAGAAAGAAATATTAACACCTGCTCCAGTTGGGATATTTCAAAGTGTCTAAGGCATTAAATCATGTATTATACTTCAGATAAATTGCTATAAGGAAGGAGACAGAGAAAGTATCAAAGGCTTGATCTACTGTGATCTACTTGATCTACTGTGTGCTTCATTATGTCTGTTCCAATCATGTGTATTGGTCAGTTAGTGACAACTACCCACAAATGAAAGGAAAATTAGCTAGTAGCTCTTCAGTTTCCCAGCAACCTCGGGCTTTTACTACTAAGAAGTGGGGTCACTGCAGGAGACCAAAAGGCCTTGCACTTCCCAGACTAGAATAGGGCTGATCAGTTTCCCCGATACAGGACTCCTCTCCACATTCCTCACATGCCATATGCAGCCTCCAGGTAACCCTCCAGACCAACGACTCAAAACTGGATGCTGTTCAACGTAGTGGGTCCCCAAGGCTTTGGGAACTAAATATTCATACGTCCATGCCCTCCACACTACCATCTCGTCATTAGAAAGCAAAAATGGCCCCCTCTCCCAGGCCACTCTATCAGCCCATCACACTCTGAAGATGGCAAACGCATTCCTTCTTAGGATTCTGTAGGCAAAATACCTCAGTTTTTTCCTCACCTATGCCCTCAAGCCCTTCACCGTTCTGAATGACGTAACTCAGACAGGACAATGCTCATGGCTCTCAGAGCTATCCCACGCCAGCAGCCGAGTTTTAGAGCTTGGAAAGAACAACGTGCTATATTCCTAGAATTTATTCTGGGAAATAAATACCTCTGCTTTCATAATTCAAAATATAGGAAATTAATCTCAACACAAATCTTGACCAGTGGGTCACAGTGAGAAAGAAAAAAAAAAAAGCTGAGACACATCATTAACGAATCTCTTAAGTTATGGCGCCCAAATGTCATACAGCACTGGCAAAAGTACAGTTCTTTTGGAAAGCTACTTGGCACAATTGGTCAAGTATCTTAAAAGTATTTATGCTCCTTGACTTCGTAATTCCACTTTTGGGAATCTGTCCTGAGGAAATGAGCAAAGGTTCTGACAGATGACTCACAGGGTCCCACTTGTAAGAGTCAAAAATTGTAAACAACCTCAATATTCAAGAGCAGGGGAATGGTTATTTCGAGGAAACCACTCAATGGAATAACACAGCCATTTAAGTGATGTTTTCAAAAACTGCACAATGAAAAAAATATTTGCTTTAATATTAAGTGTTACAAAATAAAATCCAGGGAGGCGCTTGGGTGGCTCAGTCAGTTAAAGGTCTGCCTTCAGCTCAGGTCATGATCTCAAGGTCCTGGGATCAAGTCGCATACTGGGCTCCCTGCTCAGCATGCAGCCTGCTTCTCTCTTTTCCTCTGCTCCTGCCCACACCTCGTGTGTGGGCCCTTGCTCTTTCTCTCTCTCAAATACAGAAATAAATTTTTTTAAATAAAAATTAAATAAAAAACAATTCAAATGTACATAGTATGATTACAACTATACACAAAATTATGCTCAGAAAAAGACTGGATGAAAAAATGCACCAAAGTAAAACTCTGTCCTTGGATAGATTTTATTCTTCTTCCCCCTTTGTCTATTTTTCTGTCACCACAATATGCATGTCCAATTTAAAACTTAAAAAAAAAAAAAGGAATTATCACCATTTGGACACCATCATGGAAATAATTAACAATCTCACACTATCACCCCATAAGCAAATATAACTTCAGAGGGGAGAAGCCTGGCAGAAACGTCCTTAACTAAGGGACCAGTGCTAGCAACACAGATAATGAGTAAAATTGATATCATATGCCTCCAGACCGAATGCACTGAATGAAAACATCATCAAAAACCCAGCTGATGAGGGGCGCCTGCGTGGCTTGGTCGGTTAAGTGGCTCAGGCGGTTAAATGTCTGCCTTTAACTCAGGTCATGATCCCAGGGTCCTGGGACTGAGCCTGCATCAGGCTCTCTGCTCAGTGGGGAGCCTGCTTCTCCCTCTCCGTCTGTATGTGGCTCTGCCTACTTGTGCTTTCTCTGTCAAATAAATAAATAAAATCTTAAAAAAAAAAAAAAGGTGAAGGACATTCTTAAAAATTATCAAGGTCACGAAAGACAAAGACTGAAAAACTAGTCCAGATTAAAGGAGACTAAAGAGATATGACAAACAAATTCAACGTGTGATTCTGAACTGGGTTCTGAGCCAAATGCCACAATCCTGACTGGAGCATCATGTCTCTGAACTTTATAAACGCTACGAGAGAATGTGATAAAACCAATGTGATAAAATGTTAATATGTGTGGAATCTGGGTAAAGAGCAGATGGGAATCCTTTGTATTCTTCTTGCAACTCCTCTGTAAGTCTGAAATTAGTTAGAAAAAAAAAAAAAAAAAAAAAACTTCCCTAAAAAAAGATAGGGAAGAGAAAAAAAAAAAAAAAAGATGCCCAGAACACAAGCAAATGCTGTCCCCACCTCTTCCTGAAAGCCTGCGCCAGCCAGCACACACTGGTGGCACCTTCCAAAGTAGGAGGAGTGCTTATCTGCCCTTCTTCCCTTCCAGCTGACTCTCTGCTCCTCTGCTCACCTGACACTGTAGTTTTTTATAGGATCTATTATATGAAATCTGCAAAGCACTCTGCATGCAGCACAAACCTAGAACGGCTTTGATGAGAGAGAGAGAAAAAGAAATACAAAAGAACATTCCTTTTTAAATATGGGTAATTTATGCCCTTTAATAAGGCAAATTTTAAGCATCTGTCACCAACCACCACAGCTAAACAGCACTCTTTGCCAGGATGAAGGCCTCACCAGAAACCAAGTTTGGGAATTTCACCACTGATCCTTCCCAATGTGCAAATGTCTACCCAGCAGCCTTTGAAATGAAAACAAGTACCGTGAGTCCCTGAAGGGGGGGGGGGGGTTGCGTGAGTGTGTGTGTGTATGTGTGTGTCAGACATACAAAGAGGGCCTGGCTCTGAGTGGTGGAGCCCTGACTAGCTGCAGCTTAGGAGCTAAATGTGCTTATTAAGAAAGAGAGATAGAGGGGCGCCTGGGTGGCTCAGTGGGTTAAAGCCTCTGCTTTCGGCTCAGGTCATGATCCCAGGGTCCTAGGATCGAGCCCCGATGTCAGCAGAGAGCCTGCTTCCCCCTCTGCCTCTCTGCCTGCCTCTCTGCCTACTTGTGATCTCTGTCTGTCAAATAAATAAATAAAATCTTTTAGAAAGAAAGCAAGAAAGAGAGAGAGAGAGAGATAGGAAAGCACTTGGCACGGAACAGACCAAATTCTCCAGTCCCTAAATCCAGGGCCTAGGGATGAGCCCCCAGTCATGACAACAGCTCCAAGTGTGGAGTGCTTCCTGTGGGACCAGGAGCAGCTAAGAAATCCACAGGCCCGTCTCACTTAATCATCTTGACAAGAGAACTCTGCAGGTCCTTTTGGTATCACTATTTTATAGATAAGGAAACTGAGACGAGGAGGAGCTAAGAAACTTGCTCAACATCACACAGCAAGTAGATAGGTGCATAGTGACCCAGAGCCCCATCTCACAGGCTCGGATGCCCCGGCCGGAGCATGGAGACCACAGACCCCTGGAGCCACACACATGTTCCTGCTGGGTCGTCTAAACACCAAACTAGGTGCACTTCCTCTATGTTGCTTCCTTTAAGCGCCACACCGCACATGTGGGCCACGTAATACAGGGTTCCTCCCTAGTGCTCCCCACAGCATGCGGCGGTCAACAAGGGACAATTCAGGGGCAGGACAACTGATCCGAGAGCTTAAGAAAACAGGTTTTCTTATCCTGAAATTGCAACTGCAGTGCATTTAACCAGGACTTAAGTCCCTAAAGCGTTTAATGTTTTGAAAAACCTCTCCTAGCGCCAAGAGGGCTTTGGGCCGCTGCCAGCCTGGTGTGCCAGGCCTGCTAACAAGGAAGAGGGGGTAGAGGGAGCAGTGAATCAGGCAGCAGGGAGGGAAGGAGAGCAGGTAAATTCCCACTCCGGAAATCCAACTCTGCCTCGAAGCTTCGTTAATTGAGAAGAAGGTAACAATTCAGGCGCTCACGACCCATGGTGTATATCCATGCTTTTACACACATTCTCTCTCTCTGTCCCTTAAGGTTCAGGGTTTAAACCAGTGTTTTCTCCCCTTCAGGCTTCAACTCATGAGCCGAGTCACAAAATCAATTCAGTGGATTACCACCAGCATTTTAAAAATGACGCTAACTAGAAAACATCAGTATGTACCATAAACAGCAAGACTAAGTGTTCTGTAAAACCTTTATATCTGTTGTAGTTATGTACATATACACTTGGCAATGATGTAAAATGTAGAGTTGTGTTTGCAGCAGTTGCAGTAAAAATACTCAAAAAACTGTCATAAACAATCTGGGCGGGAGGTTGTGTTATCCCCACTTTAGAGATGTGAAAACTGAGGCTCACAGAAGCGAAGGGAAAGCCCTCAGGTGAAGCCGAAGACTTGCCTGACTTCTGAAAACAGCGAGTCCACACAAACACTTCCCAGATATCCCTCAAGCCCGCTGGGCTCCCTAGAGCTCCACCCAAAACAAGACCAGGGAGGCCACCAGGACCGCCTGCCCCTCTGGGGCAGCCATTAAAGGACACCAAGTCAAGGAGATGCAGCGACAACCTGACCCATCTTCCCTGCTCCCTGCTCCCTGCAGTTTCCTGCACGCCTTCAGAGGAAAGCAAAGCAATGTAGGTTCGAGCCAAGGGCCACCTTGCAGCGTCCCATGGATCACGACACGGGAGAGTGTGTTCCACGCCACTCAGCCCAGAGTAACGGCCTAGGCGGGCAAAACACTATGCACAAAAACTGGTAAATCTTCCTGCTTTGTAGGCACAACAGCTCTAAGTATAGGTTTTTTAGAAATAGATTCTTGGGCCTTATCCTTGAAGAGCATCAGCCCACAGATCCGGGGAGGCCGGGAATCCAACCATACACGTATCCCCTTCTAGGGGATTTGGATCCACAGCCAGGTTGGGAAACCTCTGCCACCCACCCATGTTTGGACTCCACACCACTCCGTTCTCCTTCACAGCCAGAATCCCCCATCTCCAGTCACCCCCTGTCCATTCCTCAGCCCCCTCATACGCTCCCCTACCACCACCACCAAGAAGACGCTGATTGAGGAGGACCCGCAATGACTTCCACACAGATAGCCCCACAGACATCTCCAGTTCTGTGCCTCAACCTGTGAGCCCCAGCGGGTCACTCCTGGCCTCCCTCTACCTCTCCAGTCACGCTTCCCATCTTCTTTGCAATCCCTTGTCCCCCCAGCCTTTCAATGTGGAAGCTCCTCAGGGCTCACTTGCCTCCACCTTCTCTCCCCTCTCTACACTCGCCATGGGGGCCTCACCCACCTCTGGAGCAGCACCCCTGAGTTAACATGTCCAGCCCAGACCTCCCTCCTCGGTGCCACGTCCTCACATCTTACCTACTCAGTGGCTCTTAAATGGGGGTCACATAGAATTCTCAAGTGTTAAAAACCTAAATCTCAAACAAAGAGATACAGAGCCTCTTCCAAAGTGTTACTGAGCTCTTAATAAGGGACATCAAAAAAAGATATAAGGAAAAAAAGACTTAAAAATATTTCAAAAAAAGAAGTTACAAGAAACTAATATGCATATAGGTCATAGGGAGGAAAAGGCATCCTGTTAGAAGGCTGCTAAATCCGGTATCAAACTGGTTAATGTCCTGCAGGGAAACCACCTCGTCTCTCTTCTCTACCAAAGAGAAATCATTTGCATCTCATCTACCTGTAGAGTATGGGTCCTAAAGAATAATAATCAAAGTTATATTCCCTAGAGCACCAGGTGGCCCTTAGCCATCCTTCTTAGACAATGCTCTAGTATGACATTATAAAGACACTAAATAAGCTTTTCTTTCCAAGTTTTGGGATAATTCTTCCTTACAATGAGATCTATGAACTTGGGTGGGGAAAAATTCTATCTTTATTTTCACTAACCTCTAAATGAAATTTGGCCTTACCTTTATTACAAAGGTAGGTAACAAACTACAGAAGCACTAGCAGGTGTCTGTGACGCAGAAATCATACAAATTTTTTTACTCTCGTCCCCCAGAAACTACATTTTTCTCATAACAAAAGGTGCAGAGATCTTGAAACATCGTTGATGCTCATCACTAAATAGTACAGAAAATACGAAACCTGCCATCAGTTCTTCTTAAATGATGCATTTATGAATATAAATATTTTTATTATGTACTTGTTGTAGTATTTTGGTAACTGTACTTCAGTACCATTGGTTTGCTCTGTAATCTTGTGCATTGTTTTATACATTTAAAAACGTTATTCTAAGAAAGGGTCCATAAGTCCTCAGAGAAGCCTTTCCTGCCTCCCTGCATTAAGGTTAGGGACCCATGTTATACATTCGTTTATCACCTTATATTTCCTCTTTCCAGCACTTCCTGCCCGAATTAATAAATTAGTGGCTCCCCCACCAGACAAGGGGAGGAAGGGATGATGTCCATCTTATTTACCATTATGTCCCTAATGCCTCAGCATGATATATCTAACTCGTAAGACCATCAAGAAATATCTGTTTAAAAAGAAAGAAAAAAGAAAGACCTGGGGGATGAATGAACACCGTGACACAAGTAGCATGCAGATGTCTGTCCACATGCCTTAGAGATACAGAGCATGTACCGTACTCTGTCCAGGGCCCAGCAAAGTTAGACCCTTGACAAAAGCAGACCCACTTAGTGTTTGCAAGCCAGCTCTACTCGACCCAACAACAGAACTTTCCAGGCAACCCCACTTCTCAACTCAGATACTAGATCACCTCCATGTTTCAGCCCCAGCATAGAGCCCTCGACCCAGGTCTCCATCAATACCTTCCAAAGCAAGGATTAAAGCATCTGCTCATGAGTTAAAGACATCTGCTCAAGCCAAAGGGTTGGGAGAATGGTAAGATGGGGGGGGGCAGGGCAGAGGGTGGCCACCTCTACCCTGACCCCAGCCAGCTGCCATGAAGTCAGCCACAGGCTTGCCATCAGGCCATCTGGCAAAATGCACATCTACCTGGGGGCTCAGGATGACCCTGGAGAATAAAAAGACATCAGAAGGATATTCTAAACCTACAGTCCATCTGAGTGTATTTAACCCCCCCACCCCATGATGGCAAAGCTAGTATTTAGAAGCGGTTTCACCAGCATAAAATACATGGAGATGCTTTGCAAACTCTAACATCCTCTCCAAATGTGCCAAGTGTCATATAATCCTCGACAACAGATCAACTGGGAAGCCAGAAGCTCCAGTCAGCGCTGCAAGATACGCCAGGCAGTCCAGCGACGGACAGGCATCACTGCTCCTCCCTTCCCCGCTGGGACCTAAGATGCTAGGTATGGGGTGGGTGGGAGTCAAAGAAACCACGAAGTCCTCGGAACACAAGAGAACTTGGGCTCCTTACACCCCATGCATCACTCTCTGACCCACTGTCACTAAGCCTCCAAAACCTGCCACCACCACTAAATGACACACAAGAGCCCCAGGGAACAAAACCACACAGCTGGAGCAAACCCTCTGGGGAGATGGTGTGGTTACTCTCCTCATTCTCAAGAGAGGACCCACATTCAGAAGAAACGGGACAGAAACCCAGAGCGCCTAAATCTTTAGCTCCTCGGCAGCCTCTCCCACTCATCCAGGGCCTCTTGTGGGGGCCCACCCACTGAGAGGGACAGAGAGTCCAGAGCCCAGCTCAGAGGACCTGTGATGGGAGAATCCCAGCACCAGAGCCCCCCAACTCCCAGCCTGAAGCCTCTGCCTACACCCCCTCTGGCCCTCCACAGCCACAGCCTCCTGGCTTCCTGAGTACCTCTCCTCTCCAACTTGAGATAACTGCCATGGCTCCCATTTACTGCCCGCCCCCCCCCCCACCCGCCCACCGTGTGCCGGCACTGTGCTGGCTGCTTCCTGTGTTATTTCTGATGCTTTCAACTCTGCAAAAGGGTATCATCACCACGACTAACAGAAAGAAGACGGAGGCAGGGCCCAAGGTCTCACAGCTCCTGAGTGTCAGGCTGGCTAAAAACCCATGTTCTGTCCACAGCATCACACTTGACTTTATCTTGTAGATAACAGATAAGAAAGTGTTGTTCTGGGAAAATTCATCGAGTCTCTTCCACTCCAACCCAAGCCTACACTGTGCACTGACTGCTCTTGTTATTAAAAGGGCAGCTTTCATCACATCTCTCCACTACCTACAGAATCAAATCCCCAAAGCTTTGCCAGTCATGTAATCTTCTTCACAATCCACTTTCCCACTCTTATCCCCCCTCGCCAGACTTAAATCTTTCCTTCCATTCAGCCTGGACCATAACTCCTCATTGCCTGTATTTCTGTCTCAGACAGTTTCCTTTCTCTGCCTATGACAATGGTTCCCTCGGCTAACTATGGACTAGGGACGACTGTATGCTGGGTCCTGGGCTAGGTGTTGGGGACACAACGGGCAGAACCAGGAGGATCCCCACTGGCACAGAGCTCAAGAGTCAGCTCTCGTTGTAAGGCGTGAGCTGGGACCCTTCTCGTGACAAGGTGCCCCATGGTCCCACCCCAGTCCAAATCCACAGCACTCAATGACGAGGTGCCCCGTGGCCCCACCCTGGCCCAGATCCACAGTGCTCAGTATCTCCCTTCCATATGGCTCTCAGCTGTTCTTCCAACTCATGTGCCGGTTGTGTTTTAAAACTTCCTCTGTAATGTGTTTATTTCTGTGGGAAAAGTGCACTCCAGGTTCCAAACAGCATTATAAATGGCAATTAGGTCCCCAGGCCAGCCCACAAAAGCCTATTAAATATATAATGGTGTAGAACCTAAATATGTGTACATTGAAAGCTCTGCAGGAAAGACTGGGGACAGACATCTGCTTCCTGCAGCCCCGCCCGCCGTCCCACCAGGTGCTGAGCGTCAAGCCACTGTCAAGGGCAGAGACCAGAGCAGGGACTGGAAAAGAGGGAAGCAGGTGGAAGGTAGGGGGCTGGGATGGCAGAGATGGAGCAGTAAGAAACCTGATTTATAATTCAGGAGCCTGGCACCAATCCCAGCTCTGCTTTTACAAACATGGTGGCCTCGAGACCCTTCCCTCTCAAAGCCTCGCTTTTCTAAAATGAAAGAGCTGAGTTACGTTGGTATTTCTCAGACTTCTGAATCTCAGAGATTGTCAGGATATATTTTTTTAAATATATTTCATATATTTAAAAAATACTTTAAATACATATGTTTTAAATATAATACATAATGTATATTAAATATTTAAAAGAATTTTATCAATCCCTTCTAAAAAGCACACAATGTATGATTCCTGCTTTAATTTTTCAAAAGGACACTGAAAGCCACCCCCCCAACATGACATCACATCAAAAAAAAAAAAAAAGCAGACAAGTTTTTAAACTGAAAATATCTGGATTCATGGAAAAACCATTCACTGTTGTTACTTTTCCAATGTGTCTATTATCCTATGAAAACTGTCAGAGCACAGCTTTGGTCCTTGGCCTAACTTTGTAACCAGCTGAGCTGGGTGACTTAGCGTCCTCTCCAGCTGCAACAAGTCTCCATCCTGAGGACTGGAAAAGACTACACCACAGTCAGCGTGGATGGTCTGGGGAAGGGGCAGCCGCAGAGGGGAGCTGAGCTGGGCAGCAGGAAGGGACAGTCAGCCCCAGGGGCACGGGCAGGACAGCACAGCCTCCTCAGGCCTAGGGCAGAGACACCCAGCCAGGAGGGAGGGGCTGGAACTAACTGGTCCAAAGAATTAACTGTGACTCTCTTCATCCCCATATTCTTGTGCAAGGCTGAAAGGCCGGACCCAAAGGAACATTTTTTTCCTTTATTAACTTTTCTGATCAAAAACTAATACATATTCATAGAGAAAACTTGGGGGAACAGAAAAAAAAGCATAAGCAAAGAAGTAAACAAACATCACCCACAACTGTGCCTTCCTAAACAATCGCTATGGGCGTTCCAGTGCAGGGCTAATTCCTCAACCACTTACGCAGCTACCATCAGCCACCCTGGGACTCATGCTGTACCCTGCTTCTCCCCTAATTATCACACTCGAGCACTTTCCCACGTCCCTAAATATTCCTCATAAGCATCATAAAATATTTTGATAATCATGGCATTCTAGTAAATACAAACATTCTTTATAAACATCACTTTCCATGGCATGGACAGGACCAAAAGTCATTTAAACCATGCTGTTATTGTTGAGCATTTAAGCCATTTCCAAATTTTTGCTGTTGTAAAAAATGTGATAGGTATGGATCACTGTCCATGAATCTCTGTAGACCCCTTTATACTGCTTCATGTTCCTTGGGTCACAGCCTACTGCTCTGCACATATCAGCTCTCGGTAAATATTGAGTGAACAAGGAAACCCAGTACACTCCCAGGACCTGGGAGCCCTTATCAGATGGACATAGAGTTTAAATTTACAGAGGCCCACCCTGGTATCCACAAGCCGCTCGACAATCAAACTGCACCAATGACACCTTCTGAGCCGAGCTAGGGCATGGGGAAAGGATAATGTCTATTTCATTCTGCAGATTACCCATTCTAGTGCTCCCGGCAAACCTACTCACCACCC
Organism: Mustela nivalis; assembly: GCF_964662115.1. Classification (NCBI taxonomy): domain Eukaryota; kingdom Metazoa; phylum Chordata; class Mammalia; order Carnivora; family Mustelidae; genus Mustela; species Mustela nivalis. Next base: position 118,534,753 of record NC_139020.1, read on the forward strand.
TTCTGTACCTCAATGCAGGAGCAGACCTCAAAAGCTGGTCTTTGCACTTTGCACTCTCCCCACACTCCCTCCAGACTGTACAACCCACTGCCTCAAGAAAGCTGGGGCTGACCTTCCCACCAAATTAATGTGTGGCCCCCCTCTTCAATGGAGGCTCTCAGCCTTTCGGGTATTAGAGTTCACTGTCCTGTCTTTATTTGCTCACAGGACTCACTCCCCTGCCCAAACCAGCACAGCACTGGGGAGGGTAGGGACAGTCTGTGCTTTGCTCTCCATCCAAAATCCAATCCAACGCCAAACAATGTGGTTGACAAATAAATGTTTGCTGCATGAAACTTCTTCCCAGTCAGGTTCCCAAGCCCTTTACTTTTACAGAAGGGTGGGGGGAGGGAAGCAGGACCCGCTAAAACAGCCCAAGTGCAAAGACCTGCTAGGGGCTCCCACTGGAGCTGGCCCCCTCTGCCCAGTCCTGCAGCACCACCTGGCCTAGAGACCAGCCCTGGCCAGCTGGCTCCAGAAAATAGAATGCAAAACAGATCTTACACACACAGATGCAAGTGAAGGGACACTGTCCTACTCCACACTCTCTCCCAGAGCGAGAAAGGCCAGATCCAGGAGGCAGGGAGCTTCCTTTCCCACCCACTTCCAGATAACCGGAAGAGACAGGGCCACTCCTCACTGGTGAACCCCAAAAGGCAGGGTATCTGGAGATGGAAGTGTTTCAAGTAACTAAATCCACACTCCAGTTTTCCTCATGTTGCCCTGCATCCTTGCCACACCCAAAAGAAAAAAAACTGAAAAATCTGGGCTGGAGAGGGTGCTAGCAGCAGAAAGTTTTCCACTGGAACTTCGGGGAATAAAGAAAAAAAGGAACCAAGATTGCCCTAAAACAAGGGAGACCAGGAGTTATGGAGATAAGTGGAAACAGGCCAGATTATCCCATCACACCCCCACAGTAACACCAAGGCCAAACCCAGAGAGTCCAGGGCACGGTGGCCACACCCATTCTGGCCTCTTCTAGAGATGCCCCGGGACAGCTACCACCCCCAACCCCAAGTGTAGCAAACTCCTCTCAGAGAGTCCACCACTCCCAGCACACCGACCCGACCACCCCTCTTTCACTCTCCTCCGATTTTGCAATTCCCAGAACTTCCTTCATCCGACCCCCTTGACGGTCTTGTGAGCCGGGTGCCTTTACCGTCCCCATTTCATGGATGAAAAGACTAAGTCAGATATATTAAGTGATAGTCTGCGTCACAAGCTAGAAAGTGGCTGGGGTTCGAGCGGGAGGCCGTTGGGTGTATGAGCAGAACTCCTCCACGGACCCCACCCAGCCCGCCCGGCAGTGCCTGCAGGCGGGGGCCCAGGCGGTGACAGGCAGTTTCCCGGCTGCTCAGGGTGGAAAACCCCGGCTGCTCAGGGTGAAAATCGAGAGCGAGGTGGCCCTAAAGCGAGGTTTCCGGCAGTGCAGGTATAAAGCACCCCCATGCCACCAGGCACTCACACAGGTGCAGGGCCCAGAGCCCGGGCGCGGCGCACCCCCCAATCTGCCGGAGTCCCGCCCTAGGCGGCGGCCGCCCCTTGACTTGCACCCCCGCAAAGTTGTGCCTGCGGCGCAAGCATCCAGCGCGGCTCCCTCCAACCCTTGCGCCCTGGAGCGCTCCGTGAGGAAGGCGCAGGGGCCGCCCCGCCGCCTCCCCCCACAGCCACTGGGTCCCTGCCTGCCCAGCACGCACGCCTCCACCCCGGAACTTGGGGGCTTTCTCCCCGTTTGTCCCACGAGGGCCGGGAGCAGGGGGCGCGGACCCCAACGCCGGGCGCACGTGCCGCCCCCGCCCGGACCCCAGCTCCGCAGCCTCACCGAGATCGCCAGCAGCAGCAGCCATGCCCGCCCGACCCGCGCCATCCCTGCCGCCGCTGCCTACGGAGGGCTCCGCTCTCCACTCAGGCTCCCGCTCCCGCAGCTCCGTAGGGTCCAACAGCCACGGCCACTTCCCAGCCGCTCCCCGCCTCCGAGTTCCCGGTGCCACGTCTGCCAAAGCATGCGCACCAGGGTGGGAGAGGCGGCCGGGAAGAGGTGCTTGCTGGGAGTCGTAGTTTGCAGCAAGGCTGGGCTGGGGGCCTCTAGCGTGGACTTGGCCCTAAGCGCACAGAGGGACCTGAGTGGAGTGCGAAATGGCAAGGTCAGCCTGTAAGGGAAGACAATTAATTTGCAGGGCTAAGTCTGTGCCTGAAGTTTCAGAAACGGAGGTAAGTTTTATTTTCCCCACTCTGAGGATGAAGAGGCAGCCCAGAGAAGTTAAGTAGTTTGACTCAAATCACATAATTTGCAAAAGGTGCAAAAGCAGCAAAACGTGCTGCTTGTGGAGGGTAGAAAAATCTCACACTTACCTTGTCTTTTGTTCATTCAGAAAAACTTTACTGAGCTATTGGAAAACACTATGGCAGTTCCTCAAAAAAAGTTAAACATGGATTATCACATGACCTAAAAATCCACTTCTAAGCATATACGTAAAAGAATTGGATATAGGTATTCAAACAAATGTTTGAACATAGATGTGCCTGGCACCATTATTCACAATAGCCAAGAGTTTTCCGACTCAAGTGTTCATTGAGGGATTAATGGTTAACAAAATATGGTACATCCATACAGTGGTATATCACTCAGGCATATAAAGGAAGTATTGATGCATGCTATAATGTGGATGAACCTAGAAAATATTATCTATTGAAATATTATGCTGAGAAAGAAGTCAGACACAGAAGATTGCATATTGTATGATTAAATTTAAATGAAATATCCAGAAATAGGTAAATCCATCAGGATAGAAAGCAACTAGTGGTTGCCTGGGGCTGGCAGGGAGGAGGGTTTGTGGAGTGAATGCTCAGTGGGTAAAGGACCTCCTTTGAGGGTGGTAAAAATATTTTAGAAAGAGGTAATGATTGGACAAAATTGGAGTGTACTAAATGCCACTGAATTGTCCATTTTAAAATGGTTACTTTAATGTTATGTGAATTTTACATCAGCAAAAAATTAAAAAAAAAAAAAACCCACAAAACTCTACTGAGATGCCTGGATGGCTCAGGAGGTTAAGTGTCTGCTTTTGGCTCAGGTCGTGATCCCAGGGTCCTGCGATCGAGTCCCACATTGGGCTCCTTGCTCAGTGGGGGCCTGCTCTCCCTTTGCCTGCCTCTTCCCCTGTTTGTGCTCTTTCTATCAAATAAATAAATAAAATCTTAAAAAAAAAAACTCTATTGAACTCATTTCATGCTAAAACATTCTTGCATGCAGTTATTCATTCAAAAATGTTTATTGAACACCTACTAAATCCTGAGGTTCAAGATACACACTAGTAAGATGAACAAAGGAAAGGGAATGCACAGACTGAATGCACTAAAATGCTTAGTAGGTTATAGGTGAAAGATCCTTGCCCACTGTCTAGAGGTTCAAAGCTCAAAACCTAGAAGTCATCCTTGACTCACTGTCAGTTCTCAACTGACAGTGAGTTTATCCAACCCATCACCATGTCCCATTATTTCTACTTCCACAATCTATCTCTTCTGCCACTTCCTGAGTTGAAGTCACTGACATGTCTCACCTGAGCAAGGGTAAAATCTCCTGGTGTACTTCCTGCTTCTTTCTCCTCATACCCCCCATAATGCATGTTAATGTCAGTTAGACGTTGCCTGTCACTTCCTTGAAACCCTCTAGTGGCTTGCCATTGCCCTTAGAATGAAATTCAGACCCTCCACAGGACCTGTAAGCCCTGCATACTCTGGGCCCAGCCCTCTAGACCTCATCTCCTGCCTCTCCCCTACCCTGTGCACTTGTTTCCAGTTATACAGACCATCACTTTTCTGCCCATCTCCCACCTGAGAGCTGTTACTGTTTCTGGGACAATACTCCTCCTATATCCCTTGCCTTGACATTTTCCCTTGCCCTTGGTCTGACTGGCTCCTTCAAATCCTCCATGACTCTCCCCTCAGATAGGCCCTTGGAGCCACCCATCTCCAGGAGATTTTACCCTCCCCACTCCCAAGCCCATTATGCTCTATCTCAGGGTCTGTTCATCTCTTGCCTAGCACTTACCACAATCTGCAATATACACTTAGTCGCATTGTCCATTGCAACAAACGAAATGTAAGTTTCACCTCTCTCTTGTTTGCCACCCACCTTCTGAGCCTAGCACAGGACCAGAGCCTCTGGTGTTTCTCAGAGTTCTTGATGAGTGACTGGATGATTAGGTAAGGGGATATGTTTGGGACTTTCAAGAACTCCTAATGCAGGTTGGGAACAGGACTTTCTCTGTATGTTCTGCTCTGAACTTCAAGTTCGTGATCTGGGGAAAGTGGGCCTTTCAGCTCTGTGGGTCTCCATTTCTCATCTATACGATGAAGGGGCTGGTGAGGATGTTAGGACAACTGTGCTCTCACTTACTAATAGGAGTAAAAACTGGCTCAACCACTTTGGGCAACAGTACAAGGTATGTACCAAAATGTTCATAGCAGTTATATTCATAGTAGCTATTGTGGGCTAAGTTGTGTCCCCCAAAGTTCATATATTGAAATCTTAACCCCCAGTACCTTGGAATTTGACTGTTTGTGGAGAGAAGGCCTTCAAAGAATTAATTAAGGTTAAGTGGATTCATTGGGTGGACGCTCTTATCCAGTATGACTTGTGTCCTTACAAAAAGGGATGGTAGGGAAGACAGAAGGGAAGACTATGTGAAGACAGAGATAGACAGCCATCTACAAACCGAGAAGAGAAGTCCTCAGGAGAAACCAGTCCTGTGGAGGAGAGTGAACCCTCGTGCACTGTTGGTGGGAATGTAAATTGGTGCAGCCACTGTGGAAAACAGTATGGAGGGTCCTTAAAAAAAAATTAAAATGGAGCTACCACACAATCCCAGTAATTCTGTTGCTGGGTATTTACCCAAAGAAAATGAAAACACTAATTTGAGAAGATATATGTGCCCCTTTGTTTAGTTCAGCGTTATTTATAATAGCCAAGATGTGGAAGCAATCTAAATGCCCATTGATAGATGAACTGATAAAGAAGATGTAGTATATATATATACACACATAATAAACAATGGAGTATTACTTAGCCATTAAAAAGAATGAGATCTTAGGATACCTGGGCAACTCAGTCATTTAAGTATCTGTCTTTGGCTCAGATCATGATCCTAGAGTCCTGGGATCAAGTCTTGTATCAGGCTTGTTGCTCAGCGGGGAGCCTGCTTTTCCCTCTCCCTCTGCCCTTCCCTCCACACCCACTTGTGCTCTCTCTCTCTCACTCTCTCTTGTTTTCTCTCTTTCAAATAAATAAATTAACTCTTTAAAAAATAAGAATGAGATCTTGCCATTTGTGACAACATGAATGGACCTACAGAGTATTATGTTAAGTGAAATAAGCCAGGCAAAAACCAAATACCATATGATCTCACTTATATGTGGAAACTTAATAAGAAAACAAGCAAACAAACAAACAAACAAACAAACCCCCCATAAATACAGAAACAATCGAGTGGTTGCCAGAGGAAAGACGGTGGGTGAAATAGGTGAAGGGGATTAAGAGGTACAAACTTCCAGTTAATTCACAAGGATAAAAAGTACAACATAGAGAATACAGGCAAAACAGATGAAGGGGATTAAGGGGCACAAGCTTCCAACTATAAAATAAGTAAGACATGAGGATGAACAACACAACATAGAAATATATAGCTAATAATATTGTGATAATTTAGTATGGTGACAGATGGTAAGTACACTTATAATGGTGAGCGTTACATAATGTGTAGAATTGTGAAACCACCTGAAACTAGCATAACATTGTATATCAACTATACTTCAATAAAGAAATTAAAAAAGATTCTTCTCCCACTAAAAAAAAAAAGGCAGCTATCCCTGCTAACGCCTTGATCTTGGACTTCTAGCTTCCAGAATTGTGAAAGAGTAAATTTCTCTTGTTTAAGCAACCCTACCTGTGGCACTTTGTTAGGGTAGCTCTAACAAACTGATGTAGTAGCCAAGACTGGAAACAGTCCAAATGCCCTTGAAAAATAGTTAAATAAATGATAGCATATTGCGCAATCAAAGAGAACAATGTAGAGATATACAACATGAATGAATGTCAAAACCATAATGTTGAATGAAAGTAACCAGACAAAAAGCACATACTATATCATTCCATTTATCAGAAGTTCGAGAACAGGCTAGCATGATCTATTGTGTTAGAAGAGAAATAGGAATTACCAATGCGGGGTGATGTGGAGTGGGGCGAGATGGCAAGGAGAAATCAACTGGGAAAAAACATGAGCAAATCTTGGTGCTAGAAATGTTCTGTATTTTGATTAAATAATAGTTACATAACAGCCTGCATATGTAAAAATGACTTATTAATTGAACTAAATTATAATGAGCTGTACTCTAAGATCCATGTACTTTATGTAAATCATGCTCAATTTTTTAAAGTAAAAAAAAAGCAGGGTCGAGTGAATCCACTCATCTTTATCATCCCTTGTAACTCTTATATCTCCAGAGTCCAGGGCTGTCTAAAAGCTCCCGGGTTGGGAGGAGGGCTGGATTCTGCAGAAATTTAAGTGCCAAAAGGGAAAGAGTCCGGGAGAGGAAGGAAGGAAGTCATGAGCCTGTGAGCCAGAGAACCAGAGGGCAAGGGACTGAGAGGGGAAAATAAAAATTGCCAAGAAAATAGGCCATTTCATTCTGCAATTGAAACTAACTAAAATGAGATTTATGGCCCTTCTGGGAATGTTTAACAATTCTAAGCTCCATTCTCCTTGAAATATTAGGAGACTAGCACAGGGCAAGTGCTGTCCCTCCTCCATTACAGCCCTCCGTGGGAGCCATCTGTTTCCCAGCAGTGGCCCCAGGGGTCAGGCCAGAGAAACTTCTTGTCCTGCCGTTTATTGTGAATTGTGTCGCCACCTTATATTTGTGTTATATATTGTGTAGCTCTTCTCCATCCTCTCAGCTCGGATGAGGTCTAGCACAATGACCATTTTCACAACATTCAAGCACAGATGAGAATTGGCCAGAACAAAACAGGAGGAATGATGAGCCAAAAAGCCAGACACAGAGAGTATATTCCATATGATGCCACATATATTTAAGGTACAAAAAGGCAAAAGTTACCTATTTTGTGAGAAGTCAAGGTAGTGGTTCCCTTTGAGGGAAGGGTGTGGGGAATCGCCAGAAGGGGTCTCTTGGAGTGCTGGGGTTCTGTGACTCTGAGCACAGAGCACCTGGGGAGGCCAGCTTGGTGAAAATTCATCACCCATATTCAAAGGGGATGCTGAACATATGTTACATTTCATTAAGTTTACAATTACAATTTACAATTAAGAACAAAAAGGAAGAGGAAGGGGATGGAGGGAAAGAAAGGTCAGCTCTGAAAAGGAAAGGTGAAAAGAAGGGAACTTGTAAAGAAGAGGTAGCTGGGAAATCATTCTGTAATCCCTGCACCGGGGTGAGCCTCTAGTCCCAACAAAGAGAGAGTGAACACGACGACTCCTAGTGCCCAGAGTTCCTGGTGCTGTTCACCAGCCTTTGCCTCGGCTCTTCATGTCAGCGGGTGTGCTGCTCCCCCAGCCCTCCCCTGCTCGGCCGGTTCACACCTAGGTGGGGCACCCTCCCCACTCTGCTCCAAACACCTCTTGGGACACTCATCAGCCTCCCACCGATACCCCCACCCATCTGGGTCTAAGTGTCCCTTCTCCAGGCTCCCACACAGCATGGAGCTCTTAGTTCCATCCTGTTGGAACATGGTCCTTAAGAGCAGGGATTGTGACAGATTCCTAGACCAAAAAAGTAGAACAGTGATTTCCAGGAGCTGAGGGGAGAGGGGAATGGCAAGTTTTTGTTTATTGGGTAGAGAATTTCAGTCGGATGATGAGAAGTTCTGGAGATGGAAAGTGATGATGTTTGCCCCACAACGTGAAAGTGCTTACTACGACCGAACAGTATGCTTTAAAATGGTTAAAAGTGGAGGATAGTTTTTTCAACAAATGGTGCTGGGAAAACCTGGTACCTGTACCCAAAAGTATGATGCTGGAGCCTTACTTATACCATATACAAAAATTAACTCAAAATGGATCAGAGACCTAAACGTAAGAACTAAAACCATAAAACTCTTAGAAGAAAACACGTGGGGAGAGCTTCATGGCATTGGATTTAGCAACAATTTGTTAAATATGAAACCAAAAGCACACGCAACACAAGTAAAAATAAATAAATTGGACAGCATCAAAATTTTACAAAAACTTTACATCAAAGGACACCATTAACAGAGTGAAAAGGTAACCTGCAGAATGGAAGAAAATATTTGCAAATCATATATTCAGGGATGCATTAAAGAAAAACCAAAAACACAAGCCACAGTTTGAATATACCCCTGAACCCATCATTCATAGTCACATAACCAGAATGTAGAACTCGTCTGATGTTCCTCAAATGCTGACTTGGAGCTTCAACTTAAGCTTTTTTCAGATCTTCTAGCTTCCAAGCCAGTTAGCTACAAATAAGCAAGCTTATGCCATGAGAAAGAATATAAGATTCTAATAATCAATCACAATAGAGAAGAAGGTGTTGCCTCATTCATCCTTTAGAAACTGAGCTGTCATTGCTGAAAACAAGCTTCTAACCATTTTGGGTTTGAAGCCCTTGTTTTTGAACAGTTTGTTTCTTGCTCAATAAAATATTCATACTAAATAAAACTTTCCGAATGTTTCTTTTGAGAGGACTAAATATCCAGAATATATAAAGAATACCTACAACTCAATAACAACAACAACATTAAAAACAAGCAAAGAAGTTGAATAAATATTTCTCCAAAGAAGATATACAAATGACCAACAGGCCCATGAAAACATGCTCAACATCACTAATCATCAGGGGAAACGCAAAGCAAAACTACAACAAACTACTATCTCACACCCATTAGGATGTTACTATTAAAAAAAAAAAAACAGCAAAAAATAACAGGCGTTGGCAAGGATGTGGAGAATTTGGAATCCTAACACATAGTTGGTAGGAATATAAAATGTTGCAGCAGCTATATAAAATCATATGGTGATTCCTCAAAAATTAAAAATAGAATTGCCAAATGATCCAGCGATTCCACTTCTGGGTATATACCCAAAAGAATTGAAAGTAGGATCTCAGAGATATTTGTACATAGGTGTTCATAGCAGCACAATAGCCAAAAGGTGGAAGCAACCCAAGTATCCATCAACAGATGAATGGATAAATTAGATGTGGAATATACAGTTGATCCTTGAACTATATGGGTTTGAACTGCGAGGGTCCACTCACAAGCAAATTGTTTACAGGACAGTACTATAAATGTGTTTTTTATTCTCAATGATTTTCTTTTTTTTTAAAAGGTTTTATTTAGTTATTTGAGAGAGAGAAAGAGAACACGAGTGGTGGGGAGAAACAGAGGGAGAGAGAGAAGCAGACTCCCTGCTGAGCAAGGAGTCCAACCTGGGGCTTGATCCCAGGACCCAGAGATCATGACCCTAGCCAAAGGCAGATGCTTAATCACATGAGTCACCCAGGCACCCCCATATGTGAATGTTTGACTGTGCAGAAGAGCCTCTGTGTTGTTCAAGACACGGAGTATGATCCACATTAAAAAGGAAGGAGGGGTGCCTGGGTGGCTCAGTGGGTTAAAGCCTCTGCCTTCGGCTTGGGTCATGATCCCAGGGTCCTAGGATCGAGCCCCATATCGGGCTCTCTGCTCAGCAGGGAACCTGCTTTCCTCTCTCTCTCTCTCTGCCTGCCTCTCTGCCTACTTGTGATCTCTGTCTGTCAAATAAATAAATAAATAAAACTTAAAAAAAAAAAGGGGGAAGGAAATCAGAGCGCCTGGGTGGCTCAGTGGGTCATGATCTTAGGATCCTGGGATCAAGCCCTGCATGGGGCTCTTGCTCAGCAGGGGGCCTGCTTCCTCCCCTCTCTCTGCCTGCCTCTCTGCCTCTCTGCCTACCTGTGATCTCTATCTGTCAAATAAATAAAGAAAATCTTAAAAAAAAAATAGGAAGGAAATCCCAACATGTGAACAACACGGATGAATCTTTTTTTTTTTTTAAACTTTATTTATTTATTTGACAGACAAAGATCACAAGCAGGCAGAGAGGCAGGCAGAGAGAGAGGAGGAAGCAGGCTCCCCACTGAGCAAAGAGCCCAATATGGGGCTCGATCCCAGGACCCTGGGATCATGACCTGAGCTGAAGGCAGAGGCTTTAACCCACTGAGCCACCCAGGTGCCTCAATACGGATGAATCTTAAGGCTATTGTGCTAAGTGAAATAAGTCAGTCACAAAAAAGACAAATATTATGAGCTGATTTATAGGAGGTACCTAGAGTAGTCAGACTCATAGACACAGAAAGCAGAATGGTGGTTGTCAGGGGTTGGTGGAGGAGGGAAATGGGCAGTTGTCTCATAGGCATACAGTTTTAGTTTTGGGAAGTGAAAAGAGTTCTGGAGATTGGTTGCACAATAGTGTAAGTATACTGAACACTACAGAATGTATACCTAAGAGTGGTTAAGATGGTAAATTTTATGTTATGTATATTTTATCACAATTTTTTAAAAACTTAAAGTATAGGGGTGCCTGCATGGCTCAGCTGTTAAGCATCTGCCTTCGGCTCCGGTCATGATCCCAGGGTCCTGGCTCAGCAGGAAGTCTCCTTCTCCCTCTCCCACTCCCCCTGCTTGTGTTCCCTCTCTCACTGTGTCTCGCACTGTCAAATAAATAAAATCTTAAAAAAAAAAAAACGTAAAAAAATTGAAAGTATAAAAAATGAAATGTCAAAATGTCAAAATAAGTTAAAGAATAAGACTCCAGGGGCGCCTGGGTGGCTCAGTGGTTTGGGCTGCTGCCTTCGGCTCGGGTCATGATCTCAGGGTCCTGGGATCGAGCCCCGCATCCGGCTCCCTGCTCCACAGGAAGCCTGCTTCCCTCTCTCTCTCTCTCTCTCTCTCTCTCTGCCTGCCTCTCTGCCTACTTGTGATCTCTGTCTGTCAAATAAATAAATAAAATCTTTAAAAAAAAAAAAAGAACAAGACTCCAGTTTTTTTGTAAGAGGCGATTAAAACGGTAAATTCTATGTTGTGTCTATTTTACCACAATTTTAAAAAAATGAAATGTGACCTTACAAAGGTCACATTTGAGTCCTGTCTCTGCCACTCACTAGCTGTGTGACCTTGGAGAGGTCATGTGATTTCAGATCCCCATTCTGTAAAATGGGACAGGAGGAGTACTTTCCTCCCAGGGCAGTATTGAGGATTACTTGGGATTATATGTGCAAAATATCTAGGTAGCATTTCTACTGTATGAATGTTTATTTCTTATCTAACAACCCTCTTTACAAAGCATTATAATTTCCTACAGCTTCCCATTTCTCAACCACCATAACTGCCTACACCCCGGCACACACATGCGCATTAGATGCAAACCCTTGAGGACAAAGACTACCTCTGTTTTACCTTGTTTGCCTTTGTTCCCAGTGGTCAGCCAGTGCCTGGCACATAGCAGGAGCTCATTAAATGTTTGAAGTGAAGTTTAGCAAAAGGGTTTGACAACACAGAAAAGGAAACCTTCTCAACATTAATCCAGACAAACGGCAGAACAGGCTGATCAAGTAATTTGAAGACCCAAAATAATCCTCACAGGTCTGGGTTAGAGCATGTCCTTCCCAAAACCAGGGTGTGGAGGTGACGCTTTCAGGGTCTCTGTCAGCCCTCGTTTCCATGGCAGGCCTGGAAAGAGTACGCTTGTTCATTGAACAATAATTAGTAATTCATTATTGGACATCGATTGAACATCCATCCTAGGCTCGTTTGCAGGGTCTCCCTTTGACATTTCATTTAAAAAAAATATCACATTAAAAAGCCCAGTTCTCAAGTCAGTGAGAGCACTCTTCTGCTGTCCTCTCGGAGACTGACCCCTCTCTTCCAACTGCCTCACCCTCCTTCCCACCGGCCTCTCTTACCTATGGTTAGCAGGCTACTGCCTAAACCTGAGGCCCCTCGAGCTGACCCTTTGTCCTTCGGCTGGAACCGTCATCCTTTCCATGTGACTGTCCTCTGGCTTGAGCTTTTAGGTCTTTTTAGAGGTGAGACCATAGCACCCTGAAATTGTGCACCCCGACTCCTTTGTCATGGTCAGAAGATGTCCGAGAGAGTTATGTCCCTGACCTCTTTTTCACTTTCTCCTTTCTTCTTAGAACTTAGCTAGCTCTCTATCTGACTTCACCTACACGGCCTCAGGCTCTAGCTCATTAAAAAAAAAAAAATCTTTGGCTTGCTCCAACTAAATCCTGAATTGACCTTACATGATACCATTTTCTTCCTTAACAACGGTATTCACATTATGGAAGACTTCGAGTTGACATTTAAAGCCCAGTGTCAAAAGCCAGGATGTCCTCATATCTTCTGCCTTGTGGGGTCACCCTTCTGTTAATAGTTACATGTAAATGGCTCAAAACCTCATCCCACAGAGGGTGGAAAACCCAAGACCCTCCCCCACCAAGTACCTCTAGAGGTTTTGGGAATAATCAAGGATGGGGTTCTGAGAAGTCTCAGGGCTGAGAACGCAAATCTGGTTTCCACTGAAGCTTTTGAATCTCACTGGCACTTTGATTTCTCTCCGTCCTGTGCTGGCACAAACATGATGCAGCCCACTTTCCTCCCATTCTTGGAGGCAAGCATTAATACAAGGATCCAACAGAGTTTTATTGAAAGCTTTACTGATTAGGGAGGAGAGTTGCAATATGTGACTAACAGGCAAATACCACAAATGGCAAATGGCCTAAATGGAATAAAAAATAAATAATAAAAGCCTGTGGCATCTGCCCCAAGGAACTCCTCGCTGGCTGGGGTTTCTTCTCAGACCTCCTCCTTCCGCCATCACCATGCTACTACATCCCCTCTCTCTGGAACTACGGTATAACCAAAATATATTTTGGGGTGCCTGGGTGGCTCAGTCAGTTAAGCATCTGACTCTTTATTTTTATTTAATTATTTTTATTAACATACAATATATTATTTGCCCCAGGATACAGGTCTGTGAATGGTCAGGCTTACACATTTCACAACACTCACCACAGCACATACCCTCCCCCATGTCCATAACCCAACCACCCTCTCCCTAACCTCCCCCACCTCTCAGCAACCCTCAGTTTGTTTCTTGAGATTAAGAGTCTCTTATGTTTGTCTCCCTCTTGATCCCATCTTGTTTCTTTTTTCCTTCCTTACCCCCCAACCCCCCTGCCCTGCCTCTCAAATTCCTCATATCAGTGAGATCATGTGATAATTCTTATTTCACTCAGTGAAATTGACTTATTTCACTTAGCAAAATACCCTCTAGTTCCATCCATGTCATTGAAAATGGCAAGATTTCATTTCTTTTGACGGCTGCATAGTATTTCATGGTATATATACGCCACATCTTCTTTATCCCTTCATCTGTTGATGGACATCTAGGTTCTTTCCATAGTTTGGCTATTGTGCACATTGCTGCTATAAACACTGAGGTGCACGTGCCCCTTTGGATCACTACATGTGTATCTTTAGGGTAAATACCCAGTAGTATGATTGCTGGGTCGTAGGGTAGCTCTATTTTCAACTTTTTGAGGAACCTCCATTCTGTTTTCCAGAGTGGCTGCACCAGCTTGTATTCCCACCAACGGTGCAAGAGGGTTTCCCTTTCTCTGCATCCTTGCCAACATCTGTTGTTTCCTGACTTGTTCATTTTAGCCATTCTGACTGGTATGAGGTGGTATCTCATTGTGGTTTTGATTTGTATCCCCCTGAGTATCTGACTCTTGATCTCAGCTGAGGTCTTGATCTCAGGGTCTGAATTCAAGCCCCACCCAAAATATTCATATTTATATTCATGTTCATATTTGGTCTCTGTCCCCAGGTCCTGGCACAGAGATTCTGAAACCTTTGGGATTTCCCAAGGGGTGACAGGAGTGTCTTTTGTTATTCATAAAGAGCCTCTTTTGACTGTATCTGCGTTTTTGCTAAGGAGCATAAATCTAGAGAGCTTCTGGATGGACCTGTCACCAAAAAGACCCAACACCTGATTAGGGGGGTGGGAACTTACAGCCACCACCCTAACCTCCAGGGAGGCATAGGAAGCTGGAGATTGAGATATAATAAACACTCCTGAAAAAAGAACATTGGGAAGGGCTTCTGGGTTGGTGAACACACTGATGTTCTGGGAAGATGGTGTCCCCGGAGAAGGCGTGGCAGCTCTGTGTGCCCTCCCCGCCATGTACTGTGTTGTTTGGCTATTTCTGAGGAATATCCTCTGTAACAAGCCAGTAAACATAAGTACAGTGTTTTCCTGGGTTCGTGTGTCATTTTAGTGAGTTATCAAACCTGAGAGGAATTGTGGGAAACCCCAAGTTTATAGTCAGGCAGGCAAAAGTGGGGGTCATCTGAGGACTCCATTTGTGGTACCTCTTCCAGCCTGCTTTTCAAGTCTAGTTCTCCCACTTTCCTGGAATGGTTTTCACTCAAAAATATGCCGACAAATTCTTTGATACTCTTCTCTTCGGGAGCTGGGCCTTCCTTCCCCTCCCATCAGGGATAGGCTCGATTTTGTGACTCACCTCTCATGAATGGAATATGGTAGAAGTGACAACGTGTGACTCGCAAGACTGGGTCATAAAAGGCATGGCAGCTCCCTCCTTATACTCTCTTAGATCACCCCCGCTGGAAGAGGCTGGCTACCATGTCATAAGGACACTCAGGCAGCCTTATGGAGAGACCCATATGCAAGGGAAAAGGGCCTCCTGCCAATAGCCAATGAAGTACTGGGGTTTCCTGCCAACATTCAAGTGAGCGAGCCAACTTGGAAGCAGTTTCTCCAGCTTTAGTCAAACTTCAGATGACTGAACCCCCCCGGCCCCCACATCTTGACTACAACCTATTGAGAGACTCCAAACCTGAACCACCACCACTAAGCTGCTCCGAATACCTGACTCCAGAAACCACGAAATAATAAATGTACAGTGTTTTTAGCCTCTAACTTTTGAAATAATTTTGTGATGTAGCATGAACCGTGAAGGCCCTTATGGATTCTGTAGGCCACCCAAAAACCTTCCAATAAATTCTTTTTCTGTGGAAGTTAGCTAGAGTCCATTTGTGCTGTTGGCAACCGAGAGCGCTGGCTAGTACCACCTCTTCACACCTTCCCCCTCGTCCCCCAGCCTGCTGCCTCAGGCTCTCAGCCCTCCCCCTTTCTCAGGCAGGGGAGTTCAGTCTCAGGTTTCTCTTGCTCTCCCAGGCATAGCCCGGATTTGTCCTGAAGTCTTCACCTTTCTCCCTCAGGCAGACCGTCCAGATATTTTCCCAGTTGTGAGATCATCCCCGCCACACTCCTTGAGAAGGCAAAAGCAGCTGCAGACTGCTGTGGCATTCAATTCCTTAGGGCCTGCCTCTCCCTGACTCCCTGACATCTATCTTCCACCCTCATCATCACCTCACACCTCCCTGGGAGTTCCCAGGCTCTCCTCCCTGCGGAGTTAGAGCGCCTGGTCTCTGGCCCCTGAGGACCACTTCTGAAACTGTCACCTTCCTCCGTCTCTCCTACGCTGTCTGTGCCATAGGCCTGCCCCATCTCTCAGCTACTCTGTTTTTTTATTCTCTGGCTTCCTGAGCAAGGTGCCTCAGGAAAAGCAAGGTGTCTTTTCTTCGGAAGGTTCTCTTTCAGTTGCCTTGGCCTCTCAGCCGAGGGTGACCCCCGGGTCTCTACTCTTACTGCTGACCCCTCTCCCGAATGCCAGGACACACTTCTTTCTGTTCAGTGGATCACTTAGTTCTGTCCCTGGGAGCTCAGCTCATCAGTGTGTGAAAGCCTGCTCATTTCTTGCCTGCCTCCCTCTTTCTATTAATGCACCATCCTTCGTCCTGGAAACCAGGCTCCAATTCCCTGTCCTCTTTGACATTCCTGGTTCTTTACCCTCACATCTCATGTCCTTTCTCTTGGCATCCCCCACATCTCTCCAGCCACGGAGGCCCAGCCCCTCTCTCACACTGGCTTCTGTAGGCACCTCTCCAAGGCTCCCCCAAGGAGTCTCTCCCACACACAGGTTCTAGAGTGAGATTCCTAAGGAACAGTCCCCATCCTACTCAGCCCTTCCTTTAAAAACCTTCAATTATAGTTGAAGCATTGTGTTCCTACTGCGTGTGTATTATTTATGATTCTTTGCACGCAGCCTGCAGAAACCATCGTGCGACAGCTTAAATTGAGAACAGGAGTTGGTTACTCCGATAAGGGGAGACCTCCTAGTACCCAAGGGCAGGAATGTAACCAAGCCTCACAACTGGAAAACTCTCCGGACTCCGCGGGGTTCTCTCCCATCCCCTCTCTGCCTTTCTCAGCCTCTGCTTCTCCATGCACGGGGCTCTCTCTGGTACTCAGCCCCTGGCACAAGGGTGCTGCCTCACTAGAGCCAAGGTTGATTTTTATCCCCACCACTCAAGCAACTACTCCCCAGTGGAAACGGAGTCTCTCAGTCCCGGGTTCCAATCTGCAGGTATGCCCGTCAGGAATCTTCTCCTTGCAAGTGATGGACAACCAACATAACTAGCTTGGACAAAAACATGATTTATGGCTCTGATAAACAAGCTTCAGGATGGGCAGGGCGGACGTGAGGCCCCCTGGACAGAGGGTAACAGGGACTGGACGTCATTCATCTCTCCGCTTCTCATCTCTGCCTGCGAGTGTCCTTTTCTTAACGTACGCCTACTCCTTCCACATGGTAAAGGACACTAATGGCACCCGATAAATCTTGGCTCCTGAGAAGGTTGGCTCTTCTCCACAAAATCCAATTTAAGAAAATCCTTAGAGTGTGCTCGCATTGATCCAGTTCGGGGCACGTCTTGTCACTCCGGGGCCAGATGGGAGGGGTGCCAGACCAGCGCAGAGGATCGAACACAGATGCCAGAGCCAGACTGCCCGCGTTTTAACCCTGCCGCTGGGATTAATTAGCAGTGTGACACTTGGCACTTATGGTCGCTACGCCTCAGTTTCCTTGTCTGTAAAATAGGGATGACAAGAGGCCCCACCTCACAGATTATTACTAAGATTGCATTTAGAGTGCTTGGAGTGGTGCCTACCATGAAGGACCTTCGGCTGGCTCTGTGTTATCAGCACAGCCATGGCCCTGAGGAGGGAGCAGGAGCAGAAGCCAGAAGAGTAAACCATGGGCTTGCAAGGGGAGGAGACCTTTACCAAAAGCAGTGTGTATATGAGTTTTCCGTGACTGCCATAAAAAAGTACCACCAACTGGGTGTCTTGAGCAGAAATTCACTGTCTCAGTTCTAGAGGTTGGAAATCTGAAGCGAAGATGTCAGCAGGGTGTCCTCCTGAGGGCTGTGAAGGAGAATCGGGTCCAGGCCTCCCTCTGAGCTTTGGTGGCCGCTGGCATCCTGCCACCCGGTTCCCAGCACTCCAGCCCCCAGCACTTGAGATGTCTTGAGGAGAGGTGAAAAGATACAGCACAGAAGGCAGCTACACAGATGACCTTTAAAAGATAATCTCTGTAGGTGTGGTGTTTTATGGGGCTCTGACAGTGTTGGAGGTGTTTTCTGTCTGTCTGTCTGTCTCTCTCCTCTGTCGTCTCTCCCTCACTACCTCTCTTTCTCCGTGTGTGTCTCTCTGTCTCTGTCTCCCCTCTTTCCTCTCTCTGGTTCTCCCTCTCTCCTCTCTCTCTCTCTCTCTCTCTCTCTCTCTGTCTCACTCAGTCTCTCTGGAGGGCTCTGCCCCAGACCTGGGGGAATTCAGGCCCAGACTCAGGTGGTGATTGATGGCTAACCGTTTCTGGCCAGGTTTGACAGGGTTGGGCTGGGAGCCAGGTCTTGGCTGCTTAAAGAGCTGCCGGTAAGCTTCGTGCCATGTGTTGCATTTTCAGTTGTCCATGATTGTATTTCCTCCTCTCCCCCAAAACCCTTCCAGCCAGCTCACCCTCAGACTGCCATTCTCCTCTGTTCAACCCACAGGCTGGGAGGCAGAGACCTATCACCGTAGACCCTCTGGGAAGGGGGTCCTGCTTGCCTCTTGGGTCTCATCTCTGCCATTGAGGTCCTGGAAGGTGAGCTACCTAGCTCTTCTTCACCTCCCATCTCCTCTGGGCTCCTCTGATACTACCTGAGGCCTCATCATGTATGGGGCAGGGTCAGGAGAAGCTAGGACAAATGAAAATAAGTGTTTTCTGGGTCCTCCGAACCCTGTTCCCCTGGAATTTGCTTCTGAAGTATGGGATTATGGAAAGGATGCTGGGGTCAGAAGCTGGAAGTCTGGAGCCTTGAACTCCACTTCTTAGTAGTCCCAATGCTCTTTACTTCTTTGAGCTTTGGTTTGTCTTTAAAACAGGAAAAATACTGACACAACTCATCTCATAAGAGATAGTAGTAGTGCTTTTAGAACACTAAGGTACTGAAGGACGTACAAGTTTATTATTGCTATGGTTGTCTTTCTTTCCTGCCCCTTGTTACTGGGAAACCTTGTAATTATTTTCTTATACCTACAATTAAAAGTAACACATGCTTGAGACACACAGTAAAGCGGGAGAGAACGGCCTGAGGTGAAGAGCTCAACTTCCCCTCATTCATCCCATGCCTCCACCCCACGCCACGATAACCACTCCTATTCATTTCCTCTTTTTTTAAAGATTTTATTTATTTGAAAGAGAGAATGCAGGCGGAGGGGCAAAGGAAAAGGGAGAGAGAGAGAAGTTGATGCAGACTTCAAATTCAGTGTGGAGCCTGACATGGGGCTTGATCCCATGACCCCAGGATCACAACCTGAGCAGAAATCAAGAGTCAGTGGCCCAAACGATGGAGCACCCAGGCGCCCCTCCTTTTCTTTTCTTATGTAGCTCTCAGACACCTTCCGTGTGTATGCAAGTGAACTTGCTATCAATAGGTTCTTTTTATCTCCAAATCAGAACATTCTGTACTTCCCTTCTGCACCTTGCTTTTTTCATTCAGTATCTTGAAGAACATTTCATTGTAGCACAAATAAATTCTGTAATGTTCGAATGACACTCCACGAAGTGAATGGAGGTACTCGGGGTTGGACATTCCCATCCTTTTAAGTCCCCTAAGGCTGACAACTCAGAGTCTCCCCAGTTGTCCCTGACATTATACTCTTCCACATGTCTTTTTTTTTTTTTCCTAAAGATTTTATTTATTTATTTGACAGACAGAGATCACAAGTAGACGGAGAGGCAGGCAGAGAGAGAGAGAGAGAGAGAGAGAGAGAGGGAAGCAGGCTCCCTGCCGAGCAGAGAGCCCCATGCGGGACTCGATTCCAGGACCCTGAGATCATGACCTGAGCCGAAGGCAATGGCTTAACCCACTGAGCCACCCAGGCGCCCCTCTTCCACATGTCTTAATCGCTGGACTCCCTGGGCCTCTAAAGTCAGGGCGTGAGAGCTGGATGCAGCAGACACATCCGGCCTCAGGATGGGAGGAGCAGTGGGAGACTTTTTGGCACCCATGGGCTGCGGCCTCGCTGGGGCACAGGAAACAGAGAAGGAAGTATGTTTGGAGACATCACTCAGTGTCTTTGCTTCTCTTGACCTCTTCTGCCTCCCAGCCTGCCTCTGAGTCCGTGCAGGGGAGCTCGCTTGCCCATTAGAATCACCTGGAAAACTTCTGCAATCTCAGAGCTGGACCACACCCCAGGCCAATTAAACCAGAATCACTGGGGACCTGCCCAGGACATTAGCAGTTTGGGAAGTATTTCAGGTGATTCTATTGTATAATCACAAGAACTACAGCCTAGAAGCCGGGAGATGATAACAACGTAACAAGCCTGAGGGTCTTTACTCTCATCCTCTCTTTCAACCCTGTGAGAGAGGATTATCCCACAACAGACAAGTCAGAGTGCACTGACCTGGGGTGCATACATGGTGCATACATGAAGAGGTTCTTAATTCCGTGCTAAGTTTTTATTTGGTCACCTTTTGGACTCTTCTTCAAAATTGTTCATGTAAATTGGTAAGAAGCTTTTAGCGGTCAATTTGGCAATATGTGTCAAGAGCCATAAAACTATTTAGAATTGTTGGCCTAGTTATTTCACTTTTGGAAACTATCCTAGAGAAATAACATAAATAAGGGGAGGGGGTGGGATGCTCTATGCGAAGACGCTCATTGCAGCATTATTTGTATTGATGGGAAACCAGAGCGACCTGAATGTCCAATGATACAGGAATGGGCAAGTGAGCGGTGGCACATCTATTTGGTAAAATATTAAGTAATCCTGAAAATTACAGTCATGGAGACGAAGCAATAATATGGAAAGTGCTTGTGCCATAAAGTTAAATGAAAATTTGTTTCCATTTGTTCAAATGAAGATTGTGCAGATACACGCTCTTCACAACTGCATGCAGGCAAGACTAAATGTAAAGGAAAAATAATTAGAGAGGAAAAGAACAAAATGCTAACATAGATTGTGTGATGATGACGACGATGATGATTGGATCTTTTTTTTCTCTTCCCTACTCCCCAAGATTTTATCACGTGATTGCGTTACTATTTCAGTGGAAACAAATGCCTTGTGCGTATTTTCAGATGTCTGTCTGAGACTGGGAACACCTTAATGAGGAAGTCACTACACACCTTGCGGAGGCCCCTGAATAGCTCCCAGTGCTTCACCCTGCCCAAGAGTCCTGATAATTGTCAAAGGGTCTGCTTTGCAGTCCCGCCTGCATTTTACAGGATGACCATGAGCAAATCGGTCCCCATTCTGAGCCTCAGTTTTTTCATCTGTGAAACAATGGGTTCAACGAGGAGGATGCCCAAGAAATGTCCGGTTCTGAAATGTGACAATGCAGATGATGTTAACGGGCGACAGGTGCATTCGTAGTCGTTGAATGGGAGACTAAGGAGGCAGAAAAATATCTTCCTTAAAATGTCTGCAGACCGGTGCCTTCGCTCCTTATTTCTACATTCAGAATCGCTCTGGCTCCCCAGCCTGTGTTGAAATCCTTAAAAGCATAACTGAATATGTGTAAGGCAAATCACACAGCTCTGTTCAATATTTGGTAATTTCTCTCCCCATCACTCACACGCAGTCCTGATGACTTGTAGCTCTAAGTGCTTCTGGAATATGCAGGAGAGTGCGCGGAGCCAAACAGGAAACCTCGCTCCACCCCCACCCCTGACTTTTCATCTTGATAAAGTGATTTCCCTCAACAGGCAGAGGACAGGGAGTCATAAATCAGTGACAACACAGCTCCTTGGGGTCTGTGCAACCCTCCGCTTGGGAGAGATGGCTCTCTTATAGGATGTGATACGCCAGCCTAGGGCTATAGAATAACAGGGAGAAAGGTCTGGGGTTGTTAAAAGCAGAGTCATTCTGATGGGAAGGGAAATTGAAACCCCAGGATTTAAAGAGAGCAATAAAGGTGATGATGGGAAACGGGATGCCTCACTCATCTGGCAGGAGGGGATAAGCTGTTAGGATTAGGACATTTTCCACAGGACTGATGTTTAACTGTTGAAGTGCCAGGACTTGACCTTTAACCCCACTAAGATGCTCCTCCATCTTATCAGGGTCTGTATGGGGCATAATTTAGCCTTTTTCTAACAACGCGAGGGAAAAGCACCAAGAGTATATCATATATCTATTTGGGTGATTATCTGCGTGAATGCCCGTGTTCCCCAAGGAACTGGGAGTTCCATGAAGTTTGGGACCATATACCCCATCCCCAAAGACATGCCCGGCACAGAGCAGGCACAGAGACATGTTTGTTGAATGCGTGAGAACCCACTCTTGTATAATACACTGTATTACGGAGGACTCCGTCGCTACTCTCAGAAAATGACTGTTGCTAAGGTAGGCAAAAATGGAGATGATTAGAGCGATTTATGGGGTCTCTAATTGCAGTCTGAGCACCAGGAAATGACTGGGACCAGGCTGGAGCCTTGCCTTGGCGGGAGGGGGCGGGGAAAGGTTGGGGAAAGCAGGGGAAATCCCCTCTTCTCATCTCTACTTATCTTTGGGCTTCTCCTTCCTTTTTCTCTCTCTTTGCTGACTATGTTTTTCTGCTCTACAATATAAGGCTACCTTCTTTTCAGTTTATTGGTTCTCAGTTTCAGAATGAGACTAGCCTTTCTTTCTGGGTTGTTTCAGTTCCTACACTTCAGTTAGGTCCGTGTGTGTGTCTCGGGCCCATCAACCGTGGCCATGAGGCAAGGGTCTTGGTTCCAATTAGATGAACACTCTGAAAATCTTATAGGTAGAGAGAAGTATTCTAAGGCAAAGGGGTATGGATCCACAAAGCAGTAAGCATCCACTGTATTCATATTATCTCCTTTAGTCTTTATAATAAGGCAGGTGAGCCTGTTATCTGTACTTTATAAGAGGAAAAAATAAGGTTTAAAAGAAGATCAAGAATTTGCCAGAGGTCGCAGAGCTGGGGATGGGTGAAGACTGAAGGCAGGAGTGGTAGGAGGTAGGTGGAATCAAAGCCTGGGATGTCCCCCCCCCCACCTCCCGTGCCATGCAGTCTCCCGTCAGCCTCTCAAACACTGGCCATCACTTTGCACTGTAGTAATTGCGGCAGACAGGATGGCCATGGGGCTAAATGATCATTGACCCCAGGAAACCCTGCACACTGCTCTCCTGGAAAATCCCAGAGTCAGCTTGCTTTTTGGCTATTTGCTTCTCTCTCATAAAGCTAGGGGAAGGTTGTATCCTGCCTGCTCTTGGGGGCAATGTACTATAACTTGGCTTTCTGCAAAATTAATTAGCCAATCAAAGGTCAGAGCCACCTCCTCCCCAGTGATTGGTTGGTCCTCCAGAAGAGCTTTTCCCTTTCACCGTGGCCATCCTCTCTACCTGGTAGATTGTACTGGGTCCTACTATGCCTTCACGTGTGTGGGAGGTTTGTGTTGGGATGTGAAGGAAGATTATATTTTGCCATGGCCAAGAAGTTGTGCAAGAGTGTTTGGACACCAATTTATTCAAAATATCATTGATATTATCATCCTCTTTTTCATCAGGTGACACTTTTCTCCAAATATGCCACTGATCATGATTTCCTCAAGTTGTTTTTTTTTTTTTTAATGTTTGACTTTTGACAGACTCCCAGGCACAAGCAATATGAAAGCCATATCTTTAATATTGTCACAAGACGGAAGAAATCCTCTGTAGTGTCTACATGATAAAGCAGCTTGCTCCTGACATTTGTTTTGTAATAATATTTCATATTCAGCGTATCCCCTGGTCCATGGGCCAGATCGGGAAAGTAACACGGAGTGGGGAGGGTGATGGGGGATGGCAGGAAGCTGGTAAAAATATTATCAGACCGTAACCTTAGGGAGCATTTTATAATTATCTAGTAATAGGATAGCTTTGCTTACCCAGGGAATTCTGTGGTTCTCAAGTAACCTTTCATATAAAGTTCAAATGATGTTAGTACCAGTTAGGAAAAATATCTTTGTCTGACAGCAACTGCAAACATTTTAAAAGAGAATGTAAAATCCTCAAGGAACAAGCCTTCCAAATATGGAAAACAACTCCAAATGACTGAAAAAATAAAAAGATTCACCATTAATTTGCAGAAGTCTAAAGGTAAGACAGTTTTAGAGTTGGTCAATTAATTGACTTAACATTACTGGTGATCCAAGTTCTGCTTGCCTTTCCTGTTATCCAAGTATATTAGCTGGCTTTCCTCATAGGCACAAGGTAGCTGCACTATCTCTAGGCACCACATCCTCAAACACCACCATCCAGAGGCAGAAGAGGGGAAACCTCTTTCTGGTGTTTTTGTTTAAGACTCAGCAGTCTCTCTTGAAATGTTCTGCTCAGCAAAGAGATACTAATATCCCAGTGGACAGAATTCAGTCACATGTCCTTTTCAAAGCTGCTTCCTAGAAAAATAAATAGAATTATTTTAAAGGTCTCAGGTAACCCGTTGGACTGGTGCTGGGGTGACATATCCTCAAACTACATGACGGCTTGACATCTGAACAGCACACATATTCTATTAACAAAGAAGTGATGGTGGGAGAGTGGCTCTGAGCAGGGCACTGACAACGTCTGCTGCAGGGCTCAACACATTTCTTAATTTTAATCTATTTTATTCCACTTAAACCTCAGGACATTTGATTCACTGACACCTACTGGGATAGAGATCATTAAGCCTCACGTAATAACAAACCAGTTTCAGAAACACTATAAAACTGCTCAAGAGAGACAGTAGTCAGGAAACAGTTTCCTGAAAAAGCCACAAAATTGGTCTATAGCTTCGTAACGAAGTGATTACTTTTCACTAACTTGGTATAACCTTCTAATTATGTGCCTCATTTTGAAATGCCAAAGCAGCTCTTCAGAAAATACGTGATTCCGTCAGCCACACTTGCTCGTTCACAGCCATATGTCATTTCCATACTGGGCTAGAGAGATGGCTGTACAATATATGAAATAAACATTTTATCCATATCTGCATATACATCTGGCTCCCTCCCTCCCTCCCTCCCTCCCTGCCACCTTGCATAACTGTCCACATTCCACAAAAGCTGAGATGTGCTCTGTGACATTTTCATTAGAGGAACTTGGGAATCCCCCTCATAGGAGGATACTCGTCACGTGGCCAGCTCTGTTCTGTCACATACGGTTTCTCTCTGGTTTAACACTTAGGATCTTTCCGCTACAAGCAGTAGAAACTGGCAATGACGCATATATGTGTAAAAGAAATTTAATTAGGGACACTTGCGTGGCTCAGTCATTAAGTGTCTACCTTCGGCTCTGGTCGTGATCCTGGGGTCCTGGGATCGAGCCCTGCATCGGGCTTCCTGTGCAGTGGGAAGCCTTCTCCTTCCTCTCCCACTCTCCCTTCTTCGGTTCCCTCTCTTGCTATGTCTCTCTGTCAAAAATAACAAAAACAAAAACAAAAACAAAAAAACAAAAATAACCAAAAAGAAAAAAACTTAAAATAAAAGGTATTTATTTGAAGGACATGGGGTGGCCCATGGAGTGAGGGACGGAAAATTCCAGAGTTTCTATCCTGGGTAGAGGATCTAATCAGAGGGGCAGGAATGAAGTAATTCCAGCATACCAGTCTTGCTTTCAAGGTCCAAGACTCCGGAGACAAAGTCCAACAGACTCAGCTTGGGTATGTGCCCTTCTTAGCCAGAGTGAAGGTCTGTCTGGATTAACATGTCCCCAAACTAGCACCTGGAGGAAGGCATTTCCCCCACCCACACATACCCAGGGAAACCCGGGGGATGCTACTGGGGCAGGTGGGTGCTGGACAGGCAAATACAACCATCCATAGCAACAGCAGACCACCGCCTGAAAACAATACACAATCAGTAAAAAGGAATCGTAGGATGCAAAAATAAAACATTTTTCCTGCTGCCCATGTCTCTTTAATCCCACTTAGCGAACAAAATTGACTTTCTGTCCCTGAATGTATAAACTTTACTCATTTTTAAAGAGCGAAACAGCCTGTGATCACTCCAAGATGCAAACGCGGTGTTAAATTCAGTAATAGAATGTTAATTCTATTAGCTCTTTAATCTTCATTCAAAGATAGGTCTTCTCCCCCATTCCCCAACTGGGATCAGCTGCGGGCAAGCTGTCTGCCTTTGGCAGTGTGAGTGGTCAGCCTATTTTCTTTCCTTTTCACTACCTAGTATTTCTCATCCCTCCATGGTAACAGCAGGGGAAGAGGGAATGGAAAGGAGGAAAAGAAAGTATTTAACTGGTGCTATCATGAAATGGCCTTGTGCTCCTTCATAGCACAGCAAGTATTTAAAGCTGACTCTCTTATGGGAACTTTCATGTATCTGTTTGAGGCTACCCTGCTGTGTCTCTTTGACAGCAGCTCTCCTGCTCTCAGCCTCCCAAGGGGTCCATTGGCTTCACTTGCCCTCTAGGTTCATGGGAACAGATACCAGCCTCCTGCACTCCCCTCCTGCAACTGTAGGGGTCACATATCTAGTTTTCTGAGCCCTCCTGTTGAAATCCCCTTCACCAGGCTTGGGTTGATGGGTAGGCACTGGGATCCTACCTTGACGGTGTGTGTGTGTGTGTGTGTGTGTGTGTGTGTGTGATTCTCAGCACAACACTCTCCAAGAAATCCTCTTAATTCTTTCCTCCCCAATCGCCATCCCCTGTACTTCATTTATATCTTCATAGAATGTGAAGTATTCAAGAATTATACTTTTTAAAAATAATCTTTGCCAACAGGTGAAAATGGTATTTTGTTTTCATTTGTGTTTCTTTAATTATTAATAAGTACCCATTTTTCATATGCCCTGTGGATATGTCTAATAATCAAAATAATTAGCAGAACTCTTACTATATGCCAGTTACTTTGCTTCTGCTAACTCATGTAATCTTCACAGGGATCCTATGCAGTAGGTACTAATGTTTTTTTTTTTTTTTTAAGATTTTATTTTCCTTTTTTTTAAAGAGAGAGAGAGAGAGAGAGAGAGAGTATGTGTGTGTGTGTGTGTGTGTGTGTGTGATCAGGGAGAAAGGACAGGGGGAGAGGAAGAGGGGAAGAAGACTCCCACGAGCAGGGAGCCCTACCTGGGGCTGGATCTCCTGACCCTGAGATCGTGACCTGAGCCCAAACCAAGAGATGCTTAACCGACTGAGCCACCCAGGTGCCACCACCCCTTTTTAAAAGATTTTATTTTATTTTAGTAAGTACTATTATTACTCCCGTTTGGCAAACAAGGTTCAGCACGATGAGCTAACTTGGCCACACAGGTCACACAGCTAGTGGGTCTGGCTCTGGAGTGCTCCTGCCTGACTTTTCCACTGTTTCTTGCTCTGTGAATTCTGCTCTGCTCCCTGCCCTTTTTCTTCTTCCTTCTCTCCTTATCCCTCTTCTTATATTCTTCATTTTCCCAAGGAGCATTCTGACCTTACTAGCTGTGGTCAACCTGTTCAGCTTAGTCCAAGTCACATACAGTGAGCAGTTAGCCCTGCTGAGCACTGGATCAGGGGCTAAGAGGCAAACCCAAAGTCATGGTCTGATAGGGAAAGTCTGCATTGCACGTGTGTAGCTCGCTGAGGTTTCCCAAGTGTGCCCACACATCTCCCACTGCAGTTCTTGGTCTCTGAGAGGTTAGATGACTTATCCAAGGTCACACAAATAAGATGTGGTGGAAGACAAACGAGACTGTAAAGACTTCTGGCATACAAATCAACCATCTCAGCGTGAGCTCTTCAGACATTTCCTGCTTTTACCATTTCGTTGTCATTCCACATCCGGGGACATTTGTCATTAGAAATTGCTTTAGTCTCCACTTTGGGGCTACGCCTGAAGTTTAAAGCCTGGAATGCTGCTCTCTGGTTAACTGAAGTGTTACTATAGCAACAGAGACAATAAAAACCAAAATAGGAAGTACAAATTTCACATCCACAGATTAGGGTGTGCGAACATCAAACCTCATTTCCTTATAATTCAGGTTAATTCCTGTTCTCATTCTGCTTGATGCAAGAAATAAATTCTAGTCACTTTCAAGAAAACTCTATAAAATTCAGATTTCTTGGCCATTTTTTACTTAACATTTAGTCAGTTTAAGATGATTTCCCCTTTCCCCCTGGGGATGGAATGGAGTTCCTGAAGGAAGATGGAATTCTGCAAATGCTCCCCCTACATTGGGGTTGGGAGGTGGATGGTGGTGTCCTTCTGTAGCTTCTTTAGACCCTGATATTTGAGGCTGGCTGGGGTAACGTTTGGTCCTCCTTTGAATGGAGACTGCACGGTCCTGGTGCTGATGCTCCCTGACTTGTGGTCACGCCCTCATCAGGTTCGCTGTGGGGACTGTCCACATCATATCCCCTGACGGCTGTCTCCTGATCCTGAGACACTCCACGCAGGGTTCCAGTTTTTTCAGAAAAGTGGAGGGCTCTCCAGTGGTCTCTCAGTTAACGCTCTTGCCCCATTCACAGGAGCTAGATGTGCCCTCTCATGCCACTCCCAAGGTCTAAAAAATCCAGGGATCTTTCTCTTCTCTTGCTTTGAGGCCAGAATGCGATGGAGAAGCGGAAAATGAGGTGAAGAAAAGAACACAGTGGTTAACATCTCAAAAGTCATTCTGTTGCATCACACGAATTGTCTTCTTCCAAGCATTACTATTTTTCATTTCCAAGTTTAAATTGATCAACATACCTTTTTTGTTGCCTTTTCCTTTAAAAAAAATATTTTATTTATTTATTTGGAAGAGAGAGATAGAGCACAAGCAGGGGAAGTAGCAAACAGAGGGAGGAACAGGGAGCTTGATGCGGGGCTTCATCCCAGGAATCTGGGATCATGACCCGAGCTGAAAGGCAGATAACTGGGATCATGACCTGAGCCAGACAGATGCTTAACTGACTGAGCCATTTGGGGGCCCCTTTTCTCTGCCTTTTAACCAGATCTACTTTATTCTTAGATTGACCAGGAAACACTGAGCACTTTCCCCTCATCCAAGAGCTCCCACAGATGTACCCCTATAGCACAAGCACACTCACCTGTGAGTGCTGCTGACGACCATCTCTGCCCTCCCCAGCCACCGGGCCCTGCACCTTGGACGTGTCATTCTGTCCCCAGCCTTACTCTCTCCATACTTTCATCACATATGCCTACCACTCTGGTTGACATATTTATTCTTCTTTTCCTTCTTTTATTATATATGTGTTTGTTTTCCAACCTTTTTACTTGCCTTCAATCCTGTCTGGAAGTAGATGAGCATCTAAAGTAAAATTGTAATAAATAAAATCCATGTAGCCTTTTTAAGGTTCAGTGAGTAGAACTACCCACATTATGTCATACGTAGCTGCACCATAATTTTCCTGTTTCCAAATGGCTTTCGTTTTGAGTCAATTTCTTTGTGTGAAGCCTTTGATGTTTTTCCCCCTTCTGAGTCAGTGATCCTAGTTAGGCAAAAGAAAGAAAAGGGATAACAATGCTGAGTTATCTATGATATCCCAGGCTCTATGCTGGACACGTTTATCTACATTAGCTCACTGCACGCACCTCAATTTATAAGATCCTAGCTGAAGCCTAAGCCATGTTTACCCTAAGCTTCAGACAAGCCCATCTGGAATCTGAAGAAAGAATGAGGCGAACAAGTATTCAGGGGCTGGTTTGAACCTCCTGGGAAAAAAATTAATTTCCTAAGTTTAAAGAGAGAATCCACTGTAAGAGAAATTTGCACACTAATTCACTGGACAAATATTTGTTGAGTCCTTACAATGTGCTGGGCACCACGGATACAATTGTGAGAAACTGAAGGGCAATGAGCCAGTTTTGGAGAGGAGGGTGAATTCTGAGAGCCGCAGGCAGTGAACCACTCAGACTGTCCTGTGACCCAAACCCCATTCCCAAGGTATGACAGCTGAAGTACAAAGTGAACCAACACCAAGAATCATTTTGGTTCCATTTTTTAAAAAACAATACAAAAGGGCAGTGGGAGGAAAACAGGGCTTTCTGCGTCCTGTGGGACAATGTTCTGTGTGCCAGCATCAAGACAGGCCTTGTAGGTACTCTTGGCCACCAAGATAGGACATCAGTACGGGTTGAGGACATTAACCCCATCAACCAAAGCAAAGAGCAAGAATAAAGCAAGAGCAGCCAATATGTCTTGAGCCCAGAACTTGACTGAGATCTCTGCTGGAGGGTGCAAGGACTAACCGGGAGGGAATTGGGGGAAAGCTACAATTCCACAAGCTGAAGGGGGCTGAGTCCGAGAAATACAACTTTGTGACTTCTGCCAAGTCTCTGCTTTTACCCCCAGGCTAATGCGGCCTGGGGAGGGTTATGTTATTTCACAGAGGCTCGGAGGAGGTTAAGACACTTGTTAAAGGTTATTGATTTAGTAATGATCTTTCTCCAAAGTCCTTCCCAGACCCAGACCACCGTGTGGTTTAATAGAAAAGCCTCAGGATTCTTGTCTCTGCTCTGCTGTTAACACATTGTGGGATCCTGGGCAAGTGAATTCATCTCTTTGTGCTTAAGTTTTCCATCCTAAAGAGGAAAGGGATGGATTGGAAGAGCTACAACATTCTGTGGTTCTTGAACTAATTTTAGCCCCTCGGCTCCACTCTGGGCACTCTTGATAATCTAATCCAGTCTTGCATATCCAGACCAAACCCCCTCACTTCCTAACACGGCCCCTTTACTCTAGCCAAACCAGTTTTCTCACTGTCGCTGAACGTAGCACATTCATATTGATTCTTGACCCTTTGCCAAATCCTTCCATAGGGACACTAAGAAAATTGCAATATACATCCTGGTCAGACCGCAGTCTCCACAGCCATCGTTGGAAAGGACAAGCTCATTGCCTTCCCCAACCCCGACCTTCAAAGTGGGCATATGTCAGCTCCCCTGGGCATCCGTTTACATTCTGACATTAATTTGTCCAGATCCTTTGTGAATTCATTTATATCTCCCTCATGAGCTCCATCTTGGAGTTTATTATCCATTTCCTTTTTTTGTCCTAACTGTTCCTCACTCATCTTCCCCTCCAGCGAGTGTTTGAGTTGAATAACTCTTGGTTCATCTTCTCTTGGTTATTGATGAGTTTACTGATTTCCATCGTGTCCTTTTCCAGGCTGGAGAATTCTAACCTTTATGGCCTGTCTGCCCTCCTCAGACCTCAATTGTTCTATCTCCTTTCCTTCTCCAGGGTCAGAATATCCCTTCGGAGGTTTGCTGACTAGAACTCACCACGAATTAATGAGGGGAGGATGTATGGTGTTTAGAGAAACGCAAGGGTGTAAACTCATTCTCAGTCTCCGCCCCCACCCCTTGTGGATGCCTGTCCTCTTGGCCTGGAACAAAGCAGCCCTCCAATTCGTGTCTTCCAAAGACACAAGCTCTTTCCTGGCTTTTGACAGAGGTGTTAGTCACAAAGTTTGGATTTGCTTATTTTTAAACATATTTACACATGCATGTTAAATTCATCTGTCCCTTCCCCACCAATTTACACACGGCCGGTCAATAACAATAGTAATTAACACTTAGTAAGCTCTGAAAATGCCCCAGGCACCGTGCTAAATGATCAGTATCTTTCTTAATCCTCTCTGCAACCCTCCGAGGTAGGGATTATTATCACCCAGTTTTGAAGACGAGAATACTGACAAGCAAACTATTGAGAATATTGAGAAATTAGAGTATTAAGAAATATTGAGAAAAAGTAACTTGATCATTGCACAGCTGGTAAATGGCAGAGCTTAGACTCAACCCCCGAGAGGCTGAGATTTTTCAACCTGAATGTTCTATGCAGTTAACTGGCTGTAGATTAGAATCATCCGGGAGTTTTTGAAAAAAACACCAATTTCCCAGCCCTCACCTCACAGGACAGTGGAGTCAGACTCTCTGGAGACTGAGGTCCAGGATACAAATAGCCATAAAAACGCCCCCAGGCAATTCCATCCTCAATCCAGGATTGAGGACCATTGCTCTGGTGCCTCCTACTGTCAGAGCCTGTTAGTTTATTTCTACCGTATCCAGATAACATGTAGTCATTTGCTAGGTGGAGGTCTGTCTTGTGACTTTCCCCTCCCTCCAGAACATGCATATACATGTTAAATCTGGTCAGTCTTGGCATAGATTCTTTTGTTGTGGTAGTGTTGGTGTTGGTGATAAAGTATACATAATGTAACATTTAGCATGTTGACTAATTTTTTTTTTGTAATTTCCTTTTTAGGGGAGCCTGGCTGGCTCAGTAGGTGGAGTACGCGACTTTGGTTCTCAGGCTGTGAGGTCGAGCTCTGCGTATGGTGTAGAGATTGCTTAAGTCAATATAAACTTCAAAAAATGAAAAAAATACAATCTTTAAAAAATATGTATTTCCTTTTAAACATATAAACTGGATTATCCTATCTATATTGGGTTGCCCTGCATTTTTAATTGTGGTGAAATACACATGACATAAAATTCACCATCTTCATGATTTTTTAAATGCACAGTGGGGTGGCATCAAGTACATTCCCACTGTTGTACAACCTTCACCACTATCCATCTCCAGAACTCTTTCATCATTCCAAACTGAAACTCTACACCATTAAGTACCAACTCCCCATTTCCCCATCACCCCAGTCCCTGGCAACCACCATTCTAGCTCTACTCTTCTAGGTATCTCGTATGATTGGAACCAGACAATCTTTGTCCTTCTGTGTCTGGTTTATTTCACTTCGCAGAATATCTTCAAGGTTCACCCATGTTGTAGGGTGTGACGGAATTTCCTTCCTTCTTAGAGCTGAATACTATTCCATTGTACGTCTTACCCCATTTTATCTCTCCACGCATTGCGTCCATACTTGGAGAGGGAGTCTGAACAGGGCATCATCTGGAGAGACCAAAATTTGCTCCTAATTTTGTTCACTAATCTTAAGAAAAGAGACTTCATTCCCTCCTGTAGCCACAGGGCAACTTAAACTTTTAAAAGAGCCTTTCTTAGAGAACTTAGTCAAAAGTTTTGAAAAAGTCTCAGTAGATTATAGTTATTTCTCCTTTCTATTTATTTATATATATTTTTTACTGTCTCAAAGAACTCCGTCAAGTGGGTCTCTTCCCTCCCCAGTGTCTGTCTGCTCCTCCATTTTCTGTGTGGTCCAGGCAATTCCCATCATCAAGAAGCCTTCCCAGACGCAGCTCCACGGGCTCCTTCTCCCTTGAGCCTGTCTGCTGTTGACTGCCTGCAGCAGCCAATCTGGCATTTACCTGCTATTTACTTCTTGCATGCACCTCACATTCCCAATAACACGATCATCCCCTAAGAATTGCTCATCCTCTGCTGTCTTCTCCGGCCTCACTGCAGAACTGAGCAAATAACAGAGGGGGGAAAATTCTTATTTAATTGAAATGAAGGAGTCTGCTGCTCCTCCCTGAGAATTGGTGCCTCTCAGCCAATGTCTGAGATCCGAGCTGCCCCCGGCATCACCAGGTTGCCTTAAGGGCACAGATCATGCCCCTGCATTTCCCGGACTTGGGGAAGAGTCAAGGCTAAGCCATACTGGAGGTGGGGTTGCGGTGGCAAAGTTCTCTTTCTCAGGCCTTCCCCATTATTCACTTGGCTCCTGCTCCCAGCTCTCCTGGGCATGCGTATTCCTGCTTCTATTCATTCCAACCCACTCTGTCTCCATTCTCCATCCCGCACTCCAATCCCTTAGATTCCTACTTCATGCTGCAAAGGTAGACATGGTTTTTCATGACTTTTTTGTCATCTCTGCCCTGGTCAAAGTCTCAGCGGCTTGTAAGAGCTGTCCTAACAGTCTCTTAGCTGGCCTCCCTCCCCCATCCACCCACTGCCACCCAGCTGAACCCATCAAATTCCTGCTCCAAACCTCAGATGATACTCCTTACATGGCCGGTAGGATTAAATCCAGCCCCCTTCCATGGCATTCAAGGCCTCTCCAATCTGGCCTTGCTCACAGGCCAGACAGACATCACTCCCTACTATATATCTCCTAGTGTTCAATGAATAACAATGTATGGAATGATTCTTCTCTTCGGGCTAGTGTTCTGGGACCATTTTGAGTAAATAATAAGAAAGTGTGCTCAGTAAATAAATTGAAAGGAATGATTGTTTATCCCCACTCCTGCAAAAGTGCTGTTAGTTTATGGGTTACTTGTCTAGATAAGGCATTATGCCAACCTATTGTTCCCCCAGTGGGAGGATTTCTGAGGTCACTGAACATCAGAGGAGAGATGTTTTAGTCAGGGCAAAGGAAACTTTCTATAACCTCTCAACCAGGTTAGTGGTTTTCCATGCCCACTCAGGCAGCAGGTCTCCTTCCCATTCCTCCTTGTTTCCTGTCCAGAGGTCTGGCCCTGCTCAGGTCCTCTTAGGGCCAGGCCTGGGTCTCTTCTTGGTTACAACTTGGGATCCTCGTTTTAATAGGATTCAGGTCCTCCTTCTGGGAACACTGCCTTATGTTTCCTTGGCCAACATCCATCCTGTCCTGATCAATATGGGACCTCTGTGGCTTCACCTTGATCTTGGGAGAAAATCACAGACCCAGATCTTATGTTTTCAAATGTCTTTGAGAAGAATGACCACACTTTATGTTCTTCCTTGAATCCTAATGTCCTGACAGTGACCCCTGCTTGCTGGCTTAGAGTTGAGTCCTTGACTCGTCCATTGTAGCTCATGCACTGAGAAGTCTGGTGTCATCTGTTGGGCCAACTGTGCCTCTGTCCTTTCTTCTGCTCTTCACACCCCTCCCATACCTCACTTCCTCCCGACTCATCCGCAGGCCAGACCTGACAGTATTTGCTGGGACAACAGGAAAGAGGAAGGTGGAGAGGCCCTCTTGAGTGCCTGGGGACAGACATGTGATTCTTCTTCGGTGTTGGTCCCAGAGCGAGCTACGCAGGGAGCCTTCCTCCTCTCTCACCACACCGTTGATTTAGGAGACATGAAAATGGTGTGTGTGTGGGGGGGGGGGGCAAGCATGCATGCACACACTCACTTATACATGTTGCCAGAGACAATGCGTGAGGATAAATATGTGATGGCCTGGAAGGGGATTTACTTTTTCAGGAGTTGAGAAGAAAAACCAGAACTGTAACACAAGAAACAAAAATGATGCCAGGATGAGGGGCGCCAGGGTGGCTCAGTGGGTTAAAGCCTCTGCCTTCAGCTGAGGTTATGATCCCAGGGTCCTGGAATTGAGCCCTGCATGGGGCTCTGTGCTCAGTGGGGAACCTGCTTCTCTTCCTCTCTCTCTGCCTGCCTCTCTGCCCACTTGTGATCTCTGTCTGTCAAATAAAGAAATAAAATCTTTTTAACAAAAGGATGCCAGGATGAGTATGTGCATGTGGGATTAGTGACACTAGAGGTTCTGGGTTTTCAGAGCTAACTCTACTCTGTCTTAACTGTGTAGGTCAATAGACCTGTGTGGTTAAGTGGGTGGAAAACAATTAATATATTTTCCCCTCTTATATGCATTTTCCATTAAAAAGTTTTAAGCGCAAATATAGATGTTAATTAATAACCAGTTGGAGAGCACAGTTTAATATGGGAAAACCTAAGCTCAAATCCCTACTCTGAAAATGACCAATTTTGCTATCGTGCCTCAGTTCTCCTACCTGTAAAATGGGGATAATAATAATTCACACAAATAATTGTCATTGCACAGTTCTGTTTACCAAGCACCATTCTGTGGGCTGGGATGATAGTAATAAACAGATCAGGCAATGTCTCTACTTCCGTGGAATTCATCTTCTGGTCAGGGAAGACTGACAATAAATAGGTATGAACAATGTTGGGTGATGATAGTGAAAGGGGTTTGCTATTTTTGAAAGGATAACAATGTATCTCTAATGAACTGATATTTGAGTGCAGACTGAAGGAAGCGAGGGAATGACCCAGATGGGTATCTGATGGAAGAGCTTCCAGGCAGAGAGAACATCAAGTGCAAAGGCCCTGAGGTGACAGTCTTAGGTATTTTGGAAATAGTGGAGAGGCTGGTGGGGCTGAAGAGAAGTGAAGGAGGGGAGAGTGGTAGGAGATGGTGTCAGCAAGTCCTTGTGTGCTTGTTAAGGATGGAACATTTCATCTGGCAAGCTGGGGAGCCATGGGAGGTGTTTGAGCAGAAGAGTGACAGCATCTGATTTAGAATGGCTTCTATGTAGAGAATAGACAGTAAGTACAAAGGTGAAAGCAGGAGGAGCAAACAACCAGGTGAGAGAAGACAGTGTTTTGAATTGAGGTGTTTGAGGTGTTAGTGGAGGAGGGGGTGAGAAGCAGTTTGTTTCTAAAAGCATTTCAAAGGTTGAGACCATGATAGCTTATGATAGCTTGGGTGTGGGTGTGAGATGACTTCAAGATTTTGGCCTTGAGGAATTCTAAGAACAGAGTTTTTATTTACTAGATTAGAGAAGTCGGGAGGAAGATCTGGCTTTGGAAAAGAAAATTGGAAATTAGGCTCGGGGAATGTTAAGTTCGAGATGTCTATTAGATGTTCACATAGAGGAGAGCAGCAGATAGTCAGGTCTGTACATCTGGGTCTTAAGAAAAAGGTCAGAGCCACGGATAAAACCTTGGATGTGATCAGCACAGAGGTGGTGTTTACCACCATGGAGCTGAGCAAAATCATCTAGAGTGTCAGTGGAGCTCTCCCCTTCGCAGGAGTGTGAAGGTCAAAAGATATCAAATGGAAAATTCTTCTGTAAGCTGGAAGTGCTCTACACATGGAAAAGGCAAAGTGCATAAATACGGTAAAGAACGTAATTGTAAAGAGTGTCTGCAGAAGGGTGAGAATCATAGCAAGGGGACCTTGGAAAGCAGCTGACCCACCCCTCACTTACCCTCTGTTACCCTCGAGGACCTGAGGTCAGAGAGGTTAAGAGGCCTGCCCAAGGACAGTCAGCTCATCAGTGGCTGAGCCGGTCCTACAACTGAGAAGCCCTAACTGCTGGTGCAGTGCTCTTTCCAAACACCACGCACCTGCTCACATTTACTGCTTCAGCTCTCTGAATCTGTTAACCGGGGCCAAGTAATTCTTCCAAAACAGAAATCTAATTATATCGCCTGGTGCTTTCATACATGCTATTTCCTCTGCCTGGAATACTCTGCATCCTCCTGCTTCTCTGTCTGGCGAATCCCAGCCCTGTCTCCATTCCCAGCCCTGTGCCATGAAGACTTCCTTGCCCTGCCGAGTGGAGCTGGTCCCTGGCCCTCCACGGGCCTGCGGTCCTCTGGCCCTGAGGCAGTCCTCAGATTTGCTGTGATCCTGCCTGCTTCTCCCGCCTGCTGGTGCGGCTCAGACTCTCTCCTCTTCCTAAGACCTCTCCACCCAGCCTTAGTGAATGGTGCTTAAATGTTTGGAGAGGAAGGAAGGAAGGAAGGAAGGAAGGTCTTTTCTCTTGCATTAGCTCAGGACAATGGCAAAGCTGCCATTTAGTGACACTTCAGTTCCTCTGACCTAAGTGTGCTCTTGGTTCACAAATTGACAATGACTGGTGGGGTGGGGAATGTCTTTTTTCTTTTCTCTCCCCAGGCGCAATAAGCAGGTGACTGGGGACCAGGAAACTATTCAGACATTCTAAGTGATGGGTGACTTCTTTTCAATTCTCTCCTATCAATATATGTGTGGCTGTTGTTTGTTTCCCTTTTGCTACAAGGGCAGACTTGTGCTTGTGTCTGGGCCGTGTAACAGGTGTGTATACATACATACACACACCTCTACACGCCTTCCTGAGAGAGGCTGCACTCTAGTTTTCCAGAGGGACCGAAGATCTCCCAGAAAAATGCCCTACGGTGGGAGGCAGGAGGCGGTGTTGTGCTCAGACTTGTCATCCTCCAGCTGAAAATTTGGACTTACTTCTTAACCTCTTGGCAACTTAGTTCAAGGTTAAGTTTGGAATTTCTAGGTCAAGTGTGAATTCTAAGAACTCCTTTCCACCACCTATGTTGACTGCTCTTTAGCATGTTTGTTTTGGATAATTCTGTATTAATTACTGTATTTGCATTCTACTTAATTAAGTACCGTTCCGGTAGGTAGAGAATTACTTCTAATAGAAGTCATTACTGTACAGGTTATTGCCAAGTTTTAAGGAAGGGGACGGAAGGTGATGGGCATGCTGTGGTGATGGGGTCAAAGCCCCAGGTTTTGTTCCCAGTAAATGGTCAGAGATCCTGATAGGTTGGATTTGTCCAACTCAGGAGCTGCCTGAGGCCTGTGATGAGCCAGGCTAGAAAAGCAACTGTCCTTTCCTGAGGTTCGGACTTCTGAAGCTCTCTTTTATTGAGAGCTCTTGAGTAATCACTGTTAATCAATACAATACTGTAGGACACAATTAGGATTAATTAGCCCAGCATCCCAAGCAGCTCTGTTCCTCTGTGTGTGTCTCCTTGGTGTCTCCCCTTCTTGGCTCCTCCTTCCCCTAGAAAGAAAGAGTCTGACCAGTGTCCCCCGTCTCCTTGCTTCCCATACTGCATCAAGTCCCTTGTCATTCATTTACTCATTCATAATGTGGAGAGGGAGAACCAGGAAGCGGCATGAAGTGATGTGGGAAAGGCAGAAAGATAAAGCAATCAGAACATGGTAGAGAAAGAGAGGGAGGGTGAGAGAACATGGTGAAGGATGGAGATGATTTTTATTAGCTTTCAAGAGAGAGCTGCTGCCACAGAAACACTCAGAAGGCATTTTGTCTACTCTCCCAGCAGACAAATGGGAAACTCTCCGGCTCACTCCTTACCCCTGCAATACATGGAATATTTTCCTCTTCTTGTATTCATTAAAGGGTGTCTATCTATTGTACACATTTATGTTTTTGCAATGACAACAGTTTCATGATTCTGTAGGGAATGAGAATGGGGAGGTGGGTGTGGGGGAAGCAGATCTCACAGTGGTAGAAGGGTCTCAGGGGATCAGGAGACCTCCTCCCCGCCCCTAGCCTGGAACTCTGGGAGAATTGCTTTCCTTCTCTAGATCTCATTGTCCTTACCTATAATATAATAGATTTGGATTCAATGCCCTGTATTTCCCCTTCCAACTTGATTTCGACCCCTAATTAAATGGATCGCTACCAG
The DNA here is from genome assembly GCF_964662115.1 of Mustela nivalis. Lineage (NCBI taxonomy): Eukaryota > Metazoa > Chordata > Mammalia > Carnivora > Mustelidae > Mustela > Mustela nivalis. Next base: position 118,573,292 of record NC_139020.1, read on the forward strand.
ACTGGTATGCCCTGACACACAACTTCCTTTTCTTCTCTTGTCTGTGTCTCTCTCTTCTTGTCCAGAGTGTGTCTTACTTTTGCAAGTTCCTCTCCATTCTGCACTTTATGAGTTCTGGCATTTCTGTTGCCCTAGAAAGTCTTTATTTCTGAGATTGTGCACTGTTTCCCTTTTTACAGCATCCCATAAACTCCCTTCTTGGATTCTTTCTTTCCCCTCATCCTGGCCAAATTGCTTCTCATCTAGTTAAGGGGTGTGTGTGTGTGTGTGTGTGTGTGTGTGTGTGTGTGTGTGTGTAGGGAAATGCTTCTCTGGGGCTCTTATTGTCTCCATCCCTCTGCTTTATCTGGGATTTCCTTTACCCAGAATTTCGTTCTATAAAGTGATTCACTCTAATTCTTCCATTTCCGGCATATTCCAGAAAATATTTTAATGTTTTTCTTCTTCTGGCTTATCCAGTTTTATTTCACAGTTCTCTTTGGTTATCTCTTAAAATCACACTTCTCCATGTTTAATTTTTCTGGTCTTTTGTCTTTATCCTTCATTCTTTCGTTGTAAATCTTAGGTCACCTCTTTAAATTTTTAAAATACCTTTTTTTGTTCAGCAGAGGGCTCCCTTCCCATCTCTCGCGCAGCCCGGGCAGATAGAATCTGAAGCCCCCCGCCCGCCTCCCCGTCTCTCCCTCCCGCTTTCTAGCCATCAGACGCTAGATACTTAAACTTGTCAACAATCAGCCCTGATGCGTGATCTCGGTAAACCTTCGCTCTTAACCGAGAACACCCCTCTGCCTCCCGGGATCGCTAATATCCGGGATGCCCTCCCCAAGTTCCTGAGGTTATTTCATTCACTGCAGCTCCTACTGTTCCTCCAATCGTTCTGTAGGGTAGGTGTTGCTAACCCTAATTCACAGTTGAGGAAACTGAGGCTTGGAGAGGTTCACTCAAGGTCGTGTCCAGTGTAAAGTTAACCCTGATCCAGCCAGTTTTGGCTTTACAGTCCAGCCCCACAGCCTCGCCTCACTCCCTTCGACTGCAGTTTATTCCAGATTTCTCCTGTTTCGTACGAGATTCTTTCTTTCCCACTTTCAATCCACAGGCAGGAAGATCGTCTTTAGCTAACAGGGCTGGAGAATTTGGGAGTCGGGTGACGGGGGTGGCGGGGTGGAGGTGGGGGTGGGGTTCCTCAGGCTCCAAGGGTTGGGCGGGCAGGGTTCGGGTGAGCTGACACCCCGGAGAAGTCATGTTAGAGATGGGGGATGTCACCGAGGACAATAAGGCAGGATGTAGCAAAAGGTAGCAAGTGCTCAGGCGGACCTGGGTCTCGCCGTTCGAACGCCGGCTGCGGAGCGGGACTTGTGTCCACCCCCCGTGCGGCACACACTCGGCAGGCCAGGGGCGGGAGTCGGGCTGAGCCTGGGGACGTTGCGATGCAGGGCGCCCCCTCGCGCTGCTCCGCGCGCCTCGGGGCTGGCGGGTGAAGCGCCGGCCGCGGCAGGTCCTCGCCAACCCCCTCCTCCTTTTCGCTCCCGCTCCCTCCTTCTCTCCCTTCGCTCCCAACTCCTCCCCCACAGCCTCTCCCCCCGCTCCTTCAGCTCCCTCGGTCTTCTCCTCCCCGCTCTCACCCGCGCTCCGGGTCGGGAGCTAGTTGGAGCGCGGGGACTGCTGCCAGAGCCCAGCTCCGCGGAGCCGGGCGGGTCGGCCGCGCGTCCAGCGGCTGCGGGAGCAGCCGGAGCGCAGCGGGCGCGGGCCCGGGTCCGGAGTGCACCGGGAGCACCGAACCCAGAGCCGGGGCCGTTCCGGCGCCGCCGCCCCATTCCCAGACGGGCTGCCAGCCTTCCTGGTTCGCCTCCGCCGCTTCGTGCCACCGGGAGCCGGGAGCCGCAGAGAGCCGGGCACCTGTGCTCGCAGCCCGGAGGTGAGTCCCGGGAGCCCCGGGCGTTTCCCCTGCGCGGGCTGGGGCTGCGAGTTGCAAACTTCAGCAACTCGGGTGGGCAGAGGGGTAGGGGCCCCGAGGCTCCAGCAAGTTGGAACCAGGTGGGAGAGGCCGCGGGCGGGAGGAGAAGGGGGTCCCTGTGCTCCCTCGCCCTCAGAGCTGCCGCTTTCCCGCCGCCCGCCTGCTCCGGGTCCGGGCGGCGCGGGGCCCTCGCGGGGCCGCGGCCAGGGCGTCTGGGTTGCAGCCCTGATGAGGACCCGCGGCCCGGGCCTGGAGAAGGGGACGGACGAATGAAAAGCTGAGAGAGCGCCGGGCAAAGGCGCTGAGACTGGCGCCGAGATGGAGGCTCACGGAGGGCCGACGAGTAAACCGGGTGGAAGGAGAGTGCGGGCGGCAGCGCGCGTGGGAACGCGTGGCCCGCTCGGAGTGTGAAATCTCACGCTCGCCGGCGTCCCCGCTCCGCCGCCGCCTGCGGGGCCCCCACCCGGGCTCTTCTCAGACCCCCTGCCCTGCCAGGGCCCCGCAGAGCCCAAACTCTGCCCTGCCAGGCCCCACACGCCGCGGCCCGGGAGCCCCGCGCTCCCGCCTCGGCCGGTGGAGAGAGGGGTGCGGCGGCGGGAAAGGGGGACGCGAACGGCGATTTCCTGATTTATTTTTCTCATGGTAATTTGTCTTTGTGGTTGGGGCTGCTCATTCACTTTCTGCTCACGTCGTGCGGGAGATCCAGCGCGGAGGGAGGGAGCGGGGGGCGCTCGGCCACAGGGAGGGATGGAGACAGGAGAGGGGATCCGGGACCCGCGCGGGGCGGGAGCCGAGAGGCAAGTGGCGGTAGGACGCGCGGAGGAAGAAGGCGAGGCTGAGGCGACCCGGCCGAGCCGAGCAGCGAGCCCGCGGCCCGGGCCGTGGGGGAGGTTGGGGGGTGGACAGAGCCGGCTCCTTCGCCTGCCGCAAACTTTAAACAACGAGGAGGAGCCACCTGAAGCGCGGTTCCTGCCTCCTCCCCATCTCCCGGTGTCCAATCCCCGGGTCATCCCGCCCGCCCAGCCGCCTCGAGCTGGAGTGGGCCCCGAGTTGGATGGGGACGGGTAGCCGCTGGTCTCTGCCCCCTCCTCTGCGATCCCCTCCAGGCTTTCTGCGGTGGGGATGGGAGCAGCTGGAGCTGGGAAGGGCAGCTCACCCTCGGGATGCGCTCCTTCCCAGCCCTAAGCCTGAGCAAACGCAACTGGCCTTGGAGGCTTGGAAGCTCGCCTGTGTCTCGACCCCACCACGATCTTACCTTTTCTGCCTCCAACCCCCATCTTTTTCCTTCAGCCCCTAGCAATTCCAATCTCCTCGCACATTTTTCAGGCACCCCGCTTCCCATTCTCCCCATCCTCCCACTTTGGCCTCATTTTGCTCTGAAGGCAGCAGCGCCTCTCCCAAGCGCCCTCCATGCCCGCCTCTCCGTCCTCCCCACCCCCACTTTCCCTCATCTTTTAGTCTATTCTTTCCCATCACTTCTCACCCGCCCTTCTTGTTGACATTTAAAAGTGACCTCTCACCCTTTCTGAGACTGGATAGGTGACCTTGAGGGTGGGGCAGGGGGAAATCTTGAGCCTGAGAACTGGACCTCACAACTAGGAAAAGGGGAGCAGGTTAAGAAGCTGACTGGGAAAAACGGTCAGTATCCTGCCCCAAAAGTCGACCCCCAACCGAGGAGAAAATGGGAGACTATATCAAAGAGGGAGGGGGGTGTGCCACTTGGTCCACCAGAAGACAGTTTGGGAGACCTGCTCAGCAGGAAAGGCTGCCTCTCTCCGAGCCAGGAAAAGTGTGTATGTGGTGGGGGAGGGGTATCAACAACTACCAACACCAGTTTGGGAGGGGGGTGACAGATATTCCGTCTCTTTTCTGTTTCCAGGGAGTAAGTTCAAGAGCTGACAGCAGTCAGCATTATCATCACTTGGACATCAAACACTTTTTAAGTACCTACTGTGCTGGCTGCACCAGACTCGGTGACTAGAGATACAGAGCGGTCCAGGGCTGAGCTCATAACCAGAGAGGCTGCTAAATTCACCAGTTTGATTCAAAGAAGACATGTGTGTATTTGTTTGAGGAGGGGAATGTGAAAGGGGAAATCCATAGGCAATACAAAACATCAAGGACTTGGTGCCAAATGGTGACCTAGGGCATAAGAGAGTACTGTTTGAAGAAAGCTCTGGGACTCAGGGGGGACCAAGAGCTGGGCTTGTTGACTCTGCCTCCCTCCCCAGCAGCTGTCTATATCTGGAGGGTGGGAGAGAAAAGGGAAGGTCAGGAAGGGGCTCCCTTTCCACTTCTAGAGCCAGACCAGGAAGACAGAGAAGCTGAGAGGTCCACCCTGGTTCTGTGGCTTGATCTCCCATTCAGGACTGGTGGATTGACAGAAGTTTTCTTTTCTTTCTTTCTTTTCTTTTTTTCTTTTTTTTGCGGAAGCTTTTTTGTTTTGGTGTACCCTTCTTGGCTTGTTTGAAAGCCCCTCAGTTTGTTACTTCTTGTTGAGGCTCAAATCTGGAAGAGGGCTTGGAGATTGTCCATATCGGGGGGGTCACAAACTCTGATGCCTACAGAGGGCAGGCAGGGAACAATGTGCTGATCAGGCAGTTAGAAAGGCTGGACAACTGGATGCAAAAAGTCAAATTGTCCAAATAATGGTCTAAACAAAACCAATGTGTTGCCCTTGGGCAGTCATATTGCCTATATTTATAGATCAAGAAATCAAGATCCTGAGAAGCATTATCTCTTTGTGTGTGTGTGTGTTATCGTGTCTCCCAGCACCTTGGGGATTGGTTGGAACAGCCCACAGTCTCTTCCCATTTCTGACCTGTTGGACTCCCAGCTCGCTCTCATCTTCAGGACCCATTAGGATTCTTCTATGATGACTTCTCTAGATGATGAGTTCCTTGAGGGCAGGGAGTCGTCTGTCTTCTGTAAATCTGAGCATTTCACATCTACTGATGCAAGATTCCAGATGCAGAGCCAGGATTGGAACACCTCTGCCAGTCCCTACTTCCCCCTCCCTTCCCAGCACCCTAGGAACCCAGTGAATGTAAGCCAGCTTTGTTCTTTCCAAAGGAAGAAAATCCAACCACGACTTTTTGCTTCCCCTAATGCAGTAAACCTTATTCAGGGTTTAGATAAGAAAAATCTAGAACCTCACCTAGGGGATGTTCAGGGATCCCAAGAAATATCCAGAAAGTCTTGAGCCTTGAGTGTGGGTATAAAAAAGGGAAGAGGAACCCCAGCAATGGGGAGAGGGGTGGCAGACATTTACAGATTAGCTTGGCAAGGCTGAGGATTAGTAGATAGAGTATGTGCCCTTGGGAGGAAGATGCTGTTGAGTCCAATTATTTTGAACATTGATCATGACATTCTTGTTCTTAATCTTGGTAACTCTCTTACATCCCACTGGGAAATTTAACAAGGTAGCAACTCAGATCACTACCGTATAATTAACCAGTTTACTACTTTCTTTGAGGATGGAGGTGATAGAATGGGCAGAGAGGGCAAAGGAAGTTACCTGATTAGAAGTGCCTGCCACCATGTAAACCTTAAATGACACTGGGCTGAGCCCCATGCCTCCAGCCTCCAGATGTTCCCTAAGATCCTCAAGTGCTAGCATTGTTATTGCCTAGGTGCAAGGTAGATGAGAACAATAGTGGCAGTAAACTCACATGTTCACCATTTACTAAGCACCTCCTATACGCCAGGCACTGTGCTAGAAGCTGTGGATATTAGTAAACAAGACATATCTTTGATCTGAATGGAGGTAAACCGATATGACTAGGAGGACATAATGACTAGCCTTGCCTCGACTTCTGTGATGGAATTTACTGTGAGGGTTTTTTTTTCCCCTCTTTTCCCTGTAGGTTTGTCTGGGTGATCTGACAGCTAAGGTGGAGTTGTCCAAATGACCTGTCATCCAGGGTTTGTGGCTGGCAGCTCTAGGATGCCACCACCTCAGATCGTCCCTCGGTTCCTCAAATTTCTCATTCATCAAGGGGGCTGAATACCTACCTTGTACCTGTGGTGTACACAGAGGCATAGCCAGGCACCTGGAGATGTGGAGATGAGAACTGTTGGGAGGGAGTGTTGGTTAATCTTCAGAGTCTGAGCCCCACTGAGACCTGAGACCATCTTTCGCCTCACCCAGGCACCTAGATCATTAGTCTGTCTTCACTGACTGGTGACTCCGTGTGTGTGTGTGTGTGTGTGTGTGTGTGTGTGTGTGTGTTGGGAATAGGTACCTCTAATGAATGAGTTCTCTTCATGTTCAGATCTTTGCATATTAGTTTAGCCACAGCGGAGCTGGTCTTAAATCTACGACAAAGCTTAACTAGCTTGGTCTTAAATACAGGAAAAGAAGCCAAAGCAAGTGGCTTAACTAATGGAGTTTCATTGAATTGCTGAATGGAGCCCTTCTTTTCCAGCTTGTGTGGGCAACACCTGAATTTCACAGTGCTCTACCTTTGTGAACCTCCCTCTCTCCGACTTTCCATTTGATAACACGTGGCTTAGCTAAAGAGATGGCTCAACAATGGGTAATCTGGAAGGGGATCTTTGCCTATGCCATTCTCTGTCTTAGATGGAGGACTCTCCCCCAAGGCTTTCTTTTCGGGGGGGGAAAAATTCCCTTATAACTGGCTTGAATGCTAGAAAGTAGCAGGGAAAAATTCCAGCTGGGAGCAGAGTTCTGACAAGGAAGCAGGGTGCTGAATGTTCTGTGGCTCTGCCGTGTCACTTTCCTTTCCTTCTGCTGTAGTGCTTTGCTTTAGTGAGCATGAGAGATGAAAACCAAACCTTTGCAGAATGCACTCTTTAATCCTGACATTCTCACCAGTGAGAAATTACTACACTTGATGGCTTCTAAATGGAAGGGGAAAAAAAATGAAGAAGAAGGTGGTTCCCTGTCTAATTTGCTGCTGGGCACAGGGAGGAAAGCAGGAGGAGAGACCCCTGGGATGGAGACCAGGCTTGGGAGAGTTTGACCTTGAGCACACCTCCCAACAGTTGGGCTGTTCAGCCTCCTCCAGTCTGACTTGAAACAGGAGGACAAGGATTCTGTTGGGCTGTTCCTGAGCAAATGGAAGCTTTAAAGGCAATGCTGTATGTGCTGAGTTGAGTTGTGCCATGACACTGCCCTCATTGATCTGCGTTTAATAAGGATGACTTAATCAGACTTGCACCTGGAACTCGTTTGAATTTGAAGCCTTGTCAATATTATCAGAATATCTTTGCATTTGAACCAAGAATGTCTCTGGCTGGGCTCTTCTGTGATAAGAAAGGGTTGGTACAAGAGGATGGCTGGTGACCATCTGCTCTGTCAGTCCACTGCGGATCATATCGGAGCAGATCAACAGTTTAAATTCCCAAAGGAGGAGGCCTAGAAATGAGGGAGTCTGCCCCATTTGAGCACCTCTGCTAGACCTCGATTCCCCATCTGTGAAAACGAGGAGGTCAAATGGACCCTAAGACTTTCTGGCCCTCCAGTTCAGCCATCTTGAATGGAGACTCCAGTTACTACTAGATTTTCCAGGAAAATCTTTTTTTGTGGCTCACTTGTGGAGAATATTTAGTCTAAGACCAGTTTCTAGTTCCCTCCAGCCCCACTGCTGGTGAGACACCTGACTGCCGGTCCCTTCAGAGGGTACATGGTCCTTTTAGCCTCTGCCTGAGCCAACACCATTTGCAAGGTAAATCTGCTGCATATTAGGTATATGCATGTGTGCGTGTATGTGTAAACATATGCATACACGTCCATGTATAAACATAGATGCGATGCATTGCAAAGCGGTGTTATCATTTGGCCATCTGCGATTTTGGATTATCCACAGCTCCGTTCACCTGCTAGAGTTGATGTAAGGCTGCCCCTAGAGAGAATTTCAGGGAAAGGGCTGGTGGGGTAGCAATTTAGATCCATCCCTACTTGCTAACCCCACTTTTCCTCCTGAACCCCAACTCCCTCCATACTGCCCTTATCATTGTCCTGAAGGGCCCCCAGGAGCTCCCCTTTAAGGAGTACAAAAGAGCTTGCAGTTGGCTCTTAATTATTCAGGGATGGATGGATTCAGTGTGTAAAGCACCCGACCCAAGTCTGTTCTTTCCCTTCTTTTGGTGCCTGGGGTAACCCTATACCTGTAGTTTGAAGCTGGGGGAGATCTTATCATTTAATACAAACTTTTGTTTCTTGCAGCTTGTTCCTTCTGCTCCTCTTCCCTCAAGGTGCCCGGAGGAAACCAGGAGCCTCTGAGAGCCCTCCTCCACCTAGAACAGACTGCCTTTAAGGTCTGCACATTGCTCTGTTGACCAGGGTGTGTTTCTGCCCCAAAGCAGGACAGAAGAGGAAAATACCACTAGACTAAGTCTAGCTTGTACAGGGTCAGGTCCCTATAGGTTTCCTGGGATTCTGGTTTTCTTCCCTTCTCCTGTTCATAGAGCTAGCTGGGCCCCCTCAGGAGTCTCCGTGGAGAGTAGGATCCTTGTGGTGAAAACTCCCAAAGGGACCAGCTCCAAGGAGTACTTCTGGGAATGCCCTTCCTGGCTGAGGGGGCATTTTCCTTCATAGACCAGGTACCTTGGGGCCACCTGCTCCCTTTCTCCCTTTCCTCTAACTTACGGAGCAAGTCTCTCGGCATACGGGGCCCAGCCTGGAGAGCAAGGCTCCACTGACCTCTGTATTCAAGTAACAGTAGCCTGGCCCAGTTCAGCTCTAACTCACTGGTTTCTATTAGAATCACCTGGAGAGTTTTGAAAACCTATAGATGACCAGCCCCATCCTAGACCTTTTAATTAAGTCAGAGTCCCTGAGCAATTGATATTTTTTTGAGCTTCCGATAATGCAGCCATGGGTGAGAGCCACTGACCTAAATCTTCGTTCCTAGGCTCCCCCTGGACTCACGCCAATGGCATGCAGAATCTCTTTGCCCTCAGCCCTTCAGAACAGCCAGGTCCTTTCTAGTAGTTACCAGCACAGCTCCTGGCATTCGGTTCATAGCTACTGTTTGTGTTCCTGTGTTCTGAATTTAATGACTTTCTATTATAAGCTGATTGTGGGAGCACCCTTCCAGGGTAATTTCTCTGTGGTCATTTCTTCTTAAAAAGCATTTATAAAAGCAATGCATATTCCTTCAACATCATTGCTTATTTCCTTCTAGATATGTAGATAACAAAATTGTGATTGTACCCTGCGGTGCTCTGTAACCAGCCTTTTCCATTTCATAACATACTGAGAGAATTTTCCCGTGTCTTAAGTATTCTTCTCAAATGGGCTTTCTAATGGCCTCCAGTATTCCATCATATGGATATGCTATAATTTATTTAAAGAACCCTCTGTGAGTTGGACATCTAGGCTGTAAACCATTTTTTACTGGTTTAAATAATGCTGCAGTGAACATCCTTGTACGTAAATCTTTGTGCCCATTGATGACTATTTCCGCAGAACAGATTTCTAGAAGTGGGGATATTTATGCTTCCTTTTAACATGGACCTTCTAGACATTTTTGACTGACTTCCGATCACAATAAAATTTTTTCATATTCAGAGCTGAAAAAACAAACTGTTTTCACTGAACTCCTCTGAGCCCGCAAGCTGGCTGTTTCACCCCCACTTGACCTGAAGGTCAGAATCCATGCCCTCACCTGGTGCCTCAGCTCTACCTCCAGGTCTGTTCCACAAATTTTTGCTACCCCTCTCCAGGTGAGCTCCAAGTCTCTCCTGCTCCTAACACCCACCCCACCCTGCCCACATATTTAGTTTCTTCTTTCACCTGCTTGGCTTTTTCTTCTTTGAATTTCCAGCCCAGGAACTATCTACATTTTCTGCCTTCAAGCTATTGTTCCATAATAACAGCTATTATTTATTGAGCTGTTACTATGCACCAGGCAGTCTCTTACACTTTGTATACCCATTCTCTCTTTTAATACTCATGGGTCTCTCTGTGTGTATTCTGCACAAAGTAACTGAAACCTTGAGAGAGAAAACAATTTGCCCAAGGTCACCCAGTTAAAACATAGCTGAGCTGGGATTTAAACCCAGACTGCCTGATTTCAGAGCCTAGCCTCTTAACTATGTATACTTTGTATACTTTGAATGTCTGTATATGTGTGTATACTTTGTTTCATCCTTGGCTTATGGTATCAATACGTTGTTCACAAAGGCTCCGTCAGCATCCTATGGACACAGACTGTGCCTTTCTCTAGCAGAAGAGCAGTTCTCTCCTACGAATGGCAGGAGAGTGGCTATTTGTTAGGAACCCCTTTCCCTTTTTCACTTCCTTGATTCTGTCCTCATCCCTTCCTCCAGGTACCCCATGCCAGAAAACATTTCTTGCTTCCTCACTGACCAGCTGCCAAGATCCCAGCATGCCTTGCAGCTGAGCAGGCCCAAGTTTGACATATCCATCCCTATTGCAGCTTCCCTACCCAGTCAGAAGAATTTGGATGCTACTTGCCCAGTATGGCTTATAAAGCTGTCAGGGAGGCATGCTACAGCAATGATGAGGGGATAGGCAGTCTGACTTCTGTTGGATGTCAAATACTGTTTAAAGTGGAGGAGTGGATACATTTTTGTATTCTTGTCTCTTTTACATCATCCTTGCCCAACAGATAGAGAAATAGCAACTGAAACTATCCTTCTGATTTGATTCTGACCAAGAGCTAGGTGGTGATGTCATGGTGCTTGGATGAAAGACAACCACATCAGCCTAGTGTTAATAACAGCCAGAGAAAGAAATGACATGCCCACAGACCTTCTCTAGAATCTAGGAATTCTGATTTTAGGAAGTCGGATCTTGTGATTAGGGATTCCAAAAGGGAAGATGGCTTATGGCAGGTGAGATTCTGAAAAATGAGGCTTCACATTTTTATCCATGAGTTGGATGAAACTGGAGTAAGCGAGCTTATCAAATTTGTTGATGACAAGACTGTGATGGGCAGCTCCTATAAAAGACAGAATAAATATTCAAAATGATCTCAACAGACTGGAATGCTGGGTTTAAACCAACAAGATGAAATTTAACAGGGGCAGATGGAAAGTCACATTTAGATTGCACAAATTAATTGCTCAAGTTCATGAGGGGGATGGGGGCGGGAGCAGACTTGGTTTGGCTGCGGATCCTCAGGAAGAGATCTGAGGGGTTTAATTGTGCACAGGCTTTATAGGAACCAGCAGGGCGAGGGGCTTGCTCAAAACAACACCATCTTCAGTGTTACGAAGAGAAGTGCAGGGACTAGATTGGGTTCTTCCTGGTCATTATGTCCTCATCTCTGAACATGGATTTTAGAGGGGAGCCGACCAAGTCCAGTGTGCTACACGGAGGGCAGCCAGGAGGGGTTAGGGAAACCCAGCTACAGAAGGTCTGGTGAAGGGAACTTGTCCACTTAGAGGGGGAGAAAACCCTGGGGTCCTGGATGCTGACTGCCAAAGAGGCAGGATTTCCGGTAGGAGAGAACATAGCTCATCTACCTGGGAGAAGCGGGAGACTCCAGAGTGGGAAGTACAGGAAGCTGGATTTTTTTCAGAATGAGCATCTTCCCAACCAGATGGGTTGTGGTGAAGCAGCACCAGCTGTCAGTCTTGCTGTCCAGGATGCTGCTGGGGGACTCCCGTCCTGGAGACAGATGATCGACCCGGAAGTGAACCTCTATCTCTGTGTGGCTCTGAGTCTGGAGGACACCTGCTTCCTTTCCTGATTGCTCTGGAGCGGTTGTTCTCAAAGCCACGTCCCTGACCAGCAGCATCAGCTCCGCCTGGCACCTGCTGGGAATGTGAGAGTTCTTGGGCTAAACTCCAGACCTACTGACTCAGCAATTCTCAGGCCGGCACCCGGCAACCTGCCCTCTGACAAGCTCTCTAGGCCATCTGGATGCTCGCTGAAGTTTGAGAGACACGACTTTAGACCACACTAAGCTCTTCTTTCCGTTGCTGGGTGCTTGTGGCATTTCTACAACCCATAACACTTTCCTGGCGACGTAGTGTGGAAACTTGGAAGGAACATGGGTTTCAGGATGAAACAGACTTGAGTTCAAACCCAGCGTGACTGGTTTGTGTTTGCGGGTCTTGTATGAAATCCATTCCCTCCCTGAGCCTGCTTTTTGCACTGTAAAGTGAGGGAGGACTAGTTTAAGGGAAGATTACATGAAGTAGAGGAACTCCTGTATATAGCTTACATTCACTGTTACTATCATGTCATCCTGGGAAGGGTTTGTTTGCATAGCCATTGCTCAAAGGGAGGCCTGGGTGAAGCCTCCTCCATTTCCCCTTAGCACCCACCAGCAGAGCACTCCCTCAAGGCAGAGGCTGGCTGACTCTGGGTCTGCCAGTTTACTCCCCTTCTGGACAATGGAGAGCCAGGACCATTTTCCTTCCCGCCCCTATTCCTGACCTCATCCTCGTGAGCACGAGCAAGTCCATCCTTCCGGTGGCCTGGGTCTTGCCAGACCTGATATTCTGAGGTGTATGAGTCTAGCATGCAATTTGACTCACGAGAGCCTCGATGAAAGGACTTGGGCCCCAATAGTCCTCAGGAGCCTCTAAATTTACATGAATAAGGAACTTGAGTTGCTGGTGTCAGCCAAGCTGGGCAATTGGAATGGGTCCCTTGGAGCTGGAAGGTGCCAAGATCACCTCTGCAAGTCCCTACTGAGTGGTCAGTGGGTAAAGTCTCCAGTTCTTCTTGCCCACAAGGTGCCCATTCTGTTTTTGGACAACAACATCTAATAGAAAGTTCTTCTATTTCTTTGAAGTCCGTGTCTCTCACTGAGGGTTCCATCCTTTCTCATGTGGCTGTTCTAGGTGAACCCAGTCACTTCCATGCCACAGCTTTTCAAGCTTTGGAGACCAACTGCCTTCCCCACTCCTGTTAGTGCTCCTCTGACTTGTTTCTTCATCCCTAGGCACAGAACTCTGCAAGTCCTCCCATTTGTCTTAAATTGCGGTCACCAGGACCAAATCTAGTCTTCCAGGTGAGGGCCTGGCCAGCATACCCACATCAGTCCAGGCACCACAGCTTCTCTTCCTGCAGCCTCAGTTCTGCCCTGGCTATTTTTGGCAGCCACGTGTCCCTGCTGACTTTTACTGAGCTAGCAGCCAACCATTCCCCTCAGGTTTCTTTATCATAATCTGCAACTCAGTCCCATCTTCCAGTCGTGTCTTTGTGTTGCACCAGTTTGCTAGGACTGCTATAACAAAGGACCACACACTGGTGACTCCAACAATAGAAGTGTACTATCTCACGGTCCTGGAGACTAGAAGCTCGAGATCAAGGCATTGACAGGGTTGGTTCTTTCTGAGGGCTATAAGGGAGAGTGTTCCCCTAGCTTCTTGTGGTTTCTTGCCATGCCTTGGTTGATAGAAGCTTCCCCCTCATCTTTACCTTTATCGTTGCATGGCATTCTCCCTCTATACCTGTCTGCCTCCAAAGTCCCCCTTTTGTAAGGACACCAGTCATATTGGTTTAGAGACACACCTTACTCCGGTATGACCTCATCTTAACCAATTACATCTGTAACGACCCTCTTTCCAAATAAGATCACATTTGGAGGTGATGGGGTTTGAAACTTGAATGCATGAGTTTTAGAGGGACACAGTTCAACCCATAACAGCACTGTAGCCTTTTTGGTCTTGTGTTTGGGACTCTGTATTTTTCCTTAATTCATTTCATCTTGTCTAAGTTCAGTCCATCTCCCTAGCTGATTAAAATATTTCAGATTGTGGGGATGTCTGGCTGGCTCAGTCGGTGGAGCGCGCGACTCCTGATCTCAGGGTCGTGAGTTTGAGCCCCATGTTGAGTGTAGAGATTGCTAAAAATATAAAATCTTAAAAAGATTTCAGATTCTGTCTCTGGCATCCAAAAATCTACCAGTAGCTTCCACCTTCAAATGCTTCCCATCTATTGATCCAAGGAACTGCTAAGATCTTGAATGCAGTGGGATAATTCAGAGCCCTACCTGCCCCTGGACAGTTCTGTCCCAAGGGACTTGATCCATGGGCAAGCACCCTTGGGCATGATGTTGTGGGCCGGCTCTGTCCTACTCGTTTTCCCACCCTATAGCTTCCTTTCTTTAGCTTACATGCAACAATTTCATGACGAGGTTGTCAGATGGTTTCAAGATCAGCTCTCCCGGCAAACCCCATTTCCCTCGTCTACCAGCCTGGTGACCCTGTCAACAGAGAAGATGAGCTTTGCCTGACAGGACTTTATTACTGAACACACACTGCCTGCTCGCGATCTCAACCGCCTTTCCCCAGTGCCCACCACCCCTCGTTTATAGTCTTTGCAGGAATTTTTCTAGGGCAGCACATTGAGTTTCCCTCTGTGTGGTTTGCACAACCCACCCCAGACCCCTTTCTGGAAATGAGGGCTGTGTAGCCTGCCTGAGGCCTCCCAGCGCCTCTCATGCTTGCCAGGATCCTGTCAGGATTCCTGCGAGATCCCCACAGCTGCTCTCCGCCTCATCTGCCTGTACCCCGGGTGTGCGGCTGGGTCAAGTGGCTGGCTCTCGCCCTGGCTGCAGAGCAGCTGGAGTTCTTACAGGCTGCGCACCAGCCTCCAGCTTGGGCCTCCTGCACCCGACGCTCGGCTCCCCTTTTCCTTTCTGCGGAATCCCAGGTCCTGATGGGGAAAACAGAAGCAAAGCTGGAGGAAGAGCTGACGGCCCATTGGAGAAGTCCTCGAACCTTTGGATGCCGGATCCGTTCCCTTCGGCCTTCTTTTCCCTTCCGGCTCTTCTCTCCTTCCCCAATTCCTGTCCTGTCCTATAGTCTCTCCTCTCTTTTTCTAATTGGACTCTTTGACTCCTTGAGGATAAGACAGAAGTGAAGGTGAGGTGGGTGTATCAGGAGCTGGGCGAGCACGGGGCTCCACTGGGACAGCGGAGGGGGGCCGGGAGCGGAAGGCCTTAGACGCTCTGCTGAGGAGTCCCATGTGGAAGGCGGCCTGATCCCCACGGTAGGGCTTGAATTCTGGCTCTGCCATTTACTGGTGGAGTGACTTTGGGCAGATGATTTCTCCTCCCTGAGGCTCAGTGGCCATAACACCTGTTTCCGAGGGTGAGCGTGAGGACTGAATTAAATGAGCTTCTTTTTAGTAGAGCGGGACATCTGGAAAAGTACCTGGGGACTGAGGGTACCAAGCACACCTGCCCTTCTGCAGAGTGGACTGGGGAGCTGGAGGTGGATGTGGTGGGGGCGGGGGAGGCCCTTGGGGAGGCCCTTGGGGAGGCCCGTGGGGAGGCCGGGGAGGAGGTGAGGTCACAGGCTGGGATGAGGGCCATGACTGCCTGAGGCCGTGGCAATGGGGAAGAAGAAGTTAGTGTGAGAGAAAAGGAGAGGGAAGAAGCTCTAGGATTCTGAGCAATTTGTGGACAAGGATGCGGGTGTTAAGAGGATTTCCCAGAGTTTACTGAGAGCTTAAGTTGTGCCAGGCCATTTAAAAAGCTGTTTTCTGTATTTTAGCTCACAAAGGTCCCAAGAGTAAGTTTGACTTTATTACCTCCATTTTATAGGTGGCTTGACTGAGCTACGGAGCTAGTAGATAACTGTTAAGCCAATCCAGGCCTCCAGTTCCCAGCTCGCGCTCTCCTCCTTCCGACCGACAGGCTTCTCCCTTCCCCATTCCCTTCCAACTGTCACATCGCCCCCACCCCTGGCTGGATCCTGTCAGATCCTCGCCCCCCATCTCCTCTTCATGGTTGTGGGGTGGGTCACAAGGCCCTGCCCTTCACTAAGGACCCTTCTCAGGGCACCTTCCATGAAGCCCTAACTCACATCCACGTCTGTTCTTCCCATTCCCACCGTCAGTCTGTAGAAGGACGGATTTAAGTCAGAGCACAGGGAGCCCTTGTGAAGTACGAACTGCAGTAGATACTAAAACAGCTCGTTGAAGGCAACACTGGCATGACTTAGCTGGAGACCTTTAGGGCTGAGGTGGAGGAGCGGAAGAGGGAGAGGATGTGGAGAGGTGGTATGACTCCCGTGTCTGGACCTCTGGGAGGATGGCTTTGGATGCAGGAGGAGCAGCAGTGAGGTGCTCCTCTGGACAAGATGGCTGCTGCTCGTAATTAACCCGTGGCTTTAATTACACTTCACAGGCTGGTCCTGCTGAGAGAGAGGATTGCTCTGAGATTGTCACACAGGGCTAAATGTTGGAAGAAGTTTCCACTTCACAAACTCCTCTCCTGGAGTGGGCAGAGCCTGGGAGGACGGCTTTGCCTGGGTCTGGGCCTGGGGGTTAGGAAAGGGGGGCATGCCTGTGACTGTGGCTTGCCCTGTCCTGCGCTGGTCACCTCTCTGGGGAAACCTCCCTGACTGTGACTTATACTTCTGCTGGCAGTTCGGTGCTGTGGCCTCATTCAGGGGTTCTGATAGCAGGAAACAGGGAGCTGGGCAGAAAGGAGCACAGCTAGCCCTAGGGGTGGGTGAATGCCTCCAGCCCCAGGGATCAATCATGGAGGCATTTACTTTGTATTCACAAGTAACAACCACTAATGGGGGTCAGTCTCTCATTAAGCTCCCGAGGCTCTGATGGAGGGATTTAGCTCTTGGTTTACACCGGATGGAAAGACCTCAGTGAGGTGAAGAAATTTATCTAGCATGGCACAACTATATAGAAGTAAGGTGGAAGGATTTGAACCCAGGCCCCAGTCAACGCAGAACAAGTGCTCTTTCCTCCTGACGGTAGGGCTCTCCCAGAAGCTGTTTGCCCCTCCCCGTAGCAATCTCCTGTAGGTGGGGAGTGCCAGACAGAACCAGGGAAATGCACGTTGAGCTGGAGGGGGATAGGAAACTAGGGGATTCCGGCATTTGGGATAGGCAGTGTTTTCTGCCACAATATTGTGTGTGAGTGCTGTCACTGCTAGGAACCCCGGGGCTCTGGGTTTCTCTGGGTCTTTCTGGGTCCTGAGGAGGTAATGGGGAAGCTTTACAGGAAGCCATCCTGCTCTCCCATCCTGCTCAGCCGTGGTCTCCCTCCCCCTGACATTCTCTCTCTTTCTGTCTCTCCCCAACCCCCACCCCCAGCCCTGTCCTGGTTCTCAGGCTGTCCCTCTCCTGTGACCTCCCTGGGGCAGCTACCTCTGTGCCATCCTGAGCCCTCTAGTGACCACTCCCTGGCCTGCACCTCTGCCAAGTTCCAATGTCCTGGGCACTTTCTGAGCCTTCAGGAGAGAACCGTTGGCCCTGACTTACAAGCGTGTATGTGTCCTTCTATTGAGACAGGGAAGTCTTTTCACAGAAGCCTGAGGGAGAGTCTGCTGCCCTGTGGAGGCCCCATCTCTCATCCCCAGTCAGAGTTCATATTCCCATTGCTCTGGGGCAGAACTCCAGACTCCATCTCCTGTCATCCCAGATGTCCCACAGTGCTCTGTGTTGGACCTGAGCTTGCTCATGTGTGACAAGGAAGGCTAGACCAGGGGGACCATGTCTTGGGTGCTCAATATGCCTGGCATTCTGCTCTCCAAATAATTACCAGGGAACCATCCCAAGAGTTGTTCCCTCATTTTGGTAATGGGGAAACTGAGGCTCTGGTAGCTAGGTAACTGGTCCCAGGCCATACTGACTGATACCCTCTGTTTCCTTGCAGCCCTTGAGAGGGCTTGCAAGAGAAAGGGGCTCAGCAGCTAAGAGAGGGGCTTACTACCTCCCACCCACTTTCATTCAACAATGGCTTTTGGGCCTCCCCACCAGAGGCTGGGCTCCCAGGACCAGGCACCATGGCTTTACATTCAGACATTTAGCCCAAACCGTACCCCATATCTGTCTTAAAGATTTGGGGTGGTGAGGCTGAGATGGAGAGCCTCTCATCTCAGAAGCACTGGTAGAAATCAAGCTCCACTCACTGCGGGTCTGAGATGATCTTTCCATGGTAAGAAGACCTGTTTTGTGGGCCTGACACAAGCTGGTGCCCTTTGTGAGGGCGTGAAGGTCAGTGGGAGGGAGACGGGGCTTCAGACGCTGGGTGGTCTGTGTGCTTGGACCATCCATCCTTGCAAGCACTAAGGAAACTGAGGTTTTTCCTGTTGGGTTGGCTCTGATGGGACTGTGCCAAAATTCTTCCTGGTTCTAAACTCAAAACCTTGTGCAGTGTTTACACTGTGGATAAAAATGTTTGCAGTGAACGGGAGAACCACAGGGCTTGGAAAGATCTGGGATAACATCTAGTGTAGGCAGCAAGAGCTGGGATATGGAGGTTGTAGTGGGTCTGGAATTTCAGCCATGGCAGTCTGTGAACTTGGCTTCACAGCCGAGCCAGTCCTCCTCATTGAGTGACATTGATGAGAGATGGGCTCTTCTTCTTCTTCTTTTTTTTAAAATTTATTTATTTGACAGAGAGAGATCACAAATAAGCAGAGAGGCAGGCAGAGAGAGAAAGGAGGAAGCAGGCTCTCTGCAGAGAGCCCGATGTGGGGCTCGATCCCAGGACCCCAGGATCATGACCTGAGCCGAAGGCAGAGGCTTGAACCCACTGAGCCACCCAGGCGCCCCCGAGATGGGCTCTTCTGAGTGTGGGTCACAGTTGTTCTCAGGGTTTGGGTTTTCTTTTTAAGATTATTTATTTATTTATTTGAGAGAGAGAGAGAGAGAGGGAGAGAACAAAAGGCAGGGGAGAGGGGCAGAGAGAGAGGACCCCATTGAACAGGGGTCCTGATGTGGGGCTTGATCCCAGGACCCCAGATCATGACCTGAGCTGAAGGCAGACACTCAACTGACCTGAGCCACTCAGGTGCCCTGTTCTCAGGGCTTTGAAGGGACAAACTTCTGGAGCTCTCATTATCTGTTGATGATACTCACATTTCAGAATGAGAGGTGGACCCAGGGATACCTGGCCTCCATCAGGTGGGGAGGCTGAGATATGAGGAAATGTCAGGATTCCCACAGCCTCGCCACCCCACATAGGCGCCCACATGCGGCAGAGAAGAGCCAGGGCAGGAAAGAGAAGGTGGAGGCGACAACAGTACCAGGATCGAGCTGGGCACCCCCGAGTTTCCTGCTCGGTCGTCTGGGCTGACAGCTCTCCCCACAGCACAGTATGTATATATACATTTTTTAGAAATGAAGAGGGGGCCCCTGGATGGCACAGTCGGTTAAGCATCCCACTCTTGGTTTCGGCTCAGGTCACGATCTCAGGGTCATGGGATCGAGCCCCGTGTCATGCTCCGAGCTTATCATGGAGTCTGTTTGGGATTCTTTCTCTCCCTCTGCCCCTCTGGCTTGCTCTCTCTCTCTAAAATAAATATATAAATATTGAAAAGGAAGGAAGGAAGGAGGGAGGGAGGAAGGAAGGAAAGAAAGAAGGAAGGAAAGAGATTCTTCAGAAAGAATATGTCTCAGTCATACATGTAGTAAGAGGCAGTTTGAGATCCTTGTTTCCAATCCCAAACTCCATGCTATGTCCGAACATAACACATAGTATCTGCTCTCAGGGTGAGTATCTGGGGGGACTCTGTTGCCAGGCTCTCATAAGCCCTAGTGTTCTGGACTTTCTGAGGCCTCCCTGCCCCGTACCCCGCAGAGCTAGCCATATTGGCTACCTGCTCCATTTCCTTAAGGGTAAACCCTGACTGCTCGTCTCTAGATCTGTTCAGAATTGGACTTGAAGGTGCCCACCCATAGTGCCTGTAGTTATCAGCAGTGCCTCTCCCTTCCCTGGGCATCTAGGACACTCAGCAGGGGTGCTGTTCCTTTTCATTTCTCCAGCATGCTGGAGTGCTTAAAAAAGGCAACAATAAGACTCAGAATGAGTTTCAGAAAGAGAGGGACAGGATGCTTCTGGGCTCCATGTCAACAAAACCTCTTGGTTTTTTCTACCTTTGAGGTCAAAGTTGGGGGGAAAAGAGCCCAAAGCATTCCCTTTCTTGCTCTGGGCTGTCCTGGAACTGGCCAGAGTGGCCATTTGAGGAGGGGAGACTGTTATGCCACTTGCCATGCCATGCTTTGGTGGGGAAGGGCGAATCAGAGCTGGTAGCATTTCCCTGGGGCCCTGACTCCTTATCCTTTTTCATGTCTGTTTTGAAAAGGAACATATGCTTTAACAGTTCTCTAACCTGGCAGCACAGTAGAATCATGGGGGTGGTAGGGAATGATGGGTGTGGGTTGGCTTAAAACTACTGAAGCTCAGGTCCCACCATCAAAGAGAGTTTCCACGGGCCCAGGGGTGGGGGAAGGGTGCTGGACAATTGTCTAATTTTCAGGGCTCCCCAGCTGAATCTCAGGAACAGTCAGGGTAAGAAACCCTGGGGCACGTCTTTCTGCCTTGCCCTCAGCCTTACCACTGTCTGTACTGTTTGAGAACCGGTGATGGTGTCCCTGACATGAGCTCCGTCACCCAGGGCAGGGAGAGAGCCCCATTTATTTTCATGTCCCTTTGCCCAGCCCAATGCCTGGCACCGAAGCCTCAGTCGATGTGTGTTGAGTTGTTAATGAAAGCTGAAGCAGAAAACATCCTGGCCACCCTCTCCCTTTCTCTTTCTTTCAAAGCATGGACCAGGCATGTTTTCAAAAACAGGGTCCTGGATTTTATATCTCCAGTGTAGGGTGAGGAGAAGGGTCCTGAACCCTTCCAGGAGTTCAGGGTCACTGGTGAGTGTCTGTGGCTGGAAACAGAGCAGGGGACATGGGCAGGGTCCTTTATGGGGTCGCCATGAAGCTGCACACTCTCATGTTTTCTGTCTCTGTCTCTCTCTCATACATGGTTTGAATTGTGAATGGAGGTGCTAAATCTCGAAACACGGGGGTGGGGGAGCCCACAGGCAAGGGCTGAGGGGACACCTTTTGTGTCTGTGTTTTTACCTGATGTATGCATGGCACCCTCCCTCATCCCACAGGGGAAGCTTGTTGAAACCTGCACAGATAAGGAAGACCCTTCTCTCAATCCCCAGTCTCTCTCGTAACAGACACCCCACTGGGTGATCTTCTCCTCAGTGAAGTGAGGACATGGAAGAGAGAGTAGCAGCCTGCTCCCCACACTGAGAACCCCTCCCAGAGGGAGAGAATGGAGCTTGGGTGTGTTGGTAGGAGTTTGGGTACAAACTCCCTTTCATCTCCTGCTGAAATGTTGTGCCTTGATTTCCTGCCAACCCCGCTACGGGCCCACATCTTCTGCGACCCCATTGAAGACTGGGTGGCATTGATGCAGGGGGCCACGCTGGGAAGCTCGGGTTTCCTCTGCCCCACAGCCTAAGCCACATCAAAGGCGCACGTACAGTGGGGGGTGGCCGCCTCCACCCACCCGCCCTCAGCCTTGGGTAGCTGCAGGCTCTCCCCCTCCCGCTGGAGGCCCCGCCTCCTGCCACGCCCCCTGAGCCCAGGACCCCTGGGAGAGCCCCTTCCAATAGGTCTGCAGCCTACCTGCTGCTTGGACAGTCCTGCCTCTCTCCTCCCATCTCAAATGGGCCCAGTCTGGCCCTTCTCCACAGACCTGCCCCTAGCTTGGCTGCTCCCCGGGACTGCCTCTGCTTTACCTCTGGTCTGTCAGGGTTTCCCATGTGCCGTCTCTGCCTGCGACCTCCGACCTCCGACCTCCGACCTCCGTGCCGTCCCTTCCCCCCATTCCCACCTTAGCCTCCCACACTCCAGTGGCCACTGTCCCTTTCCCTGAGTGATCTTCTCGGAGGGCTTCCAGTGACTCAGCCCAGGGGCCACTTCTTAGGGCTCGGCCCCTGGGATCCCCCACCTTTAACGCTCTACACAAAACCCTGTTTTTCCCGGGGCTTCTTTCTGGCCAGCCTGCACCCCTTGTCCTCCTGCTCTGCTCCCTGACAGCTCTCCTCCCCTCCCGTGCTGATCCCACCCGCCCCCTTAGGGCCGGGACCAGGCCCCCAGAGCGGTGGAGGGTCTCAAAGAATCCTTTCACAAGTACCTACTGTGCGCACAGCTGCTGCTGGCCTTCCGCTGCTTGCCAGCCGAAAGCACTGATGAGAAGCCCTCCCCACGGAGTTTCTCTTCTAAGCAGGAAACACTGAGAAAAACCACAGTAAACCATGTAGTGTGTGAGAAGATCATAGACATGGGATAGGATGTGGTCTGAACTGTGAGCAGGACAACAGCTTGAATAAATTCCCAAATATATGGGTTACATGCATTCCTTACTTTGCCTCAACAGTTGACAATACTTAAGCCCATTTTGTTTCACCTATTCCACTTGACTGCCCCCCCACCGCTCCCTTCCCCCGGCCAAACTTTTATTTGTCCCAGCATATCAATCAATCAATCAATCAATCCCAGGTTTCTTGAAATCTTATCTATGGAGAATTCAATGTACATCACAACTGGTTAAGATGTATTTACATTGTACGTAAACACTACCTTTGTCAGGTAGAACAGAGTTAAACAGTTTAACTCTGCTGTGTCTGACAGTCTTACTTTGCCAGGTGTTGGAAGCCCCTTGAAAGCAAGGACCAGGGTGTCAAAAAAAAGCATCCAAAGCTTGGAGACAAGGCAAAAGGCTGATTGCTTGTCTTAGCAACCTCATACTGTTGCCTAACAGGTGCACCCAAAGGTTACATAATTCTCTAGGGGGATGTACTTTTGCTTGACTTTCAATGTATTATTGATTGGGGGCCAGACTTTATGAAGTTAAATGTTAACATATAGGTTGATAAAACACAGATCTTTACCCAGCAGAGATGCAAATGATTTCTGTTCAGTGGAAGAGATAACTGCAAAGTTATGGGTTTTTTGCCCTGTAGGTCATTAACCAGTTTTGTCTGGGCTTTGCAAACTCATTTCTGCGTGCCTTCCCTGACTGATTATACAAACCCCCATTTTCAAATTCTCTTTGGAGCTAGCTTCACCATCCCTCATGAATGAGTTAAATCATAAATTACATTTACATGAGAGCATTGGAAAACCATCCTTTGACAGGGGCTTATCCATTTTCTTCATCTGTCCTTGTTTAGTCTCCTGCTTGGCGTGGACTAGATTTTAAGGAATTGGATTTATACTTGACTCAGTCTCCTATTAAAAAGGGAAGAATTGATGTTTCAGGTTGGGATGTGCTTAGCAGATGTCAGGGAGCTGGGGGGTGAGGGTGGAGGTGGCTGAAGGGGGTCCCCTGGCTCTGGCTCCCTATGTTCTACCCTGGAGAGAGAGAGGATGGTCGGGTTCTGTGGATGTGGGACTCTCCAGAAAGCCCTAGTCCGCCCTCTGCTCCTGGGAGCAAGGCCCTGTCCAGCTCTAACACGGTGTGGGGAGGAAGGAGGGGTCAAGAACAAGATGCGTGTGTATATGTGTGTTGCAAGGATGTACCAAGAGGGTGTGCTGGTTTGCTCCCACATTCAAAGGGTGAGGGTCACGTAGCGGGCATATTCTTTTGTGTCCCCAGATTACCACCTTCTGATTCCTCATGCTTTTCTGAGTTGGGAGGGGTTCTCCTTCACAGTGTATCCCAATTATGCTATTACAGTTTAGGCCTGGGGATGCAAAGGAGGCAGAAATGTTGACAATGAAGCGGAGATTGTAGTAGGAGGGATTGTGTGTGGTGAAAAGCAGCTGTACTTTTCATCTCCTAAGGGGTCATGTTTCTGTTCTGAGAGCAGGGGTGGTGGTGGTGGTAGGGTAGGTGCGGGGAGCAGAGCTGATGGTGGCGGACGGTAGGAATTGCCTGTGAGTTCCCAGGACCGGAGCTGCTCCATGTGTAGAAATAGTTCCTACCTTGACTTAAATTACCTAATGGCTATCCTGGCTCCCTCAGCCTCTGGAGGGCCTGTTTCTCCAGAAAACCAGAGCAACATGGAGTTAGGGGAAAGCTGTGCCCTCCAGGGCCCCACCCCAAGCTCTCAAGTCCCGCAGTTCCCAATCTCAGGGTTCCCTGCGGCACCAGCCAAGGCAAGCAAGCAACCTTGGAAGGTTGTTAACAAAAAGGGTCTTTCCATTTAGCTTAAAGGTTGGATATGTTTGCTATTTATTTAAATTGGCATGGAAAAGCCTTAATAACATCTTTTTCTATTTCTATTTGGAGCTAGAGTAGCTTTTCAAAACTACCTCTTTAATCAGTGGTAGGGGAGAAGCATTTGGCAGACATTGTTGCTCCTGGAGACTGGAGGGTGATAGGAAAGAGGGGGCATTTCTTCTCTCCCCAACTTTCTTCGTTTTCACTGTCCTGGCTTGGCAGGCACGCCCATTCTGCTTTATTGTCCTCTCCTCATTCAGTTCATGTACCACCCACGGCCCTTCCTCAGGAGACATTTGCCAACTCCAGACACTGGAGACACAAAGATGAATGAGACACTTTCCCCAGCTGGAGATGCTCCGAGCCCAGTGGACAGTGATCCTTCGTGAGTGAACAGTGCTTTCGGGTTGACAGAGCACGTTCACATTTGTTGTGTTTTCAGCCTCATGAGAGTTGGGGAGATGAGCCAAGACAAGCATTATCCATCCCAGAAGAGGGAACGAAGGCTCAGAGAGGTTGCAGACCCTCTCCGAGGTCACACAGGTGGTGCTAAGTGGGGCCAGAACTGGAAGAGCCTTAAGGCCTTGGCCAACTCCGTAATCTCTGGCTGCACAGAGGCTGATAACTAAAGGCCACGGGAGTTGGGGAGGTGGAGGCAGAGTGTCCGAGACGCTGAAGGCCGGCCTGCAGAACATGGTGACTTCTGTCTGGCCTGAGACCCGTGTCTCCCTAGCTGGAGTGTTTGAGGTCAGGATATCACGCTCTCCCTTGTTCGAGAAAGGTAAACGGGAGTACATGTCTCCCTTTCAGGCTAATCGCCCTTCGGTCCCTCGGAGCACGGTCTGGTGACCTTGGAGTCGTGAGTCCCAATTCCACCCCCACGCTCAGCCAATTGTGATGAGAGGGACTGGGACTGGATATAACATGAATAAGGCCTTGAAGAGTGAGATGGGATGGAGAGGGAGTTGAGGGTAGGGTGGGGTGGTCGATTGCAAAGGGAACCTGTGGAGTAGAAACTGGTTGTGGTACCATGTGACAGGTGACAAAGAACGTCCTTCCTGGCTGGGAGCTATCGAGCTGTGGGGCTGGGGCCTGGCTGGGGAAGACTGGGGACCAGGTGGAGGAGGGGAGCAGCTGGGTCTAGGAGGTGGACTGGCGGTGATTCTTGAGCAAGAGACTTAACCTGATGGTGGTGTGCGTCGCGTACTGTCGAGACATTCCTGTTGGGGTTGGGGCAGAGCGGTGCCCGTCCCCAGAGGGCTAAGTGCCCAGAACACCTGTGGTTTCTGACATTTCATGCTGGCCTTCCTGTTGCAAGACTCTTGGAGTCCATGAGGCCTGGCTCTGTCCTTCGTAGGGCTTTTCCCCTTTGCAGAGCTTTCTGGATTCTCAGCAAGGTAGCATGAGGTTTGGTGTGGCTGAGGATCAGGTTTTTTTAGGGGGACTGTTAAGGAAAGAAGAGTGTGAGCCACACCTGTGAGACTCTGCTGTGATAAATCTAGGTGGGGCTGGCAGTCTGAATATTTGTTCTAGAAGAGCAACACCATAATACAAATACCTACTATTTGTTTGGCATTGGTAATCAGCCACCCCGTCTGGAGATGAGCGGCAATCAATTTCCATCAGTGCGAAGGAGTCTGGGAGGAGGCCAGCCGTGACATCTTGCGGCCTGCCGGGGATCCTCTTTACACTCTGCACACTAAAGCCCCGCTCTCCAGGGAGGCCGAGCTGGGTCATTCCAAATTTCAAAGTTTTCTAACTCGTTTAAGTTTGTCCACTTAAACAACAACACTTTAGAAAAATTGTCAGCCACTGCATTTGCGATTCTCTGTAAAATGTATTACATGCACCCCTGCCTTTTTAAACAGTCACACAAGCATAAATGTAACCTTTTCTTGATGTCCCAAGGGTGTGTTAGGGACCTTAATTAATGTATGGGGCTGTAATTCAGTGGGGTTTACAGGACTCTTGGCTTATACCAAATGGCCCCCTGAGGTTCTGCATTTTTGTGTCTGCTTTTTAATTTTTCCAGCTGTGGTTCTTGCTGAGTGATGTCCCTTCTTGCTAGACACAATGTACCTGCCTAAAGCAAATGTCTCTTCACTTCCAATTTGCATTTATTATATAGGTTTGGGAAATGGACAACTAAGGTCCTTGTAATTGGGTAGGAAATCTTGTGGTTAACTTCCCATTTTTCATTCCACACCCTCTCCCCGAGTAACAGCAAGGACATCTGGGATCGACCTCAGCCTAAGGAGGTGGCCTGATTGATTGGTATAAGGAGACACTCTTTTCTTTCATTAGTGGTTGGGTCATAAATGGGCACATGATGGAATTTTGACTAACGGGATTTGAAGAGAGGTTCTCCACTGATTTCTGAGAAAGTTCTTCCTCACTAGCAATGGAGGGCCATGGGAATACATTTCCCAAGTAGATAGAAATGAGACACACAGCCCTGATTGCTTTTGGCAGCCAAATTGTAACTTTCAGAACTTTCTTCAGGGAAAAACACCTCCTGGGGATGGCAGAGCGGAACATGGAAATGTGACAGAGGCTGCCGTAGTGGAGAAATCGGAAAGAACCACAAGCTGGGTGGGTTTTTGGAATGTCTACACCTCCTCTCGTGTGAATTATTATATTTGCTTTGGTTTCAGCCCCTTGGAATTGAATAGGGTTTTGGGTTACTTATAACGAAAAGCGTAACAATGTTTAAATATCAAATGTACAAAATAAAAGCGAGTGGGCTCCAGGTGAAGCCCGGAGATTGTAGTATGTGTACTTGTCACTCTATTCTGGTTTTTGTGTTTTGATTTTGGAGGCTTATTTCTTCCTGCATTCATCCAGGGGTCTGGTGACTGCTTCTTGTTCACCGTTGTATCCCCAGTACTCTTCACAGGGCCTTGCCCTTACTAGGCATTCAAAAAAATGTCAGATTGACTCAAACCTCGTGTTTCTTCTCCTTCCTGCGGACACTCACCTACCAAGTCTATTATGATGTTAAAGACAGACCACAAAGTCTTAACACTAGTAATTTTTTCATAGCGCCTTCCAGCCCGTAAAATAGTGCCTCAGCCTTATCTCAGGAAATAGGTAGGGCCTGGATCATGGTCCTTTTCCAGATAAGAAAACCAAAGGTCAGTGGATTTACACAAAGCTTAATTTTATAATTAGTTCTTAACAAATTTAATTTTGAAGTGGCATCCAAAGCACTTCCTTTGAGAACAAATAACCCTGGGCTTAAAAAGGAGCCTGTCTTACAAGACTTCTCCTAAATGGGTGCTCTTCTGGTCGCTAAGAGACATAAATCACGTAATGATCAGCCACTGCGGGTCGGGTCTTGAGGATGGCACTGTCTCTACCTCCCACTGCCACCCGAAGAATTGCAATTTGCCATCAGCTTAAAGCTCTTTAAGATTCACAGTTTGAGCTTCTCACCTAGCTAATTGGTGCTTACTCTTCAAATTGGGCTGCTCTCCCCCGTGGAAGAGAAGCAGGAGTTTGCCTCTGTCTGCTCTTGTAAGTTTCGCAGCTAAAAACAGCAATCGTGACACTTGAGGGTTTCCTGCTCTGGACCTGCGTCATGATGGTGGTCCACACAATGGCCTTTGGGAGCTCTGAAGTGGGTCTGCTGCCGAGGAAGTGCATTCCCCTCTGTATAGCAAAGCTGTGAAGGGCTCCTTTGGTGTACATGGCCCAAGGTTCATTGGAGAGTTAAAAGTGATCTGTACCACATCCCCTGCATGGCCTGAACCAGCCCAGAGCCCCCAGAATGATCCTATTATAGGGCATCTTCCCTTCTCACTTCCCATTGCCCCATGGGCCTAACCCATTTTTGTTTCCCTGCACTTGAACTTCTGCCAGGGCCTCTCTGACGATGCTTGCCACGCTGGGGGTGCACAGCCTGTTCTGATTCCTGTTCCTTTGGATATGGCGAGCTGATCTCTGCTGCATTTCCAAACAGCAATAGAAATTATTGTGTAGAACGCCTATTTTGACATTATTTCAGAAATGACATTGTGTGTATGCCTTGTTTCCCACAGGGTGAGGATTATGATTTATATTGCTCTTCAATGACACACCGCATCTAACATTTACCTTATCCTATAGAATTTTTAGAGTTTTCAAATGCATTACCCAGTAAATACCTGAGGAATGTCATCGCCTCCTAGAGTTCGACTTTATGGATTATCGGTGCTTCCTTCCTCTGCTGAGTACCTTGCCTGGCCACTCACTGTGAGACTGAATTCAGGACTCACGAAGCCTAGGCTTTTAAGGGGATGAGTGGGCGTGGATGTAGTGTATAATGTCTGAGTGCATTCCTCAGGACCTTACAGATACGTCTGGGTGTCTGGTCTGCAGGGGTCTGAAGGGGAGAGTGGTGGGAAATGCAGAGATACACGCCATGCGGTTAGTGTATTGAATACTAGGAGAGAGAGGTTTGAAGGTCCCGGGCTCTGCTCTGATGTCACATCTGTTGATGAAGTGGAAGGGTCCCTGATGACGGGGACACAGGGCTCTCCCAGACCATTTGGGCTTGTACAGCTCTTCTTGAATTTTCTGCTGCCACCAGCCATGTTTTGAAAAATGGCAGCAGGGGGGTGGGGCCAGGGGCCAGGGGGGCTTGTGTGGCTCGGTCAGTTAGGTGTCCAACTCTTGATTTTGGCTCAGGTCAAGATCTCAGGGTCATTACCTCAGGGTTGTGAGATCAAGCCCCACACTTTGTCAAGCCCCTAGGAGAGCCGGGCATTGAGCCCCACATGGGGGCTCCACATGGAGCTCCCAGCTCAGCGAGAAGCCTCCTGGAGATTCTTTCCCTCTCCCTCTGTCCCGCTCCACCCCCTCAAATAAATAAATAAATATTTTAAAAAATGGTGGTAGAGGGATAGTTCCTTCTCTAAAGTCAGTGGCTTGGGTTCTCAGACTTGTTTCTCTTTTTCTGCCTGATACTCTCGCTGCTACCCTGGCCTCCGTGGGAAAGGTCACCCTCTGAGATTCAGAGGACTGTGGCCGCTCTGACCAACCGTGTGAGAGAATGAGATGCTGGGGTTAAGGGAAGACAATTGAGGGAATCCCAGACTTACCTGGGGTTTCCCCTTCAAGCGTCTGTGTCTGGCTTTATGGCTTCTTCTTCTCTCCCTTTTCAGGCCAGCATCACCCTTGCCTATACCTCCTGCAGCAGCCCAGTTCCCTGCTCCTCCCAGGCACCCCTCCTGTGGTTTGGCCAGCTCCTTTGTCACCACAGCCCCCCCCCCCACAGAGGGAGCCCAGACTCTGGGAGTCAGGGCATCTCCCCACTGCCTCCTTCATTTCCCACTTCAGCGGGTGCCCCCATTTCAGAGTTGAACTAGAATTTGGTGTGTTGATAGACATAGAGACTTAGGACTGCCCATGTATCACAAGGGCTAGAGAACATTCCCTCTTCCTGATGGGCCTCCAGGACCACCACTCAGCCCAAGGTCGAAGCCGTGGTCCTAGCCGACATTTGCCTCATAAAGAGCTGGGCCCCCAGCCACCAGGACTGAGAAACTTGGCCCCAGGTATGGGCACTTACCCAGGGTCCTGGACCCAAGCCCCCCAGCCCGGGTCGCTATGCTTCCCTGACCCTGGTCCCTGCTCAGCTCCTCCCTCTTGCCCTCACTCCATTCGATCATTTTGGAGGGCGGCTTCTCTGATCCTCTCATTAGAAGTCTATTTCTATGGTATTTCTCTTTTTCTCTCTCCATAGTATTTCTTTATGTTTGTTCCCGTTTCTTTTTTAGAACTTCTTTTAGGCTGTGGTACTCAAATTGCAGGTTCTTGAGCCCCACTCCAGAGCTTCTGAGTAGGATATCCAGCCGGGGACCAAGACTCCGCATCTGGCTTGCTGCTGGTGGCATCCACAGAGCAGCCTCTAGCTCCAGAGGTCCAGTGTCTGTGTCTGCTCTTGTCCAGTAAGGGGAGGACCACTGCTGCCTCCACTCCCAGGAAACATGAGGTCCATTGACATGTTAGAGCTGATCACTCCTAGGCTCAGGTACATATATCATCATTTAAAAATATCTACTTAAAATTCCACATTTATATTTTCTTCCAGCTAGGGTCATACCTCAATCTAGAATCGCTCCTTTGAGAAAAGGATAGAGGAGACAGGTAAGGGGTGGCATTACTTTGCTTTAGAAGAGTGATGTAGTGGGAAGGAGGGTCTTTGGGCTAGAAGTCAATGGCTTGGGGGGCACCTGGGTGGCTCAGTGATTAAAGCCTCTGCCTTTGGCTCAGGTCATGATCCCAGGGTTCTGGGATCAAGTCCCAAGTTGGGCTCTCTGCTCAGCAGGGAGCCTGCTTCCTCCTCTCTCTCTCTCTCTGCCTGCCTCCCTGCCTACTTGTGAGCTCTGTCAAATAAATAAATAAAATATTTAAAAAAAAAAGTCAATGGCTTGGGTTTCGAGCTCTGATTCTATCACTAGCCTGTTGTGTGAACTTGGTTGAGTCATTTAACCTCTCTGGGCCTCACCTTTTTCATTTCTAGCATAAGGATGTTAAACAGGTTGGAGTTGCCAAAGTTCTCTTCCAACTCTAAAAGTTTGTAAGTTTACAAGTCTATTTAAATGTGCTGACAGCTTCAGAATGGCTAATTAATGAGTTTTTAGTGGGAACACAATTAGGTGATAATGAAGGCCTCAGAAGTAAATCTCTCCACTTCTTGTAATGAGTTGAGTGGATGAGACTCGGATTGTGTTTTTGCCTAATGGAGCCCTTGGGAAGAGGGAGGCTAGAGCCACCCACCAGCTCCTACCTGGGGACTCCGGGAGGCCAGGAGTCAGGATCAAAGCCACACATAGAGAAAGCTAGGTGGCACTGTCCTAAAACAAAATGAGCCACCTCTCAGGGTAGGCTTGGAGCCATGTGGATAGAGTGGAATATTGGCAGACTTGCAGATCTGGGGAATTGTACTTCTGCCTTACATCCATTTCCAGAATACGTTCACCTGCATTGTCTTGTTTAATCCTCCTACACCTGGTGAAATAGATAAGCTTGGAACTTTTATCCCCCCCATTTAACGGATGAGAAATGGAGGCTCAAAGGGGTGGCTCACTCAAGATAAGGTTAAGTTGCTAATAAGTGATCATCAGGATTCAGCTCAAAACCTCTTGATTCCAAAGCCCATGTCCCTTCTACCTTACCAGGGCTAGCTTGTCCTGCCTGGCAGGCTACCTCTACTGGCCTCCCTATGGAGGGTCTGCAAACTACCCAAGATACATTGTTGTGGGCTGGCCTTGGGCATGGGAAAGATCAGGAGGGTGTGGGCGGTGAAGTCATCCAATCTGTGATCAGAGGGCTCCTGGGGGGCTCCTAGGGAGGCTCCATGGTTCTTGACCAGCTGTGCCCTTGTGGCTGAGAGTGGGGCACAGCAGAGGGCTCCTGGGGGGCTCCTAGGGAGGCTCCATGGTTCTTGACCAGCTGTGCCCTTGTGGCTGAGAGTGGGGCACAGCCACGCCTGCCACCGAGCCCAGCATGGCAGTCCCCAGCACGGTGGCGCTCAGTGTTTTCTGGCCCCCTGAGGTTGCATCTCAGGGAGGGATGCCCTAAAACGGGGGTGTGAGGACAAGAAATCCTGATCCACAGGAGTAGGGAGGATCACTGTTCCAGGGAGACAAACAGTAAGGAGACCCAAAGAACAATAAGAACCACCCCCAGCTGTGCACTATGGGGAGGGGCAGGGTCTCCTGGCGTGGGACTGGAGGCAGGGAGCAAGCAGGAGAACTTCTCCAAGTCCTGGACTGATGACATTGACTGCAGAGACAGAAGACCTTGACCTTTCCCTTCTGAGTGAAATAGGGTGCAAACATTATGCAGAGATGCAGTCTTTGCTGCAGAGGGAGGGAGGGAGCACGCCAGCAAGCATTTGTCTGTGTCCTGCCCTAGAAATGCTTCAAGTAATAAAATCAGGTTGACTTAAGAAATCCATCACCCCTCTTGGCCTCCCACAGGCACCCACGTGCCTTGGTGGAGCTAGGGGAAGAAGCCTGGGGACCCAGCCACATAACGTGGCCTCAGTCTCTTCATCTGTGCACCAGGGGATGGGACTGAGAAGAGATACCAGAAAGAAAGGGGCGGGGAGAGGAGGGTAGGGATAGAGGTGAGGAGAAAAAAACCACGATAAAATGAGAAACACACAGAGCTCAGAGGTTTAGTCTCTGGTGAGTCAGGGCCTCTGGGCCGTGCCTTCCACACCTAAAATGCAAGACTGGGGCCCTGGGGTAAAACAAGCAGGTTATAAGCCATAAAGTAGCACCCAAATTCACACGCTGAATTCGCAATAAAAAACACTGAGAAGAGAGGCAGGGAAGGCTGGGGGCAGGGAGCCAGGGGAGATCCTGTTAGGAACCTTTCACGTCTGGGGACGTGGCTAGACAGAGGGATGGGGAGTGGGAAAGAAATGACCAAAGATGGACCAAGGGACACATAAAACCTTCCCTTGGTGAGGGAGTTTGTGTTCCCTCCGGGAGACAGAGAATGCGGGCGGCTGTCAGTCGTGGGCTGTGTCTGCATCTCCAGCTGAGGAGCCTGTGCCTGGGTGAGAACAGCTGAGGCGGGGCTGGGCCAGGAGGAAGGTTCCAGGAAGGGAGAAGGCAGACTCGGGCTTCGAGGTGTTGTGGAACTCCCCGATTTCCGTAACTCTCGACTGAGGAGGCTGGTGTGAGGGGGGCGTGGTAAAAGCCCGAGGCAGTGATTCGAGAGGCAAAAAGAGAAAAGTCTGGGTGAAGGAGTTCTGGAACGCCAAGCCAAGCTGGGACCTTCGGTCCGTGTGGCCCAGCTCCACCCACGATCCCTCCTTCTGCTGCTTGTGTCTGGATCGCCATCTTGGCCTGAGGCAAGGCCGAGACGGGGGGAAGCACAGGGCCGGGGTCAGGGCAGCCAGCTCCCCTGGCAGGCTAGATTTATGATTTGGCTGAATTGGGGAGAGCGGGAGTCTGCAACAATCCAGGGTATGAAAAGCGGCCCAGTGTTTCCTGGAGGAGCCGCTGTGCCAAAGCCAGGGGCATCCATCTGGCCTCTCTGTGTAGTACATTTATCACCCTGGAGCCTGGAAGAGGGCTGGCCTCCCCTCTGCCATCTGTGGCCACAGCTCCCAGCCCCAGCAGGTGCTCCGAGGCGGGGAGCCTGCTCCCTTTCTTAGGACCCCCTCACACTAGCCTCTCTAACTGGTGCCCATCCGAGCTGGTAGCTTCTTCGCTTCCCCTGGGGATAGAAAGCCTTGGTGTCAGAGAGGTGAAAGGACTCCAGAGACAGCTAGTGCTGTGGTTTTAGACTTTGTTCTTGGAGGAGCTCTGGGGTTTCCCTGAGCCTCCTCGAGAGTTGCTGAGAGATGCGGAGCATCCAGGGCCCCGGCCCCGCCCATCTGTGTAACTCTGCTTGTATCTGATTTAGATAAAGATATTCTAGAGAAGTTTGCATTTGAAGAATGGGTTCGGCTGCTAGAAACAAAAGTTTGAAGGCCACAGATCTGGTATCATTTCAGAGAGGAAGATACAGAGGGCCAGAGAAGGTCAGTACCCTGGCCAGTTACTGGCAGAGTGGGGACTGGAGCCCAAACCCCTCGGTTCCCCTATTGCTCCAGGGTACTGGGCTGCCTCTTTTGAGGTGCTGGCCTGAGCATGCATGGCCTCGAAGCCCTCTCTGTTTCCCCTCCCTGTCCAACAGAGTCAGGCCCACCTCTTGAGTCTGGGTATGAGGCTTTCTTAGCCTTTCCTCTGCCAGAAAGGGCTTCAGAATGTGCGCCAGTTGCAGGTTAGGCAAACCCATTGCAGCTGTGAAGTGAGACCTTCATGGGCAGCCCCTGCTTACCACCTCTTTAGCCCTGGAGCTGTCTCCAGGCCCAGATCCTTTGGTTGGGGGCCCCACATCATCCCTGTTGGCACTGATGATTATCGAGGGTTTTCTGGAAGAATCTGGTAAAGTTGGCTCTCTTCTATTTAGGCTTCAGTTTGTCCATTTTGGCTTTATCTTCTTCTTTTTTAAGATTCATTTATTTATTTAAGTAATCTCTACACCCAACGTGGGGCTCAAACTCACAACCCTCAGATCAAGAGTCACATGCTCCACTGACTAAGCCAGCCAGACGCCCCTGTCCATTCTGGCTTCTGATTATTGGTGCTGATCCAGCCACTCTCTGCCTCAGTCTCTGGATTCTTTTCCAGAAAACCCCAAACTAACATTTCGTTCTGGGTGGGCGGCTCTCTCTGCCACCAGTACCAGCAACCGTGCCCATTTCTCTCCTACGGTTCCTATGGGTCCTGTTCTCCAGCACAGTTGCTCCGTTTCTGTTCTGCCTCCTCTGCTGGGCTCCCTTTCCCAACACTCCGTCCTTCAGCCTCTCCCCTCCAGCTCTACACACTGGCTCTGCTCCTTCTCCACGGCTCTCTGTGTCTCAGAGCCGAGCCCTTCTCTGCTCAGCCCACCTGGAGACCTTCCCGTTGTAAGGACCCGCCTCAACCATCTCGGCATTCCACAGATGAAGAAAAGTAGGGACCAGGCTTTCCTGAGGGCCTGATATGGTGGCCAGGCATGGGGGAGGCACCTTACATATTTTATCTCTTGGACTCCTCACAGCAGTCCCATAAAGTAGATGTTAACATTCCCAGTTTTCGTGCAGGGACACAGAATGTCAGAGGTTTGGCACTTTGCTCAGGATGCCACGGTTAGTGAGTTTCAAAGTCCTAGTTGGGCCTAACTCCTGAGCCCAAGCCATTACCTACAATATCAAGCTACCTGGGTGGTCAGCTAGTGTGGTCAAGCTCATGACCTTTAGGTCTTGGGCGGGACCCTGGTGGTCTTTCTCCAAAGCACTCATCCTGTTCCAGGTCCTTCACCCAGCTGGCGGCTTCCCCATTTTCCCTGACGGGAAGTTCCATGATGGCTGGCTTCTCCTTCCCCTCTAGCCCAGGACCCCTGGGGAAGATAGAGAAGAGGGATGTGGGTCTGTGATGGGAGAAGATGGGGGAGGTATCTGGGCTCTCTTCGGGAGCATGGGCCTTGGGAGGGGCGCAGGGAGGCCAGTGACCAAAATGGGGACAGAAAAGGACACGGGCTGGGAACAGGAGAGATGGTGCCGCTGACTTTTGTGAAACACTGCTTCCTCCGAAGTTGTTCCCCGAGAGTGTGAGGGAGAGGAAGCTGACTGCTGACAGCAGCAGCTGTGGAGGCGGCAGGAGCTGGAGGGGTGGCGTTATCACCCTGCGGGGCGGGAAGGGGGATGGCGTCTCCTGCCTGTTCTGGAATCTGTGTCTGTCACCACCCATCCCTCCCCCCACACACCCTCAGGCTCAAAACCCAGGAGGAGAGAGAGAGGGACAGACACCCCAGGAAGATACACACACCCTGCCTCTCACACTCCTGCTCACATGCACACCCACACACAGACACGCACACCAGCGCAGACACACACACACACACGAACTCTCGCAGGTCTCTCTTTCTCTGTCTCCGTAAGCATTGCCCTACTGCTCTCTGGTCCAGCCAAAGTTGAAGTATTTCTGGGATGAGCAGTCTACTCCGTGAGGATAAATCATCCTAAACCATCCTTAGGCGCCTTTGAAGAAGCTCAGGAGGCAGAGCCAGCCCTTGGTGGGGTGGCTGGGAGGACAGCCTGGGAACTGGCGATTGGTGTGTCACCGGCGAGCTGTTTCCAGTGCTTTTGTCTTGGTGCTGGGAGCAAGGCTCAGCAGAGGGAGGGACAATCAGAGCCACTCAGGCAGGCTGCTGTCTTGTGTCCTGCCTTTCTGGTGGCCAGACCGGGCTGCCAGAGCCCCCAGGCTGGACCAAGAGCTTTCCTTGCTAACCTGAGCGCAGAAGCCTGGGTTGATATTACCAGCAAATGTTTCTGAAAGCAGTGGCAGCAGCCTTGGTCCCCTGGACTGAGAGACACTATCAGGGACTCAAGCCCTGGCCCTTCATCATCCCAAGGAAGCCCCCAGTCCATTTCAGAGACCTGGGAACTGGGCTCCCCTGTGACCCGGGCTCTGCCCCCAGGCTGCGACTAGGGTCCTCAGCGCTAGTGCTGGGGGTGAGGAGCAGGTGCGCGGCAGCTTGCCTGGGCTCTGACAGACAGCTGGGCTGCCAGGCTCAAGGAGCTGGTTTCCCCGGGATCGCTTCTCCTGCCTGTGCTGTGTTTGGGTCTTGCGTATCCACGGCTGAGCTGCTAGTGGTGAGTACTTGGACAGATGTGCCTTTTCGTGTTCACTGGCCATGCCCACATGAGTCACCGTGGCTAGCTCTGCCACGTGGCTATCTCTGCCATTTATTTTCAGAGAATAGATATGAATTTGCCTCACCTCATGCCAGCTGGGTGGGGTGGAAAATCTAGGGAGCAGGGCCAACTCAGGCTGAGGAGGTGAGCTTTCATGCACCTGGGGCCGCAAGTGTTTTTTCAGAGGACTGAGGGAACCTTGGAAGAAGAAGCCTGTCTCACTGAGTCCCCATCCTGGTTGGGGGGGGATGTGTCTAGGGCTGTGTGGAGGAATGGCCGCCCCTGAATGCCCGCTCCTCATGGGTGTTTCAGGCTTTGGGGCCAACTTGCCCTCTTGTTGCCCAGCCCCGTGGGTCGAAGGGCTGAGTGAGGTTCCCCTCTTGTTTTCTGCCTTGTGGCCATCAGAGAGGGCCCTTCGGTTCTTCTCCTTGCTCGCGTGCACACTGGGCTGCTGAGGGCTAGATTGTGCCTGGCACTACCAGCACAAGACATTGGGACGGGGGCCGGTCTCCGTCTCCAGGCCGGGGAGATGCAGCCTTGGGACCCAGGGGCTCTCTGTCATCACTCCATTCCCTACCTACCCCTCTAAAGCGTGGGCCTTGCTGGTTACAGACATGTTTTCAGCGTGGGCCACCTCTGGGAACAAGGAGGTCTGGGAGGCCGCCCCATGCTGCATGAAGTCATACTTCTTATATTCCTTTTTTTTCCCCCCAAGATTTTGTTAATTTATCTGACACAGAGAGAGATCACAAGTAGACAGAGGAGCAGGCAGAAGGAGAGGGAGAAGCAGGATCCCCACTGAGCAAGGAGCCTAATGTGGGGCTCGATCCCAGGACCCCAGGATCATGACCCGGGCCGAAGGCAGGTGCTTAACGACTGAGCCACCCAGGCTCCCCAATACCTCTTATATTCCTACATGGGCCCTCCACTGTCTCTTTGGACTCCATGGTCAAAGGCCCACTTTCTAGCGTTTTAGATGTGTCGATGATCGTGTTTTCTGCTCCCTTACGATGGCACAGTCTTTGCTTATATCTGCATGAATTTCATACAGGGAATGTGTTTGGACATGATGAGATCTGAAGTCCTTTTGGGGAACATCTCCAGCTTTCTGGAGATCGTGGTGGGGGCGGGACAACTCTGTACCCCCATGTCCTATTACACCCCAATCCTTTGGGGCCCATCTGAAATCTAACGCATAGGTGGAAAACTGGGATTCTGACTCATTTGAACATTTTTCTTTTTTTTTTTTTTTTTTTTTTTTTTTTTAAGATTTTATTTATTTATTTGACAGACAGAAATCACAAGTAGATGGAGAGGCAGGCAGAGAGAGAGAGAGGGAAGCAGGTTCCCTGCTGAGCAGAGAGCCCGATGTGGGACTCGATCCCAGGACCCTGAGATCATGACCTGAGCCGAAGGCAGCGGCTTAACCCACTGAGCCACCCAGGCGCCCCGATTCTGACTCATTTGAGAATTTCGATCTTATGATTCCAAAATCACAGCAGGGGGCTGGGGCGGCAGTGTGTGGTTAGGGTGGGTTTTCTCAATGGTGGCGCCATTGACATTTAAGGCTGGATAATTCTTGGTGGGGTGGAGGGACTGCCCTGTGCCTTGTAGGATGTTTAGCAGCATCCTTGGGTTCTATCCACCAGTAGCACCCTTTTTTGTGACAGCCAAAATCATCTCCAGACATTATCAAATGTTGTCCCAGAGACAAAATTATACTCGTTGAGAATTACTGGTTCAGGTTAGTGCTCCTCTTGCTATGTTCTCTTCTTCGGCCTCATGGGTGTGTGCCCAGTGTGGCCAAGTGAAGTGTAGCCATCTCTGGTCCTGGAATGCAGACACCTGGGTTCTGGGCCTGAGTGATCTCACATTCTCACCCAGTCTGGCCTGAGAATCACTTCTAGTCCTCCCCTGACTCCGCCAACTTCCAGATCTCCTAGTGGAAACATCGTGGTGAGGCTCAGAGGAGCTGGGTAGGAGTCCCCAGGAGAGATGGGGCCTGGGAAAGAAAATCCCACTGCAGGATACCACCATTTCTTCCTGACATTTGCCCTAAAGCCAAAAGCAGCATGGAAGCCAGGATGGGTCCAGTCCCCAGGGCCAAGTGTAAATGCACACATATGTGTACATGTATATACACACATACTTGCTTGCAGCTTTCGGACCCTGTCCTGAATGAATGATGTGGAAGCGAGCCCTGCCTTGGGAAACTTGCAGAGTGAGGTGGACATCCTATTATGTACCAATAAAGAAATAAACCAATCCAAAGGATTCTGTGCCTTGCCTAGATTAAGTTTCATTCTTCTAGGCAAATTATTTCTGAGGAAGACTAGACAAGGGGAGAAGAAAGTTCTTGAGTTTTTTGCTTATCAGAACCTCTGGGGGGTCACAGTGGTCTTGCTCTTTATCAATTCAAGAGGACTTCCTGAAGGTGGAGATATTTTAGAACCTATAATGCGGGTGGGAGGCAACATGGTCTGTGTGTGTGTGTGAGAGAGAGAGAGAAAGCATTGGACCTTTTTGCTGACAGTGATTTTGCGGGGGCAGGTAGAGAAGTTGGCTAAGGAGTGTCTATCCTTCCTCCTTGAGTAACCAAGGTGCCAGCACTTTTTTTCCATGCCTCCCACGTACTCTACTGAAACTTGTCTTCTGAGCTGGACGGTAGACTCTTTTACCCCCAGCACAGAGGAGGGACTTACAGAAAGCCCCATGCTGCAGAGAAATTATGGCCACGTTCTAATTTGTGGATAGAGCTTGTGCCGGTGCACAAGCCGGCAAATCATCACCTAATCGGCCTGCTGGGCTTTGAAATGCCTTGTGTGGTCCAGTTGTAGCAGATTATGTCTCCTAGTGAGCCTTGATTCTGGTGGGTAAGTTTACAGGCTCCCACCAAACAGCATCTCGATGGCAGGGATGTGGAGGTGGCTGGGCGGTGGCCCCTGGCATCTCTAGTCACCCCCGATAAGCCACAATGCAGCGTCCTTCCACCCGACTCTCCACGGTCTCACCCAACTACGTGGACTCTTTGCCCCAGCAACTCTTTGGGGGCCTTTGACCTTCCCTTTCTACCCCCCATCTCCCTCAGTGAGCCGGTTTTCCCTGAAAAGCTTGATGGGCCACGGAGAAGGGGAGAGAAATCTCATTACATGGAGAGTTTGGGGGCAACACAGAACTCTGTGACCTGCAGCTTTTGAACCCATAGTGTTCTGGTTAGGCTCTGAGGTTTGCGGTGTCGTGGTCCTAAGACAGAGCTGGGTCCTCACCTATTATTCTGTTCTGTTCTGAGATGGTGGGTCTTAGAGGAGCCCAGGGCCTGCAGGCAGGGCCAGGCCTGGATTTATGAAACTTCCAGGACTTCCATGAAATTCATCCACCGTGGAACAGGGACAGAGAGGTCACTCAGAGGCACAGAGGCCCTTGTTTCTTCCAGAGAGAGAGCTCATCAGTGAGCCCTGGCAACATTAGGCAGCAACCCTAGCCCAGTCCCCTCTGGCCCACCGCTGCTTCTGTGTGGCCTCTGGGAAACAGCAGGGCTCTGAGCCCAGGAACTGGTAGGGTGGCCATGAGAAGCTTCTGAGAGCGTCACAGATTCCCAGCCCAGTCCCCTGAGTAGTGGTCAGACTGTCAGCGCATGTGGTCTGTTCTGGGCAGAGGCAAAAAGAATTTTTTCCCATCAGGATCAAGGAGAGAAAGATGTGGAGAGGGCATGTAGAAGGGCGCTTCTGCCCATCCCATGCCAGTGAGCAGCAGGAGCGCTGCTGGCCAGCCCCGCCCTGGGACTGAGCCTGAAATCTGAAGCAGATGTGATTCCTCTTGGGGAAGTATACGAAGACAGAGCCCACCCCTCCGGGAGCCGGAGGCCACATTCATTATGGCGTCCGTTTTGTCATCCAGCTTTCACGGAGTGCTTGCTAGCCCTGTGCCCGGTAACCCCATCCCTGGCTTCCCGGAGCTCACAGCCAGGGGGAGGATGGAGGCTGGTGGAGACAAGGTGGCCCGCACACATCTGTGGGAGCCCACTTGAGGTCCAGATTAATTGGTTTTTTGGCTCTTCTCCCAGCAGAGCTTTCCAGGCTCCACCCCAAGGCTTTTGGGGAGATAACTGAGAAGCGGGGTCAAGTCACAGCGGGTCGCAGTGGAGCTGTTCCCAAACTGCCAAGTCCTAAAGGGGCTTGTTAAACTCTGCTCCCCCGGGGCTGGCGGAAGGCTCCTCGATGCCCCTCAATTCTCTGCACTCAGTTAATTGCTTTCCACGATCTGTTCGCTCCCTCCCGGCCTTTCCTCCCCCTGCTGGGTCTGCCTGTCCAGGCTCTGGGACTGTCCCTTCCTCCCCACTGGCCCATTCAGACCCTCCAGGGGGAGCCACGTGGCTGGTGTTTCTGTAGAGCCTACCTGAACACGGAGTATAGAGAGGGACTGTGTTGGATTTTCACTGCGTCTGGTGTTTTTCCTCTCCTTCAGCTCACCTCCACGTTCCCCTGTTCCCGTTCTCCTGTTCCACGGGAGTGGGGGGTGGGGGGCTCTGGAAAAGGGGCTGTTGGGTACCTGGTTCTACATTAAAGCCCCAATGCTTTCTCTTGTCCCTCACATCTAAAGTGAAGGGGAGTTCTAGATAGAATGGGGGTCCTCATCGTGAGGTCCTCAGACCAGCAGCACCAGCAGCACCTGAGAGCTTGGTAGGAGTGAAGACGCTCAGCCCTGCCCCCCACAAGACCACCGAAACAGAAAGGCGGCAGGGTTGGGGCCCAGCAACCTGTGTTGGACATGCCCTCTAGGTGATGCTGGTTCAGCCCACGTTTGGGGACCACAGCTCTGGAACCCAGTCAGGCCCCTCTCCAACTGCAATACTAAGGCTGGGCTCATCATGTTCCACCTGGCAATAACTAGTGACTTGCAAAAATACAGCAGCCACACTCAGGAGCATGGCCAGTTATCCCGAGGGCGTCATTAAATTCTCAAAATTAAAAAAAAAAAAAAAAACCCAAAAAACCAAAAAACCCCAACTCAAATCAAGTAGAAACAAAGCCCACTATTTATACCGTTCATTTTTTCCAGAAAGGACTTAAGGTGGTTTGCATCCCAGGGGCTTTAGGGAGGACCCGCGGAGCTGGGCCACAGTCTAGTGAACAATAACAGGGCATCTGCTATGGGGGCTGCGGCCCTGAGAACCGCCGGCCAGCTGCAAGCTGCTCCCCTCTTTTCCACAGGCCCCCCACAGCAGTGCACAGAGGCCTGCGCCGGTGACTTTAATAACGCCTCCCTCCCCGGAGGAGCAGAATGCCCTAACATCTCTCTCCTGCTGCTGGCATTTAGCCCATTGCTGAGTTAATTCAAGCAATACTAATAACCGGCTTGCCGGTGAGGAGACCTCTCGCAGACCCCTAAACCCTACTCCTAAACCCTACTCGCGGGGTGCTGATAACAGCTTAGGAAGCCTGTCTGGCCCCCTGCAGTCATTCACAAAAGCAGCGCTAGACTGGATTCTGTGATGATCCCAAAGGAAATGGAACTTTTGTCCCTGCCCTCTATGAACCAGTGGTCTAGCAGGGGGGCCGGGGGCCATGCCGCAGTCCTCAGCATTTGCTTCGGGCTCCCTCCATTCCCCTGCAGGCCTTTCCCCTGGCCCAAAGCCTCTCTCCTTCCGTGGTGCAGACAGCTGGCATCAGTTTCCTGGAGGTCCTCAAACCCCTGCTGGTCGGGCTCCATCGGGTCACACCCAGCATCCCACTTTGCGCTGGTTCTGTGAGCAGCCGGCCCCAGCTGAGACCTTTCCCGGCCTTTCTCTGGTCTCCAAGGAGCCTGCAAGAAATGCAGCCTGAGAAAACGGCCTCCCTTCCCTTCCCCCACTGCTCTGTTCTCCTTGCCCACTCCTCCCCCCAACCCCCAGCTCCCCAAGGCTCCCCCAGGCCGGCAGCTCCTGCCCTCCCACACTCATGTTTTATGCAGAAACATCCCCATTCTCATGGAAAGTGCAGCAAAGTTGGGGAAGGAATTCCAAATCTCTTTTAAAGGGGGCAGAGAGAATGAAGGCTTATGGAGGTTAACCTCTGCTGAGAGTGTTTTCCTGGCTGAGTGGATGCCCGTGTGTGTGTGTGTGTGTGTCCCTTGTTTCCCTTGTGTCCACCGTTTGCAGGGGAGGGGCGGGGTAGGGAGTGAGGGAGGGGACAGACACACACAGACACCCACGCATGCACACTTGCGTCTGGAGCGGGCCTCACCTCCCAGTGCTCTACCCTGCCTCTCCTTCTCCTTTCTGGGGAGCACCAGAAGAGTCTTATTTTGGATGTAAGCATTCTCATAAATTTGGGAGACACAGGGAAAAGAGATGGTATGTTTTTTCAAATAATAGAAAATGAACATACATACAAAACTTTTTCCTTTTTTAAGTTTTTTTGTTTGTTTATTTATTTGACAGAGAAAGATACAGCGAGAGAGGGAACACAAGTAGGGGGAGTGAGAGAGGGAGAAGCAGGCTTCCTGCTGAGCAGGGAGCCCATGGGGGGCTCAATTCCTGGACCCTGGGATCAGGACCTGTGCCGAAGGCAGTCACCTAATGACTGAGCCACCCAGGCACCCCCGTATAAAACTTCCTTTTGGTGATTTCACAAAATCGGATGCTCCTTTGTTTTGAAACATCAGAATGATTGCAGATGATTGATTTTTTTTTTTTTAATAAAATGAGTTTGTTGGGTATGTCAAATTTCTAGTCTATCCTGCTAATTCTAAGTTTCTGGTGGTAAAAGCACCTGCCCATTCAGAAGCCTGGCATCTCTTCTCTTCTGATCGTTTTTTTTTTTAAGAAGTAGTAAAACCTTGAACAGAAGACCCCATCTGCAGTACACTTAGAACAAGACAAAGGACAGCGTTATGGTTTCTGGACTTGCTGCTGGGAGAGATAGAAAAGCACTTATTTTCAGGAAGGAAATTGTGCAAAGAGAGAGACGTTCCCAATCTCACCGGACACAATTTGCTCCGCAGAATGTTCTCCAACCAGCCAGGTTCTCTGAGCCCCCACCTTGAGTCATTCTGGATTCTTCCAGCGCTGCATTTTTAGGGCCTTCCCAGAGTCTTGGAAACTGAAGATTCACCTAGATTGAGATAATCTGCTCTCCTTTTTCACCTGTTAACTTATCTCTTGATCTGCGTCACGTTTTTCCAAATACGGCTCCATGGCAGCCGCGTGCAGTGAGAATTGGGGACAGATGGGAGCATGTTGGGGACATTAGCTTTGGACACCCCCTCCCCCAGCTTTCCCTAGATCCAGGCCCCCCAGCAATGCCCACTGTCTGCAGTACTGAGCAGCTGAGGTGTGTTTTCGTGGCTTGGTCAGGTGCTGTGGCCGTTTCCCTCTCACCTGTGCACAGATCTGCCTCTGAATCCTGGACCCAGGGCTTTCACAACAATTTGAGCTGCTGAGGACAAAATTTTTTCCCATACTTGATTAAAGCAATTTGTTTTACTTTTCTCTGTACGTATAAGTGGAAATGTATTTGGATTCCCAGGAACAATTGATTTTTCTGGAGGTCGTTTCGAAAGGAATGTCAAACATGGTGCACCATTATATCCAGACGAAAAGATAGATGTAGTTCGTTTAACATAAAATCTTACTGCATAATTTTTAGAAACAGCATAAAAACACTCCATCCTCAACACTTTATTCATTCTGAAAAAGTTTCAGAATCCAGAGATATATTTGAAATAATCTGTTTCAAAGAAGTCCTTGGGACCAAACCAGGGTGGGGGGAATTTTTTTTTTCCCTTATGTGTTTCTTCTAGGCCTTCACATTTTCAGTCTTATCCCTTGGGAATCTTCTGTGTTGAGCAAATTTAGGATGAAGTCTTCCTCCTCTGTAGGTTCCTTTGTCATTCTTAAAGAAAACCATCTAAGGTGATTTCAGAATTCTACTATGGCTTTTGGTTGGAGCAGAGGAGGCCGAGAGTGTCAGAGAGCGAGAAAGCAAAGAGATGAAGACACAGGCCCAAACCGAAGACCACAGATGGGTATAAAGAGACATGGACGTGGGGTGCCTGGGTGGCTCGGTCGGTTAGGCGTCTGCCTTGGGCTCAGGTCCTGATCTCAGGGTCCTGGGATGGAACCCTGCATCAGGCTCCTTGCTGGGCAGCGAATCTGCTTCTCCCTCTTCTTCTGCCTCCACCCCTCCCCCCACTTGCGC
Organism: Mustela nivalis; assembly: GCF_964662115.1. Taxonomy (NCBI): domain Eukaryota; kingdom Metazoa; phylum Chordata; class Mammalia; order Carnivora; family Mustelidae; genus Mustela; species Mustela nivalis. The sequence continues at coordinate 118,617,529 of NC_139020.1, forward strand.
TCGCATGTACTCTCTCTCTCTCAGGTAAATAAATAAAATCTTTCAAAAAAAAAAAAAAAAGACATGGATTGTCAGATTGGCAGTGCCAACTGACAAGTGACAAAGAAAGAGGACTCTAGTGTCAAACCCAGATGCCCTCCTAGCAATGAGCCTGTCCCCTGACCACGATGGGAGTGAGGATCTCCCAAGCACTTTGCCAGGCATCCTCCTTAGCTCTGGGTGTGGGGAGGTTGGCCGGGCAGATGGCAGAGGGGGGCTCACTCTGAGCACTTGGACTGGCTTTCACAGCTTCTGATACCTGGAGGCTGGCCCTACGTGAATGAGCCTCTGGGGTGCCCTGAGGGGAGGCAGCCAATGAGAAGGGCATGGGGAAGTTTAGCTGGAAAACTGTGGGCAGATCCTCCGAAGCAGAGCACTGCAGGATGGCAGGGGTGGCTTTTCTCCGCCCTGCCAGCTGTTTCTCAATTTACCCCCCTTCATGGCAGGGCCGCTTAGGAGGCTGAGGGATTAATGTCTTTCTAGGGCCAAACCCTGAGGGTGACCTGCCCTTGCCTCTCTGCTCTCCTTTCTCTTTTCCCTTCGTGTGCCATGACCATGGCATACCCTCCCCTTCTTCACAGCGGTGGTGATGGGGGGAGTCACAATAGCCACCTTTTACTGAGCAGTTACTAGATGCTGGGCTGAGATGAACTGCCTGGGTCTTAAGTTCTTTTTGGTCAATTTGAGTACTTCCAACCTTTAAGGGTCAGTGAGGGCTATGGGCCCCACCTCACACTTCACTACCAGGTTGCCAGGAAAGGCAGTCTCAGGCCACATTCTATCTCCCTGTATTGATTAGTGAACCAGCACAAAACAGTCTTACCTGTTCTGGAAGTTTGGGGAAGGGCCCACTCTGTCCTCTTCAGTGGGCCAGCAGCACCTCACTTGAAAGGTTGCCTTAAGACAGATGTCACAGGATTTGGCTAACCATCTGGTGCAGGGGCTCTGAACCTTGGAGGAGATGCTAATGAAATTGGTTTTTTTTACCCCCAAAGAAGAGCTCATAGGGAGGGGGGCCTGAAGGATGACTCAAATGACTGGTTATTTTTAACACCACAGTGATTTATTTTTTCCTTTTACCTTTAATTGAGATATTATAAAACAAATATAACAAACCACAACATAGGTGTTTTAGTAGTGGGCTATATTAAGGTTCGTGCCTCACACCCACCCAGGTGCGGAAAGAGAACGCTGGCAGCCATTCCAGAATCTTCTCTGCATTCCAATCTCCATCTCCATGAAAAGGTAGATTGACTGCCTGTGTGTCTCTATGGGGTTTATTGTTTGTTAGTTTCCCTGATGATATATTATACAAAAAAGCCGAGGCCTCAGCTTCCTGAACCCAGAACAACCCAGAATTCATTGGACCTACAGCAGGAAAGATTAATGTGAGACCGCACAAAGAATTTAGAATACTAGAAATCAGTGACACGGAGCTACAAAAAGGAAGAAAATCCGTGTGATGACTGGGATGTGGTTCTCGTCAGGGATGGGGAAATAGAGATCACCCCAGTCCTAGGGCTGCCCTCAAAGGGTTAGGCAGGCCGGGTACCCCACTACTGCCAATAATGACAACAAGCCAGTAACAAAAGCACTCATGTCTGCAGGACACTGCCAAGGCTTCATGGTGGGGGAGATGGAGACAGGTGGCAATTCTGCCCACAGCCCGCTGGCTGGTCTCAGAGGTTGCCTGGTGTCGTGACCCCCTTCTTCTGTGATCTGAGGCATGGTCTTCTTCCTGAAGCCTTCTAATCCTGCCATAGCCCATCAGAGAGAGTGACTCTTGAAAGAAAGAGTGACCAGCTGGGGGACAGGCCTGGGATCTGAGCCCACCCCATTCCCGGGTGACCAGGGCAGCCGAAAAAATACACTCTGGCTCCAGGCCCAAGGGACACCAGGCAAGGTGCCTGGAGGAAATGGGGCAGTGGAATAAGAGGAGAGTGAATGGCCTCCCTGCTTTCCCTCCATTCAGTGTGTGGTTTCCATGGGGCCCCAAGTGTGTTTACAGGCAGCAGACCTGAACGGTGGGGGCCACCGGGGACTGGGGCTGCAAGGCTGCGGGGACAAGAAAGGGAGGACTACGGGGCGGGCAGGGATGGTGGGGGCACTTGGAAAACCAAATGAAAAGTTGGCTGTCGAATGCTTTTTGCCAACCATAGTCAATTCTTAATTATCCCCGTAATGGGAGGGAGCGGTGGTAAGAATGATTCAAAGCAGCAAATAATCCCAAACCATTTAAGCTACATGATTTTTAAAAGAGAGAGGAGATTTCCCTTCCTAATGATGTCTGGCTCAGGCTGATGTTAAATGAGGGAAGTATTAACAGCGAGCTCCCCAGGGATCAAGGCTAGAAGCAGTCTTATTTAACATGTTTATAAATTATTTAGAGTTCACATTTCATGATTTTGTGAACGGGTGCTGGGAGGGGGCTGTAAGTCCTCCCAGAAGCCAGAGGAAAACCTCTTCCAGGGATTATGCACTCATGGGCGGGAATCCCCAAAGTGGGAAATGAAGATGAGATTGGAGGTATTAGGCTAACCAGGCCCATCGCACAAGAGGGCCCTGGTCAAGAGGACACCTTCCCCACTCCCCCTCCCTCCCACCCCCACCAAGCCAATAGCTAAAAAAAGAGGAGTATGAGTCTCTTCTCTAGAACATTGAATGGCTCCCAGCTTCTCCCTGAATTAAGTGCACCTAAGGCCTTCCGTAGCAAGGTTCTAACCTCCTCTCCCATCATTCCAGCCATGCCCCTGACATTAGGAAAAACAGCCTGCAGGGCCTGGCAACTTGCCACAGTCACGTGGTTAGATGCAAAGCACTTGGAATTGTACCCAGAATTCTGACTCAGAGTCTTCCCATCCATCCATAGCACGCTGGATCCTGGCTAACTCCCAAAGCCGCACCTCAGTTCCTGCCTCTTCTCTCTCTGCTGTCAGGATTCTGTTGATCCGAGGTGCCACCTCTTCTGAGGACCTGTCCCTGTTCCAAAAGTGCTCACTCTCTCCCTCTCTCTCCCTCTGCTCAGAAAACTGGTGGCAGATGTGCCTCTCTTATGGTTCATGTCAAGCTTTACCTATGTGACAGCCTTGGCGTTCTTGTCTCTTTCCACCCAGACACCCTGAAATTTCTTGCATAGTCTGTCCTCCCTGCGGAAAGCACGGAACCCTGCCTTGCCATCAACGTGTGCTGTCCAGGGGTTCCTTGAGTAGAGAAAATGGGATCCTCCCCTGGAACGGGTGTAGCGAGTTAGAGCTGAGTGTCATAGGACCGGCCTGCTCTCCAAAACATGGTGCTGTCATCTCCCAACAGAGCCTTCGCCTTCCGTTTTTCCACAAAGCCATCCAAAGCTGACTGTCTACACATGAGCTCGGTCTGGGGTGAAGGCCACCATTTGTTGCACATGGAGCGGTTCCTGTGACTATATGCCTCCCAAAGTATGGTGCCCGGTCCCCTGCCTCAGCATCACCTGATGTCCCTGGGCCACTAGGAAGCCCTGCAGAGCCTGGAACTGGCATTGCGACCAGATTGTCATGTGTGTCTAATGACAAGGAGGTCTGAGAACAGCTCCCAAAGGGCAGGAGGGCAGCCCTCTGGGATTTGTGAAGGTCATGTGGGAAAGAGTGTGCAAGCACACGTGCATTTGCATGCTTAGACCCATAGGAGTCAAGTGTGTGCTCATGTCCATATTTATGGGTGCCACTCTGGGAACTGGGCCCCTTCTTACATCACCATGCCTCCAAAGTGCCAGCTGCCGGCATGCCTTAAAAATATTTTGTTGAGGGGAACCTGGCTGGCTCAGTTGGCAGAGTATGTGACTCTTGATCTTGGGTTATGAGTTCAAGCCCCACCTTGGGCTTACAGCTTACGTAAGGGGAAAAAAAGGGGCACCTGGGTGGCTCAGTTGGTTAAGCATCTGCCTGTCATGATCCAGGCATCCTGGGATTGAATCTCACATCAGGCTCCCTGCTCAGCGGGGAACCTGCTTCTCCCTTTCCCTCTGCTGCTCCCCCTGCTTGTGCTCTCATGCTGTCTGTCAAATACATAAATAAAATCATTAAGAAAAATGAAAAGAAAAAAAAATTGGTGAGACGTTCCACAGTATAGATGAATCTTGAGGACATGATGCTGAGTGAAATAAACCAGTAACAAAAGCACGAGTACTCTATGATTCCACTAATATAAAGTTCCTAGAGTAGTTACATTCATACAGATAGAAAATAGGATAATGGTGATGAGGGGTGGTGAAAGAGGAGGAAGTGGAGCGCCACCGTTAGAGAAGATGAAGAAAGTTCTGGAGATGGATGGAGGTGATAGTAGCAATGTGAACGAACTTAATGCCACTGTAGATTTAAAAACGGTTGAAGTGGTAAACTTGTGTTATGTGTATTTCATCACGATAAAAAACTTTTTAATAATTTGAGCCATTGCCCTGCCCCTGGGAAGAGCGCTGCTAGCTAGAATGCTCCGCCTTGCCCTGGCCTTGCAACTCTCCAGAGAAGGGGGGTCTGTGTCCAGCACGGCCCCGCCCAGCATCCCACACCCTGGAGACGGGGTCCTTCTTTGGGTCCTTGGGTCCTTCAGATCCACCCCACAGTAAGTCATGCTGGGACAGGAGGGGTTTGTGTCATGCATGAGTCAGAGACTGGCCTAATAAAATGGAAGGAAATGATACTTTTTCGAATGGGGGAAGCCAAACGCAGAGTCTCCAAGAAAATGTGGATGCCATCAGAAGCTTCCAAGTAATGAAATGTTGGGTCAGCTGGTGTGCATGGCTCCAACCAGAGTCAGCTTCCCTTTACCCCAGATGTGTAAGGCTATACATTTAGGAAAAAATAAGTAATGTCATGTCCTCGATCTAGCCGATACAGCCCAGCCAATCTAAAAAGCTGTTGGAAACATTCTCCCAAAGACTTTAGACTCATGTGCTGCTTTGGACAAAAAGACCAGCCAAACAGCCAGGCCTTATAGTGAGGGTGCTGGAAACAGCAAGGCATTTGGGTCTGACCTCGGCAAAAGTTGGACATGTAGCCTGTTGCTTCTTCTTGAAGGGATTGTCTTTCTGAGGTGAGACTAAATCTACCAGGACTCCAGGACGGGAGGGCAGTCATGAGGCAGGGGCCATCCCCCACCGTGAATGCCCTCTCCTTAACGTTTTGGCTGAGGTGACATATGAACTTGATCTCCAAGTCCCCCAAATCAGAACGAGGACCTGGCAAAAGGCAGCTTTAGCACAACCATGAGCAAGTGTTATTTACATAGCGGGTAACAAGCATCTTTGGAACTTATAGCCCCCAGAGGTGGCGTAAACTAAACACAGGACTAGACTCAGGGAGAGTGCGGAAATGTTCATAGATGACAATCCATAGTGGGTGGTCAGGGGGTTCTGGGCTGGGAGGACAGCTTCTGAGTTCTGTGTCAGGTGGAGTGACATTTCCCCCTGGGGACACTCCTGAGTGCCCTCAGAGAGCTGGATCTGCCCCACAGCTCCAATTCTGATTCTGATTTTCCTTATACTCTCTTTGCCTTGTTTTGTTGGCTGTCTCTGGTCATCCCCTCTAGGTGATAGCCTTTCAGAGACCTGAAGATTTTGACTCTCTCCCCCCACCTCCTGTTCCATTGATATCTTGTTCCTGTTCCAGTTTGTAGATTTCCAGCACATTATCTTTTTTTCAAGGTGTTCGTTGAAAAATGTCTCATTAAATGTCTCTTCCACTTCTCCCTCTGAACCCCCATTCCTAGGCACTATGCAATGGCAGGGCAAGCTGAAGAAGTTAAAAGCATGGGGGGAGAGGCAGGGTGACTGGGGGTGAGGGATCATGGTGGCTTTGAGATCATGGGAAAGGGGCAGACAGAGCAGCCCAGGGCCATAGGACATAGAGACAGGAGCCCAAAGGGCCTGGGAGGAGGAACCATCATCAGCCTCCCCTCCTGCCCTGTTCTCTCCCTTACCATTTGCCCAGGTAAGCTGATCACGCATTTATGGAGGACCTACACACTCCGTGGAGGCTGAGGGTGAGCGAGTCTTCCAGAAAGGACCCCCTGTCCTTCCTCTGTACCCCTGCAGAGCTTCACTCTGGGCTGCATGGCCAAGACCTCCATTCGCCTAACTCCTGTTACTCTGCGAAGCTGGTCCTGGAAGACAGGCTAATCAACCACCGAGTTTCTGTCTGCCTAACTCCCTCCACTCCCAGGCTGTTTCCTATTTAGCTGTTAGGTTTTCAGGGACATAACTTTGACCCATGGTTTATGGGAGTCCATTAAAAAACAAGCTGTGTTATAATGGGCTTCTACTGTCCTGGATCGATTTTCCTCCTTTCTGCAGGAAAGGAAGAATGCTGGCTGGCTGGTGTTTGGGATGCTGTGATCCTGCAGCCAGGCAGCCCGCCTCCCCCCCACCCCAGCCTGTGAGCATTCAGCTGCTCACTTCCCCAGCTGAGTGAGAGGTTCTTTTCAGGGCCAACCAACTGCACACGGATTCCTGAGCCATGATCTCATCGGCTCATGAGAGGCTGAGCACGTACACCAACTCCCACTGGAGAGAGAGGGGGTTTCTAGGGTCCAAGTGGGGTGAGGGGAGGTTCAGGGCTTCACCCTTTAGTTTAGGGCCAGGGCTGGTGTAGGCACAAGTCTTGCCATCTATCTCCCATGGCTGTCTGCCCACGCTGCTGTGCATCCCCACCTGGGCTAGGACTGGCTGGCAAGGCTCCTCTTCTGCCACGGCTGTCTCCACACCAGAGCTCCAGGACACAGTCTTGCAGGGGTGATCTGGCCCTGGCTCGGACATCTTCCTGCCCACACTGTTGACTTCGACATTCCTTTAGTTGGCAAATATTTATTGAGCTCGAACTGTAGTGCTTCCCGAAGTGGGAACATGGAGCTTTTGGATAGGAACCATCTGGAATGATGGTTAAAATGCTGGCTTCTGGGCACTATGCCAGACCTAATGCATCAGAATCTCTGGGTGGAGCCTGGGGATCTGCATTTTAATCAGTTCCCCAAAGTGATATTTTTGTGCCCTAATGTTTGAGACTTGCTGGCTGTGATGGTTAATTTTGTGTCAATGTGGCTGGGCCATGGGGCCCAGATATTTGTTCAAAAATTATTCTGGATGTTTCTGTGAGGATATTTTTGGATGAGGTTAACATTTAAATTGGTGGACTTTGAACAAAGCAGATTGCTCACTGTAATGTGGGTGGGCCTGGTCCAATCAGTTGAAGGCCTGAATAAAACAAAGACTAACCTCTTCTCAGTGAAAGGGGATTCTTCCAGCCCACCCTGCAGATTTTGGGCTTGCCAGCCTCTATAATCACAGGAGCCAATTCCTTGAAATAAACCTCCCTTTCTGACACACACACACACACACACACACACACACACCCTTTTGGTTCTGTTTACCGAAAGAACCTCTACTAATACACTGGCTTGCTATGTGTAAGACCCTGGCCCTCACATCACAGTCACACCTGGGCAGATGTCAGCTTAAAGCAGTCCACTGTCTGCCTCTGCCCACCAGTCCTGGCTTTGTAAGCATGTGTTCTAAAGCACCTGAGAGAGGCTGGCTGAGCATAGCAGTACTGCTGTTGCCCTGCCCTGACTCTTCTCTGGGCGGAGGGTCCTGACCTGCTGCCCTCCCCAGGACAGAGCCTCGATTTTATTGTCAGATTTGGCAAATAAAAATACAGGATGCCCAGTAAAATTTGAATTTTAGATAAGCATTGAAACTTATTTTAGTAGAAGTGTGTCTCATGCAATGTTTGGGACATACTTATACTAAAAGACTTCATCTGCAATTCAGATCTCACTGGGCATCCTGCATTTCAGGATGTGACAGCTCTGCACACTTTTCTCTTGAGCCTGGAGTCCATGATTGGTTCTTGTTAATTGTATTCCTTTACAAAGGGCTTTCTCTGATGTGATCTCTTTCCACCCTTGCAACGATGGGGAGGCAGAGCCGGCATCATAGCCATTATCCCCATTTCACAGTGGGAACTGAGGGTAGGAGACTGTCAGAAGTTCCCAGCTGAGATCAGAGCAGCCCCTGCTACACAGTAGAACCACCTGGAGGGATTTTAAATCACTCCCCTGTGTTTGGGTGATGTGTATGATGTCTGCAACTTACTTTGAAATGCATCAGAAAATAAAATGGATGAATGCATGGGCAGAGGGATGGTGGATAAATATGTGATAAAGCAAATATAGCGAAACATTGATGACAGAATCTAGACGGTGGGTATACAGGTGTTCACTGTTCAATCGTTTAACTGCTTTGTATATTTGAAAGTATTCCTTAAAAGTTGGGAGGAAAAAACCCTGGATGCTTAGGTCCCACCCCAGAGCAATTAAATCAGAATCTATGCAGGTGAGGCCCAGGCAGCAGTCTTGTTTCAACGCTACCCAGGTGATCTGAGCTCACCCATCCCTCCTCCCTGTGTACCAGGCACCCCCTGCAGGCTACAGGTATCCTGCATCAGTGGTTGCCCGGCTCCCAGTGCATCTGAGTGTGGAGGGCTGGGTAAAACAAATGACTGGGCCTCTTCCCCAGACTTTCTCATCCAGTAGGTCTGGGTAGGGGGCTGAGAATTTGCACTTTGTAGATGTTCCCAGGGGTTGCAGATGTTGCTGGTGCCAGGACCACACTTTGAGAAGCACCGCGCACACAAACACAGCCAGACACAGGGTGGATGCATGCTAAGCCATAGTATCAACCACACGCCGCATCTGTCAGCCAAGGAAGCTATTAGCTGTGGGAGGGTCAGAAGAGGCTTTGCGGAAGAGCCTGCATTTGTGCGAGCTTTGGAAGATGGGAAGGCTTTCATGATGGGGAGGTTTTCAGAGGAGGAGAGTGCCTTCTGTGCAGCGGGAACAGTAGAAGCAAAGACAGGGAGGTGGGCAAGTGCAGGAGGGGTAGCTGGATCTGGGGATGGACCGAGGGGGTGGTGGGGGATGGAGAGGGAATGGCCAGAGGGGAGGCAGGAAGGGTAGCTTGTGCCAGATGGCAAGAGCTCTTGGATTTGATCATGTGGGCAGTGGGAAGCCAGCGAAGGTTTATTAGCAGCAAAATGATGTGACCAAATCATCGCCGTGGACTGTTCATTCTGGCAGCTCTGTGTGGGACAGATTGGGGAGGAGAGATGAAAGATAGGCAGCGTTCTTAGGAGACTATTGTGAGCATCCACGGTGAGTCGTGTGGAGGGTCCACGTAATCACAACACGGATAATGATGATAAAATAGTGGCTGACATTTATCCAGTGCTTTCTGGGGGCTAGCCAGTGCCGTGCTTTTGCAAACGTTCCTTTTTAATCTTTGCAACTGCACTGCTTGGTCTTCCAGGTGAGGAAACCGACTCGGAGAAGCTAAGGAGTGCCCGGGTTGGGATTCGAACCCAGGGCTGTGCGTTTTGTGTGGGTGCTCCCACAAAGGTGAGGAGAGTGGTGGGGAGGAGGAGGAGGCTGGCAGGTCCCTGCCTGGGTCCTCACATCCCCAGGGAGTCATCATCAGTCCCTAGCTCGGGGTCTCGTGCACGTCCCTGCTGAGGCTGGGCCCGAGCTGGGAGAGGTGCAGCTGGACGGGGGGAAGCCATCGCTCTTCCTCCGCCACCAGCCACGCGTGGTTTTCCTGGCAAGCAGAGACTCAGCTGTGCCTCCCTCTACCCTGCCCCGGGCCTAGCACCCACTCTCTGTCCCTCCATGTGCAGTGCTCCCTGCGGCTGCTTGTACACCACACCTGTAGTCACTTAACTAAAGCTTTTAGGAGAAAAGTGACCTTGCTTCCCACTCCCTTCGAGGTCCCTACTGTCCTTGGGCCTGAGGAAAGGACACTTCCAGGCACTTCCCCAGAATTCTCGCATTTCGGGCATTCCTCTAACCCTACCATGGCCACTGTATACCCAGGCAGTTCCATTACTGAAAAGGGAATGGGTGTTTGGGCAGGACCTGTAGGGTAAGTAACAGTCCTTACAGAAACATGCCTGCAAATAGTAAGCCTGTTAGCTGTTGTTCTTTTTATAACTGGGCTCCATGAATGCAGAGCTTGGGGACTTTGGCACCAATGACCAGGTTTAAAGAGAGACATTCATTAAGCACTGGAAGGGCTTTGTCAGATCTTGACCATCTTTCTGTCTCTAAGAAGGGCTGCTTTTATACCAGGTCAGAAAGAGCTCACTGTACTTCTCTTAAAGAACCCCCTCCTCTCTTCCCATCCCCTGGCCCAGGGCTGAAGCTCTCTGTCCTGTCCTCCACCAAGCCCCAAGGCTTGCTCAGCTCCTGGACACTCTCCACCTGGGAGGTCTTTGAGCACGTGCCCTGCCCCGCCACCTCCCCCTCTCACCAACCAGAAGGACCCGCCTCATAGATGCCTGGGGCTAGGGCAGCAGTGAGGTTCTTACTGTACCTGCAGAAGCCTTGTAGGCATCTGTGTGCGTGTGTGTGCACGCAGCTGAATGTGCACCCATGTGCGTATTCCCATATGGAGGGTGTGTGTTTGGGGCAGTGGTGGTGGTGCAGTCCCAGACCTGCTCTTCATTCAAATCTGTTTTTTACCTGTTTGTGCAGGAGGAATGGGGCTCACCTGGCAGGGGAGGATGATGGAAGCATTTTCTGGAAAGGCTTCTTGCGAGGGCTGGACAGTGGGGCTGTGTGTGCCCTGTCTCTGTCCCTGCCTCCCCTCGCCATCAGCCAACCACCTGTAAGCCTTCTTCCTCCCTGGGCTGAAGTGTGTAGCATGTGTGGGGAGCAGCTGGGGGGTGGTGTCCCTGGGCTTTTTCTCCCAGCTTCCCTCAGCCAACCACGTGCTGCCAGATGGATCTGGGTGCCGATGGGGTATGCGCAGGGAATGGCAGCCAGCTCCCAGCCCGTGGCCTTGCCCGATGAGTTGGGACACAGTTAAGTTCTGGAAGTTCGGGGATCTGAGCTGGCAAGACCCAGATCAACAGGAACTGAGCCTGGTGGAGAAAACTCTCGGCCCTCCAGGAGGAAACCCTCCTGGAGTGGCTCCCTGCCACCCTCCGCCCCCAACCTGGGCTCTACACTCGCTGCCCTCCCTGGAAATCTTCAGGCCACCGACTCTCCTGGAGCACGAACTCCGGTCTCTTAGCCCTCCGCTGTTTTATTTATTGCACAAACACCACCATAACAGCAATAACATAAACCAAAGAAAAAGTCTCCCTCCATTTCATGACCTTAACAGATGAGCTGTTCAATTTTTTTTGTTCCCTTCTAGTCCCTGTCCATATTATATCCCTCCTTCTTTTCTCCTCCCCCCCCCCAACTCCTTTCCTTCCTTCCTTTCTGTAAGAGGAAAGGGGGCAGATTTCAGCACCTCCTGCAGCCTGCCAGGCCCTGCCCAGGTCACCGAGGGTAGGGGAGAAGACTCGCCTGCAGGATAGAGGTGTGGGTGCTGTCCTTGGCTGCTGGCATCTCAGAAGCTGAGCTGGATCAGCATGTGCACCCTGGGCTTGATGACTAGCTGTTGTTTCTCTCTTTTGCCATGGTCTCAATACTGCTCACTCCCCAAAGCGGGTATTAAGAGTGATTTTTCTGGAGATGGTGGGATTCAGTCATTTGCAGCTTCCAGATTTCTGAATCAAGGTATGTGGGCCCTCAGAATTACCTGTCATCAATGAGGACAGGCTCTCAGTTTCAGGCTCCCAGGCCCACGTTGCTCAGAGCCTTATCCAGTGTGGGTGGCCATCAAGGCTTGACTTGGGGAGAAGATTGCATTCAAGATCTGGAGAGGGTACAGCAGGGGAGGGCCGGGGTAGGTTAACTTCGCACTCCGAACATTCGGAACTGTGGCCCTTCTTAGGGCCTGCAGACTTCATAGGGGATCTGACGGGGTCCTCAAAGGGCAGGAGGTGTGTGTCCTCCCTGACCCCAGCCTTTCCATGGAGCCATTTCATCTGCATCCAAGCCAGCATCCTAACCACCCTCACTAACTCCCGGGGAAGTCTCTCCCCAGGGCTGGACCTCTTAGCCCAGGAGCAGGAGTGAAGCCAGTGGGTTAAATGAAGAGCTGAATAAAGTCAAACCGTAGCCCAAGGCACAGATAGTGCAAAACAGCGTGCAAACTGTGAATAACTTGTATTTGATTCACGTTCTGAGGATGACAGGTCTAGACTGAGTTTTGCGCCTCTGCAACTGAGGGAGGGGAGAGATCCGGGGAGTGCTGGACCGCAGGGGAAAGAGCTGGCACCCTTCCCTCGGGGCAGCAGAACGATACCTGTTGCTGTGTGGTCTGAAGTTGTGTTCATTTGAACACATCACACGTTCAACGCATACTCCCCGCGACATCAGTGCGCGACTCCCAAAAAGTGTATTACTGCCGGTTTCCTAGAAATACTGAAGAACTAGTCTTGTGGAGAGGTCTCACCAGCTGCCACTAGGGACATGATTGGGCCCCTGTGGGTCTGGTTGAGAGGCCTTCGTTGAACATTTATTTACTCGACTCGTGGTGCCACCACCTCCCCGGCATTTCATCTTCCTGCAGAGTCTATGAAGTAGCTGTCATTACCACTAGTGTTGTTGTAGTCATGATCCCTCTTTTGTTTTATTTTTTTAAGATTTTATTTATTTATTTGACAGAGAGAGATCACAAGTGGGCAGAGAGTCAGGCCAGAGAGAGAGAGAAGGGGAAGCAGGCTCCCTGCTGAGCAGAGAGACCGATGGGGGGCTCGATCCCAGGACCCTGAGACCATGACCTGAGCCGAAGGCAGAGACTTTAACACATTGGGCTACCCAGGCACCCCATGATCCCTCTTTTAAAGAGAAAGGGGCCAGTGGGGCCCCATGATTCTGAGCACAGCGTCTGACCCTGCCCCGCCTGGGACAGTGCCCTTTGACTAGCTCAGGGAGAGAGGCAGTGCCGGCACAGCACATACACTTGTCCCCACACCCCACCTGGCTGCCCGAAAGCCTCAGGGAAGGCTTCCTCTGCAGAAGCCTGGCACCACCCATGCAGCCGTGTGTGGAAACCCTCCTCATTGGGCATTCAGGATGGGGCCTCCTATTCATTCATTCAACAGACATCAGGGCTGGGGAATCCAGAGAGGAATATGACATTATTCTTGTCACCTCTTAGCAGACCTGTTAATATATTTGCTTCTCAGCCCACACCGGATTCCAAAAACATTTCCTATCAATTACCTTGAGCAGAATTCTCACCTGCCACGTTTTCCTTCTCCAAGCTGGCTGCTTTATGAGTATCTAAACTTTCAACCACGAGTGGGCACGTTATCTAACCTCCCTTTGGCTAAGAGCAAGGATCCCCTACCTTTTGTTCCACCGTTCAGTCATCCCCTCAGTGAACAAATAACTCTGGGTCTGCATGTCAGGTACTGTGTTAGGAGCTGGGGATACAGTGCCGAGCAGAAAAGACAGGATTCCTGCCCATGGGAGTTTATAGACATTAACCGGATGATTCCCTCGTCGTGCTCTGATGCATTCCCAAGGACTGAGGTGTTTTGTTCAGGAGTGGCTCCCTCAGGCATGGCGTTCCTAGGGTCCTCGACTGCCCCAGCCTCAGCCTGTCCTGTCTGCTGTGGCAGTGCCCGAGGACCAGGTGTTGGTGGATCCTTCCCTTTGGAATGAGGCAGAGGACACATGTTCACTCTCTTGGTCTCTGGCTCTTGATCCAGCCCTTCTTATGAGAGCTGCCTGCAGTGGACAAGCTTAGCAGGGCCTCTGAAAAGAGGAGGCCATTCTGCTCCACCCCCAGAAAGAGGGCAAAAGAGAGGCCTTGTTTCTCTATGGAGTTTGGTGGCTCGGCAAAGGCCACGCTGCAGTTAGGCAGATGTGGATTCCAGGCCCAGAACTGTCACCTACCTAGCTAGGGGGTTGAGCGAGTTGTGAATGTCTGTGCACCTCAGCTCCCTAGCATGACGTGGGGGCAGTAATCTCGCTGCAGTAATTAAATGTGATACGATACATGAAAGCTTCTGGACTGTTTGTCATTTAATCGAGGGTTGACCACTCTTCCTTCAGTGTCCAAATGACTTTCAGCTTCTTAAGGGCATGATTGCCTCTGGAGTTGACACTTCCCAAGAAAAAGCAGCAAATGCTAGAAAATAAGCAATAATGAAGCCCCCTAGCGTAGGCCCACGAGGATAGGACAGTGGTTCCCAGAATGTGGCCCTGGACTCAGCAGCACCTGGGAACTTAACTAGAAAGGCAAAGTCTCGAGCCCCACCTCAGAACTACTAAACCAGAAATCCTGGGGGAGGGACCCCAATCATCGATTTTCACAAGCCTCCAGGCGATTGTGATCGAGGCTAAAATGTGAGGAACCTCTGGGCTGGAGATTGCGAACCGGCTGTCAGGGGGCCAAGTTCTTGCACAGATGTGTTTTGTTTGCCTTCTGTCATCAGCTGGAGCTGAGCAGCAGCTGCCTCTGAAGAGTGGCTGTGCCCTTCTGAAGGGTTACAGTCTTCGCTCTGCCGCTCCCTCCTGTGTCCCACCAGCTGGCCTCCCTCCCTTGGCTGCCCAGCCCCTGGCAGCGGGCATCTGAGTTTGCAGCCAGGGCTCTAGGTCAGGGTCTGACTCACACAGAGGGAGCTGCTCTGTTTCACCAGATCCTGAGTGTCGTGGGGTTGGGAGAACGTCCTGGGACGCTGAGCTCCCCGGCCCAGCAGGCAACAGGAACAAGGAAGCCCGTACTCTAATTCCCAAAGCCTACTGGTTTCACTTCGGGATTTGGTCTGAAGTGTTGTGAATTCCCAGCACATCACACACACCCACATTCCACTGTAAGTCCAAAAATACCTTCCACAGCCAAATTGAGATGATTTTTACATTCCCCACTACCTTGGATTATCTGCCTGGCTGCTCTGTGCCACCCTCGCCACTGGCCCAGCTGATGAGCAGTGACTGGAAAAGGGATGGCTAACGTGGAGAGACAGAAGGGCCAGCAGTGGGCAGCTCAGCTGGGGGCGGGACTTTGCCTGCCCCAGAAGTCTACATCCAAGTGGGATCCAGGAAGGCTGGGAGGACCGGGGGCTGTGGTGTCTGGGGGATGGAGCAGGGGAGTGTGGAGCTGGGAGCTCTCAATGCTGAGGCTGGAACAGATAATCATGACTGAAAATGGACCCAGATCTCAGTATGAAATGGGATGGAATGGGTTGTGAGGAGCAAACTGTGGGCAGTGGGAGAGGGACCGAGTTGGGCTCAACATTGGACACAGGGATGTGGAGGAGACTCAGGAAGCTTCCCTGCTTTGTACCCCACCCCACCCCACCCCCGGGGCCAGACCAATGCTTCCTCCCTTCTGGAGAGAATACACCTCAATAGCAGCTCCATCTGGACATAGGAAACAGGCTAAGAGTACAAGCTTTGACATCCAACGGATCTGAGGTCAGATCCCAGCTCAGCCACTTCCTGTGTGACTCTGGACAAGGGACCCAACCTCCCTGTTTACTCACCTATCAAAGGTCTGGAAAGCCCATTTTATAGGCATATGGTGAGGATGAAATGCGATAACATTTGTGAAACCATTAGCATACTGTCATAGAATAAAGAACACAATAAGCTTAGTTATACTTATAATTATCAGACAGCAGAAACCATGTCTTTTCACCGGAAACCCGGGTATTGAATTTGGCAAAATGGCGTCATTGGTGAGGAAAATGGATTCAGATGTAAACGTTAATCAATGAGCAGAAGATCATGTAATTCTTAAAAGAGAGGTACTGCAAAGAAAGAGACAGTGTCCTTCCCTAATACTTGGGGCTCGTGGCATTTATTAGGGCCCTTGATAAGTATTGGTTTGTGTAGCAAAAGAGATGCAAGAATGTCCTGTTAGTGGTGGGTGCCAGACACGGATGAAGTCACTAAGAGATGTTCATGTGACATGACTCCTCCTCCCCTCTTTGAAGCCAGCCTCAATGGAGTGGGGAGGATCTGTGTTGCCTAGACCTGGGGGTGATGGACAGGTTTACCTCAGGTGTCCGCACAAACATTAACCTCAGGAAGATCCAAATTTGCCTGATTTCCCCCTGCCCTTTCTCACAAAAAAATGGTATGTCCCATTGTGTTTTGGCTTGGGGTTTGGGATGCAAACAGCTCCTCTCTCTTCTAATCTAAAAGGGATAGTACTGGGGCACCTGGGTGGCTCAGTTGGTTAAGCATCTGACTCTTGATTTCAGCTCAGGTCATGATTTTAGAGTCCTGGGATCAGGCCCCTTGTTGGGTTCTCTGCTCAGCTGAGTCTTCTTGTCCTTCCCCCTCTGCTCCTTCCACCCAACCCCCTGCTCGCTCTCTCACGCTCTCTATCTCTAAGGTAAATAAACAAATAAAATATGTCAAAAGAAGTAAATAAAAGGGACAGTACTGGGAGGGCTGGACCCCTCCAGCCACCCAGGCCACCACTAGATCACCCCCAGGATCACTATTCCTTCTGACTCAGGTTCTTGCTTCTGAGGAGACCAACCCTGAAAGAAAGGCCTGGAGTGGGGGATTAGCATCCATGCATTTCTGATTCTGTCCAGCTGTGTAAATGGCTTAGTGAAGACTAAAGCAGCCCGTAATTATAACAATTATAATGAGCAGGGAGAGCACGGATGCAGAAGTATAATCCAAATTAAACGGCAAAGGGGAGTTACACTATTCCCCCAAGGCTCTTTCTGCCCGAGGACTGTGCGAGTCTGTGAGCCTAAACGTTCCTGGGGGCCCATCCTGATAATCGGGTGACATGGAGACCAATTGATGTTTGGATTTTTAGCTTTCCAGGAAAACATCCTGGAGCCTTGGAGAGGATTCACAAATTCCCTTGGAGGGAGGGAGGAATGGAGGAGAGAAAGACAGGTTAGAGGAAGAAGGTGCCCACACCGGCTCTGGTCAAGGTTCCAGCCCTGGAAGGGGTTGAGGGCTGGGCCTGGCCCACACTTTGTCATACCAACAGGGTGAAGGGAAGAGCCCCCAACCAAAGTTTCATGCAGTTTGGTCTTGACCACAGCGCGCTCCTTCCCCCAGCTCCTGTCAGCCCTCCTCTTCAAAGCCTCCTAAGGACTTGTTTTTGGGCAGATTCCCGAGAAGCAGAGTCTGAGCTGGTTGGGATTCCCGTGCAAGTGGTCAAAGGGCCCTTTTGAAGCACCTGCCAGGGTGTGAGGGAAGTTGGACAGAGCAGAGGACAAGGCCAGCTGAAGGCGTGCTATCCGGGGAAGCCTGCCGATCCCCGGGGGAGCTCTGGGGCATGAATTACAGACCAGAAGCTGGTGCACCCAGGACTGGGGGCTGGGTTTTCTACTTCGGTGATTGCCCACTCGTCTCCCAGACATAACTCCAGGAGGAGCCCGCCCTGGGCTCAGGGCCAGCCTCTCAAGAAGGTTGCTGGGGGTGGGGGATGGGTACTCTGGCTGCGGAATGGGGGTCTGGGCAGGACGCCAGCAGCACCTGCTACACAGCTATTCCAACTCCACACTCGTCCTCTCCTCTTTCTCTCCTGTGAAAAGCCACATTAATTAAACTCAAGAAGTTCCTCATGTATTTCTGAAAACCATATAGAGGTCATTTGTGGGGTGATTGGAAAGGGGGGGAGTCTAAGGTTCTTCTCTATCCTAAAGTCTCTAAGATTACACTCCACAGTGAGTAATTATTGGGGTAATTCTTCCAAGACCA
The DNA here is from genome assembly GCF_964662115.1 of Mustela nivalis. Taxonomy (NCBI): domain Eukaryota; kingdom Metazoa; phylum Chordata; class Mammalia; order Carnivora; family Mustelidae; genus Mustela; species Mustela nivalis. The sequence goes on from NC_139020.1 coordinate 118,635,172, forward strand.
ATCATTGTAAAGGCTTATTCTAATAAATATTCTTATGATGAAATTTCACGCTGACTCGCTTCTCAAAAGGGCACTGGGAAGCAGCTTTTTTATTATTGTTGTTGTTGTTATTCCCGCTGCACAAACTGCTGCTCAGAATGGCGAAGCGCTTTACTTGAGGTGACTCAGCTAGGCAAAATAGTTCATTTCTAACAGTAAAATTGTAGGTAACACTACAGACATCTGGGGACTCTTCTTTTTAGGAGAGCTCTTTCTTTAAAGGAACTCTTTAAATCATCAACCTCTTAGTCCCACCCTACCCTCAAAGCATCAACCTCAAATGAAAATATTTATCAATGGTCTTCAGTGTTCAAGACACTGGTAGTGTCTGGGGACTTTGAAAAGATTGTGTTATCTGCCTAATGGGCTTTCGGTCTAACCAGGGAGCCTGATATGTAACAAACAGGCAGGTTGGATCAAATGCCAAGTAAGAGGAGAGGTGCGCATCGTAGGAACTGGATGGGTCGGAGTGGGGGGGGTGGTTTTCTGAAGGGGAGAGGTGTTCCAGGCTGGCCTTAGAGAAACATGGGTCTTGAATGAGCTAGATTCAAGCTAGCTGCTAAATATTCCCTTCCTGCCAGCTGGTTGTCACTGGGAGACCTCTGCCAAGCAGTGGCACATCCATCCGTTCCTCCATTCATTCGCAGAACACGTGCGTGTCAGCTGAGTTCTCACTACATGGCAGGCTCTGTGCTTGGCTCTGGGGAGACAGGGAGGAGAGGGCTCCGCCTGAAGCTCACCATCTAATGCAGACACGGCCCACCCTGCTGTCATCTTTCCAGTCCCTAATCTCCGGTCCTGAGCCGTCCAGGCTGTGAAATGCTCTGAACAGCAGTGTGTGTTCTTGACGTCACTCACCTCTAAATAAGCAAGGGATCAGTTTGTGACCTCCCTGAATACTTTTGGTGCAGGTAACAAAAGCACCATTAAAATAACTTTAAACATAAGGACATAAGAGTAGAGGTGACTGCAGCTGCTGGCCTTTGTCTCCTGGCTCAGCATCATCAGGGTGTGCTGTAATTCTCTCAGCCTGTCTCTCATAGTGTCAAAATGGCTGCCATAGCTCAAGACATCACATTCAAGGAAGTCACCAAGGAGGGTGGCAGGACAGAAGGGGTTGGTGCCAGCTTACTCTATTCTCTTATAAGGAAAGCAGCACTTTTCCAAAATCTGTAGCTGACTTCTGCTTATTTCTCATTGGCTACAACGATACACAGAGCCACCCCTAACTGCATGAAAGTTGGGAAAGCATCTTACCTGGGGCTGGGAGCATTGCCACTCTGCAACATGGGGATGTTACTGAGAGTGGTGGGGGAATGAATGTCATCCAGTGGGGAGGCAATCACAGGACGAGCTGTGAACTTCCTTGTACGATCCTAGGCACTGAGCTTCCGCCCCTGCTCCTGCCAAAGAAATTTGTGGACTGATCTGAGTCCCACCTGCTGAATCGTAAACCTGCTTCTCCCTAGCCTGTCCTCTTTCCCTTTTGCACACATGGACCTCACTTTTCCACCCTTCCCCCTGCCCCACTGCCAGCCACGACCTCCCATCCCATTCCCCACATCTGCCTTCTGCCCTCCTGCTTTCTGATTTGCTTTTTACCCACCATGAAGCCCCCTTGGGAAAGGAAAATGGGAAGGAGGATGAAAGAGGAGGGAAAGTGTTAATTAAACACCAGATGTTTAACTCTGTTAATTAATGGCTCTGTTACCCTGAGTGGCATCAGCCTTCTCTTATCTGTCTCCTTCACCCTCACTACCCTCTGTACCTGGAAAGCCCAGATTGGTGCAGGGGGCCTGAGACCAGCAGAGGGAAGATGGGGAAAGTGGCCCAGGGTGACCCTGAGGGGGTGGTGCTCTTGTCCAGGAGGGGAGCATGGGCATGCTGGAGTAGTGACACTGGGAACAGAGAGAAGGAATAATAGGAGAGACTGAAGCCCTGAGGTCACAAACAGACATGTTTTGATTAACGCACCTAGGGATTTCAAAAAATGCAAGTAATTGCCAGCATTTAAACAATAAGGGAATTTCGCATGAAATCAGATGGATAGACTTTCTTTAGAAAAGGACAGATGAGTCTACAGCCATACCACCCTGAATGTGCCTGATCTTGTCTGATCTTGGAAGCTAAGCAGGGTCGGGCCTGGTTACTAACTTGGTGGGAGAAATGGACAGATCAAGGACTGTGTCCTGAGAAGGCAACAGTCAGCTGGAGAAGAGGGATCTGAGTCCCAGCTGTCCTGTCCATATGGGGTCCATGCCTTTCTGTCCTCTGCTGTCCCCTCCCCATCCACCTAACTCATGTGCCCCTGCTGCCCCTGAGGACTTCTGGGTTTGGGATCTGCAGCAGAGTACAAGGGCCAGGATTTGACAGTGGACCAGACAGGGGAGGCAGGGGAGGTCTGGAAATACTGAGATGTGAGTCAGGATACCTGGGGACATCATAGTTCCATTGACAGAAATGGGGGACATGGGAGGAGCAGGTGAAGGGAGAAAGGTGACAAGTGAATTTGGGACAGGCTGCTGTAGACATGTCTGTGTGACTTGATGTGGAGATGGCCATGTGGTCTGGAGTTCAAAGAGAGGGGGTGAGATCTGGGGCGCTCACGGAGCTGGGGTACAAGTGAGAGCCCTGGCAGGAGCGAGTGGGGGCTGAGACCACCCTGGGAGCAGTCAGAGTGAGAGGAGAGGGAACGGGGAATAGAAACCTGGAGAAGCACATGTCTGGGAGAAAAAGCTAGAAATGAAAGTTAGGGCCAACATAAAGGTTGAGGAGGAACGTGGACAGTGTAATGACAGAGAAGTAGGAAGTGTCCAAGATTTTGATGACCCTTCTTCTATGTTCTTTGCTTTAAAGCCCAAGGGCTATTTCCAGCAAGTTCTATGGCCCCAGGGAGGGAAATGGAACTAATGCCCTTATTCCTTCGAAGACATGTGAAATCATCCATTTACATCGTGGCAGTTTTGCCCTTTTGAGGCCATCCAGCGTCTTTAATAACTTTAGAAGGAAAGGCTTTTGTCCCTCATGGAAAGTTTCAGTGTCATCCCAGAAATGATCCCGTAGGCAACCAGCAGCCCCTTGTGCCTGTGCACCTAAGAGGGATGCAAGCTTCTCTAACCAACACCGATGCACAACTCCTTGCCACCCTGAAAAAGTCTCTCATCTCTAAGGCGAGGCAGAAGGCGTGGGGCTGTGGAGTCCTCGAGGTATGGAGCCCTTCCCCAGCCTGTGGCCTGCCTCCCTCTCACCTCTCTACTGTCGGTGTGTTTGTACGTGTGTGGAAGGGTGGCAGCTGGGCATGAGCACAAAGTGGGTGGCTTTCGTGGGGGCCCAGGCTGGAGTCTGAGCCCCACCCTGTCCGGCAGAGGTTCCCTCCCGCTCCCTCTGATACCCCCACCCCCCACCCAGCACAGAAGGCAGCAGATGTTACTGGTCTCACTTCATTTCAATAGATTTACAAGCATGCCTTTATGTGTTACTGAAAAATTGGGTGTAAATCCTATTTTAAGAACACAGTGGAACTCATTACTTGAAGAACACATTGGAAAATCCTTTTGGGAAGTGAATAATAATCACCCTTTGGTACAACTTTTGCGCCAGTGTCTGAAGCGCAGTTCATGGAAGGTCTTTCCCATGATCTCCTCTTAGAATTTTGGGACCGTCTTCCTTCCCACGGGACACGCTGTTCCCCCTCCCTGTACGTCCTGTCCCCCATCTGTAGTACTCTCTCCCCACTGCCCCCCTCAGGCTCTCACGTCATGCCCCCTGACCCTTCCCTCAGCAGTAGCCTCTTCCCCCCACGCCCCCACCCCCAGACTGTGTGACCATGACCTGCTGGTGATCCTTTACTGCTCTTCCTTCTTCCACAGATGTGTCTGGGGGGAGGGGAGGGGGTATCAGAAATGAACAATTGGGTAGAATACATTCGATGAGTGTGGTAGGCAGAAAAACGACCACCGAAGATATGCATGTCCTTATCCCTGGAACCCGTGAGTGTTACCAGAATGGCCATTGCGTCTGTGATTCGGCTAAGGACCTTGAGGTGGGGAGATGGTCCTGGATTACCCGGCAGGGCCCATTGTAATCACAAGGGTCCTTCAACGCGGAGACTTTTTCCCAGGTGTGATAGAGGGGGAGGTAAATATGGAAGAATGGCTGGAGGGAGGCGGTGCTGCTGGCTCTGAAGATGGAAGGAATGTGGGCAGCCTCTAGAAGCCAGAAAAGGAAGGCAGTGGCTTCTCCCCTAGAGCCTCTGGAAGGGAATCCAGTCCTGACGACACCTTGATTTTAGCCCATTGAAACAGATGTCTGACTTCTAACCCATAGAACTGGAAGAGAATGGACGTGTTGTCCGAGGCCGCTCGGTTACAGCAGCAACAGGAAGCGGATATGGTGACAACCCCACAGTCTGTCGGGAAATCTGGCCACACACTGAACCTCGTCTCTTTGGCCTCGCTCACGGCATCTTCATGGACTCACCCGAAATTCTCCCCTTTCACTGAGTGATTTCAGCTCGTTCCAGGCTCTGTCCCTTTGGATGTCCTGTGGCTCCCCTCTCTCTCCTGCTGCCCACACCTCATCCCTGAACCTCCCAACGTCCCATACACCCAGCGAAGGTGCGGATGAACAGGAGGGGGCTCACTTGGCCCTGGTTAGGGATCACGGTGCCCTGCAGGAGGAAGAGGGAGGGGCTGGCGGGGCCCACGCTGAGGGAAGAGCAGAGAGGAAACCTGACCATTTGGGGGGCCTGTAGCCCACCTCCTGAGATCTCCTGGTCCTCCTCAGCCCGGCGGATTTTAGGAGCTCTTTTTTTGTTTTTTAAATTGGGGCCACATACAAGAAGATAAAATGTACCATCTTAGCCACTTTGAAGCGTACAGCTCAGAAGTACCAGTATACTCACATTCCTGGGCAACCGGGACCGCCAACAGTCTCCAGAACTCTTTCCTCTTGCAAACTGAAATTCTGTACCCAGGAAATAACAACCCCAGTACCCCATCTTCCCGGCTCCTGGCAACCCCCCCTCTACTTTCTATGGCTATGAATTTGGTCATTCCAGGTACCTCATGTAAGGGAAATCATACGGTATTGGTCCTTTTGTGTCTGGCTTATTGTAATTCAGGGTCAGGCCCCCAGAGTTTATCCACGGGGCAGCAGGTGGCCGAATTTCCTTCCTTTTTAGGCTGAATCATAGTCCATTGTATTTAGTTTACCATTCGTCTGCCAGTGGACACTTAGGTTGCTTCCCCCTTTTGACTGATGTGGGTAAGGCTGCTGTGAACACGGGGGCACGAATACCTTTTGGAGTTCCTGCTTTCAGCTTTTTTGGGGGGGCGTATCCGAAGTGGAACGGCTGGATCAGATGGTGATTCTACTTTTAATTAATTGAGGGGGCGTCATACCGTTTTTCATAGCGGCTGCTCCATTCTGCATTCCCGCCAGCCCGTTTCAGCCAGTTTTCACGGTGCAGGCCAGTGCAGGCCATCAAGTACTCACACAGCTGTGCAGCCACCTGCACCCCCCATCTTTTTAAGAGCACTGGCTTTCGGGGTGTCAAACCTCGCTCGGGAGTGGGAACAGAAATGGGCCCTCCTTTGCAAAGGTTTATGTGGAGCCAGTGAATCTGTCATTGAAACCCCAAGGAAACCTGGGCCTTTCCCGGATTTGCTGTCTATTTTTGAGTTGTAGGCATGTTTTCAAATGCAGTTTTCATTTTATACAGCAACTGAATATCTGATAGCAAAATGTTTCCACGGAGAGAGCTTGCCCATGGGGAGGAGAGAAAGGCGGCTGTTCTAATGAATAGATAAGCTTGATTTGTGTTTGGCAACATCCTTAGCATTTAATTTCAGCAATTAAAGTAGGCAAGTCTGTTTTCCTTTTCTTTGCAAAAACAATAAAATATTACAGAATGTTTGGGGGAGAAAGTCCCTATTCGTCGTCATACTACCTTCGTGGGACTGCCATCGCCATTCCTAATACTGATCTGTGCCAGGCATGAACCGAACATTTGTTCCCCTTCACTTGAGCTGCTCTGCAAATATGAGGCAGCGTCCTGGGTCTAACCTGTGCAGCCCCCTCCCACACCGGTTCTCTCCTCATGCGTTTGGCCCGTCTGCCATCACACATGTGCCCTCTCCTACGGAGCTCGCTTGCTTTCCCAAGTGATGTGAACATTCCCTTTGTATTTTTGTTTTCAATTCTTACCTTGGGTGGACATCCTTTGTTCCCTGGAGCAAGCCAGGGATTCATGATTATAAAGACAGAATGGCCGTGGGCTGTGCGTTAGAGGGCTCTCATTTGCAAAAGATCACCGGAGCCGCCTGAGCCCTGGTGAGAAGCTCACGAGGCTATGTCAAATAATGCCATTTTCCAGCATGATGTGCACTAAGACTGTGCAAAGGGCAGGCTCTGGAGCCCGACGGCCTGGGTTCTGATCTGGCTGACAGTTTGACCTTATGCAAGCTAGTTAATTGCTCTGTGCCTCAGTTTCCCCATCCATGAAATGGATATGATAATAGTATGTGCCTCCCGGGGGTTATTGTGTGGATTAAATGGCAAAATGAGCATAGAATACCACCTCATATATGGTAACACGGTCTCTGTTGTTGCTATTTATTTAGTCTTGGTTCCCCCACCACCTCCCTGCCCAGTCTTGAGCTAGACACTCTCCCCAAAGCCTCAGTCTTCTCATCTGTAAAATATGGGGTTGAACTAAATGATCTTCAAGAGCCCTTCCTGTTCAACTTTCTGTGCTTGCCTTTTTCCTTTGATCTTCCATCTGGGTTTGACTGCAGCGGGGGGTATATGGGTGAGACCGCAAGAAGGAGTACCCCTCGCTGATGGGGCAAATGCATTGCCTGGAGTTCGCGAGGAATAGACAGGGGAGAGGAGAACCCAACCAGGACCTGTCCTGGTCAAAGAGCCGAGAGCACCTTGCAAAGGCAGGGAATGAACTTGGTCCTGGAAAAGTGGGTGGGGGTGCTCCCTCCCAGGTTCCAGAGCTGAAAAGTGCTGGGAAGTCTTTCTGAGCCTCTGTCCCTCCCCCACCTGGTCCCAACCTTCCCTCTGGGCCCCAGTTGTCCAGATGGTCTAAATGGGAAGAAAAGAGGAAAATCCGTATCCAATCTGCTCTATTCAGAGCAATGGGAAGGAATCTGCATCTCAATTTTATCTTTGTGCTGAGCTTGGCTAAGCTTTGCCCCCCAAGTGGTGAGTGATGGGTGGGTGGGAAGATGGCATTGGTGGCCCCGGTGGGGGAGTGAGGGGCGCCCCCACGCCTTCCCCTCCTTACCAAACCGCAGACAGAATGCATTCTTTCCTGCTCTTAGTATCCCCCTGTTTCCTCTTCTTTTCTTTCCTTCTCTTTCTCTCCCTTTTCCCCAGGCAGGCAGCCAAGTGGAGATTTTGAATGGTGGCAAGAAGGGAGGGGCTGGGAAGGAGGACCAACGGTGCCCCCTTCCTGAAAGATCCTCAGGGGCTCCCGGGCTGAGCATGAGGTGGGCACAAAAAGAAGAGTCTCGTTCTCTCCCACCCAGCCTGGCCCCTGGCAGTCCTGCAGTGCTGGGGGCTGGGGTGTGGCTGTTAGCAACGAGGCTGAGGTCTGGACCCAGCCCTGTCTGTCAGCTCTGGAATTTCCTTTTCTGTAGCTGCTCAGGACTTGGAAAACTGGGTCCCACAGCCCCAACTCACAGGAGACTGATTTGCAGCAGGAAGTCAGTTTAATAATTTATAGCCAGAAAGTGCTCTCCCTAGTTCGGAAGCCAACTCAGGAAACCAAATGAAACTCTGAAGGCTGCCTGGAGAGAATGTGGAGTTAGGGCTCTGGAAGGTGCCAGGAGGGCTGGGATCCCATCTCCTCGAGGTAGGATGGCGTGTGTGGGGTGGTCCAGACTTGGGCTTCTGCAGCAGACCGTCTTGAGTTCAAATCCCTCCTCTCTTATCCACTGGCACTGGGACCTTCGGCATGGTCCTCAGCCTTGCCAACCTCCACTTCCTTCTATCAACTGTGAAGGGTAATCCTTGAATGATAGCAAAGGCATCTCTCAGCGATCTTGCCAAATGGCCATGAAGTCTTGCAGGGAAAGAACTTAGCACTGTACGTGGCATTTCTCAGTACATAGCAGCCTTGTTTATGTAAGCCCTCATCCTCAGGGTCATAGGTTGTCTTTTCCTTTCTGATTCCACCCTTTTTTCCAATCAAAAGAAAAGGGTCCCCGGTCTCTCTGGAGAGGACCGCCGGCAACAGCAACATGAGTGGTCTCCATTGCTGCCTTGATTCTGCTCTGGGACACAGAGCCTTTCCCACCTCGTCCCCCAGTCCCTCCCTGCTTCTGTCCAGGACCATCACTTGCATTTGAGCTGGGGTGTCTTCTGCAGGGTGCAGGTGAGGCCTGAGATCCACCGTGCTCTGGGTGTGGGGCTGGGGTCTCTTGGAGCAAGAGGCACCCACTTCCATTCTCTGAGCTGCCCAGCAGGCCAGCGGCCAGCTCTGACCCATTGCTCTTGCTGCCACCGCCACCCGATTTCCCAAAGCACAGATCTGACCACATCCTTCCGCTGCCCCAACCACCAACTAGTCCTCCTTTCAGCAGAAGGAACCCTCCTGATGTTGTAGGTTTTTGTGAAAGTTTGCCATGATTTGGCCTCGGTCTTTCTCTCCAGACTCAGTGCGCCCTGCCCGGTTCTCCAGCCTCTCTAGCTCATGTGAGGATGGTCCAGGGCTGAGTGCTGTTTGCCATTCCGTCCTTCTGGAATGCTCTTTGCCCCTGATGGCCCGGGAAGCTCCCCACTTCTCTCCTTCAAGGAGTGCTCCCTTCTACAAGAGGCATCTTAGACCTCCAGCCCCTGGCCTTCCTCTCTCTTCCCTTTCTCAGGACACCTTGCACCTCTCTGCAGACCCCCCCTCATAACCTCCCTTCCTGCTCATTCTCCACTCAGGCCTCCCTCTCCTTTGTTGGACTGTCACCTGCAAGACACTGGGATGGACCCCCTTGTCTGTCCCCGTACTGAATGGCTTGGTAAATGAAGATGGTCTCCCGTGTGACGTTCAGCTTCTCGCCACCACAAGAAGGCCTGGGGAGTTAGTCATGCAGCAAACAGTGGGGGCCAGTTTGGGTTCTATGGGAGGGTGGGATTCGTGTGCCCTCTCTCTGTCTCTCTCTCTCACCCACACACACACTCCGCCCCTGCCTCCCTCATCCTTTGCCCCAGAGAGAAGAGCAAAGCTCCTTTTGTCACTGGGCCTCCCAACAGCTCTGGCCCTGGTCCTCTGCCCTTCCCTTGCTTTCCTGCCCTCGCACTCAGCAATTCCACTCCCCCCCCGCCCCCGTTGCTACTAATCCTCCTCCCACTGTCTGTGCTGGGAAAATGAGCCCGGGAGAAGTCCCATGGAAGGCGAGGAGTCCTCAAGAGGGTGCCTGTGTGGGTGTTCGTTCTCTCTCACACACAAGCACATGCATCACACGCCTCCCAGCATCATTAGAGTGACCCCATATCGAGGACCGCAGGGAATTGGGGCAGCAGCAGGAGAGAAGGCTGTAGAAGCTCTGGCCCATGATTCGGGAAAATGCTTTCCTTATCACTGGCGGTTTCCCAAAATAGCAAGAGTCGGCTGGTGCTACGGTTCTCTCTTCCCCACTCCTCGAGAACCCTGCCACAGTGCCAGTGACATGTGGCTCCGGGACAGGACGGAGTGCAGGGTTTCTGGGTCCCTTTACCTGTCCGAGCCCGGGCCCCGGGCCGCTGTGTCTGTCTAGTGATATATTGGCCCTGGGAAAATGGTCTACTCTCCTTGATTGTACTGTGGGCTCCTTGCAGACAGGGACCATGCTTTTGTCTGTCCCTTGCTTCCCCTGTCTGTCCAGACACCTGCATATAGCAGGTGTTCAACTAATGCTCAGGCAAGTGTGGTATAAGTGAACGAATGGCTATACGTGGGAAGACACTTCAGTAACTAGTGAGGGTTTTATGTGTATGAATACACTCATACAAGGGGATTTCATAAAGGGCCTACACTGTGCCAGACTTAGTTCTCAGGCAGGGAACTATAAGCCCCATTTTACAGGTGACAAAACCACCAATCTCCACAGGCCCGGTGGCCTCCTGAGCTTAGGACTACAGCTCTCCAGAAGATGGCGGGGAGTGGGGGGAGACCTCTGTTATGCACTGCCTGCGGAGAAATTCCCAGATTATTTTAATGTCAGATCAGACAAATGTACTAGAAATAGAAATTCCTGTTTGTCTGAGGCATATCTGGTTACAGGAATGAAAACCTGAACTGTATGAGATAGGAACTGTATGGGATAGGTGATCCCCGAGACCTGAAGAACAAGGGCTTCAACGGATGGGGAGTGAGTTCTTCAACAACAACAACAACAACAATAATAATAGCCAACCCCCGTGCTCTGTACTTTAGGGCAGGTGTGGTTCTAGGGAGGGGCAGAGAGAATTTTCAGCAGGCTTCATGCCCAGCGCCAAGCGAGATGCGGGGCGCAATCCCACAACCCTGAGATCAGGACATGGGCCAAAATCAGGAGTCAGACACTTAACCCACTGAGCCACCCAGGTGACCAGAGCCATTTTTTTTTTTAAAAATTTTATTTATTTGACAGACAGATCACAAGTAGACAGAGAGGCAGGAAGAGAGAGAGAGAGAAGCAGGCTCCCCGCTGAGCAGAGAGCCCAATGCGGGACTCGATCCCAGGACCCTGGGATCGTGACCTGAGCCGAAGGCAGCAGCTTAAACCACTGAGCCACCCAGGCGCCCACTGGAGCCGTTTTAAGCCTCATCCAATCTTCACAACCCCTCTCCGAGTCAAGTGCCATGAGTCTCCCCATGTCACAGACAAGGGAGCAAGCACAGAAGTGTGATGGGCAAACATCACAGAAAAGGTTTGGATGGGGGCAGACCAAAGCCGACTGATTCTGTCACCCTCCCAGGTCCCACCTACCCTCCTGCACCACCATCCGTATCATGCGGCTCAGGGAAGTCAATGTGGCACCTTACATCCCGGCTGTAGGCCAAGTGGGGAGAAGGAAAGCCTCCTCTCATGGTTCCGCAGAGGCCCCACTGATGGCTTCCTCACGCATCGCCCCGGCCATCTCTGTCTGGTTTGGTCCGCTGGCAGAGGCTTTGAGCAGGGCACCTTGCCCGCAATGCCCACCAGTGCAGAGGCTCCTTTAGGAAGGAGGAGGAAAGCATGCACATGCAGAGTTGATAGTGTGAGGCAACTCCAGGTTTGACATGACTCTGGCTGACTTAAGCAAACATGGAAGATTCTATTACAGGGATTGGGAAGTAGGCTTATGCCTCATGGAAGTAGGAAGTATCAGACTTCAGGAAATCTATTAGCATTCCAGAGAGTCTCTGTTGTCTGTCTCCCGCCAGGGCTGGCCATCTTTAGATGGCCATCTCCTCGGCTACCCCACTTATCTCATGTGACAGGGGGAAGGCAGACCCCCCCACAGGGCCCATGATGCTCTTCTCCGTTTCCTCCACAAAGACTGACTTGACCCTGGGGTGGGATGGGGGTCATACTCCCAAATCGCCACGGGAGAGCATCTGATTGGTCTGTTTTGACCACATGACTATCCTCCGTGCTTTGGGCTCTGGTGGGTGGGGATGGGTGTATGCAAGACTGGCCGGACTACCCCCTTGACCTGTGGATGGAGGGGAGGTAATTTCCAAAGAGGGGCCCTCAGGGGTTGGAAATCCACCCCCTCAACACACACACACCAGTGTCTTACACTCTGCTCACGAAGACCAGTCTTGTAGGGCTCAGTGATGTGGGGATGGACCACCTTTCTCCTTTATTCGGGATGGCATCCTCGACTTCCGGCTGACATTCACAAGGCTGCAAACCCTGGCTTATCAGGCTCTCTGCCGTGACCAGCAGCACTCCACACTCCGGCCCCATTCCTCGCTGTCTTGCTCATTCTGTCCCTCTTTTGCACCCCTCTTGGGGTCTGCTGGCTTTCTTAGCAAGGGCAGAGGAGGTCCTTGAAGGTGATGCCAAAAGAGGCCTGTGCATGTGTCCCCACGGGATCCCTGAAGTCAGCTCCTTGGCCCGAACTTGCATTCCTAAGACTCGGAACGTTCATCAGAATAAAGGCTTTTCCTGTCTCCTCCCTGATTAGCGTTCAGTCTGTCTCCCTCTGGGGGCCTGTCTGGTCTGTGTGCAGTGTGCATGGCTCTCTCTTCCTCTCTTCCTCCTCCCTCATTTGAGTGGAGCTGATCTGAAATCAGGGTCCTGCCCCCCACCCACCCTTCCCCACCCACATTTCTGTGCGCCATTCCCTTCCGGTCTCAAACAGCGCAGTGCGGGGCGCCCAAGGTGGACCAGGTTGATATTAATCTAGTAATTATTGATTCAGGAGGGACTTGGAGGACATATTTACATAAAAGCCATGATGTGACTGGAACTTCTGCTGTGGAAATTGGGTACTTTAAGGCCTGTGGCCTGGAGGAAAGATGGGGCCAAGGGACCCTGGGGAACAATGAGGGGAGGGCCGTTGCCATAGCATCTCCAGGGAGGGGCCGAGAGAGGCAAAGCCCCAGCTAAGGTCTGAAAAGATGGTATTTGCCTCTGTGTCGAGTATCACCCGTGAGATGTTGTTATCAGTCAGTATCCCCCCAGGAAACAGATGGCACACTTAGGTCGGGACATGGGAGGGCAGTTTAATAAAGGAACTATCTATGAAGGTCTGGGAAGGGGTTGGGAGCCTTATGGGACTGCTCATTGGGCTCTACCCTGCAGCTGGTTATCAGGAAATAGCCCTAGCCCCAGGCCAAGGGAGGAAGGGTGAGCCAGGTAATTGTTGAAACCAGGGGGCTTAACCCTGACATTCTGGGGGGAAGGGGTGCAGCCACTCACCCTGCTCCCTTCTCCCTCCTTCCTCCCATCTCTCCCAGTGCCTCCATTGACCAAACAGAGGGAAGGAGTCCCCTGTTGCAGTCCAGGCACAGTGGGGAGGAGGGGACGGAGTAGAGGGACAAATAGAAAGCATCTAGCACAAGTGTCAAAGGGCAAGAGGAAATTCTGTAGCAGTGCCCAGCCCTGTGCAGCAGGAAAGACTCCGTTCAGCTCTCAGGAATGATGCCATGCCAGTGGCCATGTGAAAATCACTCTAGGGGGTATGCCTGGACCAAACCTCCCACCCGGTGGGTTTCCTCAAAGAGGGATGGCCAGCTCTCCTGGGGAGGAACAGAGAGTCCCATGTTTGCCACTGAGGCTCAGGGGACCAAGGAGGTGCTCTAGGGACCTATGCCCCGTGGGATGTGCGGGATGGGCCAGGGTAAAGGAGAAGGGGGCTCTGCTGAGTGCAGAGTCCACAGAGTCACCAGTGGATTTCCTACAAAACTCGAAGCAATACAATGTCAGGTGTTAGCCCATCTCACACGTGTGTGCCGGAACAGGCAGGAAGAAAATCACCCTGCTCTCATTTTCTAGACCTAGCGTAAAGCAACGTCAATAGGAAGGGAAGAAATAGGAGGGGTTGGGAGCAAAGGGTCTTAGAGTGGGAAGGACCCCCAGGGACCTCTAGTCCCTGCAGAAGTTGGTCGGAATCCCCTTTGGGATCACTCACCTGCTGGACCCAGGACCCCACCCCCACTGCAGGTGATTCTGATTTTCTCCCACCTCCAGCCAGAAATCTCTGGCCTGGTGCAACCTTGTATTTCCCAGGTAAGGATGTGACTCCAAGGAGGGGTCACAGGTGAGGGATGTGCTGTCACCTAGGCTTGGTGATGGGGAAGGAGAAAGGTGGGAGCTGATTCAGAGATTCTGAGTCAGACTCCAGAGGAACTGCTGTGCTCCCCCATATTAGACATTTTAGGGAACTAAACTAGATTTAAACGGTCTTTAAATTTTTTATGAAATGGGTAATATTAAACATATTTAATAATCAAAAGCGAAAATAACATAAACAGGTGTATGTTGAGAAGCCTCTATCATGATTTTTCTGCTTATAGTTAACCAGTTTTACAATTAGTTTGGGTTTATTTATGTTAATGCTAATACAAGCATATATAAATATATAGTCTCATTTCTACCTTCTTTTTTTTTTTTTTGCACGCAAAGTTGCATACTATTACACTGTTCTGGTTTGTGGGTTTTGTTTTGTTTTGTTTTCTTCACTTAATATACCTGGAGATTTTTCCCTACCAAAATCTAGAGAAAAATCACCATTCTTTTCTAGAGCTGCATAATATTCCATCACAAATATATGCTGTATCTTATTTAAGTGGTGTCCAGTGGCTAGATAGTTGGTCGTGTCCCCATCTTCTGTTATTTCGAAGAATGCCCCATGGGATCATCTTGTACATGAATCACTTCGCATATGTACAGGTGCCTCTTTAGTCTATTTCTGCCTCTCCGTGATCTCTGGTGAAGGAGCAGGTTTTACATTTCAATTTACAATTTGTCGCAGATGGGTACTTATATAAAATTCAATAAAAGTGAATTACTGGAGAAGTGAATTGACAAAAAAAATAATAAAACTAGGAAAGATACAAGCCCCCAAATTTTATTAGATCCAACGGACATAAAAATCACTGTGTCGCATTACCATAAAGTTTTTTCACCACTCCCTCTCAAGTTTCTGCATTTATCTTACTCCAAAGTCATTGCAGGTTGTGGGTGGTCACTGCTCCATGGACCACACTTTGAGTTGCACGGGTTAAGACTCCCAGAAATCAGGTCGAAGAGTTCACACCTCTGCCGTTTGGCCAGACTTCTGTCCCTGGTAGTTGTAGTGTTCTGCACCATGGTTTCTACGAGCACCCCCTTTCCCACAGCCTCGCCGAAAGTGCCGTCTCACTTGGATTTTTTCTAAAGTGATAGGTGAACAGTGCTTACCTCTGCTAAGTCTTAATTTGCTTTGCTCTCATTTTTTTAAAGATTTTATCCATTCATTTGAGAGAGAAAGAAGGACAAAGAGGGCACAAGCAAGGGGAGAGGCAGAGGGAGAAACAGACTCCCCGCTGAGCAGGGAGCCCAGCATGGGGCACGATCCCAGGACCCTGGGATCATGACCTGAGCGGAAGGCAGATGCTTAACCATCTGAGCCACCCAGACACCCCTGCATCGCTCTTATTATGAGTGAAAATAGGGTCATGCATATTTTTAAGCCCTGTTTGTATTTATATTCTTGGCCCATTTTTCTAAATGATTGTTGATCTTTTCCCTCGGGATCCCCAGGAATTATGTATGTATTAGGAATATTAGCCCTTTGTTTGTATTGCAAATAGTTTTTCCTGTTTGTCACTTGCCTTTTTGATTTTGCTTGTTGTTCACTTTTGGGGGAAGGGGGCCTGCAGAAGTTTGGGGTTTTGTGTAGTTAAATTTGTCGATCTTTTCTTTAACAGCTTTTGGATTTTGAGTCATGGTTCTCTATTCCAAAGTTATAAAGAATTCTGCCCACATTTTCTTCTAGTATTTTTATGATTTTATTCTTAACGACTAAATCTTGTATCCAGTTGGAATCTTTCCTAGTACAAGGTGTGGATTATGGATCCCAATTTATCTTTTTATGAATGGTTACCCTCTTGTCCCAGCTCCACTTATTAAAACCCCTAGATACCACCTTTATCATGAAAACTAATTTTAAGCCGTTGGGGATCATAATAGAAAAAGCTCAGTAATTTGTCAGTTTTATCCAGAATACCATTACAAGGGAAATTAGCTCTCAAGATATGATCTATTAACTTTGTGTTACAAGGGCGAGGTAAACTGTAAGTCACATAAGTAAAATATAAATTTATTTACACCGACAAATAAACAGAGCCTGGGGGGACGGCTCACAACCTTGGAGAAAGCGGGAAGACGTGGGCGCTGCTGAGGAAGCGCGTGGTGAGATTCAGTGTATTTGCCTTGCAGATCTTCCCCACCTGCTTCCGGGAGCTAGGACTGCGGAGGGGCCCACCATGGTGTTCCCGGGACCCCTGGCTATTACCCTGTTGCCGCCTAGCCTCACACTGCTGGTGTTCCACCTGTCCAGCTCCCAGGATGTCGCCCCTGAGCCCAGCAGTGAGCCGCAGCTCTGCAGCCTGAGGGAACACCCCACTGTGGCCTTTGCAGGTGAGAACCCCTTCCCACTAGTTCCTGTTTCGAGATGCCTGGTTCTAGAAGGACTTAGGTCTGGACTCGGCAGGGACTCCAGCTCTCAGAAGTCCCGGATGTCCCCCCTTGAGGATAGATATAAGAAGGATGGGCAGCCATGGGCTGGAGGGCTCTGCTTTGAGTCTCCAGACTGTTTATTTAAGCTTTCATCCATGTTCACCAGGAGGAGGAGGGCCCATTTTTCTGGGATCCCTGTTAGAAGCAGGGGTGTGTGTGCCCTGGTTGGAGTGGGCAAGAGTTCTTTGGCCATCTCAGTTCTAGCTCTTCTGGAAGCATGAGCTCTGTTTCGTAGCTCCCCCGGGAGGCAGAATGAAGATAACTCACTGCTTAGGAAGTGCTGGAGCTCTCTGGAAGCTTCCTGCTGCTCTAAGACAGTTGCAGGGACTCCTGTCTTCTTCGGGGCCCTGGGAACCCACAGGGACAGGGGGCCTGATGACTAATAACTCCCTTTGTCTGTCAAGGGAGGGCATGAGATGTCCTATTAAAGTGTTTCACAGACTGGGATTTGTGAATCGCTGGACATTTTCTGAGGAGTCTATAAATTCTCAGTAAAAGTTTCTAAAATGAATATACATGTATTCAATGATAATCTAAATCCCAAACAAAACACAAATACCAGAACATCTCGGATGTCCTCCCATAACCTGGTGGCCAGTGTGGGGCTCCCCGGTGGGGCCACGATCACATCGACCCTTCCAGAACCATCACCTGCATTACAGCTCATGCTGGAATCTGCGGATGTAGCTTGAAGGGGTCCCCAGGTTCATAAGTCTAATAAACAAACACCTGCCCTATTTCCACATCACAATGACCCTAACAGGGAGGCAGGGCAAGGATGGTCGATCTCCTTTAATAACTTGGAACACTGAAAAAAATAAAATAAAAATAAAAATAAAATTAAGATGTTAAAAAAATAAACCATTTCAATCTTTTCCAACTTAAAAAACAACAACAACAACAATGGGAGGGCTGAGGTGTAGTGCTTTGGAGAGCTTTGTCTGAGGCAGGACTTAAGGGCGGGCATCCAAGGGCTCTTCCAGCTCCCATGGGGGAATGACCGGAGCTCCTTCACAGCCCCTCGGCAGGAGGATGAGAAGCCGTCCTCTGGGATTCCACACAGCTAGTCAAGGGGGGCAAGACGGAAACTGGAGCGGAAAAATAAATGCAAGAGTCTGAGGCTGGCATGGGATTTGGAGGGTGGGACAGGTGGGGGAAGGGTGGCAAAGTGGGGGAGGCTGGGGTGGTTTAGAAGTGCGGGATTCCCAGCTGTGGGCTGGCTCCCGTCTGAGGGAGGAGAATCTGCAGCTGTCTCCTCCGTGCTGTCTTGTTTGAGCTGGGATCCAAGGCTTTGAAGGCTTAAGTGGATTAAAGTAAATTAGCAGTGTCTTTAAGCCTACAAAACACGCGTACACTCTCAGACTTCTGATGGCTCCGAGTTCTGGTACCCGTCACGGAAGGGAAGGACCAAGTAGGGGACAGAGAGGGTGGGATTCCGAGGGCTGTCCTCTTGTTGGATGCCCTGTGGCAGCTCCTGATGGACCATTTCCTCTCAGGGGGCCTTGCTGGGGGACATAGTTGGCCTGACTAATTCTGGCAGCAGGGACAATGGAAGGAGAGCATGGGAATTCCTGCCCACCACCCCCAACCCCCACCAGGCTGGTCTATACCTGTACTGGAGCCAACTGGAGAGGGAGTGGTAGAAGATGTGTTCCTCGAGTGCCTGGCTTCCTTGTCACCCTTTTTTTTTTTTCCTTGACACCATTTTTAATCTGCAGGTGTATATCACTTGAATGAAACTAACTTTCCGCCTACCCTCTTTCTGAATGGAGAAATGAGGCTCCAGCTGACGTAGAGTAACTAAGAAATCCCCTTCCCCCCAGCAAGCAGAGATGGTCCATCATCTAGACTGACAGCCCAGGAGAGAAGCATCGTGTCTGCTTCTCCCCGCCCACCCCCCCCCACCCCGCTTCCCCCAGCCTTCCTGGCCTGCCCTCCACCAACTCAGTTCTCTACTCTGACGACTTTGTTTTCCATTCACCAAATTTTTTATTGAGCCTTACTTGACACCAGGGGCAGAGCTCTGGGTGCTGTGGGACATCAGGGGAGTGAGAGTCCCCTTTGGGTACTCGAATACCTCTTGTTCCTTACAGGTCACTCCCTTTGGTTCCCTAGAGCTATTGGTCCTGGACCAGGACTGGATCTTTCATCTCCTCACATCTTTTAGTACCGCTGAGCACACACAAGGGACTCAACTCATGTTGGGTGACTGACTGTTCTGGGTGATGCCATGTTCCAGAGAAGTTGCCACGCGACCAAGCCCAGTGCCAACCCCCAGCTCCCAGGATCCCCTCAGATGTTACATTTTATTTCTGACTGATCAGTAGGCTTCCAGCCCTGTAGCTGTGAGTTCCCTTCTCCCCTGACACCTGGCTGATCTGTGAGTAACCCCTAAATGCCCTAGAGGAACTGCCAGTTGCAGAACCTGACAGGCATTTTTCCATTTCGTAAGGTTAAATTTTCTCCTACGGATTTCTTTTAAGGGGGGCCCACCTGTGTTTGTCTTTGGCCTGCACATCCTTCCTTCTGCCAGAGCATGGAATTTGTAGGAGGCAGGGAGAAGCCAGTATGGAGTTAACACTGACAGTGGTTAATCCACAAAGTGGGTAATTGAATTGACTATAATTAAAATCACAGGCGCGTCATGGAGAATGTCATTTTTCTCTTAAAGTCACCGTCCAAAGCCTTCACTGCACACGGAGCTCAGAACGTGCTTGGTGTTTTAAAGACAGCCTTCCCTCTGGTCCTGTTTGCCTGTTTAATAAGAGGAAGCTGGCTCCCTTCCCGAGACAGCTCCCCCAGGATCATCGTGCTGCACCCGCTGCATCTCTCTCCCCTCGCCTCTTTCCCCTTGCCCTTGTCAGGGGGTCCCTCTGGGGCCGGGGGAGAGGGACAGAAACTGGAAGGGGCTGCCACACTCCACTCCAATCGCTGCCCCTTCCTCCCGTTGCCAGCCACCCCCCTCCTGCTCTGTATTGTCTTCCCCTCCCCGCCCCCCACCCCAGGAAAGGACCTGAGTGGAGACCAGGCTGAGAAGTCCCCAGACAGAGTTCTTCTGGCTTGCTGCACACCAATCACACTACCTCCTCCCCTGTTCAGCTGCCCACACCTGGAAGATCCCCATCAGAGGGGGAGAGGAGAACTGAATGAAGTGTGATCCAGTTGCTACTGTTGGGGAGCATGCAGTCTGATGGGGACAGGCAAGCCCCTCGTATTTCCCCCCTGCACACACAGAAAACAGACTTGAGCACATTTAGAGCAACAAAAACATACAGTGTGAGTAAACCAGACAAGGTAGAGAGAATATGGAACAAAATAAACTCAGGGTGGGAGATTACAATCCAGAAAGTCTTCCTGGAAGAGGAGGACCCTTGGCTTAGTCTCTAATGTAGTATACTATCTGCCAGGATTTTTGAGAGTGGCCCTGAGTTCTACTAAAAACCCAGCCCACCGGACTCCCAATCTACTCCTTACACCAGTATTGCTCAGATGGCGTTGCACATTCATGACGATCCTGGCTAACCTGCAGTCACCTGCTGAGGGCTGAGGCAGACCCAAGGGGTTTGCTACATTTTGCTGCAGAGTTTCTTCCTCTTTTTTTTTTTTTTTTTAATCGTGCATATCACAGTTTTCTGAAAAACATCCAGCTCACAAAACCTCGAGTTCTCCAGGGAGCGATTAAGTGTTTGCCTATCGTGCAGAAATGAAGGGCTGCTTTTACTCTGTAGTGGAGGATAATGAGCAATGATTTATTTCCCCTGGATTACACACACACACACACACACACACACACACACACACACACTCCTCTGGACCTTCTGTGAGCCAGTTGCTAATGCACTGCGGGGAGACAGCACAGGGTCTCACATTTCCCCCCTCATCTTCATCCCCACTGACATAAAAGTTCTCTGCCCCATGGCTTGCTCATTGTTGGCCAGGTCCCTCCCCCCACCCCATGAGGCCAGGGCTGAGGGAAGCTGTTAAGGGACTGTGGACCTGGATAGGAGAAGGGGCTCTCCAGTGGGAGGGTAATATGGAAGAGCTAGGCACTGTGCCCCAGGCATACCCTCCTCAGACGACTGCCCATCCATCCATAGGGCTGTGAAGTCTCTGCCCAACCCCCAATCCCCTGGTGGGCTTTGGCCTTTCTTGGAGACAGGACTCAAGACTGACCACACATGTCCCTGTTATTCCCACTTCCATGGAGTCTTGTCCGAAAACTTGATTCTTCGTATACAGAAGGGAGTGAATTACTCATGCATTCACTAGACTCCTTTCAGGCGCTGGGCAGAGCCTACAGATCTAAGAAGCAAGATCCTTCCTACCTCCCAGAGAAAACAACGGGACTAGACCCCCAACAAGATGGGGGTTTTGGTGGCAGTAAAGTAGAGACCTTACTCTGGCTTGGAGGAGTCAGGGAAGGCTTCTCGGAGGAGGTGCAATGGCGATGGGGGTGAATAGGATTGTTCCATTGAGGAAGCACAGAGGGGCAAAGAGAGATCTGCGCAGTGTTCTAGTTTAGTGTGGCTGGGGTGGTTGTTTGAGGGGGATGTAAAAGATGAAGCATCATTCTCTCGGTGGGTCACTAAATAGTTAATGTACCTGGCATTCAAACCGGGAAGGAAGACAGTGAGTGCAGAACCCAAAGGCCTTCCCAGGAATTGCAACTTTTCCTTGGGGCAACTGAGAGCTAGTAAAGGGTTCTAAGGAGTCGACTGGCACGAGTGGAAGCCAGGCTAGAGAGGATGCTCTTGGCACCAGTCCAGGCAAGAGACCCTAGTAGCTTGGAATGGGAGTGGGGTACGGAGGGCAAGAGGGATGGATTTTTTTAGAGGTGGAACAGTCGGGATTTGTGAGTGTTTTTAAGTGCTGGGGAGGGTCTAACGGGAGTCAAGGATAATTATAGTTTTCCCTTTGGATGGCTAGGGGTTAGGGGGAGCCCTTCTCCAAACTAGGGAACACAGCAGGAACAGTGACAACACCCCCACTCCCTGTCCCCCAGCTGGCTGCTCACAGAGGGGGCAGGTGGAACCGAGGTCTCGGTGGTGCCCCTGCTTCGTTGCTCCCTGACCTCATGCTGACTTTAGCTCTTCCATTCTGGGGGTGGATGCTGGTAGAGCAGTAACCAGAATGGTTGCCTCTCCCTCCACCAGATCTGAAGCCGTGGGTCTTTAACTTCACCTACCCTGGAGCCCGGGATTTCTCCCAGCTTGCCCTGGATCCCTCCAGGAACCAGCTCATCGTGGGAGCCAGGTAAGGGGGTGTAGGAGGGCTGGTGCCACCAGTGGCGGTGTGCTTAGACCTGGGTAGAGGGAATATTATTTGGGATGAGCCCACTATGGGCAGACTCTCTCTTGGGCCCAGGTTCCTTTTCTGTAACTGAATGTCTGTCTCCCACAAAAGGAAGCATTAGTTGAAGCAAGGTGTGGGGGGAGCAGAGGTGGGAGGTGACCTCTAGATCTCCAGATCTCAGCAAGCCATATTCCTTCATGGTTGGTAGTTACCAAGAGCAGAATACCTGCTGGCCACCTTCTACCCCCTGTCCCTACCCAGCTGCCAGGACTGCCCTGTCCATGTCCTCCCTGGGAGCTCCCTGCAGAAAAGGTGCCCAGGAGCCCCCTGCTGGCTGGCCGGCTGCCTGCACCTGGGATGCTGGACTTGGGCTGCGGGCGTCTCCTTCACTTCCCTCTGTGCTGCTCATCTTGCTGAACTGTTCCAGCTCCACGGAGGACTTGGGGACGCAGTATGGAGTAGAACAGAAGGACAGTTCTCACAAAAGCATGGACCATCGACTCTAGAAGGGAAGGGAGCTTAGAGACGTTCACTCCAGTGGGTCTCAAAGTGTGGTCCCTGGAGGGCAGGAGCAGCAGTCCCTGGGAACTCGTTAGAAATGTAAATTCTTGGGCTCCACCCAAACCTGCTGAATCCAAAGTTTGGGGCTGGGGGCTCAACAATGTGTTTTAGGCAGCCCTCCAGGTGAGTTTGATGACTCTCAGGTTTGAAAGCCACTAGTCTAATCCAACTGCCCTTGATTTAAACATGAAGAGGCAAGGGGCAGGAGAGGGGGAGGGGAGCTTCCCAAGATCACATGATAAGATGACAAGAGGGTACCACACATGCAGGAGAGCAGCCACAGCATGTAGTAAATGACGCATGTCATAAGTCACCTCATCTTAACCTTTGCCTCAGGCAGGGTGTTCTGTGATTATCCCCATTGTATGGACTGGCACACTGAGGCTTGGAAGGGTTGGGCCACCCACCTGTGTTCACTCGGCTCTTTCTCACCCACTCTAGGGCTTTCCCACTCCGTGAGCCTGCCTGTGCCCTCAGAGACAGGGAAAGTCAGGCCTGGACTTGGTCCCTCGCAGCCCTCACAGCAAATCAAGTGGGTCCTCAGTTTCTTCTCCCTCTTCTAGGTCACTTTCCTTCCTCCTTTTCTTCTGCTAGACATTTCCCCCATTCTTTCTGAGCCCCTGGGTCTCTGGCATTCAGGCTGGGATATTTTTCACTCATGGATACCCTGTCTTATTCCATAAGGGATTTAGGGGCCGGTCAGCCTGCAGAGATCTCTCTCTGTTCTCATCTCCCAGAAGAGCAGACTGCAAGCAATGCTGTGATGAATGATTTTTGATGGGATAATAATAAAGTGATGCAATGCTTCCCCTAATTTTTTAAAGCTGTGAGCAGATGCTGGTGTTCCCTGAGAGTAGAGCCGGAGCCCATCTGTCCTTAGGCCAGGACGGAGGGGGCGGGGAAGCTCTGCAGAGCAGGGGCTAGGGAGGTCCAGCAGAGGTCTAGAGCCAAGGTCACGGGGAAGGCCTGCTCAGCCCCAGCACAGCGAAAAAGTTAAGTGGAGGCTGGGCCTGGAGCCACAGCTGGGGAAGAGAAGCCCCTAGGCTGAGGTCTCCTTCAGGCCCCCGGATTCCTACAGCAAGGCCTCCCTTCTCCTGCTGGCCTACTCCACAAACTTCTCCTCAATTCTCTTCTCAATACAGCTGAGGTACGCCAGAAAGTTCTAAAGCAATTATTCCTAAACACTTCAGTAACCAAAAGACGAACAGCCAAAAGAAGACGTTAGAAGGAAATAAAGAAAATTCTTAGGGAAAACCAAGACTTTACATCTGCTTGATATTAATAAAGCTTCTTAGCACACATCACACCATTCCCTTGTCTCACAGCACTGTGAAATGAGAAAGGCAGGTGTTTGTTTCTCCATTTCCCAGATGCAGACACTGAGGCTCCCAGAGGGCACCCAGCAGATAGCCAAGCCAGAATTCTCCCTGCGCCTGCCGAGGGGTCTGCTCAGTGAGCCTGCCGTCACTTTTGTGTGGCACGCTGACCAGTGGTCCTGCCACCCTCCATGTCCATGATGAGTCATAGCTCCAAAGTCCATGCAAAGCGATGTCCCCGGTGCCCACCGCTCACTTCTTTTTTGCTTTGTGGAATGTTCTAGTATCTGGATACACCACAGTGTATTGACCCGTTCACCCACTGAAAGGCCTCTTGGTTGCTTCCAAGTGTGGGCAATTGTGAATCAAGGTGTGAAAAACATCCATGTGCAGGCTTTTGTGTGGACACGTTTCCTTATTTAAGGTTTTCGAGCAGCAGGCCAATGGGATGAAAACAGTGTTTGGGGTCAATGAGGCTGTGGTGTGGGTTGGGTGGTGTGGGACAGGAATCGGGAGGGGACGGACGTGGTGATCTGGGCAAGAGGAGACATGGTGGTCCAGGGAGGTGGCCGTGGGAAGGTCAGATCCAGAGTCCCTGCAGGAGGGACGGCAGGAGATGACGAGGCAGACGGGACTTGGAGGGGCCCAAGGCCCCACACTGGGAGAGAGGGCTGGCCTGTCTGAGGAGCGGAGTGCGTCGGCTGGAAGGAAGGAGATGGCTCATTAGCAGGAGGTCCATGAGGCTCCCAGTTTAACAGAAGTAGGCTCCCTGGCTGGGAAGATGGTGGTGGGGCTGCTCCCTGGGCCTGCCAGCACCACCAGGGGGCAGGAAGTCTGGGTTTTAATCCCAGCTCCTTTGCTTGATCCAACAACCTGTTTCCTTGTCTGTAAATCAAGTTTTCTCTCTCTACTCCCGGGGTTGCTGGAAAGTCAAAAGAGCCAGTGGGGGTGAAGCTATCCCTGGGGTTGGCCTACCATAGGCCCTCCGCACTCTGCACCTAGCCCCGCATGAAACAGGAGCCAAGAAGCTGCTTCCTGGGGACCTATCAGCAGAGCCAGCTTGACTTATGATTTCTGTCTCTGTTTTCACAGGAACTACCTCTTCAGACTCAGCCTTGCCAATGTTTCTCTCCTTCAGGTACATTTGCCTCCTTTTTCTTCCCTTCCCTTCCCTTCCCTTCCCTGTGATTTCCCTGGGGTTTGGGAGCTGGGGCTGGGGTAGCAGAGGGAGCAAGATTCAAAATTCAGCCCTTGGGGGCAAAAACAGGAGCCCCATGGGCATGGACTCAGACTGGCTTCCAGGTAACTGGGGGAAGGTAGCTGCCGGTGGGGACATGGCCACATAAACACGGAGACACCCGGGGCTCCTGCATCATGGAGAGGGGCTGCTGCCGCCGGAGAGAAGGAGCACGTGGGTGGGGATGACCAGCTGGCCCTGTTTGCCTGGGAACAAGGGGTCCCAGGATGCAGGAATTATGGTGCGAAATCTGGGACATTATTGGGCAAACTGGAATGGTTGGTCCTTCGTAGTCCTACAGGAAGGTCTGAATTTTGGCCTCGAGAGAAAGGGTGTCCCTGGTTCCTTTCTTAGCTTGGCCTGAGTGATCCCATTCTAACACAGCATTTTCACTGAGCTGTGATTGATTTATTATCTGCTGCCAAGAAGGACTCCCCAAGCATAATTCCCTAAGTGCTCTGGGAGGCATTTTAATGGGACCCCTTGATCCAGAACATTTATCCCAGATTGAGAAACAGATGCCAAACCACCTCTGCAGAGGCAGAACATTCTAGAAAAAAGTCCATCTCTTCCTCAGTGAAGGAAAAGACTCAGTTCTTGTGTCTGGGAGGCTTGAGTGTTTATTTCATCAGAACTGGGGTGGGGGCGGGCAGGGGCTCTAAGACAATCAGACTCTGACCTCTAGAGCTCACAGTGTAGCCAAGACAAGATGATAAGTGCCGCCTCGGACCTTATTATGGAACGGTTATAGGAGGTGGTCAAGTGCTGGGCTGTTTGGTACAGGATTTCACAGCAAAGGGCATTTGGGGAAGGGGCACCTCCTTGGTGAGCTGTTGTAACATTCTGGTCTGGTTTCTTCCAGCTGCGCCTGGGTGTCTACCCACAAGGGCCACATTGCAACTGGTTGCCAGAGGGGCGGGGAAATAGAGCAGGAAAGGTGCAACCATCAGAAGGCAAGGGCCCAGAGGACCTAGGACAAATTGAAAGGAAAATGCCATTCGTGCATTTATGGGTCCATCTATCCTTCAGTCCTTACCTTAAGCAGCCAAGCCGCCCTCCATTCATCCACCAACCCACCCAATAAACATTTATTGAGTACCTACTGAAAGCCAAGTCTGGTCTCAGGCATGGTACTAGGCTTTTGAGATCCAAAGGCTCAGTCACTGGCCTCAGGAATAAGCAGGTAGGATCACAAATGATTCCCTGTCCTGGATGGGGTATCTGTAGCATGGTCCTGGGTCTGGGCTATGGCCTTCCAGTGGCCTGCCAGCTTGGTAAACAAGTGCCCGTCCAGAACTTAGTCACCAATTGACAGCCACAGAAAATGAAGCCAAGATGCTAAGCCCAGCAGGTCAGGGCCTGGGGAAAGTTGGTGCTGAGGTGGTTTGAAGTGGGTGGAAGGAAGTGGATCCCGGGGCCCTGCCCTGAGCTCAGGCAGTTGGCTTTTTGTTAGGTCCCCAAGGTCTGCAAATGAAGGTCTTCTAGGAGCAGTACTAGAGCAGTAAAGCAGTCAAAGAGAGGAGAAACGGATGCACAGAAATAAAAACGATGCAGTGGGAAGCATGCGCGGCGGGGTGAATGCTAGGTTCAACGACGGCCCAGAGGCATGAGGAACCCATCAGGCTCCGCATGGTCTGCAAAGCTTTCTCGGAAAGCTTCCCTTGGGCTGGAGCTTGAAGGATGGGGGTTTGCCAAGCAACTGAGGGGGGTACACAGAGGTGTGAGATAGCATGGGGTGCTGAGGGGCCCAGTGCTTGGGATCATGGGGTGTGCCTGGGAGAGGGGTGGCAAGTGAGGCCTGGGGAAAGAGAGGGGCCACACTGGAGGGTCTTCACTGCTGAGCTGAGGAGTCTATATGTTAATTTGGATGCAGTGGGGCTCACCAAAGTGTTTTAAGCAGAGAAGTGGCATGACCAGTTTTGGTGTTTAGATCACTTGGCCTGGTGCAGGGAATGGATTAGTGGAAGAGCCAGTTAGGAGGCAACTGCCAGAACCCAAGTGTGTAGTGGGGAAAATGGAACTAAGGCAGTGGAATGGGGATGGAGAGAAGAGAAAGATCTTCAGGGGACAGAAACACAGGGTCACAACATCAAACGTACCCAGCACAGTCTTCCCCGTGAAGGTGACCCCTGGATTTGGGGAAGTTAGCAGCCCCGGAGGGCTTAACCAAAGGCTTAAGCCCCTGTGGTGCCATCTAGGTTTCTAGCTTCCAGAGCTGGGTAGCATAGATCAGGTTGGGAATGGAGCTAGCCTGGCTCGTTGCTAGTGGCTAGTGGCTAGTGGCTAGCTAGTGGCTAGTGGTTCACCCTTCACTGCCCACTAGAGTCATCAGGAGAGATTTAAAAAACACTGATGCCTGGGTGCCACCCTCAGAAATTCAAACTTGATTGGTCGAGGTACAGCTGGGCACTGGGATTTTTTTTTTTTAATTGCAGGTGATTCCAGTGTGCAGCCAAATTTAGTATCTTTTCTGTAGGGGCTACCCAGCTGTTTTGGCCTCCCCAGGTGTCCTTGACAGCAGATCCCAGGTCCCACACCTGATCAGATGTTAGGACTCTCTGGCTTGCTGATGAGGCCTGGCATTGGGTTCATCCTTTTCTGTGAGGACCTGGCCTCAGCCCTAGGAAGAGACCTTATGCTGGCCCCATAGGCACACTGGGGGCTCACACTAGGGGCAGGGCTCAGCTTCAGCGGTGGCAAATCAGCCACAGGTGCACCAGGAATTGGTTTTACCACCTTACCAGGGGGTCTCTTTGGGGCCTGATCTCAGGAGTCCAGAGTGGATTCCCCATGACAGAACTCAGGAGAAGAATAAATACTTTTCATGCCCACATCCACCCCCCATAGTGAGTACCTTCTAACCACAAAGTGGAGAG
Organism: Mustela nivalis; assembly: GCF_964662115.1. Taxonomy (NCBI): domain Eukaryota; kingdom Metazoa; phylum Chordata; class Mammalia; order Carnivora; family Mustelidae; genus Mustela; species Mustela nivalis. The sequence continues at coordinate 118,662,671 of NC_139020.1, forward strand.
AGGGAGAGAAGTTGGAGAAGCTGCGTAGCATTCCCTGGAGAGGCTGGGCGGGGGGGAGCCCCAGCCTCCAGTCCCCTCGTCTGTCATCTGGCCTGGTGAACAAGCCCTGACTTTTGACCACAGAAGCCTGACCTCAACAAGTGCCCTTCCATTGCCCTCTCTGGGGCTTTGGGTTCCTGCTTATAAGCTTTCAGTCTGAAGCATTTGCTATCCAAAGTGGAGCAGACCACTGCCCACAGTAGAGAGGAAGGGCCCAGCAACCCCCCTCCTGCCCGGCTTCCTCTACTCCCCATATGCCCCGGGAGTCCCCATGGCTCTACCTCTCCTTGCAGCCAAATGATCACCCCACTGGCCCCAAGGTAGGATTTAACCAAACTTAAAGCTCCATGCTTTATTGATAGTTTAAATAATTAAAGAAAATCTAATCACAAACAGTTTATGCAAACCAGCGTCCATTAAAAGGACTTCTAAGTACCCGACCCCTATTAAACAATTTATGTAAATGACTATTTCTTCAGGAAAATCGAAATGCTGAGCATGCTAAAGGGAGTGGAGATGCGTGAAGCAGCACAGAAGGCGTGTGTGCGCGTGCAGGCGTGTTTGTGTGTGTGTGTGTGTGTGTGTGTGTGTGTGTGTGTGTGTACTCATGCTTGTGGACAGGAAGGGGAAGTCAAATCGCCTCATCTGTGGAGGTTATTTATTAGTGTAACTTAAAGTGGTTTGGGGAAAGAAAAGGTGACCAGTCGTCCACAGTGACAGGGGCTACAGTGTGATGAGCTAACTTGGATTTGTCAATTTTCTGCCCTTTGCTGGAGGGGTTCCAGGGGATGAGTTGACTGGCGGCCTAATTGCAATGGATTTATGACCTTGGGCTGCCAGATGTCTCGAAAGTGCAGAAACGCAGTCTGTTCTGCACATACGTGTCAGCACGCATATGGGGCTTTGTTCGGCCTTGGCAGTGAAGCTGATTTTGAGCTCTCTTCTAGTTATCGCTACATTCTCCAGCCTCGTCTGGCAGCGATCAAGTTCTTTGAAATCTAACCTCTGCTGAATAGTGGACTTAATGCTCAGAGGATATTTTAATGTTGAGCCATTGTCACTGGTGTCCAAGCGAGGTGCTGAGTCTCTGCAAAGAGTTCTCCAGTTCCTGACCAACTCGTCCGTTCTCTCCCATAGCAAAAAACCATGTAGTTACCAGAGATTAACATACTGGAATTTCTGGGACGGTCCTAGTTTAAAGCTTTATGCATGGCACATTGCTTGATCATACATATCTATCTCCACGTCTTCACAAAAACCCACTAAAAGGACAGTGAAGAATTTTTAATTGTTCGGATCCACGATGACAGAGAGATGTCAATGGAGAAGAGATTAAACATATTTCAGGGAGATGGGACATGGATGGACAGTCATAACTGATTCAGCGGAGCAGAACAGTTTACAGAAGAAAATATGGCACAGAAGTAAGCTGCACCCCCTGCACCCGAAGGGCTCAGAAATTGGGTTGCTAGGTATTGTGGAATGTGAGGATGACGTATAACGATAAGACGGGGAACTAGTTGAAATTGTCTAAATTGAGAGGTTCCTATCCAGGGTTCCTATCCCATCCCACATAGCAGTCCCATCATCCATTTTACCCCTCCCCCAACAAAGGGAGACTAAGACCCTTTCTCTAAAGAGCTAACTGGCGAGTCTCCAAAATTTAAGACTCCAAGAAGGCTAAAGACACTAATGGGGTATGCAGCTAAAACAGTGTTTCTCTCCTTTCTCTCTTTGTGCAATTATTTATTGAAGAAACTTGGTCATTTACCCTATAGAGTTCTCCACAGTCTGGATTTTGCTGATTGCCATGCAAGTGGTACATTGTAACACGTTCCTCTATTCTCTGTATCATCTGTAAATTGATTGCTAGATCTAAAGACTTCATTCAGTTTAGATCGTTGCAAGATTGCTTACTTTGTAGATATTATTGTGTGCTTTTTTTAGGACACACAGAGTATTCTGTTTTTATCAATGTTAGCAGCCATTGATGATTGTTTCCCAGATCCATTAATTCTGCAGATGTTACAGTGTATGAGCTGGATTCTACAAAGAAAAACTTTTCATCTCCTATTTGGTTACTCAACCATAGAGTCCTATAGGAAGCGCAGGATAAATTTTGATATTCTTTATTTACCACTTTTCAAAGAATATGCTAGTGTCTGTCAATGATCAGTCTGTCAATGATGATCAGTTAATTTTATTCTTTTCTTATTATTACAAACTCAAAATGGCTTTAAACATTATTGAAGTGTTTCAGTCCATTGGAGTTATCTTTCATGACTATCCCTTCTCTGCAAGTAGGTTGCCTCTTCATTTTAGTTCCTGGGTCTTCTGACATCATGACCCTAGTTGCCTTTGGTTGCATCCTTGCTGTTTGATGTGAGGAGATGTTCCAAACTTGCCTTGTTGTACATTTCCTAACCCCAGACCTGGAATCAGCCATTACTCTAAGAGGCCAGTTCCTTTCAGTGGGAAATAGCTAGTGGATTTATTTTTAAATATTAAAAAATAGCCCAAATCACCAGACCTATCAGGAAAGCCTCTAAAGGGAAGGAGAAAGACCAAAACAAACAAACAAATAGAATTAAGAAAGCTGTAAGAAAACAGGGACAATAAGAAAAATATAAGAAAACATTTTTTAAAAGGAATTAGAAAAAATGAATTGAATCTTCTGAGATATAAAAATGTTTTGTAAAACAATAAATAAAAATATGGAAATTTAAAATGAGATTGGGGAAATAAAAGTTGAATCAAAGCAATAAAAGAGGAGGGTGAAGAAAAATCTCCCACAAATTAGAACAACAACAAAAATAAGTAATGAAGAACAGGAGAGAAATAACAGAAAATTAGAGGATCAACAGACAAAGGCCAACAGTTGACTGCATTAATGAACTACAAAAAAGGGAACCAAGGAAAAGGTGAGGAAGAAATTAAAGATGAAATTACATAAGAATATCTGCCAATGTGGAGGACCAGTCTTCACATTGAAAGGGCTGAATGAGTCCCCAAAAGGGACATGCACTAAAGCACGTCAGTGTGAAATTTAGGATATTGTTATGAAAGAGAAGACCAAAAAACCTAGAGTCTAAAGAAAAAGAAAATGGTCACTACAAAAGTTGGGGAGTAAGAATTACATCAAACTTTGGGGTGCTTGGGTGGTTCAGTTGGTTAAGCATCTGACTCTTGATTTTGGCTCAAGTCATGATATCAGGGTCGTGAGATCCACACCCACGTCTGACTCTGTGCTGAGCATGGAGCCTGCTCAAGATTGTCTCCCTCCCTCTCTGTCCCCATCTCCTCAACAAAAAAAAAAAAAAAAAAAAGAATTACATCAGACTTCTCATAGCAACACTGGAATCTAAAAGACAATGGAAGAACAAATGTCTTTAAAATTTTGAGTGAAGATTATTTCCAACCTAGAACTCTGTATCATAGCTACCGATCAAGTATGAAAATAGATGAATCAGACACGCAAGAATTTAAAAAAATTAATCTGCCATGGGGAACCTGGCTGGCTCAGCCAGAAGAGCATGGGACTCTTGATCTTGGGGTTGTGAGTTTGAGCCCCATGTTGGGTGTGGAGATTACTTAAATAAATGAATAGATTAAAACTTTTAAAAAATTGATCTACTATGTTCCTTTTCTTAGGAAGATACTGGAAATGTATTTCACCAAAATAAGCAAGTAAATCAAAAAAATGGGAAAAATGGGATTTAGCAAAAAGGAAAGGAGAGAAGGTAAGTCCCGGGATAACAACCAAATAGGAGACCCCAGGAACAACCAGTGCACACTGGGGCAGGAGGCCGGAGGCTGGGGCAGGAGGGAGAGGACAGGAATGAATGGATGATCAGAACCATTTGTATTTACATGATACAAGTGATATTGAGAGGGATTTGTAACATCTGTTGAACACCCGGGAAGAAATTAATGGTAAGTACATCGCAAAACAAGCAAATGAAGAAAACCAAGGCAATTATTCAGTTCAGGAAAATAAAAAGTTGGTCAAGAAGGAAACCTCATCAGAATAGACATGATTGCATTGACTCTCAGATGCACATTTTCACATTTTAATGAGTCTGAAATCAGGCCATGTCTTTCTGTGGCGTCTTACCATCACCGACAGCCAGACTGTTGTCCTGATTGAGTTGTCCTCGCCTATGCAGGCGTGAACTTGGTCATTAGTCTGATAACAGCAACCCATTAACATTTCAGGCCACAAACCATTTTAGGATCATATGAGGAGGGAATATGAGTCCTGATTTTTTGGAAAACTTTCTGTGGACACCTTCTCATAAGACCAAGAAAGTACCAGCATCCCAACTTACAGAATGGGATCCATAGCTTGGAAGAAAATTCTGGAGACCAGAGTGGAATATCCTTTAAGAATTGCTGCATCCCTGAAGCCCCAGGCAGTTCAAAAACATGATCCTCGAAAACAAGCAAACAAAACAAATGAGCACCAACCACTGTAAAGTGACTCAGAAGAGGCAAACTCTGAATTCAAAGAAGGTTTAAGAATACTTAATTAATCTTGTTTCTGTTTTTCTTTTTTGTACACACAAGATTGATAGATGATAACAATTGTAAATCTAAATAAGAGTACTTTCAATAAGTTTACATTAAAATTTTAAGTAATAAAGATTTGATTGGCGATATATTTCCTTTCTTGGCATTTCATATTGCAATCAACGGTGTTTTATATTCAGCGAAATCCAGGGCACTGGTTGGTAGTAGTGAACAATTTGTATATATTCATAATAATGCAAATACCAATGTTGATTTTAATTTAAAAACAAATAACTGTTTTAACATTTTAAATACTATTATATAATTACAATGAGAGGATGGGGAAAAGAGAAATGTATGTGTGCTTTGGGGTGGGGGAGAATGGGATGGGTGATTGGGAAAAATCTTTACCTCCATAACAGGAAGTCAGAAGAGAAAGTCTGAGACTGATACATATTTCTGAGAAATTGGATTAAAAAATTAAATGAAAAGAAATTCTATTAAAACATACACATACACAGCAATAGCTAAAAGCATTGGAAGTAGTTGTCTTTAGGAAATAGGAGGAGTTGGAGGAGGAGTGGGTTGTCGGGGTTTATTTTTATTAATTTTTTCATATCATTTGACTTTTTTCAACTCTGTACATCATTACTTGGACATAAATAATTTTTAAAATAAAATAAAAATTTTCAAAATGACTCAAACAAGTCTGTTCTGTGCTGTTATCATTATAAATATACATATCCTTTTCGGGCCATATGTTCTAACTTTGGGCTTGAGAAATGTATTCACTGTGAGTGAGAAGCTGCAGGATATAACAGAGAGGGCTCAGCTCTAGTGCTAACTGTCCAGGTTGTATCTTAGGTTTGTTGCTAACTGGCTTTGTGACCTTGGGCAAACTGTTCAACCGCTCTGAGCTTCATTATCCTCGCCTATAAAATGAGCAAAAGTCTACATGTTTCACTGGCAGTGAGGATCCAAGAGGGAGGTATTGTCAAGTCCGTGGCACAGTGCCTGTCTGGGTGTTCAGCCCAGGGTAACTTGAACTGCTTTTGATCGTGCACAACTGTCCTCCCTACCCACCCAGTGGAACTCCCACCCCCTTATGAGCAAGGCCCCTTTGCCCACCAGCTCCCAGCCCCTCCTTCCCACGCAGTTTCCCACTGTCTGGAGCTTCAGGCCCAAACCTCTGCAGTGTCTGTGGGCCATTGCTCTTGTCGGGTCCCTGGGGCCCCCTGAGTTGCTTATTTATGTCCCTCTTTCCTCTCACATCAGGCTCAGCCAGGGAGCTGATGGAGGTCTGAGGATGACAATGGTTCCATTGTCCCTGTCCAGATAAACCCTATGGCTCTGAGGTCAGATGCCAGGGGTCCTTTGCCCTCCAAGGTCTGGGAGCAGAGGTCTGCCTGTGCTCCAGGCCTGGCGTGGCAGAAGGAGCCCAGTCTGCTCATAGCGCTGACGGAGGCATGACCAACTTGTCTCCCCCCACCCCCCACCTCCTGATTCCAGGCTCTGCAGGAGTCAGCCCTCCCTCTGCCCCACAAAGCAGCCGCCTGGGGAGCTGTGGGTGGACAGCAGCCTGCTGCTTCCTCTCCCAGCCCCCTTCCCCTCCCACACCCTGGCCCTGGAGCTCTGCAGGCAAGAAGGAGCTTTGTGAGAAATTAAAAACAGGTTGGCTTTGTTGTTTTTGTTGTTTCCTGTTTGGATTGAAGGACTGCTTGCTCCAGGCTCCCTCTCCCAGGGCAGATAGGCAGTTCAAGTTTATCCATGTGACCCAGAAATCTATAAGGAGCCCCACTCCAGGGCTGGTGGCATTGCCGGGACATGGAGGGTAGCGTTCCTCCTGCCGCTGCTCTTCAGAGGCTGGGAGGGATGTGAGAGAGTAGAGACAGAATGGGTGAAGGGGGGGGGTCCTAGGTGGAACCCCCCTCTCCCAATGCCAAGAATACTGGGGAACACAAGTCCCTGAGCGGAAAGCCCCATCCCCAAGTACCCCATGGTGCACCCCACGACAGAGCAAGGGTCATGCTACAAGGGAAGCTGGCAGCAGAGTCGGGGAAGGGGGAGCAATTAGGAAACGGGAAGCCTGAGGTTCTGAGACAGTGGGATGAAGAGAAAAAACACACAGAGCCTCTGAATCAAGAACCTGGGTTCCAATCCCTGCTCTACCACATGGCAGCAGCAAGTCACACAGAATCAGAGTTTCTTTACCTGTTAAGGAAAAACAAAACTAAACAAAACACTTTGCAAGATAATAGTGGGAAAATGAAATAGGTCTGTCTCTAAGGTTTGCAAATCTAGCCTTTCCTCCCTCCCCGCCTCCTACCCATTTGAGGGCCATCTGGCCCGTAAGGGAGGCACATTTTCCATCTCCCACTCTGGGTCTGGGGTGGTCCTAAAGGTCCTCCTTGGCCACTTCCAGCTCCCCGGCTGGCCTGGGGGAGGAAAAAAGGGGAGGTCCTAGGACAGAGCTGCCTGGGGATGGTTCAGCATGGAGACATTGTTACTGCAGACCTCCCTGACCCAAGTGGGGGCAGTGTTGGACTGAGGGGACGTCCTCAAGGTCTCTGTGTAAGGAGATCTGGCAGCCCTCTGAGTTCACATGGATGCAGTGAGGGGGACACTTACCCCACTGGCTGTCATTGACCCTTTCCCAACTCTGGTCCTCTCCCAACCCTGCCTGCTGCCTGCCACGACGGTGAGCAGCACAGCCATGTGATGTCTGTGTGCTCCTCCCACAGGCCACAGAGTGGGCCTCCAACGAGGACACGCGCCGCTCCTGCCAAAGCAAAGGGAAAACCGAGGTAAGTGGCTCTGGGGGTCCAGGGGACTGACTTAGAGCTGGCGGGAGGCTTGACAGAGGGGCACCATGTGGGGACAGGGCCGCCTGCAGAGAGGCCCAGCCTGGAGGAGTGTGCGTGTGTGCGTGTGCACGTGTGTGTGTGTGTGAGGAGGTGTTCTGGGGGCAGTTAAAGAGGCAGCACTGAGCATGGGAGCAGGCACTGGTGGAGCGGGCTGACCTGGGGGCGGAGGTGTGAGAGGAGGAGAGGTCCATAGAGGCAACCTCAACTTCGGAGCAGGGTGCATCAGGGGCAGAGGGGAGTGTTCTCAGATGTCTGTGGTGCAGTGGCATGAAGGAAGGACAGCCAGGCCCACACGGGGTGCACGGGTCCCTCTCTTACTTCTCTATCCCGGTTGCTTTAGGAGGAGTGTCAGAACTACGTGCGAGTCCTGATTGTCACTGGCCGGAAAGTGTTCATGTGCGGGACCAATGCCTTTTCCCCCGTGTGCTCCAGCAGACAGGTGGGGCCCCCTCGGGGTAAGGCAGACTCAAGAGGTCACGGAGGGGTGCCTGGGTGGCTCAGTCATTTGGCTCCGGATTGTGGTCCTGAGCTCATGGGCTTAAGCCCTGCTTCAGGCTCCCTGCTGAGCAGGGAGCCTGCCTCTCCCTTTTCTTCTGCCTGCCACTCCCCCTGCTTGTGCTTGCGCTCGCACGCGCTCTCTCTCTCTCTCTCTCTCTGTGTCAAATAAATGAATTAAATATTTAAAAAATAAAAACAGTAAAGGGCATGGAGAGAATCTCTCACCCAGACACCACAAAGAGTGAGGTTGCCAAATTTAGTAAGAACAAAAAACCCCAAAACAAAAAAAGAATGCCCACTTAAATTTAATTTCAGATAAACAGCAAATTATATTTTAGCTTAAGTATATCCCATGAAAACTTTGGGACATTCTTATGCTAAACAGTAATTCATCAAAATTCCAATTTAACTGGGTCTACTCTATTTTGTCAGTCAACCTCACCGTGGAGGGTCCTGACTTGGGGGTGGAGCAGGGAACAGAGGCGAAGGAGCTCCTGGCACAACCTCCTCCCTCCATGATGGCGGCTCTCTCAGAGGGACGATGGTGGTGGTGGGGAGTAAGGAAGAGGTTGGAGACAGGGAGACCAGGGACCCAGGAAGAAGCAAACTCTGGGGCTCGGTGGGGAGGGGAGAACATGCAGCCCCTGGGTCTCAGGGAAAAGTGCCCCTATCTCCCCATCATCCCCAGGTGGGGAACCTCAGCCGGACCATAGAGAAGATCAATGGTGTGGCCCGCTGCCCCTACGATCCGCGCCACAACTCCACAGCTGTCATCTCCTCTCAGGGGGAGCTCTATGCGGCCACCGTCATTGACTTCTCAGGTCGGGACCCCGCCATCTACCGCAGCCTGGGCAGCAGGCCACCACTTCGCACGGCCCAGTATAATTCCAAGTGGCTCAATGGTAAGGGGGCGCAGGCCCAGGGGTGGGGGGATCTCCTGCCAGCCAGCCTGCCCTGACCCCTTTCGATCCTCGTCCCTGCCCGCCTCTGAAAGGGATCACACCTCCTCCCTTGAGATGCCCAGAATTGGGCCAATGTTTCACCAAGGACAGTAGTACATTGGAGATGGACTTCAAATGAAATCACAGGTGTACCCAGAACAAATGGAGGGGAGGATATGAGGGCTGAGGAGGAGTTGGGAATTCATTAGGAGAAAGGGTTACAGGAAAGAACAGATTAGGAGAGGGCAGTAGGAGTTTCTTTTCCCTTGGAGTTGAATTCCTGCTTCTCCACTGACTGGCTGTGTGGCCTTGAGCACGTACTTGACCTCTCTCTGCCATAATGTTCTCATCCGTAATCAGAGGATAATCACAGCACTTACCTCATAGGTTGTTAAGAGGATCATATAAAGTACATTGGAGATGGACTTCAAATGAAATCACAGGTGTACCCAGAACAAATGGAGGGGAGGATATGAGGGCTGAGGAGGAGTTGGGAATTCATTAGGAGAAAGGGTTACAGGACTTATAATAATGTCTGGTGTGCAGTGAGGGCTCAGTAGCTCATATTAACTATTATTATAACTTCATAGTGGAGGTGGGAACAGGGTTAGCTAGAGCCCTCAGGTCCGCCAACTGTCCAGGAGTGTCAGGATGCCCATCTGGGAAAACAGAAGTCAACTCTCTCCCCTTCCTCCCCACTGGCCTGACCCACCCCTTTGTTCCTCTTCTGCCCCGCAGAGCCAAACTTCGTGGCAGCCTATGATATAGGACTGTTCGCATACTTTTTCCTGCGGGAAAACGCGGTGGAGCACGATTGTGGACGCACTGTGTACTCCCGGGTGGCCCGAGTGTGCAAGAACGACGTGGGGGGCCGCTTCCTGCTGGAGGACACGTGGACCACGTTCATGAAGGCCCGGCTCAACTGCTCCCGCCCAGGCGAGGTCCCCTTCTATTACAATGAGCTGCAGAGTGCCTTCCACCTTCCTGAGCAGGACCTCATCTACGGGGTCTTCACCACCAACGTGTGAGTCCCTGGCCCGCTGCCATCCCTTCTCCGCCTCGCGGACCAGTGGGGTTGGGCACGTCCCTCTCTCTGGGCCTCTGTTTCTCCTTCTGTAAAGTGGGGAGTGCAATAGCGCTCCAGCCGGTCTTTGGGGTAAACTTGCTCCCAGATCCTACATTCCTCCCTTGCTGTGGCTTGCTGCCTTTGGAGGGGGGAGCACTTTTTTCTGAATTATTGAAGGGCAGGCTGAGGCCAGATCTGAAGAAAGTAAGTGGAGTTGGATTATGGCTCCGTGCGGGAAGAAACTGCTGGGGGAGAAAGGAAAATGGCCTGCCTTGGATGAGGGGATAGCAGCCCTGGGAGGGTCCAGGAGCAGCCACCCTATGGGCAAACTCAGAGAGAATTCTTTCTGGTCCCTTCCAACCTCAGGACTCCACCATCCTGCTAAACCTAAGCAGCAGAGTCTTCTGGCAGTCCTGCCAGCACTGGGAGACACAGGCTGGGATTCGGAGCCCCTTTTGTTTCCTGGGTGTAAGGAAGGGTAGCCCTCATGGAGATCACGAGCCCCTCCTCGCCTCATCCCCTTCTGTGTAAAGGCTGACCCTGTCAGGTGATTGTCATGTACAGAGTGCTGAACAGGCAGCAGAGACCAAGGAACTCATTTGTCGTACAGAACTCTGTGCGGGATTCTTGGTGAGGACCTCGGAAACATGTGAGCGTAGAGTGCTGTGTGCTTACCCTGGGCCCCCAGTAGCAGGGACTGGAGGAGGGCCAGGCTAGCTACAGGAAGCATAGTCTGAGGGGATGGACAGGATGAGGGTAAAACTGGGAAACAGGAGCAGAGAGACCATCCAAGGCAGAGGGACACCCAGGCATCACAGTCCATGCAGGCCATGAGCCAACAACCAGGAATTAGTGACCAGTCCGGCAGTTGGCACCAGAAAGGGGACAGCCATGAGGCAGGGGCAGGAGCTGCTGTAGAGGCATGGGGAGAAAGTGATGACATTGGCATGGATTGGAAATAGTTTCTGTATTGTGTACCTTCTCCATGTCAGGTGCCTGTTGTGGTGGTGCCTGTCACAAGCAGGGGTACCAGTGAGCAAAAGCAAAGCTGGCTCTGCCCTTAAGGGACTTACCTTCTAGAAATGGGAGTTATTAAACATCCAGTTTTAACTGTGTTGAATGCTACAAAGGGAAAGGGCAGTGCTCAGGGAAGTCTCTGCCAGTGTGGAGGGAGGGATGGTGATCAGGGAGGGCTTCCTGGAGGAAGTGCCATTTACAGGATGAATGGGAGTTAACTAGGGGAGAGGACCATTTCAGCCCAAGGGAACAACATACTCAGAGCTTTGGAGTGGGAAGAGAGAAATGTCAGGAACTTAGTCGAGATCAGTGTGGCAGGACCCTGGGGGGTGAGGAAGAGGAGAAGCAGGAGAGGAGGCTGAGGGGCTGGGACGGGAAGAATTATGTCCTTAGAGACTGCTTCAGCGTTTTGATCTTTATTCTAAGAGCAAGGAGAAATTATTGAAGGGCTTGAAGCCAGCCAGAGACTAGCTTGGATGCGTATTTTGAAATGTTCACCGTGGCTGCTGTGTGGAGAATGGATTCCACGAGACTGGACAGGCTGTAGTAAGGGCAGCCATGAGATCAGCACAGCAACCACGGAGGTGATGGAGGTGCTGAGGCAAGGCAGAAAGGGCAGGGAGGGTAATGGACACCTTTGGGAGAGGGAATAAATGCAGAGAACAGAACTGGAAACATTTGTTGGCATGTTATGGGTTCTGTGACCTGTTCACATCGGACTCCCAGAAACGCCTGATCCTGGGACTGAACAGGTCTCACGAGGCTGTCCGGCCCAGGCTGGGGTGGGCAGCAGCAGGAATCAGTGGTTTGATAACCAGCTTGAAACGTCAAATAAAATGAAAAAAGCAGAATAAAATGGAATCAAAAGAGTGGAGTACAATGCATTTGGTAAGGGTATTGTTTCATGAAAATGCTTTACAGATGTGTGTGCTCGGGTGCATGTTGTCTTGGGACATATTTCTGACAGTGGACTCCAGATTAAATGTCTGAAAAACACTAACTTTATCTGACCCTCCCACTGGAGAAGGGAAAGGGGTGAGGAGCTAGCACAGAATTCTCCCAGAGGGCTTCTCCTCAGGGGGCCTTTCCCAGGGTTTCCAGAGTGCGAGGACTGCATGCCCTCCTTCTGTGACACCGCTGGTGTGCAGAGCACTGGTCTTGTGCTAGGTCCTCAGCAGGCCTCGGAGCTGTGCCACGTCATGCCTGGACGGCCACCACTGGGGTTTAAGGCACCAATGCCCACAGGGAGGGCAGTATCCCACCACCTCTTGCCTTTCAGAAACAGCATTGCGGCTTCTGCTGTCTGCGCCTTCAACCTCAGCGCCATCTCCCAGGCTTTTAATGGCCCATTTCGCTACCAGGAGAACCCCAGGGCTGCCTGGCTCCCCATCGCTAACCCCATCCCCAACTTCCAGGTACAGCTTCTCCTCCCCTTTCCCTCTCCTCACAGAGCAGCTTTCCCTAGATAACCAGCCCCCAGCTGATTCCCAGCTGCTTGGTGCAAACACCGACCCATCCGTGCTGGTCTGCACCCATCTGTGGGGTCTGCGAAGATTCCCAAGCACAGTGGAGTGAGAGCGGGAGAGTGGGTGGCATGCAGAGCAAGGGAGCACGCTCTGAGCGATCTCTAAACGTGACTTCACACCTCCAGGGAGACTCAATGTAGGGAACTAGGGGAGCACTTACAAGCTGTCTGGTCAGAACTGGGGGATTTTTAGCTGGAATTTGCTTGCAGTCTACCCAGCCTGGGTACTATTTCCTGGAGGGTCTGAGTGCCAGGAGTGGTCAGGGTCCAGCCATGGGTGATGGGAACATCCCTAGTGCTATGATGGAGAAGGGGAAAGAGCCATGAGGCAAAAGAAGCTACTGATGGTTAACTTTGGAATCCATCCAACTTCCTGCCCACCGGGCAGTATGGAGTATGGGAAGACCTCAAGTTTTGCAGTGGGATCATCCTGATGGATGGGTCAAGTCACCGAACCTCCCAGAATCTCTTTACCCTTATCTGGTACTAGGGATAACACTCTCAACCTCAAAGATAAGTGCAAGGCGGGGGGGGGGGGGCGCCTGGGTGGCTCAGTGGGTTAAAGCCTCTGCCTTCGGCTCAGGTCATGATCCCAGGGTCCTGGGATCGAGTCCCACATCGGGTTCTCTGCTCTGCAGGGAACCTGCTTCCTCCTCTCTCTCTGCCTGCCTCTCTACCTACTTGTGATCTCTCTCTGTCAAATAAAGAAATAAAAATATATATTAAAAAAAAAAAAAAAAGATAAGTGCAAGGGTTAAACACGCACCTGACAGGCTGCTGCATAAATGGTAGCTGCCCTCCAGCTCCGCTTTAGAAGGCACAAGAACTTGGAGCTGGTAGGAACACAGGATCGGGAAGGCAGGTTGTGGCCCAGCATGGGGGAGAAGCACCTACAGAAACAGTAGAAAATCTCAGGACACTTGATATCCACACTCAAAGGATTCATTTTTCGATAACCCAGCCCCTTTTTCATCCCCCGCCCCCCCTTCACTGTCCCTCGCAGGTCCCTCCTCTGCATCTTCCCAGCCTCATTTTCCCTTAGTTCTCAAGGAAGAGGCATCTCTCCTCCCAGGAAGGGGTTGCAGGGAACGGAGAGAGGATATCAGGGTGGGGGTGGCGGGGCCGGGATCGAGTAATCACGACCTGCCCGCGGGCGCCTGGGTTATGATAAGGAAGGACAGGGGACGGGGCGGCCCATCGGCTGGGCCCGCGTGACCCCCACGCCTTCCCCGCTGTAGTGCGGCACCCTGCCAGAGGTGGGCCCCAACGAGAACCTGACGGAGCGCAGTCTGCAGGACGCGCAGCGCCTGTTCCTGATGAGCGAGGCTGTGCAGCCGGTGACCCCCGAGCCCTGTGTCACCCAGGACAGCGTGCGCTTCTCACACCTCGTGGTGGACCTGGTGCAGGCTAAGGACACGCTCTACCACGTGCTCTACATCGGCACCGGTGAGCCCTCGGCGCGCGGGGCCCTGTCCCGGGTCGGGAGGTGGTTGAGGGGCGAGGCCGGGGCTGGGCCTTCAAGGCCCCCCTCTTCTGGCCCCTCCAGAGTCGGGCACCATCCTGAAGGCCCTGTCCACCGCGAGCCGCAGCCTCCGTGGCTGCTACCTAGAAGAGCTGCACGTCCTTCCTCCGGGGCGCCGCGAGCCCCTGCGCAGCCTGCGCATCCTGCACAGCGCACGCGCGCTCTTCGTGGGTCTGAGCGACGGCGTGCTGCGGGTCCCCCTGGAGAGGTGCGCCACCTACCGCAGCCAGGGGTAAGCCGGGGCCGGGGAGTGGGGGAGGTGTTGCAGGGCGGGTTGGCGGGCTGGCCCTGGCCCTGGCCCTGGCCCTGGCCCTCTCCAGGCTTAGGCCCTGCCAGTCACACCTCGGAGGTGGCTCTAGAGAGGCAGAGCTCTGAAGCCGCCTGGGGTGGCTTCCTGACCCAGTCTCCAGTTGTTTGCTTTTGGACAAGTCACTTAACCTCAATTCCCGGGTCATAAAATATCCGCAGGCTTTTTGTAAAGGTTAATTGGGCTAGTCTGCATATACCACTTATCACTGCCCGGGAAAGGTGTGTGCTTTCCCAAATGAGGGTGGCCGCTCTATTCCTTGTGTCAACCCCGCAGCTCAGGCCTGTCAGCCGTCTCTAACTTCTCAACCCCTTTAATCCAGAGAAAGGTCTTTATCTTTGAAACCACAGGACTTACTACCCAGATGTGTGGGGAGATCAGAGAGGACTCTCTCTCTGAGTCAGCATCAGAATTTTGCTTTTCTTCCTTCAGAGAGACCTGGCTTGGGTGGGGTGGGGATCAGGAACCATGTGGAGCTGTTGGTTGTATTTGCTTCCCAACTGCTTTTGGGACCTCAGCTTCAAGTGGATTCATGAATTTGGCAATAACGGCACTGGCATTTCAGGGGAAAAACAAAAACCTATTCCGAAGCCAAATGGAAATGTATCTCTGATTCCTACCATGTGAAGCGCCCCCCGAGCGGTGCCCCTTCATTTTCGAGATAAATCAAAAGCTGCCTTAGCTGGCACAGCCGCAGCCATGTCGGCTCCCGTGGTCTTTGCAACCCAGAAGCTTCCTGGCCGCGCCCATCTGTCCTCGAGATCTGAGAGACACATGGTACCCCTGCTGCCAAGGGTCATTCTCCAGTCCCTGTGGGATGTGCCAGGAGCTGAGCAGAGGGCCGGACGCCCGGGGAGGAGGCTGGATGGTCATGGGGTGGCAACCAGGGAAGAAGAAAGGGAGAGCAGACACTTAGGCTCCCCTCGGCCCCAACCCCTGGCTCCAGCCACAAAACACCTGACATTTACCAAGCTCTAGTGCTCAAAGCACTTTGCAGGACTGTGGATGTGGGAGGAGGGAGACAAGATGAAATGGGCCCAGGACACTCATTTCCCCCAGCGCTGTGGATGTCTGGTAGTGGACATGTGGGGAGGGACAGTGGGGCATCGTAAGCGGGGCTCCCATGGCAGAATTGGACTTCTCCTTCAGCTCCGTCATCTCCCAGCTACACAATCCTGAGCAAGCTACTTCAACTTTCGAAGTTTCTTCTTAGGGGAAAATAGGAGGAAACTGTGATGGAGCAAATGATAGTTCATTCTGGCAGAGATATTGTAAGGACTGGGAATTCCATTCAGGAAGTGCTCGCGCATGGTAGCTGGCGTCCTTATTCCCTTCTTATCTCCACAAATGCATGGCGGGGCCCTGCAGCCGCCTGGGTTCTCGGGGGCTTCAGCACCTGTCACACTGAGTTCAGGCAGCACTGCTTGGCACGAATCGCAGGCTCTCTGCTGATGGCCTTTCCCCCGTACCTTGTGTTCTGCTTCAACTCTTGTGTTGTTATTAAACTTTTCATGTGTGTCTTGTTGCTTAGGAGCTGGTAAATCTTTGAAGGCAAACCCACTACTATCCCAGTAGGTTTTAGACTTCACCAGGGGGCCACGTCCAGCCCAAGGCACAAAGTGGCCTTGCACACATGACTGATCCTTCAGCTCATTAATCATATGGCCTGAGAGGAGGTCGGTGCAGGAGAGGAGTGGGGAAGGGGACTCGGGCCAGCTGGGAATGCCAAGGGAAGATGGGATCTGAACCTTCGCCTGTGGGCACTGAAGTGGTCTTTGAGCCGGGGAGGAGAGTGATAGGCAGCATGACTAGGTGTTTGACAAAGATCAATCAGACAGTGGTGAGTGGCATTGTCAAGGGGACAAGACGGTTGGCCAGCGTGAGCTAGCGTGGCTCCCGGCCAGATACGAGGGTCTGCAGGGGAACCAGGGGAAGGAAAACGCCAGGTGACGCTGCGGAGAAGGGACAGGGAGGTTGCGTCCCGTGGCCGGGTGGAACCGCAAGGTAGAACAAGGTCAGTTTGGAATCTGATACTTTCACCCTCTCTGGATTCCTGAATTTGAGATAAGAGTGCTTGACATGTACAGTGAGACGCTGCTGTAAGGCTCTAGGTGGATCTGAAAATGTGAGGTCTCATGATCGCGACGGTAATAAAATGACCAGAGTGAGGCCCTGTAGTCACCAACCTTGTGCACCCCGGAGTCTGGAAGCCAACTGTCACACTATATCTGAATTTGTGCTGTTGGGGGCAGGTTGTCACAGGGTTTTAGGTTTTACCGTGTCCTAGCATAGACATTTCATGCTTTTTTACCTCATTCCTTCCAAAGCTGGCAGGAGGATGAGGGTGGATTGGCAGAGGCCTTTTCAGGCCCCTCCACTGCCCAGAATCCAGGGGCTTGTCTCCAGCCCCCTCCTTTGGCTCAGGCAAATCACAGCCCCATGGGGCATACCCAGGACCCTGGGCTGGCCAGAGAGAGATCGAGGCCCACAAGAGGTGGGGCAGAGGGAATGAGCTGTTGACAGGCTCTGCAAAGCAAGTGTTTTATGTGTGAACCGCCTCCTCCCTCCCTTCAGCATGCCTTTCATGCTGCACTGGAGGGGGTGTGGGGGTGTCTATACCGGTTGGCTCAGGAAGGTGCCTCACTCCCTATAGGAAATCTGGGTTTTCCTCCTTGGCCATCTGAAATGATGGCCACTTGCTCCCAATCTCCACCTTGGACAGCTCCCGCTGTGAGACTAGTGCTACCCGGTGCTGGAATCTGCCCGCTCTTCAACTTACACCATCCGTCTCTGTCCTGCTTCCCAGCCCACGGAATGAACCTGTTCCCTTTTGTAATGGCTGCCTGAGACACTGCAGTAAAGAAGACATGGTGATATCTTATTGGTCTAATGGCCGCTTTTATGAAAGGAACAATCAACTGATACCCATTTTTTGCAGGCAGACACGCTTTAATTCTCTCCTTGGAGCTTTAATTTTGTTAAGAACATTCCCTGCTCTATAAACTTTGGAGTGGTCTTGGGCCAAAAGCAGCAAATGTGGCCAGGAAAAGAGCTTGAATATTGGCTCTGGGGAAGTCGTGTAAGCCCCATCAGGCGCCCAGGATCGGGGAACGGCAGAGCAGGCATGTTTGTGGACAATCTGGTCTCTTTCTTGTCTGGGAGAACTGAGAGCCGGCTGAGAGAGTAAGGGACCCCAAGTCAGGGTTCTGGGGCCAGTCTGGGCTTTTCTTCCCTCCCTTCTTATTCTGTCATGGATTGGAAAGACAAGGCATTTGGTCTCTTGGCTTGGGAGCCCTGACCAACATGGCCCCGGAACAACAATTCTCCACCATGCTGTTCCTGAGAATCACCTGGGGAGTGTTTAAAAGCTTCCAGTGGCTGAGCCAACTTTGGTCCCTAATGCCCAGAGATTGGGGGGGGGGGTATTTTGTTTGCTGAAGCTTTTTAAAAGATCCCTAGGAGTTTCCAATTTGACGTCAAAAGTCTAGTCTACTGGCTAGACCATAGATGAAAGAAGTAGCATGAGGCAAAATTGCATTCCTCAAGAATCATCTGCTTTTATCTTGTACAAACTGATTCAAATTTTCTGCTCTTCTCCATTTTCTCTACTGACAGACATTAGTTTCTGATGAGTAGAATTTTATTTATTATTATTATTCATCCCTAGTCAAGGCTCTCTTTTATTTAATTTGTGTTGCTTCTGAAGCGCCCTGTCAGTTGGTTCTGGAGTTTGATTCTGCCTTCTGAGACCTGATGGAAATACCCTCAGGAGTGTGGACTTCAGTGAGTTCTGATGGGCTGGATTTGCTAGCGGCAAGTTTGGTCCATGCATCAGCCAGAGAGCAGAATCTCGAAACCACATGTTGCTGGGACTACTTTGCCTATGTACTGTATCTAGTCCCATGGTGTCTAGTTTGATGCATTCTGCTGGTGAAACACCCCCCGCATCAAACCAGTGGCCCCAAATGAAAATACGAACACACTTATATTGTACAATTTACACAAATTGTCCTTGAGTCAATAAAATGAAAACAGATTTTTGAGTAACAGATGAGCATTCTGGATTCCCGGGCAGGTGATGGTGTGCTTGCTAGGGTCCAGCATGGGCCTCACCCACTGAAGCCCCAGGCATCACCCCCCTTAAATGAGGTCATGGGCTGCCTGAGCAAGGGGCAGCATCTTCAGCTGCTTCTGGCAACAAGGGGAAGCCCCACCCCCCGCTTGGTGAGCTCTCTCATATAACCTTATTTCTCTTTGGAACCTGACATGGTCCAATGAACTCCACTGAAAATAAAGAACTCACCTGACGGGAGACTCTCCCTGAAGCTTTGAGAGGAAAGAAAGATTCTACCCTGGAGACACCAAAAAGAGAAAACCGTTGACTCCTTCATAGATTCCTTTCACCTTTGACATCCTTGGCCTCTTTGGCCCATCAAAAATCCCTCTGCAGAGTCACGTCATGGTGTGGACTCCCCCCACCTCCCTTTACCTGAAGCCTATTCTGCTTCCTGGGCTCCAGTTTCTGCCCCTACTCCCAGTGCTCTCTCTAGACCCTGTCTTGCAGGCCCACTGCTGGGGAGCAGCCAAGTCTGGTAAAAGGGGTGGAAGTTGGGAAGGGGAGGCAGAAGGGACCCAGAATCCCCTGGGGTTGGCAGTGGGTTCATCCCAGCAGAGGGTACTTCCTTCAGGCTCCAGAATCTGTTACTCCATTTACTTAGCAATGAATAGCCAATTCTGATTCCATAATTTCCATACTCTTTTTCTCCTCCTTGAAATCTTACTATTAGAGATTTGTTTTATAAAAGTTTTATGTGTTTATTTAGTTTAAGTAATCTCCACACCTGAGGTAGTGCTCAAACGCATGACCATGAGATCAAGCATAACACACCCTTCTGACTGAACCAGCCAGGGACCCCCAACATTAACTTGTTGCTGTTGTTGTTGTTAAAAACTGCAAAGAATATTCTCTCTCTCTCTCTCTCTCTCTCTCTCTGTGTGTGTGTGTGTGTGTGTGTGTGTGTGTCAAATAAATAAATAAATAAATCTTTGGGGGAAAAAATTGCAAAGGATGGGATGCCTGGGTGGCTCAGTTGATTAAATGTCTGTCTTCAGCTAAGGTCATGATCCCAGGGTCCTGGGATCAAGCCCCACCTCAGGGTCCTTGCTCAGCAGGGAGTCTGCTTCTCCCTCTGTTGGCTTCTCTCCTTGCTTGTGTGCTGCCTCTCTCTCTCTCCCTTTCTCTCTGACAAATAAATAAATAAAATCTTTAAAAGAAAAACTATAAAGGATACAATGAATACATCTGAAGGAGAAAGGGAAGAGAGGAGCCCTAGAACGTGAGAAGTGGAGGCATCCGGGACATTCATTGCTGTGTGAACCATTACCTTCTCTAGGTCATTGCAGATAGACCAGCCCTGAGAGCCCGGGAAAGGGGATGTGAGCCACGTGATTCCCTCTCTTGGCAGCCTGCACTCGTTCTCATGATGCTGACGCACTAGACTCTGGTTCCTGCCGCTGAGCAGCACAGGCATGTGGGTGCCCAGGAGGGGACCATGCCTTGGTGTTCCCTGACCCTATGCCTGTGGCTTGAGGCATGGGGCTAGGTTCCCTCAGTGGGTGAAGTCAGACACAGCCTCCAGCTGGGAGGCAAGAGCATGGTGGAAGAATCATGGTCAAGAAGTCTAGGCTCCTAGAAAGAAGAATTCTAGTCTCTAGCCCCAGCTTTGCCATGTGTAATTCATGTGATCTAGGTGACACTCCTCTTCCCTCTCTGTGACTGTCTCTTCCTTTATACAATGAAAATGTGGTGTTGTGGATCCCAGTAATTCTCACCTTGGCTTCCATTAGAATCACATAGGAGCTTTTAAAACCTCCTCCTTCCTCCCTGGACATTTTTGTATGGACGGGGCAGGTATTGGTGTTTTCTAAAAGCTTCTTTCGTGATTCTAGTGTGCAACCAGGGCTGAGAACCCTGAGCCGGACCGTCCCTCATCCATCACTCGTGTTTTATGGAGCTATCTTCATAGTGTCTGGCAGAGAGGCACAGCACTGCTGTCTTGGATTTCTGTTCCCCTTATCTTCTCCTGTGGGCCTAGATGGGGAACACGGGACACCCAGGCTTGGGGAAGGCAAGGTTAAGTGTGTGGGCCCTGGAAGGCAAAGGTTTGAGTCCTTGTTCAGCTCTCTGGGTTTCCTCTATATAACATGGGGATAATAACAGTACCTCCTGCATTGGGTTGTTGTGTTAAATTAACTCATGCTCATAAAGTGTTTAAAATTATTCCTGGCACAGAAGGTGTTCAGTGAGCTTAGTTATTACTTTGGAGGGCAACTGGATGGATCAGGGCCCCCAGAGGGGAGTGGCGAGGTGTGCTCATGGGTTACAGGTGAGGCTGGGAGGCCAGCAGGCTTGAGTCTCAGGACCTCTGTCTGGCAGGGCGTGCCTGGGGGCACGGGACCCATACTGCGGCTGGGACGGGAAGCAGCAACGGTGCAGCACACTTGAGGACAGCTCCAACATGAGCCTCTGGACCCAGAACATAACAGCGTGTCCTGTGAGAACCCTCTCATGCTCCCCACCTGGGACCTCTCCCCCCAATTCATGCTATGACTCTCCATCAGTATCCGCGTGTCCCCTGGGACCTGGTATCTTCCCTCTCCCTGCCTCCTTTGACCCACTGATGTGTATCTGCAGGTTCGAAACGTGACTCGGGATGGGGGCTTCGGCCAGTGGTCACCATGGCAACCATGCGAGCACTTGGATGGGGACAATTCAGGCTCTTGCCTTTGTCGGGCTCGAGCCTGTGACTCCCCCCGACCCCGCTGTGGGGGACGAGACTGCCTGGGGCCAGCCATCCACATTGCCAACTGTTCCAGGTATGTGAAGATACCTGGATGGTGGCTGCTTTGGACTGGAAAAGGGGCTGGGGTAGAATAGAGGAAATGGGGCATCCCCAGACAGGTGTTCCCACAAAGGGACAGAAGCCACTTCAGAACGGTGCAGGGAACTGGAGAGGTGGCTAAAATATGAGCCCTCCACTCTAGTGGGAAAGAAGTCTCTGCCTTGTGGGGGCTCTTGATACAAACAGGAAGGCTGGACAGGCCCAGCGTCACAGATCATGGCCTCAATAAGCCTTGCTGTTCCAAACACGAGGGATAGCATAGGATGGTGGTACAGTAGGCAGAGCTGGTGCCCATCCTGGATTGCCATCCTCTCTAAGTATGACCCTGGATTCTCTTAAAATAACTCAATTCTCTACACATGTATTGACTGAACTGTCAAAACAACCTCATGGGGTAGGAATACAATCATTATCCTCATTTTAAAGATAAGAGTTTTATGAGGCACAGACATTTTCAGTAACTTGCCTAGGCTCATACAGTCAGTAAGTGATACAGCCAAAACTTGAAAATTGGAGTCAAAGTAGACAATAGTGAGTGGTGTCTGAGATTGGAGCAAAGCGTGGGATGTTGGAGAACAGGGGAGAGAGCATGGCATTGAGTGTGAGTGCAAGGGTTGGGCAACCCAGAAAGATGAAACCAAGTTTGCATATTGAAAAGGCAAATGGAGACTTTTCTAGAGAATGTGTCCTTTGGCCCCACTAGTATCTCCAGGCCCTGGGTCCTATCTCTATGCCCTTAGCCCTGGAAAAAGGCCCTCAACACATGTTTGAGGAATGAATGAATACAGGAACGAATAAATAAGTCTGCCTGAACCGACCTGGCTAGGAGCTGCCATTTCCCAGAATCACTGTCTAATAGCAATATAAAACCCACCCGCCCAGATATAGATAGATCTGAGTAGCTAGAAGTCGGAGGGTCACCTGTTTCTGTCCCCTCTGACCCCACCAGGAATGGGGCGTGGACCCCGTGGTCCTCGTGGGCCCTATGCAGCACGTCCTGTGGGATCGGATTCCAGGTCCGCCAGCGAAGTTGCAGCAACCCCGCGCCCCGCCACGGCGGCCGCATCTGCGTGGGCAAGAGCCGGGAGGAGCGGTGAGCGAGCGCGTGGCCAGAGGTTTTGGAGGCAAGCTAGCCCTGCAGTCCCAGACTTGCCCGGCCCCCTAGGAAGTGGCCTGGATTCTACGAGTGAGCCAGTGGACTCTTGTCCTTCTCAGGCTTGCACTCCCAGTGACCTCTTGTTAGGGAAAGGGGTGCCTGCTCCCTAGTGCGTTGACTGCTCCCCCCCCAACACTCTTCCCCTCAGGTTCTGTAACGAAAACACGCCTTGCCCGGTGCCCATCTTCTGGGCGTCATGGGGCTCCTGGAACAAGTGCAGCAGCAACTGTGGGGGCGGCGTGCAATCGCGGCGGCGTTCCTGTGAGAACGGCAACTCCTGCCCTGGCTGTGGTGTGGTGAGGCCCTGCCGAGGACCTGCCCCCAGGGAAGGGTGGGGGGAGGCGGGGCCGCAGGGCAGGCCTGGGGCTGCAGGTCCACCAGACAGCACCCGCTCCCATCCCAAGGAATTCAAGACGTGCAATCCGGAGGGCTGCCCAGAAGTGAGGCGCAACACGCCGTGGACACCGTGGCTGCCGGTGAACGTGACTCAGGGTGGGGCGCGGCAGGAGCAGCGTTTCCGCTTCACGTGCCGCGCGCCCCTGCCCGACCCCCACGGCCTGCAGTTTGGCAGGAGGAGGACAGAGACCAGAACCTGCCCAGCGGACGGCTCGGGAGCCTGCGACACCGACGGTACAGCGCCGCGCCCCACACCCTCCCAGGCCCAGAGCGCTGGCGCGGGACTGGGGGAGGCCAGAGTCGGACAGAGAGCAGGGAGGTGGATCACATGGCTTGGAAGGAGCCGGGAGGCCTGTGGGGCGGGAGTGGGGCCGTGGGGTGTGCTCCTCACTGAGACCAGTCTCCCCACCCGTGCCCCACCCAGCCCTGGTGGAGGATCTCCTGCGCAGCGGGGGCACCTCCCCGCACTCGGTGAGTGGTGGCTGGGCCGCGTGGGGCCCGTGGTCGTCCTGCTCCCGGGACTGCGAGCTGGGCTTCCGCGTCCGCAAGAGAACGTGCACGAACCCGGAGCCCCGCAATGGAGGCCTGCCGTGTGTAGGCGACGCAGCCGAGTACCAGGACTGTAACCCCCAGGCTTGTCCAGGTGACCCTGGGCTCAGGGAGCCCCCATTTGGGAGACCCACTAGGCCATACTTCGTAACCAAATGACCTCTTCTTTTTGCCAACTCTGTAGACTGGGCCCTAGAGCAAGTCTGTGGCCTGACCACAGACACCACCTACTCCTGCAGAGGGGGGGTCCTTTCCTCATCTTCCCTGTCACTTTTTTCTCTCCCCTAACGGGTTAGCCAGATTAGAGGTTTGATTTGCAGTGGGGTTGGTTTTTGATGTCTCCTCTGCATCCTACATTTCCCTCTGGACCCCTGAGGAGGAAGGGGCAGTCCCTAAAAATGGGCTGGGGGTGGGGGTGCAGGTGATGGGGGCAGAGTGGCCTAACTTGGGATAGGGTAGAAGTCTGTCTTGGGTCACACCTGCCCCTACAGCCCCCTTCACACACCCCATCCCCTTGTAGTGCGTGGTGCCTGGTCCTGCTGGACCTCGTGGTCCCCATGCTCAGCTTCCTGCGGTGGAGGCCACTATCAACGCACAAGGTCCTGCACCAGTCCCGCGCCCTCCCCAGGAGAGGACATCTGTCTTGGTCTGCACACAGAGGAGGCACTGTGTGCGACACAGGCTTGCCCAGGTATTAAGAACATTGGGCCAGGGCTGGATCCCTCTGATCAACCTCATGGGGGCCCAGGTCAGTTAAACTCAAGCCAGCCTGCAACCCACAGAAGGCTGGTCCCCGTGGTCTGAGTGGAGCGCGTGCACTGAGGATGGAGCCCAGAGCCGCAGTCGGCACTGTGAAGAGCTGGTCCCAGGGCCCAGCACCTGTGCCGGAAACAGCAGCCAGAGCCGTCCCTGCCCCTACAGCGAGATTCCTGGTAGGCCCTGAAGCCAAAGGCTTCACCTCAGCCCTTCCCACCCTGAGCTCCCAGCCTCCTTCCCCTTCTAAAGAACCTTAGTAAGTCTCAAATGGAACACCAGGGTGGGCGGTACGCCTGTTTGGGGCTGTTGCCCCTTCTCTAGTGAATGGGCTGACCTCTCTTAGAGACAGAGTCTGAGTGGGGACAGAGTGGAATGAAGGCCTCCGACCATGTCCCATGGCTCCGTGCTGACCCAGGGGTCCTCCTAGAGATATCCCTCACCCCAGAGGGAGCCTTCTCTCCTACCTACACCAAGCCCCTCTCCGCTTGTCTTCCCACAGTGATCCTGCCTGCCTCCAGCACGGAGGAGTCCGCCGGCTGTGGAGGTAAAGGGAACCTGCCCCACCTCATGACACTGTCTTTCCACCTCTCCTCCCCAAAGAGGAGACCAGCTCTGCTCTGAAATCTGGAGTCTCTCCACTTCCTGCTCCAGAGAGACAAACCTTGTGGAGGTCCTGGCTGCTCTGGACCGTGTATGGGGGGTCCAAGAGGTTCCATCTCTGCCCCCCAACTAGGAGGCAGTTACCAAACCTGTATTCAAGAAAAGTCACCCAGCTCCACCCCCTCTGGTGGCCTCCTCTTACTCAACCACAGGTGTCCTGTGAGAGAGGCCCCTGGCAGACTGCCCAGCTTTCCTGTTTTCAGTAACTCTGGCCTTAAAACCCTTCCCTTTATGTCTCAGAGCCTCTTCTTGGGAGGCTGTCAGAAGTGGAGTCTCTCCTCTTCACAGTGGGCCTATCCTTACCACTTCCTTCTTCCTCTCCCAGGGTTCAGTCTCATCCACCTGGTAGCCACAGGTGTCTCCTGCTTCCTGGGCTCCGGGCTGCTGACCTTGGCAGTGTACCTGTCCTGCCAGCACTGCCAACGTCAGTCCCAGGAATCCACACTCGTCCACCCCGCCACCCCCAACCACCTGCACTACAAGGGTGGGGGCACCCCCAAGAATGAGAAGTACACGCCCATGGAGTTCAAGGTGGGAGCCTTCATACAGAGACTGTGGGGTGAAGGGTGTCTGGGTTCTGGCCCTGAGTTGGGCTGAACTGGGCTGGGCACTGGGGAGGGCGCCCTAGTGGTGTGAACTGTGTCAGCGGCCAGAATGTTTTTTCACTGCCTGGTGCCTGATCCCCTTGCCCTGGCCTGTCCCTTTTCCCATCTCTCCCTTACCCTTTCCTCTCTGGTTCCTTCCTTCTCCCACAGACCCTGAACAAGAATAACCTGATCCCCGATGACAGAGCCAATTTCTACCCATTGCAGCAGACCAATGTGTACACAACCACCTACTATCCCAGCCCGCTGAACAAACACAGCTTCCGGCCCGAGGCCTCGCCTGGACAACGGTGCTTCCCCAACAGCTGATAACACTGTTCTGGGGACCTGGGCTCCTTGCCTTCTTGAGACACAGAGCAGATGGAAATGGGACGGCGGAGCCAGTTTGGTTTTCTCCTTCTGCACTAGGCCAAGAACTTGCTGCCTTGCCTTCGGGGGTCCCATCCAACTTCAAAGAGCTCTGGCTGGCGGTGACCATGGGGGAGAGGGCTGGCACATGGCGGCACTTCCAGCTCAGCCCAGGTCTCTCATGGCCTCCTTGCGACCCACTACCGTGCTGATCTCCCCTGCCGTGTGTGGGCTGTGGACCTACTGGGCATGAGAGGAGCTGGAGAGTGGAGATGGCAGGACAGCAGACTTTTAGGTTTGGGCTGGAAATGAGGCTCACATGGCCCCCATGGGCCGAAGCTGTCCCTCTCTGGCTGGCCCCAGGAAGGGCCAGCCTCCACCCTGATTATCTCTGAGAGGAACTAAGCAAATGGTCCCAGAAGCTGCTGCGGATTCTCTGCCCAGGGCTGGGCCACTGTGGTGCTGCCCCTGTGTGACCTGGGGGCCAAGGCTGGCCCAGGTTGTCCACTTTTGCCTAGCAGTCTGTGCTTTGCCCAGGAGACATCCCTCCTCTGGTCAGAGGCAGTGAGGGCTGGGGACTGAAGATCGATCTTTGCTAAGAAGCCCTTTAATCTGGGCTGGCGCAGGCCTCAGCTTTGCCCTCAGAATGCAGGAATTGTGGTCCAAGAGAAAGGGAGGCAGGAGTCCACCCTCCGTGCCACTATGGAGACTGTCTTCGATTGTTGTTCGGTAGAGCTGTTGGCTGAGACCTGCTTGGGAGTCTCTGCTGGCCCTTCGTCTGTTCAGGAACACACACACACACACATATGCACACACTTTCTCACACACACACGTATATACACACTCAACATGCTACAGCAACAAGAAGGATGTTGGACTGTGGCATTATTAATTAAAGATGATATCCAGTCTCCAAATAGAATTCTGTCTTCGTGCCTATGTGTGTGGGCTCCTCTCAGCGCGGGCTCGTCAAGCCGAGCAGTGCACTGGGGTAATAGGTGGTCTTCTCAGGGCTCGGGGAGTGATCCACAGAGAATTTGACTTTCATAGAGGGTGACAATATGTACATACACACTTGCTGCTCTAAACCCTTTTTGGGAAAGAGATGAGGGACAAATCCATAAGTAGGAACACAAAGTCCACCAAAGGCAACACAACTGGAGATTTTTCTGCCTGTTCCCTTAGTAGCTCTTCTGGACAACAGCTCCAGAATGGAAATGCATGAGTGCAGCAACAGAGTATTGATGGAGGTTAATTTATGACGTATTTATAAGGCTAAGTTTAATAAAAAACCAAAGCTGACTGAAACAATGAATAAACCAGTGAAGTGGGAGAAGCCCAATATAGTTTTTGCTGGATTAAGTAAAAATAACCTCGAAGCCTCAGCCCACCGAGTCAGAAAGAGAGATAAATGGATGGATATGTTCAATTCAGAGCAAAATTTCCCAACTTAATTGGTTGGATCAATTCTCCCAGGACTCCCAACGAATTCCACTTGTAGGTCAGACTTTAAGGCCTATGATCCTAGGAGTAAGGAGGAGGAAAAGCGCATTCCTGGGCCCCAGTCCTATAATCCCTTGTCCTTTCTGGGACAAATTAAGTAGTGGTGTCCTCAGGGCAGGGTGGAGCCCAATCAGAGAGAGCTCAGGGGACAAAGGAGTATTTCTGCTTTGGGGTTTCTCACCAGGTTCCTGTTAACATGAGCGCAGAACTTGTGGGAACCAAGGGTGTGTTAGATCTTGAGGTCTCTGATTCTCTTGGACCTGGTAGAAGCAAGTGAAGCTTAAGAGTGTCCAAGGGCCCAGGGCCTACTTCTCAAGGGCCACTTGTATGTTCAAGTGGAGGGACTGGATAGGTCTGTAGGAAGTAGTAACGGAGAGTAACTAGCTAATGCTCACCCCCTATTGACTGGAATGGCACTGGTGGGAATGAAAAACCTATGGGTGCAGTGGAAAAACACCATACGCACACACACACACTGAATTCACTTTTTATTAATAAAAACAAAACAAAACAAAACTGTTGTGTCTTTGGACGCATGACCACCAGAATGCATTAAAGGGATCCACACTGCCTGCAAATGAGCTTGCGTGGTTGGCAAAAGCTGCTCTGTAGCCAGCCCTGACCCACAGATGAGGAAGCCAAGAATGTTCTTCCTGGAGGCTGTGTTCTCTGGCAGGTGTTTGAGGCCACCTGGATGACTGTGTAGTGTCAGGAAGCTGAGGTATGAAGAAGAGGTGCTTCTTAGGCTCAGCTGGCTCAGCCAAAGGGGAAGGGAAATGTGGGGTTGGGCACTCTAGGCCTTCTTGGGCCATCTTGTTTTTGGATAACCCTGTATGTATGTTTTCTTGTCATTAAAGTAATACATGTTTATTGTAGACAATTTGAAGTTTACAAAAAACAAAAAATATAAACACAGTTATAGGTAAAGACCAAGGCAGAGACTTAGGGATTTTTAAATGGCGATATGAGACATTTCTTTTCTCAACATCACTCTAAAAGCCAAGAGGACAAAAAGCAAAAGCTGTCACTATTTTCAATAAAACTAGGATATAGCTATAATCCCAAATCATAGTACATGAATACAGAAAGCAGATAGAGGAACAGAAATCATCTGGAGGAGTGGGCATGGGTCAAACCTAAGCACCTAAGCGATTTCAGAATCAGCAAATTGGAAGACCTGGTATCAGGAAGGTGGGGTTAAGGTGGGAGCCTAAAAATGAGGTGTTGGTTGAAAAACTGTGCTTAAGCTTCATCTAGACCCTCAAGATGACATCATTCTCTAGTGTTAAACCTAAGTCACTACTCCTTTCTCTCCACAGAGGGCAATAAGTATATTCCCTTGAGACTGAACTAGACTGGACATGGAGATATCAGGCGCAAAGTGGGTGTGTGGGAGTCTGTTTGGACAACTAGAGGGTTAAGAAACACACTATGATTATTGGTGGGATACAGCAGTTTCCTTTTTGACTAACTCCAAGATTCTGGCAACCAAGCTTCTCCCTATCCCCTCCTCTAGGCAGGAGATTGGAAGATAATTCTTTGAAGAAGCATGCTAAGTCTACAGAATTTGAAGAAATAAGTCAGCTGGTCATCTGTGCAACAGTCTTACAGTGAAGACACAAGCAGTGTCCGAGTACACAGAACGTGAGTCAGTTTTTAGCACCTGACTCATAAACAAGAACACGCAGATAAGGGTCACAAACATCAGAAAAAAGTGCCAACATGAAGGGAAGACCAAGAGGAACTCAATGAAAACAGAGGTGGTAAATATAGAGAACATTTCAAAGACACCATAATTCTTCAGGATAAGATACTGCAGGATACTTATTATCCTGAAATAATAAGATAAAATAAAAGGGACAAATTAAACCTCTTAGAACTTAAAAAAAAATGACAACAGTAAAAAATAAAAAGGATTTAACGATAAAAGGAGTTCCCCAAAAAGTTGAATGAAAAGATAAAGTAATGGAAAATAGGAAAGAAAAGAAAATTAGAGGACCGAGGGCACCTGGCTGGCTCAGTTGGTGGAGCATGTGACTCTTGATCTCGGGGGTTGTAAGTTTTAGCCCGATGTTGGGTACAAAGATGACTTAAAAGAATCAAATCTTAGTGACCTGGGTGATTCAGTCAGTTAAGCATCTGCCTTCTGCTCAGGTCATGATTGAGTTCCACATGGGGCTCCCTGCTCAATAGGGAGTCTGCCTCTCCCTCTATCCTTCTCCCCTGCTTGTGATCTCTTTCTCTCAAATAAATAAATAAAATCTTTAAAAAAATTAAAGGATCAATCCAGGAGGTCTAACAGCACACTGAAAAACTCACAGGAGGAAATTATCAAAGAAAGTCTATGGGAAAATTTGCCAGAACCAAAAGACAAGGTCTTCAGATCAGCACCTAGGACCAAGAGACAGACATGTGACATTTCAAAACAACAGCCTTGAACAGAAGATTCTAACAGACAAAAAAATTCAGGAATATGAATAGTATAAACCTTTTACTAACAAGATTTAAAGTTAGAATGCAGTGGAAATTATCCTCAAGATTCTAAAGTAAAAATAATATTTGGTTGTAAATTTTATACCCAGCCAAACTATGAGTCATAAGAGTAGAATAAAGGCATTTTTAGACATGAAGAATCTAAAAAAAAAAAAACATACATCACATGTACTCTTATTTTGGTGAAACAAGAGAAAACAAAGAAAATGTGGATCCAAGGGAAAGGGGACGTAACACAGAAAGGGGAGGAGGACAGATATCAGGCTGACAGTGATGCAACAGGCCCAGGGAGCAACAATCTAGGTTAGTGTAGGAGGAGAGCATGCATCCAGGGAGAGCCAGGAAAAATAACAGGCAGATTACCTTGCAGATTTGTATGAAAAATTATATGAAGATTTATTTTATGAAACCATTATTTTAGGGACACCTGGGTGGCTCAATCGGTTAAGTATCCAACTCTTGATTCTGACTTAGTTCATGATCTCAGGGTTGTGGGATCGAGGCCCCTGTCAGGCTCCATGCTTAGTGGAGTCTGCTTGGGATTCTCTCGCCCTTTCCCTATGTCCTTCCCCACTCCACCCTATGTATGCACACTGTCTCTAAAATAAATAAGTTAATCTTTTTAAAAAAACTGTTATTTTATAAAACTGTGTATGGAAAGACTTAAGCTTGGGTCCAAAGAAAACTAAGGACAAAAAGCATTTTTTTGGTTCTTAAATGATTTATTTAAAATAAAATACAGGTGCAGAAAAACCACACAGGACAAAAGTATAGCTTACTGTGTATAGGGTTAATATCTTTGTAATGACCATCCAGGTCAAGAGATAGAATTTTCACAAATACTCTAGATCCCCTTCTTCTGTGCCATCCTTGTCACAACCCCTTCCTTCCAAATATGAGATAATTGTTAACACTTGTCACTTGGTGCATTGCTTGTCACTTGGTGCAACCATGATATTTATATAATTGTAGTAATTAAAACACTATAGGTCGACTTAAGCATACCTTGTAATACAGATATAGCACACTTTTTATTTTTTTAATCATGGGGAGGCACCAAACGGACAAGCCCTAACTCTTGTTGCCAACTGAATGTTGGGTAGATATTGGGAAAGAAAGGAATAAAACTTTTCTTAAAAAGATTTTATTTATTTATTTATTTGACAGAGATCACAAGTAGGCAGAGAGGCAGGCAGAGAACAAGGGAAGCAGGCTCCCCTCTGAGCAGAGAGCCCGATGCGGGGCTCCAGCCCAGGAACCCGAGATCATGAACTGAGCCGAAGGCCCAGGCCCAACCCACTGAGCCACCCAGGCGCCCCAGGAATAAAACATTTTAAATGATTTTTTTTCCTGATTATAACTATGGTACATGTTCATTAAAGAAATTTTGGGACAAGCACCTGGGTGGCTCAGTGAGTTCAGCATTGGGCTCTTGATTTTGGCTCAGGTCAATGACGTCTCCATCATGAGATCGAGCCCTGCCAGGCTCAGAGCTCAACGGGGAGTCTGCTGGAGATTCTCTCTCTCCCTCTCCCTCTGCCCCTCCCCTATAAAGTAACTAAATAATTTTTTTTAAAAATTGGGTGTGAAAAAACCCAAAAATCTTATAAAAAGAAAATACAAATTCTCAA
Source organism: Mustela nivalis (assembly GCF_964662115.1). Taxonomy (NCBI): domain Eukaryota; kingdom Metazoa; phylum Chordata; class Mammalia; order Carnivora; family Mustelidae; genus Mustela; species Mustela nivalis. The sequence goes on from NC_139020.1 coordinate 118,693,958, forward strand.
AATCCAACCAAGAAATAGCCATCTTTATTTCATTATGTTCTCTTCCAGGTTTTTTTTTTTTTAATAGCTGTGTGTGAGTTTGATAAAATTAAGATACATACATGGTTTTTATTCTGATTTTTAAAATGTATTTATTTTTTTATCTAAATTCAGTTAACATATAATGTGTTATTGGTTTCAGAGGTATTGTTCTGATTTTGATATGTAACGTTATGTCCCTATTTCCCCACATTATTAAAAATTCTGGGAGCCTCAGACCCTTTCAGGGGCTGCCCTAGGAAGGGGTCAGGGAGTGGAGAGAGGACTTGTTTGCAGAGCCCCACAGGTACCAATGTATCCCCACCTTTCCCCCCTTGAAAGAGAGAGTTCAGTTTTTATATATTTCATTTGTTTACACCATGGAGGAAGATTTACTTTGAAAAGTTTGCATAATATTTGAAAAATACTGGCCTAAAACACTCTGTTATATAAATTCTATTTCTGTTACATAGATTTATTCTATTACATACATTTTTTTTTACTCTATTATAGACATATACCACTCTATTACATAAATTTATCATAATTTATTGAAACCATTCATTTGTTTCAAAATTTTCTAGGGAACTTCTTATCCATATCTCTGACTATATTTCCTTAGGATAAATTCCCAGGAGTGAAGGGTCTCAACGTCTCTGGCCAGGTCTTTTGCTGATGAGAACACACTCCCTCCAGCAGTGTATTCCTATTTTCCGATTTCTAACCCTAGTAGCCAACACTGATAAGTCTTATCCCCTCTAAACACTGGATCAGGGGGCGAGCACTGACACCTGCTTCCGTTCTCACAGCAATCCTTAGACAAATGTCCTATTCGCAGGCCAACTCTCAGATGAGGAAACTGACGTTTAATAAATTTAAGTAACTTGCCCAAAGTCACATTGCTAGTCAGTGAGGGTCCCAGAATTTCAACCCAGAGAATCCATGTGTTTGTTATCAAGCTTTTTAAGTGCAATTGCTTAAATTTTCATTTAAACATATTTAGTGAGGGACCATTTCCCCTATATACATATCGGTCATTTGCATGTTTATGTTTTAAGGGAGGTGTTCTGTACTTTTTCTCTTAGGTGGTGATCTTTTCCCTACTGCTTTGCATATAAAGTATAAAAAGGAATTCTTGTGTATATAAGTATATTAATCCTTGGTCAGAAAGATTGAAATATTTCTCGAACTGATCATATGCCTGCTTGGACACCAAATGTTTGGATTTTTTACATAGAGCTACAGATTTTTTTTTAAATGAAAATTGCTCTGATTTTGCATGAATGACCCTGAAGTAATGAGTCTTGTCACGGTTAGCAACATGAAGCTCAAAAACATAGAGCCTGGGGACATATTTCTTTCCTGTACACCTTACATGGTGTCAGTGACCCTAACCAAGTAAAGCCCTGAACAAGCTGTTACCTTAGAGAAGAAAAGATAGTTCCAGGCTGGGGAACTATTTATTTGGGATTTGACTTAAGGGAGCTCACATCCTATGCTCTTCAAAGGAAGAGGAATGCCTAAGAGTGAGAACAACCACAGGGTGTGAGGTGAGAGGTTCATTTCTCTGGGAGAAGGAAATATAGACGGGCCCCTGCTGCCTGTCAGGGCAAATGAGGTTTTTTGGGTTTTTTGTTACTGTTGTTTTGTTTTTAAGATTTTTATATCACACACACACACACACACACACACACACACACACAGATCACAAGTAGGAAGAGAGGCAGGCAGAGAGAGAGGGAAGCAGGCTCCGTGCTGAGCAGAGAGCCCGATGTGGGGCTCGATCCCGGAACCCTAGGATTATGACCTAAGCTGAAGGCAGAGGCTTTATCCCACTGAGCCACCCAGGTGACCCGCAAATGAGGTTTTGATGAAAAACAAAACCCAGGGGTTCTTTCTTGGGTGGCAGAGACGGGCCACAGTGGGGGATGGCTATGCCCAGAGTACAGGGGCCCCTGGATCACAGCTGTGTCTCTGAGCAGGTCAATCATAACCCTCATGCATTCACGGTGAAGAGTCCATTGATCTTGCAAGGAGATGATCTCCCTACAGAGCCAGGGAGGTGCTGTTGACAAGAGGCGGTACCCCCGGGTGAGGGTCAGATCTTCTCCAACGAGGTGCTGGCTTCCAGGTCCTGATTCCAAAGTCATACAGCACAATTCAAGCCTCCATATTCAAAATGAAAATATAGGGATGCCTGGGTGGCTCAGTCCATTAAGCATCTGCTTTCAGCTCAGGTCATGATTCCAGGGTCCTGGGATGGAGTCCCACATGGGGTTCTTTGCTCAGCAGGGAGCTTGCTTTTCCCTCTGCCTCTGCCTGCTGCTCCCCCTGCTTGTGAACTCACTCTCTCTCCCTCTCTCTGACATATAAATAAATAAAATCTTTAAAAAGAAAGAAAGAAAATGTAGTCTCACTTGGTACGTGTCATCTGGGGACAGACGATATTGACCCAAACTTGCTTTGGCAGCTGGCAATGGACAGACACCTGTCCCATAGTAGCCATTCTGGGTATTTGTTGTGGGAGAGATGCTGGACAGACAGACGGCTGAGAGCTCAGAGTTTCCAGCTTTATCACTCACCAGCTGTGTGGCCTCAGCAAATCTCTTCCTCATTGTGGGTCACAGTTTTCTGGCCGATAAAATGGAAGGGTTGGGCCCAGGATCCCTGCCAAATTCTATGATCCGAGAGCTTTTGAAAAAATCTTGTACATAGTATTTTTTCTGTCTTTTCTTTGCTAGCCAAGTGCTGTGGTGTCACCCTGGCGCTGGGCCTTTTCTCTGCCACCTATAACGTGTCTCAGACTCTGCTGGGCTACTCAGGGCTGGGTCATCTGCTGGAGAAATCAGCCTCCTGAACTCACTGCCCTCACACAGAACTGGGGAAAATGTCTTTCTCGGAGAGCCAACTGGACGAATGTTGTTTCCTAAGATGGCAGCATTCTAAAGTTTTAATTAATTAATTAATTAATTTAAGAGAGCTCATGCATGCAAGCAGGGGGAGGAGCAAGGGGGGAGAGAGAGGGAGAGAATCTCAAGCAGACTCCCCTCTGAGCATGGAGCCCACTGTGGGGCTCGATCCCATCACCCTGAGATCATGACCTGAGCTGAAACCAAGAGTCAGACCCTCACCCAAAGAAGACATCCCGGCACCCCAGAATGGCAACATTCTAAAAGAGGAGCTTCTGTTAGGTAAGAGACAGCCAGCTGTTAGTACCAAGCAGTGGGTTCTTATCTTGGTCTGCGGCCCTGTGAGTTCCCAAGGCCTGATTCCGTCCCTCGAAGGAGAGTCTTTCAAATGGCCGTGTCTGTGGCCCTAGGACTTCTCCTAGGGCCCAGCTGCTCTAGTCCTAGCTAACCTTCTGCTCAGGTCCTCCTGTGCCTCCAGTTACACTACTAGGTCACCCCAGATGATTCACTGGAGAACGCTTGGCCAGTCTGACACGGACTCAGGCAAGGCCTTTCTCCTCATCCCAAGCTGCCAACAGGATGACCAATGCTTAAGGAGCGGGGGCTCTAATTCTGTGACTATGGTGACCATGCTGGTGACTATGGGGGGCTGGGGGTGGTTCAGGCCTCAGGCTCTGGAGTCCTATCTCTGAAGTTATTGGAAAATTCATCCCTACTCATGAGGTCCTTCCAAACATTCTAAAAGAGACAGTTTGGAGTGTCTGGGGAACTCAGTTAAGCCTCTGCCTTTGGCTCAGGTCATGATCCCAGGGTCCTGGGATCGAGCCCCAGGTCAGGCTATCTGCTCAGCAGAGAGTCTGTTTCTCCCTCTCCCCCTGCCTTTTCTCATGCTTGCGCACACATGTGTGTGCTCTCTCTCTCTGAAATAAATAAAATCTTTAAAAAACATTAATAAAAGAGACAGTTTTCCCTAGGACTGTACCCAGTGTCCAGGGGCTGATGGGACATAGCACCCCTCCCCATATACCCAGGACATTAAGCATTCACAAGCACAAGGCTCTACTTCCCCCACCCCACCAAGTCTCCCTGATTTCCCAGAGGAGTAGGCCCCAAATAGCTTGTGTCATGAAACTCTCCTGGATATAACCAGGGATAATCAAGATAGAGCCAAATTCCCATTTGATCATCTGCAGTCTTTCTTTACTTGAAGGTAAGCTCACAATTTCCCTTAAGTGTGTGTGTGTGTATTCTTTATTTATTTAAAAAAAATTTTATTAACATATTTTAAAATTTTAAATTAATTTTAAAAATTAATTTCTTTAATGAATATAGCAGGTGTTTAAAAGGAGTACATGCATGGAGTAAAACAAAACAAAACAGAAAACAGTACTAAAAGATACTCAGTGAACACTGGATCTCCTATTCTTCATTCCTGGGCCTCAAGTTCCCCTTCCCTAAGCTAGATAGAGGCTGACAACAAGACACGTGCAAATAGGTACATTTTTGTGTGTGCCCATAAAATGTGCCAGTCTGCCTTTACCCTTGATAGTCAGCCAAAACTTGGCCTTCGGCCTCAGCTTTTGGAAGTCTAAGTGCTGACTGTGTACTTCATCGTCATTTACAGTGGCCCTGAGTTTGAGCCTGGTCTACAGTCACAGGTACACAGGTTGCCACTGGACCAAATCAGTATTTCGACTCCCATAGTAGGCACAGGCATGCCTCTCAGATTTACTGCTAATACATGATACTCACTGTAAATGTCTAGATAAATTTTTAAGTGAAACTCAATGTTTCATACGTTCAAATCCTGACAGTGGGATGATATATGTATGTTTAGTATTGTAAAAAGTAAAATGCCAGATAACTAATGATTGTGAAAGCTGGTAATTTTATGTTCAAACATACTTAAGCACTTTAAAATAGCAAATAAATATGAAAAAGACTGAGAGTTAAAAAGAATACTGCAAGAGGGGTGCCTGGGGGGCTCAGTTGGCTCAGCATCTGCCTTCGGCTCAGGTCGTGATCCTGGGGTCCTAGGATGGAGTCCTGCGACGGACTCCCTGCTCTGTGGGGAGTCTGCTTTTCCTCCTCCCTCTGCCTCTCCCAGCACTGGTGCGTGAGCTCTCTCTCTCTCTCTCTCTCAAATAAACAATAAAATCTTTTAAAAAAGTAATGCAAGAAAATGTGAGCAGGAGAACTTTAGGAAGAACATTATGGGTTTTGTGAACCAACATATGTTAAGCAATTTTAAAATATTACAGGGCAGAATAATAGAGATTTGTTTAAATAATAATTCTAATATTTGTCAGCTGGGTTGGCATCTTTCTATAGCATTCGTTATGTTAAACAAAATAACCTTGAAGCAGTCTGTTTAATTCTGGGTATTTAACTCCATTTCGGTTATGAGTCTTTCAAGAATAAATTCTACTTGGGAATTTTTACATCTTAAGAAATTGGATTTTAAGGGGTACCTGGGTGGATCAGTGGGTTAAAGCCTCTGCTTTCCGCTCAGGTCATGATCCCAGGGTCCTTGAGTTGAGCCCCGCATCGGGGTCTCTGCTCAGTAGGAAGCCTGCTTCCCTTCCTCTCTCTCTGCCTTCTTCTCTGCCTACTTGTGATCTCTGTCAAATAAATAAATAAATAAATAAATCTTAAAAAAGAAAAGAAAAAGAATATGGATTTTAAAAAAAGAACATCAGCTTTTCTACTTCAACATCTCATAAGCAGAAAAAATTACCAATACGTGTACAATATCTATGATGAATCCCCTTTGATCTAAACCGAAAAGAGAACATAAAGGAAATAGAGAAGAGAAAGAAACCCAGGAAAATTTATTTTCCAAAAAATATCTGGCTTCTCTGCTGTTCCCGGTGACGTGAGCATTGAGTCTGTGTCACAAAACCGTGGGTGACCATCCTGAGCCACCTTGGCTCCTGCACCGTCATGTGAAATTTAAAATGTGACGGATAGCAACTTTAATAGCAAAACCGTTAAGAATCATTTCATTCTTTGGGATGAAATTGCAGATGAATTCTTGCATCCCCCTGGTTTTGGCCTCAACTCGAACCTCACATTTATAAATGTGTTTGCTCTGGTCTGTGTGGTGGGTGGCATGGAAGCCTGCCTGCACGTGGCTCAGCGTCACCTTGTCCCTCTGCCACTTTCCCTGCAGAGTGCTCGATGGTTCTTTTTTTTCCTGACAACTACACCCCATTTATTTAACCAAACCCCAGTGATGAGACTTGCTGGCTGCGTTTTGGTCTTTTGTTATCGACAGTGCTACAAGGTCGATCCTTGGATGTGTACAGCTGGAAAAGAAGAGTGAATTCCTAAAAAAGGCATTACTCAAAGACTATTCACATTTGATACATTGTCCAACTTACTGGAACATGGCATCGCACTTTCTAGTTTTTTCTGTCTCTTAGAGTTAATTCTCTAGTTTTAGTGGTAGGGCTCATTCCTGGGGGGGAAAGACAATCAGGCAAGGTGATTTCTATGGCCCTTCGTCTCCAAGGAGCTCCTTTCTTGCCTACAGAGCCCTGATCACCTAGGGCACCTGGTCAAAACTCCCTTGAGGGCTCCATCACACCCTTTCTTCCTGAGCCATCAAAGACTGACTGCCAGAAGTTCCAGGTTTCCTGGGTCCCTGTTCTTTAAAATAGCAATTGGATAAGCCCTGTCTGTCAAAGCTCCCTGGGATACTATGACCCCACCCCCACCACCCACACACTTTCACCCGTTTCTTTATTTCAGGAGTTAGGAAAAGGCCTGAGTTTCCTTGAATTCCTCCAGGCCTCCTTCCTGACCCTCTACTTTTAGTACTTTGATCTGAGCAAGAAGCAGTTTCCCTTCTGCTGCTTAGGGCATCTTTGTGGACTTCCAAGTTCCTGTGTTTTTTTTTTTTTTTTTTTATCTTTATTTTAATGTCTATATAGGACCATGTTCCTACAATAATGATATTAAGGCCATTTCTTCAACTTAATTTGTGGGAATGGTTTGGGACAAACAAGCATAGAGAACACTGGACTTCCATCCCAACCCCAGAGAATGACATTCAAATGGATGCTCCAGTCATGGTCCTTCCTCTCAAGGCTATTGGTCCCAAATTTCTGAAACAACCCCACCCCTACCCCAGTCTTCCTCCCATTAGGCTGGTGTTTGCATTAAGGATGACTAGTGATTGACTCTATCTGCCACAGGGTGGCCTGGCATGAAGGACTCTGCCCAAAATCCCAGAGGGAAATCACCTAAACCAATCCAAAGATTGGCTCTCTATGGGATTTGGGCTAAAGAATGAAGATTAGATCGGCCAGTAACAATATAAGAATGGAGTAGACACACAGGGATTCCATGGAGAGACCAGGCTGACTGGGGGATAGAGGCTTGGCTGCGCCCTCTCTAGGCTCCAGCCCATATATCCAGTCACACCATCTTGCTAAGATGGCTGAAGTAACCCACTCTTGTAACCACAGGAGTACACTAGCTCATGGATAACCATGGTCCTCCTCCGAACTCTCTCCGGGCCCAAGTCTTCCATTTCCTCCTTCCACCCAGATGCCCCACCATGGGGATTCTCCACTCACAGAGTAAAAAATTGGTTTGGCTTCTGATCTTTATCTTTAAACTCCCTTTCAGAGAAAAGAGGAATTTGACACATTCACATTTGCCTGCCTGGGGTTTATACAGAAACAGTCTTCATGCTGAGGTAAATCCAGTTCCCTGAACATATCTCCCTCCTCTGAGGAGTGTGCCTTGCACTCAGCCAGTGCCACGCATACACCTCTTTTATACGAGGTACAGTGGGGTAGAGCAATGGTTCATAATTAGTCCTTTTTTTTTTTAACCACATAGTTTCTGAAAGAATTTTAAAGAATTTAGTTACACACTTACAATTTTTACATTGACATCTAGTATTTTCCATCCAAGTTTAAAGATCCACAAAGAATGTAATTGCCAGCATATTGTAAATACTGACATTTAAAAATAAAGCCGTTCTTTTAACTGCAACTAATAGAATCTAAAAGGTACTGCATTTTTAAAAATACAGGAAGGGTTCCACTTTAACAACTGGAAAATTTACATTGTTCCTTTTACCCTTTAAAGGTGTGTATCAGTCCACTTCCCCCAGAGAGTTTTATCCTAATGTAATGTATTTTTAAGCTTGAAAGTCTTTTATTGTTCACACTATCTTACTTTTCTGCAACTAAAATATATATGTGAATTATAATGTTAATTTTTAAAATTTCCTGTGAAGATGAGATCTAAGTTAAAAATGATTTGGGATTGAGATACCACGATTATTACTAACATCAAACATTTTAGAGTTCCCTGAATTTTGACAGTTATTAAATGTCAAGTAAAATTTTAGAGAGCAGTGGTGTAGAATAGATGTTACTTATCACTAGAATGAAAAAGATTAACAGCAGAGAGAGAAGAGTGAGAGTCTGAAGGCTTACGAAACATGTTTTTACACTTGTTGCCAAGGGCATCATTTCCAGAAGGCTCCACAAAGCACTCCTGCTAGAGTGGGCACACTGAAATCTACAGCAGGAATTAAAAATGATAGAGAGAGGGATGCCTGGGTGGCTCAGTCGATTAAACCTCTGCCTTCAGCTCAGGTTGTGATCCGGGGGTCCTGGGATTGAGTCCTGCATTGAGCTCCCTGCTCAGCGAGAAGCTTGCTTCTTCCTCTGCCTGCTGCTCCCCCTGATTGTGCTCTCTCTCTCTGATAAATACATACATACATACATGTCTGTTAAAAAAATAAAAATATAAAAATGATAGAGAGTTGGCCATGATGATGAGGGGACTTGTATCCAAGTAAAGGATGAATATGGACTTATAGTATTTGGGACTCTTTGGATGAAATTTATGAAAAATGATAAACCTTTTAGGAGAAAATCTTTAGGAGCTAGGGTTAAGTAGGGATCTGATATGACATCCAAAGCACAATCTACAAAAGAAAATATTAATAAAGTGTACTTCGTGAAAATTAAGAACCTTGTTAAACACAATTAAAAGATAAACAGGTTAGGAGAAACTACTGACAAATCTAGAATATATAAAGAACCGAAGTTCAATAACAAGAAAACAAACCACCCCATAACAAATGGGCAAAAAGTTTGAAGACACCCTTCACCAGAGATTTCTGGATAACAAATAAATATGTGAAAAGATGACCAACATCATTAATTGTTGGGAAAATGCAAAATAAAACCAAGATAAATATCCCAACACACTATTAAAATGGCAAAATTAAAAAGGCTGATCACAACAAGAGTTGGGGGACACCTGGAACTCTCCTACACTGCTGGTGAGAATGTAAAATGGAATAACCACTTTGGAAAACAGTTGGGCCGTTTCTTAACTAGTTAAGCATACATTTACTATATGATCCAGTCATTCCATGCCTAGCTACTTACCCAAAGGAAAAGAATATATGTGTCCACACAAAGACTTATACACAAATGTTCGTACCAGTTTTATTTGTAAGGGCCCCAGACCAGACACAACCCAACTATCCATCATCAGGTGAATGGATAAACACCTTGTGGTAGATCCATACAATGGACATAAACAGCAATATAAAGGAATGAATTACTGATACTCACAGCAACATCAATGAATATCAAAATAATGACTGTGGGTAAAAGAAGCCAGGCAAAGGTGGAGTACATACTGTATTGCTCCACTGACACACAGTTCTAAAGATTTTATTTATTTTGACAGACAGAAATCACAGGGAGGCAGAGAGGCAGAGAGAGAGGAAAGGAAGCAGGCTCCCTGCTCAATGCGGGGCTCGATCCCCGAACCCCGGGATCATGACCTGAGCTGAAGGCAGAGGCTTTAACCCACTGAGCCACCCAGGTGCCCCGACACACAGTTCTAGAAAACGGAACCTATGGTGACAGAAGGCAGACCGATGATTACCTAGGGATGGGTTAGGTGGATCATTGGGGTGACGGGAAAAAGGGATCTTAAAGGGAGTGAGAGAGATGTTCCCTTACCTTGATGGTGGTGACAGTTTTGTGGGTGTATACATGTATCAAAACAGACAATGTACACTTTAAATATGTGAGGCTAACTGCATGGCAATTACATCTCAACAAGCCATTTAGAAAATGTGAATAAATGTCCAAGAAAACACAGTACTAACTGGCTCTTACCATGTGTGTCTTACTTGAAGGCTTACTATTCATCTGTCTGAAGTACTTGGGGAACTTCTTATCCTCTTCCCCTCTTCTCGAGTCCTGCCCTGGGGTGGAGAAGAGGCACAGGTGGGTGGCTGGGGTGGGGGTGGCCAGAGAGGACTCTCAAAGCTGTTCCTCAAGACTGAATGGGGACCAGGCAGGGAGGCTGGGCTTCAAAAGCGTCATGTTTTATTCCAATCTTGAGTATTCTTTTTTACTTAAAGATTTATTTATTTATTTGAGAGAGAGAGCAGGAGGGAGGGTGAGAGAGAGAGTGCAGTGCTTGCAGCGGTGGGGGAGGGGTGCGGGTAGAGGGACGGAGAGTCTCAGGCAGACTTCCCGCTGAGCACAGAGAGATGTGAGGCTATGGGGCTCCGATCCCATGACCCTGAGATCACAACCTGAGCTGAAACTGAGAGTCAGAAGCTTAACTGACTCTGCCACCCAGGCGCCCCTCAATCTTGAATATTCCAGGAAAGATACAATTAGAAAAGGGATGCAGCCTTGCCATACTTGCGTCACAGCGGAGATAAGGGCCTGCCTCTTTCACTGTTTCTCACACTCTCTCTGCTTTGCTTTCCTGGGACTCCCTCAGGAGCTTGGCAATCTTTGACAATATTTAGGGGATGAAAAAGTGATTAAATGACCAAGGTTTTTCGTGTTTTTTTTTTTTTTAAGAGTTTGTTTGTTTATTTGGGGGAGGGCGTGCGCTTGTGCAAGTGGTGGTGGAAGCGGAGGGGGAGGGAGAGAATCTTGGGCAGAGTCCACACTGAGTGCGGAGCCCAATGGCATGGGGCTCCATCTCAACAACTAGAGATCGCTGTCTGAGCCAAAACCAAGAGTCAGTTGCTTCACCGACTGAGCCACCCAGGACCCCCATGACCAAGGTTATTAAATGACAGCTGTCATCCTTCTTGCTCGCCCACTCTGTAATATGTCCAAAGGTTGAGCATCTCAACATGAGTCAAAGCCTCACTTACAATGCCACGTCGTCTGTGACAGAAACTGTGTGAGAGAGGGAGAGCGCTGAGGCCCCACCGTGGGCGCAGAACAACTGGTTAGAAGAGGTATTGTGGACACGTGCATTCCCACTTTTTTGCGGGGGGGGGGGGGGGGGCGCGGGGGAGGGCGCAGTCAGAGTGCAAGTGTGAGAGACCTACTTTTCATTTGCAAAGTGGGAGAAAGACAAACTTGAAAGGGGAGTGGGAAAGGGGAACCCAGCTCTGACCTCAAGTTAGGGGGAGGGTCTCAGATCTCAGACCCGGTGTTAGGAAAGGCAGTATTTGGTTTTCCTTAAATCCAGGGCACGTGAGTGCCTTGATCTGAAGGCCCCAGACACAGAGGGATGACCTTGGACTTTCGAATTCTAGACCCCGCCGTCCCCACTGCCCAGCTATGTGATGTGTGAGGTGGGCGTGTAGTGGCACCTCCCTTGCAGAACTTTGTGAAGAGTAAATGGAGTCTAGAACGGGCCTCCAACAAAGTCTGGCAATACCAATACACTGCTCTTGGGAAAAAAACTCCTTTGCGAGCCCGCGCTAGATAGAGAATGGTGGGGAGGAGGCGTTACCCAGGGCCTACGTCCACGGAGTTGAGGGCTGGAGTTCTGCAGCCACACAATCTGGGCTCAAACCCAGCCCCACCGCTCACCAGCTATTTGACCTCGGGCAATTTGTTCTTCTAATGAAAAACGGATCTAATAATAGAACCTGCTCTGGGTTTGCTGGGAGGGCTGAAGCACGGAGAGTGCTTAGAACAGTATCCAGCACGCACCCCAAATTATTCCCATTGTTACTGAGCTGAGCATGGGAGGGTGAAGGGTCGATCCTGCAATCCGCGTCACTAGTATGTCAAAGTAACACGGAAAATGTGGTCTTGAGTTGCACAAAAATTGCTTCACAGACAAAATTCCAAAATGTGACCTAGCTTCCTTTGGGGGAACAAATGATACCCGTCTGGTAAATTATGCATCAATCAGCTCGTGCAGGACATCGCTAGTGAAAAACTAGTCTCCCACATAAGGCCTTCCCACCTTCATTTATCTACTTGAGAATTTCCCTTCTTCCCTCCATCCTTTAATATGCTGCCTCCTTTCTGCCTCCTACTTGCTGGAATTCAGAATTGAACAGAATCTTCAAGATCATTAGGTCCAGGATTTTAATATAAGAAAGGACTAAAGGGCTGACTCAGGGCCCACCCCAGTGCCAGGGAGTGCAGTTTATGAGAAGTGAAGAAAAGAGCAGGAAGAGGAAGGAGAGAGCAGTGTGACTTACCCTTCTGTCACCCCTCTTTGTCACCTTTCCCAGCTGAGGAGACTCCCTGAAAAATTCATTTGCTGGTGGACCCTAATGGGGATTGTGACACCATAAGAAACAAACCTTTGGTCTCTGACCCCACTTCTAAGCACACAGCTCCCGAAGCCCTCAGAATCTCTAATGTGATGTGCCTTTTGTCTGCTATTGAATGACTGGGCTGGAGGCTCCTGGACAGCCTCTAGATGGGGGATGGTTACCAGGGGAACCAACCACGTGATTAGAAGGTGGACACTTCAGACCTCCCCTCAACAGCCTAGGACGGCCAAGGGACTGGAGATTGAGTTTATCACTAATGACTAATGAGTTAATCAGTCATGCCCACCTAACGAATCCTCCATTTAAAAACCCTGACTGAAGGGCATTTGGAGCAGGGATCCTGGGTTGATGATCACGTGGTGGTGCCAGGAGGTGGTGCCAAGCCTAGAGAAGGCCTGGAAGGTCTTTGCCTCTTCCCCCACACCCTGCCCTGTTCATCTCCTGCATCTGGCTGTTCCGAGTTGTAATACATTGGTCACCTAGTATACACACCGTTTTCCTGAGTTTTGTGAGCCCTTCTAGTGAATTATCAAACCTGGGGATGGGGTCAGGGGAATGGCTGATTGATAGTTTTTTATTGATCAGAAGCAGAGGTGACAGGCAATTTGGACTTGCAGTTGGGGGTCTGAAGTAGGGAACAGGGAAGCACTCCTGTGAGACTGAGCCTTTAACCTGGGAGGGTCTACCTTAACTCAGGCAGTTACTGTCACAATTGAGTTAAACTGTTAGAGTCTGGGGGTGCCTGGCTGGCTCAGTCAGTAGAAATACGACTCGTGATCTCAGAATCGTGAGATCGAACCCCACTTTGGGGGTAGAATTTACTTTAAAAAGTAAAATTAAGAATTAAAAATTTGAAAATTAAAAAAAAAATACCGTTGGTATCTGATGAGATTCACAGAATTGCTTGGTGTGAAAAAAACCTACACATTTGGTGTCAGAAGTGAGTGTAGAGAAGTAAAACTTTTTTTTTTCCATTAAGCCGGATAAATAATTAAGTTATTGTGGGGATACTTGTCAGAAGTTAAGTCTTCATACCTGAATCAAGTAATTCCCCTTCTAGGTATCTTTTCTAAGAAAAGAATCAGAAACTAGGTCGAGGACAAATATACAACATGTATTCCCCAGAATAAAACTCCCCAGAAACAGCCTTAATGTCCAATAATAAAATTAGATACTTTAAAGTATAAATTTTTCCATGGTCATGGGAAAACATTCATGATATAATGTTAAGGAAAGAAAATAAAAATACAGCTGCAATTTGTTCTAAATTAAAATTGTTTACAGTAAAACGTAAAGACAGCAGTACACTTTTCTCTATTTTTAAAAATGAAGACTTTAGAACCTTAGAGGGGAGAACAGGACTGTTTGGAAACTAATCCAGAAAGTGTGAAGATAAACATGCCTCCAAAAGGTTGAAGGACATTCATCATTCCGAGTCTTTCCAAGCCCAGGCGGCTCTCCACCACTTCACCATGGATGTCCTTGCTTTGGAACTGAAAAAGAAGGTTCTTCCATGTTTTCTTGACAGAACTGGACCTACCTCAATAATTATTGCTGCTGGTTCTTTTGTTTCAAATTCCACAAAGGCAAATCCCTTTGGATCTCCAGCATACTAATAGTCTGGCATACTTAGATCAACAACATTGTCACATTTCCCAAAGACTCTTTCAATCCAGCTGTGATCAACCTTTCTGGGAATTAACACCTATGATAAGTCAGAGGTAGTATTAAATCTGTACAGATTTAATAACGATTGCCTTACTTAAATGGTCAACAAGTTTAACCTCGAATGTTTTAAAAAATTAAGTGAAAATTAAAATGAAGACTTTGGGAGGCATACAAGAGAAAAGGAAAGAAGGCGGCAAACAAAGCTTATCAGGCAACCAAGATGCCCGGGGCTTTATGACCGTTATATTCGCTGCTCTGTTGCGTCGTCACAAAATCCATGTGAGGCAAGTATGATTATCCCACTCTTTCATGTTAATTATACTTTTTTTTTTTTTAAGATTTTATTTATTTGTCAGAGAGAAAGAGAGCACAAGCAGGAGGAGCGGCGGGCAGAGGGAGAAGCAGGCTCCCAGATGAGCAGAGAGCCCAATGCCAGACTCCATCCCAGCACTCTGGAATCATGACCGGAGCCAAAGGCAGATGCCCAACTGACTGAGCCACCCAGGCACCCCTGATTATACCTTTTTTAATGGAGGAGAGCGCAGGATCACCAAGAGTTGAAAGAATTCCCAGGGCTCAGGGCTTATTGGTAAAGGAGCCGAATTCAGCCCAGCCTGTCCCGCTCCCAAGCTCACATCTTCCTACTGTATCTCGCTGCCCAAACACTCGTGGAGCTTTGGCTTTACTTCTACTGCCATTTGGAGTTTGATTAAAAACAAAATACGGACCACTTTATCACGAGTGCTTTCAGTACACATTTATTGCAAAACCACAGCACAGTAGTAACTATAACGTCAACATAACAGTATTTCCGAACGGAACAGGAGATCGCCATTCCAATGTGCATTCTCCAAAGGCGCGGAGGCTTATATGGAAGCTCCCGCAAGGTGAGTAATGACTAGAACCCCGTTCTGAACTGGAGTTCTAAACCATTAAACATTTAATTACCACTTTGGCAAAGCAATGCACATTACCATTTTCACAATGTAACAGCACAGAGATTTTAAATGCATCTTTATTTTTCAAAATCTTCAGTCTTCACAATGTGAAGTGAAGCAGAGTTTGAAATAAAGCGCTTTGCCAAAACATAAGTTTCTTAAAAAGACCTGATGGAAAGGAGGGAAAACTGCATATGAATACTATTTATCAGTGCTTACAGTTGACATTAACTATAGAATAAAAATACTCAAGACTTCAACATTTCCTTACAAAAGTATACTTGGCCATAAAATAAAAGTCTATAAAACCCCAAATATTAAAAAAGTAAAATGCAAAAAAAATTTTTTTTTATTAAAATGTAATACAATCTTTACATGGTAAGAATTGTCTAAAAACGCACAGAACACTTCCTAAATTGTGATGAGTGTCAGAGGGCATTTATCACACGCTCTCATGCTTTGACAGTTGCATAGACCCACTGGGTCACAGAGCCAGGCCGGCAGATATGCACACAACCGCCTCCTCTCCCCCAGCATCGAGTCTCCGGCTGGGCAGGGTCTATGCTCCCTCCGCACCTGTTCATATTTACACCATGTCTTGTGCTGGGAAGAGGAAGTTTGCCCAGGCACATGGGGTGTCATAGGAGGTGAGCCCCCGCTGCCAGAGAGTCTGCCTCTTTGTGTTGCCTAGATCTTAGCGTTGCCATGTGAAAAATCAGTTCCTGGAGCTGGAAGGAATCACAAGAGATTATCTGGTTTATCCTCAGTCCTCTGGCCCAGCCCTGACCCATGCTCCTCCTTAAGTGGAGCTTAAGGCTCTGCCCCGGAAGTGCGGGGTCGGCTGCAATCTGATGGAACGTTATTTCACTCTGGCAATCAGAACTTCTTGTGTTTAACTGTAGCATTTTCAGCCAAAAACCATTCTCAGGGTGGACCCAGATCCTGGCAGGAAAGGACTTTGCTTTTCTGTAGACTGAATGAAAGGAATCAGGGGAGTCACTTCACTGCAGCCTGGGACTAACCAGAGAGAATGGGGGGGCATGAATGGTAATGAGGCTCAAGGTCAAGAGGGAGGCTGAAGGCAGGGTGATCTACAGGAACCACCTCGGGGAATGGGAGTTGGAAGCCTATTTAGTGCGTTAGCCCCCGGGCGCCTCTCCCCCCTCCCCCACCCAGTGTGGATGGTGGTGGCCATGGGACTGTTGCAGGCTCTTGCTCCATGAGCTGCCTTTGCTGTTTCAGCAGCCGTTTGACCTGCCACCTGCTTCCCCGGCCTCTGCCTGCCTTCCTGCTCTGTCAGATAGCGCACAGCCACGTAAGCCAGAGAACTATGAATGGTATAAAATTAGTCCAAATCCATGGTGGCTTAGGAGCAGAAGGAGAACAGCAAAGTGTTCGGGCTTTGGGATAGTGATTTTGGTTGGACAGGCTTTCTGGCTTGCTTCTAGGAGAGTGACCCAGAGGATGGAGATGGACAGAAAAGTCCAAATGGAAACTTTACTTGGATCTAAGTCCACTTGGACTACTCAAGATTTCTTTGCATCCAAAAATTGGCACGAAAAGCCACTATTCTGGCAGAGTGCAGGAAATACAATAGGTACTGAAGGCATGCCTTCAATTACAGAACATTCCTTGGAGGATGGAAGGGAAGGGGATTGTTAAAGTTACAGCATTTCGAGTAAAGCACAGCTCCTCTTGGGAGGCGCTGGATGTCTCCATTCCCACTGCTTTCCCGGAGCAGAACAGGAGACCCCCTATGCCAGACAGGGCATCTGTGGGGGCGGGGTTTCCAGATGGTTGGTTCCCACTTCAAGCGCTCCCACGGGCTTGCACTAACTCGAAGTGGGAAATGTGGGGTCTCTTTCCTCACCACTCCAATTCCTCTTCCCCTGGGTCCTCTGCCTTGACTGTTCTGCCAGTCCCCCTCTGCCTCTCTTTCTCTTGAGCATCCCGCTCTGGCCTCCGTTCCTTGAAAGCAAGAGGTTCTCAGTGCAAACGGGGAGTGGCTCTGGAACAGATGACCGGGAAGCTGTCGCATCTCCAGCCCTCTTGAGCTGAGAAAGCAGTTGGCCAGACGTGCCACAGGCGGGATGTACTTGGAGGCAGGAGGCTGGGCCAGATGACTCAGTGAGAATAAGCCAGTTTGGGGGCTGTTTTCCAGAACCTGCTTCTACCACAACTCTGCCTCCAAACCTCCTTCTCCACTTTTGCTCAGCAGATATGTTAACACATGCCTCCTAGGCCTGGCTTCTGTCTCACTGACTCTTTCACGGTGGTCTCCTGGGCCTCCTTACATAGCCTTGTCTCCTCCTTGCTAAAAGGCTCTTCCCTCTGCCTAATCCTGTGTTTGAAAGAGCACGAATAGGTCAGAAATCTTTGGAAGCTTGTTAGCTTTCCCTAAAACCTTTCCCCCTCTTCTCAAGTCATCAAAACGCATTTCCCTGCCTTTCCCTTCAAAAGCTTCCCAGGAGTATGGTATAGTCTGTGAAGGTTACATGTATCCATGTGTTGGAATCCACTGTGTTGTTTCTACATCCTCAGTGCCTAGCCCAGTGCTCAGCAGGCAGTAAGAGCGCTGCATTGGATTAGGAGAGCCAGCCTCCTTCATCCCAGATCTTCTCTCTTTTTTTAAATATGATCTGCCTCTCCCGGCATTTAATATTGGCTATGATGAAATCCCTGCCTGACTTTATTTAGAATGTTCTATTATGTTCAAATTGTCTTATAAAGTACGCAGAAGGAAAAAGATCATAGTCTGCTCTAAGATAAAAGAAGCAATTTTGTAAGAAAAAATTAAAGTTTAAAAAAACATGAAATAAATTCCAGGACCTAGCCAACGAAGAACTTATTGGTAGAGCAATATTGATAAAAGACTGGATGGGAAGGGGATCAGTAGCTGGTTCTTAGAAAAATCTTTCTCCCAGTTAGGTAGAAGGATGATTACAGGCAACAGAAGGGCAGCACGGAGTCGCCCTGCATGGGGGTCGACACTAAGCTTGAGTGAAAAAGACAACAAATATGGAAGGACTTCTCTATTCTAGATAAAAGAGGGTGAGGTGTCAGGGCTACGATATCAACTGATGTTTTTTCCACGGAAAGAACAAGGGTTACTACTTTCCTTGGAACATGGAACAAGGATTCTAGGGCACAAACCAAAAGGATAGTGGGATTACGGAGAAGAGGGATGGCTGCATCTGAGACATTTCTAGCACTTTCTGAAACAATTTCTCAGCAATAACGTACTGATCAGGAAGAGCAAAACAATGTGAACTGGCGAGTTCAAGAAAGAACTATGAAGAAAGGGGCCACCCCGACACACCCCCTCCATCTTGGCTAAATTCCACTGGGCAGGCCCCTCCTGCCTCGGCAGGTGATGTGGGACCAATCACTCCTCCTGACTTCTGCCTGTTCTCTGAATCACAACAAAACAGAAATAGCATGTTATGAGTGTAGGTCAAGGACGCGATTTTGTTTTGGACTTGTAGATGCAATCTAGTAGAAGGGAGGCAGAATTTTCCCAAAATTTAATTTTTATAAGCCTCCAAAATGATACATTTCTCGTGGGCAGGGAGATAAATTTGAGATTGGGGACATTTGTAGTAAATAAAATTATCTGCAGGACTAAAACCTGCCCCCACCCAGGCCTTTAAAGCATTCTTTGGGTTTCTGCAAAAAACCCAAAGGTCTTCAGAGGCCAGGGCTTCACTAGTGCTGCTCAAGTGCGCTTAGGTTCACTCACAGGTGGGGAGACCTGAAAGGCTGCCGGAAAGTCTCCCGTGTTCAGACTAACCCTTCTCTATCTATCTGACAGGCTGAAATCCCAAGTCCTATCATCAAAAATCCTTCCTTTTGTTGTTTTTAAAATTCAAATTTCCCTTAGAAAGGAGACTCACCAGGCCTTATGAAATCTTTGGAAGATTTCATGCTTTTGTTAAATTTGTCTTCAGAGGAAGACAGAGGTGCCAACAATCTCCCCAACTTCCGGAAGGACTAGTAACTGACCCGGCCGTGATGGTGAGGGTTGGGATTCCTAATGCCAAAATTGATGCTATGCTCCCGAGAGATGAAGCTTCTGTCTGTGATGAAAATTTCAATGGAACCAAATATCCTTTCCTTGAAATCAGTTATGGTTAATGATGGTATGAGAAAGGTACTTAGGTTCCTGCTGTGCATAATTAAGGATTTGGGAAACTGTCATTCCTTCTTTTAATCGTTAGTTCAGGAGAGTATTTTGGTTTTTAAAATACATCTAAAAGGTCCTGAGGATGGAAACATCTTTGGTTTTTCTGATTCTCTTTCACAGGCAGACACTGCATACATAATGTTAGTCTGTATCCAGAATAAATAGAAGGATGACTGAAGAAATGAGTGGGTATATTGACAGACTGAGTTTCTCCCACTGCCCAGATCCTGGTAACACATCACTAACAGCTAAGAGGGCCTTGTAGAATTCCCCATTTATCTGGGGTGATAATGCACAACTGGAAACATTGGGAGATAGGTTTTGCACTCTACTATGGTCTTCTACTTTTGGTGACATGTGACCACTAAGTGTAAAAAACTTTTCAGCCAAAAGGAACATATACTCTAACCCTCTTAATTTAGAGGTGTGGAAGCTGAAGTCCAAGAGGACGGGTGGTTTGCCAAAGGCCCTGAGGGTGTTCAGCAGCTGCCCTGGAGACAGAGATGGAGACCCAGGCCTCTAAACTCCCAGCCTGGTCCCTTCTTTCAGTTTCTTTCTCCACCAGCTGTTGTGCTCACATCAGGGCCTCAATGAAGCCTTGCTTACGAACACCTGTGTATAGATCTGGCCTTGACAAGGTGAGCCTCTGCTCTCACTCTGTAATCTGCAGAGCTCTCCTGACAGAATGTGGCCTCGTCCAGGATGACAGAGTGGCAAAACAACTTACAATCAATCCTTGATTGTGCCATGACTCTAGAAATATAAGTCTGAGGATGGGCTTTACCATCTGATCTGACAGTTTGATTTCTACAGGTGCAAACCCATCACTGACTCACAATGAATCAAACCAAGCCAAAGGATAGGTTCCTGGTTTGGCTTGATTCCAGACAGCAAATGCAGTGCTCTGACCTGGCTTCTGGAATGCCGCTGTCTCAACATAAGATGGCAGATTTCTCTCTTATTGCATTTGATACATTTAATAAGCCCCGCATTTCATATACAAAGTCCTTTGGGGGAAATAAACAGCACCTGCAGCTTATCTCCTCCCACAGACAATGAAAAAGCCAATTCTTCTGGTCAAATGTGTTCAGTGGAATAGTCCATGTGTTCACAGGAGGAGGGCCACTGTGCAAATGGAAACAGGAAAGTGCTGGGAAGCTTTGCAATTTTAGAGACAGCTTCCATCATTTCTTCCTACTTAAATAAAAACGGACCTGAGTTTTTTAACTGGAAGAGATCTTAGGGATATCTTTGTTTGCTGCCTTAATTCAGAAATGTGTTAAGTGGGAAATGAAGTGACTTGCTCAAGGTCAAACAGCTGAAGACACTAGGCCTGGGACCCCTGCCAGGCCTAGGGGCTCCTGGGTGTCTCTAGTCTAGTTCATTAAGGAACTGGACTGCTTTCCTCCCTAATGCTGGTAACTCGGAAAATCTGATGCAATTAGAAAGGGGAAAGCCGGGTGGAGAGGAGGGCAGAGAAGGAAGAGGTGACAAAACCAAGCTTCGCTCTTGCCCACTACAATGCATCCATTTTATGGGTAGTGTGAGTCAGGATAGCTAAGGAAAGCGACCAGGAAAATAGGATCACCGGGATCTTCATTAGTTAGTGTTTTTTTTTTTTTTGTTTGTTTTTGTTTTTTAAATGGAATCACAGAGTTTACTTTCTTGAGTCTTTGCTTTCTACACTGTTGTGTGTCTTTGCTGAGACAGAGCTGAAGAAGCCCTGTCAAGAAAATCGATTTGGGGGCACCTGGGTGCCTCAGTGGGTTAAGCCGCTGCCTTCGGCTCAGGTCATGATCTCAGGGTCCTGGGATCGAGTCCCGCATAGGGCTCTCTGCTCAGCGGGGAGCCTGCTTCCCTCTCTCTCTCTCTCTCTGCGCCTGCCTCTCTGTCTACTGTGATCTCTCTCTGTCAAATAAATAAATAAAATCTTTAAAAAAAAGAAAGAAAAGAAAATCGATTTGGATTTCGGGCATGGGTCATTCACTTTCTTCTCTCACAGCACATGGGCCCTAGTTGACATCAAAAGAGAAAGTCCATTTCCAATAAGAAAAAAGGAATATTGCATATTAGAATTCACTTTTAAACTTCTGGATGTGATAAGAGTCTGATGGTCTGCAACCATGTTTGTGAGATGTCTCTATTAACTACTCCTCCATTTGGTACAGACGCATCTGGGAGAGAAACAAGGATCTCAGAAACTCCTACTTCTGCCCAAAAAGCTAATGCCAACATGGTGGAAGAAATAATTACCTAGATGACTTAATTTTAAATCCCCAAGTTTCTATAAATATGTATGAAAATGCATAGAAGAATTTCTGAAAGGATTAGTAAGGAATACTTTGGAAAAGGGGCATGGATAGTCAGCACGTGTTTGTATAGAGATAGACCACTCTATTTCTGTACTGGGTATTTTAAAATGGCTATGCATTCATGCATTCCTTGTTTCATTTTCAAAAACTTAAAAGAAATGAAAAAATTACTTAATTTTATTTCTGGTTACTGCATTGACCACTTATGGAAAGAATGCTGGTCTAGGACTAAGGTTACCTGCTAAAGCTTTGCTTGGCATTGAACCTCAAAGATTCTCTGTGAATTTGTAAAATGAGGTAGTTGGATTAGATCACCTCTTTGATTCCAAGGGAAAAAAATCAATTGGGATTAGAAAAAGCCTAAACTAAGTTGTAGGAAGTAGAAGTTTCACTTTTTAACATTTAGGTAAATGAAAAGTGTCTCCCAAGTCCTGCTTGCCATTCTGGTCAAGACTGTGGAAGCCTCCCTCGCAGATGAGAAGAGCCAAGAGGGAGCTCGAGAGCACTGTGATGTGTGCTTCAGAGCTCAAATGGTTTGATGAGTTTCTACATCTTATCAAGCTGCTGAAATGAATTTCAGCTTTCATTTTTTAGTCATTTAAGAGAAAAAAGTGTAATTCTCCCTTGTTGAACGAACAGAACAGCTAGGGCAGAGCAACCTTTGCTTTCACTTTTTGAGCATGGGTTGAGATGGAAAGCTATCATCGGAGGCCTTCCAGATTTCCAAGGCACAAAAGAAAGACTCCAGAAGGCTATCGAATCAGTCCATATTCTAAAAAGCAAGAAGGAATAACTAGAGAAGCCTGTTAGAGAGACCTTTGTCATTTCCACATCAGGGGATATTCTAACTTATGAAACTTGCTGTGGGAAGAACTGTTAGAGCTCTCTGGACTGACCTGTGCTAGCGTCCCGCTCAGGAGACGGAAGCCCAGGCATGTGGCCTTGGTTGTAGTTAAGTGTGAGGCTGGGCTTCAGGGTGAAGCCTGTGCCAGGAAGTCAGGGCAAGGAAGAGACCTAGAGAGTCTCAGACACCTGAGAGGACACGTGTGCTCAGGGTAGTCAAGGTGTCCCCTTCCTGAGTGCACAGCTACTTCCACCGAGTACAAAGTACCCATGGGCGCTGTTAAGAGTGCCCCAAAATCCTTCCGTCAACTTTTGTTCTTCTGGGATGGTCTAACACTACCTATCCCCAGAATATTGCTTATATTTTCCTAACAGACTAGTGAACTGTTTGATAGTATGGAAATAAACTTTAATTTGTCCCTTCCTGTACAATTCTAAATTAAAGGGGGATTCCTAGATTCACAAAATAGGTGTCATCAAATTTCCTCATAGTTTTCTTTTGCACTTGCTATATAAAATGGTATAATCACCGTGATTCCCGTATTTACTATTTTAGGCACAGGTGTGGAATTAATGTGATTTTTAACATTAGTTTAAAGCAAGTTTACTATGCATTTGTATTTGATCTTCAGTTTAAAACGTAGCTTCCACTTACGCAAATAGCAAGATGAATGCCTAGATTTTAGTAAAAATAATATGAAAAAAAACCCCAATTTAAAGTAGATAGGAATTTAATCTCTTCAATTTAAAATCTCTTAGCTTGAATCCCTCATTAGAAGGGCTTCATAAAAACAAGCTGTAAACATTCTCAATAATGAAGCATAAATATATGATCTATGATAAAGCTTGGCCCTGAAGCCATATATATTTAAATATACAAAATCCTACTTTAACTTGATTCCCTCTTGTTATTTTATTAGCATCATCCTCCAGTGAAATGCATTTGTGTGCCTAATTATCTTGTGCCTATGCCTCGACCACAGACCATATTAAAAAATGTATCTTCCCATAAACTGTGAAGTATTCATTGATAAGCCACAGGGAACTTACACTATACATGTTCTTACCAATTAATGCTGTTGACTTGGTTTATGAGGATTGAATTATTCATCAGAATCTTTTTATATCCTGTCCCTGCAGGCTAAGACTCCGAGATGTTAGAGCACCAACAGGATGAAGAAAACAGAATGATCTTACTTAAAAACCAGTCACCTCTGTTAGATCGCTGTACTTTCCATACTCCAAATGATGATTTGTTCCAAGCCCCACCATGTACAAACACGGAGGAGTAGTTATGACCCCCCCAAAATGTCCCAATTAAACTGCGGTTTTGTGAGGTAGGGAAAAACCCTGCTTTGGGAGTCACAAGGTGTGGGTTTCAGTTGGTTCTACTTTTGTTACTAACTAGGACTGTGACCGTCAGCAAGATCCTTAGCCTCTGTGGCATTGCTCCTATAAATTCTAAAACGAGGGGCTTGGCTTAGTGGAGGATTCACACTTGTTTGGTTATAAAATTTCATTAGGACTCTGTAGTGTTTGTTAAGAAAGTACAAAGACAACAGCTGGTCTATTTTGATGCACGCTAGAAATAACAAGTAAAAAAGGCATATGACTTGAAATATTCAGGGAAATGAATAATGTGCAATCCTCTCTCCCCACCTCCAAAGCCCTTTGGTTCTATCAGGTTTGGTATATGAAATTTTGATCACTTAAAACAGTTGCAGTTTGGGATTAGAACAAGCATCTGCCAGAGGGGTAAGCAGATAGAATAAATAAGATGGAAGCATTTCACGTGTGCTTTTTAAAAACATGGTTGGCGTCTGGTAAGATGTAGGAATTTTCATCACTACCCACTTGGGATGTCATGAAATTCGTCATTTAGGTAATATTTTTACAGTGTTTTTCTTTACTTCGTATTAAAAGTAGAATTAACTATAATTAGAATGTTCTATATCATGTCTTATTATAGAAAAATTTCATATACAGTGTCCTCAAACACTGTTCTGACTAAAACTGAGTACTTCCTAACTCCTCCCTCTCCTATCTGTCTTCTAAGAGGAAGGGGTGGGGGTTACCTGAGCACCGCTCAGGGACCGCTCATATCCACAGTGGCTGACTTTCAATTACCTTCAAGAATTTTGCTTTCCTTTACTGAGGAATGGCAGAGGTAACTGGAACTAAGCCTAGCCTTCATGGGTTTTTTTCTTCTCTTAGCAAGTTCCTTAGTTCCCTCGGTTCTTGATTCTAAGTCAGCAGGGTGGTTATAAGGGCGGTGATTTTAAGGTGACGGAAGACAGAGGCTGAATTCCTTACTTTTCAAGAAGCATGATTTAGGATCTCAGAAGAAGGCTTAGATCCTCCTCTGAGCCCGGGGTGAGTTCCCACATGACCCTGGACCTAGGAAGAGGGGGCGGGCTTTGGGACCGTGTGTGAGGATGTGTGCACACATGATGAGATGAGCAGAGCGGAGGACTAAGCAGCCCCTCTTTAACCCCATTCTACCACCATGGCTAAGAGAAGGAGTCGGCTTGCACTCTGTTCAGAGAAAGACAAGTAAAATATATATTTAGCTGACAATCAAGATATAATTTCAAGGGAGAAAAAAAAAAAGAGAGGTGGTTGAAGAAAGCTGAGAATAATGAAGGCAAAGAAAGTATTGTTCTTGTCTTTCTGGGAAAACATTTGGTTTTCCTATGTAAGGGGAATGATGTAAATGTCAACAGTGGTAATACCATAATCCCACCGGAGCACATCTTATGTCACAGTGAAATATATGTCTGAGAGCTGTCCAATGAGTAACTGTCATTTTTAAGAAAGCTATCATCCACACAAAGAAAACAGGCACTGACAAAAGATTGCCTTCTCAAACATGCGGACTCCATAGAGAATGGAGTATTTTACAACCTGAATTGAAATACAAGAATGTAATCCAGAAATCACTCAACAGGTTTGGAAGTTTCAATGTTATAAATGGTTATTTTCAAACAAGGGTCATTTAATAAAATGCAGCCCAAGTAAATAATAGCTGGTGCTGGGCTTTACACCCCCTGCCACCATCTCTCTCTCTCTACAGCCTGACGACACAGAATGTTCCATGGGATTTGTCAGTTCACTTTTAACAAAGTGCTCAATCAGAATGGAATTACAGTTTTCATACAATATTTAATGGGACTATACTGAACATTTAGTCACCTTTAATATAATTATTTAAGAGCCTCGTAGATGAAATTGCATTTCACAGAAACAAGGATAAGTTGAGATGGAGACACAAGTATGTGTTCTGAAGCAGTGGGAAGCACTTGCTCACTGTAATAAAGATGGCCCAAGGTTTCCGACCTGGTTAAAAATAAGGACTCATATAAGAAATGGCTTTATTAGAAAAAACGTAGTGTACACGTGGCTAATTTTTATCATCAACAGACCTCGTGGCTACTTTATAATTAAAATCTGATCGAGGGTTTAAACTTCTTTAGAAGTTAGTGGCATTTCTTCCTATTCTGATATGTGACTTAGGTAAGGTATGTGACAGATACCCTTTATTTCTTTCCATAATTACAATTAATCAATCAGTAGTTTAGCACTGGCACAAAACATAGAGGACATCATTCGGGTAGTGCTTTATGGTAAGCTACCCACACTTCCAGTCCCAGAACCAGGCACGGGTGTGCCGTTTTATAGTCTTTCGATCCCCTGCAATCCCTCCGGTCCCGCGTTATTATTACCTAGTAGTCATGAAATGAACGCGATCATCTGTAACCTAACAACACCGCTGAGTGAAGTTTCTCTCTTCTCCTTTTTTCCTCCTGTTAGGTGTGCAACTCCAAGCAAATGTGCAGTACGACTGCCAGTCCCTCTTTCAACTCCTTCATGTCTGCGCTATTACACCGAGACAACCACATCAAGATAGAGTCTGTCATATGATTCCCTGAAGCACAGAATGAGGAGGAGACTGAGCAAACACGACCCGGGAAGGCACCAGTTGAACCAAGACAACTCTGGAAGACAAAAACATGCAACTGTAAGCATTCAGATGTCAGCAGCAGAACCACCTGTAAAAATCTATTCCTCCAAAGGTGGAGGCGGGGGGAATCAATCACCTTTAGATGTTTGTTCGCTATTTTTAAATGCCCTCTATCACTATCACTCTTGTCTCTGTTTAGAAATATCTGACAGTTTAGAAAGACAAGTAAGAAAAGCACCTGAATTTGGAGACAACACTTTTAGATTTTCTTGGATAGAAATATCTAGTTCTCAGCAAGCAGTCATCACTGTAAAACATGTTAGAAAATACATTTAAAAAACCGAAGTGAAATATAACAAATTAATCCTAATTCTACCCTCAGAGAAACTGCTGTGAATATTTTGGTTTATTTCTTTCTAGTTGTCTTTTCTTCCCCCACTAGCATAAATGTACGTATGATGCCAATTATCCAAAAACCTACAGGAATTATCTAAACAGGCAATTCTGTCATTACTCAGTTTAATGGTATCAAGAACATGCTTTTTCAAAAATGCTGGCTCATGAACTCAGGGCTGGCCCACAGGCCAGCCCCAGCCTCATGCTACCAAGACACGTCAGTTTCCTGTGGCCACCTGCCTCCAGTGGCCCTGGGGCCGTGCATCTCTTCTACCTCCTTCGACCAGTCCTCCTTGCCAGGCAATCCTGAAGCTCTGGGTGCAAAGTGAGCAGCATCTTAGCATGAAGGGGCTGTGTTGTTGGGGGGAGGGGATAATTTCCCTAGTTTAATATCCATTAAGCAATTTCCATTAAACAAACAACGGAATGCCTGGGTGGCTCAATCAGTTAAGCGTCTGCCTCTAGCTGGGGTCATGATCCCAGGGTCCTGGGATCAGCCCTGTGGCGGGCTCCCTGCTCATCAAGGAGTCTGCTTCTCCCTCTGCCCACCACAACCCCAGCCCCATGACTTGTGCTGTCTCTCAAATTAACAAATAAAATCTTAAAAAAACAAATGAGGGAGAAAAAAATGAGGGGGAAAAGCTCCCTTGTACATTTTCTTTCCTTTGGGCACCGCTATAGGTTTATATTTTCTTTTTGTACTCCTATAGAATACTAATACTGGCTTAATCTTCAAAAATCATCCTAAAGATTTCTACACTGCTGCTTTAGTTCAATCCATAATTCATATGGTTAAAAGAGCAATTTATGCTCTGAAATGGAAATCAGAAAACCAAGTGGTAAGAAAAGGTGCTGAAAGACCTTTTTTCTGTAATATGCTTACAAAAGCAGCCTCCCCACATCTCAATTTTACATTTTAGAAGTCAGACATGCTATTCTATAGCATATAACAAAGACATATATTTCAGTGGTATTTCTCTGCAAAGCTGTTTTCTGTGCTTTACTTGGATTGACTATAATCTAAACACCCAGGAAGGCTGTGCCCCTAGAAGCTTGTCTTCATTCCGACATTCCCTGAAATGACACACCAGAATTGTCAGCTTTTGTATTAACCATACAGCTTCTGGATTTCAGATAATAATTTAACCAGGCAAAAAGAAGCAATAAAATAAAATAAAATAAAATAAATAAGCAGAGAAAAGACAGTAAAATAGAACAGCATACTATTTGTATTTAAAGTGAGCATTTTGACTTTAAGGTCAAATTTTAAGCAATAGCTAAAAAAAAAAGTATGGCTTGACAAAGTGCTCTACAAGAAGGACATTTTCTAAATCTCAAAGAGATTGTATTTTATGGGGGGTTAGAGCAACATACATGTAGCAACATCCAACTTGTCCTTGCTCCCCTGAAACCCAGAAATTTACCAAACATTGCCAAAGAGACCTTTTATTTCATCAGTTATAAAATCATTCCTTCTCCCTGGGTTCAGATGAAAAGGGTTATGGTTTACAGGCTGGTTTTTACTATTGTGCCCCACTCTGAGAAGTCAAATTCACCTTTCAGTTAAGTTCACTTGGCTCAAGCAACTACAACTGTTCTTTGAAATTACTGGCCTTTTCAGAGGGCAAAAAGATACACATCTCTACATTTTCCCCCTGCAAACCATTCACATCATTCACAGCTTAGGTGCTCTAATAAGCAGGAAATGGCTTGCTTAAACATTTCATATGATTTTACAGTAGCAAAGTCACCTGCTGTCCTTTATGAGCCTGGTGTCCTATGACATAATTGAACCAACAGGGTTCTGACTCAATGAAACTTTCTTATTCTTAACCATTTTACGCTTTTCTTTTTTTTAAGATTTTATTTCTTTATTTGGGCGAGAGAGAGCGAGTGAGTGTGCGGCCCCTGAATCTTTTGAGCCACCATGCAGCCTCAAATTCATGGTCAGCTACTTAAAAGTGAAAGGCCTGAGGTGTAAAAAACCTTTAGTGCATTTAACCAAAACCTTCTAGAACAAAAAATAGCGAACAATACAAACTTCAGAACAAGTTACAAACAAAAAAGAGAACATTAGAATATATTTCACAAGCAGAGGGAGTGTCAGGCAAGAGGGAGAAGTAGGACTCCCACTCAGCAGGGAGTCCAACATGGGACTCGATCCCAGGAGCCCAGGATCATGACCCTAGCCAAAAGCAGATGCTTAACTGACTGAGCCACCCAGGTGCCCCAACCGTTATACCTTTTTAAAGAGGGCATGGTTTTCTAATATTCCTTTTTTTTTTTTGGTCTTTCACTAGAGAAATTACAAATCCATACTTTAAATCTGCCCCTCTCTCTACTTCTACTGGTTCTTTGTCATTTATTATATATAGTGCATCCAGAATAGTCTTTGCTAATTTGGACAAGCACTGTGTCTTACTTGGTGAAGCAGACTCTGCACCAAATGGTGCTCCTTTGGGTCTTTTGGGACTGAACTAATCAGGATTTGACTCATCCTCTTACCTTTTTCTTCTAGAAGTACTCTTACACTTTTTAACCTCATCTTTCTCTTTAATGATGCCATGCTTTCAGTTTCTACCACCTTCAAGTACTTGTCTGGTCTCAGATACCACCCTCCAGGACCGACCTTCTACCTTCTTTGGGGATTTAACCAGAATTAGGATGATTTAACAAAACTGTCTCCATTTTCATTCAAAAGGAGCCGCATGACCTCATGATTTCATGGTGTAATGCCCTGCTTCCTTCACTCCCATTAACTACCCAACAGATCTGACCATAACATTGTGTAATTAATTATTCCCTACTTACAAAATTACTCCTTACTAGTCCACATCTGGGGAACATGTTCTGGTAACCAACAGACAAAGCCTTACTCTTCAGCCAGGCCCCTGAATCTTTTGAGCCACCATGCAGCCTCAAATTCATGGTCAGCTACTTAAAAGTGAAAGGCCTGAGGTGTAAAAAACCTTTAGTGCATTTAGCCAAAACCTTCTAGAACAAAAAATAGCGAACAATACAAACTTCAGAACAAGTTACAAACAAAAAAGAGAACATTAGAATATATTTCAGAGCATATAAAGAAAATAACAGCATCTTCAAACTGATTTTATATGTGAAATTATTAGGATAGAGTATCACTGTACTGCCTAGAATAACTCAGAGATTCTCCAAGCAAACATTACTGGAAGCAACTCAGTTTTACAAACAAGCTTGTATTAGGGAGCAAGTAACAGTTTGTGTGTGTGTGTATGTGTGTGTGTGTTTTAAAGTAACCTTGAAAAACCCAAGACAGAAAAACTCTAAGAAACTTCTGATACTGTTCTGATACTCCAAACAGAAAGAGAACAGGACATGGGGGATCCTGCGTCCAAGAAGCCAGCAGCACTGGCATCGAAGCCGGTGTGATGTCTACCATCCATGATGGCAACGGCCATAATCTGCAAGCAAATCACCAGTGGAGGCTTTCTTGCTAGGCAAGTCATTCTAATGGGGTCATTTTGGGGCTAGTCTGTACAGCCCTGAGAAATTATCTCTTGACAGTCACCCACTAAGAAGCACACTGTGGGGAAATAAATGCTAGTCCGGAAGATTAGTACTTTTTTGAGAAGTGACCCACGAAACCACAGATCTTCATGATAATTAAAAAGCAGACCTTCTAATCATGTAACTGACAGAATTGAATCCTGACACATAACTAACTTCTGGGTGAGTTTTTCACGTTCTAGCATGACCAAATTATGGTGTTTGAATACTGGCTGTAATGGAAGGGAATTCCATTTATCCCAAGAAATGTTTAGGGTACTAGGTCGTGGAGCTAAAAGTTATTTTTAGGAAATAAGTTTGCAGAATTTTCAGATGTCGCCTGTCCTCAAACCTCAGTCACAAGGTGTGAGGGCTTCTGCTGAAGGACTTTTGAGGCAGGATCATTGGGGCAAGGGTAAATCATTTCTACATGAAAGAGCCTCAACAAGGTTGTCATTGTTCTGGTAATCTTGGCCTTAGAGAGATGTGGGCATAGTTGTGTGCAATTTATTACACACATTCACACATAAACAGGTAAAAGCATCCCCTTAAAGTAGAAGCCTAGATATTTAAATTCCTACTAGAAGGAGCAAATTATCTAGAAGGAAACAAGACAAACATTTTGTGAGTGCCAGGGACGACCTGGCCTCGGCTCTTTCACACAAACCTTCTGATTAACTCTCTAAAATGTCAAAATGTACTGGGATATTTTTTTTTTTTCCTGAAAATCACCTTGCTGGATTAAAATTAATTATTAAAGCTTCATTTTCCACAATAATCATGGAGATAAGGCAAAAGCCTTTAACATGGACACAGATATGTATATATACAAACACGTGATCGGAATCCAACAAAAAAGAGGGAAGCTTTTTTTCCCCCAGCTAGATAGATCCTTGATTATATCAGTGAGATAGGAATTAGCAGAAATACTGCCACGTGTTTGTTCTGCTACCTATGCCAGAGAAACAAAAACATCTGCTTGTATCTGGTCACTAGGAATCTGCAAAATTGGCGGGGGGAGGTGGTGAACACTGATTGATGCTTCACCCCAGACTCATCTCTGTTGAACAGATTGAAAGCTGCGGGTGGACCAGCGGAGGGACACAGACACTCTACTGGCCAAGCAAAATGATTAGGAGTACACTGGGCTCTTCAACACTCAGACAGTGGAGGGGTACTCTCTGCCTTAAATGGATTAATAAATATATGATATATTTTAGAGACCACATGCAAGAGGTTTATTTATTGGGGAATAACATTATCTGGCCTCTACTGCTTTTATATACTGGGAAAACAAAACTCTATTTCCAGCAGACAGAAAAAAACACACTCTAGCCAGGCTGCAGGGATCACTTAGCAAAGCTGTGCCCATGAGCTGGAAAATTGTTTCTACCACCTGAAGAGGCAACGCTGCCATCCGCACACTTTACCATGCAGATATAGAGAGGCACTGAGCCTCTTAATTTCAAATGTGACATACGGAAGTGGATTAAAGCTCATGTGTAGTAACTGTTTATTCTATTTAGAGTTATTTGTTCTGTTTTAGAAAACACATTGGAAGCAAAGACCTTATTCCAACACCTCTTGATGGCATTTTCCCTGATGGGAACACATGTTTCCAGGAGGACTGTAACCATGGGCTGACTTCATTAATCTCTGTCCTTCCTATGTAAAAAACTCAACTCAGACCAAGTTTAGGAAGGTTAGAACCTACAATACCTGCATTACTGATTGATGGAAATAATCTAATCTGTTGTTAGATTGTTAAGAAGTTAATACATCATTCAGATCCCTTTTGCTGTTAAGTGAAAATGCTATGTCCGAAGTTGTTCAAAACCTAGGCCAGACTGTTTTATCAGCTTTGGAAAGTTTCAAAAATTTACTTTCCAGTCAAGGTAATTATCATGGCTATTATTTCTATTATAAAACCTGTCGGAAAGTTTCCTATAAACTTAGATTGTCACATTTTAGAATGTTTCTTACATTTGAATCTTATAAATTAGATTCTTCCAGGTACAAATTATCTGAATTTACTGGTATTTTGATAAGCAGTTAAGAGAACAGCAAATAGGAAAAAAAGGTAGTAATAATGAATTAAGATGAGGAAATAAAATAGGATCCAAGCCTAGTAGAAATTAATAAAAGTTTTACATTCAAGAATCCCAAGTATAAGTACTTATTTTAATATGCAAAAAAAGAATACCAGAAAATTATACTCAAATTTTCCAAAACAGTAAGACAGATTTTGGGCAGGAGAAGAAAGAATATCAGAGAAAACCAAACAACCATGCAAAACGGAGTCACTACAAACCCAGGGACCCCAGCATGAGACAGGCCTGCCTTCGACCTGCCCAGCAACTTTTCCAGCTGTTCCCATAGCATCTCTTTCCACTCCGCAAAGATAATTTTAATGCTCCATTCTCTCTGTAAGCCCTTTCTCCACTATCTTCCCACCAGCTCTTAACAGATTAGCTTGTAAACAGAAGTTGGTGCCATCAAAGAGCTCCTTCATTGATCTTCCTGGGAAACATGTCTGCTTTTCTGCCCACGCACGCTGCTTCCTCTCCTAATTCCTTTTGTCCAAGGCTAACTCCTCCAGCTGAGTTCGGGACCCCATCCTCTCTCTTGCCCCTTTTCTTCACATGTGTACTCTTGGGTTCTCACTTCAACCTTCTCTTACTCTCCCCATGCTACTAATTCACTAGCCACTAGCCACATGTAGCTATTTAAACTTAATTAAAATGAAATTTGAAAAATCCAATTCCTTATTTGCACTAGTTTCATGTGGCTAGCAAAACTGTATGGGATAGTACAGATAAAGAGCACTGCCATCATCATAAAAAGTTTCATTGGACAGAGCTGTTCTATACATTCTACACACTCCTTAGGCGACCTCACTCATCTTTAAGGCTTTACACTACAAATATACCCTAGACATTAATTTATATCTTATGTTAAGACAGTAGATTCTAAGCACCTTTTAAAAAGCAACAGCCCAGTGGTTCTGAAGGAAACTGCATATTAGAATCACCTGAGGGACTTTTAAAAATACAAATGCAGGGCCCAGTCCAGGTTAATGAAACCAGAACCTCTAGGGAGCGAGGGTGCACTAGACAAGGCTCAGAATGCATTTCAAGAAAAACAACTGAGGATTTTTTTTTTTTTAAACCAGCACATGAAAGCTCAAAGTAATTTGCTTTGCTAAGAATTCTCCATATAAATTCCCTATACATCAGCACCACAAACCTCTCTCATAACACATTTAGCTAGGAGATAAAAAGTCAAATTTCTTACCTGTGTGATAAAATGTGAGAAAAAATAAAAGTACTCCCATGAACATATTACTTAGGAAAGTGACAACTCCACAAGTAATTCCTTCTGGAACTGGGTAGACAGTTTCCACAAAAAGCTCAAAAAATATAGGTATACTGCTATTCAGGAACACTCCCAGGAGAATGCAGGAGGCATACAATGTCACTAAAATAAAAACACAAACATTTTAGTTTCATGGCAGCAGCAGGGAGTCCTAGCGGATAGATCTTCTGGGTATTCTCTTTCATAAGTAGTAACTCTGGAATTTCACATATTTTCAATGGCAGCTGATAAAGT
The DNA here is from genome assembly GCF_964662115.1 of Mustela nivalis. NCBI lineage: Eukaryota > Metazoa > Chordata > Mammalia > Carnivora > Mustelidae > Mustela > Mustela nivalis. Next base: position 118,727,861 of record NC_139020.1, read on the forward strand.
TTGACAAAGTATCATTATCTGTCAGCTCTTTGCTCAGGTTTTGTGGAGTGATAGGAGAAAGTTCTGTTGCTGGATGATAGATAACCAGTTTATTTGCTTTGTCTTTTTGGTATGGATTATTCCAAAGCATGGAAAAAATTTTGCCACTATAATAATAATTAAAAGGATTCTTCTCCCTTAGTCACACTCCTGGCTGATAGATGCTTAGATAAAATATAGCAACTTAATTTGAAATCTAAACTCATTCTACAATTTTAAAGAGAACTTAAAATCTAAGAGTAAGTGTAAGATACATTAAGTGTTATGGAAAATTACATACTTAAAAGGACTAGTTAGGAATCTCCCTCAACTAAAAAATAAAAATATCTAGTATGTAATTCCTGGAGACGCACTTAAAATAGAGTTAATCTTCATTTTGGAGTGAATTTTATGTCAACAGTTTAAAAAATATATATATTAAGTTTCTTGGAACACAAAAAAATTTCACCCAGAGATGTAATCAATAGTGGTTAGGATCTCAGGTTAGCAATAAAAAGCCCATTAACTGGATTCTATAGTGAAATCTTCGAATAAGGACATTATTCTTATTCTTAGAAGAATGTCTAGGGAAATGTACCCCACTCCAAATAGCTATGTCACAGCTACTGCCTGCATACAAACCTTCATTACCTTAAATTTAAGGTGAAAAAAAACCAATGAGGGAAAAAAATGATATCCTACAGAAAATTAAAACACATCCCTTATAGACTAATACGTATATCATATCCACAGATATAATAAAGAGTAGAATTTATTCTAAGCCTAAGGTTATTGAGAAAATGTTTATTTTTTGTTTTTAAAAATTCTGAAGATCTAAGGTTATTGAGAAAATATTTATTTTTTATTTTTAAAAATTCTGAAAATCCAATTAGCTTTATTTAACGGTTCAGGAACTGAGCAGCATCTCATCTAGCATGTAGAGGGAAATTCCCAGGAAAATACTTATTTTTTATTTTTTCTCAGAAGAATATTTTAAATAAAAATACCTGTTAAGGAAAAAAGTTTCTGTATAGTAACCTCAACTCCCATTTCTTTTTCCAAATATACTATTCTTCCAGGATTATAAAATATTTAATAATTCTATAACACAAATGGTGGTGATCATATTTTTTCTTTGACTAGAAAGTACACATGAAGAGAGAGAACAAAAGGATGACAGAGAATAGAGAACACACAGCAGGCTAAAGCAGTGACCCAACTATTCACAGAATTAAATGGGAAGCATCTGCTAGTTAAAGTAAGTACCACTTACAATATGTAGTAATTTTCAAGATTCTTAAAAACAGAACCCCTCATGCTCACTATGTACTTGCCAGACATAGATCCCATAAATCAGTCAACACACTCCCCTTTACACGTGACTCATCAGTGGCACATGAGGAAATGGAGGGATGGAATGTCTCTGGCAGCTTTGATAGCATAATCTCCCTACAAAACACTTGATAATAATTTATCAGTCAGTCAGTGGTGGCTACTGACCCAAACACGGATGGGTCCAGGAATCTGAAATATGAAAATATTGAAAAAAATAACAGTAAAAATCAAACTCTTAAGACCCGGGACATGCTACTTCGAAGGATTCACAACCCACAAACAGAATAAATGAGCTGTTTTTAGGGAACATGTCTGGAAAGAATCCTTTTGACATTTTTCTTTCTGAAAGAGATGAACTCTCACATGTAATTTGTAAGCAGGCAAGTTAAAATAACTGAAAAATTACCATAATCTGTATGGTATATTTGCATGTGGTAAAAGAAGGAAGAGTGATACTATAATGATGAGGACATACAGAAAGAGGACTATCAGTCTGAAGACTTGAAAGGAGAGGTTTGGTTTTACTGTTTTTTAATCAAGCATGGTACTGAGACAGAGAGTGAGCGAGCGAGCGAGCGCGAGAGACAGGATGTCTCAGAAAAGTAAGAGCCTGGTGAGACAGGCGGCCCTGTCTGAAAACCCCTAACACCACTCCACTCCCTTGGCTTCACTGCATGCTCATTAAAAATCTTCTGATTTTGGTCTCCTAGGTATCTGATTTCAGGGAAGGGAAGAGGAAATCTTTATCATGGGAAAGACACAATTTCTGTTGTAAATTAAACCTTGTTGATGGAACTGTAAAGAGCTGATCTTCTGACAGGTCATTTGAAAATGCCTATCAAAATAAATAATGCACTTACTCTTCAACCCAGCAATTCCACTTCCAGGTATTTACCCTATAGCCATTAAGGTATAAGAATATAGAGAACACTCACTGCAATATTGTTTGTAGTATGAAACGATAAAAAACAAGTTAAATGTCCACCAATAGGGGGGTTGGTCATTTGAAAATTTATCAAACACCCAAAGGTGTATTATTGCAACCATTCAAATTGGCAGTAACTCTGTTTATAGTGATATTAATGACATCTAAGGTACGTAAGTGAGAAAGGTGTGGGACAGTGTGTTATTTCTTTATAAAGGACAGACACATGGACACACACACACAAACACACACAGACACCCATTTGTAAATTTATAGAATTCTCTGGGAAAATACCCATGAAACGGACATTCAGGGTTACACCTAAAGAGAAAAACTGGAAGCCACAGGAGGGTAGACATTTTTTATCGTATACCTTTTCACTACTAATTGAATTTGGATTATTTATTTTGTGCACATCTTACCCATTTAACAACAAAGAGAACTTGATTGTAAGCTAATGATACAGCGGTTGATCCAACTCCCCTCATGCAAATTTCTTAGCTCACAGATTCAAAAATGGTTATCACTGGGTGGTCTGACCCACAGACTTCCCCCCAACCCCCTGGGAGCCACGTAATCCAGCCCCTGCGCAGAAACCTTGACACAAATATTCCCACTTCATTTTGTATTACACATAAGATAATGGAGCTGAGATGCATGAAATAACTTCACAGGCTAGTAAACAAAAAGCTTGTATTTTCATTCAATTCATTCAATTCTCTCACTCTTGGGGTTTGTTTTTTGTATTATATAGAAATGATGACCAAGACGGTGTTTTACACTGGATGAACGTACTGCAATCACCTGTTATTCCATAAAGAATCAAAATCATTTATACAGGAAAGGGTTAAATTAGGATCATAATCAGAATGGGAAAAGCAGCTGTGTTAGGACTGATTTCATAGGCTCTGCGGAGCTCTGGGACACGCATACATAAAGCAGAGGCTGATTTGAATTTCACTTCCATTTGAGTTTTCAGTTTAGAGGCTGATATAGTATCTTTATACACTGGTTTGGCAGATCCAGTGGGTGAATGTCATCTATTAAAAGTCAGGCAGACAAGATAATTTCCTGCTCATCAGAGAGGGTTCAAACTACATGATTGTTAAATATTTCTTTGGCTTTTCTATAGTGCTGATACTAAAATTATAATAAACTGCCTTTCAATTAAAAAGTCAAGGTAATTTAGCAGAACAAACACAATGCTGATGCAGGGTTTTTTTCAGAGAAGTTAATAAAATTTCATGGGCCCACAATTTAAACTGTGAAAAATAAAGTCTTGTGTAGTACAAAATGCAGTTACAATGGATATATTTCAAGAACATGAATTGGGTCATAACACTGAAAGTACTACTTATCCCATTCTTGCTCCCAATGATGAACTAAATTAGTAAACTTTAGGGAAATAAACTAAGTTTAAAATACATTTTTATTAACCCAAACACTTGAACCTTAGATGTTACAAAACAAATGACAAAATTTCAAATTAAGAACTATTTCATTCAGGGGCACCTGGGTGGCTCAGTCGGTGAAGTCTCCGCCTTTGGCTTACTCAGGCCATGATCTCTGGGTCCTAGCATCAAGCCCTGCGATAGTCTCCTTGCTCCCTAGGGAGTCTGTTTCTCCCTCTGCCCCTCTCCCCACTCATGTTCAAACTCTCTCTCTTTCAAATAAATAAATAAATAAATAAATAAATAAGATCTTTAAAAAAAACCTATTTCATTCAGCATTTAATGAGATTCTCAATATATCATTAATAACAAAACAACTTCCAAACTTGGATGTATATAATTTTTAAAACACTTAAAAAACTGCTTTCAAATATATTTTCATATTTGATCATCCTACTGACTCTTTGAAGCAGGTAAGGCATTTTATAGATGAAGTGACCAAAGTTCTGAAAGTCAAAATGACTTATTTAAAAACAATGTAAATTAGCGTTGCTAAAAACAACATATTTGGGGCACCTGGGTGGCTCAGTGGGTTAAGCTTGCCTTCGGCTCAGGTCATGATCTCAGGGCCATGGGATCGAGCCCCGCATTGGGCTCTCTGCTCAGCAGGGAGCCTGCTTCCTCCTCTCTCTCTCTGCCTGCCTCTCTGCCTACTTGTGATCTCTCTCTGTCAAATAAATAAATAAAATCTTAAAAATAAAAATAAAATAAAAATAAAAACAATATATTTAAAGTTTACAGAATCTAGTGGGTTTTCAGCCACTGTGTCAGATTGAAAAAAAAAAAAAAAAACAACAAGACTTGATATTTCTTTTATTCATTGGTATTGACACAAAAGGCACACTTCCCAAATCTGTCTTGAGCACAAAAGCTGGAAGTCATTGCACATTAAGACAGATGACAAAATAAAAAATAGAGCACCAAAAAGTTACAAACAAGATGATGAACTTTAGTCACGATAAATGTAAAGTGGGTTCAAAAATTAGTGTTTAGGTACGTGATAGGGAAAACATAAGCTTTTCTTCAAAATCATTTATCAGGCACCTACTATACGTAAGCTGCTATGCTGGAACCATAAATAGGACATATTACTCCTCATCAGTTTATCTCTGTGGATAAACTTTATATGCTCTTGCATACCTAAAAGCTCTTGCTCATCTAAAACAACATGATCCACATCTATGGTTTAGCAGCCATCTACCTGCACAGTGCTAAGAAGATAATTAGACTTCATTCTTTTTTTTTTTTTTTTAAATCTATGTCTAGTCAAGAGCAATAATAGCCTCCAGTATTAGGTACTGAGTACAGCAGGAAAAGTATGCTAAATTCTAACAGAAACAGGTTTTCAGGAAATCCCCAACAAGCTATAGTAGGTTTGAAGAGGCTGACTTGGGGCACCTGGATGGCTCAGTTGGTTAAGCATCTCCCTTTAGCTCAGGTCATGATCCCGGGATCTTGGAATCAAGTCCTACATCTGGCTCCTTGCTCAGCGGTGAGCCCGCTTCTCCCTCTCCCTCTCCTGCCTGCCATTCCCTGTGCTTGTGTGCATGCTTTCTCTCTCTCTACCCCCGTGACAAATAAAGAAATAAAATCTTTAAAAAAAAAAAATAGAAGAGGCTGACTGTGCTGGCCAGTGCTGGGAATCCATGTCTGATGAGGACAGCTTGTGAGAACCGATGGATGCTGAGATTAAGGCAAAGGACAGATATGACAGGACTAATATTTTGAGAATGTCAGTGGAAGAGGGAGGGAGCTGACTTGCCCTGTAAGCTGTGTTGCTCCAAATCCATGATCTCAATAGGAGGAAGAATTTCCCAGGACCCAGAACCGACAAACAATGGGACAGGGAATAGCTTCCTCTCTGAGGCAGTATTCCAGTTGCAGTCAGATGGACATACATCTGGATTGTAATGGAAGAGATTCATTTACTGAAGAGATAAGTATCAGATGATAACTAAGGTTCATTCAAAGATCAATAACAAATACATTTAGGTAGAGACCTTAACTAGGATATTTTAAGATTTTATTTTTATTTATTTGCCAGAGAGAGAGAGAGAGCACAAGTAGGTAGAGCAGCAGGCAGAGGAAGAGGCAGAGGGGGGAAGCAGGCTCCCCACTGAGCAGAGAGCCAGATGTGGGACTCGATCTCAGGACCCTGAGACCATGATCGGAGTCAAACGCAGTCATTTAACCAAGTGAGCCACCCAGGTGCTCTTAACTAGGATATTAAAAACAAAAATTTTAAAGGTGTCTCTAGGTAGGTGTCTCTAGGTAATCTCTAGGTTTCTTTCTGTATGTTAAGACTTACAGAGAATTTATTTACAGTTTTATTAAGACGTATGACACGTAAGAAATAAGGATTATAAAATAGTACAATAAATGTTTACCATGAAAAGTTTAAAGGATTAGAATCGAGTTGGTTTATAATATTAATATACTTTATTGGATAAATTTTATTATTATGCATGCTGGCTGAATTTTATTTTATGATAAAGTGAGGAAAGATAACTAGGAATTATTAGATTAGACCTTTATTAAAAAATATTTCTACAATCTGAGTTAAACTTGATATTGCAAATGAAAATGCTCCTTCAGGAAATAAAGACACATGTAAAAAAGAGAAACTGTAAACATTCACAGTGTTTGTTAACAGCAATTTTTTCCATCGGTTCTGGGTGTGCCAAATATATTGGATACAATTCTATACTTCTGAGCTGTGCTTCTCCTCTCAGCCTCACATTTTCTCCTTAAAAATATTTGCTGTGGCCTTCATGATCTGCTGCTGATTAAAATATGCTACTGCATATTTCATGTACTCATAAAATATGAGGTCCAAAAGAGGATAGCGTGTATTTTGCTGCAATAATCATTAATGGTGCTGATTTTCTTTCTGCATGTTATTATTTTGCGGATATCCTTTGTTTAGCTGCTTTGTTGGCTCAGTTTAGTCCTATAAAGGCTGACAGTTAGGTTCAGAGTCTCTTCTGGCTAGAAGGCCAAGTGGTTGTATCTCACAGAAATTTGAAATGTTGGGCCCAGAGTTGAGATGGATTGTGCTATCAGATATCACAGGTATAGGTTTATCAGTGACTTTTAAGTTCCCCAAAAATTACTCATGGTTCTGTATAAGGCAATACATGGTTATATCATAGAACACTGACTGATCACCTGGTCAAGCCCTCCATCTTCCAGAACCAGGGTCTGCTTAGAGACTTGTTCCTCTTCTTGAAAATCTCTGTGGATAAACTTGATATGCTCTTGCCCAATAGGCCCTATCAACATTTCAGGATTCTTACATTTAAGATTTTTCACAAATCCATTCCCTTCTTTTAATCCACATTCTATTTTTAACTTCTTGATCTGACAGTCACGAATGTAAGTAACAGTCATGTCCATTCATAAAGGTGGAAAGAATAATGAAGTCACTTAGCTTTCTTTCCTTAAATCCCTTATTTCCTTAAAAGTGTGCACATCTTTGGGGTGGCTAGGTGGCTCAGTCAGTTAAGCATCTGACTCGATCTCAGCTCAGGTCTTGATCTCAGGGTTGTGAGTTCAAGCCCCACGCTGGGCTCCATGCTGGGCATGGAGTCCACTTAAAAAAAAAAAAAAAAAGTGTGCATATCTTTAATCATGCTCATCATCTCCTTCTGGATTTTCTCATTCCTATTAAGAGGATCACCCTCTAGCTTATACATGTCACATGCCTCTCAATACAACCGAATATGTTTTCTTCCCTCAAATGCCTCTTGACGTCAGCTTGTAGTCACCTATCACTCTCATGGGGCTCACGTCTAGCTTATCTGCCCCCCCTTACTCCCCACTCACTATCTGTTTCTGACCTTGCTGCTGTGGTCTTCCAGTAACTTGAGTTAGATGAAGAACCTCCCAAGGCAACTTCCGCTAAAACCCAAATTATATTGTTTTAGCAAACTCAACACCAAAGTGCTAACATTTTTCAAAATGCCATTTTCAAAGCGTTTTTATCTGTTCAGTGAAAAATGACTGTGTGAGTTGTGGCTAACAGGACTAGATACCTACTTTTCAGATAAGGTGAAAAATGTCTTTTCATAATTTTGTATATAGAATAAGCTTCAAGATTTTGAAACTCACATTATCTAGTCATGAATTAATTTATCTGCCATATTGAAGACACCTGAATTAATAAAGACATAATGCAATTTTAAATTCTGAGTTTCCTCAAAGAAATAAAAGCATACTACTGATATCCTCCAAGGGGATGTATATAGGCAAGTACGTGTATCAAAACAGTCCACCTCTAGATAGAATGGAATGATCCTGTTTTTTTTTTTTCCATAGAGATGGCAACAATAATATCAAGATCAGCAGATCACAAAAAATACTGCAACAGATGGTTTTAATAGTACCAGCACTTATAACACATGGTTAACAAAATTAACTAGCTTTTACTTTATTATGTCAACAATTATAATTAATGCATATATTTTCATATTCTTCATGTAGATTCTTCCGTTATTTAAAAGTAACAACAGGAATACTAAATTTACTAGAAATGGGAAAAAGACTAGATATTTTCCTCCTTAAAAAAAGAAGAATGACTCTGGTAAAAAAGAAATACGAATCTGCCGTTACTGGCTTTAAATATCAGTCTAAAGGTCTAGATTTGTCTATAATTAGATTTTGTTGTAAGTTCCCTTTCATGAAACCTCTTTTACTTAAAAGGAATTAGGTCAGATTTTTATAAAGGCAGTAAGAGTATCTGTGACAGATTTATTCAAATTCTCCATTGGTTCCATTAAAATGTGCCCTTTTGCCTGCATACAGCTAGTGCTGAGTAACAGAGTGACCACGGTTGCTATTACTTGCAATAAGTCCTATCTACTGAGATTCAAAATGGAGATAATATACACTTCGTTCATTCATTATTCACGGCTTGTGCTAAGTAGTAGGGCGAGAGCTGGGGTCAGAACTGATAAGGCACAAGTCCATGCTCCAGATTTTCAGATTGGCAGGGGAAATAAGACGCACTCGAGTAAGAGTTAGGTGGTAAGTATCAGGAAAGAGAAAAAAAATACCCACCATGATCATTCAGGAAAGAAATGTGAAAATCTAGTTTTTAAAGCAGTATAAGTTAAAAAAGTATCTACCAGGAGTTTCTTTTTTTTTCTTTCTTTCAGGAGTTTCTAAGTGACATTCAAAAACTGACCTGCAATTGGAAAGAACAGTAGAATTATAAATTCAGTGGTAGTGAAGATGGCTACATCAGATTCAACCTTTCGGTTCTGGCCTTAATTTAATTTAGAATCCTGCTTTCCTTTCTGTCCAACATAATTATTTTCAAGGACAGACTGGAAAAACATAGTCCTGACCAGGGTCACCTATATCAATTTTCCTTTAAGATTTAAAAAGATGTATACTCAAACATAGTGATCCGAAGGGGCATGTGCACCCGAATGTTTATAGCAGCAATGTCCACAATAGCCAAACTATGGAAAGAACCTAGATGTCCATCAACAGATGAATGGATAAAGAAGATGTGGTATATATACACATACACACACACACACACACACACACACACACACACACACACACACAATGGAATACTATGCAGCCATCAAAAGAAATGAAATCTTGCCATTTGCGATGATGTGGATGGAACTAGAGGGTATTATGCTTAGCGAAATAAGTCAATTGGAGAAAGACAACTATCATATGATCTCCCTGATATGAGGAAGTAGAGATGCAACGTGTGGGGTTTGAGGGGTAGGAAAAGAATAAATGGAACAAGATGGGATCGGGAGAGAGACAAACCAGAAGAGACGCTGAATCTCACTAAACAAACTGAGGGTTGCCAGGGGGAGGGGGGGAGGCAAAGGGGGGTGGGGTTATGGACATTGGGGAGGGTATGTGCTATGGTGAGTGCTGTGAAGTGTATAAACCTGGCAATTCACAGACCTGTACCCCTGGGGCTAATAATACATTATATGTTTATTAAAAAATTTTAAAAATTATTTAAAAAATAAATAAAAAAGATGTATACTTTTCAACATATTTTTTTCTGATTATACAAGTAAAACATAAAAGAAACAAGTAAAAGTAACACACTCATTATTACAGATCTAGACAAAAAAGGAGGTAAAAAATAAATTTTCTTGATGCCCCCAACCAGAGATAAAACTGTTACTTTTCTCATAGCAAATAGAAAACACATAAAATTTCATGAACGTAATGTCATGAACGTAATTCAAGGGCAAATATATGTTCATTATGTACTCACAACTTTGTTCTTGTAGAATCTAACAGATATGTACTTGACATACAGTATAGAATCTAACAGATATGTACTTGACATACAGTAACACACACACACACACACACACACACACAAACACATCCGAGTGTAACGCACTCAAAGGGCTGCAAACTAAAACTATTCCAACAGAATGTTGTGCAACTGCTAAATTATGAAATCATACCCGAATAAAAATAAAATAAAACAAAAAATTCTGGCTCAGAATACTTGCCAAAATTGTTCCAAAACCATAATGTAGGAATGTTAGAATATAAAAAGTACACATTATCCAAAAGCTATTACTCTGGACGACTGGGCTTTACAGGCAAAGCAATAAAAATTAAAGAGAGGGATTCCTGGCAGGATGGTACAGGGTAGAAATTTCCAAACCTGCCTTTATAGCACACTTAGTGCCTCAGTATGTCCAAGGCCAAGAGAAATAAGTAACCATTCTGTTAATTACATAGTTGGGGCCAAACCATTTAATAAATGTGTATGTCCCAACAATTTAGTGGCCATTTAAAAAATAATACCCATATATTGAAAGAAATATATTTTCATTGCATTCTCAAATAACCACAATCACTTACTAATGAGGTATGGGCAATCTGATGGGCACTGCATGACTTCTCAAATCTTGGAATCAAACCTGAGAATCAGACTGACACCCACCCTTATATCCTGTTCCTGATTTTTGTGCAGTATTTACTTTTTATCACAGCCACTGCAGGAAACCAAACTTTTCAAAGATATGATGTTATCAAAAAGAATGTAGCAGGGATCTAATGAGGAGACTGGACACTCTCTCGAGCTAGAGGTTCACAAAGGGTCTGACAGATAGGGAATATCCCTGTGTTTCCTTCAGAAATTTAAAATAAGCCATGATGCCCTTGTGAATTTGCTGTGGTATTCCAGGGCAGATGGATATCTAAAATAAAGGTTATCTTTGAAAAATTTGATACATAAATTGATATATAAACTGATATATAAATTGCTGGTCATTTTATTACAGAGCACATATATGCAAATTGGGATACTATGACAGATCATTTTATAGACCAAGAGAGCTCTGTTATTGCTTTTCCCTTTCCTTTCCTTTAACAAAAGGAATTCTGCTAAAGATGCTGATTTTTTAATCCATCTGCAAGTAATAGCCACCTATGGGATTATGTGTTTAATTATGGCTTTATTTGTTATAAGGGTAGACTGGAGGACTGTAGGATTATTTGTTGTAACAAGCACTTGCATGGATAAGAGTACATGAGAGTCTGAAAGTAGCTCTACAGGGACCAAGTGCCCAGTGGCATGTATGTTTTATGGGGACTCCATAGGAGGAAGGTCCCTTTAGTCTATGTATGAGTAAGACCGCAGATGGAATTAAGATTGCTAGTCACTTGACCTTAAAATGCGGAGATTATCTTGGATTATCTGGGAGCACTCAAGGTAATCACATGGATCCTTAAAAGTGGAAGGCAGGGCAGAAGATGAGAGCTCAGAGGAAGATGTGACTTGGAGGAAAGGTGCTGGTGTGTTGTATGAGAAGAACTTGACCCACGGCTGACTTTACAGATGGAGGAATGGTGCCACGAACCCAGGAATGTCGGCAGCCTCTGGAATTTAGAAAAGGCAAGGACGTGGATTCTTCCCTGGAGGTTGACTCTTGCCTAGTGAGACTCAGGTTGGACTTCTAACCGACAAATGTAAGACAACCTAAAAATTTGTGTCATTTTAGGCCACTATATTTGTGGTAACTTGTTGCAGCAGCCATAGAAAGCTAATGCAGACTCCCAAAATGATACTATTAATAACAGTACAATAGCAACTATAAATATTTCAGGTCAATCAGATGAGCTAAGTAAGCTGCCTATAATATACTTCTAATAGGTATTTGCCAGTAAGTTTTGTTTTATATTAATGATATAAGAAGACTGAATAACCTATAGGTGTTGGTGGAAGAAATTTTACTGGTATATACTTCAAACATCAAAGCTTTATGCCTTTACTCATTTTCCTTATTTCTTAACAATGATGTAATGGCTATAAAGAAGATAAAAATCTCTGTATTATGCTCTGATATGAATTTTAAAAGAATATAGGCTTTTCTATGCTATATATAAGTTTAGACTAAAGATTATACTTCTTTTCCATAGGTAAAATACCAGTGAAAGTATTTTTCATTATTTCTTGAACTCTTTTTATTTTTAAGATTTTATTTATTTATTTGACAGAGAGAGATCACAAGTAGGCAGAGAGGCAGGCAGAGAGAGAGGAGGAAGCAGGCTCCCTGCTGAGCAGAAAGTCTGACGTGGGGATCGATCCCAGGATCCTGAGACCATGACCTGAGCCGAAGGCAGAGGCTTAACCCACTGAGTCACCTAGGTGGTCCTTGAACTCTTTTTAGTTAGGAAGATAGTTTGATGCCTGGACTTGGGAAATATTTTTTTACATTTATTAGTTTTATAATTTTTATAGTTTTATAACTATAATTACTTATTCTATTTCTATAGAATAGAAAACAAGAAAAATTCCTACTTTTGGGTTATATATATTTTCATGAACTGAAAATATCTATTCAAAGTTCAAAATAGTCTCTGTTTACCTGTGGTTAAAGGCAGGTGAGTAATGCTGTTCAAACAGGTCAGGGTGAACCACGTGGATGAGAGGGTAGCTCCAGAAAACAGGAGGAGAAGAATTAGTTTCAGCATACCCCTGATAAAATCTGCAAACCTGAAAAGAAACAACATTCTATTATAAGCCTACCCAGATTTTGAAGATACTATTTAAATTAATGACACACTTTCATTAAACAATGCTTTCTTGAAAAAATTTCTATGAGTTCTTTTTAAAGCAAGTAACAAAACTTTTTTTAACTGGTACCTTTTATTTTGTATGTATGTGATAAATGTTACTTTGTGGCAGGTATTTTTTTTCCTCTTACAAAACACACAAAATGTGATCTCTGCTCAAGATCTGTAACTGACAGGATGGATTCTGTGTTTTTATTATTTATTTACTTATTTATTTAAAGATTTATTTATTTATTTGCCAAAGGGAGAGATCACAAGTAGGTAGAGAGGCAGGCCAGAGAGGGGCGGGAAGCAGGCTCCCTGCTGAGCAGAGAGCCTGATGCAGGCTCAATCCTAGGACTCTGAGATCATGACCTGAGCTGAAGGCAGAGGCTTAACCCACTAAGCCACCCAGGTACCCCTGGATTCTGTGTTTTTAAATGCTACTTTTACTTTCCTCAAATATTTTTCTATACTTCCCAAAATTCTATAACGAGCACCTACTATTCTAGTTTTAGAAAACAGTCTAACCTGTTGACACAAACTGGCAAAGATGGCTCTCCCCAAATTCAAACTCAGAGAATACAAATGCTTACCCCTAGAGCCCCTTGGGCTCCTATATAATCTGGTCTCTGCCTCCATTCTCCCTCCACCTAACTATTCTCCAGTTGGACAGCCCTGTTTCTGTTTCTTGTACAAGCGAGGGTTGTTTCCCACAGCAAGATGTAGCTTTTGCCTTTGTCCTGTTTGCCTGGAATGCTGGTTCCTCCCATTCCTGATGTGACTCACTCCGGCTTACTCCACAGGTCGTTCAGGTCTCAGTAAGTTCAATAAGACTCTCCATGCTCATGGAAGAAGTCCTCACCATTCATCCCATCTCCATACCCTGTTTCTTCACAGCATTTATCTCTATTGGCATTTCTCTTGTTTTGGCATGTGTATATTTTTTGTCTTCCGATTAGACTGTAAGCTTTTGAAAGCAAGAATGTAGCTCTGGAGTAACAAATACTATCCTATAAAGGTTGTAACTTATGTTTCATAGCATTTTAAGTTTTCAAAATTCCTGCTTTTCTCTGAATTAACATGAAATAAAAAGGCAAACGGTAGAGATGCTTATTATTTAGTTAAGACCCACAACTTTTCTATTTGCCGACCACTTTTCCTCACCTATAGTTGTTGGCTGTACAGGCACAATTCTCTGGCTGTGCCAACATACAACTTACTCTGTCCTTGAGAATTGTTTCTATTGTAGAAAAAGCGATTCTATCCCAAATATAACACCTACCATGTTTCCTCTACTTTGAAGCTTTAAAATTGATCTTAATTTTTATTGTAATTACATTAGTGTCCCTCTTAGAATTTTCAATACTATCTTTTGTGTTTCATGCTTATTTGATGTGACAAGGTTAATCATGTTTGTAAGCCTTATCTAGGCTAAAATAGCTTCCTATGACAGCTGATGCCATCTTTTGGTGGAAAAAATTGATGCATCTTTGCCCAATGACTTAGGTTTGTTCTCGACTATGAAAGTTCACTAGCAGAAAATTCTTAAGTACTCTGAAAAAGGTTCTACAGCGTGGTAGAAATTTCCCTCAAGAAAATCCAAAAACTGTTATAATTTCACGCCCACCAAACACTTTTTTGATTTATGTTTTGGTATGCTGCAAGAATGTACTTGTCTCACAGGCAGATGGCGAGGTATGAGAGAATAAAATAGTTTTCTGGTACAATCAGAACCGAAAAAAGTTGAGCAGTGAGGACATTGACAGGGCCAGATCACACAAGAATAAGCTAACCACTGTGATCTTATCTATTTTTGTAAACCTAGTCCTTTCTTTTTTTTTGTTTTGTTTTAATTTTAAAATTTTTTATTTTTTATAAACATATAATTTTATCCCCAGGGGTATAGGTCCATGAATCGCCAGGTCCACACACCCCACAGCACACCCCACAATGTCCATAACCCCACTCCCCTTCTCCCAACCTAGTCCTTTCAAATGGGTTAATACCATTTGAACAGTGTAACTATTAGGACATTTGCTAGTGACCTTTAGTACCATAATTACAAAAAAAATCACCTAAGCACTAATGTCTTTAAGGAGATTCTGTTCTAGGGATCCCCCAAATGGTGTTATGAACATAACTTTAAAATTGATTCTAGGCCTAGCAAATAGCTACAATTGATTTCAGATCCCAAAGTAAGGGTAGTATTTTTTAAAGAACTTCCATTTCAACAAATTAAAAACAGAAATGTCCTCACTCTCAGTTTCTCCTCTAGCTCTATTTCTATATAGATAAAATAAAGGGTTTACAGAAAAAATATAAAGTGAAAGGTACACGTGAGATGTCATTTTTGATACATCTTAGTTCCCTCTTTGACCTATGTGGTGTTCAGAATAGGATTTGGTTAATGATGACTCACTATAATTGGCTTGGAGATTTAATTAGAAAAATTAGGTAAGATTCTGTCAAATGTGACAGGTCAATGTATTTCAGTATCCATGTAGTGATTTCCCACAAATGCTCCCTGCCTATTCCTCTTCTTTAGCTTTTAGATTTTATTCTTATATTTCCCTAACTTGTAAAAACCTTAGAGTGATTTAGAAATTACAGTGTCAATTTATTCTTTCATTATCCCAGAAACACTATGTAAACTGTAAGGTCTAGCTATAATATTATCCTGTGTCAATTATGTTTAAGTATTTAGAAATTGAGATGATTTACATATCTTATTTGATCTCCCCCAATATGTAATTAGATTCTTCTCTTTCTGGTAAAGTTGATTGCCTAATTTTGTTTTTGATGAAACAAGGTAAATGATTTGGGAAGTGAATGAGTATTATCTCCTTGGAAACACCAAGAATAGTTTTACAGGCAGTCATCTGGATAAGTGATATTTCCATTCTTTTTTTTTTTTTTTAGAAAGAAATGAGACTTTTTCCTTCTTCTGACTCATTCTAAAAATGTGTTGTCATAATGGGTTAAGATCAAAGGGAGTTTGGTGAAACCGGAAGTCTTTATGTGCATTTTTCAGCAAAAGGGAATAAACAGGGATGTACCTGCCAAAAAAGACTGAAAATAAATTTCTGCTAATCAGATCCTCCCTTTTCATGGAAAGTTCTAGAGATGCTCTTACAAATAGTTCATTTCAATTCTTCTCTATTCTCAATTAAGTAATCAATTTGTTGTTATTATTGTAATGCTTTTCTCTGGGTTCCACTTGTAGATCCTGTTCTCCAATAATGTGGGAGTAAGGCAGCTTACACTGGAAATACATCTCCATCCTCCAAAAACATTTTAGGACAGATTACTCCTGAGAAAGGTTTCTTGTAGCAGGAAAATTCTTACTGCATATGAATTTTCTTATAGTCTGAACAAGTGCCCTTCTCTGACCTTTGCCTGTTTTATTTTTCCCTGAATCTTAACATTTATCAAAAGCAGTCATTTTTCTGGTTTTTGGTTTTGGTTCAGCCCACTCACAGGGTTAACGTAAAATATTCTCACCTTGCCATAGCTATTCCAACAACACAGCCTCCAACTATGGACCAAAATCCAATCCAGCCAGCATCTACCTGTGGAGAAAGTGGCAGACACATTTAATATAAGACTATAAGGCTGCAATTAAGAAAGCATGAAAAAAAGATCTTCTCTAATCAATACATAATTCAATATATATGTATGCATTTCTATATACATGCATAATTCAATATTTTATCAATAACTAAATGGCAACAAATCTCGGAAATACTATTTAAAAAAATGAATAAAATAAAAGGATTAATGTGTGACTAATCTAATTTATTTAAGTAAGTATATTCTTGATTAACTTTTATCGGAATATTTAAATCAACAAAATAATCAGTTTCACAAATAAATGTTTTCAAGTATGTACTACTTTGTACTAGAACCCTTAAGAAAACAGGAAAAGGACAGAAGACAGTCACTGACCCAAGAGTTTTAAATATAACCAACATACAGGAAACTACTGGGAAATAATCAGGTGCTCAAACATCTGGCAACAATTAAAGATGTACCAAGAGTCACAGAAGAGAGAACTCACAGAAGAGAAAGCAAGTGAGAGCATGAGAAATGGGGGTTAAGCACCTAGGGAGACTACTGAAAGACAATTTGAGGTGGTTTCAAATATATAGCTCATTGCACTCGTGGGAAAACATTTCCAACCCTGCCATTTAGCAGCTTTATGACCCTGGACAAATTATGTCTTCTTACCCATAGAATGGACTAAATGAGATAATTTGTGTACAGGACTTAAATCAGTGGTCAGTGTACAGGAAGTGCTCAGTAAAGGCTGTTACTACCACCTGATGATGATTCTCCATCTATCTAATAATGTCTTTAAGTCTTTCCTCCGCTCATGGCCAAACTTTCTCGAGCTATCTACAAATACTGCCTAGATTCACCCATCACTCACGTATTTTTAACTCCTCCTATGACTTGGCTTCTGTCCCAATTCATACTCTTAAGTCTCAGTTTCCTCATTATTATAATGAGGATAACAAGGGTTCTTTTTTTTTTTTTTTGAGACTTAAATAAGCTAACATGTTCAATACATGTTACTGGTTACCATTGGAATTCCACGTATCCCTAATAGTATCAGTGCATTTTGTCTCCTCTTTCCCTTCCCATGGCCACCATGCTTGCTTATTACCTTATTTCTTACTTCTAGATTCCTGTAATAGCTTCTTAAATGGTCTCCACAATCTATTCTGCCCACTATTGCCAGAATAATTATCCCAATCATCCCACTTTCCTGCTCAGAAATAGTTACTGGCTTTCATTGTGGTTACAGGGCCAAGTCCAAACTTGACCTGTTAATTGAGAGCTGCCCAAACTAAATTCTACCATTTATTATTTTCCTAGTCATATTTCTCATTACACCTCTTCACCAAAATGTTCCCTAGGTAGAACCTAGGCACTCAGGTGGACTGTATGTCTTAGCGGTCATTCAAACACATGGGACTATGCGCACAAGTTCTCAATGGAAGTGGGCAGAATGAAAGTGTGCCACCACCAAGCAAGAGCCTGGAAGACGGCTGTAAGCTCCTCCGGGATTCCTTTCTCTTTCCAACCACTAGAATCGGGATGTAGTCACCAGCCTAAACCATGCATACAATGACAGGGTCATAGGCGACAGGATTGTTGCAGAGTGGAAGCAGCCTGGGTCTCTAAATCAGTGGGAGCAAAAGAGCTATCCGAACTGTGGACAAATGTCCTAGATTGTTATGCAAACCGTCCTAGATTATGATGTAAATGAGAACTAAATTCCTTAAGCCTCAGAATTCTGGGATTCTACTTCTCATAGCAGCTTAGCCTACTCTAAGTAATACAATTACTTAACAGTGTTTGGTGCCAGAACAAAGATAAGTACTCTCTGGAGAAAGAGAACAGCCTGAAGCTTAATTTAGCTCCACATTTTTTTTTTTCATCATTGGCATTTGGGGCCAGAGAATTCTCTGTTCTGCAGAACTGCCCCCTCTCCCTGCAGAGCATCTAGTATCCATATATAATAATATATTATATTATATCCATATATAATAAATGAAAAAAATGAAAAAATGAAAAAAATAAATAGGGCTATTAGGCCCTCCCGAACATTTCCATCTATCCCCTGGGTGAGGGGGGCCCTGTGTCAGGCGAAGAACCACTGTGCATCCAACTGTAGGAATCCTGGTCCTTTTAGGCCAGTGGTGCTTTTCTGCTTCCTTTGTTCATGACATTTGCTTTAATTAATAATATTCTACCCACTAAATTATTACAATTTTTCTTTAATTCTTAAATAAGATGTATTTTAGAGAGAGTGAGTGCAGAGGTGGGGGGCAAGGGAAAGGGAGAGACAGAATCTTAAGCAGACTCCCTACTGAGTGCAGAGCCTTGCTCAGGGCTCGATCCCAGGACTCCAGGAACATGACCCTCAGCTGAAACTGAGAGTTGGTCTCTTAACTGATTCATCCAAGTGCTTCATTCTTCCTCATTTAATTTTAAATTTCACTTTATTTAATACCTGGTGTGACTCCTCATGTCTCTCTGAGTGTTTATACAGAGAAAGACACTTGAAAGGGTGTCTTGAGATTTATAATGAAAAGCATAAAATCTGCAAAATCAGAATTTTTAAATGGGTGCTACAATAGGGAACATAGCCAATGGTACTATAATAGTGTGGTATGGTGACAGACGGGAGCTACGCTTGTGGTGAGCAGAGCATCATGTACAGACTTGTTGAATCACTATGTTGTACACCTGAAGCTAATGTAACATTGTGTGTCAACTATACTTCCCCAAAAATGGATAAATAATAAAATTTTTAAACAGAGGGCTGAATAAATATATAACAAATGAAAAAAATAAATAAATGAGTGCTACACTCTTCTTTCTTGGAACTGAGCATGCTTGGAATACCTGCCTCGGAAGGAAAAAAAAAAAATTGACTTCAGGGCCTATTGTAGGATGGGTGGCCTTGTAAAAAAAAAAAAAACCCAATCTTTATTTTTATTTTTTTTAAGATTTATTTATTTATTTACTTGACAGAGAGAGTGCATGAGAGCACAAGCAGTGGGAGCAGCAGAGAGAGAGGGTGAAGCAGGCTCCCCGCTCTGCAGGGAGCCTGACGTGGATGTGGGATCATGACCTGAGGCAAAGGCAGACACTTAACTGACTGGGCCACCCAGGTGCCCCAAAACCTCAGCCTTTAGATGGTGACTTTGAAGGGCTATTACCTAAGATACCACACACTCAAAATAGAATAGTATTTTGTGGGACTGAAATGCAGTTACCTCAATTCCTAAAACTGGATTCCTGGATTCCTGTAAGAAAAAACCTAGTTCTTTCTCAGGTTAAATAACATCATCTTGATGCTTAAGTGAGCTCTACAATTTTTTATATACTATGTCTGGCACTCAGTCAAAAATAAAGGCACACCTCATAAAGCGATAAGAAAACATAAATGGATACCACAAATATAAAGAGACCCACAGGGGATCCAGATCAAGAAATTATGAGACTTTAAGCAACTATTTTTAATAATTCAAAAAAGTTAAAGATTGAGTACTTCTATAGAAATTTGTAAACTATGAAAAAGATTCAAATAAAAATGTTATAACTTCAGAATACAAGTGAAATTAACAACTTAGAGAGGAGTTTAACAAAAATATTAGAGCTGAAAACTGAAACAGTGAGTTGAAAGAAAGGCTAGATGAAACAGCGAGTCTGAACCAGAGAAAGGCAAAAGGACAGAAAATTCAGAAAAGGGATTAAGAGACATAGGGCATATATAAAGTGAAAGTATAACATACAGAGTCCCCAAAGGAAATTAGAGAAAATAGAACCTAAGAAGGTTAATTTTTATTTTATTTCATCAACTAATTGAAATTTCTTTTTTTAAAAAAGATTTTATTTATTTATTTGAGAGAGAGAGAGAGAGCACAAGCAGGGGAGGGGCAGAGGGAGAAGCAGATTCCCCACTGAGCAGGGACCACAACATGGGGCTCGATTCTAGGACCCTGGGATCATGACCTGAGCTGAAGGCAGATGCTTAACTGATTGAGCCAGCCAGGTGCCCCACAACTAATTTAAATTTCAAATTAAATAGACACAAGTGGGCCAGTAGCCATTTTACTAGACAATGTAGTTGTAGAAGTTAACATAGGGGAATTTATTAATAAATGTAGTATATGGCTCACAAAGAAATTAATTACAAAGAAGTTAATTCTTGAACTGATTTTGGAGATTCAAAAATTTCTAGCCAAAATCTCAATAAAGGGGTGTATTTATTCTATAAAATACCGGTTTATTATAACACTAAAATACTTGAGACATATGGGTAGATAAAAGTGATAAAAGATAGGCAAATAGACTGGAGGGAAAAAAGTTGTTTAAAAACGCATCTGTGGGGGCGCCTGGGTGGCTCAGTGGGTTAAGCTGCTGCCTTCGGCTCAGGTCATGATCCCAGGGTCCTGGGATCGAGCCCCGCATCGGGCTCTCTGCTCAGCAGGGAGCCTGCTTCCTCCTCTCTCTCTGCCTGCCTCTCTGCCTGCCTGTGATCTCTCTCTGTCAAATAAATAAATAAAATCTTTAAAAAAAAAAAAAACGCATCTGTGGGGCGCCTGGGTGGCTCAGTGGGTTAAAGCCTCTGCCTTCCGCTCAGGTCACGATCCCTCGAGCCCTGCATCAGGCTCTCTGCTTGGCAGGGAGCCTGCTTCGCTTCCTCTCTTTCTCTGCCTGCCTCTCTGCCTACTTGTAACCTCTGTCTATCAAATAAATAAATAAAATATTAAAAATAAACGCATCTGTGCATATAAGGGCACTTCAATATGACAAAGATGACACTAGAGAGCAAAGAGAAAAGCACGATCTTTTAAAACTGATACCAGGTTAATGGATACCTATATGGGGAAAAAAAGAAACTGAACTCCTACCTTATAACAAGCACAAAATTCAATTCTAGGTTTAAATGTGAAAGGAATAATGATAAACCTATCCAATGGTGCGTTCTATGATGACAGAAATGTTCTGATCTGCACTGTCCAATATGGTATGTATGGTATATTTATTATATATATAAATAAACTTCAAGCAAGCAAAGATAGTTCTCTTTCCTGCATTTCTGTGCTACATTCAACATGTACCTCTGAGTTGGTTTCTATTCAGTACTTCCTCTTTATAAATTCGGGTCACATTTTCCTGTTTGTCTAATTTTTTTTTTCTTTTAACAGTAGGGTACATGCCGTGGATGACATAATATAAAGATTCTGGATCCTTTTATCTTTCTCTAAAATGGTTCATTTTTGCATTTTGTATTAGTCTGCAGTTCAATTAATAACTGATCACCTTGAACTTGTACAGGCTTAATTTTGTGTTTTATTAAGGTATGTAAGTAGAAACCACAGTGTTTCCCGAGCTCCCCTGACTTGGTAGGACTCAATCTCCAAATTGTCTCCTCAGCCGATTTTTTTCAGGGCTTGCGTACTGTGGGTCTAAGTAGAACAGGCCTTATTTTATCTAGAGTATGGTTCTTGATTCTAAATTCTGGCCTAGATTCTTGTGTCTCAGAAGAAGCCCAAATATATTAACAAGGTATTAATGAGGACTTACCATTCCAGCGGAGCGAGAATCTAAGAGCCCAGCACTGCTTGCCCTCTACTCTATTCGTTCTGCTTTACACCTCCTGGCCATCTTTCCGTTAAGCCTCTGGGAGCTCTACCCTTTATATGTGCAGTCCATCTCTCAGCCAAGGCTTGCTGAGGACCCCACATAGTCATAGCCTTCTGGGGAGGCCCCTTCTGCACAGCTCTCTTCTTTATAATCAGTAAGAAAAAGGCAGCCCAAGAGTGGGCAAGAGACTTGAACAAGTGTGTCACAAGAAAGGATATTCAAATGTTCAACACTTAAAAAGATACCACTACAATGACATTTAACTGCAGAGCCATTAGCATTTCTAACTTTAAAAAAGACTAACACTGCCAAGGGTTGGTGAAGATGTGGAGCAATGAGAAACTTCACGTAGGACTATAAACTGATACAACCACTTTGGGGAAGTTTGGCATCATCTATTAAACTGGGCATATACCATCACCAGTAATTCTATTCCTAGCTAGATATCCAAACAGAAATATATATAGAGGTGCCTCAAGAGCGTATGAGAATATTCCTACACCTTGTTTGTGACAGTCAAAAACCATACACAATCCAAATGTTCATCATAAGCAGAATGAGCAGATCATTTCTCATTCATACAGTGGGACGGCATGCCCGTGTGCTGGACTTCTTCCATTTGCCCCTTCGAAGCCCTCTGTGCCCTTCTACCATGCTACCTAGAAATGAGGAGAAGGAATATATGGCCTGAAGCATATAGGTGAAATAATTTTAAAGAAATGAGATTACTTTTAAAGAAATGAGATTCTGAGACTAGAGAGATAGTGAGAAATTAAAAAGACAAAGTAGCCATATATATGACAATGGGATCGTGAATCTTTATAAACTGTGAAGCAAGATTAGGATGCAGTCAACAAATGAAGTTTTCCTCCTCTATTCTTCTGTTTATTAACATCATTAACAGCAGCCAATAAATGTAGATAAAGTTCATGGCTGTTAACAAAATCCAGGAAGAAAATCAGTATTATTTTTAACTATCTCCTAAGGATTTTGCTTTTGCAAATATGGTATCAGATAATGTTTTACCCAGGTCTTGAAGTTTAAACCAAGACATACAGACAATATTTATAATTTAAATGAACTAAAAATACCTACAACATATAAAGAAATAAAATGTTTACCTGGCTGACATGCACTGGTGTTAAAATTAAGTCCAGAACTCCAGACCAACCAGCAAATACACCAAGTGGTATGGCATACGCTAAAGCAATCATCAAAAATCTCATGTTGCTGTAAGAGAAGTAAAAGAAAATATTATTACAGATTCAAAATCTTGATTTTAAATTCTTAACTCATGAAAAATGTAAGTCCTTTGGAAACTAGAATACCAGAATCACAAATAGAAAATATTTGTCAATTTCTTAATAAATTTAAAGTTCTTTAAATTTTTTTTTACAAAAATCCTTTTCATTTATATTGTTTAAAGTTGTCAGTATTTATTATATAAATGAATTACCAACATTATTTCATAGAGTAAATAGGTAGGTATAGTTAAAAAAAGCTTTTACTTGAAAGGATAAATTATTCTCCTTTGAATAAGGTGGAGGGGAAAAAAAATCAAAGCTTAAAAGAAATATATAATTTGCTAGTTTTATTATTTTCAGAGAGCAGTTTTAATTTTTATTTTATTGCTATTAAAGTCTGAATTAGTCAATGATTTTTAATAGGCAATACACTGCAAATGGCTCAAAACCAAAAAGTATAAAAATATGGGGAAAACATGTCCCTCTTACCCCATTCCTCTCTTCCCACAATTATTAGCATTAGCATCAGAAACAGAAATATACAAGCTTATATATATACACAAATGTGTATATTATATATTATATAAATTTATATATTATATTCTTTTTTTTAAAGATTTTATTTATTTACCTGACAGACAGAGATCACAAGTAGGCAGAGAGGTAGGTAGAGGGAGAGGAGGAAGCAGGCTCCCACTGAGCAGAGAGCCCAATGTGGGGCTCGATCCCAGGACCCTAACGTCATGACCTAAGCCGAAGGCAGAGGCCCCAACCCACTGAGCCACCCAGGCGCCCCTATATATTATATTCTTATATAAGAGTTTATATATTATCATAAATTTGTACTTACATAGAATTTATTATATATAAAATTTTGTATACTCTTTATATAAATTCGTATATATATTATAGATATGTACATATTAATATATATATTCTCAACTGTGTGTGTGTGTATATATATTCTTTCCCCAATCTTTCTATATAAATGGTAGCATATTGCAACCATTTGCTGAATTTTACTTTTTAAAAAAATTTTTGTTTTTTCAGTGTTCCAAGATTCATTGTTTCTGCACCACACCCACTGCTCCATGCAATACATGCCCTCCTTAATAGCCACCACCAGGCTCACCCAACCCCCACCTGCACCCCTCCAAAACCCTCAGTTTAACTTAATAAGTCTTAGAACTCTTCCATAGTCAATAAAGAGTTTCCTTCTCTTTCAGAGCTGCGTAGTCCTCTACTATGTTGCTAAATCACAATTTATTTAACCAGCACTCACTGAGAGATCTGTATTTTATTACACATATAATATATAAAGATATTACACACACACACATATAATTTTTTTCCTTTGCTCTTAACAGTCATTTCACATGTGCACTAGTACATATGGGCAACTGCCACATCAGAAGAATATGCGTATTTGTAACTTCAATAGATAATGCCAACTGCCCTCTACAGAGACTGTACTTTTCTACATAACTATCAAAATGGTTAAAACAAAAACCAAGTGATAACACTAAAGTCTGGTAAAGATGCACAGAAACTAGATGACTTGTGTATTGCTTACAGTAATGAAAAATGATATAGCTGTTCTGGAAAATAGGCTGGCAGGCTTTAAAAAAAAAAACCAAAAAACTAAATATGCAACCACCACATAATCCAGCAATTGCACTCCTGGGCATTTATCCCAGAGAAATGAAAACTTATGTCCCCACAAAAAACCGCATATGAATGTTTATTTGTAATTGCCAAAACACCCCTAGAATCAACACAGATGTCCTTCAACAGGTGAACAGTTAAACTGTACATCCACACCATAGTATTAGGCAAGAAAAAGGAGTAACACAAAACAACCTAGTTGACTCTCCAGAGAAACAGGCTTTTTAAAAAGTTTTTACTTAAATTCCAGTTAGTTAACAGTGTAATACTAGTTTCCGATGTAGAGTTTAGTGATTCATCACTTACACACAACACTCAGCGCTCATCACTAAAAGTGCCCTCCTTAACCCATCACCCATTTTATCCATTCCCTGCATGCTTCCCTTCCAGCAACCCTCAGTTTGTTCTCTGCAGTTAAAAGTCAGTTTTCTGGTTTGCCTCTCTCTCTCTCTCGTTTTAAAAGCCAATTCCCAAATTTATGTACTATATTATTCCATTTATATAACATTCTTTTTCCTTTGTTCAAGATTTTATCTATTTATTCATAAGAGACAGAGAGAGAGAGGCAGAGGGAGACACAGGCTCCCCACTGAGCAACAAGCCTGATGTGGGACTCGATCCCAGGACTCCGGGACCATGACCTGAGCCCAAGGCAGATGTTTAACCATCTGAGCCACCCAGGCGCCCATGTATAACGTTCTTGAAGCAACATTATAGTAATGGAGAACAAATCCGTGTTTGTCTGTAGAGCGGAAGGGATGTAGACGTGGCTACAAAAGGACAAAAAAACGGGATCCTTGTGATGATGGAAATGTTCTTTATTGTGACTACCAATGTTAATTTTCTAGCTGTGATACTGTACAACAGTTTTTAAAGTTGTTATCACTGGAGGAAACAGCATAAAGAGCCCATGTCATCTGTATTATTTCCTACAACTGCATGTGAATCTACAATTATTCAGGCATCCTTTGAAGGGCCAGAGAAAATTACATTGATAGGCTCGGGCGGGGAGCATGGCAGGTCCAAAGAACTCCCCTAGAGAGGCTTCCCCTAGGGGCAATTCTGAAGAC
Source organism: Mustela nivalis (assembly GCF_964662115.1). NCBI lineage: Eukaryota > Metazoa > Chordata > Mammalia > Carnivora > Mustelidae > Mustela > Mustela nivalis. The sequence continues at coordinate 118,753,797 of NC_139020.1, forward strand.
AAATAATGGAAGAAATGAAGGAAAGTTAGGCATTGGTGAAAAGGGTGTTTTATAGAGAGGAAAGATCTTATACTCTATGGTTTTAACAGAGAATAGTGATCTTGACTCTAGAGTAATTAGAAGCAAACACAGGGCATTTACTGTGGTCAGAGTGATAATTTTATGTTGTTTTTCCTTGTCAGAACAATTTTTTACAGAACTCATTCTTCAGTGACTTCTCATTTTCCACAGACTAGTCCAAATTACTAGCCTGGCATAGTATGACCTAATCTACCTTTCCTGATTGCTATCTAAACTCTGGTGCTGTGCAGGGAAGAACTTAAATAGCATTAAATTAAAAAAAAAACAACTATCATTTTGAACAATCACATGTATGTGCCACTGGTCACCATCCAATTTAACAAACATTTTTATTTGCCTATTATGTGGAAGGCAATATTCTACATGCTACAGAGATGTGATTTTTAAAACCTTTTTTTTTTTTTAAGATTTTTATTTATTTATTTGACAGACAGAGATCACAAGCAGGCAGAGAGGCAGGCAGAGAGAGAGAGGAAGGGAAGCAGGCTCCCTGCCGAGCAGAGAGCCCGACACGGGGCTCGATCCCAGCACCCTGAGATCATGACCTGAGCCAAAAGCAGAGGCTTTAACCCACCGAGCCACCCAGGTGCCCCAGATTTTTAAAAACTTTTTGCTGTATTCCAAAGTAGTATATTTTTACATTGTGATCTCCCCACATATACATAAATACATACATTCTGAAACAAAAACTATGTACCCTTACTACATGTGATACAATATTTCCATTCTAGATTATTTCATTCTACCCTTTTTTTTATTTTTTAAGATGGTCTACCTACTGAATTAGGTGGCTGTGAACCAAAGTTTCAAAAATAGTGTTACCTAGCTATTCTAACTTGGTAGGCACCAGCCACATGTGGCTTTTGAACATTTGAAATGTGGCTAGTACAATGGAGAAACTGAATTTTTCATTTTATTTCATTGTAATTAATTTAAACCAAATTTTAAAACAGAAGCGGTGAAAAGTACTTCCCTATTAACCACAACTTTATTTTTTTGTAGGACTACATTTCACTTTAACTGCTGCATCAGGTAAGATTTTATTGTAATGTGCCGGCTGTAGCATGTGTTGTTTCTAGTATTATAACCAGTCACTGATCTTGATGTCAATGAACTGACTCAGTTCTCATTACTTTTTTTCTACACAGATATAACTTTGTAATTTGCTTATTTGAATATTTATGAAGAAAAAATTAGAGAGTAGAAGAAAATTGCAAATTTTACAATGAATGGCAACTGCAATTTGTTGCAGCAGAGCAAAATGAATGCTGTGTAAAAAAATTTTTTTAGACAATTAAGTGGACAATATTAAGGGATATGTTCAACAAATACATAGTAAATTTTATAGGAGGTTTCTTCTTATCAGCCTTACCCAAAATCAGAATTAAATAAACATTAAAAATTTTTTTTTTTCCCACAGACCTGAGTTATCACTTTGGCCAGCAATGAAGTGGTTTGGATTACTCTACAAAAAGAAAACAATTTTTTTATTAAAAAAATTTTTTTTAGTTTTTATTTATTAATTTGAGAGAGAGTGTAAGCATGAGCAGGGTGGGGGGCAGAAGGAGAGGGAGAAGCAGACTCCCCACTGAGCAAAGAGCCCAAAGCAAGGTGGGGCTTGATCCCAGGAGCCTGGGATCATGACCCGAACCAAAGGCAGATGCTTAACTGACTGAGCCACCCAGACGCCCTTGTTATTGGTGATTTTTAAAAATAGATATCTGATAGGGGTGCCTGAGTGGCTCAATCAGTTAAGCATCTGACTCTTGATTTTGGCTCAGGTCATGATCTCATGGGTCTTGAGATCTAGCCCCACAGTGGGCTCCACATTCTGCCTGGAGTTGGCTTGGGAATTCTTTCTCTCCCTCTCCCTCCACCCCACCCCCACCATGCACGCGTGTGTGCTTTCTCTCTCTCTCAAATAAATAAATATTAAAAATAGATTTCTGATAGGAAACCCCTCTAAAATATATTTAATCAGTATTTTATCGGTTATTTGTAACCTGATTAATGGGTTGCTGAAAAATTATCACTCTAAATTATCTTAAATAAATGTGAAATTATCTTGAAGATAGTAGTCAAAACCACTCAGCAATTCAAAGTATAGTTACCTTAATAATCTACAAAAGCTCCGCCGATAACTCAGCCGCTGGCTAGCTGCAGCAACACTGGGAGGAAGTGGAGGCCGGGGTGGGAAATAAGCTAGTGTTGCAGAAAATAGTAAGCAGACAACTCCAAATTCTGGGGACAGGGGAGGGAAAAAAAAAAGAATAAAATGTTAACCAGACAACATAAAAGTTCAATGTTTCAAGTATTTATTTATCTAACAAATCGTTACCCAAGATGTAGGCACAAAAAGATAAGCAAAATATAGTACCTAGCAAAATTAGTTGTCTTGTGAAAAAAAAATAGATATTTAAAGATATAAATTTCAGCAGGTCACAGGCAAGAAGTTATACTACGCTGCATTACGTAGATGAGAAGTTCGAGGAAGAAACAAATGTTATTCTCTGGAAAAAAAACCACGAGAAACCAACAAAATTGTAGTATCAGATTTTGAAATGGATCTAAGATGATTGTCTAGTAAGTATGGTATTCAGAAAGAAAGTATGATACAGAAACTATAGTAACAGGATAGAAGAAGGTTTATTTAATCAATGACTGGATATTCCAAAACATATTTCCAAAGATAATCCATCAAAAAAATGGGATATTCCAAAACACAGTGCAGGACAGACTCAATTTACAGGCTATATGGGGAATCTGAACACAACAGGAAAGCATCCAAAAACAAGAAACCAAGAAGCAGAAAGCAAAATTTAATGAATAAAAAGACTAACTATTGTAAAATACTAAACAATTACAAGTAAAATGACCATCCACAACCTTAATTTGGTACCATTAATAAGAAAAAGATCCTAGGAATCCTGATCATTCCCTCCAGAGTTCTGACACTTCTCAGTCCCAGCTTTTGTTGTATCCAATTTAATAGAAAAGTGTGACTCCCAAAAGAAAAGTTAGGAAACTTGGAGTGAAGACTGCCTATGCCATTAATTAATTTTTAATTTGAATGAATCCTTTATTCTTTGCTGTCCATAAAGGGATTAGACTGAGTGATTTCTTGAGTCTGCTCAGTTGGATAATATTAATTATAATTCTAGGGCTATATTCTTAACAAAAGGTATAATATTCCTATAAGACACTTAACCATAGATAATGTCTTTGTTCTTTGTCAGTCTGAGGAGCAATAAGAAGTTAATGAACTGTTTTAATTTACAGATCTTCTAATTAACAACAATGAATGAGCACCTTCCATATACTTATCAGCCATTTGTATCTCTTCTTCTGGGATTGCCTTGTCTGTACTCTCTCTACTGGCACTTTTGCAAACAGCTTCAGAGAGATAATTTGCACAACACAGTACTCACACACTTAAAGTGCACAATTCAGTGATTTTAGTATATTCACAGAATTGTGCAACCATCACCACAATAAATTTTAGGACTTTCTCATCCTCTCCAAAAAACCCTCTGTACCTATTACCCACCCCCCCCCCCCATCCCAAATTCTCCCAACCCCAAGCAACCATGCCTTCGTCTTTCAGTCTCCCTGGACTGGAGTGTAATGGACATCTCACATAAATGGAATCACACGTGGTCTTTTTGACCTGCATCTTTCATTTAACATGTTTTCAAGGTTCAACCATGTTGGAGCATGTATCAATACTTTTATTCTTTTCTGTTGCCAAATGATATTCCATGTAATGGATAAAGCACATTTTTTATCCACTTAAACTGATAGATATTTGGATTATTTCTACTTTTTGGCTATTATGAATGATGCTACTATGGACATTTGCATACAAATTTTGCATGGATGTGTTTTTACTGCATTTGGGTATATACCTAGAAATGCAGTTGCTAGGTCATATGATAATATATGTTTTAACACTTTGAAGAACCAAAGTGGTTATGCCATTTTACTTTCCTACCAGCAATATATGAAGATTCCAAGTTCTCCACTTGTTCACCAACATTTATTTCCCATTTTTTAAAAAAGATTTTTACTTTTTAAAAATTTATGTACTTGAAAGAGAGAGAGAGAGGAGAGAGAGAGAGAGAGAGAGAGAGCACGAGTAGGGGGAGGGGAAGAGGGAGACAGAAAGGAAGAGAGAATCTCCAGCAGACTCTGCTCCCGTGCAGAACCCAGTGTAGGGCTCAATCGTATAACCCAGCAATCATGAACTGAGCTGAAACCAAGAGTCAGATGCTTAACTGACTGAGCCACCCAGGTGCCCCCTGAAAGATTTTATTTTCTTAAGTAATCTCTATATCCAGTGTGGGGCTTGAACTCATGACCGAGTTCAAGAGTCACATGTTCTACCAACCAAGCCAGCCAGGCAACTCATCCTGTTTTATTGATGACAGCCATCCTACTGGATGTGAACTGTATAGCATTATGGTTTTAATTTGTATTTCCCTAATGACTAATGATGACAAGCATCTTTCATGGGCTTCTCGGCCATACGTATATCTTCTATGGAAAAATTTGAGTCCCTTGCCCATTTTCTAATATGGTTATCTTTTTGTTGAGCTATGAGAGTTCTTTATATATTCTAGGTATAAGTCCTTTATCAGATAATGATTTGCAACTATTTTCTCCCATTCCCAAAGTGGGTTGTCTTTTCCCTTTGTTGATGGGTATCCTTTGATACACAAAAGTTTTTCATTTTGATGAAATCCAGTTTATCTGTTTTTTTTTTTTTTCTTTTGCCCCTTGTGCTTTTAAGATTTCAGACCTAATCCAAGGTCACAAAGATTTACTCTTATGCTTTCTTCTAAGAGTTTTTAGTTTTTGCTCTTATGTTAGGATTATAATCCATTTTGCATTCATTTTTATGTATGATGTAAGGAAGGGGTTCAAAAGGATTCCTTTATATATGGACATCTAGTTATTCCAACAACATTTGTTGAAAATACTATTCTTTCCCCATTGAATTGTCTTCTTACTCATTTTTTTTTTTTTAAGTTTATCTCTACATCCCATATGGGGCTTGAACTCATGACACCAGGATCAAGATTTGCATGTTCTTCTAAGAGCCAGCGAGGTGCCCTGAATTGTCTTGGTACTCTTATGAAAAGTTAGTTGACCATAAATATAATGGTTCATTTTTCGGAATCTCACTTCTGTTCCATTGACTTCTGTCTATCCTTATGCCAATACCCTGCTGTCTTAATCAGTGAAGCTGAGTTTGTAGTAAGTTCTAAAATTGGGAAGTGTGAGTTCTCCTGCTCTATTCTTTTTCAAGACTGCTCTGGCTATTCTGAGTCCCTTGCATTTCCATATAAATTTTGGGATCAGCTTTATCAATTTCTGCAACAAAGGTAGATGGATTATACTGAATGTAAAGATCAATTTGGGGAATAGTACCCATATTCACAATATTAAACTTCTCCACTCACGAATATGGGATGTCTCCATTTCTTAAGTCTTTCTGTAATTTCTTTCAACAGTGTTTCACAGTCTTCAGAAAGCAAGTTTTATATTTATTTTGTCAGTTATTCCTAAATATTGTATTCTTTTTGAGGCTATTGTAAATTGAATTGTCTTCCTAATTTCATGTTCGGATTGCTCACTGCTAATGTATAGAAAGAAATACAAACACATTTTCTTGCACCTAAAATCTGTGATTTTAGGATGAACTTGTTCATTCTTGCTGAACTTGTTAGATCTGGTAGTTTTATAGTGGATTTCAGAGGATTTTCTATTATGATCAAGCTGTTTTCAACAGAAATCATCTTACTTCTTCTTTTGGAATCTATAGGCTTCTTCTTTCTTTTTCTTACTTAGTGACCCTGATTAAAACCTCCAGCATAATGTTTACACAGGGCAAGAGTAGACATACTTGTCTTATTCCTGATCTCAGGGGAAATGCCTACAGTCTTTGACCACTAAATATGCTCTTCTCTGTGGGTTTTTCATAGATCCCATCTGTTAGGTTGAGGGAGCTCCTACTGACTAATTTGTTGAATGTTTTTATCTTGAGAGGGTATTGGATTTGTCAAATGCTTCCCCCTCCCCCTATTTTTTCCTCCTTTATTCTACTGATATATACATTAGTTGAATCTTAAATATTAAACCAACCTTGCATTCTAGGAATAAATCTCGTTTGGCCATAGTATATAATCCTTTTTAAATATGTTATTAGAATTGGTTTGCCAGCATTTTGCTCAGGAGCTGTGGGTCTGTAGTTTACTTTTCTTATGATGCCTTCTAAATAATTTAGAGTCATTAATCTTTTAATGTGGCAATTCTAGCAAAATGTTTTTAATGGAATGAAGGGTCATGGGACAATATCTCAGGAAAACAGGTTGGCAAATATGAAAGCACTAAAGCAATAATTGGGAAGCTCTGAGTAGAGGCTTCGGCTTCACTGGAACCATGAACCAGAAGGATGTACAGCATTAATACCTGCCCAATAATGCCTAAAATCCAGTCATTTAAAAGACACTATTATTGTATAAGTTTTCAATAAAAAGAACAATGTAACCAAAATAAAGTTTAAAATTTATGTGACACTGCTTTCAGTTTTACTTATTTACATTTAAATTTCATTTTTTCTTTATTTTTTAAACAAAGAAAAATTTCTTTATTTTATATTTTTAAGTATTTTATTTTTAAGTAATCTCTACATCCCATGTGGGGCTTCAACTCACAACACCAAGATCAAGAGTTGCACACTCCACCAACTGAGTTCAGTGAGGTGTCCCTCAATTTTTTCTCTTTAAAAGGAGTTGTTTGGTGGGGGCAGTGCGGTTTAAAAGCTTTATATATGCCACAGCCTCTGCTTTTGCTTCATTCCCTCTAAAACATATTCTGAAATGTAAATCTCTTGTATAATTCTCTGGTGTAAAATTCTTCAGAGTATGGCCTTTGCCTGCAATCTAATCAATTTCAAACCCATCAGCTCAAACCCATCATACAAGAATGCTTGTATGGTCTGGCTTACCTCTCTAGCTAATTATCTGTCATGACTCTCACCAAGCTGAAGCCACTGTGGGCTCTGAATTGCTTGAATATGCCAAGCTCTCATCCCTTACAAGGCTTCTTCTCCTCCATGGCTCCCTCTCTTTTCAGTATGTTCTGTATTTGGCTAACTTCCTCTCATCCCTCAGGCTCCACCATAGATGCTGCATCTCCAGGAAGTTCTACTTGGCCTCCAAAATCTAAGTGAGCTTCCTCCTCCTGAGGTCTCAGAGCAACTGTCAGCCTTTGGCTACAGCAATTACCACCCTGTTTTACAACTATTTTCCTGTCTGCTGTTTTACAACTATTTTCCTATAAGTTCTGTGAGAGCAGGAACCATGTCTACCTCGGTGCCTTGCACGGGGACAGATACACAGGAGGTCAAAATATATGTGTTCGATGAATAAGTGAATAAATTAATACAAAGTTCATCGTAATATGGTCCCGTTTCTCTCCAGCCTCATTTTCGGCCACTTGTCACCTACACCCAAGCACACATATTTACACTACTTCAGCCATATGAAATTGTGTACAGTTCTTTGGACATACTGAGCTCTCTCATACCGTATCTGCCCCTGAAGTGGCTATTCCTTCTATACAGAATGCCCTATCTCATTTGAACACTTGCTGAAGTCCTATGAAATTCTTAACTTTAATGATCACATCCTTGATGAAGCCTTCCACACCTCCTCAACTTTTCTCCAAACTCAGGCAAATTAGGTCTCTCAAACTCTGTATATCCATTTGTATTGCAACGGTCTTCTCAGTGATCTCACCAACTCCCAGTGCTTAGCACAGTGCTTAGTATATATATAAACTTACAAAGAGTTTTCTGAATGCAGAAGGAAATAACAAACAGGCATAGAGGGTCAGGGAGTGTGTAAGAGACTGTAATGTAAGTGTGGAGTAGGGCTTAAACCTAGAAATAAAGGGAAAGGACCAAGAAAATGGAAGGGTCTATCCCTTATTAATAGGCTAGAGAGGATAAGAAATGAAGAGAAGAGTAAACTGTGCATGACCAGGGTTTACCAGGTCAGAGAGGAGTGGGGAAATTGCAAGGGCGAAAATGGGTTTAAAGGCTACCAATAGATGGTTGACAAATATTTACTGTGAACCATGATATTTAGTTTTCTGTTCTCATAAGATATCAAAAAAGACACTAGACATTGTGTTCTACAGTGCTTAGTTGTAAACGGATGGGAAGAGTAAAATTAAGAAATAAACTTCCTCTGCCTGGCTCTCTGCCTACTTGTGATGTCTGTCAGGTAAATAAATAAAATCTAAAAAAAAAAAAAGAAATAAACTTCCATGCAGCGATGATACATTTTAAACTTAATAACTTCCTGAAAAGGGTAAGTTTTAAAAAGGCATTTTCATATTGCATCACAAGAAAAGCACACACGTGCATATGTACCCATTGGTCCTCGTAAGTATTTCATAAGAAGGGATCTGGCATATAGGGTTGAGTAAAGAGGACTGGGATAAAGACAAAGTAGAGCAGGAAGAAAATAAACTGCAAAATACCTGCATACAATACAGTCTCTATGAGATCTTTAATGTGGGTCCTGCTCATCTCCGAAGCAAGAAGAGGTGACGTCCCATTGGGGGCTGGAACAACAAGGGGCCCCACTAAAAACGCGCATGCTCCACCAAGATAGCTGAGCATGGATGCGATGGCTGTGGCAGTGGCCCGTTCGTCGGCAGAAAACCACGTCGTAGAGAGGAACGGAGCTGCATTCATCACCGTTGGGCCTGCCAATCCATTCAACAACTGTCCTCCGTGGATTAGCCTGGAATTTAAAAAATTGGAAGGCTGTGAAGCGGCTGAAGCAGACATTTCTATACAAGAAGAAGCTAGCCAAACTGCAGTTTAACTCTGGCATTAAGGACACATATCTGTAAAAAACAGGACACGTCTGCAGGTGAAGCATGTCGACTCCCCATGAGGGAGACCAAACACAGTAATAGTTACCCCTTATTCATTTCACAAATATTTACTGAAACCTCTGGCTTATGTCACACTCCAAACCAAACACGCCAAATAACCTTGTTTCATTTGTTACAACTACCCTATGTGGTAGCTATTATTAGCTTTATTTGTTGAGATGTTAAAGTCTCTGTTTAGAAAAATTAAGGTACTTGCCCAAGTGCTACTGGGCAAAGTGGAGATTTGGACCCAGGTTGACTCCAATATCCGTATTCTTTCTACTAGACTGCCACTCATAAACAGACCTAGTAAGTGCCACCAGCCACTCACATAAATAATAAGGTTGAGCTCAAAATGTTTTAAAATAAAATGGTATTTTAAAAAGTACAATGAAACAGCATTCAGCCATAAAAGGAATGAATGAAATATTATCATTTGCAATGACATGGGTAGAGTTAGACAGTATTATGCTAAGTGAAATAAGTTAAGTCAGTCAGAGAAAGACAAATACCATATGATAACACTCATATGTGGAAACAAATGAGCAAAGGGAGGGGTTAAAAAGAGAGACAAACCAAGAAACAGACTTTTAGCTATAGAGAACAAACTGATGGTTACCAGAGGGAAGAAGAATGGAGGGTGGGGGAAATATGTGATGGGGATTAAGGAGTGCAATCGTCAGGATGAAACAAATAATAATAAAATGAGATAAAACATTTCATGCCTACTCTGTGCCAGGTGATGGGAATTTTAAAAAGAATTAAAAAAAGAAAACCATCATTATTGTATCTTCTAGTAGAAAAGGAAGTGGTTGAGGAATTGGAGTACTTGGGCTCTGGTCCAGTTCTGCAACTAACTAGTTGAATGGTTCTGGGCACTAGATCTTTGTGGGATTCCATTTCTTCTCCTGCAAAATGGGGTATGTCTACATTCAATACCCACTTATTGAGTATCTGTTAGGTTAAACTACTATAATTACAGGAGCACTGCATTCCTTCCAGTCCTAATACTTTGTGGCTTTAATTGCAATGGTTAGTGAAGAGTAGTTTCTTGCTTCTATTCCAGTAGTTCTCTTGCTCATCTCTTCTCAGTATCCTGTTTAGTGCTCTATCCTGTTCCTTGCCAACCAAACCCTCTTCTCCCCTTGCTCCTTCTACCTCCAACATACACATTCTCACTCAAGAGAACCCTGAAGGGGAAGAGAAACCAGAAGTCCAAAAATCATATCCAAGAAAGGGAGGCAAGTCAACCTCTCCTGCTCGGAGGCAGAGGGAAGGAACGGTGTATGTGACACATATGTGACACTACTTTTTCCCCCATTTTGCTATTCAATTACCATGAGGTCAACCCCCCCCCCCACCTTTTAAATAACTGCCACCTTAAGAGACTCAGAAAAAGTTTTTTAGGCATATGAGGAGAGGTATGGCCTTACTACAGAGGCATAAGTGAGTGGGAAGTGAAATATGTGAATTAGGGCCGCTCAAATCTTTGTAAATGTTGGAAAACTTATTGTGAAGGCAAAAAGAGCTCCAAGAATCATTACTACTACTAAATTAAGACCGAAGACATTTCAAAATCTTCTTGTGAAAGGGGAACCATTTTCTAGATGACAAAAACAATTTAAACTGTTTATGAAACCAAATTCCTACTCCAAATCCCAGTAGAGCCCAAGCTGTAACAGAGTGTTTCATCACAGAAATACTCTTCCATTTTCACCGAGGGGTTTTACTCATGATTTGTGATGGCACAACAGACTGCATGATGGCATGTAGAGTAACTGCTTTGATATTTAATACCTTTAGTGAGGTGTTCCTGAAAGACTCATCTCATCTAGGAGGAGAAGCACTGGAATCAGTAAATTTTATTATGCCTAAAAATGTTAAGAGTAGAGAGTGAACACAGAAGAAACAAACTATCAACAAAACAAAACACGATAAAACATTATGAATCCTTTTTTTATTTATTAGAGAGAGAGAGAGAGAGCAAGAGAGCACCAGCAGGGGGACTGGCAAGCAGAGGGAGAAGCAGGCTCCACGCTGAGCAAGGAGCCTCATGAGGTAGTACTCGATCCCAGAACCCTGGGATCATGACCTGAGGGGAAGGCAGACGCTCAACGCTCAACCAACTGAGCCACCCATGCACCCCGAAGAGACTGTTTTTTAAGCAGCAAATGTGAGTTACAGAATGTGTGAGATTATGATAAAAATAGTATCTGAAGTAGGTATATAAGCACTAGAGACATTTCAGATGGGTTCTAAGTCCACAAGATCACTGAACTTGGGCGGCCAACCTAAAACATGAATTACCATAGTGAAGTCAGCTAGTGAATTAAAACATGCTGATTTGGTATTTAAAATTATTCTAATGATTGTGTGCATTTTATATTAAAAGTCATCATGCACAAACACAATGCTCACAAATGAACTCAGTAGTGCAACTGGACTCATAGGATCTTGGGGTTCCCCTCTGAATTCATGGGAAACCTGGCAGGGAAACCCAGTCCCTGCTCTTCCCAGCATCTCTACATTTTCCAGATAGCCTTGCTCTTTGTCATACTTGTATTCCAGAGTCCCTCAGGATGTGGCAGTTATTTTATCTTATTTTTAAAAAGATTTTATTTATTTATTTGTCAGAGAGAGTGAGCACAGGCAGACAGAGAGGCAGGCAGAGGCAGAGGGAGAAGCAGGCTCCCTGCTGAGAAAGGAGCCCGATATGGGACTCGATCCCAGGGCCCTGGGATCATGACCTGAGCTGAAGGCAGCCGCTTAACCAACTGAGCCACCCAGGCATCCCAGGATGTGGCAGTTATTAATATAACTAGTTATAAGAACTACTGTCCTGCTATATCAAGATTTTCATGTTTGCCTGACCCTGTTTTCTGTGACCTACCGTTAACTTACCCTATTTTATGAAATTAGTTTGTAAAAATATATTTAAAAATAAAATTCAGTTTTATATCTAAAATCTAGTTTTCCCATTTAATGATAATACAAAATTAGAGGGGTTTTTTTTCTGGAAAAAAAAGGGCAGTCATGAGACTAAAATCATATAAATATTACAATAAACTATAATGACAATAAAGGAAATGGAATAGTTATAAATGGTTCAATACAAGCTGTGTTATTTAACTTATTTGACAAACATGTACTAAGTACGTGTATTGGGTAGGCATTGTGATAGGCGTAAGCATATGGGAATATAAAATTAAAGCCCTTGCCCTTAAAGTCCTTACGGGTAGTTGAACCATCGCCTATCAGCATGTACCAGGAATATAAAGAAAAATAAGGTAACAATTAGTCCTGCCCTTAATGCTTGTGGAGCCAGTGATAAGAGTAGTAATGGAGGACCTTGTATATCCTCCTTCTCTTCTGACTTCTGGCTCTGGTTTACAACACTGTCACATATATGCATGGGGACCTGAAGGTCTTTCTTCCAAACAGCTGCCCCTTGGTGACTCCTTGAGCCTGGGGAGTACACACCAGGAATGAGGTCTACTCATAGAAGAGATTTAGAAAAAGGCCTGTTGCAGGGACATCCAAAGTCCTGTGTAGCTAGAACATGATGAGCAGGCTGGGCATATCTCCTTGGCCCTACACATTCCTCAGCACATAGGAAACAGTAAAGCTGAAGGAAAGCCAGAGTGGGATACTCTCAGGCATGAGTCCAGGACAAAGACCCTATGGCAGTATTGGCAAGAGCAATAGTGGAGATATGGAACAAGGGATGGTTTGGAAGACTGTTCTTAGCCATACAATAGATATGGCTAGGTGAATGACTGCATATTGGGAAGGCATCCATTACTCCGTAAAAAAGTAAAGTAAGTAGTTGAATATAGATCAGAAGCTAAACAAAGAGGTCTGAACTAAGCAACATATTGGGGATGGGGGAAAAAAAAAACACTGGAAAATAACACTATTTTTTAAATAGAGGAAGAGGAGTTTAGAAAGACAGCTGAGAAGGAGCAATTACAGAGGCAAAAATGAATGAATGAATGAGCAAAGACTGGAACCACAGCAGAGAGAAGCGTTTTGAGGAGAGGAGAGTGAATGGCTGATAGTGTCAAGTCATATAGAAAGATCATCTGGGGGGCGCCTGGGTGGCTCAGTGGGTTAAAGCCTCTGCCTTTAGCTCAGGTCATGATCCCAGGGTCCTGGGATCGAGCCCCGCATTGGGCTCTCTGCTCAGCAGGGAGCCTGCTTCCTCCTCTCTCTCTTCCTGCCTCTCTGCCTACTTGTGATCTCTCTCTGTCAAATAAATAAATAAAATATTAAAAAAAAAAAAGAAAGATCATCTGGTAACTAAAACGTAACCACCGGATTCAGCAACAAGGAGGGTCATTCCTGATTTGAGAAGAAGGAGTTTCAGCAGAATTCTGAAGATGAAGTTAAGACTCGTGAGGAAATGGAAATTGGGATTTAGACTATATTAGTAGTTAGAAACAGATGCTAGAACAAAAATTAGGTATATAAGCTTGGCAGTGTGACAAGAAAAAACACCCAGCCTAAACGAATTGTCTGGATGGAAAAGTGTTGCCTTCGCATACTGAAAGTTAAATGCCACTCATTGTGATTGTCCTAATGCTTTCTTAGCACTGGAAAGAAGCTGGCTTTCAAAAATTAACACCTATTGATCTGGGCTGACTGTCAAGAAGAGTGATTCACATTTTCAGTAAAGGGAAGTAGATCCCATAACTTAATGTCAATTTTTCTGCATCATCATTATATGTTTCAATTTTGTTTTGCAAGTAAAAGTTCATTGCAGATAAGGGAAATGGCTTCTAAATTCTCCAGTGTCTCACGAAGTGTGGATGCTCTCTAGTGCCCAGAACACAGACTGATTCAAGCAAAGCGGTGTTGCTGAAATACACAACTAACACTATAAAACTCTCAGTTACCAACAAAACAAAACAACTCTCAGTTATCTAAACACATACATCAGCTTCATTTACAAATTTTATTTTATTTATTTTTAAAAAGATTTTCTTTGAGAGAGAAACTGAGAGAACGAGCAGTGGGGAGGAACTAAGGTGGGAGGGATGTAGACTCCCTGCCCAGCAAGAAGTCCAACACAGGGCTCGATCCCAGGACCCTGGGATCAAGACTGGAGCTGAAGGGAGATGTTTAACTGAGTCACCCAGGTGCCCCCATTTATAAATTTTAAAAAGCCTAAATTCAGTGATACAAAAACCAATGTCATTAATAAATATTCCAGAAATAAAGCTTTTAAAACAAGCAAACAAACAAGTCAACATTGAGGGTGGTCCAAGCATGGCCAGAGCTTTATTCACTTTATTCCCATCTTGAGCCAGTGGCCCCGGGAAGGGTGGGCAGTAGTTAGGAACAAAGGCAGCCCCTGGGCAATAAGCCCTGCAGCAGAAAGGAGGCTCTCTGGAAAGTGGACTTGTTAACTCCAGGGCTCTAACTCCTGCTTCAAACGCCTGATGATGTCCAGTACATGTTCACAGTAAGGGGACTGTAAATTTCCAGCTTTGCAGGCCAAGCTGTGACAGATCTGCCAGGGGGCCGCTGTGCTGCCCTCTTTCTTCATCCCAGTCTCCTCTCCTTGCGTCCTTGATTGACTCCCTCTCTCCTTCGCCCTCTGGTCTTTTCCCCTTTTCATTTTTAACTCCTACCTACCTCCTCCCTACTTCTGTGTTTGTACCATTCCCACAGGCCAGGTGGGAAAATGGGCAAGATTGTAATTTCCCGAGCTGGCTGAGAAGATAGTAAAGACCCGGAGCTTCTCCGTAGCCGAGATGGGAGAGCCGAAGACCCGGTGCTGCCCACTAGCACTGTGGGGTGGGGTGCGGGGTTGTTAGCCTTCTGCAGGCCTGGCAGGAGGAGGGGAGGGGGGGATGGGGACTAGACATGACAGACTGATGGAAACTTCATGAAGTCCTGCCCTCCCTGTGCCCCTTCACCTTCAGCCCTCAGTTAGTACCCTGCCTCTCGCCCCCACCCCAATGGCTGAGGCCTCAGCGGCATGTGGTATGGCATTTGGGCACAGCTGCATTCCATTTCATATCACTCCATATACTATCGCTTTTCAAACAAATGCCAATAGCTAAAGTTCACACTGAAGATCTACAGTTCATGGTTTTCTAATGTACTTGACATTTTAGTTTGTATTTAATGATATTCCAGTATCCTAACCTTTTGCTTTCTGACATCCTGGAACAAATACCTATGATTCCTCAACTATTTTCTACTTGGAATAGGTTTTAGAATTAGAATTTTTATAGCTGGAAGAGACGTCAAACCTCACCTAGATAACCCACCTCTGCATTTTACAGATATGAAAATTGAGTTCCAGAAAGGCCAATATTACATTTAAAATCACACTTATAATTTTATAACTTTCTTTTCTCCAAAAAGTAAGGGCGGAGCGGGGGGAGCTCCAAAGTCATATAATTTAGCTGATGTCTACACCAGGACTGGAAATCAAAATCAGGGCTTATTTAATTGGTTTACAAATCTCTCTACTCTTCCAACATGGTCTCATTCTGAAGGTTCTCTGTTGATAGTATAAATAAAAATCATTGACTGTTAAGATAACTCAAGGTTCACAGATCCAGAGGCATGCAAGTAGCTGGAATATTGTGATTCCCTTTAGAAACCTTTAGTTTATTATGACTAGCATTGGTGACAACATTAGAAAACTGGTTTAGAAACTGAGCAGATACTTCCTCACTGTAAGTTCAGCATTCTTTTTTAAATGATTTTATTTATTTATTTGACAGACAGAGATCACAAGTAGGCAGAGAGGCAGGCAGAGAGAGAGGGGAGGAAGCAGGCTCCCTGCAGAGCAGAGAGCCAGATGCAGGGCTCGATCCCAGGACTCTGGGATCATGACCTGAGCTGAAGGCAGAGGCTTTAACCCACTGAGCCACCCAGGCACCCCAAGTCCAGCATTCTTAACTTAAATTCTATGTATTTTTAATATGATGTAATTTGGAATCCAAAAAAAATACTTATCTCTAATATTCAATATGCCAATGGTTCACAAACATTTCCCAATTCCTAATTATCCTGCATCAGAATAAACTGGTATGTTACACCATTTCCTGGGTATTGAAAATGGCAGTGTTAAAAATAGTTTTCCTTTATTTAGTCCAAGAAAATATAGGGCAAAAAAAGGGTCAGAGATACTATGAATTAATTATAGGAAAAAGAAAGTTAGGAAGGAAGAAACAGAGATAGTAGTAGAAAGGAAGAAACCTTTTAGGGACTGTTGCTATAGTCTGTTTTTTTAAAGAAACTCGATTTCACTTCTTTATCCTTTAATAATCTGGGCTAATTATGATTTGACTAGAAATATCTGTTCAATGTCTACTATGGTCAAGGAAACTATAGCTAGACACTAAAGGGAATATAAAGATGAATATTATAGTCTTGGCACTAAATAAACTCATAATAACATCAAGTACCAGTTACAGAGAGCACATAAAAAAACACAGTGAAGAGTATTAGATTAGGTATCAGAAAACTCAGTTTCTAGTCTGAGCTAAATTTATTAACTGTGTAATCTTTGGTGAATCGTTTATTCTCTTGCTGTTTCAATTTCTCCAAAGGTACTTTATGTCACAGGGTTTTTATTAAGGCCAAATGCAATCATCTCTTGGGCAGGAAGAGGGGAAAAAATAGATGTCTGCCTCCCCCCAATTTGTCTCATAGGTTTTTTTGTCTTATAACTTTTATTTTGTTCTTTTAGTTTAAAAATATATATACTCATACTAGAAAAATGCATACAGAAAATAGCCATAAATTCAATAATTCAATTAAATAACCCAACCACTACTACTGTATTTTTTAGCTTTTTTTCCAATGCATATTGAGAGATGCATGTTTGCCTGTTTTATGATTATTTTCCTTTTTTACATTGGAGATTCTTTCCTGCTTCGTCGAAGATTAGTTGATTGTAGAGTTGAGGGTCTATTTCTGGGCTCTCTATTCTGTTCCATTTATCTATGTGTCTGTTTTTGTGCCAGTAGCATGCTGTCTTGATGATGACAGCTTTGTAATAGAGCTTGAAGTCCGGAATTGTGATGCCACCAACGTTGGCTTTCTTTTTCAATATCCCTTTGGCTATTCGAGGTCTTTTCTGGTTCCATATAAATTTCAGCATTATTTGTTCCATTTCTTTGAAAAAGATGGATGGTACTTTGATAGGAATTGCATTAAATGTGTAGATTGCTTTAGGTAGCATAGACATTTTCACAATATTTATTCTTCCAATCCAGGAGCATGGAAACATAGGTAACTAGATACCATATTGAATATAGTTTTATGCACTAAATTATTTTAACTTTATAGCCTGTAATAAGCATTTTTCTCATTAAAGATTCTTTATAATCATAATTGTTATGGCTCTGTGACAGTCTACTGTATAAATGTATAAAAACTTATTTAACCATTTTCCTAATGTTTGCTATTTATTTGCTAATATAATAATCCTGCTGTGATAATCTTTCTAACATAAATATTTGCTATTTTCCAGGTTACTTCTTTAGGGTCAAAGGATACTAACATTTTAGGCTTTAGGAAAACTACTCTCACATTGTTTTCAGAAGGATTTGTAGTAATTTCTATTCCTGTCAGTGATCGACAGTGCCTGTCTCACCAGTACTGTCATTATTTTAAAAAATACTCAAACACATGCACTCAAAAACTTGGCATTTAGTTTTCTATTGCTTTTATAATGAATTATCACAGAACTAATGGCTTTAAAACAACACAAATTTATTATCTCACAGTTCTGTAAACCAGAAGTCCCTGGGTCTCAATGAGCCAAAATCAAAGTGTCAGCATGGCAATGCTCCTTTCTAGAGGCTCTAGAAGAATCCACGTCCTTGCCTTTTTCTAATTTCTAGGGGCCACCTGCAAACCTTGCTCATCGTCCCCTTCCTCCCCTTCCTGTCTTCAAAGTTGGTAAGAGATGAGAGTCCTAGCATGCCACATCTCTCTGATTTCCTTTTCTGTTTCTCTTTTAAGGACTTTTGTGATTACACTGGGACCACCTGGATAAACCAGGATAATCTCCTTATGGTCAGCTGATTAGCAAGTTTAATTCCACCTGCAACCAAAGTTCTCCCTCACCATGTAATGTAACAAATTTACAGGTTCCAGAGATTAAGACATGGATATCCTTTGGTGATGGGAGCATTCTTATTTCTCCTTTGGTTACTGGTCTTTCTTATTGGTGTACTGCAATTTTTCTCTTTTTGAATGAATGCTTTATATATTTGTCTACATTATCTATCTGAGTTTTAATTGGGTACATGGCTGCTGAGCTACATTTCCAGCCTCTTACAGACAGCATGGCCATGTGACTACGTCTGCACAGGTGGATCTGAGGACAGATGACATATACAACCTCTTAGTCATCACTGAACGATGTAGTCATTGCCCTACACATTCACCTTCCCCTTCCCGTGGGCTAGAATGAGAGTAGGATTATGAGCCAGCTTTGACCACTTGGACAAGGAATCACCCTACGAGATCTTAAAGCAACAGAAAAGAAACTTGGGTCCTTGGAGGGCCTTGTGAAACAGAGCTGCCTATAAGCAATCCACTATCTGCTAGGCTTTTTTCAGAGAAAAATAAACTTCTTTCTCATTGAGCCCACGTATCTTTGTATCTTCATTACATAGCTTAACCTATACCTTACTAATACATGGGCTGTCAAATCAATGTTGACCGTTGAATTATGAATTTAAAGGATGAAATCTGGAAACCAACATTCGTTATTTATGTCTACTATACCCAGTTTTCCATTCACTTTCCTAAATTCCTTATATAGTTTTATATTATTTTATCCATTATCTATCATACATGCAACACATTTTTCCCAGTTCATGTTTTGACTTTGACTTGTTTTGAAGCCTAAAGGTTCAAATGTTTATGGAGTCAAACCTATCAGCTTTTCCCTTGGTGATGTCTTTCATTATTTTTATGCTGGGAAAAAGGTAATCTCTTTAGGGATAAGAATAATTTTCTCTTATATGGTCTCATTTTTTAAATGCACAGCTCATCAATCCATCTGGAATATATTTTGATGCATGTAAAGCAACCAAATAGCTAAATGATTTTCCCAAACACATATTAGATAAACCTATTTAATAAAATATGATTTAATAGTCCTACTAACCTAAGTGTTTTTCATTACATTAAATTATTATCAACATCTACTTCTAGCCTATTTTGTATGATGATTTTGATGCAGATAAAATAAGGTTTTAATTGTTTCTTCTTTTTGGTATTAAGAGAAAAAAAATCTAGAGTAAATCTTTATTCGGGAGAAAAAGAGATTTACGATACACTTTGAATGTATTCTTCCTAACTTCCTAACTTTCCTAACTTCCTAACTTTCAACTCCATCTACTTCAAAAACCCTATCAACATGTGTGATTATAATTATGTACAGTAGGGAAGGAGAGGGGTATGATGAGGGAAGGACCCATGGGGAGTTCTAGAATTCTAAATTGGGTAATGGGTACATGTTTGCCTGCTTTATGACTATTTTCCTAAAGTATATGTATATGTTTATGTACTTTCTATATGAATATAATATTTAATCTAAACAATGTAAATAAAAACATTCATATAGCTACTGCATGGGCCCTTGGAAGAAATGTCTCAGAAATAACTATATCCTAAGGACAACCAAAAAGGGAAAAAAGTATTTTCTATACCTCTCTACTCCCTTTTTTCACTCTGTTTAATGCTAATCAAGATGAGTTATCCCCGCTACCAATCTTTCTCATGTGAAGCCCATATTACCACCATGCAGAAATAGTTGTGAAACTTGACCCCTGACATTTAAGAGTCAAATTAGGGCAAATAAAATTATTGAATAAAGGCTAAATCTTAATCTTGCTTTAAGACATTAAGTATATTATATGATTATACTGTAGGATGGGCAAGCACAATGCAATTTGCTTAATCAGTTACCATTTAAAGTTAGGATACTAGTACTTAGGGCAGTAGTTCTCCAACTTAAACAAGCATAAAATTAACTAAAGGAGCTTGTTAAGATTGTTGATTCTGGGGATTCATTCCAGAGACTACATGAGTGGAACTGTGGGGCGGGGAAGGGGGGGTGCCTGGGATCTGTATTTTTAATAAGTAGGTAGTGTGCAGACCATACTTTAAAAAAACATTGACCTAGGAAAATCTGAATCTTAATGTATTTTACAAAGAAGAGTCTTGGTTTTGAAATCTACCAACTGTTCACTTTTACATCATAAGCTTTCTATTTCTACACTGGGGAAATCTGCGTATAACCCTTGCCTTTCCTTCTCTTGTTCTCATTACTGAAACTCTCACATGATCATTTTAGTTTCACTTAACTAATGTCTTCAGTAAAAAAGGTAATATATGCACACAGTAAAAATATTCCCAAGAGTAGGAAAGAGCACAAAATAAAAAGTAAATCTCCTTCCCACCCCAGACTTCTAGTTCCCCAGACCTCAGAAACAACTAATGGTAATGGTTTCTTTCAGAAACAGTCCTTACCATATACTGGAACATACATAGATCCCTCCTACTTTTTCTTTGAATAGGAACATTTTAAATATAACATGTTACATTATATGTAAACTGCCTTCTTATAAAACCGGACAATATCCTGGAGATATTTCCATTCAGCATGTACAGAACTTTTACTTCCTTTTCATAGCTGCATACTATTTCACTAACATTCTGCCATGACCAGTCCACTGTTGAAGACACTGGCCTTCTTCCTTTGTTTTTTTTTTTTTTTTTTTTAAGTTTATTTATTTATTTGAGAGAAAGAAAGAAAGAGAGAATGAGAATGGGGGGGGGGAGGGGAGAGGGAGAGAGAATCTTCAAGCAGACTCCCCACTGAATGCAGAGCCTTCCAGAGGGCTCCATCTCAGGACCCATGGGATCACGACCTGAGCCGAAATCAAGAGTCAGATGCTTAACCAACTGAGCCATCCAGACGTCCCAAAGACACTGGCCTTCTGACAATAGCCTTCTACTATTACAAGCAAGGCTGCATAAACATGGTTATCCCTGCAAACTGGTAGAACTTCACATATGGGCTAATTTACTGGGTTAAAGCATACTGCATTTTGAATCTAATAAATACTGCCAAAATGTCCTCCAAATAGGAATACCCCAAACTACTCACACATCAGTGGACCTGTATTCCTACCCCAAGCAACATATGTTATCACACTTTCTTATCTTTGCCAATAAAGACAGCTACATACTATTTTCATTTTCATTTCTTTAATTATGACAGAGTTGAGCATCTTTCCCTAAGCTTATGACATATGTATTTTAATTTCTGTAATTACTTGCTCATATCTGTCACTCATTTTCCTACTAAGTTGCTTTTTTAATTGCTTTGAAGAAATTCTTTTCAACTAAGGAAATTACCCATTTGTTTTACTGCTGCAAATATTTCCCAGCTTTTAACTTGTCTTTTGACTTTGTTTTATAGTATATTTAATCATGCAGATATTCTAAATTTTTATTTACTTAAATGTATGAAGCCTTTCTTTAATAGCTTCTGGGACTTATCTTTTAGTAGGAAGATTTTAGTAGGAATCTTTTCTGGTATTGTCATTTTTTAAATTAATTAATTAATTTAAAAAGATTTTATTTCAGGAGTTCTACACCCAACATGAGGCTCAAACCCACAACCATGAGATGAAGAGTTGCATGTTCCATTGACTGCACTAGCCAGGCCCCCCTGGTATGGTTGGTCATTTTAAATGTAATTTTGTCAGCTGCAAGCTTTTCAAAGTGAAATATATCTCTTAAAAAAAAAAAACTATGTTTACTAGAACCATCCTATTTAACTATATAGCACATTAGTAAATGTTACCTATTATTTATATTAATGAAAATTAATTAATTAAAAGATAACATGACATGTGTTACAGGGATCACTGACTACATCTACAATTAAAGCAGATAAAACTTACTGCAAGTTCACCTTCCAGAAATCTTTAAATGGTTTGTTTACTGGACATGCAATATCATACTTCATGCTACAGAGCCATGTCATCCAGTGCTATATACAGCAATGCCATCTGAAATACTTTTGGTATGATTTGTTTCTTGATCATAGAAGAAATGCCTTATGGTGCATTAGTCTAAGTTCCTGATTCATCCATGATGTCACTAGAAGTAGAAAATAATTTTCCTGGGGCGCCTGGGTGGCTCAGTTGGTTAAGCGGCTGACTTTGGCTCAGGTCATGATCCCAGGGTCCTGGGATCAAGTCCTACATCGGCCTCCCTACTCAGTGGGGACCCTGCTTTTCCCTCTCCCTCTGCCTGCTGCCCCCACTATTTGTGGGCTCTCTCTCTCTGTCAAATAAATAAAAATCTGAAAAGAAAAGAAAAGAACTGAATTTTCCTGAATTTTTACTGGTACTATGCAGGTAAAAGAAATACTGATACTATGCAGTGATAGAACACCATTAAGAGGTGGTGAAAAGAGTCTTGGTTGAGGAAAGAGCCCATCAGAAGCTGCTTTTCTCACGTCTGGAGACCTACTGAAGCTAAAATACAGGAAGCCAAGGGTGCAGGGACACTATTCTAGAAGCTGGGTCTGAGGCTCAAAAAGTGCCAAGCAAAACAGGGGCACAAAAACGCAGATTGCCAAATACTTTTCAGTGCTGGCCAAATGGATGTTACAGGTCTTTACCCCTTCCCGCTGAGTATCAGATGGAGATGGAAGCTTAAAAGTGGTGATCTACTGAACCTACTAGTCAAAAACACAGATTTTAATTGTAGCATTTTCATTTTAACAGCTGCATATGCATTGTTAATACTACTGCTTAAAAGAGATACTGCATGGACATAAAACAAAGCCTCATTTTAAAGGGCTAATATTCCTACATTCTTTATAGCTGAACACGCAATGACTGAAAATTCAATTTATACTCTCTTTTTATCAAAGATCCAATCTCTCTGAACTCTTTATTTTAGCAATTCTCTTTCATCTCCTCTATCTTTGTTTACATTTCTTTATGAGCTCTATTTCTTTTCCATATCACCTTCTTCACTAAGATGGAGACTCAATTCTTTAGTACTGTTGGAGTTTTATATCTGGAAAGGATATAAAGGGAAATAAGACTAGAGAGAAGAGTATGGATGGCTCAAAACAGAAGAAGAGCTAATAAAAACATTAATGGGCTTTTTAAAGGAATGCATTATTAAAATTAAGATTACTGAAATTTGTATCTTAAAACTGGTTGCCATATGTTTGAAAAATTAAGAACATCTCAAACACAATAATGAAACTTACCTGTTAAAACCTCACTCAAAAGGATAGGAGATGAAGACTAGCTTTCCAGAAACCATCATCTCTCACTTGATTTATTGCAATAGCTCCCCAACTGGTCTTCTTACTCCTGCCCTTGACCTCCATCTTCAATCTGTTCTCCACAAAGCAGCTTGTGACAGGGTTCTCCTCAGCTCAAAATCACCAGTGGTTTCCTAGCTCAGAAATAGCTAAGGTCTTCAAGGATCTTGTCTCACACTCCCACCACCACCCTATAACTGTGCTGATCTCATTTCCTATCACCCTTCCCACGAAGCCTCTCATGTCTCACTTGGCTCCAGGCGCACCAGCCTGCCTGCCAGGAGAGCTCTTTCCTTCTAGCACTTTACATTTGCTGTTCTGCCGGAATGCTTGGCCCCCAGATAATGCATGGTCCACTCCTCTGGGTTCTTACCACCGAAAGTTATCTTCCAAGTAAGGTGTTTTTTGTTTTGGTTGGTTTGTTCATTTTTGGCCATTCTTTCTGAAATTTCACCCTCCTTCCCCTGACAGTTCAGATCTTTCTTTCTTATTTTATTTTTTCCTCCATTACACAGTACATATTTTATTTATTTATCTAGTTTAGTGCCAGTCTCCCCAGGCAGAATGGAAACTCCAAGAGGCAAGGATCTGTCTTTGGTATTCTCTGCTGTGTTCCCCATGTCCAGAAGAGAGCTTGGCACACAATAGGAGCTCAGTGAATTTCGTTGAGCAAGTGAACTGATAAATGAATAAACAGAAAATGATTCCAGTCTGGGCTCTCACTTCTTTCCTGGTCTCCTCCCAGCTACCTCCACCTTCTGTAATCAATCCCACATACCTCAAATCAGTAATTTACCCAACACAGGTTAGATCCTATTGCTGCTGTGAGCCACTTAAAAATTAATTTTAATTAAAAATTTTAATAAAAATTTTATTAAAATAAAAATTTTAATAAAAAATTAATTTTAATTTTTAAGTGGCTCACAACTACCCTGTGAGGAAAACACAATTCTACATCAAGATAGATGCAGAATCACAATTCTACATCTTAATGGCATCAAGATCCCTCATAATCTGGATAACCTTTTCTAAACTCATCTATTTACATCCCATTTTTATACCTTAACCTATAGATGAGTGTCTCCCAAACTTGAATAATTTATGGGTCCTTTTAAAAGAGGAAAAACTTTTCAATGACCTTCAAGATCACATCCAAGGACCCCAGTTTGAGAAACACTAATGTAAGAAAATGACATTCTGGTCAATAAAAGTATCTTTTAATTACAGATTATTAGTGGTAAAATGATTTTTTTTTATAAAGATTTTTATTTATTTATTTGACAGACAGAGATCACAAGTAGGCAGAGAGGCGGGCAGAGAGAGAGAGGAGGAAGCAGGCTCCCTGCTGAGCAGAGAGCCCGATGCGGGACTCGATCCCAGGACCCTGAGATCATGACCTGAGCCGAAGGCAGCGGCTTAACCCACTGAGCCACCCAGGCGCCCCTAAAATGATTTTTAATATTCTAACCGAAAGGAAAACAAAACTTTAAAATCTTTGTATACCTCGTAGCCTCTGAGAATAAATCCACAGACCCAGGAGCAGACATGCTGCTGTACACAACTGCAGCTAGCAAACCATCCCGAAGAGGCCTATGCTTACCCGGCTCCATGTCTTTGTTCCTGTTATTCCTCTACTCTGCAATATTCTTTCCCTATCGTTATCAAATTCCAGGTCTATTCTTCCTTCAATGCCTACTTTAATTATCACCTCCTTCATGAACTCTTTTTGATACTCCGCCAAAACTTCTCTCAGTCTCTCGGGACAATTTTATACCTCTTCTGCTGCATTAGCTACATTCTTCCTTATGTTATACCATTATTTTCCTGTGGTTATTACAGCTCCTATATAGCATAAAGATTAACTTGCTCACTTTTTATTTACACAAAAACCAATGCAGTCATCTTCCATATGACAATTAAGAAATGTCCACTGAACTAATCATGTAGGGAAAAAATAAATGCTAATATAACTATGACCTTCTACTGATCCTCTTAAAAATGGAACCACTTAGGGGCACCTGGGTGGCTCAGTCAGCTGAGCGTCTGCCTTTGGCTCAGATCATGGTCTCAGGGTCCCAGGATCCAGCACCGTGTCAGACTCCCTGCTCAGCCAGGAGCCTGCTCTCCCCTCTCCTGTTTGTGTGCTCTCTTTCTCTTTCTCAAATAAATAAAATCTTTAAAAATATTATTTAAAAAATAGAACCGTTTACTAAAAGCTTATAACCAAACATATATTTTCATAACAAAAGAAGAAAAATGTGGGGAAAAATATAAGTTATTTATAGGATTTACCTTCTTTTAAGCATTAAGTCTGATACAGGTATGCATCTTAGACCAGTTCCCAAAACCATAAGGAAGGATGTCAGAAGCACAGTTACCCGAAGACCTAGAAGGAAACAAAAAAATATCTGGGTAATTTTTATATTCTTTTCATGTGAAGTCCAGTGTTAAGAGCAAAGATTTTTTACTCAATTACAGATATGCTGTATTCTAATATTTTAACTTTTTGCTAAAAATCCACACATAGGGAAAAAAATTCTCCATGCTGAAAATGAAATGATTCTAACATTAATAGAAAACTTGAATGATCACATCAAGGAAGAAGCTCCATTAGGTACAGTTTTTCAAATGAAAGGCTACAATGTTTTGTTCACATATAACAGTAAAAAATACAAAAAATAATTTTAAAGGACTAGGTATTTTAGTTTAATACTTCCAATATGAAATTTCCAATTTTCAAATGCAAGCTGTAAAAACTCTAAACTGCCCCTAAATAGTTTAAGGTAGAAAGGTCACGGCTTTAAATTTTCTTGAAAAATGACAATTGGCCAATTTTGTATTTTATCTAATAATCAGGACAAGCTAATGCTTGTTATATGAGGTGGTCCTTTAGAAACCTTTGATTATGAATACAACAATGGTCTTTTAATTTTTCTTGACTTACCAGATGGCTTTCAATTTATAAAATGATACTGTTAAAAAAAAAAAAAGGCATGGCTTAGGACTATATAATATGGATCAAGTAGCATTCCCCTTCTATCCCAAATATAATCAATTATTTTAAAAATGTGTGCCAGTGGAATTGCATGGAGCACTGGGTGTGGTGCAAAAACAATGAATACTGTTATGCTGAAAATAAATTTTAAAAATGTGTGCCAGGGGTTGGTCACATGGATAACAAGGTAAAAAGCAATATTAAAATAAGGTAATCAAAAATAGACACAATATTCTAGCTATGGCAGAGTAATACAATGGGATTATACACTCTTACTTGCTGGAACGCCACGCTCTGTCACTACTACACTAATGCCATCTATTTGCGGCAGTCACATCACACAGGTGGCTCATGCTGAGCATGTGGGGAAAGCGCCAACATTTCTTCCAGTTTCTCCCAAATTCAATGCCTCCTTGAAACCATTTCATAGTGAATAGACTGAATGCAAATTTTTAAATCTAAATTATTATTTTTTCCCCAGGGCTCTTTTTGACAGAGGGGAGATAGTTAAGCATTTTGGTTTTCAAAGGGCTTTTTTACTTGAAGGTGTTAAAATGAGACAACAGACCCAAAATGGAGTTGCTCATGCTAAGCTTCATGCCACCAAACTGCCTTGACTTAATGACAGGTTTGGTTCTCCCAGAAATGGAACACTATTCTAATCAATCAGTGCTAGTGAGGCGATCTGCTTGACAGACCCCCTCCAAGCCCCTAAAGGAAAATGACTTTGCCACAACAGTCTACTTTTTGCTAGTATAACATGCTTGTTCCCAGTCCCTTCTGCTTGTAAAAGTCTTTCATTCTGTACAGCCCTTGGAACTCCTTTCTTTTTCTTTTTCTTTTTTTTTATAAAGATTTTATTTATTTATTTGACAGAGATGACAAGCAGGCACAGAGGCAGGCGGGGGCGGGGGGAGAGGGAAGCAGGCTCCCTGCTGAGCAGAGAGCCTGATGTGGGGCTCAATCCCAGAACCCTGGGATCATGACCTGAGCCGAAGGCAGAGGCTTTAACCCACTGAGCCACCCAGGCGCCCCAGAACTCCTTTCTTTATGCTAGAGGAGATCCTGCCCGATTTGTGAACCGTTGAATAAAGCCAGTAAGATCTTTAAATTCACTCAGCTGAATTCTGTTTCTTAACCAAGGAAACTGAAAGTCAACAAAACTGTAATTATGCAGATTAAACATAGCAAGGAAAATAAACTCGAGATCTGGATCAGGCACAAACATGCCACATTGAGGGTAATTTGTGATATGAACTGAGTTAGCTTTATAATATTCTTATATGATTTGAATATGATTAATAGAATTTGGCAGAAGGAATATCACAGAAAATTGTGCTTCCCAGTAAGAAGTAATACATACATACTGCTCATTTACTGCTTCTACTAACAGAATACAAATTGTAAACCCACATTATAGCCATGGGAAATAGAGTATAATTAATAAAAAGTATACTCCATGGTCATAAATATGCTAAACTTGCGAAATGTTATTCTTATAAGGGTGTATGGGGCGTCTTATGAGATACTGATTAAAATGTTACAGATTTGGGACTATAAGGCTTTACCTTCTACATGGTATTTATTTTTTTCCTAAGTATTTGGTTTATAATTAAGGTAAGCAATCACCAAGTAAGCAGTGAGGCATTGTTTATGGCCATATAGTCCAAATAACCCAGTTTCCTATTATTACTGCTTAAGGCTGGCACACTTTTCTATGCAATTATAGTTCTTATCAAATAAATGGTAATATAACAGCTAAATATATACATTTCATTATAAAGAAGTTCTGAAAAGCTGATTATTAAAGCACCTCACAGTTAGAGCTTGTGGCTTTCTTGCTTATTTTTAATTGTTGCCAATTATTACTTAGCCCACCCCAGATGATGCTCAATTCTAAATAAAATGTTTTATCTCATTTGAATCTCAACAAGGCAGGACTCTCTAATTTCATGTAATCAAAATAACATCAACTGACTTTAGGAAGGAGGTATAGGAGGACTCCAGGAAAATAAGCCTATGAGACATCTAGTACTTTTATGTAAATAAATAGATCCCAAGTGATTACAGTATTAGGATGTGAGTGCAAAAAAACATCTAATGAAAGGTATTAGAACAATTTCAGAAAACCAAACATATTGAAAATAAAAATAAATTCTATTCAAATAAGGCACGGACACTGCAGGAAGCTTCCTTCCCGTGGATGAAATAATTCCTTTTGCTGGGAACTGATTTGGCACAGGAATGGCATCTCTACAACAGGTTTGTCTAAAAAATCAGGATACAATGTTAACTGGAACACACACACACACAAATCCATACTGGATGTATAGGAAATTAATTATAGCTGTAAAGTTCATCTGGTAAGACTGTTCTCAGACTCTATACTTTCATCAACCGGAGAGAAGACGAGCTCTTATTTGTTCTTGGTGAGGAGAGCTCTAGTCTCCATTTCCCCAAAAGCCACAGCCCTGCCACCCCAAACTGCTTTGGAAACCATCAGGCGCCTGGGTGGCTCAGTGGATTAAGCCGCTGCCTTCGGCTCAGATCATGATCTCAGGGTCCTGGGATGGAGCCCCGCATTGGGCTCTCTGCTTAGCAGGAAGCCTGCTTCCTCCTCTCTCTCTGCCTGCCACTTCCTCCTCTCTCTCTGCCTGCTTGTCATCTCTCTCTGTCAAATAAATAAATGAAATCTTTAAAAAGAAAAGAAAAGAAAAGAAAAGAAAAGAAAAGAAAAGAAAAGAAAAGAAAAGAAAAGAAAAGAAAAGAAAAGAAACCATCAGAAACAATAACACTGTGCCTGTTTTTCCCGTCTACATCAGTCCTGGGAGACCCAAGATTCACAGGTCATCCCTGTACAAATGTGGCTTCATATGTCCCCTAATCTGAACTCATCTCTACAGCTTCCCCAACTCCTGAAACCTTGCCACTGTGCCTTCTGGAAGGCTCACAATCAGTGAATCAGTGGAATCCCTACATTCTCAAGCCCTTCTCCAAAAGTTCTCTTCACCTTCTTAATCCCACCAAAACCTCTCCCCCCATGACCCTGCTTCCCCAGCATTTTCGGATCACTATTGCTCTCTGCTCCCTTGGTCTCTTTTCTCAGCACTTTTAAGATTTTCTCTGGTTTTAAGCAATATGGTTATGATGTGCTTCAGTGTAGTTTTCTTCATGTTTCTTCTGCTAGAATTCTTTTTTTTTTTTTTTAAAAGATTTTATTTATTATTTATTTGACACAGAGATCACAAGTAGGCAGAGAGGCAGGCAGAGAGAGAGAGGAGGAAGCAGGCTCCCTGCTGAGCAGAGAGCCCGATGCGGGACTCGATCCCAGGACCCCGAGATCATGACCTGAGCCGAAGGCAGCGGCTTAACCCACTGAGCCACCCAGGCGCCCAGAATTCTTGTATTTCTTAAAGTTGTGGGTTTATAGATACAGATTTTTTTTGCCATTATGTCTCCAATTTGAGGAACCCACCCTCATCTTACTCTATGCCCTTCCCTTTTCTCTTCTCTTCTAGATTCCTAATTACATGTATATTAGGTCACTTAAAACGGTCCCACAGCTCACTGATGCTGGTGGAGTTTTTGTTTATCTTTGTAGTCTTTTTTACCCACTCGCCTCCATTCTGGATAGTATTTATTGCTGTCTTCAAGTTCACTAATCTCTTCTTCTGCAATGTCTGATCTGCTATTAAATCCTGTCCAGTACACTTTTTTTTTCTTTTGTCATATTGCATTTCCATCTATAGAAATGTAATGTTGGTCTTTTAATGTTTGTCTTTTTATGTTTCCTGTGTCTCTCCTTAATATGTTCATGCTTTCATCTATCTTCTTGAACATACATAGAATATCTAAAGTAGTTGTTTTCATGTTCCTGTCTACTAACTTACCATTTGTGTCATTTTGGGATCTGTTTCTATTCATTGTTTTTTCTCCTCTTTATAAGTTGTATTTACCTGCTTCTTTGCATGCTTGGTAAATTTTTATTTCAATGTCAGGAATTCTGAATTTTACCTCTTTGGATGATGGTTTTTTTTTTTTTTTTTTTTTTGCACTTTTTCAAACGTTTGTGAATGATATTGTGAGATATAGCTGAGTTACTTTTGATCTTTCTGAGGCATAGTTTCACACTTTATTAGGTGAAACCAAAGCATTCTTTAGTTTAGGGTTCTTTTGTCTTTAAAACTGAGGCAATGCCCCTATGAGTATTCAACCCAACCTCTTATGCATTTTGAGGTTTCTCCCTTCCTGGTCTTGGGATTGTGAACTATTCCAAGCCTTGTGTGAACTTTGGGAATTGTTCCACCTGTTCTATTTTGCTCACAAGTATCTGCCGACCAGTTATCGGCTGAAGACTCAAGAGAAACTCTGTATAGATCCAGAGCTTTCTGTAAAGCTTTTTTCCTCTCTGGTATTCCACCCTAAGTATTCTAGTTAAGTTGGTCTCTTGCAATTCTTAAAATGTCTCCTCAACCTACCTGCAATACTCAGTCTAGGCTTCCCATCTCTACATTGATACCTGGAAATTCTCTCCAGGTAGTTGGCTGAAACATTCATAGGGATCACCAACCTATCCTGCCTGTTATCCAATGTCTGAAAACGTTGTTTCATATACTTTAATTTTTTGTTTTTAGTTGAAAATTACACTGAAACCCAGTTCCCAATATTCCATCATGGCCAGAACAGCCATCAATCTAATTATATTTAATTTTCATACTCGAAAATCCTTGCTGCAGCTGTCTAGAAACTACCACACACCTGTCTCCAGGGTATTCACCCTCACCATTTGCAAATGTCGTGGCTCGTTATTCCACCCTATGACACTACTTTTTCATAAACCTGGTGATTTTGATATCCACTAGATGATCAGTTCAACATCCCTACCTCCCAGTCCTGACTTCTTGTTCTATAATCATGTCCTCTACTCTATACCTCAGTAGTCTGTTCTCTTGTTTATAGTCTGACCTTGTCTTTACTATGACTGCATCCATGACAATCTCAATTTCAAGCATTCCATTCTTCAATCATGACCTCCTCTCTTTCTCTCTTGCCTGTTTTATAGTCCTACATAGTATTTATCACCATCTGACATACTAAATATTTAATTTTGTTTGTTGCCTAGATCTCCTCATTAGTATATAGGTTCTGTGAAATCTATTTTCTCAGTACTTAGTACACATTTAGGTACTATTTCCCTGAAACTTTCTTCACTTGGCTTCTAGGGCTCACTTGCTCTTGGCTCTCCTATTATCTCACTAGCTAGTTTTTTTTTTTTTTTTTTTTTTAATCTCTGCTGAAAAATGAAAATGGGTAAGAGGGCACAAAACCCATCTTAGGAAAATAACCAGTCTTCTATGCTAAGCTGGCTGGGACCCATGACAGCAGGAAGACCAGACAATGATCTACCCTCTGGGGAGCAAGATCTTTTAGAATGTTGGAACTTACTTTCTATGTATGCAGACAGGACATCTGCAGCAGGACAGCCAATATATGAAAGTATATTAGTTTTCTCCTATTAAAAAGGAAACCACTTCTTAAAAGAGAATTTTAGAATTTCTTTTCCTTTGCTTCAACTAATGGTGAATATAAAATTGAATTCTCTATCTGGTTACAGGAGCTATTGAAGAACTCCTAAAGTAACTTATTTAATAAAGTGAACAGGTAGTCCCTAATTTAGCCAAACAATTATACAATTATAATAAAAAAGGTAAAAATTAACATTCTTCTACCATAAAAACAAGGTTGGTTAAATTTAGAAAATAATATTGGAAAATGCTCCTGGCAAAAATGTAAATAAAAAGAAAGAACAAAATAACATTTTCCCCTAAATTTAGCCAACTTTGTAAGGAATGACAGAGGAACTGTAACAGACTGGAGATTAAGTAGAAATCATAGTAGAAATCATAACTAAATGCAGTTTGGAACCCTAGATTGAATCCTGGAATGGGGGAGGGGGAAAGATGTTAGTGGAAAAACTGGTGAAATCCAAATACCATCTATAATTCAGCTTAAAAGCAAACAAAAAACCTCCAATCTGGGGGCTTCTGGGTGGCTCAGACAGTTAACCAGTTGCCTTCTGCTCAGGTCATGATCCCTGGTTTCTGGGTTGGAGCCAGCACAGAGTCTGCTTCTCCCTCTCCCTCTGCCTCTACCCCTGCCTTTCCCTCTGTTCATGCTCTCTCTCTTGCTCTGTCTCAAATAAATAAATAAATAAATAAAGTTAAAAAAATTGAAGAAAAAAAAAGAAAGAAAAGAAAACTTCCATTCAGTACAAGAAAACTTTCCTCAGCATCTAGCACACATCTTCTGCAAAAGTACTTACTCTATCTGGAAGTTCTATGCCAGTTGAGACATACCTTCACGGCTTGACACCTTTTTGTTCTTAGAAGGTTCTTCCTTTATTGCTTTGAGTTACATCCTTTTGTAGCTTCACTCAATTTAGTTCTTCCTTCTAGAACTACACACAGTAAGTCTAATTCCTCTTTTACTCGACCTTCGCATATTTCATATTCTGCCTCAAGTCTCTTTGTGAAGGTTGACACACAGTTTCCCTTAATCTTATACATTATGATTTTTACATCATTATTCCTGTCACACAACTTTTAATGTGCTCTGGCTCATCAATGGTTTTAAAATTGATGCTCAGACTAAACACTAGAGTATATCAAACTCTTTCTGGTTGATGCTGTACTTCTATGCCTCAGACCGTCCTCCTTTTTCAGCAGCTACATCACAGTGATCATGAATCATTTACCCATACCTGTGTGATACACTTCAATGCCTTATCATTTAGTTGTGTGACCTCTTTTTTTTCTCCTAACAGAATCGCACTGGCAAGTGGTAAAGTGAGAAACGTCTGCCCACATTATTCCTCAGAGAGTCTTCATTCACCTGGCATGCTTTATCTGAGAGTCATAAATCTCAACGGACACAACGTCCTAGTCACAAACACACACTCTAAAGCTGCCATGCACCATTTTAGAGAAATTAAATCACTCAGATGTAGTTTCCCCAAAAGCCCTGGGCTGGAGTCATCTATTATGCAAAGCCAACTCAATACTTCCTCATATCTGGGCATCATCAGTCTATTTTCTGACCTTTCACCCTCAACACCTCCAAATCCCTCTGAAGTCAAAGCATCAGTCATTTTGGTCAGGTGTAGAAATCATAAATAGCACGTGCACGGGAATGCTCTCACGTCCACATCGTGCAAAAACATGAGCATTTAGAGATCACTTAATCTCTGCTGTTGCATAATGGGTAACAGTGATGTAAACATAAGTACAGTATCTGCAAAGAAGCCTCCCCATGTCTGTCGCTTTGGGGACGGAGGGTTCCTGGTGTGGAATGGGATACCAGCAACACTCGGTCACCTCACATAACCCTTAAGACGAAGCCGAGGGCGGCGGCTGGCGGGCTCTGGCTCGCCCGGGGAGTGACCGCACCGGCCGGCACTGCCCGGAGCCTCTCACCTCTCTTGTCCAGGAGCCACATGAACGCGAAGCACGGCAGGAAGCCGATGGGTCCCCACAGCACGAGTAGCGCGATGTCCCAGCTGGAGAAGCCATAGGCCTGGCGCGCCGAGTTCTGGATGGGGCCCCAGGTGTTCCAGACCAGGCCCTGCGCAAAACCCAGCAACGAAAAGAGCAGCAGCACCAGCCAGCGGCGCCCGTACACCCGCCC
Source organism: Mustela nivalis (assembly GCF_964662115.1). NCBI lineage: Eukaryota > Metazoa > Chordata > Mammalia > Carnivora > Mustelidae > Mustela > Mustela nivalis. The sequence goes on from NC_139020.1 coordinate 118,787,849, forward strand.
GGGACCCGGGGCCGCCGCGGGCAGCGCCGCCGCCGCCGCCTCCCGGCTTCTCCAGACAGCTCCCGGCGCAGGCCCGAGCCCGGGCCCCAGCAGGGGCTGCCGCTCCTCCTCGCTGCTCCAGCCCGCGCCCATGGCGACGCGCGGCCCGCGGGGCCTCTGCCCAGCGCGGTCTCGGTGACCGCCGACTAGCCCCGCGCGGATACGGTCGCAGGAGGCGGAGGCAGAAGCTGCTGAGGTCTGGCTCGGCCTCAGGGCCGCGGGCGGTGCGCCTGCGCCGCGCGAGCCAGCCCGGGGCTGGAAGGCGGGGCAGGTGCCGCGAGCTGGGAGGAGGCTGGGGTACCGCACTAGGGCACCCACCTCGCGGGTAATGGAGAGGAAACTGAGGCAGGAGACCCCCGGTCTCTGAGGGAGGACGAAGAGGAACCAAAAAGGAGGGAGGAGCGCGACTAAGCCCTGGAAAAGGAAACTCCCAAAAGGGCTGTGCTAAGAGGAGGTTGGGATTGCTGGAGGAAGTGCCTAAGTTTACATCACGTGTCCATCCAATAAACAACTCGGATACCTCTGGTCACTTGAGCTGTTCCTTGCTTCTATATTGCATTTATTATTTTTGTTGGGTTGATAACTTTAGAAACTAAAGGGGGTGATAGGATAAGATTGAGTTGTTGGATTTGCCCCTTGAAAATAATTTATTCTTCACAGATAGTGAGTACTGCCTAGTTTTATTAGCTATCTTTTGTCTTAAATACCCAATGAGATTATAAACTAGTCAATGACATTCGTATGTATATAAAAAAAGATATAGCTATCTTTCTACCCCCTGCCTGTCATTAATAGGCATATGTTAATATATTAATACGTTAAGGCTAAAAGATTTCTGCCCCTAACGACTTAGATCCATCTCCGGTCATTACAATTTTGACCAGACGAAAAGTAAGTGAGAAGGGTGGGGGCTGTTGGCCTCTTGATCAGGCAGCCAGTTGTTTATTTCATTATATAAATCCAGACGCCTGACAGCTGTCGGTTACTGTCCTTGAAACCATAGGTCAAAAGATTTGGCTGTGTGGGTCGCGAAATGAGTCACAGAGAACGCAGTTAAAGGACGTTTGCTTAAAGTTCGTATTCCCCAGAAGCCACAAAAACCAGATGGAGTCAGGTTGCTGCCAGAAGGGCAAGAAGGGTGGAAGAGAAGCCCGAGCTCTCCTTGTAAGCGCGGCTGCAGAGTTAGCGGAGGCAGAGCCCCATTCCACAGCCCCGCAGAATGCAAACCATCCCCTAAAACTCCAATATTGTTGGGTGTAGGAAAGTGGCAAGACAGAGAAGAACGACCTGCCTGCAAAAAGACGGGGAGCAGAAACTAATCCTAGAAAAGACCACGATGAAAGAAGGTTAAAGTCTGGAGGAGATACAAAGCACTACAGCCGACACCACGTGCTGACATTTCAACAACCGGGGAATCAAAACAAACCTGCGTGGCCCCGCCCGGCGTCCGTCACGTGACCGCCGGGCGCGTGGCGCTTCCGGGGGAGAGCCGGCGTTGCTACCGCGGCTGCTTCCTGCCCTGCGACTCCAAAGTCGGGGTTTTGGCGGTCCTCTGAACCCACTCCCACTCCACTCCCCTTTTGGGTTGGGGCGGAGCTAGGCATGGCAGCCACCCGGGGGGCGACCACTGAAACGGCCCCTGCGGCTGGAGCTGGAGAGGTGGAAGGTAGGCGCCAGGCTGAAGTCAGACCACGAGTACAACCCTGTGCTAGTTCATTCCTGGCAACTCCTGAGGCCATTTGGTCTAGCTCTTATTTCACGTCTTATCTGCACTGCATAAAACTGTGAGGAAAATTGTTATTTTTTAGTGAACGTGGCTTTTCTCAAATTGGGGCAGCCAGGTTTCCAGTCATCGTTCAGGCCCTGTAACCTCCCATCCTACCGGGGCTGATTAACGCAAGAGGGTGGTTTGAATGGGTTGAAATTAAATTTGTGAAGGTGGAGGGAGCCCACTCTTGAGGTAAATGGAAGTATCTGGAGCTTTTATGAACGGAGATTATGAGCTTTTGTTAGATTCTGGTGGAATCCTGCCTTACGTGACCAGTGAGGTTGGGTGGCCCAGGTACGAGAGACCTCAGCATTTATTGAGTGATTGCTCCGTGCCTGGCACAGTATTCTGGGTACTACTGCCAGAGATCTAGAGACTTTTGAATGTTTATAATAATGCCTTTTTCCAGTTGCGCAAAGGGGCCTAGAAAGGAAAAGAATGGCTAATACCTGGTAGCATGAATAATACCAGCAGTACAGGTTGAGTGAGGGCTGTCACCAGGAGATCAGATCCCCCTGGGGAAAACATAAATGCTTCAAAGAAGGAGTAGTTGGCGGTGAGCCTTTAAGACTGAATGAGTCCCTGAGGAACTTAGGTGATAGTGCTGGGAGGTTATGAGAAGACAAGGAGCAGAAAAACAGGATGGCTGTGGTTGGAGATCAAATAGTCATGTTTGTCTAGAGCAGGAAGTGACCAATCCCAATTGAAGAAACAATTATAACTTGGTCCTGTCTGACCACAGTCTCTCGTCTTTATAAACTCCCTTATGAACCCCAAGGATACAATTCTTGAACTTCATCTATACCTCCGATCCGTGGAGTCTTACATTTTCTGTCCATCTGTACCCTCTTGTCCAGTTTATAATGCATGTTCTATTTTATGGTCTCTCCCTTGAAGATGCACCATTTCCTTGTCCCTCCCTGCCTTTTATTCTTCTGGCAGAACTCATACCCTTGATGGACCCAACCTTTTGTCCCCTTTGCACCTGCACTTATATGGCTGAATTTTGCTGGAAAAAGTCCTGGGCAAGTTGATGACAGTATAAAATGAAAATGATCAACCTCTTGAATATTCAGTCAGCATGGGCTTGAGATCCTCTGAATCTGTTTCCTTGGTAAGCTTACTTCCTTCAGTGACAGTTCTCTAAACTCTGTATATCCTCTCTTCATCTCTTTCTCACTTTCAGTGGATGACTTGCAAGTCAGCTCAATTCTGCATCTAATTTGTCTACTTTTTCCCTCCTTAACTATCAGGCCCTTGTCCAAATCATCCACATTTCTCCGCTAAACCACTGCTATATCTTTAGGCCATGCAATCCTGCTTTTATCTTGTGGCCCTCCAATCCCTTCTCTATTAGCAAAAATTGACACTCCCTTACTTAAAATGCTTCAGTGAATTCCATTGCACTTAGTATAAAATCCAAACTCTTAACCATAGCCTGTAGAAATCCTTGGGCTCTGCTGATGTCCCCAGGAGCATCTGTTGTCACTCACTTCCCTCTCCTCTTATCTATTTTTAGCATACTTGGTTTCTTAATCTTCAGCTTTCACAGTATGTCCCCACCTCAGTTCTTACCAGACCAACAACTAAAACTCATTTTAGTTTTCCCCTGACTCCTTACCAGAGATATTCCTGCTTCCTTCATTTCACTTATTGCAAAATCTGAAATTACTTGTTTATTTTTGTTTCCTCCACTTGAACTTAAGTACTGTGAGGGCAGGACTTATATCTGTTTTGTTCACCACATGTGCCCAAGCAGCAAGTAGAATGCCCAGGCACAACGTGGACACTTAATACAAATTTTTGAGTGAATGAATAAGGGAATTATGCCAATTCAAAGGCAGGAGGAGAAAGAGCATGGCATCATCCAGGGGCCCAAAGAAGCTGGTGTTAGAAGTGGTGAGGGAAGTGGGATTGTGAAGGGGACTTTATACCAAGCTAAGGAGTCTGGACTTATGACAGTAGGAGGCCTTTAAAGAGCTTTAGGTATGGGAGTAATATGATCAGATTTATTTTAGGAGGATCACTGCCTGAAGGGTAGAGGATAGATGGGAGGGAGAAAGACTAAAGAACAGGTACCCTTTAAGCTTCGCTTTTTGTCCTCTGTAAAATGTATGATGATTGTGAGAGTTAAAGGTAATTGTGGATCATCTAGCATAGTGTCTGGAATGAATTTCATGTTCATTAGTGGAAACCATTTTTATTATGAATACAAAGGGTGGCATTGGTGACCGATGGATATTGAAACTGAGAGAAAAAACAATTAGAAAGAACTTTGGAATTTTCCAGCCTGAGAAACTACATGTAAATTAGGAACCTAAAAAAAAGGAGGTGGTTCAGAGTAATATATGAATGCGTAAAGTTTAGGTAGGGAAATACGATGCAAAAGATATCAAGCATGCAGTTGGGTAAGAGGAGGGTTTTTTAGATTTAGTATTCACTTTCCATAAATTCAGCCTTTTAATGAATACAATTCATTGGTTTTTAGTATGTTCACAGAATTGTGTAGCCATTACCACTATAAATCCAGAGCATTTTCATCACACTGAGAAACCTGGTATCTATGAGTAGTCACCTCCAATTAGACCCTCTCCCCAGCCTCTGGCAGTCACTAATCTACTCTCTGTCTCTGTGGATATTTGCCTACTCTGGATGTTCCACATAAATGGAATCATATGATATGGGGCTTTTTATGTCTGGCTTCTTTCAAGCTGCATAATATTTCCTTCCTCCTTTTCTTCCTTCCTTCCTTCCAACAGAGGGAGACACAGTGAGGGAACACAAGCAGTGGGAGTGGGAGAGGGAGAAGCAGGCTCCCCCCTGAGCAGGAAGCCCGATGTGGGTCTCAGTCCCAGGACCCTGGGATCATGACCTGAGCCGAAAGCAGATGCTTGATGACTGAGCCACCCAGGCTCCCCTGCATAACACTTTTCAAGGTTCATCTGTGTTTTAGCATGTATCAGTACTTCAATCCTTCTTATGACCTAGTGCTATCCCATGGTATAGTAATACCACATTTGTTTATCCATTTATCAGTTGATGGCATTTGAGTTGTTTGGTACTTTTTGGCTATAATGCTGCTGTGAATATTCATATGCACATTTCTGTGTTAGCATGTTTTCAGTTTTCTTGGGCATGTATCTAAAATTGGAATTTCTAGGTCGTAAGATAATTCTCTAACTTTTTGAAGAAACTGGTGAAATTTTTTTTTTTTTTTTTTAAAGAGAACACAAGCATGGGTGAGGGGGGTGGAGAGGGCGAGAGAAAGAATCTTAAGCAGGCTCCTTGCCCAACACAGAGCCCCATGCAGAGCTCAAGCTCATGACCCAATCCAAAATCAAGAGTTGGGCACTTAACCTGACTGAAGCCACCCAGAGGCCCCAGGGGAAACTGGTGATTCTTAATCTTGAAGTCCTAAGGAGGGAAAAAAATCTGATGAAAATGTGGATTTGCTCCCCTGAAAAATTCAGCATGCATATACATTTTTGCAGGTGACTTTGTATTTTTCTATTAGATTCTCAGTATCCTATCTGTGGAACTTTCAATCACATTTTAAGCTGTCATCCTCCCCAGAATCACCAGTTTGGGGTGACTGTTTATTACCATTACAAAGTAAGTTAAATAGAGAAAATCCTACCAGAAGAGAAGGCTTTGCTTTAAATTACATAAGGCTTATGTGAACAAAGGGTAGAAAAAAAAAGTGCGTACATTAAATACATGATGTGAAAGGGTCAGTATATTCAGGATAATGATGAATATTGTGGGAGTCATAGGAAAGTTAATTTTTTTTAAGAGTTTCATTTATTTATTTATTTGACAGACAGATCACAAGTAGGCAGAGAGAGAGAGGAGGAAGTGGGGTCCCTGCTGAGCAGAGAGCCTGATGCAGGGCTCGATCCCAGAACCCCGAGACCATGACCCGAGCTGAAGGCAGAGGCTTTAACCCACTGAGCCACCCAGGGGCCCCAGGAAAGTTAATTTTTGAGCAAACTTATTACCATTCCATTATCAAAAAATATTGGAATGTATTTTAGAAACAGAAGACTATTTTATACAATGAGCAAATAGCTCTTGCCTTAAAATAGCTTGTAAATACAGTTTACAATATAGTTTGGGGGGGAAGATATAGACAAAGAGTTATAGTATAAGACATAACCACAAGCAGGAAGAAATTAATTGGAAAGTAAATATTACACACCTTCACTTTTAGGGCTGAGAGAAGAAAGAACTAATGAAAATTGAATTGGTCTGTACTTCCTGGAGTAATTTGAAATTGTGGTATAGTTTGAACATGGAAATGAATGGAAGAAGCCATTTCTGGCCGTCAAGGCTCGGAGTAGAAGTGAATGGAGAAAAGCCTGCGTCACAAAAGGGCCAGAAGGCGCAGAGGAAGGTGAGGACACAGACTGGTTCCACTAGAGTAGAATTGGTAGCAGAGAATGCAGATGAAAAGAAGGAAGATGGTGTCCTTTGAAAAACTAAACAAGAGCAGGGTCAACCAGAAATGAAGTGAAGAAGAGGGAAATCATGGGTTTTAGATTTCTAAGAAAAATAGAGTAAGGCCACCTCAAAGAGTGAGGAAGTGGAGAGAGGTACTGGGGATTTGAGACTGAAGAAGCTTTAGAATGGTTGCTGTAGGGGCAAGGGTGATTAGGAATCAACCGGTGATAACTAACGTGCTGGAAGTAAGAAAGGGACTGGTAGAGGTGAGCAGAAAACTGTGGACCTTTGTTCCTTTATGGATTCCTTTGTCTTGAGATGGTTTCTGATTTTGCTCAAGTGCATATTATGCAGAAGTAGCAAAAGCAAGTGGTTAGTTTTAATAAAGCTTCAATATTTTGTATATATTGCTAAAAATGAGGTATGAATTCAGAAGACACTTATTTAACATCATTTTATGCCAAACATTGTGCTAAGCTCTAGGGATAGAAAAGTAATTATCTTGCCTTCAAGAATGTGGTATTTTTTGTTTGAAGTAACAGCTTGAAAGTTATTAAAAGCAAAACATGATCATATTGATAATCAAATATATTAGAATCCTTATTTGAAAATAAAGTGGACCTAGAGGTTCCTGGGTGGCTCTAATGGTTAAGTGCCTGCCTTTGGCTTAGGTCATGATTCCAGGGTCTGGGATTGAGCCTTTTGTAGGGGCTCTCTGCTCAGCAGGGAATCAACCTCTCCTTTTCTCTCTGCTCCTCCCTCTGCTTTCTTACTCCCTCTCTCTCTCAAATAAATAAAATCTTTTTAAAAAAGTACTTATTAAAAAAAAAAGGAAAAAAACAGGACCTTAAAAATGCAAAATAAACCATGTTACTGCTATTACAGCTTAGAGTTCATTATATTTTATTATTTAATAAAGATGCTCTGTTTCCTTGGCACTGGGGTGGCTCAGTCAGTTGAGCATCTGGTTATTGATTTCGGCTCAGGTCCTGATTAGTAGTTAGAGCACAGAGAATTTTTAGGGCAATGAAAATACTCTGTATGATATAATGATGGACCTATGTCATTATATTTTGGTCCAAATCCGTAGAATGTACAACATTAATACTGAACTCTAAGATAAACAATGGACTAGGGTGAGTATGATGTGTCAATTTAGGTTTATCCTGGTTAAAAAAAGAAAAAGTTTCATTCTGGTGAATGACATTGATAATGGGTGAGCCTTTGCATATGTGGGAAGGGGAAATCTTTACCTTCTCATTTTTTTTTTAAAGATTTTATTTATTTATTTGACAGAGAGAAATCACAAGTAGACAGAGAGGCAGGCAGAGAGAGAGAGAGGGAAGCAGGCCCCCTGCTGAGCAGAGAGCCCGATGCGGGACTCGATCCCAGGACCCTGAGATCATGACCTGAGCCGAAGGCAGCGGCTTAACCCACTGAGCCACCCAGGCGCCCCTCATTTTTGTTATAAACTTAGAACTACTCTAAAACTTAAAAAACCAAACCAGCAAACATGAAACTACTTAATGTTAAGAATCAACTTAAATTCTGAGTGTGAGATGTTAGAGGATCACACATTGTTTGAAGCTTGTCAGTGAAATTAAAAGTTGCAATTCTTTGAATCTGATTCTGCCTTTCAGACTGAGATTGTATTTCTTTATCTTGGGCTCTGGTTTTAATTGTAACCAGGTTTATGTCTTTATGAAGAGAAGAAGTCACTCTTAGTGACTCTTCTTCTAGTCTTTCTTGAAATGAGTGAACATTATCATCAGCATGAAGAAGGCCAATAAAAAGTAACTTGGTAAAGGAGGACAGTTTTCTTGTAGGAATTTATCTCCTACTTTTAAGAGAAGGGGGGTGGGGTTATGGACATTGGGGAAGGTATGTGCTATGGTGAGTGCTGTGAAGTGTGTAAACCTGGCGATTCACAGACCTGTACCCCTGGGGATAAAAGGATATTATATATTTATAAAAAATAAAAAATTAAAAGAAATTTTTAAAAAAGAGAGAGAAGGAAGCTCCCACCCTGCCCCAGTAACAACGTACTAACCACCCCTTGCAGCCGATGAGAAACCGCCACAACTTCCAGCTCTTGTTTTTTTCCAATGAACTTTTGTTTAAAACTTCCCAATTCCCTCCTAACATCAGTATGGTTGTCCTGAATTGTAATTACCCTGCTACTCCCAAATAAGTGCATTTTGGTGGTAATATAACTGGCTGCTTTAAGGTTGACATTCCTAAGGGAAAAAAAATCTCATCCCAGAGTTGTAGGGACTTGAGTTTCGTAAAGAGCTGACATTTCTATATGACTGGATTTACTCCTCCTCAGTTGGAGACACCATACTCTATATGTCATTTTTTTTCCCCATTTAAAAAAAAAAATGGCAAAAGGAGGCAGGGGAGTTTAAATAAAAGCAAAAGCCTGTATAAACAATTTCCATGTTAGAGTGTATATTTAATTCATGTATAGCTAAATACTTTGTATTTGATAAGGACAAATAACAGAAAAACTATACTGTTGAATTTTTTTAACTGCAGTAAAAACCAAGTAATGTAAAATTTATCATCTTAACCATTTTTAAGAGTACTCAGTAGTTGGCTCAGTGGGTTGGAACTCTGCCTTCGGCCCAGGTCATGGTCTCAGGTCATGGTCTCTGAGATGGAGCCCTGGTGGGGCTCTCTGTGCAGCAGGGAGCCTACTTCCCCCCATCTCTCTGCCTGCCACTCGCCTACTTGTGATCTTCTCCCTGTCAAATAAATAAAATCTTAAAAAAAAAAAAAAAAAAGCACTCAGTAGTGTTCAGTATATTCACATTGTTGTGAAAAAGATTTCTAGAACTTTTTCATCTTGCAAATCTGAAACTCTGTACTCAGTAAACAACACTTCTTTTCTCTCTCTCCTCATCCCCTGGTAACTGCCATCCTACTTCGTTTCTATGAATTCAGCTATTTTAGATACGTCCTGCAAGTGGAATAATACAGTATATGTCTTCATGTGACTGCCTTTTTTCACTTAGCATAATGTCTTCAAGATTCATTCATGTTGTAGCATATGACAGGATTTCCTTCCTTTTTAAGGCTGAATGATATTCCATTGTATGATGTCAGTGGACATTTGGCTTGCTTCCATTTTTGGCTATTATAAATGTGTGGCTATGAATATGAGTGTGCAAATATCTTTTTTAAGACTGCTGTTGAATTTTTTTGATGAATGGTTAGATTAAATAGCCATTTTATTTTGAAATACAGAAAATTTTCCTAGTGGAATTCTGAAGAGCTAGATGGAAACGTTTTGGTAGAAATTTTGAAGATACTTTGGAGCCTTAATTTTAAAGAACTTTAGTCTTTAAGACACTATTCTTTCTAGTAGTTTTTTTGTAAATATTTTATTTGAGAGAGAGAGAGTGAGAGAGAGAATGAGAGGGGTGAGGGGGAGAGGGAGAAGGAGACTCCCTGCTAAGCAGGAAGCCCAATGCAGGGCTTGATCCCAGGACTGAGGGATCATGACCTGAGCTGGAGGCAGACGACCAAATGACTGAACCCCCCAGACACCGCTATTCTTTCTAGGGTTAACTTGACTTGAAATATAGATTACTTTTCTTTACTTTAAGTTTAGGACCAGTATTTCTTTTGAACTAAGTACTATAAGTACTGTAAGTACTATTTATGAGTTCTGGTATGAATAGATTAAACTGAGGAGGAGAAGATAATTTTCTGGCTTAACTGGGAAAGGGTTAAAAATGTAAGAAGATGGGAAGAAGAGGACGTGAAGTGTCTAGCACATAGCTGTCTCCTGTTCCGAATCTGAACCTGCTTAGGTGTTCACTATCGCTCAAGCGTTGGTATTGGAAAGATTATGTCATAACAGCCTCAACACTTCTGTTTATGGTTTTGTCAGTCACACCACCTCTCACACCTTCAAATTCAAAGGGTTTATGACTAATTATTGTTTTACTTAAGCATTATATTAACTTTCAGAGGAATTTTCTTGGTGGATATTGACTTTTTTTTAAACAATGAGTATAAAATGAAAATATCATTGGTGTAAGTTTTACCACTCAGTCTTCAGTATGAATATAGTCGTTTTGTTAAGTAGGACTTGCATAGTTCCATCAGTGTTTTCCTGATATGGCCCAGATGTTCATTATTTTTAACCCTAATATCTATCATTCCAGAAGTTTGGTTTTTTTTTTCCCCAGCTCTAACTGGCTTTATTTTTATTTTAAAAAAATTTTTAAAATTTTTTAATAAACATATAATGTATTAGCCCAGGGGTACAGGTCTGTGAATCGCCAGGTTTACACACTTCACAGCACTCACCATAGCACATACCCTCCCCAATGTCCATAACCCCACCACCCACTCCCTCCCCCTCCCCACCTCTGCCACCCTCAGTTTGTTTTGTGACATTAACAGTCTCTTATGGTTTGTCCATTCCAGAAGTTTTTAAATTTCTTTTATGTGTATATAGAGTTGTTAAGATTGATGAAACCACCATAGGCTTACATGTATATATTTAGAAATAATTTAGCTTACCATGTGACCTGCTCTTCTGTCCCCTTCAAAAAACTTTTAAATAAGATTTTAATAAAATTAGTGAAATTTAATTGAAATTTTATACTTATTAATATTTCTATTAAAATTATACCTGACATGCAAGATGAGTTATTTTCAGTTTCAGGATCATTGTTGTATTCTATCAGTATTAGGAATGAATTCTGGAAACTTAGTAAGTTTTTCTTATTATTATCTTGAATTCTAAATCTCAAATACAAATCCAAGCCAGGTATTAATTGACAGAAGGCATATTGCGAACAAATTCAGAGAAATTAGGTTTCAAATTATCTTGTAGCTTGCATCAATTAAAAAAAAAAAAAAACTTGCAGAGAAAAAGGCAGTTTGCTTTTAATCATGTTTCACAATTTCCAAAGAATTAGTTGAAACCAAAGCCGGTAATAAATTGTGTGAATAACATCCTACATTTAGAGAGAGAAAAGACTATTTTGCAACACCTAGATCACTAATCTTTTTTTTTTTTCAGCAGTTTCTAAGTCATTTCATTAGAAATTGTTGCTTGCTGCGAGTTTAGACCTAAATAAATACATTTATCCTTTAAAGGCTGTCAAGGTTGCTTCAGAATTTTTATAGCTCTTTGCAGACATTCCTGGCTTGGAGTGACTGAGTGCTTCCTTAGGCTATTTAATTAATACAATGTAGATTGCATTCTTCTTTAAAGAAAGTTGTAACACTTAAATTTGTTAATTTAATGGCCCAGTTCATTGTTGATTAAGCTATCAGAAACCAAATTACTTTTATCTCACAACCAGCTGATTGTTTTATTTCACTGGTAGGTATGAGATTCTGTAAATATGCTAATTTGTTTTATGGTAGCATCCTGCAGCTCTCTTCTGCATATACTTTATAGTACTTTTTATTCATTTAGCAAATGTTTAAGCATTTACTATATCCCAGTCACTGGGCCAGGTGCTTTCTCAGCAAATTTTAGTTTTTAGGGTCTCTTATTAAATAATTTCTGGGATGTCTGGGATTTTTAAATTAGATCATTAAATACATTTTTAAAAGGCATCATGTTAGAGGAAAAAATATTTCTTTGAAGCTATTCGAAAAGTAGTGTCAAAACACTACCCATGTGTTACTAATGACCATGTATTTATTTATGGAAGGGTGGCAAGATATATTTTCCCCAAGTATGAGAATTCTTTGGGGAACGTTCAAAGCCAGTTCTATTGGCTCTGATTAAAATAAGCAGAATAAATAAATCCCTACCGCAGAAGGACTGGTGCTTCTCTTATTTTCTGCCGTTTAAAATTCTAGAAACAAAGTTTTCAAAGCTTGGATATCTTACAACTATAGAACTGAAAGAGTGCTGCAAGGTCAGACCAGCCATGATTCATTCAATGTAAGTCACAGATATTTATAGAGATAATATAGTAGTCCTTGAAAACAATAGCCTCAGAATGCCAGGTGTTAAAGCAGTTATGAACTAGTACCAGTCTTGACTCTAAGAATTAATTTTATATGTGAAGGTCTTTAGGAGGTAGAATTTTGCTGATATTGGTTTAGTGGCACAAAGATGGACATTTTTGCATTCTTTCACCCGAGGTTTGCGATTTCCTGGGCCTTTTTTTTTTTTTTTTTTTAAACACAATGTGGGGCTTGAACTCATGACTCCAAGATCAAGGGTTAAATGCTCTACCCTCTGAGCCATCCAGGCATCCCCTGGGCCTTTCTTTGATCTTGCAAGGTGACTAGCCATTATGTCTGTTTTCCAGACAAACGAAGGAGAGAAGGCTAAGGGCAAAAAGGCTGACTGGGCAACTTCCGGATATATCTCTGTCCACTCTGTCTGCACAGGAGGCTAGGAATTGTAATTATCAGCCACACGCACTGTGCAGAGTTCTGTAAGTAAGAAGGAGAGAGTGGGTATGGGCTAGGGTTGGTAATTAGAAGTCTGTACTACAGGTATTATCCCACGACCCACTGCCCACAGAGGCACAAAGCAAAACATTCCTCTCTCCCTGACTGCGCACATGGACTTCTTATCCATGAATCGGGTCTCCAGCTTTCCAAAACCAATTTCTCTTTTCAGATTATACTCTCCCCGAATTTGCAGTGTTTGTGTAGGTCCCCCAGTTTGAATTCTCTGGAAGCAGGATGGTACAGTGGAAAGAGCGCTGCATTTAGAATCAGGGAACCTGACCTAGTAGCTGAGTTCATCACTGGTGTGTTGGACTTCGATATCTGAGCTTCCTATTGTTCCTTTGGATAATGGAAACAAAATGCCTTTTCTGCCTGTGTTTTGTAGGTTTCTTAGAGGATCAGATGAGCAGTTTTAATGTATACAAAAATACAGGGCAAATAGTAAAGCAACATATGAGGAAATGTATTATTATGGTGATGATGTTGAAAACCAAACTCTTCATCTTCTCACCAGAATGAGCTGCTGCTCCTTACTTTTTTTTTAAATGTCAAGTCACAACATCTGGAAACCCCAGTCTCCTTTATGGCTGCATATACCTCCCACCCCACGTCTTTGGTTGTAATAGTCTTTGATATTATTCTCTTAGTATTTCTATATCTCTGTCATCTCTGTCCTCCTTACTGCCCCCACCTTGTTGCTCAGGGCCTTACTCTGACACTTCTTACTGGGCTAGTACAGTAGCTCTCTGAGTCAATTCTAGTTTCTACATCTCTACACATTTCTGCATAGCCCTCATTTTTGTTGCTAATGGATATAATGTACCATGGGAAAAATTTACATAATATTTAGTAATAGTCAATAAATATTTTTCTACTTTTAGACATTAGGTTGTTTATATTTTCAGTTTTATATTATGGTAGTAGATATTTTACGTGTATGTGTATACATATATAATATATATGAATATGCATATAGCTGGTGATTACTTTGTTAAAAACAAATTCCTGTAATATGAGTTACTAGGTTAATGGGTGGTTGTTTGAGACTTCTGCTTCATTTTTACAGTTGTTTGCCAAAGGATAGTACTAATTTATGTGCCACAAACAACAGAGGATTATCATGAAGGTATTGCACCTTCTCACTGTCTAGCAAAACTTTAAAGATATATAATAAAAAAACTCAGCTTGTCCATTTTTCATGTACACAGAATCTGGGCACTCCAAATCTAGGAAGATTTGGTGGGTTGTGATCCAGGTAACCTTGTACTTCTATTTATAGGCGAGAATGGGTCAATACCCCTAATGTGAATTTATCAAACAAGTGGAAAGTAAGAATCTCAAGGAAAGATAGAAAGTTTTGTTCCTGGTCCTGTTTCCCTTATAGGCTCTTCAGCACTTAAAGATGAGCTTGGGGCTTTGTTTACTTGGAGATACCCAAGGGTGCCTTCTCTCTCCCTGCCTGCACACAGCCCCCAGCTCTTCTACTGCCTTTCCCCTCTGAGTGTCCCCCCTTGTCTGCTCACTTGGGAGCCCTGACTGTGTAGACAGTGACAGGCTGGCCTCACATGTCTTGCTTACTTTCATCAAGGGTTTATGGAATGATTCTGAGTGTTTGCCCTTGTTTGAGCAAAGGAGCTAAATTGACTTAAATTTTCATTTCTTTAAAAACAAGCCTTATGGGGCACCTGGGTGGCTGAGTGGGGTAAAGCCTCTGCTTTCAGCTCGGGTCATGATCCCAGGGTTCTGGGATCGAGCCCCGCATCGGGTTCTCTGCTCAGCGGGGAGCCTGTTTCCCTACCTCTCTCTCTGCCTGCCCCTCTGCCTACTTGTGATCTCTGTCTTTCAAATAAATTAAAAACAAACAAACAAACAAAAAAACAAGGGTTACATTCAGACAAGTACAAATTACTCAGGTTCCTTGATGGCACCCTCCCCATCCCTCTTCCTTTTATCAAAAAGTTTAGAAGAAAGTTGGATGATGGAAGAATTTGGATTATTTATGAGCTTTTATTTTTTTTGAATTAAGTGTAATCATAAAACAGATAATGAATTAGAAGGTTTAGCTGACTATTCTAGAGAATCAAATCGAGAGAATCATGAATATTTGCTGATGATATACATATATATCTGGATTCAGAGTATGAAGCATTTTTTGACTTTCCCAAAAAACTTTCATGTTAAGATGTCTTTAAGGAGAAACTTACCTGTTCTTTTATTTAGCACGTACTTATCATTACCATCCTATCCAGGATTTATAGTCTATGATTTCTGTGAAATTTATTGAAATAATCAGTCAATCACAGTTTTTGTATATATCCCATATCTCTTATACTGTTTGTAATGCAATTGAAGTCAAGGATTAACACTGATACCCACCCTAGTACATCTTTTACCTTTTAAAATCTTGAAATGAAAATAATCCCCCCTTTACCCCTTTGACTGATGTATGAATTCAGTAGTCTTCTTGGGTAAACACATGATATGGCAAGTGGAATTATTCCTGACTCCGGCAACTCTAGTTCTAGAGTAGTTCCCATCAGTATTTCATATATAACCCTCTATTTAGGAAATATAATTTTCAAAAAATTGTGTCTTTTAATATTTAAATATAGTTGGAACGCTTTTTTTAAAAGAATTTTTTGAAGTTGAAATTTGTAAATATTTTCCAACATTTAAAATATTATATGAGAAAAATCACTTAAGAATTATGGTTGTTGAGGTCAAATATTTATGTAAATAGTAGTAAATGAAGTGTAAAAGGTAGTATCATTGCATAGAAAGATTTATTGTAATAGAAATGATATTGGCTATTCTTCCTTCATGTTATATGAAATAACTTTATAGTTCTCTCTCTCTCTCTTTCCCTAGGTGAACGTGTCAAACCTTTTACGCCAGAGAAAGCAAAAGAAATTCTAATGTCTTTACAACAACCTGCAGTCTTCTGTAACATGGCTTTCGATTGGCCAGCCCAACACTGGACTGTTAAACACCTTTCTGAAGTCCTTCCTGGCAAGCAGATACGATTCAGGATGGGAATGAAAAGAACAGATACAGGTTAGGACTAAAAGTAATTATCATAATGTGTCTTCAGTAGCATTCCCATGTTCTTAGCAGTAGTTTCTTTAACTCTAGAGAACCCTTTGTTTCTAATACTGTTTTGACCATTTGCAGATGGGAAAGTTTTATTGGAAGTTTTAGAAGGACAGTCTGTGTTAAGATTCTTTTTCAGACTAAACCTATAGTTGATAACCTTCTATAGTTGTTGATAACCTTTAAATTGTATTTGTTTAGGTATCATGGTTCACTGAATGTGGTAGATACTTAATATTTGTGAGTGTGTTATTATCTATGTTCCCCTGGGACTGAGAAAGATGATCACTAAGTTTATGGTCCCTTCTACTTTTGACTCATGTAGAATGTGTCCTTTTGTTTGTGGCTTGAGGCACTATATTTATAGTGTTTACTCTTGGTTGTAATTTTATCTCTCTTCTCTATCAGCTGCCTGACCTCTGTGGTACTGCATAAATATCAAAATGTGTAAAGCTCTTTCTTATCCTCTTAAGCAGTTAGATTTTGCCAGCCTCTTCTTCTTCCCTGGAGACTTATAACATTTTGATATTTTGCCTTGTAGTCAGATAATGTAGTTACTGTTAACTCTAAATATAATTAATTTAAAAGAAAGAAACAGTGCTGTTTTGATCTGAGGGGGTCTATAACTATTGTCTAGCTTTAGAATGTGTTTAACTTCTATTTTGTAATTTGGTGTCTAGAGTTTGGTAGTCTAGAATTTCATAATGTTTGAAGCATTGCTGTGAAGTGGCTCTGTGAGTATCTATTAATAACTCAGAAGGAACTAGAAAATTACCCCATTTCCCTACTAGGTTCTCTAAACTTTTTCTCATGTTGACCTTCTTGTACATTTTTCAGGAGTTACGTGGTTTTTGGTGTCTAGAACCCCCTTATACTCACGGCAGGTAGAGGAGGCTTAATACCTAGCACTCTTTAGCATCTCATTCTAATCACAGACCAAAATGTTTACTGTACCTTAAAATTAAGTGCTAGATGAGCAAAAGGCACGTAAAAGTTTAGCTTGTGCCTTTTCTTTCTTAGTTTTAGTCAAATAAATCTCCCATCCTCTGAGGTTATTAGACAATTTGGAGTTAAAGAGGAACTGTAATTTTTTTCATACACCTGCTTAGACTCCAAATACAACATGACCCCTAATTGCTAACAGTTACTGAGAGCTTTTGTGTTAGGCACTCTTCTGAGTGCTTTATACATATTAGTTCTCTTAATCTTCTTCAAACCCTCTTTGAATGATACTATTATAAGCCTATTTTGTAGATGAGGCACAGTGATTTGACACATTCAAGCTAATACTTAAGCATTAAAGATAAAGTGAAAGGTCTCTGCAGTTGTGAGCAACAGCTCTGTTTTTACTGATTTTTAAAAAAAATTTAGATACAATTCACATAACATTAAATTTATCATTTTAAAGTATACAGTTCAGTGGTTTTAACATATGCACGATGTTGTTCAACCATCATTACTGTCTAATTCCAGACATTTTTATCATTTCCTAAGGAAGCCGAGTACTCTTTAAGCAGTCAGGTCACTTCCCATTCTACTTTACCCCAGCCCCTGGCAACCACTAGTCTGCTGTTTTTATGGATTTGCCTATTTGGGACGTTTCAGTAAATAAATGGTATTATTTATATATCATATAGTTATATATCATTTATTCATTAAATAGATGGTCTCAATAAGTAAATGGAATAATTCAATACATAGCCTTTTGTGTCTAGCTTCTTTCTGGTAGCATGTTTTCAAGATTCATCGAGGTTGTGGCGTATATTTCATTTCTTTTTCTTTTTTTTGCTGAATAGATTCCATTATACATATATACCACATTTTGTTTATCCGTGTATCCGTTGATGGACATTTGGGTTGTTTCCACTTTTTGGCTATTATGAATAATGCTGCTATGAACATTTATGTACAAGTTTTTATGTGGGTATATGTTTTCATTGCTTTTGAGTCTATACCTAGAAAGGGAATTGCTGAGTCATATGGTAACTCTGTGTTTAACATTTTGAGGAACTGCCAAAACACTTTCCAAAGCAGCTGAACCATTTTATGTTCCTATCCCACTGTATGAGGGTTTTAATTTCTCTACATCTTTGTCAGTATTTACCCTATTTTTTATTCCAGCCGTCCTGGTGGAGTGTGAAGTGTTATCTCATTATGGTTTTTATATGCATTTCCCTAATGACTAATAATGTTGAGTATCTTTTCATGCATTGATTGACCATTTGGATCTTTTTTTGAAAAAGGTCTATTCAACTCCTTTGCCCATTTTCTAAGATTTTATTTATTTATTTTTGTGAGAAAGAGAGAGAGAGCAGAGAGAGCACAAGCACATAAGTGGAGGGGGAGGAGGAGAGAGAAAAGCAGACTCCCTGCTGAGCAGGGAGACCCATACCAGATATGATCCCAGGATGCTGGGATCATGACCTGAGCCGAAGGTAGAGGCTTAACCAACTGAGCCACCCAGGTGCCCTGCCCGTTTTCTAATTGAGGTGTTTTTTGGTTTGTGGGGGAGGGTAGGTTTGGTCTTGCTGTTGTGGAATGTTTTGGGTTTTTTGTTGTTGTTGTTGCTGTTATTCTTTTTTATTATGTTATGTTAGTCACCATACAATACATCATTAGTTTTTGATGTAGTGTTCTAAGAGTCATTGTTATGTAGTTTAAAAGAGATCTTTACAGGTCTTTCTCTACTAATGATATCCCTATAAACCCATCATAAGTTGAAAATATCTCAAACTAAAACTGCATTTAATACACCTAACTGGACACATGGGTGGCTTAGTTGGTTAAACGTCTGCCTTGGGCTTAGGTCATGATTACAGCGTCCTGGGATGGAGCCCCACGTTGGGCTCCCTGCTCAGCAGGGAGTTTCCTTCTCCCTCTGCCCCCCTCCCACCCCCGCTCAAGCTCTCTCTCTCTAATAAATAAATAAAATCTAAAATAAAAGGATACATCTAGTTTACCAAACATTATAGCTTGGCCAGCCTACCTTACATGTGCTCCGAACACTTACAGCTTACAGTTGAGCAAAATCATCTAACACAAAGCCTTTTTTTTATGATAAAGTATTGGATGACTCACGTAATTTATTGAATATGGTAGTAAAAGTGAAAAACAGAATGATGATATGGGTACAGAATTGTTGTAGGTTTATCTGTTGTTTATCCTTCTAATGGTCTGGCTGGGAGCTAGCTGTTGCTTGTTGCCACAGTCCAGCATCATCAGAGAGTATCAGTATATATCACTAGCCAGGGAAATGGTCAAAATTCAAAATCTGAAGAATGGTTTCTATGGAATATGTATCACTTTCACTCCATCATAAAGTCGAGAAAGTGTTACGTTGAACCACTGTAAGTAGGAGACTGTATATATTCTGGATATTAGATGCTTATTAGACTTAGGACTTTTAAATATTTTCTTCTATTTTGTGGGTATCTTAATTGTTCTTTTTTTTTTTTTTTTAAGATTTTATTTATCCATTTGACAGAGAGAAATCACAAGTAGACAGTCAGGCAGAGAGAGAGAGAGGGAAGCAGACTCCCTCTGAGCAGAGAGCCTGATGTGGACTCGATCCCAGGACCCTGAGATCATGACCTGAGCCGAAGGCAGTGGCTTAACCCACTGAGCCACCCAGGCACCCCTTAATTGTTCTTTTTAAATTTATTTCTTTCAGTATAAATGCAGTACTTCCACAAGCAGTAGAGGGTGGTTGTATAAGAGTACTAACTCCTGAATCAGCTTGCCTGGGTTCATATTTTGGCTTATCATGTGACTTTGGGCAAGTTACTTTACTTCTCTGTATCTTAGAAATGTTTTCAAGATTAAGTATGTTTGTATGCATAAAACATGTAGGACAGTGCCTAGCACATTGTAAATGCTTAACAAATATTATTTAGAAATAGCAATAATTAAGAAATAAAAGTATGACTTCCTCATTGTAGAGAACGTTAAAAAAATGGGAAGATCCAAATAAATTTAAAAACACTTTCTCCTATTACCAAGAGAAGACCACCAGTTACACAGGCTTTTTTGTATTTTATAAATACACTAGTTACACAGGCTTTTTGTATTTAAAAAATAAAGTTATATTAATTTTCACAGCCTGCTTTTTTATTCCCTTCACATGTCCTGAGCAGTTTCTCTTCATGTTAAATGTGATTTTTAAATGGCTAATACTCTGTTGTATGCCAGTATCATAATGAATTTGAATTTTTTTCCTGTTTTGATTATTTAGATTGCTTAGAAACTTCAAATTTATAAATAAGTCTGTAGTGAGCATCATTGAAAACAAATCTTATTCAGGTTTCTGATTATTTCCCAGGGATAGATTCCTAGAAGAAGAATGACTGCGTCAAAGGGTATGAATGTTATCACGAGTAGCAGCACTACGCTTGAACCTGCTTACCCAGAAACCTCTGAGGCATCTGATTGCCCCTCCAAGTAGTGTCTGGTGACCCTGTGACTTAACCCTAAGTATGTAGCACATCCACCTGCTTCTCTCATGCCACATGGCCATCCTTTAGGCAGGGTTGCCCTGCTCTCTCTCACCAACATAGCTGCAGTAGTCTCATCCCTGGTCCCTCTGTCCCCCTTCCAGCCCATTTTTTCGTATTGAAACCAGAGACAGGTTTTTAAAAACACAAGTCTCATCCTGTTTTTCTGCTTAAAACCCTTAGGTGGCTTAACCCTTACGCTAAAGGCCAAAATTTTTGTGTGGTGTAGAAGTCTCTCTTTGCTTCATTTCCAGAAGTTTGCTTCTCCTTTGTTCAAGGCCTTTGCATATAGAGTCCAGCCATTCTTTTCTCCTTTCCCTTTTCCCCTTACTGCAGCTTTCCCTAGTTAACTCCTCTTCCTCCTTCAGAGCTTAGCTCAAATGTCATTTCCTGGAAGTCTCTCCCGATCACACAGCACCTCTACCTCCCAAATCAGGGGCAGCCACTCAGTTGTTTCCCAGCACCTTGTATTTCCCAGCAGCACTTAGCTTAGAATCACGTGGTTAATCTGTAAGTAATTAACTCTTTCAAGTCTCTCCTCCCCCCAAGAAAGCCACCTTCGTGAGGGTCAAGGTCAGCCCTCACCATGGGCTGAGCACCAGATGGACACTCAGGTATTTGTGGAATAAAAGAATGAAAGGCCTTTGGTGCATATGGCAAAGTGCTTCGCAGAAATGTGGTTTATATGTACTCCCCTGTCAAAACATGTGAGGGTGCCTGTTTTGCCACTTCTTTCCCCAAACTTAGATTCATCGTTTGGGGGGGGAAAAAAAAGGACTGGTATCTATATATAGTCCATTCTCATTAACATTTTATTTTTATTTTGTTTACTTAGAAATCCTTTCTATTCTAATATTTTCTCCTAATAGCTTGATTTCCCCTTTACATTTAATCTTTATCCTTTCCATGTTTATTTTGTTGTATAGTATTCACTGACTGACTTTTTTAGGTTAAGTTGGAAATAACAATACCTTTTATTTCAGTTCCATATACTGAATAATTCTTTTTTTTCCCCTACTGAGTTTGAAATCGTCTTTATTATATTACTATATTCTTACGGATTCCAACATCTGTTTTTCGACCATGTATTGAGCTATCAGTTTGGAAGCCAGTAAAACGTTATTTAAATACTATTTTAGCAACTGATACGTATTTTAATATTTGAAAGACGACTCATCCTCCCTAATTACCCTTCTTTCTCAGTATTTTCTTGAATGTTATTGAATTTTATTCCTCTAAATGAATTTTAGAGTTAAATAATGTACTCATATTAAACAAATCCTGTTGGGATTTTAAGTGAAAATTCAATAAGTGCTGTTTTAAGTTAATTCAGAAAGAATCTCCCTTGTGATAATACTGTTATCTGCCTATGCTAGAACCTGTCATTATCACCTAGAAAGTCCATTTCATCTCTCAATGAAAATATTTGGGGTTTTCATATTTCAGATTTCTTAAAATATTAATTATAAATATAAACTTTTTTTAGCTGGTATAAAGGAAAATATTTTTACCTATTATATTTTTCTAACTAGTTGTGATGACTAGATTTTTAAAAGCCAATTTTTGTATGTTTATTTTTTATCCCACTATTTATTAGTATATGTAATTTTTTAGTTTATTCTTGTGGGTTTTCTAGGAAGACAGGCATCTGATCTTAAAATTAGTTATAACCTTGTTTCCTTCCTATTGAATGTATTTCTTATTTTTGTTTTATATCTTAGCTTGATTTTTTCTAGAATGCTTGAGATAATAGTATTAGTAATTATACTGTTTGAGTTATATGTATCTCTTAGTTTATTTTTATAAGCAGATAACAACATCTCACAGCTCTTTGAAATGATTCTGGATCAAATTCATTTGGATTATATGGGCCCAGGGACATGGCAGTAATTTGGGAAAAACAGTGGTAGACATAACTCAAAGCATTTGTAGATGGGGGTGCAAGGATGGTCAAAAGTACACCTGCCTTCCATACAGTGTTTCTTGCTTGTAAAATGAAGTCTAGGGTTACCTGGGTGGCTCAGTCGGTTTAGCGGCTGCCTTTGGTTCAGGTCATGTTCCCCGGGTCCTGGGATAGAGTCCCACATCCGGCTCCCTGCTCAGTAGAGAGCCTGCTTCTTTCTCTGCCTGCTGCTCCCCCTGTTTGTACTCTCTCTCTGTCAAATAAATAAATAAAATCTTTAAAAAATTAAAATAAAATAAAATGATGAAGTCTAACAAAATGGAGAAATATTTGTTTCCCTACTCTGGAAAACCCATTTTAGGACTCCCTTTTATGAGAGTTAGAAGCAAACTCAACTTATATATTACTTCCAAATCCTGAGCTCGGTTGAGCTTCTTCTTACCTAACACTTTGACAGTAAGTGGGATAAAAATTGTAGCTGCCTAGGCTACTTCAATGTTAAATGAAAGAACAATAATAATAAAGTTAGAAAGGAATAATTGCATTGCAAGAAATAAACTAAGAACAACTGTACTACCCAGAAAGAAATTGTCATGATAACAGAATGAAAACAGTACCTTTGGTGCTGCTACTTCCAGGAAGGAAAAATTCAAGATTCTATTTTGAAATAACTATGTAAATGTAAAGAAGTCTGTCATTTCCATTCATTCCATTCATTGTAATTTTCTCCTGACAGTTAAAGTTCTCACATGTAATTTTTGCCCTTTTAGATTTTCATTTTTTTAAAGTACAGAACTTGCTGTGACAGAATACAAAGTCTCCTGATAAGGCTGCAATGCAGACATGCCTGTGAAAACTGGCCTACTACTGTACCCCCCAGGGACAAATGTCTCAAGTAATGGCTTTGGTATTCAGTTCGATCAGTTGGATTGAATTTTATGAAGAGAAAACTCTTAAGACAGTGTAATGACTTCAGGCTTCCATTGGAGCTTACTGAAATGACTATGAAATGACTCCTGTTTCCCAGAACCATGCAGCTTTCTTGCCACATGGGTTTTTGTTTGTTAAAAAAAAAAAACAAAAAAACAAAAAAAACTGTGTATTCCTATATTGTTGGGGTAAATTCTTTTTTTTTTTCCCCTAAGATTTTATTTATTTGAGAGAGGGTCCAAGTGGAGGGGAGCGACAAAGGCAGAGGGAGAAGCAGGCTGCCTGCTGAGCAGGGAGCCCAACGCAGGGCTCGATCCTTGGGTCCCAGGATCATGACCTGAGCCGAAGGCAGACATTGAACCAACTGAACCACCCAGGTGCCCCTGTTGGTGGGGTAAATTCTTAACGATGATGTTGATAATATTAAGAATATATATATATATATAGAATATATATATAGATAGATAGATATATAGATGGGTTACTAAGTGGCAGGCACTGTTCTGAGTGCTTCTCAAAAATTGTCAAATTTAAATCGTTTTTAAATACTGCAGATTTTTATCTTTTAGATAAATGTACTCCTATAAAATCTTCCTGCTTCTCAAAGTCAGATGACAAGTTGATGAAGTAGATGAGTTAGGATGACTCTCTGGCATACACCCTCCCCTCTGTTACTTCTCTGCCATTTTGAGTTACAGGAAAAAGAGAGGAGTGGGGGGAAAGATGGTCAAGATAATCCTAGGCAGTTCAGGCAGAAATGGAGGGAAAAGATAGAAGCTGTTGAAAGAAGAGTTTGAATACCTTTCTCCTCTTGCTACTAACTCAACTAACTTTTAAAGTTAATGTAAGGATTAGAATTAGTGCCTAATTGTTATTGAGCATCTTCTGTGTATCAGCTATTGTGCTGATTTACATGCAGAACATCTATATCTCTTAAAAGGATTTCATGCTGATCATAATCAGAATTCTTGAATATTAACCTCCCAGTGAGTGTGCATTGAAAATATTCTGCTTTTTACCAAAAAAAATTCATTTTATCACTATTGGAAGAATAATTCTTATATACATGAGTCATGCCCATAGTAACGAACCATTCTGGATAGTCTTCTCTCTAAGCTTTCCTGATCAACCCTCTTCTTTGGGTCTTTGCCTTTCCTATGTGTCTGTGGCACAAGATTTTGCATTTAATTAAGTAATGCCTCAAATTTCCCATTATTCTAGCTAAAGCTTTATCTTTGTCTAAATATGTTCTCGATCCTAGAGTCTTACATCTCTGTTATGTTCCTACAAGCCTGAGCACAGTGCTAGTTACCAGTTAAGTACTTTATAAACAATTCTGAAATAAATGAGTTAATGAATAAATGAACAGACTTTAGGGGCGCCTGGGTGGCTCAGTCATTATGTGTCTGCCTTCGGCTCAGGTCGTGGTCCCTGGACCCTGGGATCGAGCCCTGCATCATGGTCCTTGCTCAGCAGGAAGCCTGCTTCTCCCTCTCCCACTCCCCTTGGTTGTGTTCCCTCTCTCGCTGTCTCTCTTTCTCTGTCAAATAAATAAGTAAATAAAATCTTTTTAAAAAATGAACAGACTTTAAGTTGCCATTGGCCACTTAATGATTCTGAGGAGCTTTTATGGTATGTGTGCAATATAAAGTCAGAAAATTTTCAAAAGAGGTCTTTGCTTTTTTTCCTTCTTAATCTGAAGAAGTAGCTCTCAAAATTTTTATCTCAGGATCCTTTTGCACTTAAAAATTATTGAGTTCCCAGTACAAAGGAGACTAGCATGGCTCCTGCACAGGGATGACATACAACTTTATGCAGCTTTCCATATTTTCTGTAGTATTTGGAAATGCAATAAATGCTATACCTTTAAAAAAATTATTGAGTTTCCCAATGAGCTTTTGTCAGTGTGGAGTCTATCTAGCGATGCTTACCATATTGTAAATTAAAACTGAGACATCATTAAAATACAAGTACATAAATACGTATTCTACTAGCAGTCACAGCAGTGACATCAACTAATGTCATGTAGCTTCTGGTAAACTCCGCTGTACACTCATAGGGGAATGAGAATGAAAAACATGAAAGTATGATTGTGAAAACAGTTTAGATCTCACAGACCTCTGAAAATGTCTTGGAAAATTAATTATCTAAAGTATACCACTGGGGCACCTGGGTGGCTCAGACAATTAAGCATCTGCCTTCAGCTCAGGTCATGATCTCAGGGTCCTGGGATGGAGTCCCATGTCTTGCTCTGTTCAGCGGAGAGTCTGCTTCCCCCTCTCTCTCTATCCCTCTCCATACTTGTGCTCTCTGTCTCTCTCTCTCTGTCAAATGAATAAATAAAATCTTTTAAAAAAGTTGAATATACTGCTGGATTACTGAATCAGGATATACTAAGGGTACTGTTTAATTGTCAAGTTAAAACCTTGTTTTTTACCTTTATGTTAAATCATTTTGTATTGTGAGTGTTGTAGACGGTTCTAATTATATAGCAAGCACAAAATTAATTTTTAATTTATGTTAAATGATAGTGAACATCTTTTTGGTTGAAATTATCTTCATTTAAAAAAAACAATAGTATCTGGAAATTGTGTTCAGTGTACATTTAAAATTGGGTTCTTCTCCATTGCAGTTCCGCAGTTTGAAACGGCATGTAATTATGTGGAAGCTACACTTGAAGAGTTCCTGACCTGGAACTGTGGCCAGCCTGCTATGTCTGGACCATTTAGAGATTATGATCATTCCAAATTCTGGGCTTATGCCGACTACAAATATTTTGTCAGCCTATTTGACAACAAGGCAGATATTTTCCAGGTAAGTCAATGCATTCCTTTTAACCATGGTAGTAATTTATTCTTGAGAAAAGATCACAAATTAGAACTTCTCTGGTACCTTATTCTTTCACTGTCATCTTCTCTCAAAAGTAGTCACTGTGTGTCTTAAGTATTTTATCCATTCAAGCTAAAAGATTTGCCCAGGTGAAGTGTAATGTTTGGCTCACCCGGATGAGCAGCTTTGTCACTGTTTTCCTACTCACAAACTTCTTCCATACTCCCTCGTTCACCTTTAAACAGTGCCCGGCTTGTTGTATATGAATATGGAAGCGTAGATTGTGTATAGAACTTTATTTCCCCCTGACCTACATAAATGTTTTTATTCTGTTAGTGAGGCAGATGGAAGTACAGCACTGATTATTACTTGAAGAAGCATTGGCGAAATCCTGGAAGCATTCCAGGCTGCTGCTGCCATCCCTTCCTGCTCTGAGGGGTTAGTACAGGTTAATGGCCTGGGGCAGAGAGTGCTGGGCTCCTGGTGTTTGATTGCAGAAGTCCTGCAGAAGTATGGGAGTGCTTGCAGAAGTAAGAATGTGGAAACTCTTTGTCATGTGTTGACACAACTGACAGCAGAGTTTGCATACCACCATATCCTTTTTTAAATATTTTCTACCCCAAACTGCCAGCTTATTTTGTGGGGTGATTTCGCAAACTCCCTGTTCTGTTTTCTGTGTGTGTCTTGGGCATGAGGCAGGAATGGGAGTAGTTCCAGGAAGCTGTTTGGATGACTCTGCCTTACCCACAATCAGGTCAGGGCTCCAGAGTCCTTTATCCTGCCCCTGATCCTTTGTCCAGAGAAGTATTCCGCCATCACTGCAGGCCGTTGTGCTGTCAGAACCGAGCCCCCTGGACTGCTCTCCTCCTGCTCGTCACCATCACCCCCTTGCTGGACTTCCCTCTCACATAGGCTGCCAGTCCAAAAAACTTGTTTTTAAGTTTGTATTTAAATTCCAGTTTGTTAACATGCATTGTAATGTTTCAGGTGTACAACATAGTGATTCCGCATCCCATAGATCACCCCCTGCCCAGCACTCCTTAATCCACATCACCCATTTCCTCTTCCATTCAGCCTGTGTTTTTCTGTTTTCACTTCAAGTCAAGGTGTAGATGCTGAGGTTACGTAGTTATATAATACAGTGATCAATAATTTGTAGCTTTAAAATTTTTTTTAAATGCTTACTTAAATTTTGCTTTTTATTTAAAAAGGGAAAATGTATCACTTGTCTCAGAATTGTTAGTTGAATATATATTCTTCTTATAACTATGAAAGAATGCATCAGTTTTGAAAACATTCTGTAGATGCTTTCTGAATCCAAAGTCTATACCAAACCTATTTACACATTTTTAAATGATACTTTTGAGATAATTTTTTTTCTTATAACATTATCTGTGACCACTTTATGAGTCTTTAACCCTGGAACTTGTAGATATCATAGTTAACTTTTAGAGTCTTTTATTATATTTCTTGTACTCTCACCTATCCTGTAGATTAGACTAGTACTTTTATATTCCATGTTTCAGGTAAAACATTGTGTAATAGTCATATTTATTGAGTACTTCTTATCCTTGGTATTTTTCTAAGTGTTTTACATTTATAATCATCAAGTAACCATATAATATAATAATTATCCCTGTTGGAAGAGAAAAGAGGCACAAAGAAGTAAACCTTTTCTGAAAATCTGCAGCTAAGAAAAGAGTGACCCAAGCAGTCTGTCCTGTGAGCTTTATCTGCCGCACTGTATGCATACACAGGGTCTGAAGACATCCAGTTTTTTAGGGACCCCACAGCGGGGTAAGGACTTCCATGTCAGCTGAGTCTGGGCTTGCTCTGCCTTGCTTGAATCTCCCATATGACTCCCTGACTCTCAGTCACTTCATCTCAGCCCAGGCATGAAGCCCAGGGCAGGTATGTGTCCTGTCCAGTAAGTGCCTTTTGGTAGTGTGCCGGAATTCTAATTGAGCTCTTATACAACCTGGTGTTTTCATTTGAAATGAGGTTTTCTGTCAGCTCACATTATGGTGATTAATCCACTGGATTAGAACAGGGAAATCTGCTATGAATAACAAAATTTATTATGATTATATCATTTTTTATCTCAGAGATTTCTGAGCACCAAGTCTTACATCACAGGTATATAAGATGTTTTCCTTTCATCACCATAATTCATTCATTCACTTAGTCTTATTACTTTACTGTTTTAAGCTTTCTTCCATCTGATATAAAATGGTGGGCAGTTAAACGTTAAAACAGATGAATTTTTATTAATTCATTTATTTTTGTTTTGTTTTTGTTTTTCATTTCATTTTATTTTCTTTCCAGTGCTCCAAAATTCATTGTTTATACACCACACCCAGTGCTCCATGCAATATGTGCCCTCCACAATACCCACCACCAGGCTCAATAAAATCATTATTATGTGAACATAACATTTTTATGAAAATAACTATAATCAAATTTTTTTAAAATTTGTTTTGAGAGGACTGGCATTGTTTTTACATTTTTGCAAGACTTGTTAATGTCTGCCTTCATAGAATACAGCTATATTCTGCTTCCTTGTATAGTCTTAAAATTTGTTGGTTTGTTTGAAGTATATGAGGAATATGTTGCTCACACACATATGCAGCTGAAAAAAATAGGACTATTTTAGAAACTTTTTAAGATAATTGTGAATTTTTTTTAATACTCCACCAAACTTGGGATGCCTAAGTGGCTCAGTTGGTTAAGCAACTGCCTTTGGCTCAGGTCATGATCTTGGAGTCCAGTGATCAAGTCCTGCATCAGGGAGTCTGCTTCTTCCTCTGCCCCTCCCCCGCTCATGTTCTTGCTCTCTCATTCTCTCTCTTTCAAATAAATAAAATCTTTAAAAAAGTAATACTCCGCCAAATTTGACAAGAGGTAGTTTCTTAAAGGTTTATTTGTTGCAATACAGAATCTGAATGCATAATCAATGAACTCTTTATACTTTTACAATAAAATCCATTGGTCCATCTTGCATAGAATGGCTCTTTTGTAATGCCTCTCATTGGCCATTTGGAAAATACTGGTTTGCTGAGTTATATAGATCTTCCAAATGTTGACACATTTCCATATACTTCATTTTTTAAAAAGTGACATTTGTTAATGTCACCTTTCTCATTAGGGAAGTATTTTAAGTATTAAGAAGCTTTCAGGTTCTTGTGTTTCTTGATACCAATATCCAAAATAATTTTCATTCTGTTCAAATATTTTCTAATTCCCCTTGTGATGTGTTGTTTGACTTATGGATTATTTAGAAGTATAATGTTTAGTTTCCAAATATTTGGGGATTTTCCAGCTATCTTCTGTTGTTAGTTTCTGTTAAATTAAATCCACTGTGGTCAGAGAACATATTTTATATGATTCCAGCCCTTTGAAATTTATTGTTTACAGTCCAGAATATAGTCATTCTTTTTTTCCCCCAGAATATAGTCATTCCGATGAATGTTCCAGGTGTACTTGAAAGTAATACATATGCTTCTGTTGTTGCGTTTTAAAAACGTCACTAAAGTCAATGGTTTAAGTCTCTTGCATTCCTACTAATTTTCTGTGTGCTTGTTCTGCCCATCGTTTAGAGAAAGGTATGGAAATTTCCCAATTATAATTGTATATATGTTTCTTTTTCAGCTTAGGTTGGTCAGTTTTTGTATCATGTATTTTGAAACTGTTATTAGGTTCATATACATTTTGGATTATTATGTCCTCTTCATCAATCAATCTTATATCATGATGAAATGATCCTCTTTCTCCTGGGTTTTTCCTTGTTCTGAAGTCTACTTTGTTTAGGTTGTCTCTGGTTAGTGTTAGCATGAAAAAGGAATACTTACTATATGATTCCATTTATATAAAATTGTAGACTTGTAAATAAATTTATAGTGACCAAAAGATATCAAGACGGAGACGGGTTACTAAGGATCACAGGGAAACTTGGACATGATCAAAATGTTGCCATCTTGGGGGCACCTGGGTGGCTCAGTGGGTTAAAGCCTCTGCCTTTGGCTCGGGTCATGATCCCAGGGTCCTGGGATGGAGCCCCGCATCGGGCTCTCAGCTCAGCGGGGAGCCTGCTTCCTCTCTCTCTCTCTGCCTGCCTCTCTGCCTGCTTGTGATCTGTGTCTGTCAAATAAATAAATGAAATCTTAAAAAAAAAAAAGTTGCCATCTTGATTATAGTGATAGTTTCTCCCATGTCCATATATGTAAAAAATTCACCAAAATTGTACACTTTAAATATATGCTGTTTATTATATATCAGTTATACCTCAATAAAGCTGTTTTCACAAAAGAATACAATGCTGCCTGGTACATTTTGGTTCCAGCATCTTGACACCAGCGGTTTCATTCACCACTTTTTTTGTGCCATCAATGTAAATGTTAACACAGTAAAATAGGCAAATATCATCTTAATAGTATTATGAACATAATTTCAACCTTGCAGATCCTTTGAAAGGGTCTCATTGACTCCCAGGGGGGTCCACGGACCACCTTGAGAACTTCTGGTTTACAACATCACTTCTATATTACTCTCTATTTCTCTAGTTCTGACTCCTCCTTCAATCAATTCTAAAACAGTTTCTCATGAAGATACATGCTAAGTCATGCTACAAATTAAATTTTGAAATATATTAATCATGTTCACTAAAATTTCATGACTTAAAATTGTATAAGAATAGCATTTAAAACTCTCCCCAATATGACTGATGTGACCTGTCCCCTAGGCATATGTCCCTGTTGTCTCCTTGCTGTGGGCTGGACCACTTTGTCCTATGTCATCTTCTGACTTTTGCTCCTGCTCTTCCCAACTTCTGTCTCTTAAAATTCTACTTCTTAGGGTCCGGCTCAGATTCAGTCTTGGCTATGAAGCCTTCTCAACCACCGTACCCATGGCTATCCATCCCTTGCCTTCATGCCTGTATGTTTTATTTGAATTGTTATTTAAATGATGCGTGGCATAGAATATATGTGTCTTGTTTCTCTAACAATGTTAGCTCCTTGGGAACAGGGACTATGTTTTATAACTTTTTATTCTCCTAAACTGCTAACATGGTGCTGAATACATAATAGGTACTTGAATGATTACAGAAGAGAATTTTTGTTTTATCTTACCATTTCTTGTTTTGATAGTTCTTTGGTTCTTAGCATCATTCAAGGAATGCTTTAATTTATACCCCTAGTTTCACCTTTGTCAAATTTTCTGTGGCTTTTAGTTAATCATAGCATTTGTCAATCTTGATAAGAATTTCTTAGCTCTCTTCAGGTTTCTACTAGTTTTATAAGTTTTTTACTTATAAACTCTAAAATTTCCATCTATTAACCCTTTTCTTCCACAAATTAAAATTATCTACTGAAAAATATATAAGATTTATATATACTGGTAAATACACTAATGCATATACTGATATGATTGAAAAATATCCTAGAGTCTTAGAGGGGGCCAACAGTTGTGATTTTGACACTTAACTGGCTTTCATGTTTGGCAAATGAAATTAGTCCCATTCTTTTTTAGTTGTCTATCACATCATTGAAAATCTAAATAAAACTTAATTTGGAACATTTTGTTCTCTACTTCCCAAGAAAGGTAGGGTATTTGTGACAATATCACATAAAATTTCTTTCACTCATTAGATGAGAATAATAGGTCTTATCTTTTGTAATTATCAATAAGAATCATCATAATTGAAGCTATTCGAATCAACCTATATCAAAAATGATTTTGCCCTGAGAATGTTTCCCAGATAGGTTCCATTTAGTGTTGTGATTGAGATTGGCTGCTGTGAGTCTGGAGCCATGTTAAGTCACCAGGACACAGAATTGCACAAAATGCAATACTTGGAAGAATAGTTCTGACCTGTCTTGGACTTTATAACGTAGTTACGAGAGTATCTTGAAATTCAGCCAGGTGGTTTAGTAATGATTAAAAGGGTTTGATGGTTAGTGATGCTTTCTGATGAGGCAAATTGGAGTGTAAGAATTTGAGTTTTTATTCAAGCCTATGTGTGTAGAAAGCTAACTATCTCTTTCCTGTTTATGTTACCTATGGTTGTTTCCTAAGGAAGAAAGAGCCTAAGTACTTGGTAATTTATAATGTACATTTAAGGGTCTGTTTAAAACTTAAACTGAAGTATTTATCCTTTAAAAGTTTTATTGTAATTATAATTGTATTGTTTTAAAGTTTCATTTTTGTTGTTTTAACCAATATCGCGCCTTTTTTTAAGGCAAAAAGACTCATTATGGAATTATGTATAATCAGTTTTTCTATATTTTTTGATCTAGGCATGGAGAATTAGTAGAATGAGACAAGTTTTTATGTGACAAATAGAATCAAATTAACCATGACTATGAATCACCCAAACAGTATTTATAGGTAAAAGAAAAAATAGTTTTGAGTTGGAGTGTTCTCAGAGCCTAGAGCTTACACTAACTAGCTCATACTGAATCTGGGCTCTGAGAGTACCCTAACTCAAAATATACCTTGTAGAATGAAATGGTTTAAGAATAGATTATTTTTTGGCAGTGTTTACATGGTAAGCTTTAAAAAAAAAAAAAAAGCCGCTATTCTGTGTTATAAGCATTTACTAGTTTTCTTCAGTTCTTTGATTAAAGCTAAAATTATGGCAGACTTGGTTACTTGTACAACATTTTCAAGATGGTGTTTGATCCTGGAATAATTATTTAACTTGTTAATTGAAACAGATTTAGGAGTTACTCAAGTTCAGCATAAAAATAGATCTAGTTACCTAGATCAGTAACTCAGAAAAATTTTTTTAACAAAGACTTTATTTATTTGACAGAGTAGGACCCAGCGAGAGAGGGAACACAAGCTAGGGGAGTGGGAGAGGGAGACGCAGGCTTCCTGCTGAGCAGGGAGCCTGGTGCAGAGCTCAGTGCGGGGCTTGATGTGGGGCTGCATGTGGGGCTTGATGTGGGACTCAATCCCAGAACCCTGGGATCGTGACCTGAGCTGAAGGCAGACGCTTAACGACTGAGCTACCAAGGCACCCCAGTAACTCAGCAATTTTTGAGCATTTGTTGTACTCATTGTGTGAGGCCCTGAAGACACTAACCTAAATAAAATAAGACTGGCCTCCCATGGGACTTTGAAGTAGAATGCAGAAATCGAACCTTAGGATTGAACAGTATAAAATGTGCTATTAGAATTCAGTATTGTTCCTAACATTATATTATCACTTAAACATACTAATAGTTTTAGAATATTATGCATAATCTAGAATATTGAAGTGTAGACATTTTGAATTTTTTTTTTAAATTCAAGCAGAGCTTTAAAGCCTCCTATTTAAAGTGTTGGGAACATTTTTAATTAAACAATTTTCAAAACGGATCCCCATTGCTGTTATATTTACATCACAAGGCAGGGCCACCTGAAGGAAAGAGAATAAAGTACCTGCCCTACTTTTGTGTTATAAACAAAGTTCATTTTTGTTGGTCAGCCAGTTTTCAACTACGAGTGAACAATAAATTTTGCTTATAATGCTCATTCTCTACAGAAGCTGTGCTACATTTATTCTTATCCTGAAACACTATAATGTGTTATTTCCACCTGTTTCTCTTAAGGCATCTCTTAACTGCCAATAAACTTCCTAGATAGGTTCTGAGAAGCAGCTGGGAATCGGGGCTGATTACCTGGGGTTGGAGGAGGATAAAAAAGCAAGACTGGATTCCTGGTTAACTTCTTTAAGTGCTGGAGTAAAACGTGATATGATTTTCTTCTAGAATTGACCCTCCCCACTAGAGTATCTAACAAACTACCAAATTATAACAGGCCTATATTAGCACTTCTGTAGTAAATCTAATCTTCCTCTTTAATTAAAGAGTTGATGATCTAGACCTTTTGACTCTTTGTTTTATTGTCTTTTGTCATTTTCATTGCTTATGATCTATGCATTTTACTTGTATATCAATTATTTGGACTGAGAACATTTTTTTTTTTTTTCTCTTTTTCCCTGGAGAAATGATGCTGATCTTGGCGGTTAGCTCTCCAGGCCAGCCTGGGGAAGCCTACTAAATTCATAATCTACTCAAAGCAGTTTGTAGAACTCTCCCTACTCCCACCCCAAAATGTCTTTAAGAGTATGCTTCTGGGATACATTTCTGTGATACGGGGTTTAGGACTAGCCAACTATAAACCTGGGAAAAAGTCTCTTACAGAATGGGATTATTGGGGAAAGACAGGTTTCATGGACTAACCTCTTGAATAAATTTGGATTAGGCCCATTAAAAAAACAAAATACAACCCAGTAAATTTGAAGATCTAACTGGACTTTATTAAACAATTCATGAATCAGGCAACCTCCCATCTAGCAAGTAGAAGGAAACTCCACTGAGCTGAACAAATTTTTAAAGGCAGAGAGAGGGTATTAAAAGAAGAAGAAGAAGAAGGAAGAAATGTATTAGCAAAGAATGCATTGTTTAGGAAAGGTTGCCCTCCTAAGGGGAGTTTAAGAGGTCTGTTAGTAAATTTTCTACTCTTAACCAGAAATTCCATGTTGACTGGTTAAAGGTTACAGTTGTGGCAGGGAGGGGGATGAAATGCCATTAGGTTAGGTTTTAAGTCTTGTTTTACTGATTTAGGGCCTTAACCTCAGTGATGGCCATTTTGAGCCTGTGGTTGTTTGGGGGTTTTGTTGTTGTCTTTAGCAGACTTCATGGCATATAACAGATAACCCTGAATAGAAGTTGCCTAACTAAATGCATACAGGTGATTTTTTTTTCCCCCTCATGTAAGGAGAGTTCAGAGCTGCAGTAGCTTGGGCTGTAATGGAGGCTATGTTATACCAAAGAACCCAAGTTTTAATTCTTTCTGTTTTATCCTTCTAAGCATGTGGCTTCCATCCTCAGGGCTTTGGAATACATCCTTGCATTCCAGGATAGCCATCATAACTATATCGCTGAAAGGAGGAAGGAAGGACAGAAGTCTGCTCTCAGCTCTCTGTCTCACTTTTGGGGAACTTTCGCAGAAGTCCCCCTAACAACTTCTCTTTAATGCTTAGAATTTAATCTCATAGCCCCACTGAACCACAGGGGAGGCTAGAAAATGGGTGTCTCTTAGCGGACATCTCCCTGAACACAGTTGGAAGATACAAAGGAATATGGGCAGTTTCTGCCACATCCTGCTCATGGAACAGCATGAAAAATTAAAGCAACATTTATTTAAATAAGAAAGTATAGTTATTACAGGGTATCTGCATGGAGCAAGCAAGTGTAGAGTCTGGGAGAATTGTATCATTTTAAAGGGAGAGTTCCAAGATGAATCCTGCCCTCTGTACCATCATTCTTTTGTGCATTGCTCAAGATGCTCAGGGCTAATGCCTGTGTAGCAGGGGAAAGAGGCTTTTGAAGTTGGTGGAAGAGCAGTTCTCAGGAAGCCACAGGTCTGCAGTTTCAAGGGGAGCTCCTATGGCCAGATGCCTGGGGCAAGATTATTGACAGTCATTTATTTCATGGCTAAATCCATAGGTTAGCAATCTGCTGTATTTCTCACTGGAGCAGAGGAAGGGAAAAGAGACTGAGAAGGGTGAAAGCCAAATTCAATTGTTCTTGACCTCTTAATTTATTGAACCATTGTGTGATAGTGATAGACATTGCCTGTGGCTTTTTTTTTTTTTTGGTTATTTATATTGTTTCAAGTTGATATCTCCAACTACATTGTAAAGTTTTAATATGATAATAGAGATGTTTATGTCTCACAGTCTCCATCCTTGATTAGCATATCCCATGTTATCAGTCAGTTATGTTGATTTAAGTAGATTTGGTGTGGTCCTGATTCTCAACTCCCTCAGCTCCTGCATTCCATTTATGATCCTGAAATACAACTTGTAGATGACATAGTTACCTTCGCATGTAATTTTAAAAAATTGTTAAAAATACCTTACTTGTGACAGAAAGGAACATTTTAAAGGAAGTAATTTAAAATAAAACAGCATATATTTTGGTGTGTTCATGCCCAGTGACTACACTAGAAGACATAATGAAGTAGTCAGTCCAGGTATGTGATTAAGTAAATCACCTCCAAAACCATATGCCATCCTTTTGAATGGATACCACATTCCATTTACTCCAGAAACCAGGGCCAACACTGATGCACACTGGTCTGCAATGCTCTTTTTCTGATATTGCAGACTGTGAAGGAGCTTGCTAAGTTCTAGGTGAGGCTGTCCCAAATGACTGTTGTCATTTGCTTTGTGTTAGAATTGTTTAGACTTGGGCACTGGCCTGGAATGATGAAAGAATCCCAGAACCATACCTACTAGATTTATATTTGCCCAAGGAGAAAAAAAAAAAGGATTCCAGAGCAAAACAGAGTAATTAAGTGCGCCAGCCAGTAAAAAACATTAAAGGTAAGGTAAGGTAAGGATAGATAAATGTGGTAAGGATAGATAAATGTGGAAACTAGATTTAAGCTCTGCTATGTTAGACTCTGCCAGTTGCTGAAACTAGTGAGGTATGTAAGTGATGAAAAGACAGAAAAAGACTGTAAAATGTGAGTGTTTATTCATTCTACAAATGCCTGTTTTTCGGGTACTGTGCTAGGCTAGATAGTCGCAGAGCCCTGGTCCCCTTTCCTCAGGGAGCTCATATTCTAGTGGAGAAGACAGACCAGTGACTCTAACCAGTAATGGCCAATTGTCCTAAGTGTTATGAAGTAAACAAAAATGGGCCCAAATTAAGAACAACAGGAGAGGGACTTCCTTTACATAGGGTAAGTTGGGAAGCTTTCTCCAAGGATATGATAAATTTAAGCTGATTCCTAAAAAATGAGAAGCTAGCCATGTGAAGGGAGGGTCAGGAGCCTTCTAAACAGAGTGAATAGCATATGCAAAGCCCTTGAAGAAGGGAAAATTTACCCTTTTGGGGGCAAAAAAAAAGCCATTGTGACTAAAGCCTGGCCAATGAGATATGCAGAGGGTTAGAAGGCATCAGAAAGGTAAGAGGGCCCTCGTCATACAGGCCCATGACTGAGGCATTTGGACCTAATTCTAAATGTAAAGCAAGGGAGTGACAGGTCTTAAAATTTTTAAAAGATTGCTCTTGCTGTAGTGAGGAGACTGGGTCAGAGGCAAAAAGAGTCAAAGTTCTTCAGAAGGAAGAGACCAAGAGAGAATGACGCGGTTGCATGAGGGGGAGTGGAAACATTTAAAGAAGTGGCATTTACACTGGGTCTTCAAAGAGAAATGTGAACTGGGGTGTGGGAGAGCTGCTGGCAGAGGGAACAGCAGAAGCAAAAGCAGGGAGGTGTGTGGTCTATACCAGAAGAGCTGTAGAGATGGTGGGGCAGGGGTCTCCTACCAGAGCCTGCGTCCCCTTCACTATTCCGGAATGCCATTTGCGGCATTTCACACATACCTTCACACATAATTTTTAAAAACAATTGAAATGCCCCTGCTATAAAATACAGGAGAATTTAAGCAGAAATATGTGATTTAATGTATATTTATTCAAACCTGACTATATTAGGAGTCATAATGAACTAATCAGATACCTGTACCTACTTGTGACCTACAAGGAAAGGTTCAATTTTTAAGAATTAAGATGAAGTCCCACAGAGTATTTCCAAAAT
This sequence comes from Mustela nivalis, assembly GCF_964662115.1. NCBI lineage: Eukaryota > Metazoa > Chordata > Mammalia > Carnivora > Mustelidae > Mustela > Mustela nivalis. The sequence continues at coordinate 118,825,374 of NC_139020.1, forward strand.
TGTATACTTAACATTTTTAAATGAGGCTAAATAAGTATATTTGTATCTATACTTGTAGAGTTATTACTATGAGATAATATAGGCACAGACTGATCTTGGTGGATATATTGCTGGTCCAAAAGCTATGCGTTGCAGTGCTGTTGGTGGTCTGCTTTTCAAAATAGTGAGCAACTCCTGGTAAAGCTGCACAGAATACAAAGCATAGTCCTCTCTTGACTTACTGAGTATTTTTGTTTCGGGAAAACTCAGTATATATGAAAACCATGCCAAAGATCTTCTGATGTTATGTGAAGTGGAGTTGGAGTCCTACTTTCAGGGAATTAGAATCACATTTTTCAGCAGTATGAAAATTGTGCAAGATACAGAACCTTTCTTTGTTGTGTTGAGCTGCCTCCTGACCTCTGTACACTGAATACCAGTAGCACTCTCCTCCCACTTGTTATGACAGACAAGAATGTATGCGTGTTTTGTTTCTTTTTTTTTTTAACAGTACTGTCAAAAGGACAGTTGCATCCCTTGGGTTCCACATAGAAAAATGAGTTAAATGGGTATATCGACCTTCAATCTCATAAGGATTAAGAGAGATAATACACATGAAATGTTAGTACTGGGGTCTGGCCTGCTATAAAAATTCAATAACCAGGTGGTGATAACCTGTTAGCAATTGAAATGGTGGGTCTGGCCTTAAATAGGAGAGAAGTTAGGACTTGAGATAAGGCTTGGGAGTCTTGTAGACAAGTTGATTTAAACATTGTAAAATGCCAGGCAGAAATGAAATAAGATTTAATTTAAGAGGGATAAATGTAGAATCCCATGGCTTTTTCCTACGATCTGTTAGTAAGTCAAGGCTGAAGAGATATAGGCTAGTATAGCTAGGCCACCATTCCTAAGAAAAAGGCAGGCAAGCCAAGATGAGCTATGGCATAATTCTGTTGCTGAAACTGTCTGATAGTACATGAATGGTATAATGTCCAGGTCATTCAGTGCTGTCCATAGACAGGGTTTCATGTAGGCTGTGTCTGGGGTTGGGGAGTCAGGCTTAAGAGTGCTGTTGACGAAGGTAGTTGAGAAGATAACAACTGGAGGGGAAAGTTAATGCTACTGAGTTTAGGTGTTAAAAAAAAGAAGAGGCATGACAGTTTTTCAGATAATTTAAAAACAGCAATTTTTGGCAGAAGAGAAAATAAATTTGTCTGTAGAAGGCAAATCTACAACCTTCTGTGAGTTACATGAAAGCAGATATTTTATTGTGAGCAGTTGTTTAAAAAATTCAACCAAGTAGATTCAAAGAGCCCATTGGCTTTGTTGAAGAAATCAAGACAGCATCCCATCTAGCAAGTGGGGAGAGCTAGAAGATGGAAGGTTTTTATAGAAAGAAGGCTGGGACAAGAAGTTATTAGCAAAGGTTAAAAAAGGGTTGATTCAGGTAAGAACACCTTCCTTAGTGGGAAGGGCACATGGAGTTTTATCAAGCAGATTACCTCAGCTTCCTGTGCGGGTGGGTGTGGAGATGGCCCATGCGATGGATTACCTCATTGGTGCTGACCAGAAAATTCCTGATCTACTATTTAAGACCCCATTTCTGGGAGAGGTTGAACTACAGTTAAATATTAAGGCCTGGTTTGGTGACTTGGCCTATCACTTATGCAAGTAACTCCATCCTTAGTCTGCAGTTTTCTTTTTAACACAGTCAACCAGACACTTGATTGTTCTTTTTAGCGATGGTGTCAAATAGAATTTTATGGATATAGATGATTTCTAGACTTTTCCAACTGTTGAGGTGGATGTGGGAATAGACTCCAGGGTAGATCACCCCACCAATCACCTTTATTCATTTCACTGTTTCCAGCAAGACTCAAGGTAGATTCCTTCTGTACCCACTTTGATTTCAGACATTTGACTCTTTAAGTAGCTGAACACAATTGGCAGAAAAGCCTCAGCTCTTAAGAGTCTGGGAGTGGGGGCACAAAATAGGTACACTAAATGCTATTTTCTGACAAATTTCCTTTTTTTTCAGCCTTTGGTTTTCCCGACCAATCTGCAGCTGAATTTTAGGTAGTTTAGGTCACCCTGATCTAATCATTCCCAAATAATTTTTCCTTTTTTGTCATTGCTGTCAGTCAAAGCCTCTTGCCAATTTCTCATATAACCCCTATCCCCCATAGGTAAATCTTCTTCTGTGATTCTTTCTAAAGCAGTGCTCTAGAGTGGAGTTTCTCACAGGGGGTCTTCCAAGTGACTCCCTTAGTATATGTGAATTGTGTATATGTGTGAATTTCTCTGAGGAGAGGGGTGTTACCACTCATTAGTTTCCTAAAGGAGTTTATCTCTAAGATTAAGAATCACTTCCACAAGGCTCTTCTTAGGTAAGGCAAATCTCTGTTTTTTTTTTTTTGTTGTTGTTGTTGTTGTTTGTTTCTACATTGCAAGTCTTCCTGCTACCTTTAGTTAAATTCCACACTGAGGCGTGGTGGATTGTTCAGCAAGGACCAGAATTAATTGGAAGCCTCTTCTAAGTTCCCTGCATGGACCAAGAGCCTTTCATTAGTGACTGTAGAGCACCTTCTGCTCACTTCTGTCAGAGCACTTGCCACATTATATGAGTTGATTTATGGGACTGTCTTCTATTACTAGATTTGAAAGATAGCCCTGTGTTGTGTTAGTTTATGTATTCTGAACACTGAACACCATACCAAGACCAGAACCATTTACCCATAATAAGCCAACAGATTCTTCTTTCCATGCCAAGGAACAAATGTTTTAAGCACTTACTCTGAGACAGGTATTATGTTAGGCATGGGGAATACAGAGGTGAGCTCCCTGTGCCGAGCTTATGGACCCTATCAAGAGGGCCAGGATCTTTGCCACTCCTTGGAGCAGCTGTGTGGGAGTCGTATGTGAACGCATTTACAACAGCACTGACCTTATAAGAACTCCCCCTCTATAACAGACATTAGTAATATGCCCGTCATCCACTACTTTCATTACTCAAAACAAAAATGAAAATGCTTTTTCTTGTCTTCCTCAAAACCACCCATTAAAGGTCCCTCTAAAATCCTCTTTCTCTTTGACTAAGGCTGTTAATGGTTTGTCTCTAAAAGTAGAAGAGGTAGATGGAAGATACTGATAAAAGAAGTGTCAGCATTTAGGCCCAGGTCCTGCACATGGAAGTTTTTTGTTTTGTTTTATTTTTTAAAACTCAATAGGAAAAATTCATGATTTTAAAAAAACAAATAGGGATGCCTTGGTGGCTCAGGTCATGATCTCAGGGTCCTGGGATCAAGCCCTGCATCACATCAGGCTCCTTGCTCAGCATGGAGTCTGCTTCTCGCTTTGGCTGGCCCTCCCCCGTGTTCTCTCTCCCTCTCTCTTTCTCTCAAATGAATAAGTAAAATCTTAAAACAACAACAACAACAAACGAGCAGTTAGCCCCTTATTCCAACCTAAAGAAGAACAGAGCAGTTTGTTGAAAGCAAGAAGCTTTGCTGCTACCTCCTGGCCCCTACGGGGATGCAAAGGATCTAGGTTTGAGAACTGTTGGTCTAGATGGTATTTATAGGTCAGTAGTTGACTAGGGCATGATTTGTCCACAGAACCAGGCATAAGGAGAGCCAAGTTGGGAGCACTGTGCTGTCTATTTTAAAGTTCATTTCTCTTAAGGAGTTCATGATTTGGGGGAGCATAGCAAAAGTCATCTATGGATATGTATTTCAAAAGATATGCAGACCCTACCTGGAGGCTCTGGTTTAGTAGGTGTGAAATAAGGTTCCAGCATCTATAGTTTTAAATAACTCCATTAACCTAGGAGAAGGCTTAATGTCACTAGAGTGTAAAAAGTTAATACACTAGTTACACCTAGAAATATCTGCACTGCTTTGAGAAAGTATGGCTTTCCAGCTTCCTGAGTTGAGCTTCAGAAACTTAAACATTTATATTTTTATTTTTTTACATCTTTTTAAGTTTTTATTTGAATTCTAGTTAGGTAACATACCGTGTAATATTAGCTTCAAGTGTACGATATATAGTGCTTTAGTAATTCCATACATCCCCGGAAGCTCATGCAAGTGCACTCCTTAATGAGTTACATTTTAACTTTTAGAATACATGACATAACATTCTATTTTTGTCATCAGAGACTTCAAAAAACTTCTGTTTCATTGCATTGCTGTTCCTGCTGCCTGAGTGAAACATTCTTCCTCTAGATATAGGCATAATTATGTCTGTTGTTTATTTTCTCTCTCCAACCTCTAAAATGTAAGCTTCGCTTGGCTGGACATACTTGTCTTTCTTATGCACTGATTCATCACAAGGTTCTAGAACAGTCAGTATTTGTTGGAAAAACTACTCATGGTGAGGTACTTCTATTGGTTTAAATCTATTGCTTTAAAAGATTTCTTGGATTGCTCTGGAAGCCTAACCTCCTCTGTCTATAGCATTTTCTATAAAAGAGTATTCCAACTGCCAAAAACCGAATGTGCAAGTACAAATATGTAACACTACCATACAGTACATTTGGTTGGTTCTTGACGGACTGTAACTTTATTTTCAAAACAGGATGTGATATGGTCTGACTTCGGGTTTCCTGGAAGAAATGGACGGGAAAGTACATTGTGGATCGGCTCCATGGGGGCCCATACACCCTGTCATCTGGACTCCTATGGTTGCAACTTAGTATTCCAGGTCCAAGGAAGGTAATGCACAGGTGAATGCGTGCGTGTGTGTGTGTGTGTGTGTGTGTGTGTGTGTGTGTTGCACAGGAAGAAGAATGAGGATCAGGCAGGTGGCAGACCCCAAGGTTTAGTCCCAGCTCCACCCTGTCAGCCTGCCTCATGACCAAGACCCATCTGTTGGCCTCTGGTTCAGTTTCCTCCCTTTTGAAGTAAGGGGGACAGGTCAAATGATGGTTTCCATGTGTGTCTCAATTCTGATCAGGATTACCTTCAGAGTCCTGATCCTAGAGCTCCAGGATTCCACTCTCAGAACAGCTAGACAACTGTCTGCTTAGCTCTGTTATGTAAGAGTCTGTCTGCATTTGTAGTGTTCAAAATTCTATTTAAAAGTAGGAAGACTCTTTTTTCAAATCTAAATAAACAAGAGTGGAGCAGGTTGCTAAAAGAAAGAGGCTTTGCTGCTACCTTCAGGCAGCAAAGGAGATGCTAGGGGGCCTGATTTGGGAACCACTGAATGAGATGATATTTATGGCCCCTTTCAAGTCTAAATTTTAGTCTGTGCCTACATGTTGACACAATGCAGTATGTTCTTACTTTAGGTAAGTTCTTCTCCATCTGTCAGGCATACTTCTGATAGTCCCTGGTTCCAGGATTTCCGTGAGAATTTACATGTTTCTGCTAGTTGGAGGATCCACTCAGAATGTTATAGCGTAGCTTATTTTCTCCCAATTAGTGATGCTCGAGTCTCCTTTCCTGGTCTTTTGGAACATTTATAGGACAGTACAGAGGGAAAAAGAGAAATGGCCATTTCTAAGTTCTCAGACCCTTGAGACATGAAAAAGATTATCAGTGGATCCAAAAGAAACAGTGAATAAGTATGTGAATAGATTTCATAGGTGACGTATTTTGAAAACTATAAAATAGTGTAAGACAGTCCACTTCTGGATTCATTAAGTCCTTCTTAAAGGATCTAGGACATTTCAGGTATATTATTATGTGTTGTGGATGCTGCAGTGATCCACGAGTACCTGGTCCTTGCCCTTAGGAAGTTGATAGTCTGAACCTTAAACTTGGTAAGAGAGGTATCATTGCAAGCAGCTGTTTCCCATGTGTTCTGAATTGGGAAAGAAATTCAGTTGGGAAAACATTATCAATGGGGTGCCAGGGTGGCTCAGTGGATTAAGCCACTGCCTTTGGCTCAGGTCACCATCTCAGTGTCCTGGGATCGAGCCCTGCATCAGGCTCTCTGCTCAGCAGGGAGCCTGCTTCCCCCTCTGTCTCTGCCTGCCTCTCTGCCTACTTGTGATCTCTCTCTCTGTCAAATAAAATAAATAAAATCTTTAAAAAGAAATACCTGGGTTCTTTCTGTACCATAAAATCAATATAACTTTATTTTAACTTTATAATAGAACATATTTTCTGGTTTCATAAGCTCTGGAATAGTAAAATAACTCCTCAGTAAATACTCATGGAGTAGGCACCATGTGTTACAGAGGGAATGGAGTTGAATGAGTAAGACACTTCTCTGCCTGGAGGGAGTTTAAAGTTAGAGTACAGGCAAGCCCACAGGCAGTGTGATAGAAGGCAGAATGAACATGCTCTTGAGGAAGGTTTCATAGAGCTGTGGGACTGAAAACTAGGAGAGATATCGTTTCTGCTAGAAAGATTAAGGAAGATTTCAGAGAGGAGCTGTCATTTGTGATGGGCTTTGAAAGATGGGTGAATGGTCAAGACATGGGAGAGCAGAGCCCTAGAAAAGGATGTGGTATATAGAGAAAGAACCCTGTGAATTGTCCAGTATAAGTTGTGCATTGGAAACAAAGGGTTTAGGTAGGAAAGGGAGGTTGGAGTCAGAAGTTTACTATCAGGCAAATAACCTCTTACTCTCTTTTCAGCAAGCAGGACAATGAAACGTTTTTTGATCAAGGGATGACCTTGTGATTGACCACCTTTTCTGATTAATAAGACAAGGATGCATATGCAGTTGACCCTTGAGTAATGAGGGGGTTAGGAGTACTGACCCCCGCACTGTTGAAAATCTGCATATAACTTTTGGTTCCCTAAGAACTTAACCACTAATAGCCTACTGTTGACTGGAAGCCTTACCAATAGCATAAACAGTCAATTAACACATATTCTGTATGTCATATGTATTATATACTGTATTGTTACAATAAAGGAAGTGAGAGGCTCCTAGGTGGCTTAGTCGGTTGAGCATCTGACTCTTGGTTTGGCTCAGGTCGTGGTCTCAGGGTCATGGAACCCAGCCCTGCATCAGACTCGGTGCTCAGCCCAGAGTCTGCTTGAGATTCTTTCCTCTCCCCCTCCTTCTGCTCCTCCGTCTGTTCACATGCTCACTTATTCTCTCTCTCTCTCAAATAAATAAATAAACGAAATCCTAAAAGAGAAAAAGTAAGCTAGAGATAAGAAAATGTTATTAAGAAAATCATAAGAAATCTAATACAGTACTGTATTGTATTTATGAAAAAACATCTGCACGACGTGGACCCATGCAATTCAAACCCCTTGTTGTTGAAGGGTTGACTGTATATTTTAAGTGGAGCAAAACAAATTGTATGCGATTGTTATCTTCATGGCTATTCCTCTAGGAACACAGCCATGAGGCAGAGGTAGGAAGTGGGATCTGAAGAGGTCAGGAGCTCTGCAACCTAGTTCTGGGCCCACCACCAACACTAGTCCAGTGAATGACACTGAACCAGCACTGGGTCCCTTTCCCACTACTTTGGAGGTAGAATTAGCCTGATGATCTCTTGAGAGTTCTTCCAGCTCTGACATTCTAAACACAGTAAATGCCAAGAATTCTCCCAAACTGGTCATAACTATGGTGGAATGGAGCAGCTTTTATCTCTAAGGCAAAGTAAGACTTTAGTGTCTACTTCTTCGTTTGAAAATTGCAGCCAACTGAAAGGCACACAGTGGTCCCGCTGTAACTGCAAGGGGTCACGGGAGAGCTTTAAGCCTTTCCTCAGAACTAGTTCTCTCCCTCTCCCTTTCCCTGCCCCGTTCTTCTCCCTGTCCCCCTCTCTCTTTCTCTCTCTCTCTCCACTTGCCCAGCTGTGTATTTTTGTCTGCGTGTCTTCCTTTTTCACATTTCCCCTTCCTTGCCTCAGATGTCCCCGCTCTTGACTTGAAGTATGGGTGTGTCTGGTGTCTTGTGGTTTAAGATTTATCCACCTCAAGTTTTCAAAAAATTTTAAGTACTGAAACATTTATAGTTTTCTCTTTTTGAAAATTCTAATATTTTACCACTTTTTAGTTGGGTGGCATCATTTGGGCCTCTTTCTTCCTTGTGGATTAACTTAACACAAGGTTGACTTAAGGAATTTACAATCCAAACTGGGAGAAGAGTCTGGAAACTCTTTGATGGCTAGCAGTATGGGTGGCTGCTCTGCAGAAGATAAGAACACAGATATTTGAAAGGGAAGGATCATTCAGGATAGCCCTAGAATCAGGGACAGAAACAACTTATGAGAGGTAGACTTTGACTTGAGTTAAGAAAGAATGATCGGATGGGGCACCTGCATCCCAGTGTTTATGGCAGCAATGTCCACAACAGCCGAACTATGGAAAGAGCCCAGATGTCCACAGGAGGGAAAAATAAAATAAGATGAAATTAGAGAGGGGAGACAAACTGTAAGAGACTCTTAACCATAGGAAACAAACTGAGGGTTGCTGGAGTGGAGGGACGGGTGCAGGGATGGGGTAACTGGGTGATGGACATTAAGGAGCACTGGCTGTTATACACAACAGGTGCATAGCTGTACTCTACATTAGAAACTAATGATACACTATATGTTAACTAATTGAATTTAACTAAAATACATTTTTTTAAAAATGATCTTACGAACCATATCCTGTCCCAGCAATAAGGTTGCCTCAGGGCATTAGGAGATAATCCACTGGCTGCCGCCTTATCTCCACCGGGTGTCTGCCCAGGAGATTCTGCTACTGAGAGATGGGCCAAGTGACCCCTGAGATTTCCCCTGTATTCCTTTATGGACTGAATGAAAATGGAGACTTAGCTCCTGCCTTCTTAGATGTTTTGTCTCAAGTTCAGAGTACTAACTCTTACCTTTTTTTTTTTTTTTTTTAACTAGGAAAAGATGGCATCTCTTTCCTCCTGAAGACACTCCTTTCCTTTATCCAACTAGAATCCCTTATGAAGAATCTAGTGTGTTCAGTAAAATCAATGTTGTCAATCCTGATTTAAAACGTTTTCCTCAGTTCCGCAAAGCTCGAAGACATATGGTTACACTAAACCCAGGACAGGTAATGGCAGCCTTAAAACACTGATTGCCTGTCAGTGCGTGCCCCAGCTAGAACTTCTTTCATGTCCTTATACCATATTGCCTCCCCACCAACACAAATTAAAATGATTTTTTTCCCTGCTGCTCTCTGCTGTTAGTTAGAAGGCTTCGGAACAAACTTCTCAGCTTCACAGGTCATGGAACTATGGGAAGAGGGAATATAGCTCTTTTTACTGGTGAAGAGGAGAATAACTTTGGAGGAAAACAAGGACTTACAATCTTTTTTTTTTTTTTTTTAAGATTTTATTTATTTATTTGAGAGAGAGTGCTAGAGAGAGCATGAGCCAGTGGCAGGTGTGGCCGGGCATAGGAGACAAGCAGACTCCCCGCTGAGCAGGGATCCCAGACACGGCCAGATCCCTGAAATCATGACCTGAGCCAAAGGCAGACACTTAATTGCCTGAGCCACCCAGACGCCCTTCACAGTCATTTTTAACAAGGTTAAGAGACAGTGTCAAGGCATGGGTACTTGAACACCCCTGGAACGTCTATTCACAGTTACTATCTTTTCAACTATACCAGAACCCAGACACATAAAATGCAGTTGGGAATGCATCCAGGTGGTGAGACAACAAAGGCAGAATGAACTGAGATTGATTTGCTTTAAACAAGCATGGATGGTCCTTTTATAAAGAACTGTGTCTGAAACATTTCCAAAGATTTTGTTCTTAGTGCTGCTGTCCAGTAGGGAAAACCACCTCTACAACATTGGCATTTGCTATCTGATATTTTATTAATGACATGAAAGGTTTTCTTAGTCTCTTAAGGAGATTTTCTTCCCTCAATTATTCCCTGCCTATTTTCCTTTACCCCCTTCTCACTGGCCCTTTTCTGACTCCCTTCCCGTGTGAATACTCCAACTCAAATCATTTGACTTGAGCAACTTGCTTCAACCTATTAGCTGTTGCTCCCCAGGCACCTGTCCCCCAGCCTCTGACAACCCCTCATCTATTTTATATCTCAATAGATTTACCTAATCTGGACACTTCACTTACATGCAGTCATACAAGTGGCCTTCTGTATCCGCCTTCTTTCACATAATATAATCCTACAGAATAGTATCAGTACTTCATTCCTTCTTATGGCTGAACATATTACATTGTTACACATATATTTTTGCTTATCCATTCATCTGTTGATAGACATTTGAATTGTTTCTACTTTTTAGCTATTAATGAAGAATGTTGCTGTAGACATTGGAGAACCAGTTTTTGGGTGAAGGTATATTTTCAGCTCCCTTGGTTATATTCCTAGGAGTGAAATTGCTGGGTCCTGTGGTAACTCTGTGTTTAACTTTTTGAGGAATTGCCCAGCTGTTTTCCATGGCAGCTACACCATTTTACATTCCCACGAAGTAATGTGTGAAGGCTCTGATTTCTTCACCTCCTCACCAACACTTGTTCTTTTCCATTATTCCTGTTATTATCATAGCCATTCTGGTGGATGTGACATGCTTGGTAATTAATTTTTTCTTCTATTTTAATAGCCAGATTTAAACACGTGGTTCTGTCTGTGGTATCAGTGTTCCTTACACCCTGCTTGTTCTTTAATCTACCAACAACTGGGTCTGTCTCTTACCACTGTCTTATCAGATGAAACATACATGAACTAATGATTTAAGTGCAGTGCCCTTCTTAAGAGCTCCGTTCTCCTAAAAGGTGCTCTCTTCCTATCTCCTAGCTTCACCTTGCTCAAAGCTAGTGCCACCCATTTTCCAAATCTGAAGCCCCAAACCCTTGGATCAGCCTGTCTGCTCTGCTCAAACTTCCATGGGTACTAATTTCATACTGAGTCTGGACAAATGCAGTCCTTCTTGACTCTGGCTGTTGCTTTTGTTTTCTATACCCTCCTGTTTAGATCTCTAGATCTTACTAGTTGGGCCACTGTAAGAATCTCCTGTCCTACCCAGACTCTCCCATGATACTGCTATTTTAACTATCCCCCTACTAAAAATTTCTTAGTGAGGCACCTCGGTCATTCAGTCAATTAAGCATCTGAGTCTTGATTTCAGCTCAGGTCATGATATCAGGTTCGAGAGATTGCCCCCTGTATCAGGTTTTATGCTGAGTGGGGAGTCTGCTTAAGATTCTCTCTCTCCCTCTGCACCCCCCCCAAAATTCCTTAATACTTACAGAATAAAAAGGAGATTCTTTATTCTGAGTTAAGGGCCCTCCTCTGGCCCTAACCTAACCCTCTCAATTTATCTCCCATTGCCCTGTCTGCCACAGTGAGACCGACCTACTTGCTCTCCCTCAGCAGTCCAACCTCCCTTGTTGGCACTACCTCTCCCTCCTGGCATGTCCTAATTCTTTGCTGTCTCTACATGGTCCCCTAACCCTGGTTCAGACCACATTTCATGCATGCCAGGCTGCTCCTGCCATCCATGGTTCATGCCGATGTCTCCCTCTTCTGAGGCTCCCTGGCACCAGTGTTGGCTCCTTTGAGTCATCTACCTAGTGCCCCCTTTCAACGTGCTGTTTCTTCAGTGGCTAGATTTTACACTGTGAGAAGACAGAAACTACTTCCTCTAGTTTTCCCTATACCCTTTCTCAGAATGCATGCAGCTGTTTTGCAGTGGAAAGGAGGAAAAATTAGAATCTGTGTCCTTTACTAAGATTTAGTTGCAGGCAGTGCAGGCCCAGGATTAAGGAGAGTAGAAGTTGGGGAAGCTGGCAATAACATCCTTTATGGAACATATGAACTCGCTGGTTAAAAAAAGAAAGGGGTTGTGAGGTTTTTTTCCTTGTTTTCCTTTCCAACAGAAATACTGCTATGAATTCATATTGATTCCTAGCTTTGTCAATTAGGGTCTAATTCTGACATTAAAACAAAATGTGCTGTTCTTGTGCTAACTTACTTTTTGTTTGTTCGCTTTTCAGGTTCTGTTTGTTCCCAGACACTGGTGGCATTACGTAGAATCCATTGATCCTGTCACTGTCAGTATAAACTCATGGATTGAGCTGGTACTTTTTTTTTTTTTAAATAAATGTAATCCCTGCTTTTAAGATATATATATATATATATATATATATATATATATATATATATATGGCCTAACTATAAAACTTAGTGATTAAATTTAACCAACCAATACTACTTTGGTTTGATATGCTACAATTTCTGTATTCAGTGCTCTGTTAATGGGTATTTAAGTCGGAATTAGGGTTTTCAGTGATGAATTATTCTCTTTCTTTTAAGGGCGCACAGTGGGCCCTGATGCTGGTGTGCAGTCTTCTCCTTAGCTGGTGGTGTTAGGAAAGCGGTGTGGGGCTGTCAGGATTTGCCATGTCTGTCCCACATTACGGGTTCTGTCCACATCCAGATGGGCTGGAGATAACTGCTTCTTGGCTCAGGGCCCTTGTTACTAATTGCACAATTCTCAGTCCTGGCTTCTGCCTTTTCTCAAAGAAGAGTCTTTGAATGCTAGGATTTTATTGTTTCATTTCTGCTGGGAAATGAAGGAGGCATTTTCCCTACAATACACTTTGTGTGACCCTGGTTGCCTGCTCTACTTGACAATTAACATGGCTGTCCCGTGAGGCTGAACCAAGGCTTTCTCTGCACCTGTGCCTCTTTAACCAGAGGCTTTGAAGCCTCTGCTTCAGTGGCATCTTACTGTCCTGTACCCAAATCCTGATTGCATCTCTCTTCTCCGTGTGGCTGCTGCCTCCTCCCCTCAGGCTCTCCTTATCCATGGGTACTGGGGAGGGCTTTGGCATAGGTGGAGCCTCAGGGAGACTCTGACAGGAAGCTGCACTGTCTGGGCTTAGAAAAGAGATGTGGCCTTTGTGGGTTAGATGAGCGGTGTGGTGGGAGATCAGTGGACTCAGCTGGTTAGTTACTTAGCTGCTGGTAGCATGCTGAATTACAGTCAGAGCAAATGTCAAGATACAGTCCAGTCCAAGTCCAGAGTCACATCTGCTAGTACTGACAGTAGTACTGACAGTACTTAGCTTCTCAAGGTGGCTCTTTTCATTGTTAGATTCACCTGCCTGCTTGTAACTATACCCATTATTTCTGAAACTCTACAGAATGTTTTTTGTTTTGTTTTGTTTTTTAAATATTTGATGATACCTGCCATGTGTCCCTTTAAACTTTTCTTTCCCAGACTCAAAGCCTCTGTTTGCTTTGGTTTCGTTTGGTTTGGTTTGGTTTGGTTTGGTTTGGTTTTTTTGACAGAGAGAGGGATCACAAGTAGGCAGAGCAGCAGGCAGAAAGAGAGAGAGGGAGAAGCAGGCTCCCTGTTGAGCAGAGAGCCCAATTTGGGGCTTGATCCCAGGACCCTGAGACCATGACCTGAGCCGAAGGCAGAGGCTTAACCCCCTGAGCCACCCAGGTGCCCCAAAACCTTCAGTTTCTTTAATAAGTTTTTTATATGACTTCTTAAAAATTTTTTCAGACTTTTCACCATTTTGATCATAGACTTCAGAACTAAATGCAGGTTTAAGTTATAGGTCTGCCTTTGTTAGCTGTGTAACCTGGATGATCAGTTCATCTCATCTAGCCCAGGTCTCTGCACCTGGGGAACAGGGATTATAATCACACACACTCCAGAGGCATTTAATCCAGCGCCTGCCACATGAGAAGTGTTTAAAAACGGAAACTACTATGAAGAGGAAGAACTATTATGTCGAGAACAGCCCTCTTAATGTATAAATACCAGGAGGTCTCAGTTCACGGAATCAAGGTTTCTCCCTCGCATGACTTAGATCCTCAATTTCTTTTTGCTGCTTATAATATTGCAGTAGCTTTTTTTAGGGATCTGATCTCGCTTTGGGCTCATACTCAGCTCAAGAGTATCCCTGCTTTTTTCCACCCAGTCAGCTCCCGTGTCAGGTTGCCCTCCATCGTAAAGCTGTTAAAGCTGGTTCTTTAAACCCACATCCCACACTTCACACTCCCCTCCCTCAGCTTGTACTGTGTTCTTTGGGGTGAGCATTCCAGCTTGCCAAGGTCATTCTGAATTTGATTCTCTTCTGTGTTTTTGGTAAACTCCTTCAAGTGGGCCTGTGCCCTTTTGGTACGTCGTCATTTGTCTTGGAATGTATCCTTGCTCTCTGGTACAAGAGGATACCCCAGGATTGCCTTGGACTTTACCTGTCTCCAACTTGGAAGCTGATAATTTCTCCAAGTGGTCATTGTTCCTTTTAGTGGAGAATGGTATTTAGAAACTGAGATTGGGGCTCTAAAGCTGTTGTTCATTGCTATTGGCATGTTGCTGTTTCTAGACCTTTAAATAATAAAACCAGAATGTGATATAGATAGATAGGTAGATAGATAGATAGATAGATATAGGTATATTTATAATTCTAATTTAAGGTTAAATATAGATATTTTCTTATTTGTTTCCATATTTTTATCTCTTCTCTTACACTGAAAATCAGGATCAATCCTAACAGTAACATCTACTTATTTGATACATATTTATGTATCTATATCTATATATATACACACATATATAAATACACACACACACACACACAAATATATATAAACATATATATATATTTTACCCCTGCCTTGGATGGGAGGGCAGAGAGTGAGAGAGAATCGTAAGCAGGCTCCATGCCCAGTACGGAACCTGTCATGGGGCTCAGTCTCATAACCCTGAGATCATGACATGAGCTGAAATCAAGAGTTGAATGCTTAACCAACTGATCCACCCAGGTGCCCCACCCACTTATTTTTTTCCTTTTTAATTTTTAAATTTTTTAATTAACATATAATGTATTATTAGCCCCAGAGGTACAGGTCTGTGAATCAAACCAGGCTTACACACTTCACAACACTCACCATAGCAGATACCTTCCCCAGTGTCCATAACTCAACCACCTTCTCCCTAGCCCCCTACTCCCAGCAACTCTCAGTTTGTTTTATGAGATTAAGACTCTCTTACAGTTTGTCTCCCTCTTGATCCCATATTGTTTCATTAATTCCCTTCCTACCCCCCAAACCCTCCACGCTGCCTCTCCACTTCCTCATATCAAGGAGATCATATGATAATTGTCTTTCTCTGATTAACTTATTTCACTAAGCATAATACCGTCTAGTTCATCCATGTTGTCACAAATGGCAAGATTTCATTTATTTTGATTGCTGCATAGTATTTCATATATATATATATATATATCACATCTCCTCTATCCATTTATCTGTTGATGGACATTGAGGTTCTTTCCATAGTTTGGCTGTTGTAGACATTGCTGCTATAAACATTTGTCCACCCATACATTTATTTATTTATTTATTTATTTGACAGAGATCACAAGTAGGCAGAGAGGCAGGCAGAGAGAGAGGAGGAAGCAGGCTCCCTGCTGAGCAGAGAGCCTGATGCGGGACTCGATCCCAGGACCCTGAGATCACGACCTGAGCCGAAGGCAGCAGCCTAACCCACTGAGCCACCCAGGTGCCCCACCCATATATTTTTTTAAGATGTTATATTTATAATTTCAAAATTCCAATATTATTATTACTAATAATAAAACTTGCAAATAAAATTTAGGATTTCTTTTTAATCCTTTTTATCATTAGACTATATCCCACTAAGGAGCTACAAAGTACTACTGCATTCAGAATTCATTGTGAATGGATTCTTTTCATTTGTGGCTATGTTACTTAAATTTTAGGTAGGTTTGTTTTGTTTCAGTTTGTTTTCAGCATTAGGATTTACTTTTTTTCATAATTTGACTTTATTTAATATTTTGAATATGTAAAACATTAAATTGTTAAAATGATATTAAAACTCTCCTTTATATAGGGAAGTTTTCTCTTCCTCTGTGTCCCCTCCACTCCATCCCTCTCTCCCCACTAACCCCCACCACAGGGCTCTGTTTCTGTTCTTTTAGTTCATCATTCTAGTGTGTCTTCTTTGTAAACATATATGTAAATAATTAAGTAAATGAATAAATATATTTATGCATGACTTTATATGTGAATAAGAATAGAAACTTTTTTATGTTTCATGTGCTTATTCACACATACTCATATTCCTCTCCTTTCTTACACAGAAAGTAATAAACTAGTGTTCCGCACCCTGCTTTTTTCACATTACAATACTATTCTGAATTTGGTGAATCATAGTATGGAGCAATTTTCACTTTCTTTCCAACAGCTGTGTAGTATCCCACTGTATGTGGGTGCACCATCGTTCACTTCCTGGTTCCGATGTGGATGGATGTTTGCGTTCTTTCCAGTCTTTTATAATTAGAAATAATGCCAGTGATTAATATTGTGCATATGTTGCTTTATATTTGCTGGAAGAGTGTCTTTGAGGAGAGTCTTAAAAGTGAGTCAGCTTTGTTAGGCTTTGCCAAATTTTGCCAAATTTGACAGTGATTGTGCCATTTTGCCTTTCTATCAGTAGCATCTGAGGAAGCTTCTTTTCTCCACAGCCTCACCAACAGGATGTACAGTTGAATTTTTTTGCTTCTGATTTTTGAATCATAGCTGGAAAAAACCTTTCCCTCTTCCAGGTCGTAAAGGAATTCACCAATGCTTTCTTTTAGTTTGGATTGTTTCATTTTTTTACATTTGGGTCTCTCATCCATTTCAAGGTTTTTACTAGTGTATGGTGTAAGGTTGAGATCTATTATTTATTACCAAATGACAATAGAATTGTCAGGGACATCATTTATTTTAAAGTCTGTCTTTTCTGTGATGATTTGAAATATTACCTTAATCATATACCAGATATCTCTGTGTACTTGAGTCTGTTTCTTCCACTGGCCTTTCTTCACATTGTTTCAATGCTTCTACCCTTTTTTACTTAGAGTGGTCTTACAGGATGTTTTTAGTATCTGTAGGGCCAGAAACCTTTTCTTTTGCAGTGTTTTGCTGGCTCTTCTTAAATTTTTTTTTTTTTTTAGCATGATCTTTAGAATACATCCACTTTCAGGGAGAAAACAATTGATATTTTTATTCCATTTATATGAAATTTAATATGAGCTGTATGGTGTTGAATTGTCCTAACCAGTAATGAGATACCTTTCTTTTTGTCCAAGTCTAGTTGTCTTTGTTCCAGGAGTGTTTTAAAGTTTTCCTCACACTGGATTTGGACATTTCTTTAAAAAAAGGTTTATTCCCGGGCATTTCCTCTTTTTTTGGCTGCTGTGGTTAAGTGAGGTGGGTCTTCTCTTCCGTTATATCATCTGAGTAGATATTGTTTGTATATATGAAGGCTATTGATTTTTGTGTTAATTTGAATTATTTTCTTGAATGTGGTGATTTTTTATTGACTTCCTTGGTTTTTCAGGTTTCTCTCCTATTATCTGAAAATTAAGATACTTTTACCTCTTCCTTTCCAATTTATTTTCCTGTATCTTATTTTCCCTTGTCTAATTACATTAGCTAATACTTCTAAATCAATAATAAATAATAATGGAGATAGTGGGCATCTTTGTCTTTTTCTGATTTTAGAGAGAATTCTCTAGTGATTTTTTTAAAAGTAAAATACTGGATTTGGGGGTGAATTGTGTATATATTTTACCATGTTAAGTATCTTTCAATTCATTACTTTTTTGTTTTTTATTTTGTTTTTTAATCCAGAAAAGATGTTAAATATTATTGAAAGCCTTTTAAGCACTAATGGAGATGATCATATAATATTCCTCTTTAGTAAATATCTGGTATTTGAGTAAATTAAATCAGTGGATTTCTTAGTATTGATTGAACCATCCTTAATTTCTGGAACAAATCCCATTTGGTTATGATATATCATTTCTTTTTTTTTTAAGATTTTATTTATTTATTTGACAGACAGAGATCACAAGTAGGCAGAGCAGCAGGCAGAAAGAGAGAGAGGGAGAAGCAGGCTCCCTGTTGAGCAGAGAGCCCAATGTGGGGCTTGATCCCAGGACCCTGGGATCATGACCTGAGCTGAAGGCAGAGGCTTTAACCCATTGAGCCACCCAGGCGCCCCGATATATCATTTCTTAATGTACTGTAGAATGCCACTTGTTCATATTTTATTTAGATTTGAATTCACCTGGCCTCAAGAGTCTGAAAGCCTTCACTATGGTCTTATTAGAAGCTTGTTTTATACCATTTGTTCAGCTGATTCTCACAGAATTTTCCAAAGGATTGGTGTCAATGAGTATAAACAAGTCATGAGATAGTACTTACAAGTTTGGTGCCCAAGGACTTGATGCTGACTTAAGGTGGATGATTTCTGTCCTTCACCAAACCAGGACTCTCATTCCTCCTTTAACTTCGGCGTACATCACAGTTTGAAAACATTCATTCTTCCTTAAATAACTGGAATGCGGACTAGGATCTAAATGACTATATTTTCCTCTGTCACATGTTGCTTTGATTCTTGTCTCTTCAAGTACTGAACCGTAATTTTTTCTTGTTGCCAAATTTAACTCCAAAACCCCTTAGGTTTTAAAACCAACCATATTCCACATAATAACTCAAGCTAAATCCTGACTGTAGTATTCTTGTCACAAGTCACATAGATTTGGGAAAAAAGTAGAAATTCTAGTTCTGTCCAGCTGGCACAATATTCATCTCTTCTCTTTTTCTCTGTTAAAGTGGTATTCTATCTTAATGTATTCCAAAGGATAAAGTATATTCTCAGTTCTTCTCAATTGTGCCTTTTTTTTTTAAGATTTTATTTATTTATTTATTTGACAGAGAGAGATCACAGTAGGAGAGAGGAAGGGAAGAGATCACAGAGAGAGGAAGGGAAGCAGGCCCCCTGCTGATCAGAGAGCCCGATGTGGGACTCCATCCCAGGACCCTGAGATCATGACCTGAGCCGAAGGCAGCGGCTTAACCACCTGAGCTACCCAGGCGCCCCTGTGCCTTTTTTTTTTTTTTAATTTTATTTATTTATTTGACAGAGATCACAAGTAGGCAGAGAGGCTGGCAGAGAGGGAGAGAGAGAGAGAGAGAGGAGGAAGCAGGCTCCCTGCTGAGCAGAGAGCCCGATGCGGGGCTTGATCCCTGGGATCATGACCCGAGCCAAAGGCAGAGGCCTTAACCCACAGAGCCACTCAGGCACCCCTCAATTGTGCCTTTTTTAATCCTTTTCTTTTAGTATTCCTCCTTATTCTTGTTGTATTGAAATGCATTTATTTTATTGGTACTTTTTCCAAACTTAAAACAATTTTTTCTGTTAATTTTTAAAGGCTTTCCTTTTGCTCTAATAATTTTTCCATTATTATGTCTTTCATTGTATTTATACCTATAAAATAATATGTAGGTAACATATTTGTAGTGGTGTAATTTTGCTCACCCCCTCTCCTTTCTGGATGCAGGGGAGTGGGAGGTACAGCCTTCCAGTTACAGAATGAGTAAGTCACGGGGATGACAGGTGCAGCGTGGGGAATCTAGTCAGAGGTGTTGCAGGAATGTTGGATGGTGACAGATGGTACCTATGCTTGTGAGCACAGCAAAGCCTATAGAGCTGTTGAATCCTGATGTCATACACCTGAAACGAATGTAACACTGTGTTGATTATACTTCAATTAAAAAAAATTCTTAGAGGTTCTGAGAGCTTCTAGGAGTTTTACTTCTTTAAAATTTCACTTGCTTTAAACAAATGCAGCTTTCTAAAACCCTGTTAAGAAGAAAATGGACTTTAGTTTCCCAAATAAATACATTTGAATACTCAGTGGAAAAACAGTAAAGTGTACAGTTCAGAAATTTTATGTATAGTCAAGAATTATGCAATACTACCATAATCAATTTTTGAACATATTCATCAACCTAAAAAGAAACCCTATATATATGAGTATTTGCTCTCTGATTTTCCTCTGTAACCGTAAGTGGTCACCAACCTATTTTCTGTCTCTCTAGATTTGCCAATTCCGGAATCATGTAATACATGGTTTTTTTGTGGCCAGCATCTTTCATTTAGTATTACATGTTTTCAGGATTCATCTATGTTATAGCATGTATCAGTACTTGATTCCTTTTTATGGCTAAATAATATTCCATTGAATGGATATACACATTTTGTTTATCTACTCATCAGCTGGTGGACATGTGGGTTGTGTCTACTTTTTGCAGTTACAAACAATGCTATTACTAACATTTATGTACAAGTTTTTATGTGACCATATGTTTTCATTATCTTGCATGTACATTTAGGAGTGGAATTTCTGGATCCTTTGGTATAATGGATCGTAAAGACTCTGGTCTGAGTTTCAGTCTGGAGTCTGAAATCTGTAGGATGGCTAACAGACTAGAAACCCACTCATTCAGGATTTCTGTTAGAATCCTGAGGCACAATACCTTATTCTCTAGGAAACCTTAGTTTTTGCCTCAGGCCTTCACCTGAGGTCTACCTACATTATTGAAGATAATTTCCTTTACCTAAAGTCAACTGATTTTAAAAGTTAATCATCTTCAAAGTATTTTCACAGCAACATTTAGACTAGGGTTTGACCAAACAACTAGCCTAACCAAGTTAGCTGATAAAATTAACCACCACATTTGGCAACTCTGTGTTTAGCCTTTTGAGGAACTGCCAGGCTGTTTCTAAAGCCATTTACATTCTGACCAGCAATGTGTGACTATTCTGATTTCTCCACATCCTCACCAACACTTGTTATTATCTGTCTTTTTTATGATAGTCATACTAGTGTGGAGTGGTGTCTTATCATGGAAATTTCATTCATTTTCACTGTGGTATGATATTCTCTTATATAAGTGTACCCCATTTTATTGGTTCTCTGTTCTGTTGATGGATAATTGAGTTGTTTCCAATCTTTTGCTTTTATAAATAGGATATTCTTGTACACATGTACAAGAGTTTCTCTAAAGAATATATATTTCTTGCGCATGTGGGTAGCTCAGTTGGATGAGTGACTGCCTTCGCCTCAGGTCGTGATCCTGGAGTCTTGGGATCAAGTCCCACATCAGGCTCCCTCTTCGGCAGGGAGTCTGCTTCTCACTCTGACCTCTTTCCTCTCATGCTCTCTCTCTCAAGCTCTCTCTCTCTCTCTCCCCCAAATAAATTAATAAAATCTTTTTTAAAAAGTATGTTATTTTTCTGGGTGCAGAAATTCTGGTCTGCAGGGGGTACAATACCCAAGTTCACAAGATAACACCAACATGTTTTCCAGATGGCCATACCAGTTTGCACTCCCACCATCAGTGAATCCGTCAATGCACATTTTTCTACCACTTGGAATTATCAGACTCTCTTTTGCCAATTTCACCAGTTTCTCGATTTGCATTTCCCTGATTATTCATGAGGTCAAACATATTTTCATGGGTTTTTTAAAAAGATTTTTATTTATTTATTTGACAGACAGAGATCACAAGCTGGTAGAGAGGCAGGCAGAGAGAGAGAGAGGAAGGGAAGCAGGCTCCTTGCTGAGCAGAGAGCCCAATGTGGTGCTCAATTCCAGGACCCTGGGATCATGACCTGAGCCGAAGGCAGAGGCCTTAACCCACTGAGCCACCCAGGCTCAGTTTATTAAAGGTTTATTAAAACCTTTCACGTTTTAATAAATATCTGATTGCTCTTTTTTTGAAATGCTTGTCTTCATGCCTCTTGCCTATTTTTAAAAATTGGATTATTTGTTTGATGTGTATAGATTCTTTATATATCCTGGATATTAACCTTTATCAGTTTTATGTATTACACATATCTGGTTTGCTTTTTTTTCCTTTTGTTGCCTTTTGATGAACAGAAGTCGTTGATTTTAATGTAATTTATCCTTAATGCTCTGATTTATGCTTATTATGTCTTTAAAAAACCATATTTGGATTTTTAGCCATTTCATTCTTGTGGCCAAGCATGTTTATTATAATTTTTGATGAACAGAAGTCGTTGATTTTAATGTAATTTATCCTTAATGCTCTGATTTATGCTTATTATGTCTTTAAAAAACCATATTTGGATTTTTAGCCATTTCATTCTTGTGGCCAAGCATGTTTATTATAATTTTTCTTCCATTAAGAAAGTTTTTAAAATTCTTAAGTATTATTTCTCTGTATGTAGTGCCTTTTTTAAAAAATATTTTAAACTTGTCAACAAATGAAAGAGATTGGAAGAAACATCACAAAGTAGTTCATTCTTAAAGGCTATGTCTTATAGACAGGATAAAACTTCAATGTGGTCGGTGAAATATTTTACAACTCTTCTAGATGTCAGGTGATAGTGAATACAGAAAAGTTGTGATCTGCCAAAACATGTTCCTTCCTTCTCTAAAAAAGCTTATATTAATGAGCGAACAGGGCCCACAATTAATAGAGACTCTACTCTGTTTTAAGCCATGAGACAAAGTGACAGATGAAAACAATGTGCTTTTTAAATCTTGCCTCAGGAAGAGGACCACCAAGCCCGAGTAGAAGAGGCAATCACACGCATGCTTGTGTGTGCCCTGAAGACCGCAGAGGATCCAACCAATACCAGAGCTTGGTTAAACCCAACTGAGGTAGGCTGTTCATCGTGGCAGTTAGTTTCCTGTGATTAATCAACCCTTGCTAGAACATTTGTTTTCTAATTTATGTAAGTGCATATAGCCATTCTAAGGAGTTTTACTTTTTCCCTAGGTTGAGGAAACATCCCACGAAGTCAATTGTCGCTACTTAAATAGAGCTGTTTCTGCCCTTTTTGATCATTACAGAACATCTAAGGTCATAGAAATCCAAGCCCTGAGAACAAATAGAGAGGACATGAAACAGGAGGGCTTGAATGTGCACAATCGCATGGCGGTGGAACAAACAGGTGGCCAGGACGTAATCCTGGGAACAGGAAAATGGGAGGCAGCAAGTCCCTTTGGCCCTGATCTGGTTCCTGTAATACTGAGTTCTGAAGAACTACCCTCAGAGAGAGGAGGCATATTTGAAGGTGATGGTAAAGACTTTGTAGGCAAAGATGGAGAACACTCTGGAAAACTGCATTGTACCAAGAGGCAACGAATGACGAGTAAAAGTGAGGATGCAGTTGTGGAACAAATTGCTTCAAATAGTAGTATGGCTCCTTCTCAAACATTCATTTCTACAGATGATTTGCTGGACTGCTTGGTGAATCCACAAGTAACCAGGATAGTGGCACAACTTCTGATACAAGGAAGAAGTTTGTAGTTCTAAGGAAATGACTTTTAAAATAATACTTTAAAAATATTTTTAAGTAGTTTGATCATTAAATAAAAAAATGGCAGAGCACAAAATTAATTTGTAGGCCAGCGTGCTTGTAAATGCACTTGTTCTTTAGACCTAATTGTGTTTCAGTCTCTTGCCACCTTCATTCACGAACATCGCTCTCTGAGCCAGCCGGCTCTTTGTTACTTGTTAGGCCTTCTTTCTTCAGTGACTTTGCCTTTCCTCTCACATCTGGTCCTTTTAGCTGATCTCAAATGTAAGCCCCAGGTGTTCTTAACAGAAAGTAATACCTCTTCAGCAGTCTCAAGGCGAAGTCGGCCTGCTGCTTGTTTTTGTAAATAAAGGTTTACTGGAGCACAGCCATGCCATTCATTACATATTGCTGATGGCAGCTTTAGAGTTACAGTGTCAGACTTGAGCAGTGACCAAGCCAGTGTGGCCCGCAAGACTGAAAATACTGTCTATCCCCTCAGAGAGAAAGTTTGCCAACCCCTGGCCAAATGCATCCATTGGGTGGCTTCTAGCCTTGATCCAAAGTGATTGATTACACCTATGACACCTGCAGAATTTTCACTGGCTAATCCCTGTCACCCAGAGCAGGATACCAATCAGGAAAAAAGTCGGCGGGGTCCAATATAAGGCTTCATTATGGAAGGGACTGGGACATCTAGGAACACTAGTCCTGGGAAGGAAAAGCACTGGACTCCTGCAATGGACTAAAGGTTTGGTCTAGTGGGATTGAGCCTTCTCTCATTACATTTGCAAGAAGATCTGGGAATAATTATTACCATTACTGTCTAACTAAGACTTTAGAAATTAGGGCACGTGGGTGGCTTAGTCAGTTAAGCATCTGCCTTCAGCTCAGGTCATGATCCCACGTCCTGGGATCGAGTCCTGAATCAGGCTTCAGGGGGTCTGCTTCTCCCTCTACCCCTCTCTCTGCTCCTGATCTCGAGCTCTCTCTCCCTCTCTCTCTCTCATATAAATAAAATCTAAAAAAAAAAAAAAAAAGAATTTAGAAATTAGAAAAGCGTATGGATCTCTGAGTAACCATTTGTGAAACAAATATATAACAAAAGGTAAGCAAATAAATCTTTTAAGATGAAGTAACTACTGGCTCCATCCTTGTCAGTCTTCAGATTCAGGGTATCAAGTACATCCAAAGAAAACATATGCCTTCTAGCAGTGAGGGAAGTGTTATATGAACATGTCCAGGAAAAGAAGGGTCTGGAAGAGACCTGTCTGTAGCACTTACTATGATTGACCATTGTATACCTATTTATTTTCTTCCCCAATCAGAATGTCACTCCATGGGGTATGGACTTTGTTTTGATTATTATGGAGTCACAGAGCATTGATCAGAGTGCCCAGCATAGGGTAGGGGCTTGTTCAGTATTTGGCTGAGTGGTTATAAAAGGAAGAACTTGTTGGCAACACTCCATCAAACACATTGTGGTAGAGGGTGTTGTGGCCAAGGATAAGATGTCTGTTCCCCTTAGTAGGTAGATCCTTATTGCAGAACTAGACATACTGTTTTCTTCAGATATTTTATTTTTGATGTTTGCTACTCCTTTGACTACTGTTTTTCAAATTGCAGGTTGTGGCCCATTAGTAAGTAATAAAATCGATATAGTGGGCAAGACCAGCATTTTTTTTTAAATATTTTATTTATTTATTTGACAGACAGAGATCACAAGTAGGCAGAGATAGGAGGAAGCAGGCTCCTGCTGAGCAGAGAGCCCGACGTGGGGCTCGATCCCAGGACCCTGGGATCACGACCCGAGCCAAAGGCAGAGGCTTCAACCCACTGAGCCACCCAGGCGCCCCAAGACCAGCATTTTTTAAAAGTTAAATAGAATAGGTTATTTCAGTGAATTCATTAGTAAGTATAAATATTATTTCATGAAATTTCCCAGGAAAAGTATTTTTTTTTTGGATAAATATATTTCATATAACTTTTCAGTTGTATCTGTGCATGAACTGGGCCTGATATAAATTGTTTTTCTTCATGTCCTCCTGTAGGTTGGGGTCACAAAAGTTTGAAGGAGATTCTGAAACAAAGCACTTGATGCAGTTGGAGGTAACAGTCTTTGACATGCAGAGAGCTGGAAAGAGAGTTAAGACATTAGTATGAAGGGATTTCTAAGTATAAATGGGTGATGGGAGATAGTTTCCTGATTTTATCAAGATAGAGATCTTGGCTATCTGTGAAGGAGAGTATGTCAGTGAGGAAAGATAGTCAAACGGGGGGACCATTGGGTGCTCAGGGAGCTGGGTCCCATTTCATCCTGCATTTCTTGTATAAGTAAGCATGTGTGAGTGAAATTATTAGATAAATATATTGACCCTGCAGAGGCCAGAGGCCTTAAAGACTACAGGCTCATCCCCTGCTCCCAGGACCGGGCCACTCCTGGGTGGGGCAACAGGTTCCAGCTCATCTCACTGAGTCTCACTGAGACTGTAAGAACTACAAACAAAAGTTCTATTAAGAGTATAGCTGAGCAACAGCAAAGGAAACAGTCAACAAAACAAAGAGGCAACTCACAGAATGGGAGAAGATATTCACAAATGACTCTCTAGACAAAGGGCTGATATCCAAGATGTATAAAGAACTCCTCAAACTCAACACTCACAAAACACATAATCACGTCAAAAAATGGGCAGAAGACATGAACAGACACTTCTCCAAAGAAGACATACAAATGGCTAACAGACACATGAAAAAATATTCATCATCATTAGCCATTAGGGAGATTCAATTCAAAACCACATTGAGATACCACCTTACACCAGTTAGAATGGCCAAAATTAACAAGACAAGAAACAAGTGTTGGAGAGAATGTAGAGAAAGGGGAACCCTCTTACACTGGTGGTGGGAATGCAAGTTGGTGCAGCCACTTTGGAAACCAGTGTGGAGATTCCTTGAGAAATTAAAAATAGAGCTTCTCTATGACCCTGCAATTACACTACTGGGTATTTACCCCAAAGATACAAATGTAGTGAAAAGAAGGGCCATCTGTACCCCAGTGTTCATAGCAGCAATGGCCACAGTTGCCAAACTGTGGAAAGAGCTAAGATGCTCTTCAACAGACGAATGAATAAAGAAGATAAGGTCCATATATACAATGGAGTATTATACCTCCATCAGAAAAGATGAATATACAACTTTTGTATCAACGTGGACAGGACTAGAGGAGATTATGCTGAGTGAAATAAGTCAAGCAGAGAGAGTCAATTATCATATGATTTCACTTACTTGTGGAGCATAAAGAATAACATGGAGGACATTAGGAGAAGGAAAGGAAGGGTGAATTGGGGGAAATTGGAGGGGGAGATGAACCATGAGAGACTGTGGACTCTGAGAAACAAACTGAGGGTTTTGGAGGGGAGGGTAGAGGGATAGGTGAGCCTTGTGGTGGGTACTAAGGAGGGCAGGTATTGCATGGAGCATTGGGTGTGGTGCATAAACAATGAATCTTGGAACACTGAAAAAATAATTTTTTTTTAAAGTTAAAAAAAAGTGCGGCTCAGCGTTGCACCTAACATGTCCAGGCATCAGTAAGGCTAACCTGTCCAGTTGGCACAGTGGCTAAGACCCATGAGCTTTTCATGGCCCCAAAATGTTTTAGTTTCTTTTTAATTTTTTAAAAAAACCCATATAATCTAGTTTTCATTGCATTCATGTTTGTATCAGTGCAGTTGGAAAATGTAATTGTTAATACTTTTTCACTTTTTATGGAGTAAGGGGCCCATGAAGGCAGAAGTCTCTGGAGCCATGAAAGTCATAGGCAGTTCGAGTATCAGGATTATCAGAATCGTTTGAGGTGTTTGCTGAAAATGCAGATATCTAGGCACCTCTCTAGAGCTACAGAACGTGACTCCTTTGGGGTGGGCCAGGACTTGCTAGCTCAGCAAACACTTAAGGACCTAAGATGATACCTAAGGACCTAAACACTAAGGACCTAAGAATACCAAAAATGTTTAAAAATCTCTGACCCTAGAGGAATCCCCTAAGACCCATCACAGTCTTGAATTGAGCTTGGTTTAGCAGGAGCTTCCTGTGGGAGTCCATCTGCCCTTCAGATTTACTGAACTAAACCTGTACTGCGCTCTTACTGTCATTTTCAGCTGAATATTATTAACACTCTGGGCACCCCCTGATGCTCTCATGGTTTCTTGTAGTCTTTTATCAACAGTGGCCTGTGTTTATCATTCAGCTTTCCTGTATCTAGATGCCCTTAAGGATAAAGAGGTTTACCACCAGATAGTTTCCAAGTATTTTATTCAAAAAGGAGGTACATGACATTTCTTTAGATTGAGGATAACTATAACATTTACTGACTGGATGAGCTGAGCTCAGAGGCCAGTGGCTGGGAAGCCATGCCCAAGCAATAATGAGTCAAGCCACTTAACAAACTAACAGCAACAGGGGCACTTGTGATGAAGTCCCAGAACCTAAGTCATGTTTGGTGGGGTGAGGTTCGGAGCTGACGACTAAAGAAAGAATTCTTAAGACATCTTTGGTGCAAAATGGTGGTTTATTAAAGGACAGGACCCGTGGGCAGACGGAGATGCTGCTGCCCCGGGTTGTGAGGAGTGGCTTGTCACACATATTACCAAGGGGAGTAGGTGGAGAGGGGGTGCAAGGTGCCAGCCCCTGCTCCGTTCTCAGCCAGCCTCCTGCTCCCTCATCACTTGGGTGGCTCAGGCAGGTAAGCATCTGATGCTTGATTTCAGCTCAGGTCAGATAGGGCCCCGTGTCCGGCTCTGCACTCAGCAGGGAGTCTGCTTGAGATTCTCTCCCTTTCTCTCTCTCTCTCTCTCAAAATAAATAAATCTTAAAAAACAAAGCAAAACAAAAACCAGCAAGAAAAACTTCAAGATGTCCGTTAATGAAGTAGAACTCCGGTCCCCTCAACTTCCTGTACTTGAGGCAAGTAGTTCACAGCAGCCAAGGAAGAGCTCCTTTCCCCTCCTCGCAACACCCCCTAGTGTCAGAGCGCACCACCTGCACAGGGCATCAGCTCTAGCCTCTTGGCCTACAGAGCTTCAAATGAAGACTCTAACAGAAACCAAAGCCAGAAGGAAAAAGCCAAGGAAATATGAGGGTCATTCATAGATTACCTGAGATGCTCCCGAAATGGTAACATTAATCTAAAGGCTATGCTCTGTAGTGGTGTAGTGGTAACACAGGAATCGGGACTGGGTTTCTGTCTCTAAGGGCTACCACCTAGGTGACCCCAGGCGAGGAAGCTTCTTATACTCTGAGCGTCAGTTTCCCCAACTTTAAGATGGGGATACAATTCTTACCTGACAGGATTGTTTGGAGGAATAAGATAAATACTATAAAGCACATATTATATTACCTGGTACGATCTAGGCACTCAATAAACAGTATCTGAATCTGAAATTTATCTGGGGAAAATTTTTTTAAAAACCAACACTACTATTTAATAGATACTGAGCTAGCAAATTAGCAATATGGCTGCTTAATTCCTCTGGTTTATTTAAAGTCTTTAAAATCATCAAAAGCTAGACTGCCAAGGAAAATATTAATAATACTGGAACTCACTTAATCTTAACATAGTAGAAGGGTTTCACCCTGAAAGTATCCCACTGTTGTCACTGTCATCTAATTTCTGTCACCAACAGAAGTTAGATGAAGGCAGATTTGGGGTCAACATGGAAAAGGACCACTCGGAGCCAGAACTGCTGTGTTGCACAAGTCCATGGGACCCAGTTCCCATGGGCCACAAGCTAGACCACGGCCCCTCAACTGTACAGGACACAGAAGCCAGGCTGGAGTTGTCCCACATGTCCCACTGCACATGGTGCAGTTTGTGAAGAACAGAATTACCTGTCACAGAATCTGTTCAATTTAAGGCAAAGTGACAAGTCAAGGATATTAAAGAGATGGCTCCTACTTTGGTTGGAGTCTAACTAATTTTTTTCTTTCTTAGTTGGTTTATGGAATGTTCTGGAGCATCTATTTACATCAGGCACAGATCTCAGCCCAGGAATTAAAAAAAGAGAGAGAGACAACATCCCTGGCCGCCTGGAAATGAGCAGTCCTCCCCACTCAGTAATACTGTGCTTCTCACAGGAATATGGCATCCCGACATGATATACAGCTGTCTCCTTTGCAGCAGCGCTGAAATTGCATAGCTGTGCTCTCTGCCTTTAAGGTGAACTCATTCTCTCCTTCCCAAGACTACAACCCTGTTCTTTCCTTCTGCAGATTTGATGTCCATGGTTGTGGATACACAATTGTAACTCAGTTATGTGATTTAAATTCTCAAATGTATTGCTGTTAAGATAGGTTCATTCCAGGTATGAAGGAGAAGTTGAAGAAAGTCTGATTTCAGTGACAAGGATCCTTTGATCTTACAAAATGCTGTTAAGAGGGAAAAAAATCTAAAACTTGTTTTACAACTTGGCATGTATAGACGAGCAATGTCTTCTGGGAAGGATACTCAGATGTTAATTGGTAAAAGTAATGAGGTACTCTGGGTAAGCCTGGTAGTCATAAAATACCACAAATAAGTGGGGATTCTGCACACAATCTGTGACAGTGTCATACAGGTCAGTAGGGTTTTCAGGGCTCTTTGGAGGAGGCACAATTAGTGAGTGATTTCCACGTGTGTAGTTTCCAGTAAGTACTCGCACATAGTACATATGCTTTCTCCCACGGCTGTCTGGTCTGGAGTATATATCATTAGCAGAATAACGGGCATCAACAGCAAAATAGGTTCCCTTTCCATATGCCACAGCTGTGAAGAGAAAAAACATTTTTAAGAGGTTCAGTTTACATTGGGTATTTACCTCCAAAGATACAAATGTAGTGAAAAGAAGGGTCATCTGTACCCCAATGTTCATAGCAGCAATGGCCACAGTCGCCAAACTGTGGAAAGAACTAAGATGTCCTTCAACAGACGAATGGATAAGGAAGATGTGGTCCATATACACTATGGAGTATTATGCCTCCATCAGAAAGCATGAATACCCAACTTTTATATCAACATGATGGGACTGGAAGAGATGCTGAGTGAAGTAAGTCAAGCAGAAAGAGTCAATTATCACACGGTTTCACTTACTTGTGGAGCATAAGGAATAACACGGAGGACATTGGGAGATGGAGAGAAGTGAGTAGGGGGAAATCAGAGGGGGAGATGGACCATGAGAGACTGTGGACTCTGAGAAACAAACTGAGGATTTTAGAGGGGTGGGGGTGGGAGATGGGTGAGCCAGGTGGTGGTTTAAGGAGGGAATGTATTGCATGGAGCACTGGGTGTGGTGCATAAACAATGAATCTTAGAACACTGAAAAAACAAAAAAACAAGTTCAGTTTAGTCTATAATCTTATGTGTTGACCCAATACGTCAAATAAGGTTAAAATAATGTTCAGTTCTTCTCTCCAAAGCCTCCTAAAAATTTTTTTTCATGTGTTTTTAATTTTTAAATGTGATTCCTCCATCCCAGAGGTCCAGGCAGTCCTGGAGTGAAACTCTGGCCACAGCATGGCCGCCAACCACGAAGGGACACAATGCAATCAGTCCACACTGTCCCTCGCCAGTTTGGGTTCTCACAGCTGACACCCCATTCAGAGCAGCCAGATTACTTGCTTTCTTACCGTTCTTTCCAGCATAACTGCGGTTAAAGCCATTTCGGTTGACATGTGGCACGGAGTCAGCATCTGTCCCATGGAAGAGCTGCTTCTCATTGTTTTTATGCCCGTTCTTGGTATCCATGGTTTTCTTCCTTGTTTGGTAGCAATTCCAGAGATGTGGATTCTGGATCCTCTCAATCTGCAAATCAACAAGGAGCAATATTCTGTCGGTGCCAAGAGTCTTTGGCAAGATACAGATATGACCATTATTTTTCATAAATAAAAATTAAAATAAGTTCAATGCCAGATGGCACCATTCTACATTCAGAAATCTTTTTAGATCCAGTGTTTCACAAAAGCAGACCTTGGGAAGAAATTTAATTTCAGTTTTTAACATCTTGTACTGCACTACATGAGAGCAAACAGTGTTTAGGATTTGACCAAGCCTCCCCAACTCCTGCTTTTTATCTTCAGTTCAATGACTGCTCTGGTTGCTGTCTACTTCACTCGGTCCCTTGGCCTCTCTCCTCCTCAGTCCTTTTGGGACACTGGTTCACCTGGTTAGCCACGTTCTACTAATGGGAGAAGCACTAGAGGATCTAGTCCAGAAGAAGTTAATTGATGAAAATTAATCTCTGATCCGGTTGGAAGAGTGGGGCATGAGTCCTGGTGGGGTGAGATCTGGTTGCAGATCATAGTGTCCATGATTTGACCATCACTTTTGGGAAGTGGCCTCCATTGTGTGGTGGAAATGCCTTGTGTCCTGGATAGCAGGACCCAGGAGGAATCAGACAGATCTTGACTCTATAAGCAAACTTGCTTGAGTTCTTAAAAAAAAAGAAAAGAAAATCTAGACAAGACAGAGTCAGAATATAGGACATTCTATAACACAACTGGCTTAAACTCTTTTAAAAATTCAGTATTATGAAAAATTATTTTTTAAAATGTAAGAGTGCCATTCTAGATCAGAAGAGACAGAGGAGACAGAATGACCAAAGGCCTACTGGAGAGGGGAGAGTGATAAGAAAGTAAGCAGTTGGGGAAATCTGAATATGGATTCTATTAGATATTACCGAACTACTGTACATTTTTAAATATGGGATAGCAGTGTTGTTATTTAGGAGACTGTCTTTATTCACAGGAGATATGCACTAAAATATTCAGGAGTGTCATGATATCTGCAACTTACTTTCAAATGCTTCAGCAAAAACCCAAAGAGAGAGAAAGGCAAGTGTGGCAAAATTATTCCATCAATGTGGAAGTTTACGGATGTTAAAAATCTTAGTCACAGGCCCTAACTGTCATGGAGGATAATAACCACCTATTTTTAGTGTTTTCACACTGTTAGGGATTTCTGCAGAGGTACCATAAGTAGCTTTACGTCTATCTATTTCACACACTGGACTTTCACATAGGATTTTATTTGAGAGAAGGATCCACTAAAAAGAAACCCAAAAAAACAGTGAAATAATTTCTCTGGCCATTCCCTAACACATGGCAAGCCTCCAGGGCCCCCTGCAGACATTGGTGGTCCACTGGACTGTCCTTTTCTGTCTGGACTTGGCATCTCATCAAAATGGGCCAATCAGCCACTACCAGATAGATGACTGTGCTTGGTATCTGAAATGAAACTTACTTGTTTCTCAGAACCAGCCCATGAGAGTGTTGCATACCTGAACCACATTGTTTTGGTACCTCAGAATTGTTTTGCTTGAAGGGATTAAAAATAAAAGCAATGGTATAAAATATGATACTGAATATATTGTGAGGTTGATTTTGGAGATATTCTCCAGCACCTGTTCATAGGCCAAATCTCTCAAGTAGTGTCAGCACTGTGAAAAGCTGAGAGTCTCCCGAGCACATGGTTTTCTTTCTGATTGACAGAAATGGTGACTCTTGAGGCTGGGTGTTTACTTCTTCACTTTGTCTACTAGGAAGCTCAGAAACCATCCTGTGAACCTCTCGTAACTATCCAGGAACTCGTGTATTTTTGTAAATAGATAATACCTCTATATTACTTTATTTTTCCTTCCCTCTTTTTTTGTCCATTTTCTTCATTTATTTATTTTATCTGAAGGTATGATGCATATATTTGTAATAAATGCCAAGTCTTCTTGAGTTATTATGTGCTTAAGTACATGAATAAAGAGTGGTGTCAGAAATAGAGAGTAAGAAAAATTTGCAAAGAGAGAAAACGCAGGGCTTACTGGCAAACTCGTTATGATGGATGAAGGGAAGGCACCCAAAGACATCTAGCTTTACTCAGAAAGTGGTGGACCAAGGACAGAAGTGAGAAAGGAAAAGGAAATAGTGAGATGATGGGTTAGGTTGAGAGAAACTGATTTGCAGCTACATAGGCAAGCAGAGATTTTATATAGGTCACTGGAATACGTTGTAAAGCTTGATCAAAGGTCCAGGTTGGTGAGATTGATTGGGAGCTACCAACATTGAAATAACAGCTGAAGCCAAGAAGGGAAAAACTTTTCCTGGAGAAGTACAGAGACAGAAGACCAAAATATAAGTAATGTGGGTAAAGCTAGGATTAGAGGTTTGGAGGAGAAATAGATAACCGGGATAACGAAAAGAAAATAAGTTAAAGAAGAAAGCATTAATATCAGATTGCCACAGATCAAATGGGAACATAATTTCAAAGAGCAATAGTGATGTTTGAAAGTGGAATGTTCCAGGGGCGCCTGCGTGGCTCAGCTGATTTAGTGTCCACTTTTGACTTCGCCTCAGGTCATGATCTCAGGGTTGTGGGATCCAGCCCTGCGTCAGCCTCTGTGCTCAGCTGGGGGGTCTGCTTGAGATTGTCTCTCTTTCTGCTCCTCCCCCAACTCGTGTGTGCTCTCACTCTCTCAAATAAATCTTTTTTTTTTTTTTTTTTAAGTGGAAGTTGCCAAAATAAGGGAGATGAAAAGGAAAGGACTATTGGATTTATCCTGGAAGCGTGCACTGCTGATCTGTGAATGGCAGGGCAGGAGCATACGATCCTGATCTGAGGGCCTCTGCGTGACTCTTTGTGGTGTCTGCTAGTTGCCAAATCAATCCTGAAGCTCTGTCTTTGTTTTTTTTAATTACGTGGCTTCAGGGATTCTTGTGATTTCGCTTTATAGGGTTGGGTGGGGGAATGTCCATTTTAATCCTCCTGGGCTAACTTTTGGAACTTTTCCTTTTCTTGGAGCCGCTGGTCTTGCTTCCAGCAGCCTCCACACGTCCACTACTGAGTGGCTTCTCCTCGGGAGGAAGAGACTTTCCTTTTTTCTTGGGGACCTTCCCCTTTCTTTCCTCTTTAGAGTCACTCACTGGTTCTTCCTCTGGGGAAAGATTTCTTCCTCTTGGGAAGACTTCTACCAGCTGTCTCTTCAAGATCACTACTAACCAGCTCCTTCCTAAGTCAACACCTGGTTTTAGTATTCTAATATCATATGGCAATCTAATATTATATTGTAATACCTGACAGGATCTCCATTTTAACGTGTCTGTAATAATGGTAATAGGAGTAGAATCTACAACCTAAAATCTGATTACCATAGAATATTCTAATTCTGAGCCAAAAAAAGGGGGGGTGGTAAATTAATGCAAATGTATTTATATATTTATCCAGGACCACTCATTTCCATCATTAAGAAAATTCCATGTCAGCAGAAGGCTTACCTTCTCTATGCACAAGTGTGAGCAGGTCTGATTAAACTTGCTTGCCACCGTGTTATATTCTGCATGCCCAGGCTGGAGTTCTACCACACAGAAATCCTGCTGCTTCATATCATCCCAGTGCTCGGGGGTCTTAACTGTAAAGAGGACATTTGAGAACTCCCACACACCGGGGAAGGCCCATCCGCACATTCCTGGTCTACTCTGAAGAACTGAGTATCATCTGTGTTCTTACTTTACAATCCCCTAACTCCATGTGTTCAAGAAGTTCCTTGTCTTTCTAGGAGAATGTTTCTCAAAGTGTGGCCCTTGGACAACTGACAGCAGAAGCAGCCATAATGTTTGTTAAGAAAAAAACCCAAAGATCTATGACTCAAACTCTCAGAGCAGTGGAGCCTGGGTACCTGCATCTTAGTAAGTTTCAATCACGCTTACATTTGAGAATTGTGTAGTGTAACTCAGCTGCATATTCTGTTCAGTCTCTAATATGTCATAATTTAATAACAGGAAATTATTTCCCTATGATGGTCTTGTTGCAACAGGGTGGATTTTTGTCAGAACTCCTCACCCTCACAAGGCCCTCCACATCTATTCTGTCATTATTCTTCCCTGCATCCTTAAGGGTTAGGTGGACGGCAGGTTTGACTCTGTGGCAGGTGATGACAGTTCTGCCTTCCCTTCTGCTGAACAGAATGGTATACTTGATTTGTCCTTTCCCTGGGGTTGCTCAGAGTCTGAAGAATTCACTCACACGGATCTCACAAGACACGAACATTCTGTACTGGAAGCCAACTTACTAGTCTCCCTTGGAGGACCTGTGTGGTTCATAGGCAGGCAAGGCTATCTACATAGCACAAGCATTCCCTTCATGGGGGGCAGATCTAGTCAGAGAATCTGAAGTCTTTTTCCTGGTGTGTGCCTTAAGGAAACCTTATGTTCAGGGCAGGGGAGGAAGTAAATTCTGGGAGGAGATCCCACAGGCTCCCAATCCTCCCTGGGTTATCAGTCACGGACACAGCGAGTGCCCACTCTGACCAGGCTGTCTTCTTTTGTTCTAGAAAACCTTAGGCCACTCTTCTTTAAAGCCCATGGCTTTCCATCTCCTGACTGAAGCAGCCATTACCTCCACAGCAGAACTGACTCTGGGAAGCATGTAAACTGTAGAGACAGGAACAAATGCAAGGTTTGGGTCTGGTCACCATTAAGAAGGTCGTCCTAGGGCTGTTGAGTGCACCTATGCCACATCTCCCTGTCCATGACATAAGCTCCTTAGCTTAGAGACCAAGTTTTCTATTTCATTCCATAGGGGTTGCTTCAATTTTATCTACGTGAATACAATTTCAACATATGTACAGAATGGTGTTAAATCCAAAGGAGGTGTAAAATAATGGATAGCAAGCCCACAGTCCGACTCACCTTCTGATTTCATGAGGCGCTGAACAGGTAAACTGTGTCCTTTTGCATCTGTAGCCGTGTGTGTAGTCAGGTCCACTGTGTAGCTCTGATGATTAATTTTGACAACAGTTTTCCTTTTCTTTGCCTTCCATGCAGTCTCCAATTGCAGATTGGTTATTTTGTCAAAACTCTGAAAAGTACTATTTTTGCAATATTGCCATTCTATAAATTCACTGATTAACTCTGCCTGGGATTTCTGTTCCTTGGCCAATCTCATTCCTTTGATCATTTCCTCAATTGCATTTCTAGCCTGTGTCAGATCTTTGCCAATTCCAAAAACTTCAATCAAGGGTCTTTTGTAGTCCAAGCAAATGGCAATATTTAAGTTTTCCTGTAGCTCATTCAATTTCTGATATTCTTTCTCATTAAAATCTTTGATATACTCATCTTCATAGGTGTAAGGACATAGTTCCTTTGTGATCAAATCCTGTATCCAGGAGACAACGTTTTTTATACATTTTTCACTTTCACCACACACCTGAAAACTTGCTGATTCTGTTTTCTTTTTCAAAACCAAGGGATTCTGCTTTTGTGGAAATGGACTTGGGGATTTCATAAATGCTAAAAAAAGAAAAGAAAGGAAGATTAGCTATTGTTTTCTCTCCCTCCCTCTCTTTGTCACCATGCTACACATGACATCTCCATGGCTTACTTATCTTATATCCACAAGTTTGTACCTTTTGACCCCTTTATTTGTTTCACCCATCCTCATCTCCCACCCCACCCCTGCTCTCTCTGGCAACCTGGCAACCACCTATCTCTTCTCTGTGTCTATGAGTTTGTTTGTTTTTTAAGATTCCACATATAAGTGAGATCAGACAGTATCTGTCCTTCTCTGTCTTGTTTCACTTAGCACAGTACCCTCTAGGTCCATTCATGTTACCACAAATGGCTGATTTCCTTCTTTTTTAGGGCTGAATGATATTCCATTGTGTGCATGTGTGTAATATACACATACATGCTACATAGGCATGTGTATATAGATCCAGATAAATATATATGCCACATTTTCTTTATCCATTCATTTGTTGGTGGGCACTTGGGTTTTCCCATGTCTTGGTTTTGTAAATACTACTGCAACGAACATGGGGGTGCAGATATCTTTTTGGAAATAGTTTCTTTTATTGTCACCTTAAGATAAATACCCAGAAATGGAATTTTCTGGATCATATGGTAGTTCTATTTCTAATTTCTTGAGGAACCTTCATACTGTTTTCAACAGTGGGTGTACCAGTTTACATTCCCACCAACAGTGCACAAGAGTTCCTTTTCTCTACATCCTCACCAACACTTGTTTTTTGTCTTTTTCCTAATAGCCATTCTATCAGGTGAGGTGTATCTCTTTATGGTTTTGATTTGCATTTCCCCAATGATGAGTGATGTTGAGCACCTTTTGATGTGTCTGTTGGACATCTGTATATTTCTTCCTTGGAAAAATGTCTATTCAGAGCCTCTGCCCATTTTTTAAAAAAGATTTTGTTCATTTATTTGACAGAGAGACACAGCAGGAGAGGGAACACGAGTAGGGGGAGTGGGAGAGGGAGAAACAGGCTTCCCGCTGAACAGAGAGCCCAACAAGAGGCTTGATCTTAGGACCCTGGGATCAAGACCTGAGCCCAAGGCAGATGCTTAACGACTGAGCCACCCAGGTGCCCCTGCCCATTTTAAAATCAGATTATTTGTTTATTGATTATGTATCTCCTATTGAGCTATATGAGATCTTTATATATTAATCCCTTTGTTTATTGACCCCTATCAGATATATTAGTTATAAATATCTTCTCCCATCCCATAGGTTGCCTTTCATTTTGTTGATTTTCTTTGCCATGCAAAAGCTTTTTAGTTTGAGGTAGTCCCGTATGTTTATTTTGCTTCTGCCATTTGTGCTTTGGTGTCAAATAAAAAAAAAAAAATCATTGCCAAGCCTGATGTATAGAAGCTTCCCCCCCCCCATGTTTTCTTCTAGAATTGTTATGGTTTCAGATCTTTAATCCATTTTGAGTGGATTTTTGTGTATGGTATAGGACAGTAATCCTGTTTCATTCTTTTGCATGTGCCTATCCAGTTGTCCCAGCACTGTTTATTTCAGTATATGTGCTGCTGAAGCAAGCATCCAAATACTATTTATTGAAGAGACTATCCTTTCCCCCATTGTATATTCTTGGCTCCTCTATAATAAGTGAATTTATTCCACAGAGATGGTCCCCAATTTACAATGGTTCAACTTATGATTTTTTGACTTTATGATAATATGAAAATTATACACATTCAGTAGAAACTGCACTTTGAATTTTGAATTTAGATCTTTCCAGGAGCTATTAATATATGGTGCCACACACTCTTGTGATGGTGGACAGTGGCAGTGAGCCACAGCTCCCAGCCAGCCAAGCAATCATGAAGATAGACAACCAACACACTCACAACTATTCTGTACCCACAAAGCCATTCTGTTTTCACTTCCATTACAGTGTTCAATAAAGTACATGAGACAGTCAACATTTTGTTATAAAACAGGCTATTATAAAATAGGCTAATGTGTTATGAGTATGTTTAAGGTAGGCTAGGCTAATCAACAGATGAATGGATAAAGAAGATGTGGTATATACATATACAATGGAATACTATGCAGCCATCAAAAGAAATGAAATCTTGCCCTTTGTGATGACATGGATGGAACTAAAGGGTATTATGCTTAGTGAACTAAGTCAATCAGAGAAAGACAATTATCATATGATCTCCCTGATATGAGGAAGTTGAGAGGCAACATGGGGGGTTTCAGGGGTAGGAAAGGAATAAATGAAACAAGATGGGATCTGGAGGGAGACAAACCATAAGAGACTCTTAATCTCACAAAACCAACTGAGGTTTGCTGGGAGAGAGGGGTGGGAGAGGGTGTTTGGGTTATGGACACTGGGGAAGGTATGTGCTATGGTGAGTGCTGTGAAGTGTGTAAACCTGGCGATTCAAAGACCTGTACCCTTGGGGCTAATAATACATTATGTTAATAAAAAAAATTTTTTTTTAAAGAGGTAGGCTAGGTTAAACTATGATGTTCTATAGGTGAGATGTATTAAATGCATTTTTGACTTAAGACATTTTCAACTTACAGTAGGTTTATCAGATATTACCCCATTGTAAGTGAAGGTATATTCATAGATTTATTTCTGGGTTCTCTGTACTGTCCCATTAATCTATTTGTTTTTATGCCAATACCATACTGTTTTGATTACTATAGTTTTGTAATGTAGTTTGAAATCAGGAAGTGTGATGCCTCTAGCT
The DNA here is from genome assembly GCF_964662115.1 of Mustela nivalis. NCBI lineage: Eukaryota > Metazoa > Chordata > Mammalia > Carnivora > Mustelidae > Mustela > Mustela nivalis. The sequence continues at coordinate 118,864,427 of NC_139020.1, forward strand.
TTGTTCTTCTTTCTCCAAGATTGCTTTGGTTATTAGGGGTCTTTTGTGGGTCCATATATTTAAGATTCTTTGTTCTAGTTCTGTGAAAAATGCCATTGGAATTTTGATAGGGATTGTACTGAATCTAGACTGCTTGGGTTAACACAGACATTTTAACAATACTAATTCTTACAACCCATAAGCATGGTGTATTTTTCCATTTGTGTGATCTTCAACTTCTTTCATTAGCGTCCCATAGTTTTCAGAGTGCAGGTCTTTTATCTTCTTGGTTAAATTTATTCGTAGGTATTTCATTCTTTTTGATATAATTGTAAATGGGATTGTTTTCTTAATTTCTCTGACAGTTTGTTAAAGATTAGTTATTTCTCATATGACATCAATATTAGGAACAGGCATTTCATTAAAAAATGGTCAACTCACATGTCAATTTAGACCTCAAAGATGGCTGGAGAGAAGCCAGAGATGCCTCTCTTTTTTTCATGCTGTCACAAAACACATCCAGTAGGTGAGGCAGAAAGATAACAACTTTAACTTTTTTCACAGACTGGAGCATTCCATTCTGGATAGAGTCTTCGATGGCATCAATCATGGCATTAGCAACCTCCTCTGGATCTTTTTGGGCATTTCCTGGAAAGGCAGATAATAAAAACTGGGGTGAGGGAGACCCAACTGGGAAGGCTGAGAAATAATTTGGGGATTTGAGTCCTCACAGAATGAATGCCCACTGCCCAACTCATTCATCGTCACAGGATGGCCTTTCTAGCAATGCATGAGCAAACACTTTTGAAGCCCTAGATGCACCAGGGAGCTGCTATTCCAGGATGTCAGGAAGCCAATAGCCCAACAATGAACAAAGGACCCAGGATATCTAGCTTTTGATATCTGATGTTCCTATCTCCTCTGTTGAGTTGACACTCGCTCACTGTGTTCCTCTGTGTTACAAAGCACAATTAACATTTTTGGACTCATTTGTATCCTCAAGGGTCTATAAAAAGCAAAAAATGCAAATATATGTTGAAATCTCATGCTCTTTTTTTTTTTTAATATCACGCTCTTTAAAAAGAACAATAATTTTTCTTCTTTGCTCATATCACCTGACTAGATGCATGTATCCTTATTCTTCCAGATGTTTTGGGGGACCTCATTCAAGCTAAGCTGATTTTTGTAAGACACTTGGAACTCTAAATTATCTGTTATAATCTATAATTCTTTGTACACCAATTATCCACAAACTTCTAGGAAGTCTTTTCTAGCATACTCAGTGAGATTTTAGCTTATTTGCTGGGTTCAAGGTGGTCACCACAGCAAGTCTTTTTCTTTTCCCAGCATGTTCCATATCTTGTTTCTCAAGTCTACTGCCTAGGTAAGATCATGAAAACTCCCATGTAAAGCCATGGAAGCAGTCACATACAAATAAATGGCAGCTGGCAAATGACAATGGAGAGCAATACCAAAGTCCCCTAGCCAACCCAGTATGATAGACTAACAGCCCACTTGGAATTTCCCTTTTGATGGCATCCACAGTTGTTGCCAAAATCAGAGTAGACCACTTTGGCCTGGCTATGTAGACACTTGTGTGAAAGTAGATAAATCCCATACAGGACTGAGCAAGAGGGTTCCTTCAGTTTTTTGGATTAGATGATCATGAAAAGAAAAATTCTCCTTTGCAAAGCTATGATTATCTCACGATTTTTGGAAGAATTTAAATGGGAGAGTTCAGATACATTCATTCACTCTCAACATTTACTATGTCCCATCATGGGCTCACTCTCATCTAGTCACTTAGAACACAAAGGGTGTGATATTTGGACATGAAGAGGTAGTCAGCAATCAAGTATGAGAAACTGAGGAAAAGGCTATGGCAGACAGAACTATGTAACAGGGGTGTGGTATGTTCAGTCTGGTGTGTTCAGGGCAAAAGATCTGTTTTTGAGATCCTTTTTTTTTTTTTTTTTCCAAGGCAAATTCAGGGGTGAGGTATGTGGAGGAGAAACTGGGGCAGGGAGCCCAGGTCTAGATAGGAGGCTACAATAAAACTTTAGGCAAAAGACAAGAGCCAAACAAAGAGAAGAGGGCAGAATGAAAAGTCTGGTACAGGGACTATGAAGATAGTTGGGAAGTGAAGTCACCAGGACCTAGTGGCCACCTGGGTTTAACTTCAACCCTTGGTTCCCCCTTTTTTGCCACACACACACCTTGCTGTGTACACCCTGAGTCGTGCTGTACTGCAGTTGTTTACATATCTGTCTCTCACAGTAGGCTAGGTGCTCCTTGGGGACTAGACCCTTTTCTTAGCTTTCTGTCCCCAGTGCCTAAGCACAGTGCCTGGCACATGGCAGCCACTTGGGAAATAGTTAATCAAATTAGTTAATAAGCCAATGGACATAGGAGTGATCAAGAGGATAGAATCAAGGATTCTAGGTAGAAAGTGATGTTTTTAACATGACCAGAGATATAAGAGGAAGGACAAGGCAATGAATTGGAGTTCACAGTCTGCTTTGAACTTGGAGTTCACAGTCTACTTTGAACTTGAAGTGCTGGCAAGTATCACTGATCACCCACTCTCTCCCCCTAGGCAGGTATGTGTAAGGTAGGAAGGAGAGGGCTTCTTTGATTGCCAGAAGCCATCTCAATCGCAGTTCACCTCAACTCATAAACACCACTAAAGGAGAAAGTTCCCCCATCCGTTAGTCTAAGGAGCAGCTCAAGTGGTGATAGAGATTAGTAAAGATGACAAACAAGGAGAATCTGCTAATCTTGATGTATTTGTGCAGACCAGCAATGCAGCCAGGTCAGTGAAAGAAACAACAGGTTTGCAGTAACCCAGAAATACTCAATCACATATGCATGCAAAACTAAAACATCCTCATTTCCTTGTTTTTCTTAGGAAGGGCTGGGTCACCCTTGGGTTGTCTGATTTCTTGGCCCAGATAAAGTTTATGTAGGAACACAAGACCAGAGCTTAGGAAAAAAAATCAATGGAGACAGACTGGTGAGTCATTAGAGGGTGTCCATAAAAGACAGAGAGGAGAGAGACAGACAGACAAACAGGCAGACAGACATGCTGGCTAAACTGCCAATCTGGATAATACCACAAGGGGCATGAAAACATAAAGGAACTATAAATTATACTTTCAGAAATATAAAAGTAATAACATAGATGTAGCATTCCATGTGGGGACATTAAGAGGAATGGTAGAGAATTACAGAAATTAAAATAACAGAAGACTAGAAGAAAGCTGAGGTGACAAGGTTGGTTAAAAGTACCAAGGCTAAGTTTTCGGAGGACCTAGCATGTGAGCGTGAGACGCTCAAAGAGATTCCTGCGCAGTGGAATCACTAATCCAGTGCAGAGTACTGTCTTTCTGGGACCAGTCAGCTACATTCCACTTCAAGTCTGAGAGTTATCTGCTCCCTTGACCAGCTCTCTGAGGGGAAACCAACCAGAAATTCATAATCAACACCCATGACTCCGATTCCTGGGGAAAGAGCTCAAAGAGCATCACCTTACTCATGATAAAACCGCAGCGCCATCCTTATATATGAAGACTTAACACAACTGTTATGTTGTCTGAGGAAAATAAAAGAGGCAAGTAGGCTGGAAAGAAGACAGTTGGAGTTGTATTTCTGACCCATTAGAACCAGAACCCATTAGACTCTGGGGACTGAGAGGCTTCTGTGCAGAGATGTCCTAAGGCCAACTCACACAGCTGACTGTGTAAGAGGTGTGAGGAGAGGGCCAGGAATACTTATCTCAGAGTACTGGGAGGTACAAGCTGATGCTCTGATGATCTCCATGGAGAAGGGATGGAGGAGGGAGTTAAAGACTAAATAATGTAGGGGACTGGGAAAAAAAGAAACAGAGGAATAAGAAGGAGAGATGATGGGCTTTCTTTCTTTCTCTTCCTTCCCTTCTTCTCTCTTCCCTCCCATAGTACAGAGCAAATGGACTCTAATATTCAACACTATCCTCAGTTTTCATTTTCTCCTCTTCCTTAAACCACCCACAGTCCTTGCTTATTCTCTTAGGGGCTGCCTTGGGGTGAGGAGCCCCCTTGACTCAGACTCTGCATTGACTATATTGACTGTATTAATAGCACCAGAGCGAAGGAAAGGGGGATGCCTTGACAGCCAGAGGTTACAAACCTGTCCCAATGGCTGGGAGGCAAACTGATGAGTATTTCCGTTTTTCACACTCTTGCAAAACAAAGAAGATTGATTGCTTGACGTCACTTCCGCCAATGACGTGAACAATGTTCTTGCACCTCAATAATCCACCTTCGGTAACTATGTAATCACTGTTGCCCTTTTCAGCTGGGAGACGCGAGACAGAGAGATGCAAAATCAGATACCGAATCCATTCTTTGATTATTTAGAAAGCAAAATGTTTGGTTTGCCATATAAAGCATTTTATGTGAAAAGAGACTCCTAAGATAATGGTCTTTGAGGAATCTTTCTTATCTTTTCTTTTTAAGTGTGAGATTACTTTTCACTTCTAATTGTCTATGATTAGAATTCTTTGGTCAAATGTATGATTTTAAGATTCATATGTTGTCTCCCCAATCCCAAGACTCTCCTCAGCCTCTCCAAAGCCTCCCATAGTCAGCCTACTACTTATAATTTTGGACCAAAAAACAGTATGGTGCCTTACCTAGGCGAGAACATGCCATTTCCACATTTTGTCCAGCACATTCTAGAATTGCTCTGGATACCCCTATAGGAGAAAAGCAAGAGGCTTACAAACATGAATTGAAAAAAATCAGAATAGTACATCTGGATCAGAATGATTGCTTTATTATCTAAAAAAGCTTTCCTAATCATCAAAGGAATCCTATAACCTGGGTATTTCTGATAAGAAAGAAGAAAAATTATAAATTACATGTTACCAATTATTAGAGACCATGTCTAAATAATCTTAAAATTATTACTATTAATGAGCCAAAGTTGGGGAAACCAGTTTGGCTATAGCATCTATAGGACAGTTGACTATTAACACTACTCAGATCCTACAAGTAAAGTACCTGCTTTGAGATTAAATGCTTTTGATGTTGAATTTACAATCACATCAGCCTCTTCTTTAGTGATATCTCCAAAGGCCACCTGGAAGGTGACGGGACCAATTTTCATTTCATGCACATCTACATTAGAGCTAGGCATAGTCCCACGGAAACCTGAGAAGAAAGAAAATGGAGTCCCTAAACAAGTTGGTAACAGCAAGAATGACTCAGATCTCACACTCTACAGATGCATTTCTCTCATACTTCCTCCCCTCCGATCTCCAGCCCTTAACCAGCCCTGACTCTGAACCCCAGTGATGGTCAGTTTCTGAGAAAGGATTATAAAATAGAGTATCAAATGTGGACTTCTGCTGCTGGCCAAGGTAATGTCAGGCCCCCTCGCACCTATCCCACTCAAGAATTACAACGAAAAATGCAGGATAAATACAAAGAAGCCACTAACCAAGACCTGAAAAGTAAACAAACAGACTGGAATGAGGGAGTCAGAAGAAGAAGGAGTTGAAGAAGTCACCGGTAAGGGGCTGGAAGAGTTTCTCATTTTATTTTGTCTTGAAATTTTTCCTCTTTTTCTCTCAGCACTGCCCCAAGGTGGCCCCAGTTGCAGAACTGTGCCATAAGAATCCCTATCTTTGCAGCCAGAGGATTAGAAAAAGGGTCCCTGTGAACTGAAGAGTATGAGAAGGAATCCTCATTACTGTCCAGATTTTTCCTTTTTTTAACTCAGGCCTTGCCTCAGGATGAGCCCAGTTGCAGAGCTCCATGGTGGCACCACAGGGAGCCAAAATTCTGAGAGGCATTCTGTCTTTCTGTCTGGAAGAATGAAAAGAAAGGGCTCTTATGCTCTGAAAAGCATGTATGTGGGGACACCTGGGTGACTCAGTCGGTTTGGTGTCTTACTCTTGATTTTGGCTCAGGTGATGATCTCCTGGTGGCCAGACCAAGCCCCACATGGGCCTCCATGCTCAGCAGGGAGTCTGCTTGAGATTCTCTCTCTCTCTCCCTCTGCCCCTTCCCCAGTTCCTGTGTGCACATGTACTTTCTCTCTCTCTGAGTTAAAAATATTTTTTTTCTTAAAAAAAAAAAAAAGCTGTTTAACTATTGGGTATTTATCCTAAAGATAAAAATGTGGTGATCCTAAGGGGCATGTATACCTGAATGTTTATAGCAGCACTGTCCACAATAGCCAAACTCTGGAAAGAACCTAGATGTCCATCAACAGATGAATGGATAAAGAAGATGTGGTGTATATATATATACAATGGAATACTATGCAGCCATCAAAAGAAATGAACGCTTGCCATTTGCAATGATGTGGATGGAACTAGAGGGTATTATGTTGAAAGACGTAAGTCAGTCAGAGAAAGACAATTATCATATGATCTCTCTGATATGAGGAAGTTGAGAGGCAGGGCAGGGGACTGTGGGACATAGGGAGGGAAAAAATGAAACAAGATGGGACCGGGGAGGGAGACAAACCCTAAGAGACTCTTAATCTCATGAAACAAAATGAGGGTTGCTGGGAGGTGGGGGGTGTAGGGAGAGGGTGGTTGGGTAATGGACATTGGGGAGGGTATGTGCTATGGTGAGTGCTGTGAAATGTGTAAGCCTGACGATTCACAGACCTGTACCCCTGGGGCAAATAATACATTATAAGTTCATTTTTTTAAAAAGGGTATTCACATAATAAGAAAGTCATAGTGCTTACATGAGTATACATCAGTCTATTTATTAATATGCTTATATAATGGTAAATTACACAAAATTTTATTTATGATAATCTCTATTTCTTAAGAAAAGATAGAGGCTTATTATAGAAAAATATGCTTCATAACTACTGATTTCAATATCTGTGATTTAAGCATTCTTCTATGTGATATATTTCACAGCATTAAATATTCTTTTTTAAAAAAGTTGTATGTGTGTGCATGGGCCATACCTGTGGCTCTCTCTCTCTCTCCCTCTTTGTCTCTCCACTTTGCCCATAAGGGCAACTCTTACCCGCAAAATTATGAGGCAGATGAACAGGCAGCTTAAGCTCCCAGAGAACCCTGTGTTTCTGGCCAGAGGACCTAGAAAATGGGCTCCCTTGAGCAGAGAGTATAGGAGTCCCAGACAGGTGAGAGCTGGAGAAGGTAGCCCCTATTCTGTGTACAGATACAGAGCTGGAGCTGCAAGTGTGGGGACAGACCCACGCTGCATGGCAAAGACCTTGAGAACTAAATTAACATTGGAATTGCTGCCCACCCAGAAGGTGAGACAGAGTGCTTAGAATTAACTTAATTGACTGACCACCTGCTAAAACAAACAAAACGATCACCATTTTCCAGAAGATTTTAATAGGACCCAAGTTTCACAACCTAATATTTAAAATGCCCAGTCTATAACCCAGAATGGTTTGTCCTGTAAGGAACCAGGAAAACGTGACCAGTTCTCAAGAATCAAGACACTCAATTACAGACGCTAATCTCAAGATGATCCAGCTGTTGGAATTACTTGACAAAGACTTTAAAGCATCTGTTATAACTGAAGTCAAGGCAAACAAGAGTGCCTGAAAATGATCTGGAATGAATGGAAAAAGAGGACGCTCTGCAGTTTACAGTTTATAAACCATAAAGAAAGGAACCAAATGGACACTTTAGAGTTTAAAAATACAGTATCTGAAGTAAAAAAAAAAAATCACTGGATTTTTCTCTGTCCAGTAGACAGAGAAAAGAGTCCACGAACTTGGAGGTGGGTCAATAGAAATTGACCAACATGATGAACAGAGAGAAAAGAGACGAAAAAAGGAGAGGAAGAAAAAAAGAGAGATCCCAGGGTCCATGGAATGCTATCAAAACACTTCACATTCATGTTATTGGGGCACTGGAGAGAGACTAGTGTGGTAAACTAATTAAAGAATGACTGAGGGGTGCCTGGGTGGCTCAGTAGGTTAAGCCTCTGCCTTCGGCTCTGGTCATGATCCCAGGGTCCTGGGATCAAGCCCCGAATCAGGCTCTCTGCTTCCCCTTTCTGCCTGCCTCTCTGCCTACTTATGATCTGTCAAATAAATAAATAATTTTTTTTTTAAATTAAAAAAAAAAGAATGACAGAAATCCCCAACTTCGATGGGATACATACACATTCCGATTCAAGAAGCCTCAGCAGACTCTAAGCAGGAGTTTGGATAAAGTCAAATCTAGCATCAGCAGCTCTGATGCAGCAGAAGCATTTGGTTAGTGTTGTCTCTCTAAATGTACCCGTTCCTGCAAACACCTGTCACATCATCCTTAGACACTGGTAGCCACGTCACTACTCACAAGCCCACTGTAGAGATGTGTAATTTACCCGTCTGCTCTTTCCCTTCAGACCACATGAGCCTAGCCAATGCTTTACATACTCAGGGGTATGGAATATAATTTAATATCTTCTTTTTCACTAGCTGATTCTTTCATTAGAATCATCACCATCGTCTTTCACTGAACGGTTATTCAGCAACTAGAAATAATTTCTCATCTCACAGCTTTACTGAACCTTGTGTATCTTCAGCCTTGGGCACTTTGGCACTGACAAAATTTCCATTCGTCCTTCTGGCAAATTCATCTGAAAATGCCTGGAAATACAAAGACAGTTTTGACCACTACAGTCCTCCGTAGATGAATAAATCTGATTCATCAGGGATTTTGATCTTACGTGAACACATCCTTAGGAGAGAACAACTCTCAAAGTGTTACTCTCAAAGAAATCATGAAAATACTACATATAATTCTGTTTTTACAAATGTGTTCTAGGAAAACTATTAAATAGGTGATGAAAGTTATAAATATAAGCATGTTCATTACACACTATTTGTAACAGAGAAAAAACAAAACAGTTTAAAAATCCAACAGGGAAATGGTTAAGTAAATTTTGGTATATCTGTGTGTTGAAATGTTTAGCGGCCATTAAGAATTCCATTTTCAAAGAATAGTTTTAGTGGAATAGAGAAATTCTCTTTTTATACTATTAAATTTTAAAAAAGAATGATATGAAATTGCACTATATAATCCCACTTCTAAAGGTGCACATGTATAAAAGAAGATTACAATGAAACGCGATAAAAAAATGTACGCATTTTGTAAGGTTCAAAATTTCCACAGTGAAGTATTGGCTTCATAATCAATAAAAGCAAGTATCTTGCCAGTTGTAAAAAACACAGTAGTTAAGAGAAGGACAGTCACAATGACAGCAACCACTTCCATTTTTTTACTTCTTATTTGTCCCAGGAGAGGAATCTCTTGGGGACTAGTATTCTCTGAAGTAAGAGGCTGGTGTATGTATTCTAGGGTTAATGAACCTGTGAATTCCATTTCTTTGCCTGGTGGGAACATCCTCAAATCATTACTTTCTTCCTCCTTTAAACAAGCAAGAGAGATTTGGGGTGGGGGGTGGGGATAAGTAACGTCTCTCCTAAAAGATTGATCTAATAATGGGAGGGGGATGTGGGGAGACTACAGAGCCAGGATCCCAGGCTCACAGGACTCCAGGGGTGGCCAGGCTGGCTGGCAAGCAGTCAAGCTCCGTGGGTAAAGGTGGACTGTTGGTTGATGGACTCTCTAGAGCAGAAGATGGTGCTGGTATTTCTAGTCCCAACTCTCCTACTCCCATGGGGATGTGCTGAGTTCATTCTAACTACACCTTTCAATTGAATCTCATCCTGACATTCTCCTAACATTATTTACAGGACCATAACCATTCTTCCTCTTACTTAGAGGACTACAACTTTTATATTATGTACTAAACTTTCTATGTTCACATGGAAGGGAATCCTATAGATTAAAGGAGGATTGAGGGATGTCAGCTCCACTGTGATGTACAGGCCTTATTTGAATTGTGATTCAAACAAACAAGCTATAAAAACAAAATAAGGCAGGAGCACCTGGGTAGCTTGGTTAGTTGAGTGTTGGGTTCTTGGTTTCCACTTGGTCATGATCTCAGGGTGATGAGATCAGACCCAGCCCATGGGGTGGGGGAGCCTCTGCACTCAGGGGGTCAACTTGAGATTCTCTCTCTCCCTCTCCCACCGCCCCTCCCCCTGGTGCAAGTGCACGCACACATGCATGCACTCTTGCTATCTCAAATAAATAAATAAATCTAAAAAAAAAAAAGACAAAACAAGGCATTTGTGAGACAGTGGAAATTTGAACATTGACTTGATAATTGAGGAAATAGGGAGTGATTTTCAGTTTATTTTAAGTGTGAAATAGTATTGTGGTCATGTTACTTTTTAAAAAGAATCCTATTGCTTAAAATAAATACTGAATTGTTTATGGGTAATGTATTTCTAGGATTTGTTTGGAAATAATATAGGAAGGAGGGAAATAAATAGAGATAGAGATGAAACATACTGGCCATGGGTCGATAATTATGAAGGCGAGTAATGGGTACAAGGGAGTTCATTCTACCATGGTCTATTTTTATTTATGTTTGGAGTTCTCCTTAATAAGAAGTTAATTTTTTTCTATATCCATAAATTTGCTTGATATTTCCCATGCTACAACTAGCCTATACTACTCCTTCACTTTCCTATACGGGAAATACATGGAAGAAACAACCAAATAGACAAACAAACAAGACATTTGAAAACGTTAGCTCTCGGCTGCCAAAATAACCAGAAATGAGTGAGACTGTACCTTAATAGTTTCGTGATCACTTGGGTGCAGCAGAAACTGAACCTCTTGTAAAGCTGTCAGTTGAATCTTGCTACTAAAGTTTAATACTTCTGAAGTTATTAATTCAGCAAAAACAGTTTTAGGAAACCCCAGATTTCCGGTTCCTATTGCTGGAAATGCAATTGATCTTAAGAACAAGTTCTCAGTGATTTCCAGACATTTCCTGATTATGTCTCTCATGACCTGTAAAGCACAAAGCACATCTTTATACATCTCTCCTAGAAATGGGAGTTAGAACAAAAAGGACAAGAATTTAGCAACTTTGACTGTGATCTCTGTCTGCTCTTCTCCTCTCAAAAGAGGTTAAGGGCTGTCAAAAAAGGAAAGAAAAGCACACAGCAGACAAGGAAGAGGGAACATCAGAGACCCTCTAAAAAGATTCAAACTCACTCAACAAGGAAAGAAAGACGCAAAGCAACTACTGTTCTAATCCTTCGTTCTCTTCCATTCTTCATGCCCTCACCTTCCTATCCTCACTGCAGCTGTGTCATCTTCAATAACTCTTCCCTGTGCCCCAATAATGATTGAGCGATGTAATCAATTTATATCATTAACTAGTCTTCAGGCGAAGTCAGCTATGGCTGAAAGAAATGGCCATCGTCGTAGAACCCGTTGATACTGAGACAGACAGAAGCCCCCCTACTTTATATGGAGAGGAGGGTCCCAAGGGTGACCCAGTTTCCCAGAGAACCTAGAACTTGGCCGCACCTTGTGTGAAGACGTGCACCCATCTCTCCACTGCGGAGCCACTACATGAAGCACATTCCGGCAGTGCAGATTGTGTCCACTGGTTCGGAGAACTGTGCCCATGCCAACAACCACTGCTTGGCCGACTCTGTCCAATTCCTCCTGGAGCTTTGGCCCTGCTTTTGTCAAAAGGGCCTGAGAAAGGAGCCCTGTATTGAGCCTGAGATTCATGGGAATGGAGTTGACAAGAACATCAACCTTGAAGACAAAACCAATTTGTTTCAGATACTAACAAAGAACATTCACCAAAGGATCTCTATATTTGAGCCCCTGGGTTTGACACTAGAGGTGGGGAAGCAATGACGATTAATTTCAGAGATTGAAATGCCACCTGAGGCAAAGGGTTACAAGATGACTTATTTAAATAACACTCCAGGATGACAGAGAGCTGTCAAAAAGCAAGATATAAACAGCACAGGGTTTCTGAAAGAGTGCAGAGGCCGCTGCCTCTTATGGGCTCTGGGAAACAGGAATCAGGGCAGCAAGCAAAGAGAGCAGGGCAGTCATATAGGAGGGGATACACCGGGGAGGTTGGAGCTGTGAGCAGACTGGTTTGATCGGACAGAGCTTTTCTAAATTGGGAACACCAAGAACACCAAGAAAAGAGAAGAGAAGGAATGTGAAAAGTGATATTCAAAGCTGCACGGCCTGGGTCACCAAGGAGGACTACAGTTCACCCTGGTTCGGCGTCATTGACAAGATTCCTGTCTCTGCCCACATCAAATGCTCTAAGTTTTTGGTATCTGCCCTCCACAAATGAGACAGGAAATTAACCTTAGATTTGCCAAAATGTGACAGGTATAAAGGCACTGAAAAAGTATACATGTAAAAAGGTAAGATAGTATCGTGGGGTTTTGCATTTACTGGCAACCTCATGATCTGAGTACACTTGCAGTTCCCCCAATCGACTGGCCGGTCTCTGTGGGTCAGTGCCTCAGCAAAGCCTCCCAGTCTTTGAGGAAACCACTTCCGAGGCTGGGAGAGCAGGGGTTCTTCCCCTGGGTCCTAGTCTGCCTTGGGCTATAGGCTAGCTGGAATTGCGGGGGCTCTACAGGCAGGGACAGAAGGGACACTCACAGTAGCATTCTGCACATCTCCTTCCACCAGCAGGAGCCTCAAGTTTCCCTGGGACAATGAAATCTGTCTGTTTCCAGGAACGTTTGTCAAGACTGGCTGAACTGCCTGTGATAAACCGGGCAGAGGACCTGTCGGAGACGGGACACTCTCAAATACAGTTTTCACAGTTTCCGCAAAAGCCTGGACAGTCTTCTCAGCTGTATCCACAAGGTAGATCTCTTTCAAGGTGTGTCCGTCCTGCTTACACTGGAAGTTTTTCTTGATAGCCAAAATAATCACCTTCACACACCGGGCTAAGGGAAAGCCCCCAGCTCCGGAGCTGATGGCCGGGATGGCTATGGACTGGCACTGGTGTGTCTCAGCCAAACGGAGAGTTTCTTCTACAGCTCTCTTTAACAGGAGCATGCACTTCAGGTCCTCGTCGTCCTTCCACTCGGGCCCCACGGCATGGATCACGTGGCGGTACGGGAGCTTTCCTGCTTTTGAGATGACGGCACTGCCTGGGGGGATCTTGCCCCTTGTCTTCACTATCTGGTCGCAGGCCTCTTGGAGCTCGGGGCCAGCTGCTTTTGAAAGAGCTGCTGCCAGGCTGCTGCAGAGCTGCAGGTCCTCCTTGGCGGTGCTCACCACCACCTCGACAGGAAACCGGGTCAAGTCGCCCTGCTGCACCATCAGCCAGACTCCAGGGGCCAGCTCCACCCGAGACAAGCTGCTCTGCGGCATGGTCAGTGAGACTCCCGGGGCCAGCTCCACCTGGGACGAGCTGCTCTGCCCATCCCTGCCCCCTCCCTCCCCCTCTCCTCCATTCTCCTGTAGGTCAATGGAACATCCAAACAACCGTTTGACCTCTCTTTTATAATACTGTGCTTTCTCCTGGAAGAACTGGCTGACCAATGGCCTATCAATATGGACGTTTTCAATACAGATGGAATCCACAGCTTGCCTGACGATGTTCACCCCCTCCAGGACTTTGGCCTTTGGCCCAATTAGCAAAATGCCCTTTTGTTTATTTTCAAGATTGAAAATTACCTGAACATTTGTTGTCTTTATCTTTTGCCAGAATGGCTTTTTTTCTATCCTTAAATAATCAATGATTACGGGAGGATTTATTCTAATCAATCTCTCTATTTTCGTGTGTTTTTCCACAAAGTCAAAAAGTGAGCTATAGGATTCATTCACTTCTCTCACACAGCCCGCGATGATGACCTCCGCTTTGGTTTCTGAAGTTAATTCATCGATTATTACAGTCTTTGAGGAGGAATTGTGTCTCTTATGCAAGCTGTGAGTGAGCGCTTTCCATTTCTTGCCATTTAGAACTTCCCGGTCGTCAATGTTGATGCGCTTGTAACTGAAGGCACTGACTATTTGCTTTTCGGCATCTAACAGGACTTTAGGGGAATAGCCGATTAAGAGAACAGTTTTACCCTCTAGCTCACAAACGGCAAGAATTTTCTGTGCCATGAAAAGAGACTTCGAGAATTCTGTACAGTCTCCTTTTTGCAAAAACTGGAAAATCTCAGGGGGAAGCTGGATGCTTTTTTGAACCATGGTGCACATCTCTTTCTGTATTTCACACTTGGCTTTATACACGTCTGTGTAGAGGCCTTTGAAACACACATGTTGAGAGTCTTCATCATAACAAATCTCCATTTCTGGGCACTCGGTGCGGAGACGCCCGAGGACATCTCTGTGACACAAAAGAAAATACCTTCCTGGAGAAATGGCCACTTTCTCCTTTAGACTTTGCTCTTCTCTTTTAAGTTTTTGAGTGGTACTTTCTATTAATTCCTTGACTTGTGGCTCAATGTTCTGTACATCCTCTGATCTCCCCACTAAGGTTCCAATACCCTTCAGGGTATCAAATTCAATCAAAATCCTGTCGTCTCCTACATTATTTTTTATGGTGTCCCACACTACGGGATCCACTTTAAAGGGGGTAACTTTATATTTAGACCTGATGCTAGAGAATGCTGTGGAAACATCTTCCTTCCAGTTCCTGATTCTCAGTCTACCTAGACAGAATAATGTGGTTGCAGGTCTGATGGTAACTTCACATCTGAGTTCGGACCATATTAGATCACTGTGACAACGTATCGCTTCCTCATTTATCTCATCAATCAGATGCCTCTTTTTCTGTAGGAACCTCCATAAGGAAAGATCTAATGATTCTCTGAATGGTGCTGGAAGCTTGATCAGAGGTTTCTCCTTTCCATACAAGGCTGTGCCCAAAGAGGTGTAGTATGGAAACACAAAGAGTGGCATATTATCGAGGTCAAGTTTCTTGGTCATGATGGTGTGTAACGCTTAAAAGGAAAGAAATAAAGTAATCCCAGTGTTAACATGTTTCAAGTGAAAAAAAAAACAACAACAACACTTTTCTCCTAGGGAAAAAAACTCTAATGATTGTAAAATTATGATGTTATAACATGCTATTAAAAAGCACCACTACTCTTAAAGTGCTCAGATATAAACTGATTTTTATTAATCCTACATAGCTATCCCTTGCTTAATGGAGCACTTTCCAACCAAGATCACTCTATGTTGAAATTCTGTTAAGTAAATTCTATTTTCTGTTTTCTGGTAACACCAATATATCACCACCAGGTTAATAAATAGATAAAAATGTGTTCACAATATGGGGGTAATGTTTGCCCCAGTGCAAAGAATATTCTGGTGCCCAAAGCAAAGCTCATGTAAGAATCAAGCCATTTTGCTGTTTTCTGTACAGTCTCACCGTTTTACGCTTCCTAGCTGATTTAGATTCCTTTAATACCTGTAACAGGAGGAGCATAACAATAATTATCAGAGCTGACCATGTGTCAGAACCATTCTAAGTGCTTTCCATATATTTATTTATTTCAGCGTCCTAGAAGCCCTCTGAGAGGCAGGATTATTATCATCCCTATTTACAAATGATAAAACTGAGGCTAGGGAAGGTTAGGTAACTCAGGGTGATGTAAAGGACAAATAACTGAGCTCAGATTTGAGCCAGGATCTGTCTAAACCCAAAGCCCACGCTCTTGCCCCTTTTACCAGGGATTCCAAACAAGATCACCTCAAAGCCATTGGAGAGCCCAGCCCCTGGGACCTCAGATTCAGTAAGTCCTGTACCTCCCCCTTGTCCTTGCTATAATCGCTCTCCTGCCACTTCCATGGGAGCAGTCCCTACAGTGGGATGTGTGTGTGTGTGTGTGTGTGTGTGTGTGTGTGTGTGGCGCGGGGGAGGGCATACTCTTCTTCCTCTTGTATTAGTTATGAGACAGGTACAGGGAGTCTAAGAAGGAAGAGAATTAGAATGAATTCCAATAACAACTTGGATTAAAATAACATCCTTGCAGAGAGATGTTAAAAATAACTTTACCTTGTACATGATTGTCTCCTAGGCCTGGAGCCAGATGTCATCAAAAGAACATGGCCTTCAGAGGCCAAGACCCACAGCCTGAACTTCCCAACGTGGCTCTGTAAAGGCTCCAAGCCTAGGCAGGACCTGGGACCATTAATGTGTACTTAGGACCCACGATGTGCCAAGCACATTGCAGGCATAATTTCATTTGATCCTCACAAATTCCTCTGAGGCCAGTAGTAATGTGGGCCCTATTTTACAGATAAGAAAACAGGCTTTGCTGGGTTCAAGTAACTTGCCCAACAGTGGACCTGAATAGGCATTTTTCCAAAGAGGACATGCAGATGGCCAATAGACCTGCATGAAAACGTGCTCAGCACCACTAGTCATTAGGGAAATACAAATCAAAACTACGGTGAGGTATCACTTCACACCAATCAGAGTGTCTAGTATCAAAAAGACAAGAAGTAACAAGTGTCAGCGAGGATGTGGAGAAAAAGGAGCCCTCAGGCACTATTGGTCGAATGTAAATTGGTGCAGCCACTGTGATGCATGGATAACGAGGACAGGGAGATACAGGCTTTTAGCTATGGAACACATAAGTCAGAGAGAGGAAAGGGACAGCATAGGGAATAGAATCAGTGATACTGTGATCACGCTGTAGGGTGACAGATGGTGGCTACACTTGTGGGCAGAACATATGGAGTTGTTGAATCACTGTGCTGTCCACCTGAAACCAATGTAACCTTGTGTGTGGACTATACTTCCATAAAAACAAGCATGGGGTGCCTGGGTGGCATAGTCAGTTAAGCGTCCAATTCTTGGTTTCAGCTCAAGTCACGACCTTGGGATTGTGAGCTCAAGCCCCACATCAGGTTCTGCACTCAGTGTGGCATCTGCTTAAGGCTCCCTCTCTCATTCTCTGCCCCTCCACCTGTGCTCTCTTTCTCTAAACTATATATATGTATGTATATACATGTATATACATATATATATATACACACACATATACATCTATCTATCGATCGATCGATAATTATCGATAAATTATCGATCGATCGATAGATAGTAGATAGATGGATGTATATGTACAAAGTAAAGTAATCAAGTAAGTTGCCCAAGATCACAAAACTAGTAAGCACCAAAGCCAGGATTTGAACTCTGATCTGTCTGACTCAAGGACCATCACAGATGTCACCTTACTGTGACTTAACTTCTCCATCCTGTTTCCTCATCTTCAAGAAAAAGTTACAATACGCATGGCATTACTAGGATTCAGTGAGCTACTGTAGCAGAAAACACAGCAAAAGATCTAACCTAGAGTAGGTATTAGATAAGAGTTCTTTTCCTTAAGATTCTGTGAATCAGATTTTGTAAAACTGAACAAAACTAATTCCAGAGTAAGTGCTCAACTTATTCCTCTCAAATAATCTACATAAAATGTAGACTGCTAAGTAAACTGTGTTTTTAATCCAGCTTTAACTACAGTTGGCCTCCTTACTAATAATCCATCGTAAAAGGTGAGACAGCCTGTAAGAACCCTTAATGGTATAGGTGAGCAAATGACTGGCAAAGAATGGAGAGTTTAAGAGCATAGGTTAGCCAGACTAGCCAGGTTCAAATAATGGCTCTGTCACTTACTAGCTGTGTAAACTTAGTCAAGTTATTTGCCCTTTTTTGTGCCTGTTTCTCATGCGTAGAACAGGGATTATAGTCACAGACCAGGGTCTGCGAATGCACTTTGCAGCACCCTGCAGAGCTATGCAAACATAATCATAATTATAAGAAGGAGCGGCCAAAGAAAGAAAGGGAAAATCGGTGTATCTCAGATCAGAGAGAACAGAGTTATGAGCTTAGATGAGGAAGCATGGTCGGCGTAGTCGGATGATGCAAAGAGGTCAGGATGAAAGGGAGCCTTTGAGAGTGCCCTACTGCTCACATGTGTGGCTCGGCATAAAACCACCCCAATTAAATAGTTCCTATTATTAGTCCTACGTGGGTAATGTAGACATTCCGAGGACACATCCGACTGCCCCTAGCCTTCAAAAGGTCCGAAGCCCCACCATAAATGGGAGGCTCACTTCTAGAGTAGGCAGCTTTATGGAGCTCCCTGCCTGGGCCCAAGCCCAAGCTCTGGGAGATTTAAAGAAATTGTGACAGAAGCTCCTCTTTTGTCCCCTTGCCCAAGGAAAACTAGGACTTTCATTCCATTTTAAGCCAAAGCATACCTTCACCCCAGTTTCCCCAACTCTTCAAAGCCAAAGGGAGTGTCCTCCACGGATCCTCCACGGATCCCCCACGGAGCAGTTTATCTCAGTGGGTGGAATACCACGTGATGTGTCTTATGCTCCCCCTGTTGGTCCCAGACCCACTGTTCCTTCTCTTCCTAAGGAGGCTGGCCCCCTAATTCCCACTCCTCAGCCTTCACCTCTGAACATCAAGTGGAATCTCCAACCTGACATTGTACGTGCCTCAGAGAACTGGCAATCTAGTGGCAATCAAGTATCGACAAAACCCTCAGAAGTGTTTCCCTAAGGTTCAGCTGAACATGGTTTTCACAGGGGTGCCACGAAGAACAATCCAGCGGACATCCACTGGACCACCCCTATTAATTTCTGAATGATGACACTGACAGGTGAAGGGGAAGTAGTGACACATTAAAGGAAGTGTATGTGTTTCTGAGTATTTCTTTACCCAACCTTATTGGAATTAACTTGAGAATTTCTACCAAGTATACAGCTAAAACACAGATCATCTTTTTTTAAATACAGTATTTCAAAGATTGTAAGAATTATGGGGTTTTCACTATAGGCAGAGACTCATGAGAGAATCTCCTTGTATCTTTCAAAACTGGGCCCTGCTTCTCTAAAGTTGAAATCACTGGACTCATTAACTATCATATCCCAGATGAACATGATTACTAATTGGATTTCCAGTGAAATTTATGAATTAAAAAATAAAATGCATCAGGACTCAACTGATAACTGTTAAGATCTGCTAAAATGGCTGAGTCTGTGAGGTAGGTTCACAAAATCAGGCTCATAGACATTACCTTTTTTGTCAAAAAACTCAATCAGAGCTGAATTCTCTTCAGGCAAACACTCAATACTGGCAATTCTCCCTCCTCCATTTTGAGGATTTTCAAATAAACTTTTCAGATTATAGTCATCAACACCAGGTGGCAGGTTTTCAACTCTGATAGTTCTTGTCACTTCCAGAAGTCTCGGAGAAAGCTGGAGTTGTTTCACGAAGGGGTGCCTGACACAATTGTCAACAAATTTCACAGCATCTACAAATCAAAATCAATCAGTCAATCCATCCATCCATCAGAAAATTATGATCATACTTTTATGTTATACAGAAGAAACTGTCTGAATATTAACTGAGATAAAGGAGATAGCTAAGTGCTCAATTTTTAGAGGCAAGGTCTTCATTTCTATATGAGAATTTACACACTTACAACTCCTGGTCTGAAGAGTAACACACATGTAAATGTTTTACCTGGTGTACTGCCGCTGAGCTGTGTCCCTCCTACAGGCACAGCTCTCTCCCACCCACCTTGACGTCCTACTGAGTGTTCTCTGTGCAATATAAATCTCTCACTCTCCTCCTTTCTCAAGACCTATGATGGCTCCCTTAGCTAGCCTTAAAATGCCCTTGGTTGGCTATCTGACTCCAAACTAATTTCCAAACATCACCTCTGGTTACCCTCTGCCATTCCTTTTATTTTCTTTATTGCCACAAAAACTAGTCATTATTTTGAAAACCTTATTCTCTTTTGCCTTGCTATATATAACCACCTGTACCTGAAATGCCCTTCTTGGATTTTTTAAAATCCTGTCCTATTCCTCTTTCAGGACTGACCCTGTTTATCTCTTTCAAATTAATAAATATCGATAGTGGGCTCACAATGAGCCAGGCACTGTGCTAGGATCTGGGGATAGAGAAATGAATATGATAAGTCCTTGAAAATTTACCATCTAGGAAGGGGTGGGGGTCTTGAAAGCACACAAATGGCCTATTGTGGGGTCAGATGTGGCAGGAAGACAAATAGTGGGAATCCCACAAGGATTGCCAGAGTTAAGTGGCTGCTGATCTGAGTTTTAAAGGATAAAGAGGAGTTTAGCAGATAGATTAGGGGAGGAAACTTTTCCTGCAGAGAGAAGAACAGTGGCAGGAAACAACAGTGTATTGGGGACCTGGGAGACTAGGGCCACTAGAGTATAAACCAAGCCACCTTGTTTGGGTCCCCTTTCCTCTCATTCCCCACAGCCTGCCACTTACGTGGAAGCAGGCAGCTTCTTCTCTTGCGTCTTCATTTTTCATTTACATATGGGTCTCCAGCTCCATAGGCATTCCTCAAGAGCAGGGACCAAGAATTATTCATCCCTGTACTCACAGCACCTCAACAAGTGCCTGGCACATTGTAGGCGTTCAAGATTTTCGATTAATGAACAAAAGCAAGTCCACTTAGTTTTTCCTTTATAAGAAATACTTATGGATTTGACATAAGAATAGCTCCCTTCGTTGAGTCTTTACCATGTGTCAGGAGATATACTAAGAGCTTTGCACACATTGTCTCATCTAATCCTCTTAGAAGCTGTATCAGGTAGGTCATTTTTCCTCCACTCTATTGAGGACAGAAGTCAAGCACAGAGGGGAGTAACTGGGATAAGCTCTGAGAAGTAGTCAAATGGCAGAGCTAGAATTCTGATTTCACGACCATCCTCCTGCCGCGGCCATGGCATAGCGAGGGCTCAGATTGGAAAACTCCGTGGTCCTCCTGAACATGACTCCTCACACACACCTTGAAGAGCCCTCATTCCCTGCATCACGTACACTTCCTCTCCTGCATGCAGGATGACCATGAAAGGACTAAGATAAATACACAGGAAAGGACGTAAGGGAAGAGGCTATGTAGAGGTGGGCAATGGGGTTCAAATCCAGGAATTTATTAGCATCTCTGCACCTCTGTCTCCTCAACTGTAAAATGGCGAGTAGTAACAATGTCAAAAGGTTGTTAAAAGGAACCAATGAGTTAACACATGCAATGAGCTTCGTGTAGTGCCTGGCTTACAGTGTCTCTAGATGAGTGTCTGCCATTATCAGCATTATTGCATTCCAGTAAGTCCAGCCTGGTAACATAGATCAGTGTTTACTTCTCCCAGTGAGATAATGCATGTGAAAATGCTGATTCTTCTGCTTGAATCACTTCTATAAGTTTAGACTTTAGATTTCTTTTTGGGTGTGTTATCTCTGTTTCTCTTTCTCTCTGTCTCTCTGTCTATCTCTCTCTCTCTCTCTCTCTCACACACACACACACACACACACTCATACGATGAAGTCTGATTTACTGAACATACCAGAATTTAGTTTTAAAACAAATTTGCTTCTCTTTCAAAATAAAAAAGCACCTATATTAACCTATATTAATTTCTTATTAACAAATTAAGAGAAAAAGTCAAGCTTTCAGAGACATTGAATTAGCTAGCTGGGTGTCTCAAATCCCAAAGTGGGACGCAAAGAAGATTGGCAAATGCGTGATCACTTGATCTTACCCACATGCGTTGGAAAGGTAACTACAGCAACGTCAAAATCCTGTAATACTTCCACTTGAAAAGCATCACTGGACAGGCCACTTACATTCTCCACTATCAAAATTAACATTATATCGGTTACATTTGCCTTGAGATTTTCAAATGCAACCGAAGATGAAGTATTTTCACATTCTTCTGAGGTATCTTCCATTTTCTCCCATCTTCTACTGGGAGAAAGTTCTGTACTCACTTCTTCTGACACATCTGATTTTAGAAGAACAAAAGAGGTACAAGATGTTATATTTGTCTGACATGGTCTTAGCAAATTATCATAAGACACTGTCCTCTTTCTTTTTCAATCTCTTGGCTAAGTCAAATAAAAAAAGATCTGAGAAGGCTTTTCGCTTAATTTAGTTAAAAATAAAATGTAGCACTTAACCATCTATTATTGTTAAGTTTGGTTTTTATTATGGCCTTTTCTGCCTCGTCTCTCTGAGGAAACAGTCTTTCATCACCTTTACATAGGCTTCCAACAAGCACTTAATTTTAGTTATGGAACTCAGTTTCTCCAAAGCAAGGGACATGTTTATTCATCCCTGTATTGCTGGCACCTGGCCCATACTTGAGGCTCAATAGGGTTTGCTGACTTACAGCTTGGGCCACTGGAGGAGAGCGAGACTATCTGATGATGTAACACCTGAGGCTCCAAAAAGTAGTATGTTTTCCTCGCTGAAGAAGAAGAAAGGATACTCACTGAATGACTAAGGAACACACATAGAAAATAAAATGGTCTGGAGAGCTGTATGCATACATCAAGCTCACAGATCAGGAATCCTCCCAGCCAGTCTGTTCCCCTCCATTGCTGGCCCTACGTTGAGTTCCATCTATGCATCAAGTCAATCCCACACTAGGCTTGCCCAGTGCACCAGGATGCATATGATATAATCTTCAGACATTTTGTAAGTGACTGTTCAACTAGGGCTCTTATTATGTTCAAGGCACTGGAGGTGTGGAGAGGGGTGCATACAAAAAACATCACATAAGAAACTTACAGATTTTCTAATGGAGGTATACAAGAAAAATGATGAAAGGATCTGACATTTTGTAAATGTTTATCATGACAGAGTAAAATGCTACATGCTCACCAAATCCATTTTGTTTTCTTTCCGAGCAACAGTTGCCAGACTTCCCACAGCCAAGTTCATGTGGCTAATGGAATATGGGTGGAAGCATGAATTGCGCGTCCATGCCTGGCAAGTACAAATCTCCTTTATGTGAATTTCCACTCTCCTTGGCAGTAACTTTGGAGGCCGCATATCAAAAGTAATCTTGTCAAAAGATGGAAGGAACCTGGGATTCCTGAAGCAGTCTAGACTCCCCGCTTCCCCAGCTGCTGACCCCACTGACCTCTGATGTGGAGGGGTGTTTGTTATAGCAGTTAGGTGACCCTGACACATACTCCTGTTTTGTGCAGATGTAACATCATGCACTCATGCCAAATAAAAAATAATTTAAGGTCAATAAAAACACAGCATTCCATGAGACAGGTGTGACAAAGCTGAAGGACTGCTGAGCTGATGGTGAGGTTGTCTGAGTTCAACCCCTGACTCAGCCACTCTTTAGCCATGTGACCTCAGGCATGTCTCTTTACAAGAGAGTCCTGGATGAACGGAATGGTAACAGCCTTTCCAGCAACATAGTTTTATAACTTTATGACTAGTAGGGGCTTCATCACAAGAGAGGCTTGCTTAACTGCCAAATAAAGGGAAGCATCAATCCAGCCAGGAGTCCGAGAGACATAGAAGGGGACAGGGCTGCCCTGGAAAGGATTCAGGAAAAGGAGAAGCTGAGCAGATCTTGAAAGCTCTCTAGAGTTTAGATATAGAGAAGTGGGATAGAGGGGATTGTGGACCCCAGAAGTACAGGCAGAGTGCCATGACTGCGCCAGACTCCTTAGGAAATTGTGATCTGACCGATGCAACTCAAGGAGCACTTGTGTGTAGATGTAAGAAATTAGGTCAGAAAAGTTGGCTCCATCCAGGACTTGGTGTGAACTTTATGTTGTGGTCAGGAGTAAGGGTGAATTATAGAAGGTTTCTGTGATAAGAAGGACAGGATATTTAGCAGTATAAAAAGGGCTGGTCAGACTTAAGGAGAAGGACATCAAATACAGAGAGACCAAGCAGGGTGTTCCTGCCATGTTGGATTTGTTAGGTAATAATGGCAGCCTGGCACGAGGGAGGGACAGATGATGAAAACCTAAAAAATAAAAAAAAATAAATAAAAAAAAAAGATTAAGTCTCTGTGACTAACAGATGTGAAGGCTAAAAGAAGAGAGATGACCGAAGTTTCCAGTAGGTGATGGGCAGACGGTTGTATACTTCAAGAGAAATAAGGAAGCCAGAAAGGGTACTGGTTTGAGGAAGAAGATGAGACAGGTGGCTTTGACATGGTGGCTCTAACATAATTTCCAACAGTAAGGTCAGACACAAGGTCTGGAATTTAGAAGAGAGTCCAGGGTGGAAATGTAGAGTTGAAAAAGCCAGAATATGCTGACCACAAGTGACCAGTATCTCTCTGCTCTTGCATGTCTCTCTTCAATGGGTTCTTCCAATTGTTGGTTTCCACCTTGCAGACCCAGCCCAACTCAGCTTAGCCTGGAACAGGACGTTAGCTCAGTGCTCACATCCTCTGGTGTTGGTTTGTGGCTTGACTGACCTGTCCTTCCTCTGACTACTGCTTGCCCATCTTCAACTTTACACCCAGGGTTTCAGGCATGCCTGGTGCACTCAGCGTGCTGTATTCTATATTCTTCTCACCCCTGAAATGTGGGACCTATTAGGGAAACAACCTCTACCCTGATTTTGCTTGGTTGTGAAAACTGTCTACACCATTCCAATTAACTTCAAGAGTCCTAGCCTTAGGATCACAGTCAGGATTCAGTGTAGAGCAACCAAGCGACAAGGGACCTCCTCTTACATCTCTGAAAGGAGCCAATGACACACTTTGTTAAAGACTGCCCATCTTCCTGGCTGTGTACTATCATTGGAGTCTGAGTCATGTAAAAACAGGGCAGCAAATGAGTCTAAAGTCTCAGGACAATGAAAAGTCCATTGGTGGGGTGGGGCTGGATGGCTCTTCCTGAGAATATCCTTGATGTTGTAAGCATATCTGAAACAGTGCTGACAAATCACTTAAGTCAGAGTTAGGGTAAAATCTATGAATCCATAAGAAACACAGACTTGATTAAAGTCTAGACCCAGGAAATAGTACAGATATAAATGTACCAATATAAAACCACATTGGTCTAAAATTGAGCTTGAGGGTACAGCACATAAGGCATTTTCCAAGAATAGATAAGGATTTAGGGAGACAGAAGCAAGATGGTAGAGGAGTAGCAGTCTGAAATGACATCAGATCCCAGGAGTTCAGCTAAATAGTTATCAAACCATTCTGAACACCTACAAACTCTAAACAGGAGATAGAAGAGAAGAAGAGCAGCAATTCTAGGAACAGAAAATCAACCACTTTCTGAAAGGTAGGACGAGCAAAGAAATGAATCCAAAGCAAAAGGAAGATAGACCGTGGGGGGAGGGGATGGCTCCTGGCAAGCAGTGAAGCAGTGGAGCACAAAATCAGAACTTTAAGAAGTCTGCTCCACTGAGGGACGTCGCTCCAGAGGCTAAGCGGAGGTGGAGCCCGTATGGAGACAGTGTGGTCTCAGGTCCTGCAGGGTCACAGAAAGATCGGGGAAAAAAGCTGTGTCTGTGTGTGGCACAGCTGCCAGGTACCAGAGCGGGGGAAGTCGACTATAGAGACAGAGCTGAAGAGTGAGATTTCAGATCAGGGTAACCTTAAACCATGATCCAAAGCACATTCACGCCACTGTTCTTCAAGCAGGAACCCCACAAATGGTACATCCAGGGAGGCACACCTTGCTGCTCTGGGAGAAGCAGCGTGGCAGGAATCTGCTGGCTGTGGAGACCCCAAACAGGGCTGCGCACCAGAGATAAAAATGCCTGGCCACAGGCTGGATGAGCAGGAAGCGTGGCCAGAGACCAAGAAGACAGAGGGGATTGACTGCTTTTCTCTGAGGGTGCACTAAGGAGTGGAGCCTCGAGTGCTTGACTCCTCTGGACCAGAGAATGGGAGGCTTCCATTGTCATTCCAGTCCTCCAAAGCTCTATGGAAAACATTTAGGGAACAAAAGCTCCAAGAGTGAACACAAGCAGATTACTTAGCCTGGCCCCTGGCATGGGTGATGCAATTCGCCTTGGGCAAAGACATTTGAGAATCATTACAACAGGCCCATCTGGAAGAAGAACAGCAAGAACATCCAGCCAAGACCAAGTTCACAACTCAAGGAGAAAAGCAGAACTCCAGAGCTAGGGGAAAGTAACATATAGCATTCATGGCCTTTTCCCCATGATCCATTAGTCTTGCAAAGTTAAACTTTTTTTAATTTTATTTTTTTCTTATTCTATTTTTTTTAACTTTTCCCTCTTTCTTCTTTTAATGTTTTTAAACTAGTTTTTCTTAACAATACATTTCTTTAAAAAAATTTTTTTTCTAAACCTTCATTGTTATAGTCATATTTTATCCCTTCATTGTATTTAACCTTATTTTTTTGTATACATATAGGGTTTTTTTTCCCTAAAAAATTTTGGGATATAATTTCTTCTAATAGCTCAAAATATACCTAACCTAGCACATGGCTTTGTTTTAGTTCCCAGACTGAGCACATTCCCTCCTTCTTTTTTCTTTTTCCAACCAACTTATCTGATCAATTCCTTTCCTGGAATTTTTAAAATTTTTTTCATCTTTATGGTCATATTTCATTCCTTAATTGTGTTTACCCATATATATATATATATATATATATATATATATATATATATATATAAGTTTTTCTTTCTTTAACATTTTGGGAGGTAGTTTCTTCTAAGAGACCAAAATATACCTAAAATCAAGTGGGTGGCTCTGTTCTGTTCTATTCAGATGAATAGATGTTCTATTCATCTATAAATAATACAATTATATATATATATATGTATATATGTATATACACATATATATATAATTCTTTATTTTTATTTCTTTTTTCCCCCCATTCTTCTCCCCCTGGTTTTGGGCCTCTTCTGATTTGGTTAGTGTACTTTTTTCTGAGGTCTTTGCCACCCTTTTAGTACTTTATTCCCTTGTTCATATATTCCTATCTGGATAAAATGACAAGGCCAAAAATTTCACCACAAAAAAAAAAAAAAAAAAAAGAGGAAGTACCAATGGCTAGGGACCTAATCAATATGGACATTGGTAATATGTCAGAACTAGAGTTCAGAATGACAATTCTCAAGGTGTTAGCTGGGCTCAAAAAAGGCATGGAAGATATTAGAGAAACCCTTTCTGGAGAAATAAAAGAACTAAAATCTAACCAAGTTGAAATTTTTTTAAAAAGCTATTAATGAGGTGCAATAAAAAAAGGAGACTTTTTCTGCTAGGATAAATGAGGCAGAAGAGAGAATTAATGATATAGAATACCAAATGACAGAGAACAAAGAAGCTGAGCAAAAGAGAGACAAACAACTACTGGGAGAATTCGAGAGATAAGTGATACCATAAAATAAAACAATATTAGAATAATTGGGATTCCAGAAAAAGAAGAAAGAGAGAGGGGGGCGGAAGGTATATTGGAGCAAATTCTAGTAGATTATTTTATTATAGTAGAGAATTTCCCTAAAGGGAACATCAAAATCCAGGAAACACAGAGAACCCCCCCTTAAAATCAATAAAAATAGGTCCATGCCCTGTCATCTAATAATAAAACTTACAAGTCTTAGTGACAAAGATAAAATCCTGAAAGCAGCTTGGGACAAGAAGTCTGTAACATACAATGGTAGAAACATTAGATTGGCAGAAGACTTATCCACAGAGACCTGGCAGGCCAGAAAGACCTGGCATGATATATTCAGAGCACTAAATGAGAAAAATATGCAGCCAATAACACTATATCCAGCTAGGCTTTCGCTGAAAATAGAAGGAGAGATAAAAGGCTTCCAGGACAACAAAAATTAAAAGAATTTGCAAACACCAAACCAGCCCTACAGGAAATATTGAAAGGGGTCCTGTAAGCAAAGAGAGAGCCTAAAAGTAGTAGACCAGAAAGGAACAGAGACAATATACAGTAACAGTCACCTTACAGGCAATACAATAGCACTAAATTCATATCTTTCAATAGTTCCCCTGAATGTAAATGGGCTAAATGCCCCAATCAAAAGACACAATGTATCAGAATGGATTAAAAAAACAAAACCTGGGGCACCTGGGTGGCTTAGTGGGTTAAAGCCTCTGCCTTCGGCTCAGGTAATGATCCCAGGGTCTTGGGATTGAGCCCCTCATCGGGCTCTCTGCTCAGTAGGAAGCCTTCTTCCCTTCCTCTCTCTGCCTGCCTCTCTGCCTACTTGTGATCTGTGTCTGTCAAATAAATAAATAAATAAATAATCTTTCAAGGAAAAACAAAACAAAACCCATCAATATGCTGTCAAAAAGAAACTCATTTTAGACCCAAAGACACCTCCAGATTTAAAGTGAGGGGGTGGAAAACAATTTACCATGCTAGGGACATCAAAAGAAAGCTGTGGTGGCAATCCTCATATCAGATAAATTAGATTTTAAGCCAAAGACTCTAATAGGAGATGAGGAAGGACACTATATCATACTTAAAGGGTCTGTCCAACAAGAAGATCTAACAATTTTAAATATCTATGCCCCTAACATAGGAGCAGTCAACTATATAAACCAATTAATAACAAAATCAAAACACATCAACAATAATACAATAATAGTAGGGGACTTTAACAACCCCCCTTCACTGAAATGGACAGATCACCCAAGCAAAAGATCAATAAGGAAATAAAGGTCTTAAATGACACACTGGACCAGATGGACATCACAGATATATTCAGAACATTCTATCCAAAACAAAACAAAAAAAACAGAATACACATTCTTCTCTAGTGCACATGGAACATCCTCCAGAATAGATCACATCCTGGGTCACAAATCAGGTCATAGCCAGTACCAAAAAGTTGGGATCATTCCCTGCCTTTTTTCAGACCACAATGCTCTGAAGCTAGCACTCAATCACAAGAGGAAAGTTGGAAAGAACTCAAATACATGGAGGCTAAAAAAATTCTACTAAAGAATGAATGGGTCAACTAGGAAATTACAGAAGAATTGAAAAAATTCTTGGAAACAAATGAAAATGAAAACACAACTGTTTAAAAGATGTGGGACACAGCAAAGGCGGTCCTGAGAGGAAAGTATATAGTGATACAAGCCTTTCTCAAGAAACAAGAAAGGTCTCAAATACACACCAACCCTACACCTAAAGGAGCTAGAGAAAGAACAGTAAAGAAAGCCTAAACCCAGCAGGAGAAGAGAAATAATAAAGATCAGAGCAGAAATCAACAAAATCAAAACCAAAAGAACAGTAGAACAAATCAACAAAACTAGGAGCTGGTTCTTTGAAAGAATTAATAAGATTGATAAACCCCTGGCCAGACTTATCAAAAAGAAAAGAGAAAGGATCCACATTAATAAAATAATGAATGTAGGAGGAGCAATCACAACCAACACCAAAGAAATACAAATAATCATAAGAACACATTATGAGCAACTATATGCCAGCAAATTTGACAATCTGGAAGAAATGGATGCATTCCTAGAGACGTATAAACTACCAAAACCAAACCAGGAATACATAAAAAAAACTTGAACAGACCCATGACCAGTAAAGAGATTGAAGCAGCCATCAAAAATCTCCCAACAAACAAGAACCCAGGGCCAGACGGCTTCCCAGGGGAATTCTACCAAACATTTAAAGAAGAATTTATTCCTATTCTCTTGAAACTGTTCCCAAAAATAGAAATGGAAGGAAAACTTCCAAACTCATTTTATGAGGCCAGCATTACCTTGATCCCAAAACCAGACAAAGACCCCATCCAAAAGAATTACAGACCAATACCCTTGATGAACACAGAGGTGAAAATTCTCACCAAAATACTAGCCAACAGGAACCAATAGTACATTAAAAGGATCATTCACCACAGCCAAGCGGGATTTATTCCTGGGCTGCAAGGCTGGTTCAACATCTGCAAATCAATCAATGTGATACAATACATTAATAATAGAAAGAGCAAGAACTATATGATACTCTCAATAGATGCTGAACAAGCATTTGACAAAGTACAGCATCCATTCTTGATCAAAACTCTGCAAAATGTAGGGACAGAGGGTACATGTGTCAATATCATCAAAGCCATCTATGAAAAACCCACAGCAAACATCATTCTTAATGGGGAAAAACTGAGAGCTTTTCCCCTAAGGTCAGGAACACAGCAGAGATATCCACTATCACCACTGCTATTCAACATAGTACTAGAAGTCCTAGTCTCAACAATCAGACAACAAAAAGAAATAAAAGGCATCCAAATTGGCAAAGAAGTCAAACTCTCACTCTTTGCAGGTGATATGATACTTTATGTGATACTTCCACTTTATGTGGAAGTTAAAAGACTCCACTCCCAAACTGGTAGAACTCATACAGAAATTCAGTAAAGTGTCAGGATATAAAATCAATGCACAGAAATCAGTTGCATTTTTACATACCAATATCAAGACTGAAGAAAGGGAAATTAAGAAGTCAATCCCATTTAAATTGCACCCAAAACCATAAGATACCTAGGAATAAACCTAACCAAAGAGGCAAAGAATCTGTACTCAGAAAGCTATAAAGTATTCATGGAAGAAATTGAGGAAGACATGAAGAAATGGAAAAACATTTCATGCTCATGGATTGGAAGAACAAATATTGTGAAAATGTCTATGTTACCTAGAGCAATCTACACATTTAAAGCAATCCCTATCAAAATACCATCAATTTTTTTCAAAGAAATGGAACAAATAATCCTAAAATTTATATGGAGCCAAAAAAGATCCCAAATAGCTAGAGGAATGTTGAAAAAGAAAGTCAAAGTTGGTGGCATCAAAATTCCAGACCTCAAGCTCTATTACAAAGCTATAATCATCAAAACAGTATGGTACTGGCACAGAAACAGACACATAGATCAATGGAACAGAACAGAGAGCCCAAAAATAGACCCTCAACTCTATGGTCAACTAATCTTTGACAAAGCAGGAAGGAATGTCCAATGGAAAAAAGACAAGTCTCTTCAACAAACGGTGTTGGGAAAACTAGACAGCCACATGCAGAAGAATGAAACTTACATTTCCTTACACCACACACAAAAACAGACTCAAAATGGACGAAAAACCTCAATGTGAGACACGAATCCGTGAAAATCCTTGAGGAGTATATAGGCAGTAACCTCTTCAACCTCAGCCACAGCAACTTCTTCCTAGAAACATCACCAAACGCAACAGAAGCAAGGATAAAAATGTGAACTATTGGGACTTCATCAAGATCAAAGCTTTTGCACAGCAAAGGAAACAGTCAACAAAAGCAAAAGACAACTGACAGAAGATATTTGCAAATGACATACCAGATAAAAGGCTAGTATCCAAAATCTATAAAGAACTTATCAAACTCAACACTGAAAGAACAAATAACCCAATCAAGAAATGGGCAGAGAACATGAACAGACATTTCTGCAAAGAAGACATCCAGATGGCCAACAGACACATGAAAAAGTGCTCCACATCACTCAGCATCAGGGAAATACAAATCAAAACCACAATGAGATACCACCTCACACGTCAGAATGGCTAAAATTAACACATCAGGAAACGACAGATGCTGGCAAGGATGCAGAGAAAGGGCAACCCTCTTACACTGTTGGTGGGAACGCAAGCTGGTGCAGCCACTCTGGAAAATAACATGGAGGTTCCTCAAAAAGTTGAAAATAGGGCTACCCTAAGACCCAGCAATCGCACTACTGGGTATTTACCCTAAAGATACAAATGTAGTGATCTGACGGGGCATGTGCATCCCAATGTTTATAGCAGCAATGTCCACAATAGCCAAACTATGGAAAGAACCTAGATGTCCATCAACAGATGAATGGATAAAGAAGATGTGGCATATATATACAATGGAATACTATGCAGCCATCAAAAGAAATGAAATCTTGCCATTTGCAATGACGTGAATGGAACTAGAGGTATTAAGCTAAGCAAAATAAGTTAATCAGAGAAAGACAATTATCATATGATCTCCCTGATATGAGGAAGTTGAGAGGCTGAGTTGGGGGGGGGGGGGTTAGGGAAGGAAAAAATGAAACAAGATGGGATTGGGAGGGAGACAAACCATAACAGACTCTTAGTCTCACAAAACAAACTGAGGGCTGCTGGGGGGAGAGGGATTGTGGAGATGGTGATTGGGTTATGGACACTGGGGAGGGTACATGATATGGTGAATGCTGTGAAGTGTGTAAGCTGGACAAGTCACAAACCTGTACCCCTGGGGCAAATAATACATTATATGTTAATTTAAAAATTTTTTTGTAAAGAATAGCTAAGGATTCAGGGGGGTCCCCATGAACACTGGGAGTTACGTGAGCCTGTTCCATATCTGAAGAACAGAAAGCAGGAGTTATTCCAAACAGACAAAATACTCTTATAACAATCATGAGCTTTCTTTTTTCCTTCTAGATTTATTTATTTGTCATAGAGGGAGAGAGAGAAAACAAGCAGGGGAGCAGCAGGCAGAGGGAGAAGCAGGCTCCCCGCTGAGCAGGGAGCCTGATGCAGGGACTCAATCCCACGACCCTGGGATCATAGCCTAAGCCAAAGGAAGACGCTTAACTGACTGAGCCACCCAGGTGTCCTGAATCATGGAATCATGAGCTTAAGAAAACCACACATCCTATATTCTACAGCTGAATAGTGCCTCCATGTTAGGTAAAAACAATCCATGCATCCCTGTCCAGTCAGTTTGCCAAGTAAAGGCAGCTCTCAGCCAACTGCCATTTTGAAAAGAGAAAGTTGCAAAAATCGAAACATGTTCTCAAGACAGTGTCAATTTTAGAAAATAATAATTTACACATTTTTTTTTTGAAATTCCTTTTCCCTAAGATTTGGATATACATAATCACTTCATCTCTGTTGCCCGGCCATTCAGCCCAGGTCACCATCTTCCCCAACCCCCTTACAAGAGGATGCTTAGCCAGGAAAACAAGCTGCTTCTTCGGGAAGTGGCAGTTGGTACTATAGGCCAACACCCAGACACTAGGGAAGCAGCAGAGGCCACAAGAGTTGCGAGGTGGCAGGCTGTTTCCTACAGCAGATGGGATGAGAGGAGCTGCTGCACCCACATCCTCCACTCAGCACTTAGAAGCTTTTGCCCACCCTCCAGTTGTGGTCCCGGAGGACGGCACCCTCCAGACCCAGTGCTCAGAAACTGACTGAGCCACACAGGACACACACTGACACAATACGTCCTTGCTTTTCGATGGCTGACTGGGCAAAGGTGGGCAATACGAGTCAATTTATTCTCGTTTCCCA
Organism: Mustela nivalis; assembly: GCF_964662115.1. Lineage (NCBI taxonomy): Eukaryota > Metazoa > Chordata > Mammalia > Carnivora > Mustelidae > Mustela > Mustela nivalis. Next base: position 118,897,356 of record NC_139020.1, read on the forward strand.
GACACCTCTTTGCCTCCCTTCAATTGCAAGGTGTCCCCAGTACCCACAGAGAGAGCTGTTCCCATCCTTTGGACCTGAGCCTGAAGATCTCAGGGGGCTCCCCACATGCTCACCCTCAGCACAGCTGGCTGCGAGGACACAGATGGCATCTCTAGGCTGAGCACACGCTGCTTTGTGAAGTCAAGAACAGAACTATGAGCCCTGCAAGTGCTATCTTTAATGAAAGCAAAACTGCTGGCGAAGGTCAGCCATATTGTTTCTTTCCCCTTACCTGGTTCTTGGATGTGTGCTTTGGTCTCCGATTCCTGAAATCCAATAAACAACAGAGTAGTATCAAGAAATGACTGATAATTTCTTTACATTGAGAAGCTGTCCCTGGGATGGACCTGGAGACATCAGGTCCACAGAAACAATCATCAAGAGCTCTGGCACTTATGCTACTGAACGCACCTCACATGGAGTCGCATCTACTTTGCCCAAGAATCATGGGTAAAAACAAGTCACAAATAAATTAAACCCCAATTAACACCAAGTGCCTGGGGGATGGGATAAGACCTAAATCTTTTCCCCATTTAACATTTATTGTTTACTATTAACAAGCACCGTGCCTTCTGCTTTACAGAGATTGTCTCATTTAATCCTCACAACGATCGACCACCCAATGAGGGTTGGATTACTGACCCATTTTACAGTCGAGGAGACAACACAGGTAGTATGGGTCGCTGTCCCCTCAAAATGATGTACAAATAAAACAGAGTGAGTTCCAGGTTAAAATCACCCAAACCCAAAAATTTACATCTCAAACCACCCTTATTATAACCTGTAAATTCAGACTTTTCAGATCGTATCTAAAATCAAACAAAAAGTGCCCCCCTACTTGATTATCCCATATTTTCCTCATGACTGCTTTCATGCCCTCCACATCTGTCAGGTGATTGCTATTCCAATTTGATTTATACTTCTCATCCCACTATCTTCTCCATATTGTGATTTCCTTCCCACACACCCTGGCAGAATACCCTGCTGCCCTTTACTCATGCCTTCACTTACCTTTGCTGGAATGTCCCCGTCTAAGACATCCTGGACTTCCTCTGTGGCTGTGGGCAACTGGACAGTTAACTGGAATGTTCCTATTCCTGGCCATAGTAACTCATGGTTCTTAGTCTCCAGAACTCTTTGCCGAACTAAAACAAAAGAAAGAAAGAAAGAAAGAAAGAAAGAAAGAAAGAAAGAAAGAAGAAAGAAAGAAACTAACTAACTGTCAAGCAATCTTTATTCACCAAATTACTCCATGATTTCCATAGGGCTTCATCATTTTCAATCAATGGCTTGGTCAGTTTCCCAAGCAAGTCCTTACATGGTGAAAAGCTAAAAAGTTTAGCAAGCAGACATGGGTTTCAACCCCATCTTTACCCTTACTATTATTATTTTTTTAACCCTTGGGAATGTTCCTTAATAAGTCTTATTTGCAAAGCCTCAGTCTTCTTGTCTATTAGCAAATAATTAATGAACACTGTCTTACATAGGTGTTACATCAATTAAATTGACAAACATTATAAAGGACTTCGTACCATACATAATGCTCGGTAGGTACTAAGAAAAGTAACAATATTTATTCTACAAGTGAAGAGAAATAATCAAAGCATGGCTAATGATGAACAGTGAAGACTGGGTGCTGGGAAAAGGCATGATGAAAGCTGTGTTTCAGGGGCTTAGCTGTGTTTCTGGGTGGCTCAGTCAGTTAAGCGTCTGCCTTCGGCTCAGGTCATGATCCCAGGATCGTGGGATCAAGCCCTGGATCGGAGTCCCTGCTCCACAGGAAGCCTGCTTCTCCCTCTGCCACTCCCCCTGCTTGTGTTCCCTCTCTCACTGTGTCTCTCTCTGTCAAATAAATAAATAAAATCTTAAAAAAAAAAAAAAGCTGAGTTTTAGGAAGGTGATTTGAGTGACCATGAGCACAATGGCTTGGGACCTAGTGAAAAAGGTATTTCGTTCAGTTCTTTAACCTAGTATGGTAAGAACCAGTCATCCAATAATCAATGGAGTAGAAAAGAAGGGATGGGAGAGATTTAAAAAAAATAAAGAAAGAAAGAATTAGCAAAGCAGGCAGCTGGGTTGTAGTGAAAAAACTGAACAATGAACATAAGAGTCCAAAGACTGGGATTTGAATTCCAACTCTGCCAAAAAGCTAGATGAGTGACATTGAGAAACTACCTTAACCTCTTGAGTCAGTTTCCTCCCTTAAAAGGTGTCTGCTCCCTTAAAAGGTGTTTTATAACACCCACAAGGGCTATGCAAATGTAAATTTATAATTTTAAGCTGGAGCAGCCAGAGAGAGAAAAGGAAAATCAGTGTATCCCAGGCCATGGAGAAGCGGTGGTGAGTAAATTTAGAGGAGGAAGCATGGTCAACACAGAGGGTGCGAAGGTTCCGGGTGAAGGCGAACATTTGAGAGTGCCCAGCTGCTCCCAGACGTGGCTCTGACGTGAATGTTGGGCTCCGTGCTGCACTCCGGTGCGGGTGGGTGGTCTGAGAGGTGGAGGAGATAGGGAATCTTCCCTAAGAAGGAGTTGGAAGAGCTTTCCCACCTCACTCACCCATGAAAGGGTAGAAGTGAGGTCTTCACCAGATGCTAACTTAGAAACAGGCCCCAGAAACAATATGAGAAGGAACACCAGTCCGTTTTCACACAGACTCCTGCGGGGCTGGCCTAAGCTAGTGAAAGGACTGAGGATTGGATTAAGACCCCTAAAGCCTGAGAACCAGCCAAGTTTTGTAAGCCAACTTGTCTAGAGCCGTGGGCTTCTGTGATGCATTCCTTTTATAATCCCCCTAGACTTTGGGAGAGTCTTATCCAGGCATCCAAATGCAAAAGATCTGGGATCGTGCACAATCACGCAGGGCACCAGGATTTCGAGAGAGCAGACAGTAGCAATAGGGGTTAAGTGACCTGCAACCAAGACAAGGTGAATCTGGAAGGAAAAAGAGCTGAAACTCTGACGTCCAGTCACCCCTCCCCATGTGGACAGTCTCCCTTTCGCACCAACCTCAGACCACTGACATTCCACACCAACCTCAGACCACTGACATTCAACTTTACCTAAAGAGGAGATGGATTCCCTTTCCCCAAAGAGACGGACAATCAACAGAAGCCAAGTTATGACCCAAAAGGAGGAGAAAAGCACACATCTAAAACAGGGCTTAACGTCTTCTAAGTCAATGTACACTGGACTTCAAAGAAGTTGAGTGAACTATTTAAGAGAGCTTCCAAATACTTCTGCTTGCCATACACTAATTTCTTTTCTTTTTCTTTTTTTTTTTTTGAAGATTTTATTTATTTTTTGAGAAGGAGAGAGAGCATGAACAGTGGAAGGCAGAGAAAGAAAGAGAGAAGCAGGCTCCCTGCTGAGCAGAGAGTCCATTTGGAGCTGGATCCCAGAACCCCAGGATCATGCCCTGAGCCGAAGGCAGACGCTTAACCAATTGAGCCACCCAGGCGGCCCAGCTATACACTTATTTCTACACAGCAGTGCTGCTGGGCTCATTCTAACTACATGAATCATATGAAAAACGCACTACACGGTGGCCCACCTGGTAAAGCCACTTCCTTGTGGGAGGGGGTCGGGGGAGGGAATCCCTGCTGGAGAACGAGGATCACGGTCAGCAAATTTCTGGCCACATTGTGCTGGGGCAATAGCTTCTCTGGTAGGAAACTGAAACTGAATAGGCACTTCCTGCCACCCCCCCCCCATCCCAGGGCCCTTGTCCATAAAACGTTTTGAGTTGTTCTAAGTCTGAGTCATCTGTGCTGGGGTACCATAACAGAGGTCCTGGAGCAGCCTGGGGATGGAGGTAGAGGGAGGTGGGCTGGGCCATGAGAGGAAGGAACAACCATTTCTGCGTTCGGGGCTAGAACAGAAGGACGTCATCGACACAAAAGTGTACTTTGCACTGCTGGTATTTTTATGCTGTTTGTATTTTCTATTGATTATTTCCCTTTCCTTTTTCACTCAGTGTTGGCAACAAACAACAGGGCTTCCCAAACTTTAGCACACCAGAATCACCATGGTGCTGGTTAAACGCATGGATTCCCACTCACCTGCACCTGGGGTTCCAAAATCTCTGAGGCTGCCGGGAATGGGTCTGATTAGTCTGTTGTGAGTCAGATACAGAGGTCTGTGTCCCCAATTTGAGAACTACTGGGGAGGATGATGGGATTCTAAAGAAGAAGTAAGTGTCCCTAAGGGCCAAGTCTATATGATGTTGACGGCTGGCAATCAAAGTGGTAAAACTCCTTGAAGAAAATGAAATCGAGGGGAAATGGCTGACATTGCACAGCAGCCCTTCTGAGCATTCCTCAGTGAAATTAGTCCTTGGAAAACCCGGTACTTTGTTTTCATAAGGGCTCTGAGCCTAGTAAGTCTCCTGTCCCCAACTGGCCTCCCCTTCAACACACTTAGCTGTGGACCCTTCTCCTCCCTGGGTTTCATTCTTTCCCTTCTGGATCTCTGCCTAGAGCATTCCAGTTTCTCTCAGGTTAGCCGCATTGCCTCTCCTTTGGCTCAAATGCTTCTCTAAATCCTGCGGCAGGAAGGTAGGATCAGGGGTTGTCCACATCCTTTCCTATGAGATTCCAAAGGAAAAAGGACACCCTCTGGGAACAGCAGCTCACAGGCCTCTCAGTACAGATCTGGCAGTGTCTGGACCCAGCAGATCATAACTGGGTGGGTACTTATCTTCCCTCTCCTAAAGGCAACAGCAAGGAGGGTGGGGAACTCAGCCGCTCAACCGCCTGCAAGGCGGGGGCTCAAAACTCCAAACCCACATCAACTCAGAATGTCACCCCTGTCTCCAGTCCGAGAACCACCCTGACACTGAGGGAAGAGGTACCCGCACACCCCCAGCAAAGATTCCGGGTGTTCATCAACAGCACACAGCCCTCCAGTAACCTTCTATATTTACACCCACTGTGCTTTTAGGCAGCAATTTTGTACCTCCTCCAAGTGACCCCAGAAACATGAAGAATCTCAGGACCTGTGGGAAAATCCCCGTAACTCCTCACATTCCTTAATACCTTTTGTCTCCCACCAAAAAAATAACTGAAGGAAAGGGGGCCTCTCCCTCTCCCTACCTCTCTGTCCCTCTCTCTCTGAGCATTGACCTCAGTTACCAAATCCACGAATATGTACACGAATATGTATCTTCCAGCCCCACGCTGATTTTCATTGCTCAAGGATTCAATTGTCCTCACCTAGAACATTACATGAATCTCCTGAAAGTTGTGATTTCCAGGGTCTCTTCCAACAGAAGTCCAGGTACTTCTTTTCAACCAGTTTTATCTCCCTAAGATGTACTGGTGTACTTGGACATGTTTCCCCTCTGCCTATTCGGGAAGGGGGGGGGGGTAGTTCATAGTCCTTATGGTGTCATTCAAGGCCCTCTACCATCTCAACCCAACTTTTTCTTAGCGTTAACTTCCTCCCCAGCACTTCACAAGAAGGAGGTTTAATAAGAGTGCCTAAGATTTTTAAAATATAGGCGTCCCCCGCCCCTCTTGACCTTTTGAAATTTCCCAGGCCCCCGTCGACAGATCTTGCTTGTACAGAGATTAGCAAAGTCATCACTCAACCCAAACCTCCCCGAGGGCGCCCTGCGTGTTGCTGAAGATGCCCGGTGCTCTCCTGGCCCCAGCACCTGTTCAGGAGGAGTCCGCCCGCATATTCCGCCCCGATTGGCCCTCAGCAATCAGTTGAGATGTGACTGTCCCTGGAAACTTCCTCTTCCCTTACAACGGTGAGGGAACCTTTGGAGTTCAACCTTTGGAGTTCTGAACAGCTGCTTTAACAGAATGAAAAACAACTGCGATGGAACAGCTCGGCCCCTAAGGCTCCAGGCTGGCAGCCATGTAAAAGGGGGTGAGGCAAGCAGCCAATCAGCTCCTTTCCGCCCGCCGCGGGGTCAGCGTCAGAACTCACTTGCGCGGTTCTGCCGCCACCTCCCGGCAGCACCTGGGAGTGCTTCTCGCCCCTCGCGCGCCCTCCCTCCCCCAAGGCTGCAGCAGGAGCAAGTTACCCCGCGGGAAGCCCACGGTTGTCCCTCTCACCCCCACCCTTGCACCCCTCACCGGCGTCTAGATGGAAGAACGCCAGGAAGCGGGTCGCGGTGCCCGGCTCCTGGCGGACCTCACACTCCCCGCCTCCGGATCTCCTCGCGCTCTGGAAGTACATCTGCAACTTGGTGCTCAAGTTCTTCGGAGGGTAGGAGCCCCAGGACCCTTCGACCCGCAGGGGGAAGGAGCCGGGCGCAGCCATCCTCAGCTCCGCTCCCCTGCCCCCGCTGCTCCTCCCGCCCCACTTGAGTGCGGCCGACGTTGTCCCTTTAAGTTTCAGTTTCACTTTCCTAGAAAACTCCTCCCCTGGCATTAGTTTCTGCCAACAGCTGTTAATAGCTGTGTGGGCCTCGAACTAGTCACCCCGCACTCCCACCCCGCAGTTCCTCGCCTTCAGCTCTGGCCCACGGCCAGGGCTGGTCGCCACTCCAAGCAACTGGTCTTGCACTCGCTGTTTTCTAAACTTGGGTCCCTAAGCTCGGGCACCGCGTGCCACCTCGTCCCCCAAATGACAGCTGAAATCAGCGTATTTGACGTCGCACAACACCTGCTGCAAACACAAAGACAACTTCACTTTTGCCGCAGGGCAACGTTTTACAAGAAAATAACAAGGCTTGGCAAACTGATTCTTTACAATGTAGAAAGAGGTCCCCGAGTAATGATCAGAATTGTATCTGACCTTTTTTTTTTTTCTTTTGCATTTTGTTCCTGATCTGTTACTATTATACGTCCAAAAATATGGGGGGGGGGGGGTAATTCACAGTTCTTTATGGAATATTTACTAGGTTCCCTGTGCCTGTTATGGATTCAACAAACAGAGTTTCTGCCCTCATTGAGCTCCCAACGCTGTGGGGACACGGTGGAGTAAGTGCTCTTGGAGGGAATATACAGGTGGTCCTGGAACAAATCAGGAGGACTTGGGTGTTCAAGCTCAGGGAGAATTATGGGGAGGTGACATGTAACCTGACCCGCTAAAGATGATGGGGATGTTGGCGCTAAACGTAAAAGTCAGCTATTTTACCAGCAAAATGGGTTTCTTTGGGACTAGCAGAGAATTGCAATTTCGGACAAGTAGCAAACTACTGTAAAAAAAAAAAAAAAAAATCAGTCCAACAAAGCTGAGCGCTAGCAGGAGGAAGTTGGGAGGGGTTGTTTTCAACGCAATTCTATTGGAGAAAACCGAGAGTTCTGGGTGATGGCAGTTTCTCATTGGCTGAGTCTAGGGTTCCTTCCTCTTTGGGCTTGTCGCTGATGACACTCTCCACCTGAAGATTCTTCTGTTGGGGTCGATAATAGTCGATTCTTCCTGTGATTGACATGGAGGGGTTTGGCATGAGCGCTCTACCTTCTGGCCTCCCGGTTCCATTTAGTGAGGTTTCCCTTTATGAATTTAGACAGAGGATAATCTTGGAGGGCTGAGAAGAGGAAGCGGTTTCCATAATGTAACTGACTGGTACAGAATCACTCTGGTTGCTGTGTAGTAGCTAGAGCAGAGGAGGGAGATCAGCCATGTGGCTACTGTAGTGTCCCCAGTGGCTGAGACCAGAGGAGAACCTTCTGAGAATGAGTGAGATTCCAAATCGGCACTGAAGGCAGAGCTGCAGGACTTGCTGAAAGATGTGGACAGGGAGCCAAGATGCTCAAGCATGCCTCCATGGTTATCCATGAACGATCGGAGCGACTGGCTCAGTAACAGTGGCATCCACCAGATGGGAGAACCGAGATGTGGCCAGAAAGGTGGGAGAGGCTAGGAATGTATGTGTCTTTGACCTGTCATAAAAGAGTGTTTCAAGTTGGAAGGAGCGACTTTCGTTCAAACACTACCAATACATCATGTGAGAGAAGGTGTCTCAGGCTTCGGACCCGCAAGCACTGTCTCCCTGTGGGGAGGGAGGAGAAGGACCTGGCAGTGGACGGAGGTCTGGAAGGAAGGGAAGGAAGTGGAGGCAGGCAAGCATAGTCAGCTCTTTCCAGAAGCGTGACTGTGAAGGGGCAGAAGGAGTTGGGCAGCAGTGTTTGGGGTTATAGGATCAGGGAGCTGTTGTTTCTGTTTTCTGGCTTTTAAGATATTCTTAGGATGTAAGAGTCTGAGGCATGTTTGAATACTGGGGGAACGAAGTGAAGGGCAGAGGGAAGGTGCAGGTTGTGGGAGGAGGTGGGAGGGCTTTCTGGAGGCATGAACCCTTGGGGGAGAACAGCTGTCCCACTGCCATGGAAATGAGGCGGAGATGGAGAGCAAAAGCAGGTGATTCTGAATGACCGCTGTTGGGAAGTTATGGGACTTCTCTCTGATGGCTTCTGTTTGCTCCGTGAAGGAGGTGATGTGGTCTCAGACGCAGCCTAAATTAGGGCTGCTTTCCCTAGGCTTTACTTCGGCTCAGTAATACTGCGGAACGCAGGTATTTCCCCCTGACGCCAGCTTTCTACCTGCAGGTGGCGCGTATCATTCAGCCCAAACCACCCCCCACCTCGCCCCCCCCCCCCCCAGGGAGGACACGGAAGGGCCAGCCACAGCTCTCAGCCACACAGTGGTGGCCCATGGCCCCAGGGAGTCTCACCCCAAGCCACAGCTAATATCAGCACCCTCCTTTCCCCAGAGTTTGAGATTCCAGAACTGAGCAGTTTATCTTTTTCCTCACATTATCATTTTCCAAGAAATAGAGGAAAACAGAAATCATTTATTTATAGTGGAAGTTTTATCTGGCCATTTTTTTATTTCTTTCAAGAATTTACTTAATTATCAGCAATGTGTGAGAGCTGCTCAGCCTGTTCTTCAACCCTGCGAGCACTGGGAAGGAGTTACCTGGGGATAAGGATGGCAGGTCTTGAAAACCAAGCAAAGAAAGTTCTAGAAAAAGCTAATTGCTGCTTGTCATCAGCCCCTGAAGTACTTGAATACTTGTCTTTTCTCCTAAATGGTTTTGTCACCATTCGCTTGCTGAACCGGTACCCTACCCCCTCTCACTGTGTGCTTATTCTCTCTCAATTCTCCATCTGCAATGGGTGTCTGCCTCCTGAACTCCATTTCCTTCCAGCAAAGCAAATGTCCACTCAGGGCCTGGGGACTGGCCGGGTCCACTGTGAAAGATGAAATGAAATGGTGTCATTTATGTCAGGGGTTTTTAAATGGAACCGGACGGCCATTTAGGAAGTGGGCCTTATGCACGTTCTCTCCCGCTGGAACCGTGAACTTCTGAACTAAGCCATACAGCAAACGCTCTAAGGATTCTGCATTAACACCTATAACTTCCTACATAACTGACTTCTGCTGAGAGAGGACCTTAGCAACCAATTATGTTTAACGAAGATTAGTTTTCTGCCACCAACACCAACCAAAATTCTTTGTAAACAACATATACAACCCTTCACATTTTGTCTTTAAAACCCCCCAGAGCTTCACTCCCTAGAAAGACAATATTTGGGTCGCTGCCCAAAACCGTGTACCTAGAATTTGAAATTCTAAGACCCCAAATAATTGCTTTTGTTTTCATCCTGTCCTGCCTCTTTTCCTCGTCAACACCCCCACATAACCACAGCTGATCTTGATATAACAACTCCCAACTGCATTTTTGGGCTGAACTTCCCTTTCTCTACTTCTTCTAAATTTCTCTGTTCAGCTTCTCTACAAACTTCTATAACCTAGCATCAGGCTGCTTTCAACTTCTCTACAAACCAGGATTTCTCCCATTTGAAGTGGGGTTTTTTGGTTGTTTTTTGAGGGGGAAGGGAAGGGTAGCTTTCCCATTTGTCTTGAATCCATTAATTCTGAGGACCTCATGCCCACCTTTCCACTTTGCTCTGGAACTCCTGGCCCGGTCCCCTAAAATAGGATGTGACTTCAGAAGTAAGGCAAACCACCCTCAGTGGTAACACTCTGCTACCACTCCAAGTTCAGTTCTCTGGTGGAGTCACCTGATGGACACACCCCATTTCTGGCCTTCTTCCCTGTGTTCAGGTCCCTTTCAGGAGCTGTCTGTTCTTCTTCTTCTTCTTTTTTTTTTTTTTTTAATTTTATTTATTTGACATGGAGACACAGCGAGAGAGGGAACACAAGCAGGGGGAGTGGAAGAGGGAGAAGCAAGCTCTCCGCTGAGCAGGAAGCCCAGGGAACTTGATGTGGGACTGGATCCCAGGAGGCTGACATCATGACCTGAGCCCAAGGCAGATGCTTAACGACTGAGCCACCCAGGCACCTCATGGAGCTGTATGTTCTTCAAGCTTCCATGGGGTAAATCTCTAATACCTTCACTCCTCCACCAGCATAGGGATCCTTCATGGTCCATTTTCCCAAACAGGAGCCATTTGGACTCACTAATACTATCATTGGGTGGGAAGTGGAGGGAGGATTCTGCAGTAGAGTCCAGAGTAGTCTAGATCTTTCCAAGTTTGGGAGAGGTAAAGAATAAAATAAAGTAACAATCCTTCCTGGCCACTGAATCAGACACACATGCCTGTGTCTCAAGACAGGCATTAACGCTCAGAGAAGTATAATCTAGTTCATATTTACAAAGAAGAACATACAATATTTTACTCCCATATCATACCACACATGATCACCACGAGTGACATGCTATTAAATATTGAGCAATCAGCTCTCTGAAGAAAAAAGTTGCGTATGTGTTTTTGTTTATTATACGTTTTCTGGGTATAAAAGTTGTATAGCACAAAATTTGCAAATGATGAAATATACAATACTTTTTATTGTAAATTTCAAAGAACCAACTGATCCTCACAGAATGTTTCAAAGATTTTTGTCCAACTCATATTTGTAGCCAAACTATGGTTGCAATCATGAATGAGTCTAATTCTTGCATAAATGCTAGTTATTTACATTAAGTGGGATGAAAATGAAACAATAAAGACATATATCAGAGCTCCTCTGATTGTCACTGACATGAGCTCCTTCTTTGCTGAATTGGATAATGGTTTTCAAATGCTGGAAGAATACTTCTTCATTTGTGTTCTTTAAAATGTAATGGCTGCAGACATGACACACATTTAAATTTAATCTGCCTTATTAAGATATTCTCCGCTGGTTTCTGAAGTCTAGACAATTAACAAAGCAATAAATCAAGCCCTGATGTGCAGTGTTTATCAATTCCATGGTGTAAATATCCCCATGATGGCTGACTTGTGTTCCCGATGTGACATCTCTGAATGCAGAATTGAACAGAGATGAACAGTAACACCATTATACAGTCCTTCACCATATGGATACAATAGACAGAAAGAACTCAATATAGACAATAATAAAATGTAATAAAATAATTAGGAAGTGATGAATTTTCAGTATTTATTATTTTTAAAAAATATAATCTATTTTTACAGGTGACCTTTGAACAACATGGGTTTCAGCTGTGTGGGTCTACTTAGACACGGATTTTTTTGATACAGTATAGTATTGTAAATGTACTTTCTCTTACGGTTTTCTTTCTTTTTTTTTTTTTTAAGATTTTATTTATTTATTTATTTAAGCAGGCAGAGAGAGAGGAGGAAGCAGGTTCCCTGCAGAGCTGAGAGCCCGATGCGGGGCTTGATCTCAGGACCCTGGGATCATGACCTGAGCCGAAGGCAGAGGCTTTAACCCACTGAGCCACCCAGGTGCCCCTTTCTTAGGGTTTTCTTAACATCTTTTTTTCTCTAGCTTACTTTACTGTAAGAATATATTATATAACACATCTAATATACAAAATGTATGTTAATCAACTATTTATATTATCCATAAGCAGGCTATTAGTTAAGTTTTTGGGAGTCATAATTTATATGTGGATTTTTTAAAGATTTTACTTATTTGTCAGAGAGAGAAAGACGACACAAGCAGAGGGAGAAGCAGATTCCCTGCTAAGCAAGGAGCCCAGACTTGATCCCAGGACCCTGGGGTCATGACCTGAGCCATCCAGGTGTCCCATATGTGGATTTTTCACAAAAGATCAAAGAGATGTTGGCACCTCTAATCCCTGTATTGTTCAAGGGTCAACTGTAATTCTGAATAATGGTGGTTAATAAGTCTTCACAAACTTCTGAAAATTTAGCAATTAGTTCTGGTGAGCCAGTATGAGCTGTTTCTGGCACAAGACTGTACTCTCTCCCAAAAGAGGTATTATTTAAGAATAAAGCAGTCAGGATACTCTTCCACATTCAGTCCCCCTCAACCCAGCACCAAACAGACACCTCAGTATAATTATTATGCTGATGGTCCTTTAAAAAGTCAAATAGATTTTAAAGCTGATTGCTTCCCTTCATTCCTACAGCCAATTAATCACCCACACAAACTTTCATTAATCTACTCATTACTTTTGAAAAATTGCCTCTGGAAGAAATAAAAGCAATAACTGAAATCACAAAACAGTGACAAATGTAGTAAAAAAAAAAATTAAGGTGTAACAATTAATACAACAAACTTTAAGAAAATTAGTATCAACTCCATTTTACTGTGAGGAGACTGAGGCACAGAAAGGTTGAATATACGCCCCAAATTTACAGCTAGTAAATGGTGGAGCTGGGATACGAACCCAGGCTAAAGACAGGATGCTATACCTGTGTAGGGATTTTCTGCTGAGATCCCTTCTTCAGGGCCACAGACCCATTGTCCGGCTGCTGGCGGTGCTGGCTGCCCACAGCTCACAGCGGTATCCCTCACTGGCCTTGCCCTTCCTCATTTCACCCACCTAGAGTTTCCTCTTGGCAGAGACTATTTCTGTCTCCTACATCTAAGTCCGGTTCTAGCCCAGGCTGAGCTAACAGCGTGTCTGTGTGATCTCAGTAACAAAGCCAAGGTAGTGAGGGTGTGGGGAAACGGGGTCTCTCACATGTGATGGATGATTTGTCCATTTCTCCTTGTAATTTTGCCACTTTTTGCTTATCTTCCTTTGCTTTTGCTTAATTTAAGGCCATATAGGTTCAAGGTGTTTGTATCACCCAAGTGAAGTGTTCCTTTTCTTCATGGTATGCCTCTCTTCTTTATTGATTTTCATTGCCTTAAAGTCCATTTTGTGTTATACTGATACTATTACTATGTTAATTGGGTTAGTCCTTGCAGAGTGTGACAGACATTTTGAGTGGGTTAGTTAATTACTCAAAGACAATCACTCCTTCCTTGTTAGGAGAACTTCAGTTTTTTTCAGATGCTCAGCAGCAAAGTGCTCAGGTAAAGTAGAGGATCTTTCAGACCCAAACTTGACTCGTGGTTGGGATAAGCCAGTTTTAGTCATCTCGTTACCTTCTAGGAGGATTGGTTTAAAGATGGCCATGTGACCCAGTTCAGCCAAGAGATATAAGGGGAAGTACGCGGTCTGTCCTACAAAATGCTTCCTCCATAAAGAGACACTTAGGAGAAATCCTTTTTCCCTCATTTTTGAGATGTTGTCACGTGGGATGTGATCCTGGGAGATGCTGCAGCCATTTTGTAACCATGAAGGCCAATATCTTAGAAACATTGAGAATGGCATACTGGAGAGATAGAAAGAGCCTAAGGTCTTGATGGCATCATTTACCTACAGAACGAGCTCTAGAACTACCTACCTCCATGTCCTTAGTTTAATTATATCTCTCATTACCAGAATATAGCTGCATTGTTTTTAATCCTATTTCTTCTAATTAGTAAATATAAATGTAGAGACATTGTAAATAAGTAATACAGCGGGTCTTATTCCTACCATTTTATTTTACAAGTTTTTAATTACTTGTGTTTTATTCCTTGCTTTTCATTCTTTCTTATTTCATATTAGATTGATAGTTTTTCTTCCTTTCCACTCTCCATTTGGTTTGAATTTACAAATTCTACACCTATTCTTTTGCAGGTCTCAGTCTTAACAGTCTCAAGTTAATCAATATATCTTCTCAACCCTTGGAAAAACTTATCCCTATCTTGCTATATTTTTGTTATTATTTACTGTTTTTTCTAAAGTTTATTTATTTTTTAAAAGATTTTATTTAGGGGTACCTGGGTGGTTCAGTAAAATACATACATACATACAAATATACATACATAAAATAAAATAAAATCTTTTAACAAATTAAAAAATTAAAAAAATAAAAATTTTATTTATTTATTTGTCAGAGAGAGAGAGAGCACAAGCAGGGGGAGCAGCAGAGACAGAGGGAGAAGCAGACTCCCCACAGAACAAGGATCCCGATGTGGGACTGGATCCCTGAACCCTGGGATCATGACCTGAGTCCAAGGCAGACACTTAACAGACTGAGCTGGCCAGGCATCCCTAAAAGATTAAATTAATCTTTTTAAAACTAGTCAATATTAATTTAGAGCGAACAACATGTTTAATGATTTCTTTGTCTTTGAAGCCCTCTCCTTTCTTTTTCATTCAATTTTCTTCTTCCTAAAGTAGACACTTACCTTTTACAATACTCTTTTCAAAAGTGAATGGTGAACTTTCTCATGAAAATGTTGCCTGAAAATGTTACATCTTAAAGGTATTTTTTATTTTGAAATAATTTTTACCTTACCAAAAAATTGTAAGAGTAGTACAAAGAACATTTTTTTTTCTGAACAATTTGAAAGTAAGTACACATGATTATTTCCCATAATGTATAATGGGGTTAACTTGTACAGTTGTTACTTAATTTTATTAAGAGAAGCTAACCCGGGGCACCTGTGTGGCTCAGTCAATTAAACATCTGACTCTTTATTTTTTGGGTTAGGTCATGATGTCAGAATCGAGATCCAGCCCCAGAGAGTGACCCCCTTGTTCAGCACAGAGTCAGCTTGGGATGCTCTCTCTCTCTCCTTCTGCCCTTCCCCCTATGTGGGCTCTAAGTAAATAAATAAATAAATAAAATCTGAAAAGAGGAGCTAACCACAATATGAGATTTAATTTGGTTCCCTGGAAGCAAACTCAGACTGAGGGTTGAATGTAAAGATTTATTAAGGAGCACCCTAGGGAAACAGATCTGCAAAGAACTGGGGAAGGCAGATCTGGGCACAGGGAGAAACTAACTTGCAATATAGTTGCAACTAAAGCCTCAAACAATCCTATGAAGAATTCTGGAACTAAGAGAGGTTTTGTAATTGTTTCAAATGGAGGAAAGAAGTCATTCCTTTGAATCTGCGCATTATCCAGTCCTGGGAGAGGCAAGTCTCCACAGGCTTAGATCAGTTTCCAATGAGGGATGCAGCTGTGACCTGTCAGCAGCAGATACTCCTAGCAGCTGGGAAAAAAAACTTAGTCATTACTAAAATGGGGATCAGGATGGACACCCCGAATCATCTTCCGGGTATTAGGAGTTAGGGTGGTATGATAGTTAAGATCTAGGTCAGACAACTTGGGTTCAAGACTAATTCTGGATTTTACCAGCTTATGTGACCTTGGGCAAATTGACCAAAATCTATAAACCTTATATTGCTCATCTTTAAAAATAGGTATAACATTACTTAACAGGATACCTTGTTTTCTGGATTATGTAAGATAAAAAGATAAGTATATAAACAGCATTATATAGTTCCTGACTCATAAGTTTGAGTTATACTGTAATTTTTTTAAAGATTATAATTATTTAGTTATTTGAGAAAGACAGAGAGCATAAGCAGCAGGGAGAAGGCAGAGGGAGAAGGAGAAGCAGGCTCCCTGCTGAGCAAGGAGCCCAATGTGGGGCTCAATCCCAGAACCCCAAGATCATGACCTAAGTCAAAGGCAAGATGCTTAACCGACTGAACCACCCAGGCGCCTTCTGCTGTTATATTTAGTTTTTTTGCTAAGAGGTCTGTTAGAGGTCTATAAATTTATTAATATTTTTTAAAAACTAGCTTTCAGATTTGTTGATTTTTTTTTCTCTACTCTTTTTGTTGCACTGATTTATGCTCTCCTCTTTATTATTTCCTTTCTTTGACTTGTTTTGAGTTTAATTTGCTCTTCTTTTGCTATTTTTTTAAAGACAAAGTTTATACCACTGACTTAAAGTCTCTTTAGAAAAAAAATGTAAGCATCTAATGTTATAATGTTACATTGCTTGGGCTGTATCCCACCCTTTGTTTGGGGTGGAGGGCAGGGAAGGGTGATGAGGAGTGGTGAGGTGAAGCTGTCTTCCTGGATCTCCTTAGAAAACATACTGGAGGGGTGCATGGGTGGCTCAGTGGGTTAAAGCCTCTTCCTTCTGCTTAGGTCAGGATCCCAGGGTCCCAGGATCAAGCCCCACAGCGGGGGGGTGGGGGGGGGTGGGGGGGTGTCTCTGCTCAGCAGGGAGCCTACTCCCCCCCCCCCCGTCTGCCTCTCTGCCTACTTGTAATCTCTGCCTGTCAAATAAAATAAATAAAATCTTTAAAAATAAAAGAAAAAGAAAACATACTGGAATTCTTGGTTAGAGATTCTTGGTTCCAGTTTGTATCAGCTCTATGGAAATGGCTAATAGTAGATATAGTAACTTCCATAGTTAGCCCTTAAAATCTAACCTTTGTCTTCTGTATTAACCACAGAACCTTCATTCATCTAATTTTGTGAGTAAATATGTATATTTCTGGCTTTCATGAAGGAAAAAGTATAATTGAGAACTACGATTTATATGTGTAAACTTTCAGACAGAAATACGACGTAAGGGCATGTAGGGTAACATTGTGTTGGAGATCCCCAAAACCAACCCATTTGTGCAGTAATTCTCTCAGAGGACTCAGCAGACTCAGCATGTGGTCATACTCACAGCTGGGATTTACTACAGAGAAAGGGTACTAACCAAAACTGGCGGAGGGGAAAGATACATGGGAAAAAGTTTAAGGAAACCAGCCTAGAGCTTCCAAGGGTCTTCTCCCAAACAGGTCACACAGGATATGCTTAATTCTTCAAGCAATGAATTGTGAAAATGCATATGAAATGTTGTCTACTAAAGAAGCTCATTGGAGACTCAGTGCCCTAGGTTTTTGGGGAAGCTGTTCATGTAGTTGTTGGGCTGGCAGGAAAGGGCTACTTAAGATGGCGAAAGTTCCGGCCACTAGACCTATATCGGACAGGAGAAAAAAGGCCCAAGCAGGAATCTGAGACCCTCCCACTCCGGGTTCCCATGGACCAATGGGACCCTGACAAGCAGGAATCTGAGACCCCTGCCCCGGGCTCCTGTGGACCAATGGGACCCTGACGAGCAGGCGAAATATCCAAATAAAAGAAACTTCCAAAAGACCCCTGAGCTTCCTCCGAGACCCCTTAAAAGCCCCCTCCTCCCTGCCTTGGGCGTGACTTCCGCCACTCTGCTTGCCAGAATCGTAGAACCTAGCCCTAGGGTGCCCACCTCCTCCCGGCGCAACTTTCCTGGCTCCCCTTCTCCTGAGCCCTGAAACTTCGCTGGAGAGCGTTTTTAATAAATCTTGCCTTGCACCCACTTTGCCTGGCGTTGTGTTTATCTCACCGGAAAAAACTTTAAATTTGGTGCCGAAACCCGGAAGGAGATTGAGCTCCCACTCCAGTGGGGAGGCTCTCTCCTTTCCCTGGCCTGACCCGACCTGCCTTTTCGAACGCCACTTCTGAAGCTGTGGTGAGTTTCCCCTGATTCCGTGCCTCCTTCGGGAAAGCCCTGCCCTAATCGCAGCCGCATCAGGGCGGACCCTGCCGGTCACCAGGTGACCTCTGTGACTCCGAGAGGCTGGGAGACGTCCTAACCTCTGTGGCAGTCGACACAGTTTTTCCGCAACCCAGTGGTGGATGAGGGGACGCCTTCCTCCAGCCCTCGGGTTGCCCGGCAACGAATCGTGGGGACCTCCCAGTCCAAATTCGACCTTAAAACATCCCCGGGGTGTTTTAGGCCTGCTGGCCAATCTTAAAACCCTGGAACTGGACCAGGACCTGTGAAAACGACATTACTGTATTGTCGCTTGGCCACAATACCGATTAGACAATCAGTCCCAGTGGCCTCCGGAAGGCACGTTTAACTATTAGATTTTCATGGACCTAAATAACCTCGGCAGACACCAAGGCAGATGGGCCAAGGTCCCTTATGTTCAGGCTTTCTGGACTCTGCGCTCTTGCCCCTCCCTCTGCTCTCACTGCTCCACCTTTCAGGTCCTCTTGGCCCGCTCCCCTCCCCCTACCCTGCCACCCACTGCTCCCAAAGACTCGGACCTCTCCTCCCTGTCTCCTCTCTCTGAACCCCCGGAGAGCTTCACCCACCCACTGACAAGAGGGCTCCTGGTTCCTCCTCACCGCGATCCCTTATCCCAAGGTCCCTTAAGTTCAGGATTTCTGAACAAGCACCCTCGTCTACCTCTCCTCCTCCCCCTCCCCACTCCTATCCGAACTCCTGACAAATTTATCCGCAGTAAACGGGGAACTCCAATCAAAGTTTACTGAAGGTCAAATAGGCTCTTGTTATTTGTTAAAATCTGCTAGCAAAGAGATGACTAGAACTGCTGGTTAATTGTGTGTCTCGGAGTTTTAATGGGTCATTCTTAAGGTAGCTTTCAAAGTCTTTGGTAACCTTTAACAGAATGGGATAAAATACCAGAGCGCTGGTCGCTGGAACTAGGTTTACGCTTTTGAAATCTGTTCGTAAACATCTTTTGTGCTTAATTGAATTCTGTTTTTAACAGCCGCAGGGCTACTGTTTGAGCTAGATCCTTTTGTAAAGAATGGAAGGGGAGACTGATCACCTCCCATTAGCCAGGGATACCCAAAGGGGAGGGTGTCCAATCTGTTTGAATCTGAAGAGTGCCTGACTGCGTGAAAGTGTCTGTATGGCTCCACCCGCACTAGGGCTCGAAAGCAGTCCCCTGATTTAGTCTGCCCCCTAAGGGAGGTTGCTGGAGTTGAGGGAGTTGTTTGAGTTGATGTGCCTTTCTCTCTACAAGACCTTTCCCAAATTGAGAAACGTTTGGGCTCTTTTTCTGCCAATCCTGATAACTATATCAAAGAATTCCAATATCTGGCCCAAGCCTATGACCTCACCTGGCATGATTTACATGTGGTCCAGACCACCACCCTCACCACAGAGGAGAGGGAACGCATCCAGGCTGCTGCCTGGGAGCACGCACATCAGGTCCAGCTCACTGATGCTGCCATGCCAGTTGGAGCCTGGGTGGTCCCAGCTGTAGAACCAGGTTGGGATTATCAGGATGGCCAAGATGGCCACTGGCGCCTCGACCGCATGGTCCAATGTCTCATAGCCGGCATGCGGGCAACCTCTAATAAGGCCGTTAATTATGACAAGATTAGGGAGATTGTCTAGGCCCCTATGAGAACCCCACCATGTTTCTTAACCAATTGACTGAGGCTTTAACCCAGGACACTCACTTGGACCCCACCTCTCCTGCAGGGGCCACGGTACTTGCTACTCATTTTATCTCTCCATCGGCACGGATATACGGAGAAAGTTAAAGAAGGCTGAGGAGGACCCTCAGACCCCCATTTCTGACTTGGTGAAAATGGCATTTAAGGTCTTTAATTCCCGTGAGGAGGCGGCTGAGCTTAAACGACAAGCCAGACTCCAGAAAAAGGTTCAGTTGCAGACCCAAGCCTTGGTAGCAGCCCTGTGGCCGGCCGGCTCCGGGATTGAGCAGAGAGGGGCAACCAATCGCACCCACCCCAGGGGCCTGTTTCAAATGCGGGGCCGAGGGACATTGGGCTCGCCAGTGCCCCAATCCAAAGCCGCCAACTCAGCCTTGCCCTCAATGCCATTTGATGGACCACTGGAAATCCGACTGCCCTAACCTTGGGGTATCTTTGGTGCCTCAACATGGGGGACCCCCGAGACAGTAAGGCCGGCCTTTCAACTGCTTGGATTGGAGGATGACTGACAAGCCCAGACTTGGCCACCCCTCTCACCCAGGCCGAGCCCAGGGTTACGCTCCAGGTAGTGGGTAAATCCATCTCTTTTTTGCTGGACACGGGGGCTACCTACTCTGTTCTGCCTTCCTACTCAGGACTTACTCGAACCTCACCAATTACTGTTATGGGGATCGATGGGACCTCCTCCAATCCTAGGGTGACTCTTCCCCTTACCTGTAGCCTGGATGGGTTCCCCTTCTCCCACTCATTCCTAGTGATTCCTTCCTGCCTGGTCCCTCTACTGGGGAGGGACATTACATTCTCCAGAAACTGAGGGCAACTGTCTGCCTCTCTCCTTCCTCCCCTCTATCCACCTCAACCCGTCTCATCCTACACCTCTCCACTCCCTCGACCCTCACTCCAGATGACCTACCTACTGTAGATCCTCAGGTATGGGACATCTCAGAGCCCATCATTGCTTCCCACCTTACCCTGATTAAAGTACAGCTTAAGGATAACTCTAAGTTTCCTTCAAGCTCAGTTCCGTATTTCCTTAGCCCACCGCTGGGGCCTGAAACCTATCATAGAACGGCTTTAATGCCAGGGACTCCTGATCCCCACCATTTCCCCCTGTAACACTCCATCCTCCCAGTATGCAAGCCCTCAGGGGCTTATCGACTGGTACAAGACCTTAGGCTTATCAACGAGGCCGTGGTCCCCCTCCACCCAGTCATTCCTAACCCTACTGTCTCGTGTTCCCCCAAACACTTCTCACTTGACTGTACTGGACCTAAAGGACGCCTTTTTCACCGTCCCCTTGCACCGTGATTCCTATTTTCTTTTTGCCTTCACCTGGGAGGATCCTGACACGCATGCTTCTGGACAACTAACTTGGACTGTTCTACCCCAGAGGTTCAGGGACAGCCCTCACATTTTCAGCCAGGCCTTGACTACAGACTTACAGCAGTGTGTCCTTAAGGCCAGTACTCTACTACAATATGTGGATGACCTCCTCCTCTGTAGCCCCTCCCTCTCGGTCTCCCAGGACAACACCTCCACCCTACTTAACTTTCTGGGGGCCAAGGGATATCAAGTCACCCCCTCTAAGGCCCTCAACGTGACCTTAGGGCAGCCCATCACGGTCTATTCTCTCGCCGAATCACAGACCTTAGCCACCCATCCCTGGCCCATCTGACTCCTCCTCGTCTCCAGCTATTCCATCTGCTATTCCTAGAAAACCCGCATCTCTCTCTCTCTACCTCCCCCCCCCCCCCCCCCCCCCCCCCCCGCTTAAACCCTGCAGCTTTACTGCCTATACCCTTGCCAGATAAGGGGTGGATCTACATCCAGGACAGGATTGCCCTGCCAGGCAATCTGGCGCACACCTTGATTACTGACATCCACTGATCCCTCCATAGTGGCCCATAGGCTCTCCACCAATTTCTTCAGCCATTGTTCTATCATCCTTCCTTATCTAAGGTAATCAAAGTTGTCCACAGGGCTTGCAAAACCTGTTCCTCCATGAATTCACAAGGAGGAATCCACAGACAAGGGCCTAACCATCAGCTCTGAGGTCATCAGCCAGGGGAAGACTGGCAACTGGACTTCACTCAGATGCCTCACCATAAAACCTTTCGCCACCTATTAACCTTGGTTGATACATTCACAGGCTGGATCAAGGCATACCCCACGGCTCGGGAAACAGTGGACTTGGTGACTACAATACTCATCGAGCGCATCATCCCGAGGTTCGGATTGCCCCAGACCCTCCAGTCGGACAACGGACCCGCCTTCATCTTCAGTGTAACCCAACAGGTAGCTGAGAGCCTCAACATAACCTGGAAACTTCACATCCCATACCACCCACAGTCATCGGGTAAGGTAGAGAAGGCCAATGGGCTGCTCAAAGCCCAACTCACCAAACTTACCCTAGAGACCTGTCTTTCCTGGCCCACACTTCTGCCCCTGGCTACGCCCCTCGGGCCTTCGGGCTTAAGGCCATTCGAATTACTATTCAGCCGGCCCTTTCTTATAAATCATAGCCTTCCAGCCATTTCCCTGCCTATTTTATCCTATCTACCTTACCTCACTCTACATTGTAGGGATATCCCTCCCTATTGACTGGCCACTCCCCAACTTCAGGGCCACAAATAGTACGGTTCATATGGGCCCCTGGGGAAAACATACCTATTATTAATGTGTCCTCCCCCCTTACCACCGCAGCTGCCATATCACTAACTCCTCCCTCCTGTACTGTACTCCCTCGGGAATATTTCTCTCGTGCCCTCAGGGAACCTATCGCTGCCTGACCACTAATGACTCCCTGGGATGTATATTCATTCGACTATTTCCTACCACCATGTACTCTGAATCCCAGCTGCTATCCATCCTATTCCCCCAACACCATGGAGGAAGGGCTGCCTTCCTCCCATTCATAACAGGGGCAGGAATAGCCACAGGGATGGCAACTGGAACAGCGGGGACAGGGACTTCCATAGACTTTCATGACAAACTCTCCCAAGCCCTGAATGATGACATGGAACGGGTTGCTGACTCCCTCACAGCCCTACAGACGCAAGTCACCAGCCTGGCAGCCTTAGCTCTACAGAACCGACGGGCCTTAGACCTTCTGACCGCTGAAAAAGGGGGGACCTGCCTATTCTTAAATGAAGAATTTTGTTACTTTGTTAACCAATCAGGTATAGTTACCTCCAGGATCAAAGAACTCAGGGATCGGATCCAAGCACAGCAGTGAGACACGTCCTCCTGGGGCCTGGACCCCTACAACTGGGTAACCTGGCTGCTCCCTCTGGCGAGACCTGTATGCATAATCCTCCTTCTAATCTCAGTTGCTCCCTGTCTTTTCCGGTACTTGCAGGGTCGCCTACAAGAACTTGCCGAGTATCTGTCAATCAACTCCTCCAGCCCTACTCTCGCCTGACCACTTCTGACTACCCCTATGACTACGCCCCCTGTCAGCAGGAAGTAGCCAGAACGAAGTGGACGCCCCTGACACCATTATATTAAGCAAAAGGTCGGAATGTTGGGCTGGCAGGAAAGGGCTACTTAAGATGGCGAAAGTTCCCACCACAAGACCTAAGCTCTGACAGGAGAACAAAGGCCCAAGCAGGAATCTGAGACCCCTGTCCCGGGCTCCTGTGGACCAATGGGACCCTGACGAGCAGGCGAAATATCCAAATAAAAGAAACTTCCAAAAGACCCCTGAGCTTCCTCGGAGACCCCTTAAAAGCCCCCTCCTCCCTGCCTTGGGCGTGACTTCCGCCAGTTGCGGAACCTAGCCCGAGGGTGCCCAACCTCCTCCCGGTGCAACTTTCCTGGCTCCCCTTCTCCTGAGCCCTGAAACTTTGTCGGAGAGCGTTTTTAATAAATCTTGCCTTGCACCCACTTTGCCTGGTGTTGTGTTTATCTCGCCGGAAAAAAACTTTACAGTAGTCACCTTCTGCCAAGCCTGCACCAAAATTCCAAATACCTTGAAGGAGAGCAGATGTTCAGCAAAAGCCGTGAAGTTTGTACAGTTCAGACACTCCACGAGCCAATTTTCTTATCAGTGAGGAATTGGGGAAGCCCTCCCTGAATCTAACTTCTGAGGCCAGCCAGGACCACCCTTGCAAGCAGACCTTTCTGAGAATAGCAGGATACCTCTTTTCTACACAAGCATGTTCCTGTCAAATCAATTAGACTAAACCATATTCTTCAAAGTATACTTGAAATATAACATGATCACCTGGGATTACAAGCTTCTTATAGTTAAATCACAAGACACAGAAAAAATGGCTTTTGACAACACAACATCCAAATCTTTTTTTAATTAAATCCTGTGTCCTTAGTAATTTTACTTAAAATTTTTTTCAAGTCCAGTGACCAGTGTGAGATATCAAATCGAAACTCAGCCAAATAAAAAGTCATGGATATGCAGTTCACAGCCAGACCTCCAAATACACTCATAGCCTTGAGTTGACACAAACTTTGCCTAGAATTTGACCACATACCTAGAAACTTTAGAATAATTCAGATGTTCATTAAATCCTCCTGAAACTCCATGGAAGACTTTGTCATCTTCTTGAATCTCCTTTTCTCAAAGATGAGACAGTTCCACTTGAACTCATTGCCCTGGTTGGGCTTACTGTGAGCTAGTCATTACTCTCAGTTACCAAGTCCTTTATTCTGTTTGAATTATTCTTCACTTAATAACCAAGTAAAATATCCTAATTCCCCATCCAGTGTACTGCAGGAAGGTCCAGAACCCTGCCCAATGTATCGTTTTCCAAAGGGCTGCATTTTTCCAGAGAAAGTCCACATTGAAATCTGCTTCTTGGTTCCTGTTTCCACACTGTAGAAACCATTTTTAGCTTGCAGGGGGTGGGCTGGATCTGGTTTGCAGGACAAAGTTTACCAACTCCTTTGACGGGGGTGGGAACTCCATATAAGGTACTTTCCTAAAAACAATGAACCATGGATTTTACTGCTGCTTTGGAAGCCAGAAGTCAGTGGCAGCCAGTTTTTTGTTTTAGTTAGTGTTTCCTGTAAGGACCTATTTAGAATCTGTCCCTGCTCCCCTTTCCCCAGGGGATTTACTTGGAGACAAATCCCTGAAACCAGCTTCAGGTAACAAAGCCCAGATACAAAGGTCGTTCAGGCCAGGTGGAGACATCCAATCAGTAGGGGGACGCATACTGTCTCCTTGGTTACCAAGGAGTATGGGCCCCGCCCTTTGGGAGCCTTTTTGGCACCAATCCCAATCAAGGTGTAATGGGCTGGTTCAAATGTCTACTAGGGTAACTTGTTACTCAACTGGTCACCTAGCATCACTGTGGCTTTTCCTGTGTGTGTTACAATCTCATTGGCCACCTATGCGTGGCCAGGCCCTACCGCATGGCCTTTGCCCTTAAAATCTAGTCTGCGAAACAATGAAGGGTCGCCATCTCTTGTAAGAGGCCCGTCCCCAAACATTCGGTTAGATTCTTGATGCTTGGCACGAAATAAAGCTTTGCTTGACCTTCGCTTTATATCAGTCTCGCTGCTTTAATCACGGACCCATTATTGGGTTATAACATTTCCACCAGACTATACGTATTTAGTCCCTGTCTCGATTTCCCAGGGCTACTGTAAGAAAGTGCCACAACTAAACTTAGAACAACAGAAATTTATTCTTTCAGAGTCCTAGAGCCGGAAGTCTGAAGTCAAGGTGTCAGCAGGGTTGGCTCCTACTGGCGGCTCTGAGGGAGAACCTTCCTGTGCCTCTCTCCAAGCTTCTGGTGTTTGCCCCCAGGCCTTGGCATTCCTTGGCTTGCAGCTGCATCATTCCCATCTCTGCCTCCATGGTCCTATCACGTTCGCCCAGTATCTGCCTGTGCCCACAGTCCCGTCTTCTTTTCTTCTTTTTTTTTTTTTTTAAGGTTTGTTTATTTGAGACAGAGAGCGAGAGAGAGAAAGAAAGAGAGCATGCACAAGATGGGGGAGGGGTAGAGGGAGAGAATCTCAAGCAGAAGCCCTGCTGAGCACAGAGTTCAATACGGGGCTGGATGTGGGGCTCCATCCCATGACCCATGAGATTATGACCTGAGCCAAAACCAAGAGTCAGATGCTTAACTCCCTGAGCCACCTAGGCACCCACACCCACCCACCCCCCATCATCTGATTAGGACACCAGTCATCAGGTTAGGGCTTACTGTAATCCAATATGAATTCATTTTAGCTCGATTACATCTGCAAAGACCCTGTATCCAAATGTCACATTCACAGATATGTTGGTTAGGACTTCAACATATTTTTTTCAGGGGACACAATTCTATCCACTGCAGTTCCACTTCTCAAATTATTTTCTGACAGTGGCTAGGACCTAACAGTTCCTCACTAACTAGAAAGCAGTCCTTTTTGCTAGCATTCTCAGCTGTAGGTGAAGGGTAGCAGAACATGCCACTCCAAAATAGGACTAGGAATTCAGGACACACCACCCTGTATACTAATGCCCTGTCTGGCACAGCCTGGGTCAAGACATCCCAAACGACACCCAGACAGCTGGCCCCTCTCTGCATTCACCTTATCTACCTAAAGACAGATCCTCCTAAAGGAACTCAGTTGTCATAAACCTCTTCCCAACAGTGTCATCAACCAGGGAAGATTGACTTCACAGGAGAAGAACTAGAAGTCACCACCACACCCAGACAAACTTTGCCACAATCTATCATACCTCCCATCTGTTCTTCTAAGGGCCCATTCATTGTTTCTAAATAAGTCATTTACTCTCTTCTAGGAGATCTGCATTCCCCAACCCCTTTCCCTATTCATGATTATTTAAATTTGAATTCTGAGCCACCTGGGGCACTTATTCATGCTCCCTTCTTATCTCCCACATATACATGACATATACACATTAATAACGGTCTGTTTGCTTTTCTCATGCTCATCTTTTTTTTTTTTAAGATTTTATTTATTTGACAGACAGAGATCACAAGTAGGCAGAGAGGCAGGCAGAGAGACAGGAGGAAGCAGGCTCCCCGCTGAGCAGAGAGCCAGATGTGGGACTCAATCCCAGGACCCTGGGATCATGACCTGAGCCTAAGGCAGAGGCTTTAACCCACTGAGCCACCCAGGCACCCCTCTCGTTGCAGGGGTCTCAGCTAAGAACTCAGAAGGGTAGAGGGAAAATTATTTTTCCCCCATTATAGAACATTTTCCTGAAGTGGGGTTACCCATTCTGACCAGCATTTACCTCTGACCCTTTATCTATGGAAACATAACTTCAGTAAGTTTCACATAACTAAGTGGAAAAACCATTTTCCTTCCATCCACGTAGTCAAACAGGCAGCAAATTCCTGTATTTCTACAAGCTCATGAAATGTCCTGCAAAGAAAATCTTTCTCTCATTATAAAAATTGAAATTATTTAAAAATCTAGTTTTAACAACCTTACAGAATAATTCACTAGAAGTCTGTTGATCTGAACCCAACTAGAAACGTTCCCTATTCTGTCCTTTTGCCTCATTTACCTATACATATTCATGGTCATATGACAGTTATGACAGGTACGTGTACACAATTTGGTATTCATCCTTTTACATAATGTGATTTAACCAAAATTTCTCTACTTCCTGTATCATCTTCATATTTAACATTTTTAGTGTGTTGCTAGAGTACAGCATCTTGATATACCACAACCAACCTCTACATTTCTGTATTGCTGGGATCTTCCCTTTCTTCCAGTATTTTATTATCATAAAATAAACATTGTATATGTGTACTTTTTGTTTTTATTAAACATTATTTCCTCAGGATAAATTCTATCACTTGGTGAGAGGTTAGGCATACTTATGATTCTTTCAATAAAGTAGCATTTTGCCCCTCAGAAAAATGGAACCCATTTGCATTGCTATCATTTATATGTGAGCGTATCTGCTTTCTCAAAGCCTTGCAGGCTTGGGGTCTGTCACTTCTCAAAAGTGTTTCTTACTCTTTTTCAGGTACAATATGCAACTTCACAGTAGGTTTAATTTGCAGGTATTTTACCAACAAGGTTGACTGAATATTTCAAAAATCATGGATAAATTCATGTTTCTTCTTGTATGAACTGTCTTTTAATCATTTGTATAATGGACAGCTGGTATTTTTACCCACTTATATGAGCTCTTCATACTTTTTAGTTATTAAACTTCTGTGTTTATGGGCAAACATTGTCTCCATTCTTCTGAATTTTTAAATCTCAGCTTTATTGGTATTCCTGCCATCAAAGCTAAAACTATCTAGGTAACGAAACTGTCCATCTTTTTTTCTATTCCATCAATGGTCAGAAAGTGATTTCTCCTAGTGCTAGTCTGTTCACATACATGAGAGTGTGTTTATTTTGACTTTTAAGTATTCAACTTCCAATCTGCTTGGAATTTTTTGGAGAATTAAATTTTTTGGAGAGAAAGTGTGGGTCTTTTTTGTTTTTTAAAGATTGATTGATTAATTGATTGATTGAAGAAGAGAGAAAGCATGGGGCGGAGGGGCAGAGGGAAAGAGAGAGAGAGAATCCCAAGCAGACTCCCCATTGAGCACAGAGTCCAACATGGGCAGATCTCACAACCTCAGCATCAGGACCTGGCTGGTCACCTGAATCCAATAACATACCATGTTGAGTTGAGGCATGAGTCTGTGCCTCATGAATGTCACACGGGAGTGTCCCCAGAGATGAGTTACTCAAAGGTTTGGTTAGAATTTGAGTTTATACAGCATCTTAGCAAAGGAATGATAAATTTTTAATTTATTAAAAATAAGACAAAGGAAAAAGACTCTTGAGTATCTATAAATAGAAAATCATAGGAAGGCAAATATATGGGAAACTAATGGTAGCTAAAGACTAGTTAGTAAAATTTGTTGTGTAGATGTCTCTAATGCTGGCTCCAGGCTGAGAAGGGTCTAAAATTGTCTCCAATGATTAAGTTTTCTTATTCCTGGTAGAGAGGGGAGGGTTAACCTTGGTTAATTTATATCCTGTTTTTAGGCAAATAGGGAAGAAAGTGGAGAGTTTCTTGTACTTGTTGCTGCTCAATTGCCTTCAGCTCAGATAATTCTTATGTCAAAGGGCATATTTTGGATGACATTTTGGTTTCCTTCATTACTCAGGAAAGCCTGCCCTGACTTCTCAGACTCAGTTAAAGCTTCAGTTAAGTACATATTATAGCACCCTTTATTTCTCCTCTAATACTTATTGCAATTTTGACTAATTAATTCTGTAATTATTTCCTTAATGTCTCTCTCAACTGCTAGACTATGTGCTCCCTGGAGGTAGGAACTTTATCTGTCTTGTTTATTGTTAGATTCCCCAGTGCCTAAAATAATGTCAGAGATATGGTCAATAATTGTTGAGTGAATCAATGAATATCATTTGTTGAATGAATGAATGATGTTCAAATCATTTAAAAATAGTTTTACTTCTTTCAATTTCTTCATGCATTTTTGGATTGTTTCTTCTATTTTATTACCTTATGTTTTTGTTATAAATTTAAACTTTTTATTATTTCCTTTGCTATATATATTTAGTAATCATTAGAGATCTAGTTTACTGGTTTGGTTTTTTTTTAACTTAAAATATATTTGTACTTGATTGCTATACTTTAACTTTTAAATTCCCCAGTACAGACCACCAAAGCATACCCAGTGAAACCCAAAATTGATAAGCCCCATTCACTAGTTCATAGCTTCCCATAGCTTTTTAGACTTCTGAGAATAGACAAACAAGGTTTCTTAGACATTTAAGGAAAACTTCTAACTCAATATAAAACTTAAAGAAAAAGAACTATTATTGGAAAGAAAATTCTGTTACAAGGAATATTTTGAAATATATATTTATTTATTATTTGAGAGAGAGAGAGAGAGAGAACGTGTGCATGAGGAGGACAGGGGGAGGGGGGCAGCAGAAAAGAATCTCGAGCAGACTCCTCACTGAACACAGAGCCTGATGCAGGGCTTGGTGTCATGACAATGAGAGTCAGTCCTGAGCTCATGACCTGAGCCAAAATCAAGAGCTGAATGCTGAACCAACTCTCGAGCCACCCAGAAGCCCACATAGAACTTTTTTTTTTTTTTGAGATATTTATTTATTTATTTGACACAGAGAGAGCACAAGCACAAGCAGAGGGAGTAGCAGGCAGAGGGAGAGACAGGCTCCCTGCTGAGCAAGGAGCCTGATATGAGACTCAATTCTAGGACCCTAAGATCATGATCCGAGCTGAAGTCAGATGCTTAACTGACTGAGCCACCCAGGTTCCCCTAGGAACATTTAAGAAACAAATAAGAGGGGCGCCTGGGTGGCTCAGTGGGTTAAGCCACTGCCTTCGGCTCGGGTCATGATCTCAGGGTCCTGGGATCGAGTCCTACATCGGGCTCTCTGCTCAGCAGGAAGCCTGCTTCCTCCTCTCTCTCTCTGCCTGCCTCTCTGCCTACTTGTGATCTCTCTCTGTCAAAATAAATAAATAAAATCTTTAAAAAAAAAAAAAAAGAAACAAATAAGAGGTCTTCGAATTAAAAGAGGTCTCGAAATTAAAAAGTCTAACAGCAGAAATGAAAAATAGAGAATTTCTGCTGTCAGTATCTGTAGGGTAAACTTTCCTCTCGACAATAACAGGTGCAAAGTAGAAATGTCCGATTCTTGTCTGAAGAGTAAAAGTCTGGCTGCTGCTGTTTGGGGAGTCCAATATGGAAAGGTGGCATTGGGAGGGACGTCCCCTCAGGATTTAGTATTTGACCACTAACTCCTCTGTTTTTGCTATGACACCTAAGACCTCATCTGTGCCTGGTGTCCTGCTTGGAGATTCTCTCTTTTACCATCTGCAGAAAATAGCCTCCAGATTGGGGTAGGTAAGAGGTAGTCACCCTGGGCAAGGAGGGTGGGGAGAATATCTGGGGATTTAAGTGTTTTCTGAACGGCTTTCCTCCTGTTCTTATTTTAGCATCTGCTCTTCTCAGCTTCACTATAGCTCCAGAGGCTCAGATGTTGCAAGTTCCTGAGCTTTTCAAGGGTAAAGCAGATGGGTCTCAGCTTTCCTCCCACTTCTAGCTTCAGGTTGAGCTGTCTATAGTCATTAACAGAGATCTATCTGCTTTTTAGCTTCTAAAATGCTTTTTGCTATCATCTCCTATTCTCCCTGTTCTTTAGGACTTATGTGTCCTTTAAATCCCTTCACTGAGGCTTTCTTAGGGTTTGAGAAAGAAGCAAAATTAGGTGCATATATTCAATCTTAACCTTGAACCCCAATTTTATTTATTTATTTATTAAAGGTTTTATTATTTTAAAAAAATAATCTGTATACCCGGTGTGGGGCTTGAACTCACAACCCTGAGAGCAAGAGTCACACGTTCCACAGACTGAGCCAGCCAGAGGACCCAAACTTGAACCTCAATTTTTAAAGTGTTAATGAAATGAATCATATTTACTTTGCTTCTATAGTTTGTACTAGTTGTGTCTTGCCTTCCAATTTTTAGTTTAAAACTGTAAGATCTATTTTTTCAGCATAATTTTGGCATTATCTTATTTAACCCTGGAAAGTGGCAAGGCAGGTGCTATTATCTTAACATGTCTTAGATTCTAAAATTCCTTTTGGAGGGGGCTCTTTTTTCATTTATACAGAAAATTTTGATTTTTTTTTTTTATTGACCCCCAGATTTGTTCAATTTTTGTGATTGATTTTGTGTTGGTGAGTACTTTCCTTATTTCGGGTACTTTGATTGGTGTTTTAGTGGAGTTAGTGTGAAAGAAACCCCATCCTGCACTATAAACTACAAAGGCCTTCAGAGAAGCATTTTCATTCTTTTTTCAATCTTTTGCAGAAAGTTTGTTCTGGCCCTGTAAAAATCCTTGCCAGTGTATTCTATCTGACTATGTGCAATGTGAACAAGGTGTTGTGAGGTGAAGGGGATGCTGGGTTTGGGTGTGGAGAAACCGGAGCACATTAGGCACATAAAAGGGCACATAAAAGGTTTGGATTGAAGAGGTGGGGGTGGATGTTGTAGAAGTCAAAATTACTTATTCAACAGGTTTTTATTATAAAATTGTAATTGTAGGCAACAAGAGGCTTTGGAGACATAAATTATTATGTTGAAAATGTCCTTTTTAACGAGTTAAGAAAAAGAAATTTAGAAGTTATTTATACCCTGGTGACCACAAAGGTAATACAAACAGAGAGGGAGGCGAAGCAGAGGTCTTTTAAAATTAAGTCACTAGACGTTCCAGCATGGGGAATTATAGTCCATGGTAATGTGATGGTGTTGTTGTATGGTGACAGGCGGTAACTACACTCGTGATAAGCTCAGCATAACGTATAGAGTAGTCCAGTCAGTACGTGTACACCCAAAACTAATGTAACATTCTCTGTCAACTGTACTTCAATTACTATTAAAATCATTATCACTCTGAGAGTTTAATTACAAGATTTCCTTCGTATGTTTACTAAAAGTGGCAGAAAAGTCCAAAGCTTGTGTGAGATAATAAAAAATATTATGTTTTATATCTTTATTATTTTTATATCTTGGCTTCTATCCCCGGTTCCTGGCTCAGAGCCATTAGAAGCATCTTTTGTTCTCAAATTTGGTCTTTGACCTTACTTCCTGACACAGAGTTCCTAAATACCTTGGAATTTCTTGGGTGTGTATCTTTGGTTCTAATGAAATGACTTTTGCTGGTTTCCTGGATGGGAACCAGTCACGAAAAAGACCAAGCCACGATTAGAAGGCTTGGAGCTCCATCCCCTATTCTCCAAGCAAGGGCAGAGGGTCTGGAAATTGAGTTAATGATCATTCATTGCCTGCGTGTTGAAATCTCCACAAAAATCCCAAAGGTATGAGCTACAGGGAGCTTCCAAGTTGAAGAACAGGTGAAAGTGCTGGGAGAGTGACATGCCCTGAGAAAACATGACCCTTCCTATGTGCCTTCTTATGTGACCCTTCCTATGTGCCTTGCCCAATGTAACTCTCCATCTGCACCCTTCATCATAGCCTTTCAGAATAAACAAGTGAATGTAAGTGTTTCCCTGAGTTCTGTGAGCCATTGTAGCAAATGAATCAAGCCCAAGGAGGGGGTGGTGGGAACAAGGGTTCATAGCCTTGACTCACAGTCAGTCAGAAGTACAGAGAACCACCCCGGGTTCGCTGTTGGCATTTGTAGTACAGGAAGAGGTGAGACAGACAGTCTGGTGGGGCTGAGCCCTTAACCCGTGGGATCTGACGTTATTTTCAAGCAGATAGTGTCAGAATTGAGTGAAACTAGACTCCCAGCTAGTACTGCAGAGGATGGCTTAGAGCTGGGGAAAACTGCAGACATTTGCTGTCAGAAGTGTTGTGAGTATGGAAAGGAGAGTAAAGGAGAAACAGACAGCAAGTTTTTCCTACACAGCTTGTAAGCGGAATAATTTAATCAATTAAGCTCATAAAGCCTATTTACTATAAGAAACTGCATTTGTTCAAATAAACTATTGAGCTGTAAATGATCTTACCAGCACTGTGATAATTAACCCACTACCTGTAAATGAATTCACAGACCCCGTGTTCAATTAACACAAATAACACATTTTATTTCTCTACCATAGATGAAGAAAAAAATTTAAAAATGTTTCCTCTGATTCATCCAAGCAGCACGTGTGTCCTCATTCCTCCACAAGTGAAGGGAAGGACTGGAGGTGAAAGAAAGGAATGAGAAGGGGAAAATGCTAAGAGAAGTAAAGAGAGAGGGGGAGAGAAGATACATGGGACAGTAAGCCATCTGACTGCCGGTCCGAGCTGTGCCTCAGGATCTCTGGTCTCAGATCAGTCAGGTACCATCAGCCAGAACTCTGGAAATCCATACAAAAGAACCCCATTTGGAAAGTAATTAGCGAAGTTAAAGATTTCTAATTTGCGTTAACCTGAAATGGTGGGTTATTAGGAAAGCAGTCAAGAACATTCTAATAATATGGATGGAGAATGCCAAGCAAACAGGGAGGGAGATAGACATAAAGGAGGGAAAGGCATTTAGCTTCAGACTAATGGAAGGTGGAATTTATAATAGCGGTATAATGATCAGTTGGCGGGGGGCACCTGGTTGGCTTAGTCGGTTAAGCGTCTGCCTTTGGCTCAGATCACAATCTCAGGGATCAAGTCCTGCATCAGGCTCCCTACTCAGGAAGGAGTCGGCTTCTTCCTCTCTCGCTCCCCCTGCTTGTGCTCTCTCTCTCTGTCAAATAAATAAATTAAATCAATCAACAAATCAATAAGTAAAATTACTATCAACTGCCTTAATTTTGTTCCTCAAGAAACCATCACAACTTTAATAACATGGATGTACTATACTCAAGACTTCCATGTCATATAGTGAAGTAGGAGTGCAGCAAAATAAATTGGGGGGTTTTTGAGTAACAGCATTGGAGGAGATAGAAGACAGCAGTTTACATTGCAACTAAAAGCCTACCTAACCTAAGTAAAAAGGGTCCTTTTATGTTCTAACCTGGCTCACTAGGATTCTACACTGGAGTTGGGAGCCAAAGCCCATGTACAAACAGAGAATTATTTAGACTTGCTTTGCTCTCTAGGACTGTATTTTCTCTCAAGAAGTTCAGGCTGTGGTGTCTCACTGAAAGTAGATTATGCTCTTTGGATCTCATAATCCAACCATACATTTATCTAGCGTTATAGGGCACCCTACTTTGACATGACATTTACAGTAAAATGCTATATGTACAGTGAAATGCTATGCAACCATCAAAATGATAGATAAGATATTTAATGACATGGGGCAAATAACACAGATATGTTACAAAAGAAAATTGGATTATTAAACTATAAGGAAAGATGATGACATTTTTTAAAACTTTACATTTTATATATATACATAAAAGGAAAATATACAGTGGAATAACTTGACCATTAAGATGATGTTTACAGGAAAAATTAATAACATGAGAGTAACACTTATAATGTTAAACGAAAAAGGTAGATATAATATTGTGTAATTAAGTAAGTGAATAAAGTGTGACTTTGACTTTGTTAAAGGTGGATGTAGAAGAAAGGAGAAGGGAGAAGAGAACATAAGAATTTTGCCAGTGGGGGACACCTGGGTGGCCCAGTAGGTTAAAGCCTCTGCCTTCGGCTCAGGTCATGATCCCAGGGTCCCAGGGTTGAGCCCCGCATCGGGCTCTCTGCTCAGCAGGAAGCCTGCTTCCCTCTCTCTCTCTCTCTCTCTGCCTGCCTCTCTGCCTACTTGTGATCTGTCTGTCAAACAAATAAATAAAATATTTTAAAAAAAGAATGTTGGCAGTGGTTTCCTCTGAAATGTTCCTCTGAATGTTGCAATTATGAGTGATACAGTATGGTGAAGGGAGTTATTTTCTTTAAACTTCCCTATACTCCTTTTAATGTGCATCTGCTTATTTATGATGATGTAAACACTTCTTAAATGTCTTCAACTCCTGATAAGTAATGCTTCAGGATAAGCTGCTAAGTATTTCAAGAATTTACCTAACTCTAGTATAATAGAGGGAAGAGATGAATCTGAAGGGCCACCATCTGTAAAAAGAATGATAAATGCTCAGTGCCCTCCAGAAGGTGAGACAGAGACCAGCAGGCAATAGACACAGAAGAAGAGATTTCAACTCATGTGTAAACAAGAGTTTTCCAATAGTTACAGTTGTCTTGGGATGGAATAAGTTATCCTTAAGATGAAGAAGTGGTCAAGCAGAGACTCGAGGGCTTTTTGCCCTGGGAGTACGGATGGGTGAGGAGAAAATTGAGAGGACAGTGAGCTTAGATGACCTCTAGAGTCCTTTTCACTGCTAACATTTCATCAATGTATCAGTCCTTCACTCATCTATACAGCTTCTAAGATGGTCCCCGACAATCTCTGTCCACTGGTGTCCAGGTCCTGCGTAATTCCTGTTTACACTGAAAGAGCTGATCTGTGGAACCAACAGGATGCTGTGGAAAAGGTGGAGTATGACTCAGAAGCTAGGTCATAAAAGACATCATGGCTTCAGCCTGTCTCTCTCCTGAATTACTGGCTGTGGAATACCACATCATGAGCAATGTAAGCAGCCTGGAGACGACTATGGGGAGAAAAACTGAGGACTTCTGCCAACCAGCAAAAACTCTGTAGCTATCTGAGTGATTTATCTTGAAAGCAGATCTTCCAGCTCTAATCAAGCCACTGCAGAACACTGCATCCCCTGCTGACATCTTTATTCAACTTTAGGAGAAACCCTAAGTCAGAATGACCCAGCTAAGCCACACCTGAATTCCTTATCCACTAAGCCCTTAAATTTTGTAGTAAGTTGTCATGTAGCATCAGATAGTGGTACAACACATTTTTACCTGATTTACTCCATAACAGATTTGATTCAGTCATTCTAGCTGAACTATAGCTACTAAGTACTTCTTCAGGGGAGCAAAATTCTTAGTGCTTACAGATACACATTAGCAGCCTATTCATTTAACAGTACAGTTGAGCCCAGCACAGTTTAATGTCTTAACATGCTCTATTAGAACAATGACATCTTGGCTTTAAAGAGATTCGTCTTATTTCTTCTCTACTAGACAAAAGTAATGTGTTCTTTGTTCTTTGACACATTTGGTATCTGTAAATAGTTGTAGCTATAATTATGTCACCCACATTTCTTAGCTTCCACCCATCAGTATGCTCAGAAAAGAGGTATGCTACAAATTGCAATAGAGCGTTCTTGAAAGGCTGTTTTCAGCATTTTAGCACCTAACAGAGACATTTTTATCTACATAAACAAGCCAAAGGCAAAAACAAAAATTCTATAAATTTGTTCTTATAAATAGACAACTAAACAATCTCTTAGAGGTTAAAAAAAAAAACATTTTTTAACACTTAAAAGTTATAAGATATTCTGGGTAAGCTTGATTATCAGAGAATACCACAAATAGACTTGGATGTTGTGTATCATCTGTGACAGAGTCAAAGAGATCTGTGGGATTGTGAGGATTCTTTGACGGAGGGGTAACTAATCTTGCATGTCCGCATGTGTAGACTCCTGTAAGCACTCGTACAACATAAACATGCTTTCTCCCATTGCTGTCTGGTGTGGAGTATTTATCATTAGCAGAATATTTGGCATTAACAGCAAAATAGGTTCCTTGTCCATAAGCTGCTCCTATAAAGAGAAAGACAAAAAGTCTTCCTAAAAACAGAAAATTATCACAGTATGTAGAACCATGCCCAAACCTGACACATTTTTTTAATGTCGTTCTTGCCCACCCAAGCCAGTTTTCCTCTACAATTCACTCCCTCTAGCCTTAGAAGGTTGCCAGCCTCCTTTCTGGTGAAACACAAAGAACTCGACCCTGATAATGACAAGATGGCTGCCGTCTATGGTTCTACACTGCTTGGGTGTGAACAGTCAACACTAGAGTTCTCATTCATCTCATTCTAGTCAGCCAGATTACTTGCTTCCTTACCATTCTTCCCAGCATAACTGCGATTAAAGCCATGCTCATTGACATATGGCACTGAGTCTGCATCTGTCCCATGGAACAGGATTCTCTCATTATCTGTATGGCCATTCTTCATGTCCATGTGGTTTTTCTTTATCTGGTAGCTCTGCCAGATGCATACATTCTGTATCCTTTCAATCTACAAATGACAAAAAGCAAAATATTTTGAAAATGACTTTAGAGCTCAGTGTATTGTGTTTGTTGTGGATTTAAAATAGCAAGTTAGAGGAGGAGGAGGACTGGAGGAGGGGAAAAAGGAAAAAGAAAAGAAAATGCAAATCAACAGCCAATTAATTCAGAGAATAGGTAACTTTCTGCTTTTATTTTTTTAAATATTTTATTCATTTATTTGCCAGAGAATGAGAGAGAGAGAGAAAGAGCGCACAAGCAGGGAATGGCAGGCAGCCGGAGAAGCAGGCTCCCTCTTGAGCAAGGAGCCCAATGCAGGACTCAATCCCAGGACCTCGAGACATGACCTGAACTGAAGGCAGACACTTAACTGACTGAACCATCCAGGCATCTCTGCTTTCTGCCCTTAGGAAAAGGCTAGGTTAAGAGTATCTATACTTTGTAATAGTGCTTATTATAATCTATTTTATATAATAGAATTTATGTTATATAAAAACATTTGCCTATAGATATTATCCTGAATTCCTGGAGATTCATTCACATTCAAATTCTTATTCAAGGGGCGCCTGAGTGGCTCGGTTGGTTAAGTGTCTAACTCTTGATTTTGGCATAGATTGTGATCTTAGGCTTATGATAGAATCCCATGTTAGGCTCTACACTGGGCTTGGAGCCTGTTTAAGATTCTTTGTCTCTCCCTCTCTCTCTCCTCCCCCATTTCTCTCTCTCTCTTTCCCCTTTATAAATAAATAAATAAATAAATAAGGGGTGCCTGAGTGGTTCAGTCAGTTAAGCATCTCACTCCTTTTTTTTTAATTTTAAGATTTATTTATCTATTTGAGAGAGAGAGAGAGACAGAGACAGAGACACAGAGTACAAGCAGGAAGGGCAGAGGCAGAAGGAGAGAGTATCTCAAGTAGACTCCACGCTGAGCCTGGAGCCAGAGGTTGGGCTCAATCTTATGACCATAAGACAAAACCAAGTGTCAGATAGTCACTGACACTTGATCTCAGGTCAGGTCTTGATCTCACAGTTGTGAGTTCAAGCCCAGTATTAGACTCTATGCTGGGCGTGGAGCTTACTTAAATAATAATAATAATCTAAATAAATTAAAAGAAAATAAAAACAAATTCCTACTCAAAAATTTGTAGTCATTTGGTAATTATTTCCTTAAGTTCTTCTGATCTCTAAAACCATTCCATTGGCTTCTTCCAAGAACAGTTCTCCTCCATTGCTCTAATTATGGTCACAAATCACCTCATAACTCTAATGACTATTTCTTTCTAGACTCTCAATAGCATTTCAAACCATGAATCATCCCCTCCTTGAAATTTTGTCTTCCTTTAACTTTTTTTTTCAATATATCATTCTCTACTGGCTCTCCTTCCTTCTAGAAAATGAATCTAATATATACTCAGTAATCATCTATTCAAGATATTCTAGATATTCAGTAGATGATTACTGAGTATATCTACTATGAATGAAGCATGTGTTGGATCTCTGAAAGAAACTTTCAGTGTAGTGGGGGAGAAAGACAAGTAAAAAAATTTCTGCCTCTCAGAGTGATAAGGGGTTGGTAAGGAGAACACAACACAGAGTATGAAAGCAAAAGAAAAGGATCCAGGTAATCTAAGTCTAGGGAAAGAGGAAAAAATCTGAAAGCATGATGTCCTAGAAACAAAAGAAGAGAGTTCAAGGAGAACTGTGTGCACCCCCATGTTCACTGCAGCATTATTCATAATAGCTAAGATAGATGAATGGGTAATGAAAATGTCACACACACACACACACACACACTACTATCCGGATATGAAAAAGCAAAAAATCTTGCCATGGACATTGAGGGCATTATGCTAAGTGAAATAAGTCAGACAGAGAAGGACAATTACCATATGAGAAGAATGGAGCAGTTACCTATAGCAGGTGTTGAGGAGAAGTCAAGTAATAAAAGCAGGAAGGAAAGTTGTTTTGAGACAGATGAAGATCTCAAGTAGAGTGTTGAAATTCTGCAAAGGGGAATGCATGAAGGAGTTTACTGGAAGAAGCAATAAAGGATTCCAGCACCTGGAGAGTCCAGCAGAGGTTGGCAACCAGGAATTAATAATGATTTTATCTAGGGGCAGCAAGAGAGAAAGTATATTATGGAATTAATCCAAAAGTGAGGTGTTTCAACATGGGTATAATAGAAGAATAAGAGCCAAGAAAGTTGGCCAGATATTGGGTAAACACAATTGAACAAGGTTCTTATACTCTCAACAGCTTTTAATATCAATGAAGCATCTCCTCCTTTAAATTCTGTCCTTTCTGGGGAACCTGAGTGGCTCAGTGGGTTAAGCCTCTGCCTTCGGCTCAGGTCATGATCCCAGGGTCCTGGGATCGAGCCCCACATTGGGCTCTCTGCTCTGCAGGGAGCCTGCTTCCTCCTCTCTCTCTGCTTGCCTCTCTGTCTACTTGTGATCTCTGTCAGATAAATTAAAAAATATATATATATCACCATAAGTTAACTAAAATGTTCTATTCTCTGAAGTTTCCTAAGCCACTGGCACATTAATTGAATGTCAGAAGGGAAGGGACCTTAAAAATCATCTAGTTTAAAAAAAAAAAAAAAAAGAAAAGATAAATTCTGTCCTTTCTGCAGGAGTCTCTCTCTTTGGATTCTCTTTCTTTCTCAGGAAGAAAGTTCATTCTGTAGGTATTGTGTCCTACTATATGCTAGGCCCCAGGATAGGTAATGGGAATGCAACTCCTACTTTAAGAACCCCATTGTCTAATGGGGGAGTCAGGCACATGAAAGCTTATGAAAGCACAATTTCTTAAATGCTATAATGTGGTTGAGTACACAGTTTTATGGAAGTAGCAGCCAGATTTTTAAATGACTAGGATGCCACACCCTGCTCTGATAACAGGGTATGATAATGACCTTCTAATAAACTCCTGTACTTTGCTGGCTAAAATTTTTATGCAGCATGGTGAACATTGTTAGAATCCCTGAACATCCATTCTAATTCATTCCCATTGTACAGCAACTGCTGGTCTGGGTGGAGTTGGACTCACTACAGTTCTCCACTTAAGAGGAGAATTAGGCAGAGCCTAAGTGGGTCTAACCAATCAGGGTAATCTCATGATGGGATTGTACAATGATGGCATTTGATAGCCCAGGTCCAAGCCAATCAGCAAATAGCACTCTTGGGACATAGACTGGTTGGAGTGCTCTGCTCAACTCAAAGCCTGGGACTCTAGTCCAGTGGTTGTGTCCCTTCCATGGGTTGTGAATGGAGGAAGCAGAGACCCTGATTGCCACACACAGCCATCCTACAATTATGAAGAGAGTCCAGCCTCTACATGAAGCTGACCCTGTGGATGGCAAAGCCAGAGAAACTGGATCCAGCTATTCCAAAGACCATCCTACTTCTGGACATTTCTAATACATTTCTCCTTGTTTAATCAGTTTGAATGGGTTTGTTTGTAAATTGTAAGTGAAAGTATCCAAACATATAAATGTCACTTTGGGGAATATTCTTCATTACTGTTAATGAATGAACCATTAGATTTGAAATCTATGGAGGTTGAGTTAGTCTAATTAAAATAAATATAGTAAGGTACAAAGGAAGGGGGAGTGTTATTTTTAAAAAGATGGCTTTCATGTTAGTAGTTCTTTGATAGTTAAAAGAAGTAATTTTTTAAAAAGAAGTAATTTTTAAATAAAATATTACCTTCTCTATTTCGTAGGCAGGACAAGTCTCAGAGAACTTGTCCTTTACGGTGTCATATTCTGAATGTCCGGGGAGTAGCTCAATCACACGGGATAGCTGCTGATTCATGTCAGCCCAGTGTTCAGGAAGATTACCTGAAAAGTCAACATTTGGTGAAAACACAATATCCATTTCCAGGGATCTCTGAAAATCAGGGTACTTCCTATGCTCTTATTTCACATTCATCTAATCCTGGTCTTTTGGATAAGAAAAAACAAAACAAAACAAAACAAAAAACAAGAAAGCTACACATTTCAGTTGCTGCTTTTATCCATTCTCAGTTGGTAAACACAGATGGAATGAACGGTTCTGATGTTAATATAACATATATTAACTAATGCCCTAGCTCAAGTATTTAGGTATAATTTCATTCACTATAGCTTGAAATTATAATTTCCCCAGAAAGCTCTATGGAATTAATTCCATAAGAATTAAGTAACTGATGTGTTGGGGTTCCTAGGTGGCTCAATTGGTTGAGCATCCAACTCTGGATATTAGTGGGGTCAGTCTCATGGTCATGAGTTCAAGCCCCACTGT
The DNA here is from genome assembly GCF_964662115.1 of Mustela nivalis. NCBI lineage: Eukaryota > Metazoa > Chordata > Mammalia > Carnivora > Mustelidae > Mustela > Mustela nivalis. The sequence goes on from NC_139020.1 coordinate 118,938,553, forward strand.
GGGCTCCATAGTGGGTATGAAGCCCACTTTAAAAAAAGTTTTTTTAAAAAACCTGATGTGTAAACATGAAAGCCAATTCATCAATGTTTTCATGTTTATCAGTTTTATTTATTGTGGTTATTATTTTTCTTTTGAAATGTGATTACCTTGTTAAAGATATTTAAAGACATTGTTCTATAGCCTACCTTCTATTTCCAAACTAGAGAAAGCACCATATAAAGAAAACAGCGGAAATACTAAGTAAACACTTTCACATAAGGTGATGATGCTCAAAATTTTCCTTTGCTTTCCAATGGCCTCCAGAACCTTCTAATACATTGAGGCTACACACCAAGTTGCTGAGATGGCATGACAAGTAGAACTATGGACAGACTGTGTTAGAGAAGGAAATGCCAGAAAATGGCAAAACACCACAGGTAAAGGCCAAAGGATTTCTCCTTACAAAGCAAGCCAGAATTTACTCATTTTTAGTGCAAGATATCCAGGGCTGGGAGAGCAACCAGGTACTCTCTTCCTGTTTAGCAAGTCCATCCAGGGAATGAAGTTCTGTTCACAAAGGCAAGCATCAAAGCCTAATCTGGAAGCGGTCTTCAAATTCTACTTTAAGAGTTTTTCCTGGAGAAGTTTCCCACAGCAGGATGTGTAGTGTGTGCAATTAAATTCTTTCCATTCTCCCACTGTCCACTCCCTCCAAAGCTTTGGCCTAGTAATGTGAAGTCCTAGGTCTTAGAGTCTCCTCAAACCTGCTACTTTCTTTTCTCCAAATACAGAGGCAAGCCTGAGAAGCAAGTCAAGTTTTTCTTTGGGCTCTCTCTTCCTTTCATGTCATGAGGTTGCAGAGCAGAAAATACCAGGGCTTGGAATCAGAAGACCTGCTCAGCCTCAACCTGTGCCCAGCCACAGGGTATGGAACAAGTAGTATCAAGTTTGAGTGAGTTTTCATTTTCTCTTTTGTAAAATGGAACTGATAGAATCTGCTCTATTTGTCACCTCATGGGATTGTTTCAAGTTTAAAATACAATAAAGGTTGTAAAAACGCTTTTAGGGAATCCTTTACAAACATAGTTATTATTCTTAAAAAAATAATTAAACTTGATATTTTCTATATCCTAGAGGCATTTGCATTTAAAGAAGGAGTAAGGAGCACCTAGGTGGCTCAGTCAGTTGGGCGTCCAACTCTTGATTTCAGCTCAGGTCATGGGATCGAGGTCAGTGGCAGGCTCTGTGCTCAGTGCAGTCTGCTTCAGATTTTCTCTCTTTTCCTCTGCCCTTCCCCACCCTTCCACTCTGGCACTCTCTCTTTCTCTCATTTTCCTCTCAAAACTAAAATAAAGAATCTTTAAAAAATAAAAATAAACATAAAAAGGGAGAAAAGTTTAAAGACAAGGGTATTTTCTTGAGATGAACAACTCAAATCACTCCCTTAAACCACACCAAACTACGCTACTTATTCTGCTTGTGGACAGAAGGTGTCCCTGGACAATTTAGAGATGAGAAAGCTGAGCTCCAGGAAGGCTGAGTACTCACATATCCAATGTTACGTGGAAGGCCACCATCCAAGGAAGGAAAGGATTGTGTTCTAGTGACGCTCAGCCCAGTGCTTTATCGGTGGTAATATGATGGCTACCTTTTTTTAAGTGTTTACCAGGTATCAGGTACTTTCCTGAGTGCTTTTCCTATAAATCTCTTTTAAAAGATAAAGCTCAATCTACTTTTCCATTCCCGATGTTTGGGGTAAATGCCCTCCTACACCTCTCCTTGTGCAGCCTGCCTCAGGCTCCTCTCCACAGGTAGGGGTGGGACGACACACCAAGAATCCTGGCTCTGCCTTCAGCTTCGTTCTCTCCACCTTCACAGTCTCCATGGATAGTTGGAGCCACACTCCATGACTTCAACTCCCACCTATTTACATGACTCCCAAATCTGTGTCTCTAGGGTGTGATATTTAATTCGTGCCCAGTAACAGTGCTCTGAATCAATGAATAGCTTAAATGTGCTTTGGAAAAGCAATTGTGTATCATTTGCTCAAATGAAACTCCAAGTGGTCCTCTGTAAGTTCTCTTTAAAGAAGTCTACAAGATGAAAAAAAAAATCCACATGATAAATTCTTACTAAAATCCAAGTTTATCTCTGCCAACAAACTTGTTTTTATCTGACATTTTATCTGTATTATTCCTTTCATCTAACAACTGTAAGGCAGTTTTGTTGTTGTTTGGTTTTGCCCCAAGTGCCATTCATTGGGTCACTGGTCTGCTCATTTTACTTATCTTTTGTTTGCTTGTCTCTTATTCTTTCTTTTCTTTCCTTTTTTTTTTTTTTTTTTTTTTTTAAGAGAGAGAAATGAGCAGGGAGAGCAGAGGGAGAGAAGGAGAGAGAATCTTAAGCAGGCTCCATGCCCAGGGCAGAGCCCAACCTGGGGCTCCATCTCATGACCCTGAGACCACATCCTGAGGGAAAATCAAGACTGGAACATTTAACCCACTGAGACACCCAGGTACCCCTTTCTGTTTTTTAAATTTCAGAAGTCATTTTAAATTCTTGGTGTAAGCAGGGAGTGGATGAACCAGTTAATTTGTATTTAAATACAAATTTTCTTCTGCAAGGACCGAAGGGGGAAATGTTAATTTATATATCCCTTGGTACTCTAGTAGGTAGATGTTATTTTTAACCATCCAGCAGCCTCTTCCCCTTCTTCTGTTAAAAGCATCTTGAATTTCCTTTGGTAAACAACTCTTCCTCATTGCTTCGGAGTGATCCCCTTCAGTTCAAGAATAGAGCATGTGACTCTGGGTTGGCTGATTTGTATAATTCCAGTTCCCTAGCTGCAATGATGACCTAAGCTGATTCAGTCAGAAGGAATTTCTGCCTTATGTGAACAGCTCTGTTCCCAGGCATCACATTCCTCTGATGAGTATATATTACCCCCGGATATACCTTTTCCTATTGGATCTGACTGTGTAGGCATATGGTCCTGAAACTGTTAGCTGTTATCTTTAACCATGTAAAACCTGAGAATAAAGACAACACAGCTGACAAGAGAGTGAGAGATGAAGAAATTCAGATGAAGAAGAGAGATGAAGAAATATATATATAGATTATATAATATGAGCACCTGGATCAAACTGGCCCTGAAGCCAGGTATGCCTGGACTTTAATAATCATGTGAGTCAATTAATTTCATTTTTCCATAAACCAGTTTAAATTGGATTTTCTTGCTATTTTCTTGCTATTGCAAGAACATTAATAGACCCAACTGCTATTTTCATTTTTATTTACTTTGTGTGTGTGTGTGTGTGTGTGTGTGTGTGTGTGTGTGTGTGTGTGTGTGTAGCTCTTACATGTGTTATATGTGAAGGCACATTGAATAGTTATCAGTAGGTTAAGTATAGAGAGAACTGAAATTCTTACTGGCAGGGTCAGGCAATAATTTCCAGTTTAGAGACAGCTGCTGATGACAGGTGTGCTTCATCACTAGTAAAACCCACACTGCTCTATGAGTGAGTGCCCAAAATGGGCAAAAACCGTGATTGCAAGAGGAAGCTGCTTTTCTAGTTATTTTCACAGCAGTACAGAAGCCTCAAAATGGGGAAAGAGGAGCAGGTCAATAGATACTTAAACATTATGCATAAACACCCATCTTACAGAGAAGAAACTAGGAATCTGCCTGCTCAGGAAGTAGTACAACCAAATGGCCCTGACCACTCCCTTCTTCAATCTGCTTCCATTGTCAGGCTAACTTGTCTAGTGGTGGATAATCAATAAATGAGTATCGGTCAGCTGGTTCATAGCTACAAGGAGCACTGAGGGTTGATAATAATCCATAATTAAATAATGAGGTAACTGGCTTAGGATTTTCAAAGTCCATCCCGCTCTTCTGCTTTCTCATTTCTATTCTCTTCCTGTTCCTTTGCTATTCCTGCTTCCCAGGAGTGATTCTGCCCTCAGAATAATTGGCAGATAGGAGGCTGCATTCCATAGTTCTTGTATTTTCCCACATATTATAGGAGGCTATCTGTAGAATCCTAAAACTGATAAAACAATGAGCATTAATAGCTACACATTTGCTAAGGGATAGGAGAGATAACCCCATGATTTTCTGAAGAAGATCATTTACATGCAGTCTCGAAGCGTGTGGGCTGAAGGACAGGTGACGTGGACTTCTCTCTCTTTTTCATGTTGTCATAGAATACATGTAGCAATTCCAATAGAAAGATGACAACTTTAACTCTCCGTAATGATGGGATGGGATGTTTCCGTGCGAAGTCTATAACAGCACTGATCATATCATCAGCAACTGTGGCTGGGTTTTTTCCAGCATTTCCTGAAAAAGAAACATTTTTTTAAGTGACCAAAAGAAGCTTTAGCTGGTGTTAGTCAAGTGATGAAATCTGGCAAACATGGGTTTTGGTGTTGAGACAGAAGCAAGCAGCCCGACAGCAGAAATGGGTCTGGCACTCCTAGCTGGGTGTTCGCGTCCTCTGGCTGAACACAAACAATTTCATAGAATATCATCTGATGTAACCACTCTGTGGCTGTGATCAATTTAGCCCAGCACAACCACTGAATAATCATGTCTGACCACAGGCAAAAACATGAACACTATCCAAACCACAAAAATGGCCAAACATTCCCCATCTTCACTAGTAGGAGCAAGTGCTGCTTCATTAATAATCACAACTTTGGCCATTTTCTTTGCCTCTTCCAGGTAAGATATCCAATCATAGAACCATGCCTGCTTCCTCAAAGAATCCAATCCAGAGCAAAACCCCATGTACTTGAGACTACCACAAAGTTACCCAGCACAAGCTCAGATCTACTAATAGTCCTTAATGACCTCTTGGTGAGATGCTGCATGGTTCCTCATAGTGTGTGCTCCTGGTGGTCTTGAACTGTAGGGCACTGGCAGCACAGATTACAGACCATGTGATCCGGGTGCAGAAAAACTGGGTTCATGTCCTGGCTCTCCAGTGATTAGCTGTGGGATCTTGGCTAAGTCATTCAATTCCTCTCATACCAGTTGGCTAGGGATGATAACAAACTGCCGTAATTGGTGGCTTAGGCAACACAAATGTATTTTCTCACAATTCTGGAGGCTAGAAGTCTGATATTGAGGTTTTGGAAAGACTGATTTGAGTTCTCTGAGACTTGTAGATGGCTGTCTTCTCCTATGTCTTCATATGGTCTTCTCTCTGTATCCGTGGATGTTCTAATCTCCCAACTAACAAGGACTCTGGTCATATTGGATTAGGGACCACCCTCATGACCTCATTTTAACTTAATTATCTCTTGAAAGAATCTCTCATCAAATATAGTTACATTCTGAGGTACTGGGAATCACAGCTTCAACATACGAATTTGGCAGGGAGAACATAACTCAGCCCACAACACCTCCAAACTTCAATTTACTCAATTTTATACAATTGCGGTGATAATAGAAGTAATCGCTCATAGAGATAAGAATGTGGCAGCTAACAGTATCGTAATTAAGAGCATAATGGTAATAAAAAAAAAAAGTGTAACATAAAAGAACAATGTAAAGTTTGAAATGTACAGACCATGCTGCCTGGGTTTGATCCTCGCTATGTTGCTGACTAGCTATGTGACCTTGTACACTAAAACTTCACACTCTTATCTGCAAAATGGGGAAACTAAGAGTCATGGGTGGGTCTAGGTTTTAAAGGGTTTAAAATTTATACATCTCAGAAAAAGATGGACAAACAGATGGCTGTTTGTAAGGAATGATGACGAAAATAAAAACATAAAGCTATACATGAAAGGGACTATTTATAATCAAAAAAGAAATCACAATAAAGTATAAATTTTGAAATTTTGAAAAACCGTATTCCTACATCAACTTTCCTTAGCTATATTCCAAAAATGCTTGCAGCCTTTCCAATGCTCAGTGTCAGCAAAAGTCTGAGAAGTCAAAGTGAGAAGAAACAGTGATGCTGACCCACAGAGGTTAAAAAATCTTACTTTTGAAGCTTTATGAATCATATGATCATGTGATGGCATTGTTAGGGCCCTCCCAGGCCCTTTTAAAAAGCTTGCGCGACTGAGCATGAATGAATCAGGGAACTGGTCATTAGCATCACCTTCAACTAAGAGCAACTTCTTGTATGCTATGATAGAGATGAGGAGGAAAAGTTTTCCTAGAAACTGGAAGTAGGATGGACCCGAGCTTCTTGCTTAAGGAAAGCAACTGCACCCTACTCATGGCTTTATGCCTTGGAACTTGCAGCAGGCCTGGGAAACAGCCTTTCAATCTAATAAATGCATGAATGAGAGCCAGTAGGCGATGCTGCAGTCAACCCAATAGCGGACATATTAAAGGTTTGGAAACCAGAAGCAAGGCTGACACTGAATAACCCCTGGGAGAAGACTAAGTAGAATGTGCTGACTGTGGGGTCTGGGGGCACAAAGAAGCAAGCCGGCAGGATAGCCAGAGCATCGTGGTACCACCGAAGGAGGAGATCAGAAAATGGGACAACTCAGGAAAGGTGGCTGTTTGTAAGGGATGATGAGGATGAGTTTGGATTCTGCCATAAAGTCTCTGGTAACAGAAATCTACCAGAGGAGATCCGGGGGAAGGAGAAATGCTGATCCGAAAGTCAGTGCAAAAAGGGTAACAGATACAGTAAGAGCAAACAAATCACCCAAAGGAAAAACATGAACAGTAAGAACACCATGGCGTTAAGGGCCAAACATGCAAAGATACCTGGCGAACATGCAATAAAGAATAAAGATGTATTAAAGAGGCATAGGCCCCAGAGATGGCCCTCCGGGTCTGCAAGTTGGTGGACTCTCTGATTTACATCACTATCGCTGCCTGGACTCAGCAATGAATTCACTAACAGTGAGGCAAAGTCTAAAGGAATGTGGATGATTCAGAATCTTGGATTGATGAGAGGCTACAAACCTGTTCCGATGGCCGGAAGGGAAACAGAAGTGTACTTCCTCTGCTCACACTCTTCTAGAACAGTGGAGACCGTTTTCCTGACATCATTTTCCCCAAGAACATGGATTATTATCTTGCACATCAAGTTTCCACCTTGTGTAACTATAAAATCTCTGTGAGGCTGTGCAGCTTGAACAGGGAAGAAAAGGAAACACACAGCAGTTACTTACAGGAAGCGGCAAGAGGATCACCGAGCCATGAAAGCAGCTGCCGTTGTAGAAAGCTGTGATGATTTCTGAACAAGTCCAGCCTCCCTCCATCTAGCTAGTTTCACTTGCTGGGACTGTGCCGGGCTCATTTTCTGTACAATCAGGATTCTTTAACTCAACAATGACATTGTTGAATATGTGGGGTGCTATTCAAAACCACTCTACCTCCTTTGGTCTACTCAATCCTCAAAACAAGGCTATTGGTACTATTTTGTCCATTTCACAGATTCAACAGAAGCTCAGAAAGGTAAGGTCCACAGCAAAGATTGCCTGGGATTTGAACCCAAGCAGTCAATGTCCAGACCTCTTAACCCCCAAATTGTTGTCCAGAAGAGCAATGGCTATGCTTATTCGGCTAGATTCGTTTTTCAAGGAGAGAAAAGCAATGCATTTGGTGGTGTACAAGAATTGGAGAATTGAAAAAAAAAAAAAAGAATTGGAGAATTGGTGTCCAAGAACACCTCAGACCCACCCAGGTTCCACCCTGACTCATGTCAGGTAGACGATGTCCTATCACAAGTAGAACAAGGTTGAGGAAAGAGAAAGATGACTTATATAGCACTTTAGGCAACTTGTCCTGTTCCTTGTCCTGATGCTCACACCCACCTGCGGGGAAACCATTACCATACCCCTGCCTGGTTAATAGAACCCAGAACCAGCTCACAGATAAGAGAAAAAAAGCTCTTATAGGTCAGATGGCAGGCTCAGGATCCCTCAGTAAGTGGTGGAGACTGGACTACTAGGAGCCAGGCCTAGGCTCTCTGTTTAATAGTTAGGAAAAGACAGGTGGGATGGTGAAAGGGAGGATTACTTCCCAAAGCCATAGAGTCACACCCCCTGGATCTGCTCTCCCAGAGAATCCACCTCTTTCCAATGTGCTCACCACTTACTCCTTCTGTAGGTCCTATTACAGCCTTCTCAGCCCTCTAATCTCCTAGGGGTTATAACCAAAAGTAACATGTAACCATACCTAGTACAACACATTCATTTTCCACAGCTGGTCCGGCACCTTCTAAAATTGCTTTTGACACCCCTAAGTAAGAAAAAAACATTAAGTTAAAATTAATTAAAATAAATTAAACTTATTTTAAGTTAATTAAATGTAATATTTAATTAATGAAATTAAAATAAATTTAAATTAGTTAAAATAAAAAGCATTAGTTCAAATGCAATGCATGATTATAGCTTTTGTACATTAGACTTTTGTCCAGCTCACCCCTTTGTGCATAATTCATTGATGGTCCCCACAGAAAAAACCACCATTTCCATAGCAACTTTCATTCAGGCTGAGTAATAAACACTCTGAACTACAGCGTGAGGGAACTGCCCAATAGTGGACAGTCCCCTGTGTCTGGAGCTCTACAGGCTCTATCTGTACAGGGATATTTTTGCAGTTATTTGAAATTTTTTGCATTCTACCCTTATTATTTCATAAAGTTGAAAAACATAAAAATGAAAGTTCAGATACTAATGAGAAGCATGGAGCTCAAAACTGAAACACCACTGAGCATTTCACAGAAGTTCTGTGGTTTTTGTGTTATTTTTTCACAGGTAGACACACAGCTGGCTGCCTTCAGTCCTGTGAATCTTCCGGTCGAGGCTGGAGCTTCACCACCTGGTTATTGCTGGTGACGGCAGGGTTGAGCGGTCGAAAGCACAGCCGATGCATGTGACAACCTAAGTTAGGGTGGCCTCTGCCACTTACTGGCTAACATGGGCCTAGTCAGTTCTGCAACTATTATAGAGTCTGGCACACTACTCCCATACCATGGGTTATTTGAACATTGAAAGAGACAATGGATAAAAGATGCTTCGTGCAGAATCTGGCCCACTCAAAGCATTGAATAATTTTTAGTTATTTAATCATTATAAAGATCAATCTATCCTCTATCTATTTATCTACCTATCATCTATCTAGGTCTCCTTGATTATATATGTATGTTATGAATTGTCTCTCCTTTTTTTAAGATTTTATTTATTTATTTGACAGAGATCACAAGTAGGCAGAGAGGCAAGCAGAGAGAGAGAGAGGAGGAAGCAGGCTCCCTGCCGAGCAGAGAGCCCGGTGTGGGACTCGATCCCAGGACCCTGAGATCATGACCTGAACTGAAGGCAGAGGCTTAACCCACTGAGCCACTGAATTGTCTCTTTTTAAGAAATACCTTTTTGGGGGGCGCCTGGGTGGCTCAGTGGGTTAAGCCGCTGCCTTCGGCTCAGGTCATGATCTCAGGGTGCTGGGATCGAGTCCCGCGTCGGGCTCTCTGCTCAGCGGGGAGCCTGCTTACCTCTGTCTCTCTCTGCCTGCCTCTCCATCTACTTGTAATTTCTCTCTGTCAAATAAATAAATAAATAAAATCTTTAAAAAAAAAAAATTCTCTTTAAAAAAAAAAAAAAGAAATACCTTTTTGGGGGCATTTGTTTTGGTCTCTGACTTTGCAAGAATGGAGATTTTCCTCAATTATCAGGGGACACTCACCAGTCCATTCCTATTCAGAGTGAGTGTGGGAGCACCCTGAAAGGAGGCTTGCTGACCAGGAGGCTTTCGTGTAAGGTAAGCAGGTGGTAAATCCTAGACTTCAGGGAAGCTGGTTTCTCTCCAGAAGGATCCTCCAATCTCAGAGGGTATAAACCCGTCTGCCATTCCGGGAGCTGCACGGGGACGGGGCTGGACCTCACTGCTCAGTACGGAAGCTTTCACTTGAGCACTGTCTAGCTCCCACTCTCATCTCACCTGCTGTTCTAAGTCCAGAATCTCTCTGGTTGGTTTCCCTACAGAATAAACCTCCCATCTCTGGCCAGGGAAGACCAAGGGAAATTACTGGGGCACCAGATGGATGGAGAATAGAATAAATGGGTCTAAGTGTTGCTCATACAGAATTGCATCTGATTCTGTTTCCATATTTTCCTTGTCCCCTGCCTTCCCAGGTACCTGATGCTCCAACTTCTGTGTCTCTAGGGACTACCATTCTCTCCTGCATATTCTAAGTTTTCACCACTGGCTAGCTTCTTCTCATATTCTAAAAATACACTGCTGTGTCTTGTTCATTATTGGTTTTCCTCCAGCTCTCTTTTTCCTCTTGGGTTTACACCCTTTTATTTCCTTTACTGTTGCTTTCATGGAATTTTAAAAGAAGGCAGGTAAAAATGCCTATGTTCAATCTGTCACATTTTACATAATTGAATGTCCTTTATGTCTGCATTTGTGAATGACCAATACATTGGATGGAGAGTCTACATAGTCACTTTCTACATAGTAAATGCTATAGTATTTTGCAGCTTAGAAAATACTGAAACTTCTCTTTCTACTTATGTTTTATCTTACCCTTTTAATTTAAAATTTAATACTTTGTAATAAAAATATATTCGCATGAGAGTACATGTATGCAAGTTATACACAAACAGACACGTGGGGAGGACATGCTCAAAGACGCTCCTTCACTGGAGGCGCTCAGACATTCCAGCAAAAATCAAGAAAAAGGGGTTGAATTTCATTTCTGGGTCAGTGTAACATAAGGAAGATTATAAGAAGTGAGATATGAGTGCCAACTCAGTTATATAGAAAGGGAAATAAAAATAAAACAAACTTATTATTAGAGAGGAGAAGGGAGTTGGGGGAAATTGGAAGGGGAGGTGAATCATGAGAGACTATGGACTCTGAAAAACAATCTGAGGGGTTTGAAGTGGCGGGGTGGGGGTGGGAGATTGGGGTACCAGGTGGTGGGTATTATAGAGGGCACAGATTGCCTGGAGCACTGGGTGTGGTGCAAATAATGAATACTGTTATGCTGAAAATAAGTAAAAAAAAGTAAAAAAATAAAAATAAAAGATGGAATCTAAAAATAAATAAATAAATAAAAATAAAACAGACTTATTAAATTAGAAGTGTGGAATTTTGATGGTTCAGAGCTAGAAAGGGGATAAGAGCTAACCTAGACTAAGTCCAGTGAATGGCTCCCACCTCATCTTCACATTGCTGTGCTCCATCTAATCCTCTGGGAAATCAACATTTGACAGGCAGAGAAACTGAGGCTCAGAGGGGATAAAGTGAGTGTCCCGAAGCCACACAATGATAAGTGGCAGAGCTGGGATTCAAACCCAGGTCTTTCTGATTCCAGGGCCTACATATGTCTGGCAACACTCTTCTACTCGGGCAACATTAGCAACAATTTCCTTCCTACACATGAGTCATGTTAATAGTTACAATCGCGTACATGGCTTAAATAAAATACCTGATTTCAGATTAAATGTTCTTGTCGTTGAGTTTACAATCACATCTGCCTTTTCTTTGCTAATATCTCCAGTAGCAATCTGGAAAGTAATTGCACCAATTTTTATTCCATATGAAATGATTCCAGGGCTGGAGATAGGGCTGAAGGCCCCTGAAAAAAAAGCAAGCAAACGAAAGAGTAGCTGGAGAATGAACAACAAGGGGCCACTGTTCTCTTCCCAGTCTTCTTTCTTTCCACCTACATAAACCCAAACTGTACCATGCCTGGTTGGGTTTTCTTTTTTAAGGAAATTAAAAAATAAAGCTTCGTGGCAGGAGGAGGATCAATTTCTCAGTTAAAGAGGTTGAAGCAGGAACACCTGACTGGACCGTCAGCTTGTCTGCAAAAGTTGCTGCCGCCTCATGAGAAAGGCATGAGGAAGGACAGAGGGCCAAGTATCCCCTCATGTCATGCTCATGTCTCTGAGAAACTTTTTTTCAAGCTTTTTTGAGCTACGACAAATAAGAAATGTAAATATTTAAGGTGTACAATGTGACTCTCGAGTGAACGTACGCTGTGAAATGATTGTCCAGTTGGGCTCACAGCACACCCATTTCCCACAGTTACCATTTTGTGTAGGGAGTGTGTGTGTGCGCGCGCGTGCACGTGTGAGTAGTGAGAACGCCCGGGATCTGCTCTCTTAGTGAGCTTCGAAAATACAGAACATTATTATTAACTCCAGCTCTATGCTGTGCATTTAGTCTCCAGAATTTACTTGTCTTATGACAGAAAGTATGTCCCTTCAGGTGATTCTTTTATATCCATTTTGCAGAAAAGGGAAATGGTCTCGGTGTGGAGGTCATTTGTTCAATTATTTGGGGGAAGATTTATTTTTGTTTATTTGAGATAGAGAGAGAGAGCACATATGCACATGTTGGAGCAGGGCAGGGGGCCAGGGGCGGGGTGCAGAGGGAAAGGATTTCAAGCAGACTCTGCACCAGCATGGAGTCCAACACAGGGCTCGACCTCACAACCCTGAGATCATGACCTGAGCTGAAATCAGGAGTCAGATGCTCCGCCAACTGAGCCACCCAGGCACCCCGATCCAAGGTTAAATAACAGCTCACTAACTTCACATAGGAGCTCTCCTGTGGCTTCGCATCTTGCTGGCATAACAGGATCAAGGCTGCTCTGAGGAAATCAGCCTTACCGTGTTGGCATAATGTTACTGTCCGCTCTGAGGCTTTATACCTTAGCTGTGCCTTTTCTATTTGTCCCTTTCAGTCTCCTTTTCCATGTGATGCAGTGGCAAGAGAATCACCCACCCAGGAGGCCACTGTATAGATTAAATTATATATATAGAAAAGCAATCAGAGAAGTTTAGTGTGCATCCACATTTTAGTTATCTGTGTGTGGGTGTGTGGTTCTTCAGGACCTTTACTGGATGGTTCCCTCAGAGCGGGAGGACACATGCCCAGGAGGCTGTGGGGGGGGCACTGCTCTCAGCTACCCACCCCTCTGTGGAATGAACTCTGGGCAAGACCCAGCTGCCCGTGGTCAGCGTGGTGGACAGGCTCCAGCACCGTCACCTCTGCAGGGTCACAGCTTCTTGATCATAAGCACGTGAGCCAATGGCATGTGGAGGCAACAGCAGTGCTTCAGACCCAGCCTGTCCAGGGAGTCCCCCTCTGTGCACTCAGCCCACAGCAGCCCCAGGTAGGCCTTCACTTCGTGCTAGAATCTTGCTGCAGGTGAAGCAGCACACAGGGGATGGTCACCGCTCTCACCCCAGGCCACTGCCCCCCTCCTCCATCCTCAGTTATCTTTCATTATCATATCTTAGAAACTCTGGCCTCATTACCAGATTTGGTTCACATCTGGTACGGTACACGTTGGATTGCTAGTTTGTGCAAGCATACCCCAAAGGCCCCCGTTAATCACGGTCTTGAAAGTAGAGATCCCGTCCTCCCTCTATATTCCCACCAAGCAGAACATGCAGAAAAGCGTGTCGTTCAGTGTTCAAAGTCAGGGGCTGGGTATGGGGGGAGGTGACCAGCCCTGGACATCCCTCTTATAACGATGACCGTCCAAGAGGCAGGCCTTGATCTCCTTGGAAACGCTGGCCGTGCAAGGAGGGGGACGGGCCCTTGACAGTTGTTAGAGTGAGTAGCTAAGATATAAAAACTTGCTTTGTGTAGATCCTGGCAGTGGAGGCTGTATCCAGTCGGCCACTCCGGACTCCCTGCACATAGTTCCGCTAGTAGACCTGTATCGCCATTGGTGCCTCTGGGTCTTTTCTCTGGACTCACTGGACATGACCCACCCTAGGCTTAGAGTCTGCGGGGTGTGCAGCACGTATCCATATAACTTATTCTTTGTGTGCTCAGACAGTGGAACATGCTCTAACATCTCCTTCATCACTGATCTGTCCCGCATGTGAATTAGCTTTGTCTCCTTCTATTGATGTCAGCTACCACTGAAGAACCACTAGGCAGAGCAAAATATTTTCTGAGCAGAACAACTTTGCCAGACCTTGGTTACCTTCAGTTGTGAGAATCCTGTCCTTGTTGGGATTTCCAGATAACCCTTTAGTGAATTCATCTAAAAATGCCTGGAAATAGAAAGAAATATAGTTACTGATTACAACAATGTTCTGCAAATATATTAACCCAATTCTTTGTAGTACTGATCACCAGACATCAATTAGAAACAATAGTTCTCCCTAGATTTCCTCTTACCCAGAGACTTTTTCATTACAGGATTGCCATAGAACCTAGGCATTTTCTCAATAAATACCAGTGCTGATTTCTTTTATTTCATGGGAAGACCACAATTCTATCCCAGATGCCTGAGAGTAACTAAGAATTCAGAAAAGAACCTTATATTTGCTATCTTTTTAAAGTGCTAATGTTCATAATTTGTAACAATAGCCCTTAAAGTCAGATAACAAAAGGGTAGTAACTACTACTTCTTTTTTTTTAATGTTTTATTTATTTATTTGACAGACAGAGATCAGAAGTGGGCAGAGAAAAAAAAGGGGGGGGGGCTCCTGGGTGGCTCAGTTGGTTGGACGACTGCCTTCGGCTCAGGTCATGATCCTGGAGTCCCGGGATCGAGTCCCACATCGGGCTCCCAGCTCCATGGGGAGTCTGCTTCTCCCTCTGACCTTCTCCTCGCTCATGTTCTCTCTCACTGTCTCTCTCTCAAATAAATAAATAAAATCTTTAAAAAAAAAAAAAAGAAGTGGGCAGAGAAGCAGGCAGAGAGAGAGAGGAGGAAGCAGGCTCCCCGCTAAGCAGAGAGCCCAATGTGGGGCTTGATCCCAGGATCCCGAGATCATGACCTGAGTCGAAGGCAGCGGCTCAATCCACTGAGCCACCCAAGTGCCCTGGTAGTAACTACTTCTGCAACCAGATTTAAGCTATGCTACATGCTAGACACCACACAAAACATGTCAAATACATCTTTTCTTAGTTTCAACATCGAGTTTGAGAGATGTTCTTGCCACATTCACTTGACACACAATAAAACCGAAATTCGGAGAGGTGGCCTCCCTCAGCCTTTAAGTGGCAAAACCAGAATTTAAACCTAGCTGTACCTTTCTTCTTTGCACTTCTATATTGTTTGCATTTTTGCTATAACTATGCACAATTTATAAAATCAATATAACTTTTCAAGAATGAGAACCAGATTTTGGTACTCAGACTGGGCCAACCAGCTCTAGGTCAACATTTACAAGGCTGGTGTAGGGGGCTCAGTGCTTAGTTCATGTGCTTTGACTGCCTCTCTGCTACTGAATACTGTACTGTTATTTCTAGCTTTAGACCCTCACAGACTTCTACAGACGAGCTGTGCTCTATCCATAAAACCCTTAAATTCTTGAGGTTTTTCTTATTTGGTCTTTTCCCTATAAACAGACCCATAACTTGGGCTTCATTCAGTCAGTGTTAAAATGTCTGGGCCACTTTCATGCCAATGACTTTCTGCTTCCTCCTAGGAATTTAAGTACAATTATCTTGTGTCTTGTTAACCTGTCTAGGAAGGACTGTGTGAGTTATCAGCATTATCTCATAAAGTCTTATGACAACCCCTCCACAGCAACCAACACTTATGGACAGGGAAGTGAAAACATTATTATTTACAGATCCACAAAGACATCTGGTTGCACTTAGGTTCACTTGTCAGAATGATGAGAAGAGATATGTAACCATACCTGTTGGATTTCATCATCACCTAGATGTACCAGCAAGTAAACTTTTTGTAAGGCTTTCCGCCAGCTTCTGCTACTAAATTCGAACAATTCCGAAAGGATTAGGTTAGCAAAAATAGCTTTGGGAAATCTCAAATTTCCTGTTCCAATCATGGGAAATACGATGGATGAAAAAGATAACTCTTCTACAGTTGCCAAACATTTCTTGATTATATTTGCCATGATCTGAAATGTACAAAAACATTCATCTAAGTTAGGGCTTAAGCTGGCAGAAAGGAGAAAGAGTTATGGCTCTAACAACTGTGACTAGGTCTCTTCCGCTATTCCTGGCTTTGTCTGGGTCTAGGGAGTCAGAAAGGAGAGAGGATATTCCAGAGAAATTGCAATTCATGCAGGAAGGAGGCTCCAATAGTATGGGAATGGCTACATAAACAATGGTGTCTTGTTGCAATTAAAAGCAATGTTTATGGACATTGGATAAATGTTTGTTAATTTTTTAAAAAGCAGGATTAAAAAAAATGTCTGGAAGGGAATCCCAACTAAAAAATATAAAATTACCCTGAAGAGAATACAATAAAATGTTAACCACATTCATTTCCAGATGACTGGATTATAATTTTTGTTTTCATCTTTGTACTTTCTGTATTTCCTGCAATATACTTGTATTACTTTCATATTCTAAAAAAAGAAAGTTGGGAGTAAAGGTGAGAAGTCATCAAAAGAAGAGCAATGACCCCTCATTCTTCACCACAGCTTTGGCTGCATCTTGTTGTCATACTGAAGGATGATTACACTAATCTTCAGATATCATTCCTGGGGAACCCCAGGATGGTTACTACTTTCAAGGGTCAATTATTCTGAAATCACTGGTAGCTATGATGGACTGTTTAGAGAACATAATAAAGATGTCAATAAATGGACAAGGTCCAATCAATACTAGGGCTTCTCAACCTTGTCCAGAAAAGTTTGCGTTGTGGAAGCCGATGTATACATTGTAGGACATTTAGCCACATCCTTGGCCCCCGCTTCCCAGTGATCAGTAACCAATGTAACAAGCCAAAGGTCCCCTGGGGAATACATTCACTTTGCTTGAGAACCACAGATCTCTACAGTGCCAGAAGACTACCAAAGCTACCAATGAAGTAGAGAATGAAGGATTTTCTCTACCTGCTGAGAGCGCCCTGCTGCATTATCCCAAGTTGGTGCCACGACATGGAAGACAGCTTGGCAGTTCAGATTACAGCCACTTGTTATGAATATGCTACCTATTTTCTCCACTGCTCCCTGCTTGACAGCATACAACTCTTCCTGGAGCTTTGGACCAGCTTTCTGCAAAATAGCCCGGGATAGTGGTCCATTTCCAAGTTGAAGTGTCTGGGAAACAGTGTTGACAATCACATGGGCCTTAAGAAAAACAGCAACATTTTGTTAGAGATTGAATCAGTAATTATTAAGCACCTACGACTTGCCGAGTATTGTGGAATAATGCACAAGACATGTTTTGTCTGTCATACTGACCTGTCAACCCTACCCTGGGGGGCTCACAATCTATTGTTACCATAATGAGTTGAGCCCCAAAACTTAGAAATAAAGGAAATGCATCACCCACCAATGTCAAGTCAACATGTGATGAATCAGAGTAGGGCTATGAAAATGAGCAAACCAAAGACCATAGACTAAGGAGAATCTGAATGAAAGGTAGATGCAGGAAGAGGAAGACAGTGAGACAGACAGAGACAAAAACACAGAATGTTGAGAGAGACCTTGGAAGAAAGAGTTGCTTTAAGGCAGGTAGGAACTGAGAGTAATTGTTCTGACTTTATTAACATACTTAAAGAAAGAATGGGTCTGTCTGAAGGGTAATGGGGTGGGGTCTGATCAGCCCTGAAGGCCTAGATAAAGGAAAGTCGTTGAGGTGAGGGTAGGCAGTGTCCCCTCAAGCCTGTCCAGGGGTATCAAGAGTTCTCCAATGCCTGCTGAGGCTATCCCTTTGGTGAGATGGGGTCATGACCTGATGCCAATAGCTATTAAGTATTCAATTCATTCAACTCCATTTATTCTGATTTCATATTCAAATTTGGAGGGGAGAATGCTTTGATCATGTGGATTTTAAGTATTTTGGTTCCTTGGGGAGCACTTCTTCATTGTAAATTAAAAGGTTTTTATGTCTCTGGGCCACTTAATAGTTTCATTTCTCACTCTCATGGGTCCACCTCCATCTTATATGAGGTTACTTAACATAAACTAATCTTAGGACCTGAGAAGTTCCCTGCAGGGACAAAAGTCAATGAGCTTGAAAAAAAAAAAAAAAAACCAAGATCCAGCCCACCTTCACCCCACTCTCTGTTTACTGATTCCTACACAGTTTGGGGAAGTAATATATTAACATGTAAAACAGTAAAATATTCTTAATGTTTAAATCAGTTCAAGATAATCGAAAGAAACTCTGTGTTAAAAAATACAATTAGTAATTGCTATAGAACTTCAAATACGGCAGGAATCCTTTAGACTGGACTGCTCAGTAAAGTCTTTACAAAGAGGATAAGGGATGGGGCACCTGGGTGCTCAGTCAGTTGAGCGTCTTCTTTCCACTCAGGTCATGATCTTCAGGTCCCACACTGGGCTCCCTGCTCAGGGGAGTCTGCTTCTCCCTCTCCCTCTGCCTCTTCCCCTGCTTGTGCTTTCTCTGTCTCTGTCTCTTGTTTGTGTGTCTCCCTCTCCCTCTCTCAAATGAATAAATAAAATCTTAGGGAAAAAAAAAGATAAGGAAGGAAGCTTGGACAGGGAGAAAGAAAGCAGTAAGGATTCTGGGTGGGTGAATGTTTGAGAAAACACATGAAAAAGGTCAGAAAGTAGTCCAGTTTAGCTAACAGAGAGTGCTAATGGTGAGAGACAGGGCTGGAAAGAGATTTGGGGCCAGACCGTGGAAGACTCTGAGAGCTCTTATTTTTTGGATTTTCTGATACAGGCAGGGGGAAGCACTTGATGAACATACATCAAACAGCTAGGGAGAGGGCAGGCTGGAGGGTAAGAGAGGCGACTAGGGATGCTGAAGGACAATGAAAATGAAAGGGAATACACAAGAGAGAGGGTGTGAGGAGGCTGGGAAACTGGTTGGATAGAGAAAGGAACTCAAAGAGTTAGAGGACTCCAAAGTTTATATGGCACCATCCAATCGTGAGACTAGGTACCCTGACAGGGATGAAAGAGTTTAATAATCAACTTAACAAACTACGTAGTGAAAAGACCTCAGTTTCCTCGTTTCTAAGATAAGGATATGGAATTTTATCTCAACTAGATTGTACCACAAACTGGGTGAGATAAAATTCAAAGTGGTCTGTTGTGACCTTAAGTCATAGAATGAGTGAATCAGACCCCAGTGTTTCTTGTTGGATTTACTGAATAGCGCCACTTACCTGGAAATTAGTAACATTTCCAGCCATTAATACGAGGTTTAGACCTTCTGTGGTTTGGGCTGAGGCTATCACATTTCCGTCTGGAAGACAGTTTTTCCCGCTGACTTGGTCTTTTGACTGTGGAGAAAACAGTAAAAATAATGACCAGGCAATGCTATCTGTAGACTTTCCTCTTAGGTTTCCAAACAGAAAATAGCTATTAGATTCCACACCTAACTCAACTCATAGTCCAACCTTAAGATTCAAAAGCAAATAATTTGTTACCACAATTTTTTTAGTATCAACTGTATTTAATACTCCAGTTGCCTGTGAGCTCTTTTACTTATTCCCCAATTCTAGCTTAGCAGACCCTGCTCATGCCCCCTGGCTTACAATTTAAGGGCACTCTGGTCGTATTTCCAGCTGTCTTTATTTCTATCCTTTTTTTTTTTTTTTTTTTTTTAGAAATAGAGAGAGAAGAAACAGGAGAAGAAAGAAAATTTTAAGCAGGCTCCGGGTTCAGTGCTAAGCCCAATTTGGGGCTTAATCCCATGACCCTGAGATCATGACCTGAGCTGAAATCAAGAGTCTGACGCTCAACCAACGATCCACCCAGGCACCCCTCCCATTGTTATTTCTTCTCTGAAGACTTTCTGTAGTGCCAAAGCCTGCTTTCCTTGCAGGCTCAACAGAGAGAAATTGCAGATAAATTAAGCCACCCTCCCACTGGCTCAAGCCCTCATCCAATGATTGACAGTTCGTTTAAAACCAGGGAGCAACCTTGCCTCCCAGGTAAGACTCACTCTGAGTTTTCCCAGTGAGATCAAGTGGTAACTGATTTGGTAACACACCCTATCAGTATCTTTTACTTCCCTATTTAGATCATTTGCACTTGAATCCTGTTTCAGGTTCTCTTGGAGGGCGGGGGGAACCCAAACTAAGACACACCCCTCAGTTCTATGCATAATACATTTATAGTTTTGACTACTAGACAGCCAGTTTTATTTATTTATTTTTTAAAGATTTTATTTATTTATTTGACAGATCACAAGTAGGCAGAGAGGCAGGCAGAGAGAGAGAGAGAGGAGGAAGCAGGCTCCCTGCTTAACGGAGAGCCCACTGCAGGGCTTGATTCCAGGACCCTGGGATCATGATCTGAGCCGAAGGCAGAGGCATTAACCCACTGAGCCACCCAGGAGCCCCTAGACATCCAGTTTTAGAATTTAAAGGATCATCACAGATCATCCAGTACAGAAACTTCATTCTCCTGGAGGAAAGAGAAAATCCAGTGTACAGAGATGAAACCATTTACTCAAAGTCAATCTAGTAGCTGATGAAGGCACAATCCTTTAATCTGCTCTTCAGAGAAACTATGAAGAGGAGCTGATCTATCTGACTGTATTTTCACACTTACCTATGGTAAAAACATGGTGCACATCACCTCCCTATCCCCCTATACCTCATCATCCACACGTGTGACAGATGTTAATTGGTATCAACACTCTTTTTCAATCATCCAGATAGTTTCAGAGTCTTAGTCAACACAGAGCCCCAGACAACAACTGTCTCTCAGTGCTAAGTAACCCATGAAATGAAATGTACTTTTCATGCCTGATCTAACTCAAAAAGGTTATGAGTTTTCTTTGCTTAAAACAAAACAATGTTAGAGAATTTTCCACACTCTACTTTCTATAAAAAACAGAAAACCCCAGAAGAACTGGGAATGCACTTCTTGAGCAGTCCTTTTCGCTCGCTCAGGAATTTTATTCTTTGTATTCTCCTGCATGGACTCTGGTATGTTTGGTGCAAGCATGATTAATGAACTCCCACCCCAAGAATTCCTTTGGTACAGATTCTTTCAAAGCACTGATATGAAAACCAGAAAAAGAACCAGCCACATTCCCTGTCAAATTTTGTTTTTTCCTTCTCAGTGTTAATGGCTGATGTCTTTAATTGTTGTGAATTCTTTTCACCTCCTCCAAACAACCTGTTATCATGATCTTCTCCTTGAATATATCACACTCAATCCAAATCCCATCATTCTCTGCTGTTTTTTATGTCTTCCCATAGCATTGACTTCACATTCAACTTGGTGACTTGATATTTAGAAATGATATGGCAGAAGTTTTCAGATATATCCTCATTCCAGGTCTTGATTATATTGATCTTTGTTCTTCCTTGAGTTCAATGGCCACAGATCTGAATGATACCTCTAACTCCTTAACAGCTGACTTGGGGCCATGTTACCTCACAGGGACACTGTCCCTTTATAATTTATGTTTCAATCAGGTGATGCTTCTTCTTCAAGATCTTCATATGAGAGGATCCAGAGCCACCAGAAATGGTGCTGGCAACTTTCTCAGTGGCTTCTCTTTTTCATACAAGGCTACGACCAAAGTCACATCATATGGGAAACAGAGATGGGCCTTTCACTGAAAACAGGCTCTTAGCCCACGCAGGTGTCCACCACTAAAAAATAAAAATCAAAAGGCAGGTATTTAGACAAAATCTTTGGCATAAAAAGAAATCCTGATATTGGCGTGCCTGGGTGGCTCTGTCACTGGGCATCTGCCTATGGCTCAGGTCATGATCCCAGGGTCCTGGGATCAAGCCCCGCTTTGGGCTCCCTGCTCAGCAGGAAGCCTACTTCTCCTTCTGTCACTTCCCCTGCTTGTGTTCCCTCTCTCACTGTGTCTCTCTGTCAAATAAATAAACAAAAATCCTTAATAAAGAAAAAAGAAAGAAATCCTGATACTAATGAGACTCTGAAATATAGTATGTCTACCTAAAATGGTACCACTGTCAGACAGCTCAGTGAAAAATGTGGTATTCATGAATGCAATAGAGCTAATCGTCACCTAATGGAATAGATCTATTCCATTAATAATTACTTTGCAGTGAAGGTTTGTACAATTAATCTGATTTTCCCACTGACATTCCTTATAATATTGGAGAGGTGATTTTTTTTTCTGGAAAAAAAAACAAACAAACCCTGGCTCTTAAAGATTCAATAAATACACAAAATAATGCATGATTAGTTAAAAATGAACTGTTAAGGAGTGCCTGGGTGGCTCAGTTAGTTAAGCATCTGCCTTGGGCTCAGGTCATGATCCCAGGGATCTGGGATCTAGCCTCCCATCTGGCTCCCTGCTCAGCAAAGGGTTTGCTTCTCCCTCTGTCCCTGCACCCTCTCTCTCTCTCTCTCTCAAATAAATAAATAAAATCTTTTAAAAAATGAACTTTTAGAAGTAAATGCAATATTGAGGGACTGGGGTGGCTCAGTTGTTTGAGCATCCAACTCTTGCCTTCCACTCAGGTCATGATCTCAGGGCTGTGAAATTGAGCCCTGCCATGGGCTCCACGTTCAACAAGGAAGCTGCTTGAGATTCTTTCCCTCTGTCCCACCCTCTGCCTGGGTGCTCTCTCTCTCTCTCAAAATAAATAAATCTTTTTTAAAAAGAAGCAAATACAATACTATTCTTTAATAGTTACAATAGTTAAAAACATCAAAAACAGTTGTGTGCAGTGATAATTTAAAAAAGTAATAAAATTAGGTCTGATTCCCTAGGTGCAGAGCCTGTGACGAGGATTCATGTGCAGTTGAATTATTAAAGTTGTACCCTCAGGAAAAACATGTAGAAAGTGAGAGATAAAGACAGAGAATGTGGTTTAAGTAAAACTAGTTTCTGCCTGATCCTGCAAGGACTCTGGAGTATATAAATTACATCATGGTGTTGTCCCAACCTTGAGACAGGGAGCTGTTTTTGCACCTGCATACCAATCAGTTCATTGTCTATGGGTCATCCTGGTTGGGTGATGAATGTAAACTCCCAGGCACTCCAGACTCCAGACCTTTAGTCTGCTAAAGGCAATCCCTCTGGAGAAGATTGTAAGTGTGAGTCCTTCACAGCAATATATATATATATATATATATATATATATATATAGCAGCTGACTGTGAGTGAACCTAATAAGTAAAAGAGACTCTGGAACATCTGGAAAAGCATCAAAAGGAAGGAAAAGCATCAAAAGGAAGGAAAAGCACTAAGCGAGGTCCAAGGAGTAACTGCACAAGAATGTGGCTTAGCACCTAAGTCATACAAAAATATCTAAGGGATTTTGATTGATGACAAATTCTATATAAATCAACAGTGATGTAGCTGTATTTAAGCAGAAAAAAAAGTCACCAAATGCTGGGAAGAACACGGAGCAACAGGAACTCTAATTCTGCAACATGGTACAGCCATTTCAGAAGACAGTCTGGCAGTTTCTTACAAAACTAAACATACTCTTACCATAGGATCCAGCATTTGTGTTTTGTGGTATTTACCTAAATGATTTGCAAACATATGCCCACACAAACCTGCACATGAGCTTTATTCATTATTGCCAAAACTTAGAAGCAACCAAGATGTCCTTCAATAAATGAATGGATAAATAATGGACATGATGCCTCCATAAAACAGAATATTATTCAGAGAAAAAGAAAAGAGCCATTAAGCTACCAAACGACATGGAAGAAATATAATGCCTATTGTTAAGCAAAGGAGCCCATCTGAAAGGCTAAATATCATATAATTCCAGCTATATGACATTTTGGAAAAGGCAAAACTGTGGAGACATTAAAAATATCAGTGGCTGGTGCACCTGGGTGGCTCAATGGGTTAAGCCTCTGCCTTTGGCTCAGATCATGATCTCAGGGTCCTGGGATCGAGCCCTGCGGGCTTTCTGCTCAGCAGGGAGCCTGCTTTCCCCCCCCTCTCTCTGCCTATTTGTGATCCCTCTCTGTCAAATAAATAAATAAAATCTTTAAAAAATAAATATCAGTGGCTGCCTGCAATTTGAAATTATTCCATATGAAATTATTCCATATGAAACTGAAATTATTCCATATGAAACTGTTACTGAGGACACAGGACACTGTGTATTTGTCAAAACCCAGAGAATCATCCAACACAAGGAGTGAACTCTAATATAATGGACTTTAGTTAATAATAATGTAGCAATACTTTTCAATTGTTAACAAAAGTATCATTAATCCAATACCTTAATATTAGGGAAACTGGGGGCAGGAAGAATTATCCTTACTTTCTGTTTAAATGTTCGTTAAACCTAAAACTGCTCTAAAAATAAAAGCCATTCATTTAAAAATGAGTAGTGATGAGATTTGGGGCTATAATAAGAAAAACATAGTAAGAAGAATAGGTATGGTGAAACATAATCCTATTCTTCTCACTGGTAAAAACGGGCAATGCCTGGGGTATTGTATTTTGTTCAAGGTGCTAAACTTTGCAAAGGGTTTATGAAAACTAGCTATGGTGTTCAGAAGAGGGAAACTGGGGACGCCTGGGTGGCTCAGTTGGTTAAGCAGCTGCCTTCGGCTCAGGTCATGATCCCAGCGTCCTGGGATCGAGTCCCACATCGGGCTCCTTGCTCTGCAGGGAGCCTGCTTCTCCCTCTGACTCTGCCTTCCACTCTGTCTGCCTATGCTCGCTCTCGCTCGTTCTCTCTCTGAAAAATAAATAAATAAAATCTTAAAAAAAAAAAAAAAAAGAAGAGGGAAACTGATGCTGTAAAAGGATTCAAAACCATATCACATGAGGGTATAAAAAAAGAACTGAATATATTTAACTTGCAGAAGTACAGATTTTAGGTAGGATGGGAGCCACACATAATAGTTACCCTTAAACATCTGAAGGACTATCTTATAAAGGATTTATTTCTACAACCCTAAAAGGAAGAGCAAGGATAGTAAGTAAAATATGTTTGGGCTTCATACAATGCTATTTTTATTTTTTTTCTTTTTCTTTATTATTTATTTATTTATTTATTTATTTATTTTTGGTGATTAGTACTGTTCTAAGGTAGGATGAGTCAACTCGGGGAACAGTGAGTTTGCAGCCAAGCAGAAGAGGGACAATCACCTAGTGGTCTGATTTTACATCTGAACTATTTTGTGTTTTCAGAGGTGCAGGGGGCATTTTTTTCTAAATGAAATTCACGAGTCTATTTCCAGTGCATGTTACCTAGTAGAAATAGTTTGTTACAGTACTTTTTTGTCGGAAGTCATAACAACATCAAAACAAAGGACACCACTTAGTAATAATACTTGACCCTGTAGCAGCTGAGACATATAGCTATCTAAAGCACAATTCATATCAATCATTTCTCATCAAATTAATAACTTGTGTTTTCCATTCTTTCCTACTTTGATAGTTATAATATCTTTATCGATTGAATACCTGTTATGTGTCAGTTAACAAATATTATCCTACTTAATTTAATCTTCACAGTGACCCTGTGAGATAGATTTTATCTCCACTTTTTAAATGAGGAAACAGAGACTAAGGAAGTAATGTTGCCATTGTTATCCAGCTAATTACAGAAGGATTTAAATATATACCCTTGGGGGTCCCTGGGTGGCTCAGTCAGTTAAGCTTCTGGCTCTTTATTTCACCTCAGGTCATGATCTTGGGCTCACAAGATTGAGCTCCACATTGGGCTCTATGCTCAATGCAGAGCCTGCTTAAGAGTCTCCCTCTCCCTCTCTCTCTGCCCCTCCCCATCTCTGTTTCTCTCCCTCTCTCTCTCTCTCTCATAAATAAGCGATAAATAAATAAATAAAATCTTTTTAAAAAATAAGAAATGAAAAATAAATAAATATATATCTTTGGGATTCTAAAGGCCAGTGGTGCTCTATTGTGATAGAGAAGACTGTGTAAGTAAGCCTTCTTGGACTGTGTAAGTAAGATGGCACCCAGTGATCCCTACCACTTGGTAATCATGCCTTTGAATAGTTTCCTTCCATATTGTATCAGAGTTGGTCTTTGTAACCAACAGAATATGGCACAAGTGATGCTATATCCCTTCAGAGGCTTGATTACAAAAGGCACTTAGAGCCCTCCACACCCCCTCATGGGAGCAGCCAGCTGCCATGTCATGAACACCCACGGGGGCAGGCCCTAGTGGCAAGGAGCTGAAGCCACTGGCAGCAGTTGTGTAAGCAAAGGTAGAAGAAACCCTCCAGTCCTCATCAAGCATTCTGATGATTGCAGCCCTGATGAACAGGTTGATCTCATGAGAGATCTTCCACCAGGATTACCCAATTAAGCCTCCCCCAAATTCCTGGCCTTCAGAAAGTATAAGACAATAAGTGCTTGCTATGTAAAGCCACTAACTTTGGTATGCAGCAATAAAAAATTAACACAGACTGCATGCTTATTTAGGATGGCTTGAAGAGGCTGGCTAGTGGAGATAGCAGGGATAAGGTTAAAACCTCTCCTCCCTCACCCTTTGTGTCAGAGTCATTGCTGAAAGTCAACCTCTAATGACTATACCAGCAATATGAATGTTTAAGGATCTTACAAAAAATTAAAAACAAAAAACAAAACAAAACTCAAAACCCGACCAAGCAAAAACAAAACAAAATAGAATAGAAAATAGAGTACATCAGTTCTTTAGCAAGAAATGCATGTTGTAGCAGAAATTTTTTCCAAATTCCAACAAATGTTTTTATTTGCAAAACAGATATGGGTTGGGATATAAACTATATATATCTATTTAGGGTGCACTGTGGTTTCCGAGAAGTTTGTAAACTGTTGCACTATACTCTGTATCACTCTGCCTCCCCTGCTGGCTTCTTCAGCTCACAATGGCTGGAGTGCAGACTGAGGCTCTCAACTAACCCTGTTAACTCCAGAGGTGCTGAATATGCTTAGATATTAACCATTTACTAGTATACCCATAAAAAACTGTTAAAAAAAAAAAAGCTCTTCAGATGTCAATACTCTTCAGGTTCAGGTGGCAAGTATGTGGAGAGAGATGGGCCTTCATATTTTGCATCTTTGGGAGGTTAGTACAAGTCCCAAGAATGAAACAGTTTTAAATGTAGAAGTCTGCTAAGTGAAGGATACCAAATGTTTGTCTTTTCACAAAGTACCAACTAAAAATGTCCAATGGTATCAATTTCTTGCTGTATAAAGAATCAGATATTATTTTAGTCTGGTCCTAAGACTATTAGCTTCTTAACCCATTATTGAAAGTTGAGCTTCTTTTCTCTCCAGAGAGCATCTCAATTTCTGGCTTTCCTGACTGACTGGTTTCCTTCAAAGCTATGTGAGGAAGATCCTAATTTCTGCTTCTCTTCTCTTGACCTCATTCATTCCCTAGCATTCCCTACCCCCCAACAAGTCTTCTATCCCCACCTGTAATTTCAGGGATACTTCTTGGCTTCACCAACTCTTCCTAAAGATCATAGTTGGGAGGGGGTGTGCCGGTGAAGTATGGCCATTAAAAATGGTATTTATTTCATCTTATTATCTAAAATATAAACTGTTTTGTGGCTTAAGTTCTTTGGGAGATTACTACCTTTAAAATGGTTCATTTTAATTTTCTTAATTCTTACTGTCTTCCTTAAGGAATGATCAGATTCTGAATACATCTCAAAGGTAAAGTGAACAGGGTTTCCTAAAGAACTGAGAATGGGATATGAGAGACTCCCAGGTTTTGGTCTGAGCAACTAGAATGAAGTTGCTATCAACTGAAATAGGGAAGCCTGTGGATAATGTAGGTTGGTAGCGTAGAGTGAGGAGGATGGGGAGTTTTGTCTTGGACATGTTATATTTGTATCATATACTTTTAGACAACCAGGTGAAGAAGTCTAGTATGCAGTGAGTGTAGGCATTGGAGTTCATGAGAGAGTATTGACTGCAGATATGAACTGGGAGTCATGGATATGTAGACAGTATTTAAAGCCATTAAACCTCCCAGGAACTGAGTGAAGACAAAAAGAAAAAAGGAGCTGAGCTCTATCTTCAGAGTTGAAGAAAAGAAGGTAAATGAGGAAAAAATGAGAATGAAGAGCACCTGGGTGGCTTAGTCAGTAAAGCATCTTCTCTGGTCATGATCCCAGGGTCCTGGGATGGACTCCCTCATCAGGCTCCCTGCTCTGCGGAGAGCCTGCTTGTCCTCTCCTCTGCCTGCTGCCCCTCCTGCTTATGTGTGCGTGCATGTGCTCTCTCTCTCTCTCTCTCTCTCTATCAAAGAAATAAAATAAAACCTTAAAAAAAAAAAAAAGAATGAGAATGAACAGCTACAGAGGTACAAAACAAAAATAAAAACAAAAACAAAAAAAAACCCAAAGTGTGGCATCCTAGCAGCAAGTGGAGAAAATGCATTTGGAAGGAGCTATTGAATATTGAGTCGAATGTTATTAAGAGATCAAGTAAAATGAGGACTGCTAAGTGGCTAGTGAATTTAGCAATAAATGATTCTTGTCACTGGCAAAAATAATTTTGGTGGAATGATGGGGTAAAAGCCTTTTTTAGAATGGATTTAAGAAAGAATAAGAGGGGAGGAAATGGGGATGAGTAATGACAAATTCAATTGAGAAATTTTCCTGCAAAGGGAAACAAAGAAAAGAAGCAGCTAACTACCAAAAAATTGAGGTTAAGAGAAGTTTTGCTGTCTGTTTTTTGTTACTGCACAAAAAACAATTCTTTCAGCTAGGTTTTCACAGAGAACTGTTCAAAGCCCGAGTTAATTCCAGTAAGAATGGGTGTCTTTGATGGGTTTCCTAAGCACTTGTGTGGCCTCTAATCTGACTTCATTTGTCTATGAAATGGGTAATAATAACTGTAAAGATCAAGAAAGAAGAGAAATTGATTACCTTTGTAGTCAGAAAACTCAACCAGGGCTGAACTCTCCTCTGGGAAAAGCTGCACGTTGGTTACTCCTTCTCCTCCATTGCTATTAACTATTATTAATTTGAGGTGGCAGATTTTCAACCCTAATGGTTCTTGTCAGTTCCAGAAGTCTTGGGAAAATCTCAAATTGCTGAACTCTATTGTGTCTGACACAAGCATTAACAGATGTCCTGACACCTACAAATAAAAATCAGTTTATTGGTACTATAATTTCATTTCATAGCAAAAGAAAACAGATTTTGAAGTGTAACTTGATTTAGAGGCTATAACTAAGAATTAAAATTTAGATACTAAATTTCTATATAAAGTTATATTTCAGTGTCAACCTCAACCTATCCCACATTGCTTACTGTGAGTGCATGAGTACATAGCTATCATTAACAGTGGCCTCCATTTAAGACCATTTTGGGAACATGGGTCGACACTTACCTTTCTAAATAAAATCAAGTATGGGCAACCATTTTGTAAGCTCATAGTAATAATGATGATGATTATAATACAATATTGTTTCCTAAATCTAATTTCCTTCCCCGCCCCCTCACTTTACCATAGCTTGGTCTCTATTTGGACATGTCATTGTCATAAAAATAAGCTCCTATAACTATTAAGTTCATGGGAAATTTGAGGGTATATTCACAATGGTTAAGAAAATACACTCAGAAGTCAGAATGTTTAATTTGGAATTCTGATTCAAATACTTACTAGCTTTGTGCCTAAGAACAAGTCATTTAACTTTCTTGAAACCTAGACTTCTTCATCTATAGAATGGAAAAAATAATGTACCTATCTCATAGTGCTATATGTTTTGAGAGTGAAGTAAGTAAAAGCTTAGCACAGTGCTTAGCCTAGAGCAAGGCACCTGATAAATGCTAGTTATGGGTAGTACCAGAAGTGATAATATGTTATCCCTTGCAATCATCTTACTGGGAGTTAGAAAGAGCACAACTTTTAAACAAAACCCATTGTGGGATGCCTGGAATCTCAAAATAGGATACAACCACTATTTGCAAATGAAAGGTTAAAAGTCATTGTCTGCCTTACCAGTATTTTTGAGAAAAGTCATGACAGCAACTTCAATATTGGGTATTACTTCCACACTGAAGTCACCATTGGCTTCTGACAGGCCACTAATCAACTCCATAAGCACAGAGAGCACATTCTCTATAATGGTGCCTTGGATATTGTGAAATGCAACCAAAAGGGAGGCTCGTGAATGGTCTTTTGAAAATTCATCTGTTTCATCCACTTTCAATTCATCCGTTTTGTCCACTCTTCTGAAAAGCATTGCTTTTGCATGAGGTCTTCCAACTTAGCAATTTTTAGAGAGACAGAAACACTTAAGATGTTAGTTTTACATCTGATTTGAGATCTGAAAGGATTTGGCCTGTATCTTACTTTCTGATGTTTTCAATGCTTTGGAAGAAAATAGATTTCACTCATTGCAGAAGGAAGGAAGAAAGGAAGGAGAAGGAAAGGAAGGAAGGAAGAAAGAAAATAGTAATTCTGGCTAAATGATTGCATAAAGTAATACCTTATTCTTTGTAAAATCAGTTTTACTCACCAAATCACAGGGAAAAAAAATAATAACCATGACAATAAATGATGACGCTCATCCACTGACATAGATTATTAGTGCTACAATTCATTACTGAAAAGAAAGAAGTTTCTGTTACTGCATAATGAAAGGGCAATCTACAGATAACCAAAATAAAAATGTTGCATGGTCATAAAGAAGATTGGGTATGGGGTAGCTATTTATGAGGAGAACAGAGATTATTACTTCAATTTTTCATTGTTTTTAACCCTTGAAAGAGAAATAAAGGAACTTTTAGTATGATAAAGAGACTTACTCTGAACTCAGAAGTTAATAGTATTCACAGTGAAGAAACAGGACAAGTCTTTGTGTTAAATACCCAGTAGTGCAACTGCAGGGTCATAGTGTAGCTCTATTTTTAATTCTGAGGAATCCCCACACTGTTTTCCAAAGTGGTTGCACCAATTTGCATTCCCACCAACAGTGTAAGAGGGTTCCCCTTCCTCCACATCCTCTCCAACATTTGTTGCTTCCTGCCAACTGGAAGGGATTATGCTGAGTGAAATAAGTCAAGCAAAGAAAGCCAATTCTCATATGGTTTCACTTACTTGATAAGGAATAACATGGAGGACATCAGGACAAGGAAAGGAAAAGTGAATTGGGGGAAATCAGAGGGGAAGATGAACCATGAGAGACTGTGGACTCTGAGAAACAAACTTAGGATTTTGGAAGGGAGGGGGTGGGGGATGAGTGAGCCTGGTGGTGGGTATTAAGGAGGACACATATTGCATGCAGCACTGGGTGTTGTACATAAACAATGAATCTTGAAACACTGCATCAAAAACTAATGATGTATTTTATGGTGACTAATATAACACAATTTTTTTAAAAAAAGGAAACAGGACAGCCACTCTCCTTAAAAGTAGAGGAAATAAAACAAAAACTAAAAATGTACTCTGGTACCACTCCTATTTAATATATTTTTCAGAATACTTCCTAGTCATCAAAATAAGGTGGTGAAAAGAAATAAAAATAAATATAAAAATGGAAAAGATAACAAAAACATTCTTCACAAATACCATAGTCACATACTGTGAAAAAATTTTTAAATCATCAACACCATCAAGAAAGTGAAAAGACAACTCATAGAAAGGGAGAAAGGATTTGCAAAGCATAGTTGATAAAGGGCATGTAATCTAAATAAAGAACACTTAAAACTGAACAATAAAAAAAACAAATAATCCAATTTTAAAATAGGCAAAGGATTTGAATAGACACCTCTCCAAGGATGACATACACATGGTCAATAAGGACATAACAAAATGTTGAACATTATTCATCATTAAGAAAATGCAAATCAAAACCACAATGAGCTAACACTTTACATGTACTGGAATAACTAAAATTTTAAAAGATGGACAATAACAAGTGTTGACAAGGATGCAAAGAAACTGGAAACATACCTTGCTGGAATAGAAAAGGTACAACCACTTAGGAATACAGTTTCACAATGGAGTTACTATATAATCCAGGTGTTCTACACTCAGACAGGAATATACCATAGAGGTGAAACATATGTCCACACAAAAACTATTTCACAAATGCTATGGACAGAATGTTTGTGTGTCCCCCAAATTCAGGTTTTAAGTCCTAATCCTCAATGTGATTGACGGTATTTGGAGATGGGGTCAGATGGGAAGTGATTAGGTTTAGATGATGTCATGAAAGTGGAACCCCCATGAAAGGACTAGTGTCCTTATAAGAAGAGGAGACAACTAGAGCTCCCTTTCTGCCATCTGAGAAAATAACAAGAGGGGGTCATCTGCAAATCAGGAAAAGGGTTCTCATCAAGAACTCTATCATGCTGATTTCCTGACCTCAGACTTCCAGCCTCCAGACTATGGGAAATCAGTGCTGTTTAAGCCACCAAGTCTATGGTATTTGTTCTAGCAGTCCAAGTTGACTGAGACAACAAATGTTCACAGCAGCATTATTCACAATAGTCAAAAGGTGGAAATAACCAAATGTCCATCAATTAATGAATGGATAAATAAAAAATGGTATATCTGTACAATGGCATATTATTTGGCCATAAAAACTAACAAAGTTTTGATATATTCTGCAACATTAATGAACCCTGAAAATCTGCTAAATGAAAGAAGTCAGTGGCAAAAAAAAAAACCCACATACTAAATTATCTTATTTATCTGAAATGTCCAAAATACATAGATTCACAAAGACTGAAGTATATTAGTGGTTACTAGTCTGTGGGGAGGAGGGAAAGGGGAATGATTGCAAACGCACTTGGAGTTTCTTTGGGGTGATGAAAATTTCTAAAAATAGACAGTGGTGAACACTGTGAACATACTAAAAACCACTGAATTGTACACTTTTAAAGAGTGAATTTTGTGGCATGTAAGTTATATCTCAACAAAACTGTTATTTAAAAATAAGAATCTGGTTGCCTGGATGGCTCAGTGGGTTAAGCCTCTGCCTTTGGCTCAGGTCATGATCTCAGGGTCTTGGGATCAAGACCCGCAATGGGCTCTCTGCTCAGTGGGGAGTCTGCTTCCCCTTCTCTACCTGCCTCTCTGCCTACTTGTGATCTCTTTCTGTCAAATAAATAAATAAAATCTTTTTAAAAAAATAAGAATCAATAAATTAATCCTTAGAGAAAATATAGATAAAGACATATGAGATCACTTTAAGAGAGTATCTAAATATTAATGGCAAAAATAGTCTCAATAGTCTCCAGCCTTGCATAAATATATTACAAATGATAATACTCTCCAAATTACAGATTATAATATATGAAATCCCTTAATTCAAGTCCAGTTAAGTGGTAATTTATAAAATTTGATAAAATGAAAGCAAACTGTGTTTTAAAAAACAAAACAATATCAAATGAAATGATGAGGGACTCAGCATGCTACACCTTAAAATTCATTTTCCACAGACTGGAAGAAAATATTTGCAAAAGACATAACTAATAAAAAGCTGTTACCCAAAATATAAAGGACCTTTGGGATTCAACAATAAGAAAACAACCTAATTTTAAACCAGGCAAAAGACCTCAATGTAGGGACCTACTTAGCCAGAGTGACTCCATCTCAGTTAAACAGCCATTTTGTCGTTTGTGCAGTAAAACTTAAACTGACCTTGCCCCCCACTCCCAAGAGGAACTTACTTAAAAGCAAGTTGGTCGACCAATATGGTCAACAGTCCCTGATAACAGAGCTCAAATACCAGGATGGGTCAGGTCAGGTGGAGATAACAGAGCCCAGAATGCAAAAATGAGTCAGGCCAGGTGGAGACAATCTCATTGGCCAGGCTCAACCACATGGTCTTTGCTCTATAAAAGCTAGTCTGTGAAGCTGGGGGTGGTCGCTCTCTCCCTAAGAGATGGCCCCAGCCAGTCGGTTTGATTCTCCGTGTTGGCATGAAATAAAGCTTTGCTTGACCTTTGCTTTGTATCTGTCTCGCTCCTTTGATCACGGACCCCATCACTCAATAGATGCTTCACCAAAGAAGATAGACAAATGGCAAATAAGCATATGAAAAGATGCCTAACATTATATGTCACTGGGGAAATGCAAATTAGAAAAATAAGGAGATCCCACTGAACACCTAGTGGAATGGTGATAATACCAAACGCAGGCAAAGGATGTGGAGCAATAGGAACTCTCATATCATACATAGTTGGTGGGGATGAAAATGGTATTCACTTTGCAAGACAGTTTGATAGTTTCTTACAAAACTGTACATATTCTTCCCACACAATCCAGTAATCATGCTGCTGGTAGTTACCCAAAAGAGTTAAAAATTTATGTCTACAGGGGTGCCTTGGTGACACTTAGTTGGCTAAGTGTCAGCCTTTGGCTCAGGTCATGATCCCAGAGTCCTGGGTTTGATCCCCTCACGGACCCCTGTATGGAACCCTGCATGGAGCCCCACATCCGGCTCCTTGCTCAGCAAGGAGTCTGCTTCTCCCTCTCCCTCTGCCTGCTGCTCCCTCACTTGTGTTCTCTTGCTCTGTCAAATAAATAAATAAAATCTTTTTTAAAAAATTATGTCTACACAAAAACCTACAATAGATGATTATAGCAGTTTTATTAATAATTGCCAAAACTTGGAGGAAACTAAGATGTTCTGCAATAAGCAAATGGATAAATAAACCTTGGTATATCCAGACAATGGAATATTATTCAGCACCAAAAACAAATGAGCTCTCAAGCCATGAAAAAACATGGTGGAAACTTAAATATGCATTACTAAGTAAAACAAACCAACCTAAAAAGGTTAACATATGATTCCAACTATATAATATTTTGGAAAAGGCAAAACTATGGAGACAGTAAAAAGATCAGTGGGTGCCAGGGATTAGAGTAGTGGGAAGGATAGACAGCAGAGTACAGAGGATTTCTATGGTAGTGAAACTATTTTGTATGATACTGTAAAGGTGGATATATGTTATTAAACATTTGTCAAAACTCAAAGAATGTACAACAGCAAGAGTCAATGCTAATGTAAACTAGGAACTTTAAGTGATAATAATGGGTAAATGTAGATTCACCAATGACAACAAATGTACCACTCTTGTGTGAGATGTTGATAATGGAGGAGTTGGGGGTGACAGGTGGTATATGGGAACTTTCTATATCCTCCACTCAATTAAAAAAAATCTTTAAGTAGTAATTATAAAGCTAAATAGTTCTAAATTAAAAATAAATGATATGACAAGAAGTAAAATAGAAGTTCCAGATATAAACCTTAATGTATCAAAAAGTTTAACATAAGTATTAAGAGGAATAAGAAAGTAAAGAGATGAATCATAATTTAATAAATATTGTTCAGAATGTTAATTTTCATTATGAAGAAAATAAAATTAGATATAAATTCATACTTCACAGTCAACACCTAACCACAGTAGATTAGCCCCTGATAGGTTAAAAATGTTAACTTTAAACACTCCAAAAGTAAGGACACCTGAGTGGCTCAGTGAGTTAAGTGTCCATCTCCTGATTTCCACTGTGGAATTAAATTAGAAAGAAAGAGCAAATTAGCAATAGGTCCAACGACATGGATGAAACTCAATTGTATTATGCTAAGTGAAAGCAGCAAGGCTCAAAAGACCATGTGCGGCATGGTCTACAGGGACCAAAATCTGACCACTATTTGCCAAGGACTCACCTTGAGTGCAGAAGTTGATTACAAAGGAACCAGTGGGAATTCGGGGAGTGATGAAACTCTTTTTTATACCTTTATATCTTTGTATATCTTATATCTTGTGGTTATCCCATGATTGTATGCATTTGTCAAAACTCAAAGAACTGTACACTAAAAAGTATGAATTTGCTGTATGTAAATTATACCTTAAATTTTTAAATGAAAGGAAGTCAATAGCATTCATATACACAGAAGATACAGTGAATGAAACACCTCATGTAAAATAGCAAAATAAATAAATGAATAAAATATTTAGAAACAAACTTAACAAGAAATATTCTATATAAGAAAATGTTAAATATTTTTTTAATTTGAATTCAATTAGTTAATATATAGTGTATTATTAGTTTCAGAGGTAGTGGTCAGTGACTCATCAGTCTTATATAACATCCAGAGTTTATTACATCACATGCCCTCCTTAATGTCCATCATCCAGTTTCTTCAATTTTGTTATTAATTGGTTTATATAATTGGCTGCTCCCATGTTAAGGGTATAAATATTTACAATTGTTAGATTGTCTTGTTGGATAGACCCTTTAATTACGATATAGTGTCCTTCCTCATCTCTTAATACAGTCTTTGGTTTAAAAATCTAATTTGTCTGATATAAGGATTGCTACCCAACTTTCTTTTGATGTCCATTAGCATGATAAATGGTATCCACCGCCTCACTTTAAATCTTGGGGTGTCTTTGGATCTAAAATGAATCTCTTGGAATGCCTGGGTGGCTCAGTAGGTTGGGCGTCTGCCTTTGGCTTGGATTGTGATCCTGGGGTGCTGGGATCAAGTCCTGCATTGGGCTCCTTGTTCAGTGGGGAGGCTGCTTTTCTTTCTGCCTGCTGCTCCCTCTGTTTGTGCTCTCTCTCTCTCTCTCTGACAAATAAATAAAATAAAATCTTTAAAAGAATAAATAAATAAAATGAGTCTCTTGCAGACAGCATATCAATGGGTCTTATTTTGTTTTGTTTTTTATCCAATCAGATACTCTGGGTCTTTTGATTGGGGCATTCAGCCCATTTACATTCAGAGTAACTGTTGAAAATATGAATTTAGTGCCATTGTATTACCTGTAAAGTCACTGTTTCTGTGTATTGTTTCTGTTTCTTTCTGGTCTGTGTTACTTCTGGGCTATCTCTTCACTTAAAGGATCCCCTTTAATATTTCTTGCAGGGCTGGTTTAATGACCACAAATTCTTTTAATTTCTGCTTGTCCTGGAACCTTTTTATCTCTCCTATTCTGAATGACAGATTTGCTGGATAAAGTACTCTTGGGTGCATATTTTTCTCATTTAGCACCCTGAGTATATCATGCTACTCCTTTCTGGCCTCCCAGGTCTGTGAATAGTCTAATGTTTCTACCCTTGTAGGTCAAAGATCTCTTGTCCAGAGCTGCTGTCAGGATTTTCTCTGTTTCTGAGATTTGCAAGCTTCATTATTATATGTCAAGGTGTAGACTATTTTTATTGATTTTGAGGGTGGTTCTCCGTACCTCCTGGAATTGAATGCCTGTTCCCTTCCCCAGATTAGGAAAGTTCTCAGCTATAATTTGCTCCAATATACCTTCTGCCCCATCCCTCTCTCTCCTCTTCTTCCAGGATCCCAATTATTCTAATATTGTTTCACTTTACAGTATCACTTATCTCTTGAATTCTACCCCCTGTGATCCAGTAGTTATTTATCTCTCTTTTCCTCAGCTTCTTTATTCTCCATCTGTTTGGTCTTCTATATCACTAAATCTCTCTTCTGCTGCATTTATCCTAGCAATTAAAGCCTCCATTTTTTTATTGCATTGCATTAATAGCCTTTTCAATTTCAACTTGATCAGATTTTAGTTCTCTATTATTCCAGAAAGAGATCCTCTAGTGTCTTCTATGCTTTTTTCAAGCCCAGCTAGTATCTTTATAATCATTATTCTGAAGTCTAGTTCTGACAACTGATTTATATCCAAACTGATTAGGTCTCTGGCAGTCAGTACTGCCTTTTGTTCTCTTTTCTCTTTTTTGAGGTGAGTTTTTCTGTCTTATCATTCTATCCAGAGAACAGATGAACAAGAGAACAAAATACTAAAATGACAACAATGAGCCCACAGAAATATACACTAAATAAATCAGAAGAGACCTGAAACTGAAAAAAATTAAATGAAAAATTTTTAAAAAATAGAGAGAGAGGATATAATGGTACAGGTGAAAAGAATAGAACAATACACTATATCCTGGGTTTATTTTGGTGTCTTTGTTAGAAGACACCACATGTGTAACCTTAGATTAGGCAATAGTTTTTTTTTTTTTATCTATGAAACCAAACATACAAGTGACAAAAGAAAAAAAAAAAAAGGAATATTGGACTTCACCAAAATGGAAAAGTTTTATATTATCCAGCCTTAAAAAGGAAGGAAATCCTAACACATGTTACAACATGAATGCATTTTGGAGACATGAAGTCAAGTGAAATAACCCCATCACAGAAGAACTGCATATTGTATGATTCCATCTATATGAGATACCTAGAGTAGTCGAATTCATAGAGTCAGAAAGTAAAAGGGTGGTTGCCAGGGACTTGGGGGGTGGGGAGAATATGGAGTTAGTGTTTAGGAATTAGAGTACTTTCCAAACTTCAGTTGGGGAAGATGAAGTTCTGGAGATGGTGGTGGTGATGATTGCATATCACTGTGAATGCACTTAATGCCATACAATTATACATTTAGAAATGGTTAAAATGGTAACTTTTATGTTGTATATATTTTACCACAGTTAAAAAAAAATTATCTCTTGTACTTCAAAAAAAAAAAAGAAAAAGAAAAAGAAAGAAACTACATCCCAAAATTGTAAAGAAAAATCTATCTCTATATACAAATAAATAAAATTAAATATAATGAAAGGATAGAATATAACTCTCAAGATGAAAATTTTAAAAAGACCTGTTTTAAAAAGCTGATAAAATAATAAATCATTTCAAAAGGAAAGAGAAAAAAATTAAAATGTAAAAACTAAAAAATCATGAGGGGAAAAAAAATCCATGAATTTTATATACTATTTTCCCCTAGTGCTGGAGTTTTGCAATTCTGTGTAATTGGTAAACTTGGTCTTAGCTAGAAGTTCTCCTGATCTTTGACCGTTGTACTAAATCTTATGCCCTTTGCTCTGGGTGGAATTGTACTATCCTTGCCGTGGCCAGGTTAAGCTTATCGGCTCCCATTTGGTCTCTGCAGGACTTTTGTTCCCTGAAGGCTTTCCGCCAGCTTTGGAGGATGAGAATGAAAATGGTGGCCTCCCAATCTCCAGTCCCAGATCCAAGAGCTCAGGGTCCCACTCTTCAGTGAGCCTTCAGAGAAAAGCAGTCACTCATTCCTGTCTCCCTGGTCTCCGGCTTCACTCCATGCTCACCCAGCCTATAACAGAATGTTTCTATCTCAGGCACGTGACCCTGCTTTGAGTCTCCAAACCCACTCCTGTGGCTTTCCCCACAATGCTGCTAGCGGGGGTGGGGGCAGCATCTTGCTGTGGTGCTGCCACTTTCTGGGCCCCTGCTTGGAAATCGGTTGCTGGACTGTGTCATGGTTTGCAGATTACGGAAACCCCAAGCTGAGAGCTCCACTCCCGGGCTCACTGTTAGTAGCTGGCTTTCCTGTGCCAATACCTGGAAGCCATGTCATCCTCGGGCACCCCGGGTCTTTCTGTGACCCCAGGGATCCTGCGACTCACTGTCCCACCCAGGATCACACCCGCTTTACCCCCTGAGCAGTTTGAAGACAGGGATGTCCTTCACCAGAGCAGACTGCTTAAAGTTCCAATTTTGTGCTCCACTCCTATATCACTTGCTTGGGAGCCACCTTATGGAGGCTCTTGCCCCCCAAGGTCTATCTTCGGATATACTGCCTGGAATTCACTTCTCTGCACTTCTACCTTGCAGAAAGTTGTTGTTTTTCTATTTGTAGAATTATAGCAATTCTTTTCTTGGATCAGCAATTGAATTCACAGGTATTTGGAATGATTTGATAGCTATCTAGTTGAATAACTGGGACCAGATGAAAACTAAGGTCTCTTACTCCTCCACTACCTTGGAAAGACCTCTTTAAACACTCCTTAAAGACACGAAAGTAAACCTGAACAAAGAAATGACATCCTTGGGGTGCCTGGGTGGCTCAATTGGTTAAGCATTTGCCTTTGGCCCAGGTCATGGTCCCTTCCTGGGATCATGCCCAGTATCAGGCTCCTTGCTCAGTGGGGAGCCTGCTTCTCCCTCTGCCTGCCACACTCCCTGCTTGTGTTCTCTCCCTCTCTCTCTGACAAATAAAGAAATATTTTAAAAATTTTAAAAAAGGAAATGGCATCCTTTGTTCTTGGTTAGAACATCTCAACACCATCTCAAGATGTCAGCTATCTGTAATTTAAAAATTTAATGCAAATCCAGTATAAACCTCAGTGAGCTTTTTATGCCACTGATCATAAATCAGAAGTCAGTCCCAGGGGCGCCTGGGTGGCTCAGTGGGTTAAAACCTCTGCCTTCAGCTCAGGTCATGATCCCAGGGTCCTGGGATCGAGCACCGCATCGAGCTCTCTGCTCAGCAGGGAGCCTGCATCCTCCTTTCTCT
Organism: Mustela nivalis; assembly: GCF_964662115.1. Classification (NCBI taxonomy): domain Eukaryota; kingdom Metazoa; phylum Chordata; class Mammalia; order Carnivora; family Mustelidae; genus Mustela; species Mustela nivalis. The sequence continues at coordinate 118,978,588 of NC_139020.1, forward strand.
CTGCCTGCCTCTCAGCCTACTTGTGATCTCTGCCTGTCAAATAAATAAATAAAATCTTAAAAAAAAAAAAGAAAAAAAAAAAGTCAGTCCCAAAGTTCATAAGTAAAGATAAGCAGACAAGAACAGCTAGGAAAACAGCAGGAAGGAAGAGCTCTTACGGGAACTAGCCCTGACATTAGAATATATAATAAAGTCTCTGCAGCAGATGAATAAACATGTCAATAGAACGTAAGTTCCAGAAACAGTCAAAATACATGTAAAAATCTAGTAAGTGATAAAGGTGGTATCTTGGGCAGTGCTAATCTTTTTAATAAACAGTGTTGGGACAACTGGATACCCATTTGGAAAAAAGATAAAATTTGATCCATGCTTCAAATCATAAACAAAAATAAACTCCAAATGTATCAAAGATCTAAATGTGAAAAATAAACCATTACAAATAAAATGGGTGACCATAACCCAGGTGATAGGGAAAGTTATTAAAATATGACCAAAATTCCAAATGCAATAAAATAAAAAATTAGTAAATTAAAAAAAGGGGGGGGGGCACCTGGGTGACTCAGTGGGTTAAGCGTTTGGTCATGTGATCTCAGGGTCCTGGAACTGAGCCTCCCTGCTCAGCTGGAAGTCTGCTTCTCACTCTGCCTCTGCCCCCGCCTCCTTCATGCTTTCTCTTTCTCTCTCAAATTAATGAATAAAATCTTTTAAAAAAAGTTTTTACCATAAAAATAAAAACTGTTTGTATGGGAGAAAAAGCCACCATAAGCAAACTCAGAAGACAAATGACAGACTGAAAGGAAGTAGCCATAACATATATCACAGATAAAAGATGACTATCCCTAATGTATGAAGAACTTCTAAAAGTGAAGGGGAAAGAGACCAAAGATTCCATGGGAAATGACGCCCTGCACTCTATTCTCTACCGGGACAAGTCAGGCTGGTAAGCTCCTCCCCAGAGACAGGGGGTTAGAGGGCTGTGCGGTCTCCCCCAGCCCAGTCCTGAAGTGTCCCATGCCGCCCTCCGCACTCCCGCCCATGGCGCTGCTCACCATTCCTCTAAGCATGAACACCAGCCAGCCGGACATGCTGCCCAGTTGAGGCGGACCTCACGCTCTAGGCCTCCGGATCTCCTAGGCTCTGTACACAGTGGCACAGCCACCAGTTCCTGAGCAAGTTCTTCGAGTGTGGGGTGTCAGGCTTCCGGCATCTGGGCCCGGGGAGCAGGGTGTAGTCCTCCCCAGCTCCACTCCTCCACGCATGAGGCCCCAGCCCCACCCAACTGGCCCGTGCCTTTCCTTTCACTTTCTTTTCTCTGCAAATCACTGTTCCCTAGGTTTTGGTTTTCAGACCTCAAAAACAGCTGCCTCAAGATTCTATCACCCAGAGGCTCCTGGGTGGCTCAGAAGTTTCAGCCTTCAGCTCAGGTCGGGGTCCCAGGGTCCTGGGATTGAGTCCAGCATCGCCTGCTCAGGGGAAAGCCTGCTTCTCCCTCTTTCACTCCCCCTGCTCCTGTTCTCTCTCTCCCTCTGTCTCTGTGTCAAATAAATAAATAGATAATTAAATCTTAAAAAAAAAAAAAAAAAGATTATCTCATCCATTTGAGACAGACGTTGCTGTCAAATTTGGGGTGCAAATTCTGGGCTCTGAGATTCTTCAGACGTGTAACCCCAGTCAATGAAATCTGTCACTGGGCATAGATACCTTGTATTATCATGGGGATTAAATGAGGCAAAGTCTGAAATACTCTTTGGGTTTCTTTCCCTAAATGAAAACAGGTACTCATGGAGGTCTGGCAGAAAAGCAAAGTGGCAGTAAAGGCGAACTTTTGAAAAGGAGTTTGGGCAACCTGTATACTCAACGTGGGTAACTGATGAGAGTTTAATAAAGGAATTACCTTTGTAAATGGAGGCAAAGGGCTAAGAGAAACCTGCGAGAAATAGTGAAGCAGCCCCTCTCCCCTTCCTCCTCCCCTTCTCACTTCCCCTTTTCCCCTTTCCCCTCCCCTTCTCTTCTCCACTTTCCCCACCTTTTCCCCTCCCTTTCCTCCTCCCCTTTCCCCTCCCTTCCCTTCTAGGTTAAAGGGGAAAGGGAAGAGTGTGTACTGAACCTTTTATCTGAGGGCAAGTTCAGCTGTTGGAAAGGAGTATGAGCTTTATTCAGGAGGCCAGCCTCCGGGGGAGAAGGCTGACTCTTGCCCAAAAATCAACTTAGAGGTTTCTTTATTAAGAAGATTTCTGGCAGTTAATGAGTAAAAAGGGGAGCATAGTGGTTTGTAGCACTGCTTGATTGCATGCAGACTCAATGGTGCCAACTATAGACATTATCAAGGTGTTCCAAAGCTGTGTATGGGGGGTGGCTGGTGCAGGAGGTTGTGCAAGAGGATTTGGTTCCAAGTCTTTCTAGGAAACAATGCATTATCTATAGACACACAAAAGAAGTTTTAGTTAATCATGTGGCTTAAAGGTGCTAAAGGTTAGGCTACTAAATTGGCCAGAGGGGCGTAGGTGGTGGCTTCAAACCTGGCAAGAGCCATTTACCCATAGGAGAGGAAGGGACATGAGGTGAACAAAATAGAATGAGAAATGCCTAATGGCCATACTGTGTCATTTGAACTTTATGTTCAGGCCTGTGGTCCTGAAAATGTGGTGCCCAGACCACCAGCATCAGCATCACCAGGAACTTATCAGAAATGCAAATTCTGGGCCCAATCTCACATCTACAGGGTTAGAAACTGGTGGGGGTAGGGAGTGGGGCATGGATCTTAGCATTCTGTGTTTTATTGAGCTCTCCAGTGATTCTGACCCAAGATCAAGTTTGCTCTAGGTATCAGGGAGTGACTGAAGGCATATTTCAGAGAAACGATGAGATTGGAGCTATTGTTTCTCTTATTTTTTAAAATATATTTTTAAATTTTATTTATTTATTTTAGAGAGAGAAAGAGGGGTGGAGGGAGAGGGAGAGAGACTATGAAGCAGCACAGAGCCCGACATGGGGCTCGATCACACGACCCTGAGATCACAACCTGGGCTGAACCCAAGAGTCGGATACTTTACCGACTGTGCCACCTAGGCACCCCAAAGCTATTGTTTTACAAAAGACAGTTTGAAGTATAAGGAGGGGCTGGGAATCGGGACAGAGAAAGTCTTTAGAGGTGAGATTCTGGTGAGAGAACTATGAAGATGCCAACTGTGCAGTGAGATTTGAAATGAAGGAGAGACAGGGCTGGTGATAATGGATACGCAGGAAGCAGGACAGGGTGAAGTCAAAGGTGCCACTAAAGGCCACATTTTAATATAATATAATATATGCAATATATTTAATGTAATATAACATAAATGTAACAGGTTTTACATTGTCTGGTGTTTTTCCAGGAAATAAAACTGAGTTTCCTCCTCTATGAAAGAAGACCTTCAAACAAAATGCTTCCTACAGTCTCTCAACACATATGCCAAGCAAACAAAGCTGCTGAGTGACGTGCTAGATCTTTTCAAGGCTCTCTCTGGCCAGGGTGGGAAGCTGCATGGCCCTGCATTGCTTCTTAGGGTGCCCGGCTTCCCTTTTTGTTCATCCTTACTAACTTCCCTGACCTGGGCTTGCATCTCCCCCCAAAACTGTTAACAATTGATCTTTTCCTTAAGGCTCTGTGCTTTGGAGGACTCAGGACCCCAATCAGTAGTAAAGGAAATTGTGCCCAACTCCCATAGGGAAATCAAAGCAAAAACAGTACTTATCCATAAGGTAAGTGTAAAGAAGCCCAACAGAAGGTTATGTTTTTCTCCTAAGGACTGCCTTAGTGCTCTCTGTATTGTGATTTATTGTAACAAATGTATATTTGGTGGTCATCCCTCTTTCTGGCACAGAGCTCCTAAAATCCTTGCAATCTCCTAACGGCTGAGAGTGATAAAGTTGTCTTTTGTTAGTGAGAGGACCTAAGGCTGGTTGCCAGAGGAATCAACTACATGATTAGACGGTTGGAACTTTTAGTCCCAACCCCTGACCTCTGGGGAGGTGGGGAGGGTGGAGGTTGACTTCAATCACAAATGACTGGAGATCTGATCAATCACGCCTACATTTTGAAGACTCCATAAAAACCTGGAAAGGATGGGGTTTGAAGAGCTTCCAGGTGAATGAACAGGTGGAGATTTGGACATAGTGGTTTGCTTGGAGGCCCGGAAGCTCCATGTCCTTTACCCACACCTTGCCCTATGCATCTTTTCCATCCGGAAATCAATGAGTCATATGCTTTTATAATAAACCAGTGATGTAATGAGTAAACTGGTTTCCTGAGCTGCTTTAGCAAATTAAGCAAACCCAAGGAGGGGATCATGGAGGACCAGAGATTTACAGCCATTCAGCCAGAATCACAGGTGGCATCCTATGCTTGCTTTTGGGATCCAAAGTAAACAGCAGTCTTGTGGGGATGCAGCCCCATTAGCCTGTGAAATCTGATGCTATCTCTGAGTCCAGTGTGCCAGAATTGAGTTGAATTATAGGACCCCCAACTGGTATAAGAGAATTGGTTGGATGTATGGAAGGAGAACCCACACATGGGAATTGGATGCAGAAGACGTCTATCTTTAAAAAAAACATGAAATATCTTAATTTCAATTCTCTTTTTCCTTCGGAGAGAAGGTGCCCTGATTTGCTGGTACCCAGTGAGCCGTCTGGGTAATCCAGCACTGATGTTGGAAAGGTGAAAAGGAAACTCTAGGAGCAAGGAGGGGACAAAGGCTATTTAATAGGGTCTGGCATCCGTTTTTCTCTAGAAGGAGAGAAGAGATGAATCCTGTAGCCTACTTTTATCTTATGATACCCTTTGTGTTAAGGAAAAAAAAAATATTAAGGATTGTGATTTTCACAGCTGAAATTGATGGTAGTGAAGTCAATCCTATTACATTTTACTGCGATACTACTTAGCAAATAGCTACACAGAAAATCAACAGCGGACATCTGCTCACATGGCATATTGCTGTACACTGGTGGTGGTGTACAGAACTCACAGAATCTCATCCCAAGGGAAGAGAAAGAAGGAGTACGGGGAGGAACATAGACAATCTGTTCCTCTATGGATATAACTTTCTTTCTTTGTAAGATTTTATTTATTTAATTAGTTATTTAATTTGAGAGAGAGAGCAAGCAGGGGGTGCAGGGGGAGGAGCAGAGGGAGAGGGACAAGCAGACTCCTTGCTGAGCTTGGAACCCTACTTGGGGCTCCATCCCACAACCGAGAGATCATGACCTGAGCCAACATCAAGAGTCAGACACTCAACTGACTGAGCCACCCAGGTGCCCTTATTTAAAGCAGATACAGGTGATAATACCTTCCACAGAATGAGAGCAGTAATCCAAAGGCTCACCAACCAGTCTCACCATGAAACTTTCCTTTGCACACACATTGCAGCCAAGGATCTGGAACTTAGCAGGACCCAGACTGTAGCTTTTCTGAAGCAAATTCAGCTAAAAGATCGTAGACATAAAACCATCATAACAGTAAAGACTTTAATGAATCACCGAAAACTAAATGTATAATCTGATTTTTTTAAAAAAATGACCTATCACTTAACTTAAGCTTCCTCAGCTCTCTGGATAAATGAAAAGATTCTGGGTTTTTAAATTCTTCATACAGGACGTCCTTGGAAAAAATCTACTTTGAGTACTGTGCAGGAATGCATTTCTGAAAGAAACGCAAAAACATGGGAATTCCTCAGCCAGCTCCAGGCAGAAGTCCCCTCTAGGAGACAGGGTGACTCTGTGCGGGGGAAGCCTTAGGGCCAGACTATCTTCTTCAAATCCCAGCACGTCTACTTTTAAACTATGTGACCTTTGTCAGCGTACTTACCCTCTCTATGCATAAGTTTTCTCAGTTACAAAATGGGGATAATATTAAAGTATTAATCACAGATATAAAGCTCTTATAAAGAGGACAAAATAAATCCATAATAAATATTAGCTACTACCATCTGATTAACAAATGCAGACATGTGTGTATGTGTATCTTTAGGAAAAGAAAAAGACTTCTTTTTCATCTTCTTTGGTGAGGGGCTGGGACATGGATAACCAGATAATTTGCTCGTATGATTTTCTTCAGACTTAGAGAACCACTTAAAAGTACGTTTTGACATGCTATATATCTCTAATAGTAGGCTCAACTACAACCTTGTCTCTGTCTACAGAGAGGATCATGGAGAGACTTTAAAGGAGAAAACAGGACTTGGTGGGACTTCTTAGTAAAAAGCATGGAAAAACTGCTACGGTGGAGGCTACACCACTGAGGAAATCATGGTCTATGGAAACTGAAACTAATTTATTTGTTGAACTGGAAGCAGGGAATACTTAAAAAGTACAGTAATATCCATAAGAAAAAAATGTTCAGAAACATTTTTGGTAGCATTAGTATGACAGGGAAAATGCACCCCATACAGCATATTTTAAGTCAGGAAGGAGCAAGGGCAAGTTAGAGGCTGGTCAACAACATTCAGAGTTGAGAGTTCAGAGGCTGAGTGGAGTAAGAAACTCAAGTTTTCCAAATGAGTGGTGAGGTCCCCAGAAATGGCTTCCTAACTCTAGCCTCTGTCAAAGGTTTAGGGAAATATATCCCTCTGTTGGGCTATTAGCAGCCTGGGCAGGCAGCAAAAAATTATGAAGCACCAACTGTGTATCAGGCTCTGTACTGTGAAAAATAGTAGCCTTACTCTATTTATTACCAAAGGTTGCCCAATCTCTGCTTCTTGCCACTTTTCTGGCCATGAGGGAGGGAGGGAAATGTGTGTTTCTACTTTTCCATAACCAAAGCCCCTCCCCCCAGGCCCCCTTCACACTAGGATTTTACTTTTAGGGTACTTAAGGAACAAAGAAAAAACCAAAAGTCTACCTCAGAGATGGCAATAAAAAGAGGATTGATAGACAGCTACTATTTCTTTCTTTTTTTTTTTTTTTTAAGATTTTATTTATTTACTTGAGAGAGAGACAGTGAGAGAGAGCATGAACGAGGAGAAGGTCGGAGAGAGAAGCAGACTCCCCATGGAGCTGGGAGTCCGATGCGGGACTTGATCCCGGGACTCCGGGATCATGACCTGAGCTGAAGGCAGTCGTCCAACCAACTGAGCCACCCAGGCATCCCGACAGCTACTATTTCAAATTAAGAACACAGAATATGATTTCAGAACCACAGCACTCCCTCTACCCTCACCGAAGATGACCCAAGAATGAGGCCTAACACCTACAAAATCACACAAATATTTGGAGCTTTTATCTTCCATTAAAAGTAACATTCCAGAAATGATAGACTAGCACATTCTCACTCTTACACAGACCACTTCTTGAGACAAACAAAATTTTTTTTAAGATTTATTTATTTGACAGAGAGAGAGAAAGAGAGAGAGAGAGAGCAAGCACAAGCAGGGGAAGTGGGAGAGGGAGAAGCAGATTCCTTGCTGAGCAGGGAGCCTGACTCAGGGCTCCATCCCCAGACACTGGGTCTTGACCTGAGCCTGAAGGAGATGCTTAACTGACTGAGCCACCCAGGTGCCCCATTGAGATGAATTTATTTATTTATTAAGATTTTTATTTGTATATTTGACAGAGAGAGATCACAAGTAGGCAGAGAGGCAGGCAGAGAGAGAGGAAGAAGCAAGCTCCCTGTCAGGCAGAGAGCCCAATGTGGGGCTCAATCCCAGGACTCTGGGATCATGACCTGAGCTGAAGGCAGAGGCTTTAACCCACTGAGCCACTCAGGTGCCCCAAGAGGAAATAATTTAAAAAGTGTTTCTTCAACTGTGTCTTTTGAAAGCTTGGCTCAAGACATCCCTTCTTACTCAATTCCTTTACTTTTCAGCTCCAATTTGACACGTTTCAGGTAATCTGGATCAGGGTAGCCATACCTGCAGAAGGAAAAAGCTCCTTAGTTTCTTCACAAACGGTCTTGAGGAATCTGTACAGTAGATCCCTGACATTAACATTCAGTGTTGCAAACATTCAAAAACAAGACTGCAAGCAAATGAATTACAATCACTTGTAAGTGTGCAGATGTGCGTCATTTAGCTGATAATTGAGCCTAGCTCTCTGCCCAGTATCTGCCTTCCAATAAGAATTTGTTTTTAATTTTCACCTCATGGTAAGCAATGACTCTCCTAAAGTCGTACTACACTATATATTATGAAGGGTAATCATATTCTATAGGAGAATTTTCTAATTTGGGAAACCTTCAAAATTCTCAGGGCACATTCCCTTTTGGACACTAAGGGTTTGAGGCATTCTGTTTGAATTTCATAAAGAGCAAGTAAAGACAATTGGATTACCTATAATACAACTTCCACCACCATTAACTGAGACTTTTCCTAGAGTACTACTGGCCAAGTGAATTTAGGATCTCTATGGACCATTGGGAAGGGAGAGTAAAATAAAGGGTGATTTTAAAAGAAGGCAAAGTAAATAACATTGCTAGGATCTATCTTCCAAACAGACAGGAAACCCCAAATTAAATCGCCTTAGATACCATTCATCCTATATTTTGAAGTTCCCTCCCTTTAATGCAAAATTTAGTAACTGTGTGACACTTTGTGGTTTGGAGGGTAGAAGGTGATAGAACCAATATTTCTGCTTTATATTATCATTCCAGACTAGCATCTCTCAAAATCTCAAAAGCTGGTAACGTCACAATTCCAGATTTACTGTAGTTAAGAAATGAATTCAGTAAAGTTGCATGATACAAAATTTATATATTACAAATCAGTTGTATTTCTACACACTAATAACAAAGCAGAAAGAGAAATTGGGAAAACAAGCTCATTTACAATTGCATCAAAAAGAATAAAATAACCAGGAATAAATTTAATCAAGAAGGTGAAAGAGCTGTACTCCAAAAACTGAAATCTGATGAAAGAAATTGAAGATGACACAAACAAATGAAAAAGTACACCATGCTCATGGATTGGAAGAATTACTACTGTTAAAATTTCCTTACTATCCAAAGCAATCTACAGATTCCATGCAATCTCTCTCAAATTACCAACAGTATTTTTCATAGAACTTCAACACTTAATCCTAAAATTTGTATGGAATGACAAAAGATCCCAAATAGCCAAGCAATCTTAAGAAAGAGGAACAAAGTTGGTAACGTCACAATTCCAGATTTCCAAGCTATACCACAAAGCTATAGTAATCAAAACAGCATGCTATCAGCACTAAAAAAGACCTAGATCAATGGAGCAGAACAGAGACTTAGAAATAAACACACATTTACATGGTCAATTCATCTACCACAAAGGAGATAATAATATATAATGGGAGAGGCAATCTCTTCAATAATTGTGTTGGGGAAACTGGACAGCTACACGGAAAAGAATAAAACTGGGTCACTTTCTTAAACCAGACACAAAAATAAATTCAAAGTGGATTAAAAACCTAAATGTAAGGTTTGAAACCAGAAAATTCCTCAAAGAAAACATAGGTAGTAATCTCTTGGACATTGGTCTTAGCAACTTCTTTCTGGATCTCCTCCTTGGGCAAGAGAGACAAAAATAAAAATGAACTATTGGGACTACATCAAACTAAAAAGCTTTTGCAATAAAGCAAAAAGGAAACCTACTAAATGTGAGAAGATACTTGCAAACAATAAACCTGATAAGAGGTTAATATCCAAAATATATAAAGAACTCATTGTAGCTCAACACCAAAAATCTCAAAAATAACCGGATTTAAAAATGAGCAGGGAATCTGCATAGACATTTTCCAAAGAAGACATAACATTTGTATGGAATCACAAAATGAATGGAATCATTTGATGGTCAACAGACACATGAAAAGATGCCCAATATCACTAATCATCAGGGAAACGCAAATCAAAACCACAATGAGATATCACTTCACACTTCATATCAAAAAGACAAGAAACAAGTGTTAGCAAGGATGTGCAAAAAAGGGAATGTGAATTGGTGCAGGCACTGTAGAAAACAGTATGGCGGTTCCTCAAAAAGGCAAAAATAAAAATACTGTATAATCCAGTAATTCCACTGCTGGGTATTTACCCAAAGAAAATCAAAGCACAGTTCTAAAAGATATATGCACCCCTATGTTTATTGCAGCATTATTTACAATAGTCAAGCTATGGAAGCAACTTGAGTGTCTACCTATAAATAAATGAGTTAAGAAGATTACATATATAATATATATATATAAAATATACATTTATATATATGTACATACGTGTGTGTGTATATATACGCACACACGGTCCATATAATGTAATAATACTAAACCATAAAAAAGAATGAATTCTGGCCATTCACAACAACATAGATAAACCTAGAGGTTATTATGCTGGGTGAAATAAGTTAGAGGACCAAAACCATATGACTTCACATATATGTGGAACCTAAAATACAAAACACACACACACAGAAACAGTCTCATAAATATAGAGAACAAACTGGTGGTTGCTAGGGGAAGGGGGCTAGAGGTTGGGAGGATAGGCAAAAGAGGGGAAGGGGACTAAAAGATACAAATCTCCAGTTGTAGAATAAATGACGGATGGTAACTACACTTACTGTGGTAAGCACTGAGTTAATGTACAGAATTGTCAAATCAACTGTTGTACACCTGAAACTAGTGTAACATTGTAGTCAACTTTACTTCAAAAAATACTGTATCCAATGCCACTGCTATAAAGTCTCCTTCTAGCTACCCTCTCAAACTGCAATCATTATGTTTCAGAAGTTTCTCACATTTGTGGTCCCCCAAACGGAGACGTTTTGTGGTGGATATCATTCCATGTAATGACATTGGAGATTCCTAGCATTCGAGAATCCCCCACTGTGAAAATCAGCTTTTGATCAAAGGCTCTACGAAGCAGTCTCAAAACCTCATTTCCTTCCTCATTATCAGGCAAGTAAGCTCTTCGTTGTAATCCATTGTATTTCTTTCCTGGGTTTGGGTGCTCTTTCTGTATGAAGACAAGAAAATAACACATGAAAACACTCAAGTCTAAAGTTTACTGTACAGATAGATGTGCTCATTTGCAGATAGGGCAAATAAAAAACAACAAAAAAAATTTTTTTGGGAGGTTTGCACTTATTCCCAATAATTCATATTTCTCTCTTTGCCTAAATTCATGCTGGAAACACTATCCATCTTCTAACTTGCCCTATTCTTTTTTTTTTTTTTAAGATTTTTTATTTATTTATTGAACACAGAGAGAGAGAGATCACAAGTAGGCAGAGAGAGAGGGGGAAGTAGGGGAAGCAAAGAGCCCGAAGTGGGGCTTGATCCCAGGACCCTGGGATCATAACCTGAGCTGAAGGCAGAGGGTTAACCCACTGAGCCACCCAGGAGCCCCTGACTTGCCCCATTCTAACACAAAATCATCACCTGCTCTTTCTCTGCCTTAACAGACACAAAAGATACCTAAGTTACAAGCAAACATTGCTGCCTTTACTACTGATATTATTCTTATTCCCATTTAAAGCCCTTGCACATGGAAATACACATGGAAATTATTCCCTGGGATATTCAGTAATCTGCACCAGAACAGTCTCATGAGTCTCTGCTCATTCTAGCATATTGAAAAGAAACGCGTGTACCTCAGAAACACTTACTGTTTGTATGCCTCCTTTCATCTTATAAGTAATCATAATGGAGCCACAGGATTCATAACCTGGAAGTGAGTCTTTTAGGACGGTAACAGTCATGGTTCCCTCTGGCTGATTGCCTTTCTGGATACCATAGCAAGTCTGGCACACAGGACAGACCGGCTTATAGGAAAAAGCTTTGTTAATACAAGAGGTGCAGAATGCGTGCTTGCACTTCGATAGCACTTGTTTGTCTCTAATGATGTCAATACAGATGCTACATATGTCCTCTTCCTTCTCCCCTCCTGACGCCCCGGAACTGGCAGAGTGCTGGAATGTCGAGAGAGCTACTTTTGAGTCATTACTATCAATGTCCACGCGTGTTTCTTGGTCCTCATTCTTTTGATCTCCAGCTAACAGGGACATTCCCACTTTTTTAAAGATATACTGCTTTGCCTTTGCAAGGTGATTTGGCAACCCAGTCAAAGTCATTGACTCTTGATTTAGTACAAAGTGTACATGCGGATGGTTTTCTCTGAAGTCATCTGCAAACTTGTTCTGATGTAAGTGCTTTCTCTCTTTGCCCAGAGGTTTCAGTGAAAGAACTTCTCTCATCAGCTGACTTGACACATATTGATAGGCATCGATGAAACTGGAATAAGCATGGGCAGACAGATCGAATTCCTTGTCCTTAGGTTCAAAGAGAATGTGGATTTTATTACTGTCTCCCCAAACCTCACAACGAGTATCGTACTTTTCTTCTAATTCTGTCATCTCCTGGAGTAATTCAGCTTTTACAAGCATATAGTGAGCTGTGTCAACTTCAATTCTATTCATCAGGCATGTGGGAGTCGATATTTTCACAGGTCCCATGACAAGACTTTCAGAGGCTTTTAGGTCAAAAAAATATCTGGCAGCGAAAATGTCATCTTGGGTCCCAAGGAGAGTTAATTCTCTTCCTTTCTCCTTTATAGGGAGCTTTGTAAATCGTTGATTCAGTTTCTGTTTGATCTCATTGGTCTGTTCAGTGTCTGCAAAAGCAACACATTTCTGCTCCAGAGATCCCACGGTTTTCTGAAATTCACTGATAAAAGACTCTCTAGCGGCTTGGAGATCACTTGATGGATTGGAGGTGAAGTCTAAATAGACAGTATTCGGAGAACTCTCCTGAGTTATTATTTTAATTTTTACACCAAATCTTTTCTGTATCGAGTCTATTTTATCAGGATAGGTATACTGGAAATACTCAAAGAAAGGCAAGGGAATTTCAAGACGGTTGCTTTCGTCTTCTGCCTTGGTTTTTGGTTCCAAGGGAGAAATACAGCTGTTCTTCTGGTTCTGCTGATGGAGTGGCTTCCTCTCCATTGTCAAAGGGGAAGATTCAAATTTGCACCCACTTTCTTGGAGTTGCTTATTCAAGAAGTGATATATTTTTTCAATATCTCTGAAGGTGCCGCACACCTTCTCAATTCCATCGTCCCCTTCCATCTTTTTGACCTTGGGGCATATAGTGGTTATGTGTTCCCTTTGCTCTTTAGAGAACAGCTTACAGTTCAGGTCTGCTGTGACACTAAGAAAGATCTGAAATTTTAAAAGGAACAAATAAAATCTCTCGGACATCAGTCCTCCAGTCTCTTATCAAGACAAAGTCTATTATACTGAGTGAAATAAGTCAAGCAGATAGAGTCAATTATCATATGGTTTCCACTTATTTGTGGAGCATAAGAAATAACATAGAGGACATGGGGAGATGGAGAGGAGAAGGGAGTTGAGGGAAATTGGAGGGGGAGGTGAACCATGAGAGACTATGGACTCTGAAAAACAATCTGAGGGGTTTGAAGGGGTAGGGGGGTGGGAGGTTGGAGGAGCCTGGTGGTGGGTATTATGGAGGGCACGTATTGCATGGAGCACTAGGTGTAGTGCATAAACAATGAATTCTGTTATACTGAAAAGAAATTAAAAACAAAACAACAAAAAAACCCACCTAGGTTTCGGGAGCTTGGGAGCCTCAGTTAGTTTAAGCAACTCTCTTTGGCTCAGGTCATGATCCCAGACTCTCAAGATCGAGTCCCTTGGTGGGGAGTCTGCTTCTCTTTCTGACCCTCCCCCACCTCATGCTCTCTCTTCCTCTCAAATAAATAAAATCTTAAAAAAAAAAAAAAAAAAAAAAAAAAAAGACAAAGTCTAGAGACCAGAGCAACAACCAGAGGGTGACTGCTTTCAAATCCTTTTGGCAGAGGATGCAGCAGGCTATAGCCTAGAGGTTCCCAGCTCCTTCTGCCCATTAGAATCACCTGGGGAATTAAAACAAAACAAAAGCAAACAAACAAAAAAGCCAAGGCCCAGGTCCATCTCTAGAGATTTTGTTGTAAATGCAGAGCCTGAGCATGAGCATATTTGAAAAGTGACGTGGACACAAAGTCCGGATTCTAGAGCTGTCCTCTATGTCCACTATTGGGGAATGGGGTGGAGGGAAGGTACATCGGCTTTCTGGGAAAGTTGCTACGGTTCTCAAAAGAGCCTATGAGCTTAAGGGGAGCCATAAATCTGAAAAGGATATGTTTTCCTATTTGCTGGCGTTAGTCCCCCTCCCCTTTTTAAAAAAAACTAAATACCTAACTGCATGCCATATTGCTGGGCTCTCTACGTTCTGACCTTTAGAAGCTCGCATAGAGGACAGAAACACCAGATTAGGCTAAAAAGGACAGATGCATACTGAATGTAACAGAAAAGCAAGATTTCTCTGGCTTTTGTACATGCTACTTCCTCTGCATACAACATCCTTCATCCAGATCATCCTTCAGATGTTGCCCAAATCCAGCCACCTCTCACACCTCCATCAGGACCACCCAGACTCCAAGCCCCTGTCACCTTGCTCCCCTCCTGCTGCAACCCCTCCTATCTGGGCTCTCATTTTGTTTTCCCTTTGGCCCCTTCCTACATTCAGTCCTCCACACAGCAGCCAAAGTGAGCCTCCAGAAGTATAAACCAGATCACCCCACTCCCTTGGCTCAAAACCATCAGATGGACCCCCTAAGATTGAAGTTAAAATCCTAAGTCCCTGCCTTCATCCCCCAAAGACCTGACTTCTGGCTACCTCTCCAAGTTCCTCTCCTGTCATTCTCTTCCCCCCCTTCCTGCCTTCTAGCCACAATAGTCTCCCTCCTTGAAGCCCCTGGGCTTCAGGATAGAAGCTCCTGTCTCAGGGCCTTTGCACTTGTACTTCCTTCTGCCTCAAACATTCTTACCTCACTTAGCTTGCTCCCTTACTTCATTCATGTCTCTACTCAGACAGTACCTCATCTGAGAGGTTTTTCCTGGTATGTTTAAAATAATGGTCTGAATAAAAATAAAACAATGATGTCACTGTTTATCATCTATCCTGTCTTATTTTTCTTCCTAGCACTTACCACTGGCAAACATTTTATTATATATCTATTTTTTTTTTAACTATTTTTATCTGTTTCCCTCACTAGAATGTAAGGTCCCTGGAAGCAGGGTCTGTGATCCTGGCTATATTCCCAGCTCCTGTGACAGTGCCTAGCACACAACTGGAAGTTGACATTCATCTGTCAAATGACTACATGGCTGGCTCCTTCTCATCACTCAAGTCTCAGGCCAAATGTTACCTCCTCAGAGAAGTTGTCTCTGACTTCTGGTCAGAAGCAGCACCACTCCTTCCCCTTCCTCACTTTGGCCCTGTCACCCTCTAAGGCCAAACCCTATCCTATTTTCTTCTTAGCACATATCACTGCCTGAAACTGTATCTTTTATTTTGTTTACTTGCTTGTTGTCTTTCTGTGTACCTCCCCATCCAGCAGGGACTTTGTCTATTGTGTTCACTTTTGTGTCCCCATGCCCAGAAGAGGGCCTGCCTCCTAGTACATCATCAGCAAGTGGTGGTCAGATCAATAGTGAAAGGTATGGTGAACGGAGAGGAAGGTGCAGGAACATACCCCTCCCAACTCCTTCTTTCAAACCTTACCTTTTGCAGACAGGAATCCATAACATCAGGAATATGTCCTTCGTTTTGATGCTTCTCACCAGACCTCACCCGTTCCTGTGACTGTGGCAAAAAAGATGTTCTGGGTCTTGCATTCTTCTCCATTGGATTCTTAGTGGGTTCCAGAAAAATAGTCACAAGTTTGTTTTCAACCATAATCTGATGATTTTCTTTCTTCAAGACTCTCTCTTTAGCTTTGGTGGAGACATTAGAGACACACATACACATGGGGAAGACTTTATGTTTATTTTTACTTGTTTACTTACTTTTTAATATTTTATTTATTTATTTGACAGACAGAGATCACAAGTAGGCAGAGAGGCAGGCAGAGAGAGAGAGAGGAAGAGAGGCAGGCTTCGCGCTGAGCAGAGAGCTGGATGTGGGGCTTGATCCCAGGACCCTGGGATCATGACCTGAGCCGAAGGCAGAGGCTTTAACCCACTGAGCCACCCAGGCACCCCAGTTTTTTTTTTAAGATTTTATTTATTTATTTGACATAGAGAGAGAGATCACAGTAGGCAGAGAGGCAGAGAGAGGAGGAAGCAGGCTCCCCGATGAGCAGAGAGCCCGATGCGGCTCTCAGGACTCTGAGATCATGACCTAAGCCAAAGGCAGAGACTTAACCTACTGAGCCACCCAGGCACCCCAGGAAAGACTTTAAATAAACCTCTTCCTCATGTGTACCCTGCCCCAGCAGCTTCCCAAGAAGGCAGTTCCCTGCATCCTGGAATAGTGGGTTGGGGACCAGCGGTGCAGGAACTATTCAAACTCTAATGTGGGCAGCTTATGCTTTTGTTTGTTTTTAAAGATTTTATTTATTTAAAAGAGAGAGAGAGAGAGAATGCACGCTCCCCAGCACGAGCAGTGGGGAGGAGAGGAGGGAGAAGCAGAGTCCCCACTGAGCAGGGAGCCTGATGCGGGCTGGATTCCAGGACCCAGGGATCATGACCTGAGCTGAAGGTGGATGTTGAGCTGACTGAGCCACACAGGTGCCCTGGCTTATGTTTTACTGTAGAAATGAAAAGCTCAGGATAAGGAAATACACTCTTTAAAAGTCACATTTCTGAAATTGTCTCCTGCTTCCCATTGCAGTGATATGCAATAATACTCATTATATAAAGTTAAGTGAAAAAAGCAGGAATCAAAGGTATAGCCTCAGAATTTTGTAAATATATGTTGATTGACTGACAGTCATAGAAAAAAGGCTGCAAAGAAGTATGTCATATTGTTTATCTCCAGATGGTTTTATTTATTCTTTTCCCACTTTGCTATAGTGATCATATATTACTTATGTAGTTCTCAAAAACAAATCAGTGTTGTAATTAAAACATAAAAATAGAATACCTTAATGACAAGAGTATACAAGTGTCTGGCGGGAGGGAAAGGTGTCCTTCCCAGAGCTGAGAAATTTGAGTTAGGGTCAGGATACCGGAAAGCATCAACTTTAAAATGTGGTCAGACCAGATGGCTGACTGGGCACTTCTGGGGTCTACCCTCCTCATCGGGCTGTGTCTTTGGGCAGCAGCAGCCCCCGGGTCCCAGCCCCATCAGACGGTGCCATACTTTCTCCCGCCCTCTCTCCTAGGTCAGCATGAGCTGGGTCTGCCTGGAATCCCGCGGGGCCAGGCGCCTTGGCACGCGCAGCCCCGGCCCACCGCTCACCTGCCCGTTCCGCGAACTTCACCAGGAAGGTGACCTGGTCCCTGTGGTAGAGGGGCTGGACGGTGCACTCCCCGCCGCCGGACTGCTGGCTCTGGAAGTAGATTTCCAGCTTCCAGCGTGTTCGACGGCTGGACTCGGACACCCGCACGAGCAGCGGGGACGGCGGGGAGAGGGCGGAGGCCATGGCTCCGGGCTTGGGGCTCCGGGCGTTGGGGGGCAGCGGGTCCGACCGGCGCCCGGCAGTCCTGGGCCCTCAGAGTTTCAGTTTCGCTTTCCCCGAAATCCCTCCCCGCGCCAGGCAGAGCCGCTCCCCTCCCCTCCCTTGGGCGCCCTTCCTGCGGCGGTCAGCCGGGTGAGTAGGTCCGGGCCCCCAGGCCCCTGACCCGCGCCCCGCGGCGGCGGTGGTCGCTGCCGCTGCCGCTTCTCTCCTGCGGGCTCCGGCGGGGAGGTGGGGGTGGGAGTGGGTGGGAGTGGGTGGGGGGGCGGATGAGAAGCGGGTTTCCAGGGCCGGCTGCCCCCTGTGAGGATGGGGACGGCTCAGAGGTCTAAGTCAAACTGTCTCCTGTCTTTATGATTCCTTTACTTTCTTCTTGTTGTTACTATTATTTGCAACGAAAATGTAACTCACATTCGGAATTCAGGTGAAACGCACTCACATTTGTCTTAAAATTTGAATTCGTTCACCTGCATTATCATAGGTCATCAGTGACCTCCCTCCAACCCTATCCTTTAGACTGGCTCTCGGGACTTTCCTCCGATCATGCCTTCATTTGGCTAACCGTGCCCCCTCCCCCCCCCACCTCCGTGTCTTAGGGAAGAAATGTGAGAGCAGAGGCCCTGCCCTCAGGGCTGGTAAAAGAAGGTGGACTTGTGAGTAAGGAAGCAAAATCTCTTAAGGCCTCCAAGAATTAGTTTGAAGCCAAATGTCAAAAAGCATGAGAGGTGGGGAGCGTTGGAGGGGCTAGAATCCCTGAGATCTGAAGCAGAGAAAAGCACTTGGCCTTGGAGGAAATGATAGGGGACCTAGGAAGGGTCTAGATCAGTGCTGACCATTAGTAACATATGTTACTTCAAGTGTTTTAGTAGCCATATTTTAAAAGTATATGCCCATTCTTCAGTTAACACCTGTGTGAAGTGACCTGTGTACACAGTTGTTCTTTACATCCTTTATTACAATAGCAGAAGATTGGAAACTCCTGAAATGTCCATAAATAGGCGGACCTAGAAGTTTAACAGCCTAGAGTGCATCTATACAATGGAATGTGAAGAGCAGTGAAAAGAATGAAGAAGCTCTTTATGTGCTAACACGGAGAAATCTCTAGGATGCATGATGTGAGAAAGGCAAGATGCAACAGAGTGTGTGAAAGAGGCTACCTTGTGTGTAAAAATGCCTCTGGAAGGATCCAGGAGAGGATAATGACAGTGACTGCATCTGGGAGGGAAAGGTAGTGAGGGAGGTAGAAGGGAGGCTTTCAAGTTTTTCTAAATTTGAAGCAGTAAACACTCTACTTTTCAAACAATAAGATGTAAAATTGAATACATTTCAATCCTTAAGAAGAATGTATGGCAAGAGGCTCTGAGGCCCTGAAATGAAATCGTGTCAGTACAAAAGGAGGGTAGGGGCATATTTGAAAGCGATTTAGGGGGAGCCCGGAGGCTCAGTCAGTTAAGCTTTCATCTCTTGATCTCAGCTTAGGAAGAGTGGAAAATTGAGGATCAGGAGAAGCATAGCCTAGAGAGAGGTGTGGGATTCATCTTGGCGGCTGGTGAGCTGGACCTTTGACCTAGGTGGGGCTCCGAGCTGAGCGTGGCCAAAGCTCAAGACTCTCTCTCTCCCTCTGTCTATGCGCACCGCCTCCATGTGCTTGCTCTCATGCTTTCTCTCTCTCTCTCTCTCAAAAAACAAAAACAAACAAACAAAAAAAACAAGCAGAAGAGACTGAATGGGGCACTATGCTCCTTTTTATTTTGGGAAGGTTAAATGAATGCTGCCCCCACGCTCAAGTCTCTCCCTGGGTCTTCAAGGAACATCCCCAGGTCTGAAGGAAAAAACAAGTGCAACCGCATCTAAAACAAAAGCCCATTGAACGCCCACAGCCAAGCAGGCAGGACCTTATCCTCCTTTTGTGAAAGCAGCAGTGCCCTCTGGAGGCAAAAGTGGGAGAAGAGGGAGAAGGAGGCTCCCCACTGAGCAGGGAGCCTGATGGGGTGCTCAATCCCAGGAGCTTGAGATCATGACCTGAGACACCCAGCCCTCCCCCAACCTTTTAATGCTGTGCTCAGTACCTCTTGGTATTCTCCTCCTCTCCTAGATATATAACAGGTTTGCTCCATCCTTCAAGCCTGGCTCTGCCCTCCGCTCCTCTCTAAAGCTTTCCCTGCTTTTGTCCCCGTAACTCTTTTCCTTCTTTGAACAGCCCTTCCGGTTTCAAGGGGATCTTCTTTGTAAAGGATGGAATGTAAACAGCAGTAACAACAACGTGTGCGATTTCATCAAGGAAACTGAAAATTACTCAACATCAGAAATCACACTTACTCTTCCCACAGTGTTTTCTTTCCTTTCTTTCTTTCTTTTTTTTTTTTTTTTAAGATTTTATTTATTTATTTGAGAGACAAAGATCACAAGTAAGCAGAGAGAGAGGAGGAAGCAGGCTCCCTGCCGAGCAGAGAGCCCGATTCCATGCGGGGCTCCATCTCAGAATGCTGGGATCATGACCTGAGCCAAAGGCAGAGGCTTTAACCCACTGAGCCACCCAGGCGCCCCCCCCCCCACAGTGTTTTCTTACCAAATTCCCAAAGACACTAGCCTATGCTTATTGCATCCTTTCTATTCATTCCTAGAAGCAGACAACCATACTGGGAATAACAGTTTACACTGGGAAACGCCAAATGGAGTGTAAACATTTAAAGACCCCAGGGACTTGGAGAATGGACTTTCCTGAGGTAAAAAACATTAAGTGTGTATAAATGTTGAACCATGGTCTTACGACCAAAGAGTTCTTCCTGTAACAGCTAGAAACCTGCGGTCTTTAGTTGTACTTGTCATTCTTCTTTGGTTTGAATAACCCAAGGGCAGTTTTTCTTGTGCACCATGTGGGAGATGGGAAATCACGAATATGCTAATGTAAGCAACAGAGTCTACTTGAGGATAGGTGATTTTTTTTTTTTTTTTAAATGTGACCGTGGTGTCATTTTGATTGTGTCTACTTACTCAACAATTCTGCCTTTGCAGGGTAAGGGGAGGAGTGGGAGGAATGAAAACAAGGAAATAGAGAAAAGGAACCTCATTTGTTTAAGTGGAAAATTCCACGTTCAGACTTATGTCTTGAAATAAGCAATTGAAAGTAGGTCCTATTGGTAGATGGGGAAGTATGGCTGATGAGGTTCCTGTTCCCCTGTCTCCTCTTCTGTCCAGAGAAACCCCACAAGCCTTTGGAGACTGAAGGCCTACCTGAGAGTTTGGGATCATTTTGGTCTTTGACCTTTGGGCCTTTTCAAGTGTTAATCTCCTACTCTTCATCTCATCCTGAATTAGAAGCTCACTGGCCTCCAGTGAAGGGCAGGGTAGTGTTTGCTGGGACATTGAGTATTTCAAGTCTGTCAGGTACACAGATTAAACAAACACGAGTTCCCCTTCTCCCTGAAACCTAGTGTATTTTGAAGGGTTGTTGTAGCTCTGTGTTTATTAGGCTGTCTTAGCTATCAGTACTCTGTAGTCATTCCGTTGCAATTTTTTTTAAACTGCTTTTATTTCTTGTAGGGTTCCTATGGAGCAGTGGCTCACCAAGAGACATCAGGTAGGATCATCTCACTCCTGTTTCAGAGGAGCTCAGGAAGGGGAATATAGAAGCAAAATGTCTGTCCCGCTCCCCAGGTGCTCAGGTGTGTGACTGCAGAGCATTGTGGGACCCAGTGCATAAAGGAGACTGCTTCAGGGGCAGTGGGACACCTGCAGATGTGCTCTCTCAGCACTCCCACTGATCCTTGCCTTTGCCCACTCAATGTGATAATCTTTTGCCTACAGCCCTAGAGCTGATACAGGCCAGAAGATGTGACTCTCGATGTCCCTTTGCTAACAAGGGTTCCATGAGCCAAATGGAACCCACCTAATCAAGTTGGTGACCAGCTTGGGGTTTTCAGCCAGAGCACGGGTCAGCTGGATCTGTCTGTCCAGGTACAGCTTCTTTTAGGTCATTGAGGCCATCAGAGATCTTTCTAGGTGGCTTAGATTAGAAATGGAAGTTGAAGTAAAATGTCATTAATGACCCCATTTTATCTATTTCAGGACTCCCGGTTTTTTCGCATCTCTGAAATAGGGCCACTCCTCCCTGTCAGTCCGTAGAGTGCCATGGTTTAATTGGCATAGTTTTTCCTCTCGAAGTAGCATATGATAATGATGCCCTAAGCTCCATGAAATACAGTGTCACAGGGTGGGTTCTCCAGGAAGCATAAACTGACCTGGAGTTGGGGGTACACAAGGTTTATAGTGAAAGGACAAGAGAAGAAACCAGATTGGGCAGGTGGAGCCATCAGACCATAATGAAAACCTGACAAAGTTCTGCCAGCCCAAGAGCGCTCATTTCTGGAGTCCCACATTGAACATGAATGGCCTTGCTCAGCCACGGATGAGGGCCACCCCTGAGAATAGCGTGACCTTGTCTGGAAAGCGGAAATAGACCCTGAGTGACTAACCACTGGACGCTGTTGCCTAGCGGTATTGCCCCTCATAACTGCATTGGGGTATGGGGGTAGGGGTCCAAGCAGCACACCTTCCTGTCAGCCACATGCAAGAAAAATAAGTTTTAGTCAGTTTTAATTCTACCAGAATTGTGCCATGAAACTGGAGTATGATGAAGAATTATTTACTGTAGCCCCATCAGTGCTCCACACCCTTGCTGGACCAGCCCAGTGACTGATGGGCAGTTGGAAAAATGGGCCCCAATTTTTTTACCCGCTAGTGGTATAGCTATGAGACATATGATCTGCACTGCCCCCTAGTGGAGTCAGTCAAAGCTTCATTTGCTTTGTAACACACCTTTTATTCATTTCCTTCCTTGTCCTGTCTCTTTCCCACTCCTCCCTCCTCATCCTCACCCACCCATAGTGTTTTCTAGGATCACCTCCCAAATACACTGACCCTCAAATCCTCATCTCAGAGTCTGCTTCTAAAAGAACCCCAAACCGAGACAATGACCAAAGGAAACAAGTTATGAATAAAACCTCCGTATATATTTGGGTGACCTACCATGAAAAACTCTTGTATATCCTTGGTCAAATTACACGTCCAGTTAAAAGGAGGATAGGGAAGGGGGTGAGAGGACCGTCATCTCACTTTTGCACAAGGCAAACAGTCTTCTGGTGTGAAGTGAAATGACATCCTTTTCAAAGGAACCCACGCTCATTTCTTTATTTTTTGTCTTCTCTCTTTTTCCAGAGATGGCCACTCCTGAAGAAGACCACAGTTGGCAGATTTTCATTAATCACAGTGACTTCACAATTTTAAAAAACAATAAGAGTCAGCTGTGTGAAGTCCTTCAGAATAAATTTGAGTGTGTCTGTACCCTGGTCTCTCCATCCGTGGAAGGGAACAGTGAGTCTCTGCAAGTCTTCAGAGAAATGCTAATTCCTGGGCTGGAGTTATCTGTTTGGAAGGACGACCTCACCAGACATGCCGTTGATGCTGTGGTGAATGCAGCCAACGGAGACCTCATTCACGGGGGAGGCCTGGCTCAGGCCCTGGTGAAAGCCGGGGGCTCTGAAATCCAAGAGGAGAGCAGAAGATTCGTTTCCAGGTTTGGTAAAATACCAACTGGTGAAATAGCTACCACAAAAGCAGGGAGACTTCCCTGCAAATTAATTATCCATGCTGTTGGGCCTCAGTGGATAGCGAAAGATTATCAGACATGTACCTATAAACTGCAGGAGGCCATTATAAATATTCTGAATTATGTTACCTTTCACAATCCAGGCATTGAGACAGTAGCAATTCCAGCCCTCAGCTCTGGGATTTTCCAGTTCCCTCTGGACTTGTGTACAGAGATCATTGTGAAAACAATCAGCTTATATTACCAAGGGAAGCAACTGGCCACTAATTTGAAAGAAATTCACCTGGTAAGCAATGAGCACCCTACTGTTGTTGCCTTTAAAAATGCTTCAGAAGTAATCCTAAGGACGAACAAGCTGGGATCCCGGATGAGTGAAGAAGCCACCCCTCCTTTCAAGACAGTTCTTGTGAACAATGTGACTCTCCAGATTGTCCAGGGTTACATCCAGTTGCAGGAGGTAAGTATTTGTTTCTGTCCTCTTGTACTGCCAAAGGAGGTCCCTGAACTGTTTATGACCTATCAGGTATTTTTAAAGAAATTTGTACTATTTCAGATGCTGTTTAGAAAGCATGTTGTTGAAGCTAAGAGTACAGACTTGAGAGAGACCCTCCGGGTTTGAATGCTGGCTTTGCCATTTGTAACTGGGTGATCTGAATCAAGTTATTCTATCTTTCGGACCTTGGTCTCCTCATCTGTAAAATAAGAACAATAAGATCACATGTATCAAAGAGCTGGAATCAATACACCTAAAGTGCTTAGAAAAGAGCTTGGCACATGGTAACTATTTATGGTGATTATTGCCACTATTCTTGGGCACCAGGAGGAAATAGAACAAGCTTCTATTCCAAGGAACTTAAAATCAATTAGACTTCTTTTATGTAAGAAAAAATTCTAGATTTGAAAAAATCCCATTGGGGAAGCAAACCATCTGAACATTTCTATCAAGAGTAAACAAAAAAGTCTTAATAAAAAATGAACTCATAGTATTTAAGAGTATGTAAATTTACAACAAGAGGGTAAGGCAGTGGACCAAGAAAGATTAATTCAGAAGCTAGGAGTTTGATTATGACCTCAAGTTATGATGGGTATGAACTGGGTGGTTAGAATGACTTGATCAGAGAGACACAAAAGTGGTAAGAGCCTGAAAATCATGGACTGGACCAGTCAGGAGATCTAGGTCGAGCTATAAGTTGTATACTTAGTATACTGCTCTCTGTCAGGGGTTGGAGAGATACAAAGGGCAAGTTAGGGTTTAGCCAGCACTTATGGAACACCAAGGCCAGAGCCCTGGCAAGGAGGGGAGAGAATCATGGTAACAGTGAACTTGGGAATTTCTGGGTTGGTGCAACTCTCCTGCTAGGCAGAGCACCTTAAGGCTAGGAATCAAGCCATGTTCATCTTTGTAGCTGCAGGCAGGGCCCTGTCTCAGCATGCATCTGGGTGTTCAGCAAATTATTGATGCCAAAGTGAAGGGGGCAGCAGGGAAGAGAAAGAATATAAGGCTATATTCTTTATATTTCTGCATCAGAGTTGTCACTCTTAAGCTTCTCCTATGGCCACAATCAAATAGACTTCATCATAAGTGAAAAAATGCCACTTCTTTTCTTGTTCTTTTTTTTCTTTTAAGATTTTATTTATTTATTTGAGAGAGAGAGAGCACTTATACACACATGAGCAGGGGAAGGAGAAGTAGACTCCCCTCTGAGCAGGGAGCCAGATGTGGGGCTTAATCCCAGGACCCTGGGATCATGACCTGAGCCAAAGGCAGACACATCACCTACTGAGCCAACCAGGCACCCCAAAATACCACTTATTTTCTGTAAGACACAATTAGAAAAGAAGACAGGGGACCCCACAGGATGAAACATTGGTTTAGTAAGTCATTAATACACCACTTTAAAATTAAGGTGGAAACATCCTAGTTGAATAACTTACCCTTTAACTAAACTTTCATTATATTTCTTTGTTGCCAGCAACATTGAGAACCTTAAAATTTTTCGAGGGTGCCAGTCCTCCCAAACTGGAAATTCTGATTGCACTTTCGAAGTGAAGCATTCATTAACGTCCATTAGAAGTACCTGGGTTGCCCTCAAAGGGAACCAAAGCAATCAGGATGACTTAGGGGTGTTTGAGCATGGGGCAGAAGCAAAAGGAGACCTTCTCCTCTAGCCCAGGCCTGAGGGCTAACTAGGAGGCGATACTACTGAAAACACAGCCCATGTGTATGCAGTCCATTTCCAAAGGGACAGATGAAGAACTGGTAAAAGTGGTTGCCCTCCAGACCCGTGAGTGCTTGGAGTATCCAAGGAACTCACCAAGAGGGAGGCCTATTTCTACTGAAGACTTTTTTGTCTCATTTGTATTTTCTTTGACCATGTACTGCATTTTTTTAAAAAACAAAAGCATTAGGAGGTAGAAATTTCCCAAGAAATTTTATTTCCACTCTCTTTAAACCAAACAGAAAATCCACACAGAAATAGCAAAAAGTGATAGCACTGGGGGAGGGGATGAAACCGTGTATTGATGACGGTTTAAACAAATCACAAGGAATGCCCAGAATCTTGGAATATGGAGGATATAAAGCAGCAAGAGGCTGACAGACATTTACAGTCAGAACTGTCTTATCCACACACTTTGCCTAATTTCTGAATAGGACAAATGACTCATGGCAATCAAATGAGATTATGAGTTTCTGTCCACCGCTAAATGATAACCTTGTGCAAAACAAAGACACAAACAAAAGATGTCTTGTGAATTTATGATCTTCAAAAGTATTTTTCAAAGCTCCTCAGCAAACTAAAGATTGAAGAAAAAGTAATTTAACAATGGATCCTCTGTTTTTTTTTTGTTTTTGTTTTTCCTCTTCAGACGGATGTAATTGTTAATTCTGTAAATCCGCTCTATGGTTTGGGATTTGGAGCTGTGTCAATATCAATTCTACAACAAGCAGGAAATGAAATGGAATTGGAATTTAATGAAAAAATTACTGAAATACTAGAGTCTCAGTTGGTACTGGTCACAAGAGGATTTCAGTTGTCCTGTCAGTACGTATACCATGTGTTGTGGGATTTAGGACATCACAAACTGACTGAGGTAAGTTCAACATGAGTTTATCTTTATGTAGCCCCATAGACTACATAGTCTTTATTGAATTTCATTATGTCATTACATTTATGAAAATTTGATAAGTGAGATAGTCCTCATTTTCTACCATTCTGAAATATAGGAAAAGCATTATTGTCACAAGTTATCTTAAGAAATTTAATTTTAAATATTACCTAACTCATGTCTAAATTTTAAGCAAGAGTACTGCAAACAGACCTGGAAAGAGTAGGTTCCCTCAGTCCACACATCTGTTCACCTTACCCCTCTGTGACCCTGTTGGCCTTTCCCTAAATGGACCTGGAATTCAGCCTCTCTGTATTTCCCTGCATCAGTTAAGTGCCAGGGGCACCTGGGACTTCCCTTCCAGTACTGCTCCAGGTAAATCTGTCACCTGTGGTGTCTTCCCACCAATGCCTGCGGTAGAGATTGACAGATTGGCTTTCTGGCCAACTCTTCACCCAAGACACATAAAATATACACATTAAAGAGTTGGGGGACCCATTCAAATGTGGAGAGAGGGAAAGAGTCTCCTTCCCTGCCTTTGTTTATCTTTAGTTTGTCACCATTTCTGGGCCTTCTTTGACTAAGAGCCCTCTAGTCCCAAACTGGCCCTCCAGTCACTCTCTGCCCCCCAGTTTTCCAAGGCCTGTCCACAGACAACTTTTCTGTACTTCAGTTTGGATGTTGAAATGTTGATGTAAAGTTTAAATCTGCCAAATACATTAGCACTTCCTGAGAAGAAATGACATAGGACATTAGGACATATCTTAAAGATGTTGGATAAAACTGCTTACTTATTTTTCCCTCTGTCTCCTTTGTTAAACTTCTGAGAGCTCTTTGTTTCAACCTGGAAGCAGCAGGTAAATGGGAATAAACTGATGGTTGGCTCATAGTCCCAGGGAGATGAACAAGGCTATATAAACTGGGAGAAATCATGGCACCCAAACAGACCCCTCAGTGACTTGTGTTTCTCATCATCTAACCATGTGGCTGTCATGGGCTCTCTAAGGAGGCATAACCATGACCCTAAGGGGGAATAGAGGTGGGCATTGTAAGATGTGGGCAGGATCGAGAGGTGAGGGAAATTTTATTTTGACTCAAAGGCTGATCTGTTTTTCCTACAGATACTGAGAACTGCAATCAAGGAATGTTTGGAGAAATGCCTTGAACTAAATAAAACTTCTATTTCCTTTCCTGCCCTTGGGACTGGAAACTTTGGTATACAGAAGAGTGTAGCAGCCGAGATTATGTTTGATGAAGTTTTAACTTTTGCCAAATGCCATTTGAAAAAGCAATTAATTGTAAAGTTTGTGATCTTTCCAGAAGAACTGGACACCTACGTGGTAAGATAGTATTTTAGAAATGTCCCATTCAGGGACGCCTGGGTGGTTCAGTTGGTGGAGTCACTGCCTTCAGCTCAGGTCATGATCCCAGGGTCCTCGGATCGAGTCCCGCATCAGGCTCCTTGCTTGGCAGGGAGCCTGCTTCCCTCTCCGCCTCTGCCTGCTTGCGTGCGCTCTCTCTCTCTCTCTCTCTCTCTCTCTTTGACAAATAAATAAATAAATAAATAAAATCTTAAAAAAAAAAAAAAAGAAAGGTGGCATTCTGTTACCTATCCATCTTAAAAAAAAAAAAAAAGGAAATGAATGTCCCATTTATTCATTCATTCATTCCATAACATCTGTGTAATATCTCCAATGTAAGACATGAGCTAAGCACTGGACAGCACGGTATTGTTCTAACTTGGTGAATTTATTGTTTTTTTAATTGCTCACCTCTGACCTAGTGAAGAATGTCATTAAAGCAGCCACGTTACCCTGCTCCCTACATTCTGTCTTTTCCTTTGTTGGCCTTTATTCTCCCCTCTGCTCCTCAAAGATAAGCAACCTTCCCATTTCAGTGTGGGCGTCCTCTGCTCCTCTGTCTTCTCTCCTGCTCTGAGAGCACAAGTATTCTGACAATTTCTGCAAAGTCCTGTCTTCTGAGCCACCTTCAGACCCATACACTTAATCCTGTCTCATTTCCACTTGGTTATCCCATTGTCATCTTAAAGCCAACATATTTAAAACAAATTCTTTGTCTTCTCCTCTCCGATTGATCAACTTCTTGGGGCAAGTTAATATACTTTTCCGTGCTTCAGTTTCTTCATCTTTAAAGCGGGATAGTAGGGAAGCTTGGCTGGCTCAGTCAATAGAGTACGAAACTCTTGATGTCAGGGTCATGAGTTTGGCCCCACTTTGAGCATAGAGCTTATTTGGGGAAAAAAAAAAAGTAGAATAAAGTGAGGATAATAACTACCATCCTATGGAGCTGTCGCGAGCATTAAATGAGTTAATACACATAAATACACTTAGAACAGTACCAGGCATGCAGGGAAGCCCTCCGTGAGGGCTAGCTGTTGCATCAGCTGTAATGAATTGTAATTCACAGAGTGCTGACCTAAAGAGGAAACCAAGTGACCTGTTTGTTATCTTTTCTTCCAAATTAGATTATTAATTATTTCACAGCAGAGGTATCTTTGACTACTTTTGCCATGTCCCCAGTACTGTCCCCAAATTCAGTCTATTGTTTAACTTCTCTGTGGGTGACCCCAGAGGGAGGTCAGTTGTGGTCTTATACAAAAACCAGTGTGTAGGGGCATGTGTCCGTGTGTCTGAATGCAGAGATCTGTGTGTCCATCTGCTTTAGTTTTCACTTCATCTCAGCTTTTTGCTTTAGAGTGGGCAGATTAAGTTGAGTTTCTAACATGTGAAAAGGTCCAGCATAATTAGTATATTGTGCTTTATCAAGTCCAGCAGGAGGTGGTCCCCCGTAGAAGGCACTGCTGACATCTGTCACTGTTATAACAAAGGCTGCTGTGGCCTTCCAGGCCGTTCCAGGAGGCTGTCCCGTCTAGAGAGAAGGGGGCGCAAGTCTGCGTCCCAAACCCGAAATCGCAGGCATGTGACCTAAGAAGCAGAGATCACCGTGGGGCCTCTGATCTTCCTGGGAAAGGCTGGTGTGGGGCGGAGGGGTCCACGTCCCCTCACGCCTCTGTGATGCTGGGCTTATATTGTTCTTCCTTTAACGTACCATCTCTGGGCTTTATGCTCACTTAACTGGCACTTCGAGAAGGAACTTGTCCTGATGTTAAGGAAGAATTAAAAAGGAAATGAAATAAGATACAGTGACTTAAAACAGATTTTCAAGACAGGTTTCTGATTCTGCCAGTAGCAACATCCAAGTGCTAGCACAGCCTCTCAGGCGTGGGTCCAGGTATTGGGTATAAAGAGCCTTGCTCGGTGCCTGGCAGAAAGAGTGGCTCTGAACAATAGTCCTCTGACTGCTTACTCTTCCACCCTGCAGCCTGTCTCCAGGTGGGTGGTTGCCATTTTCTCTCTCCCGACAAGAAAATGAACTTATTCTTGTTCCAGCTTGCTCTTTCCTGGAACAAGTATTAAGGTTCTTTTTCCTTTTGCTGCTTGACTAGGCACAAGGAAGTTTGTAGCATTTGCTGATATTCATTGCTGACATTTCTGAAGATGGAGTTGGGAAGAGATGCCCACAGTGAGCTCTCATTAGCCCATGTCAGCCAGCTCCACCAGGGACTTATAAGCCAGTTACCCCATAAAGTAGCTCACCTTCCAGACACAGGGAATCATCCAGTCTTGCAAATGAAGTTCTCCCTGAAGCAGAGCTCGATCGATCAATCGATCGGCGGGCCCAGGTAGGTGCTTCGGGCACATTCCAGAACAGCTCAGGAAAGACCATCTTCCTACAAGGGGAATGAACTACATGTAGAAAAGAAGGTTCATTCTCTTCAATACACAAACAAAAATGTACGTGGCAGTTCAAAAAACATAGAAAGATCAACCACAATCTGAGGGCTCCCCTAAGCAATGATAATAAAAACAGCTGCCGTGTGTTGCATCAACCAGGCCCTGGGCTAAGGCAAAGCTGCAGAACAATCCTCTCCAAATGAATTTCCATTTTATTAGCTAAAAGAGCACCTGCCTAGTTCTCCAGTGAAGTGTCCACAGACTTGGTTCAGTGCCTCACAGGCAATAACCAGAGCATTAATGTTTATGGAATGAATAAATGATTATATTTTGCCTTGGGATATACATATATATTCTCTTTATTTTAAGACCAGATTTCGGTTTTCTGTCTAGTTTTTCTATACTTGTTTCCCCTAGGTGTTCTAATAGATCGTGGTACTACATGATTTGGTGCTGTGATCGCTGTTTCTTAGGACTTTCCAAAAGGCTGCTATAGATTTGTGGTAATGAGGATGGAGACTGACAGAGTGGATGAGGCCAGGTGTGGTTTGTGCAGGTAGGAAGAGGGATTTTGAGGACTATGGCCAAAAGCCCCACTTATGACTCTGCTCTGTTTTGCTTCTTATAGGCTTTCAGCACTGAAATGGAAAAGACTAAATTCAAGCTACGTGGTTTCAGTAACTACAATGGTGAGTAAGAAATTCCCGGGTCTAAAAGTAGAGTCCATGGGACGCCTGGGTGGCTCAGTCAGTTAAGCCACTGCCTTTGGCTCAAGTCATGATCCCAGGGTCTTGGGATCGAGTCCTGCATCGGGCTCCTTGTCCAGCAGGTAGCCTGCTTTTCTCTCTGCCTCTGACTGCTTGTGCTTTCTCTCTGACAAATAAATAAATAAAATCTTTAAAAATTAAAAAAAAAAAATAGAAGTAGAGTCTGCTCACCAGAAGCTCATCCTCTTCATCATCTTAACTAATAGAAGGGACAAAAGGAAGAACTAAGCCCAGTATATTTTCTCCTGTTTGGATACTAACCGGCTTGGCATCTGAACATCATTCTGGTTTTGCCTAGTCCAGTTTCATGATATGAATAGAGAGAGGCTAAGCTGCAGTGGGTAATTCACAGTGTGGTTATTTACTTCACAAATAGCTCTCTATAATTTTTCTCTAAGAAAAGTTCTGTCCTTCATAAGATGACTGAGCCAGTTACTCTTTCTGCTCTGAATGGGGTCACATCTAAATAGTCATTTTAGAAAACATCTCAGTCATACCAGATAATAATAAATGGATTCACCTGATGCTACTCAAACCTGAGAATCACTAGGATCATAATAGAAACTTTAAACAAATAAACAAACAAAAATATGTATGGCCCCCAACCCTACATATTCTGACTCAGGACCTTTGGATCTGGGCCAAGCATGTGTATTTTTCAGTAGCTCCTAGTCAGTTTTGCTGCTGAACTAGGTTTGGGGATCCCTGGACTTAACTAACCATGGCCGATGTTGGAGAAAGATGAACTGTGTCATGTAACTCCTTTCCTTTAGTGGAGTTGGAGTTGATGGGGTTGGAATTGCTTCATGACAACCAGGATGCGTACTTGTGAAGTGGTCTTTTGATCTACAGTAGTGTATAAATGTCAAGAACACTTGACATTCAGTGAGGAATAGAAACTGTTGGGGTATTTCCCACTAGGGTCACAATGATTTGCTTATACCCTTTAACAGAACAGTTCACTTATAGATGGGCTATGGTCCAGCAGTGCTGGAAACAAAGGAGGGGTTACTTGGAGAGAGCTGTGGTCTGTCACTTTGCCTCTTATGAACCTCTTTATTTATCTGTAAAATGATGATAAAGACAGACTTTTGTCAGCATAAATAGAGATTATGTATGTAAAAATGTTCTGTTGCAAAGCATTGAATGAAGGCCAAAGAATAATGAGTGAGAGGATGGACAAACAACCCAGGGGAGAAACTGCCTGGACAAACTACCCAGAAGAGGCAGAAAGTCCTACTGACCTAAAAAGATCGAGAGTGGCTTCCTGGTCAAGTGGGTCTAAGTTGGGCTTTATTGAGGATGGCAGATTTTCAGTGGCTCGAGCTGCTGCGGTGGGGCACCCAATGTGAAGAAAATGCCTAGAAGCAAACAAAAGCAGTGCATGTGGGGGGAATCACACTGAACCAAGGGAAGGTAGACCGGAGTTTTAGGCGAGGCTAATATGGAAAACGAACATACAAATGTCTCTGTTTTTAGTCCAAATAATAGGGCCATGTGTTACCATTTACTTCGGTCATTTTATAGGACATCTGTAAAGGAATTATAATTATAGCGCAGGACAATAATTGACCTTAATGATGGTTAATGGTGATGATCTCAGATTATCAAGGAAAAGCTGAACTATTTAGGAAGGCAGGGAAATGTGTTTTCATTAGAAATATTTAACTAATAAACTAAGTAATCTAACTCATAAATATTTAACTAAGGTATTTGGTGCTAGAAGTGTATCCCCTAGTGATCTGAAAAATTAGTTTCCCAGAAGAACAATTTTTCCCCCCAGTAATGATGGGTAAATGAAGTATCACCATGTATTGCTTCTCTTTTCTCCTAAAAAGTAATATAAACTCCCAGGGAGAAAAAGGGTTAAAAAATAAACAAATAAACAAAATCCCCGTGTCTCCAGTTTAAGAACTTTTATCACTTCATTGTCCAAAACATTGGCTTTTTTTTTTTTTTTTAAACTCAGACCCTCTTCCTTCTGTCTCTCTCCTGGTACTGTTTCAGAGTTCCTGGTACCACTCAACTATTCCAGAGGGGAAAAGATGCTAATTACCACTACTAACCTCAGATCATTTATGGGGAGGCAGAATTATGTGAGTGCTAGAGTCAGACTGCCCATACCTAGTAGCTCCACAGCTCCTACTAGCTAGGCCTTTAACCATGGGCAAGTTACTTAATAACTTTATTTTTTTTTTAAAGATTTTATTTATTTATTTATTTGACAGAGAGAGATCACAAGTAGACAGAGAGGCAGGCAGAGAGAGAGAGAGAGAGGGAAGCAGGCTCCCTGCTGAGCAGAGAGCCCGATGTGGGACTCGATCCCAGGACCCTGAGATCCTGACCTGAGCCAAAGGCAGCGGCTTAACCCACTGAGCCACCCAGGTGCCCCTACTTAATAACTTTAAATAAGTTTCTTCATTTGTAAGATGAGGCTGTTATTAGTACTTATAAGGTTGTGAGGAGTGAACAGAATAATTTTTGTGAAGCATTTAGAAATGCCTAGAACATAGTAGGTGCTCAATTTACTTTTCCCCTTATGTTATGTATCCCCATATTCTTGTGTTTTTGAGATTCATCCAAATAGCTAAAGTTCACTCCTTTTCATTGCTTTAATAATATTCCAATGCTGAAGGACATTTGGGTCATTTCCAGTGGGTTTTGCTGTTACAAAGGAGAAGGTGAATTTTCTTGTATATATCTCCTGATGCACACATACAAAAATTTTTTACAGAACATAATTATGGGAGTAGTTGTTCCAGTTTTACACCCATCATAAATATATACAGAAGTTCTAGTTCCTCTGTATCCTCCCCAACACTTAATATTGTTAGACTTATTTTTTGCCGATCTGTTGGATAATTTTTCATATCCCTGATTGTCAATGAAGATGAGCATCTCTTCACACATATCTGGGCCATTTGTATTTCCTTTTCTATGAAATCTTTTGTCCAGCTGAGAATCTTGTCTATCAAGAAAAAGGTTCTTCCTTTTTCTTGATAATTCGAGAGAATTCTTTATATATTCTGGATACTGCTTCACCTATGAATTTCCTCAGCTAGTTCCCACAATTTCTTTCTTTCTTTCTTTTTTTTTTTTTTCAATTTCAGTTGAGAGTTACCCTAATCCATCAGAGATTCTAATTCTTTATATATATCTTTGCTCCTTATACACATGGGTGGGTTGGAATCAAGTTCCATGGCCTGTTCTGCTGGGATATACCATGTCAAGTAGTAGAAGCTGCTAAGCTGCAAATTCTGTGGAGATGTAAATTGTCCTGTTACATACAGATATGAAATCAAAAGGAATCCCAGGTAATGAGGTTATGGCTATTTCTTCTTTTCATTAAACTTGGATAATTTTCTAATTTTTCCAAAATAAATGTATTATTTTTATAATCAGAAGTACATATTTTTCAAAAGGAATTTTTGCCCTTTAAGCTCTATGGCTTTCAGAGATGTTTGATTTCAAACTCGATAGTAGTCTCAGTCAGCGGGACACAAAGGCATACCTCATTTTATTGTACTTTGTTTTATTGTGCTTCACAGATACCACTGGGTTTTTTTGTTTTGTTTTGTTTTGTTTTGTTTTGTTTTTCCAAATTGAAGGCTTGTGGCAACCCCGCATCAACCAAGCCAACTAGTGCCATTTTACCAACAGCCTTTGCTCACTTCATGTCTCTATATCACATTTTGATGATTCTTGGAATATTTCAAACTTCTTCATTATTACTGTATTTGTTAGGGTGATCTGTGTTCAGTAATTATGACTCATGGAAAGTTCAGATGATAGCTTTTTTTTTTTTTAAGCAACAGAGTGTTTTTAAATTAAGGCAGGTACATTGGTTTTTAGACATATTGTTATTGCTCCCCTAGTAGACCACAGTATAGTGTAGACACAAATTTTATATGCACTAGGAAACCAAGACATGCATTTGACTTGCTTTATTGCAACTGTCACTTGATTGCGGTGGTCTGCAACCCGACTTGCATCTCTGAGGCACGCCTATAATCATTGGTTAACATCCATGGTGATATCACAAGGTGAGCTCATCCATGAACTGACAAATGCAACATAGCAGGGGCGAGGCATGATAACACCAACCCCTCACAGGCTAAACTCTGCTCTCAAGGAGACTGTAAACCATACATTTAGATTTCCTTCATATCTGACACAGCAATCAGAGCTAGACACTTAATTGAAGCTGCTGCCGCTGGCAATGGTCATAATGTCCTCGGGACAAACATTGGCCTTGGTGTTTTGTTCAGCCCTGGTTTAAAACCCACCTGCCTTCTGTGGATGTTTATGACAGTCTTTTCAGTCCCCCAGTTGGCCAGAGAGGAGAAAAGAGAAAATGGGCTCCAAGCTAAGTCTCCTGCCATCAGTCTAATGGGATCCAACCTGGAAAAGATGAAGGAGGCCCAAGCGTGGATCCAAAGGATACTGACCCCCCAGGACCACCATATCATTGAGAATAATCTTATCCTCTACCTTGGGAAAAAAGAACATGACAGTTTGACTCGGCTTCAGAATACCTTGAGGGTCTCTATCTCAGAGATTATCAGTCTGGAAAAGGCAACTTTAGAGATCAAAGGAGCCCAAGCTGACGTCATTGAGGCTGTTATGAACATTGAACATATGTTGTGTGAAGTTCAAGAGGAAGTGGCAAGAAAAAAGGAACTAGCCCTTTGGAGCTTGTCAGGTGAGTGACTTTAAGTTGAAAAGTCAGCTCTTGCAAACTATTCCTTATGGGTGTGAGGATGTCTGTATTCATGTGGGTCAGAAATAGCATGGAAAAGAGAGCAGACCACGCTGCTTCTGTGTTAAGCGGTACCCTTTTATAACCGTTTTTTGGCTGTCTTTCTACCAGCAAGATTAATTAGTAAATGAAAACACACACACACACACACACACACACACACACACACACACACTCACATGCACCCATGTGATTGGATTTACTTACGATGACGTGGATTGCCTAAGAGGCAATTAAATAGAAAGCCTCCAGCTACACAAGCCCAGGCTCTGGGGGAAATTGTACATCTCTAATTCCACAAATGGAGCGTTCGAACATAGACACGTCCACTTGATCAATTCATTTCTTTGAGTTTTATTGCATTTATGTATTTATTGCTGGCAGCATTAGGAATCTTGAAATTACTTTGAGCTCTCTCATCACAGTAAATTATTCATTCACAGTGTGAAGTACACTCAAGTATCTCCCATTCAGTGGGGCAAAAATCATCACAATGACTGGGAATTTGGGTCTGGAGAAGTCTTTTCAACATGGCCCTAGAGCTAACTAGGAAAATTACACTGTTG
The DNA here is from genome assembly GCF_964662115.1 of Mustela nivalis. Taxonomy (NCBI): domain Eukaryota; kingdom Metazoa; phylum Chordata; class Mammalia; order Carnivora; family Mustelidae; genus Mustela; species Mustela nivalis. The sequence goes on from NC_139020.1 coordinate 119,014,597, forward strand.
CAAATGTCAGCTTGGGAAACAGAAGCTTCTTTCATTTATTTACTTGACTAATGTATATTGTATCCATGATATGTGTCAAGCATGTGATGGGTGCCTGGGGATACACTGATAAGGTGGACGTTGTTTCCACTGAAAATCTAATTGAGAATACTGAGCAGGTTATCTATGAAAGAGGGTGAAAATGCTCTGTGGGAGCACCTCAGACAGGCACTGTGATGTTGCAATTTAGAATATTTCTTCATTCATATGATCCAAACATATTTGTGATATATATTTGGTCTTCCTCCACATTCCTGGCTTACAGCTATCAAACCCTGTGGATTTCCTAAGTGTGGAGAGTGATAAAGTTGTCTTTTGTTACATTGAGGAGGTGACTTTGGAAAGCACCTAAGGATGGGGACTGGTCACCAGGAAACTTGACCTGTGATTGGAGGATTTGGGTATCCTCCAGTGCAACCTCTGGGGAGGGGGCTGGAGGTTGAATCAGTTGCCAGTGGCCAATGATTTAGTCAGCTATGACTAGGTAACAGACCTCCATAAAAATCCAGAAGGACAGGTTCAGAGAGCTTTCAGGTTGGTGAGCATGTGGAGAGCTAGAGAGTGTGATTTGCTGGGAGAGAGAACAGAAACTCCACACCTTTTCCCCATTCCTTCCCTGCCTTATTCATCTTTTCTGTCTGGTTGTTCCTGAGTAATATACCTGTATAACAAACCAGTAATCTGGTGAGTAAAATGTTCCTCTGAGTTCTCTGAGCTGCTCTAGCAAATAAATTGAACCCAAGGAGGAGATCATGGGATCCTCTGAAGTATAGTCAGCCAGTCAAAAGTACAGGTAACAACCTGAACTTGCAACCAGTGTCTGAAATCCAAGGAGAAGTTCATTGGAACTTTCAGTTTGTAGCTAGTCAGCCAGAAGCACAGGTAATAATCTGGTTTTTGACTGGTGTCTGAAGTGTGTGTATGTGTGTGTGTGTGTGTGTGAGAGAGAGAGAGAGAGAGAGAGAGTGAGCGAGCAGTCCTGTAGGACTGCACTCTTAACCTGAGAAAATCTGATTCTATCCTTGGGTAGATAGTAGCAGAATGGCTTGGTTGCATACATGAGAAACCCTCCTACTTACACAGACATTGGAACTAGGTCTCAGAATACCAGTTTAGACACCTAACCCAGACTTGGGAGGTCAAGGGGAGCCTTCTCAGAAGAGGAGTCATAAATGGAGAATGAGGAATAGAAAGAAATTAGTAAGGTAAAGATACTTTCAAGCAATCAGACCATGGCAGGGTCTAGATTAGGAAAGACTTAATAAATTCTATGAGAGTTCAGAGTTTTTCTTGAAACAAGGGAGAGCCTTAAAAGATTTTAGCAAAGATAAGGTCATTTTCACTGTAATGTTCATGGGTTTGGTACAAAAATTCAGATGCAAATTTTCAAAGACACCTCATTTTCACCTTGTGTTTATAAAAATAATTCAGGCAGACATGGTCAAAGTGAGTGGGAGTTTACAGTAAGTAAAAGCATGGGCAAAAATAATACATAAAAGGGGTACCTGGGTGACTCAAAAAAAAAAAAAACCAGTAAAAAAAATGGACAGGTCACCTGGGTGGCTCAGTGGGTTAAAGCCTCTGCCTTTGGCTCAGGTCATGATCTCAGGGTCCTGGGATAGAGTCCTGCTTTGGGCTCCCTGCTCAGCAGGGAGCCTGCTTCCTCTTCTCTCTCTCTACCTGTCTCTCTGCCTACTTGTGATCTCTGTCTGTCAAATAAATAAATAAAACCTTTTTAAAAAAATGGTCTCTCTCTCTTTCTCTCTCTCTCTCTCACACACACACATTCTCTCAATCAAATAAATAAAAAATATTTTTAAAAAATTAAAAACATTGAACATAAAGAAATAGAATTCAAAAGTAATACACAAGAATGAGACCAAAGATGTGATTTCTACTTAGCTTTTGAAAGGTAATGACTATGGATATTTAAACTGACACAAGAGTACACTTCCCAAGAGAACAAGAGACAAAGAAACACTGTTCTATAAAGCTTGTGGCATTGCTTTAAACTAACTGCATTCATAGGGTTGACCTATTCTCCCAGCTATTGACAGTTAGTCCTGTTAAGTCCCTGGTTCTGCTGCAAGATGGCACTTTTGATAGTGATGACTAAGCATATAATTCCACAGCTGTGTTTCAGAGGCTCCTACACACTCTCTCTCAACCAGATTGGGACCTTAGTTAACAAAATTAATACATTTTCTTTTTTCTTCTTTTTTTTTAAATTTAATTTAATTTTTTCAGTGTTCCAAGATTCATTGTTTATGCATCACACCCAGTGCTCCATATAATGCGTGCCCTCCTTAATACCTACCACCAGGCTTACCCAACCTCCCATCCTTCTCCCCTCCAAAACCCTCAATTTGTTTCTCAGAGTCCACAGTCTCTCATGATTCGTCTCCCCCTCCAATTTCCCCCAAATCACTTTTCCTTTCCTTCTCCCAATATGTTATTTCTTGTGCTCCACAAGTAAGTGAAACCATATGATAATTGACTTTCTCTGTTTGACTTATTTCACTCAGCATAATCTCCTCCAGTCCCGTTCATGTTGATACAAAAGTTGGGTATTCATCTTTCTGATGGAGGCATAATATTCCACAGTATATATGGACCATTTCTTCTTTATACATTCGCTTGTTGTAGGGCATATTGGCCCTTTCCACAGTTTGGTGACTGTGGCCATTGCTGCTATGAATATTGGGGTACAGATGGCTATTCTTTTACTACATCTGTATCTTTGGGGACCCAGTAGTACAATTGCAGGGTCATAGGTTAGCTCTATTTTTAAATCCTTAAGGAATCTCCACACTGTTTTCCAAAGTGGCTGCACCAACTTACATTCCCACCAACAGTGTAAGAGGGTTCCCCTTTCTCCACATCCTCTCCAACACTTGTTGTTTCTTGTCTTGTTAATTTTGGCCATTCTAACTGGTGTGAGGTATTATCTCAATGTGGTTTTGATTTGAATTTGCCTGATGGCTAATGATGATGAACATATTCTCATGTGTCTGTTAGCCATTTGTTTGTCTTCTTTGGAGAAGTGTTCTGTTCATGTCTTCTGCCCATTTTTTGATGTGATTATCTGTTTTGTGAGTGTTGAGTTTGGGTTCTTTATAGATCTTGATATCAGCCCTTTGTCTGTAGTGTCATTTGTGAATATCTTCTCCCATTCTGTGGGTTGCCTCTTTGTTTTGTTGACTATTTCCTTTGCTGTGCAGAAGCTTTTGATCTTGATGAAGTCCCAAAAGTTCATATTTGCTTTTGTTTCTTTTGCCTTTGGAGACACATCTTGAAAGAAGTTGCTGTGGCTAATGTCGAAGAGCTTACAGCCTATGCTCTCCTCTAGGATTTTGATACATTCGTGCCTCATGTTGAGATCTTTTGTAAAACGGATACATTTACAGTGAGTTATTACTACAAGGAATGTCAGCTATCCAGCAGAGCGATAAAATTTAAATACGGAAGTTAGACGTTTCCTCTTCCATGCTGCTATTGTAATCCTTCCTGGGGAGCACTTCTGACAGCAGGAGTTTGTGGATCTTTGAGTCTGCAGTGCTCAACCCAGGTGCCCAACCCAGTGCCAGCAGGTGATAGGAGCTCAGCGAATGGTTGCTGAACTCAAGTGAGCTGAACTCTATTACTATACCTTATATATGTCGGCTGTTGCTCTTGAGATTTAATTTATAATCTCCTCCTTTGAAATTTCCTGGCTCTGAAATTTCTCTGCTATGGAATTTTGTTCCCCCTGCTTTCCAGATTTACAGCTTGGCCCCTCTAGTGAATTTCTTTGGATTTATCATCTGCTTTCTGTGGTTAGATTGAGCACATTCAATTAAATAATGTGCTGGGAATTATGTCATTTTTGTTTACTTGGGTTTAAGTCAAACTGAAAATAAACTGAGGGGTGCCTGGGTGGCTCCGTAGGTTTATCCAGTGCTGCATCAGTCTCCCTCTGCCCTTCCCCCCTGCTCATGTGAGCATGCTCTCTCTCCCCCAAATAAATAAAATCTTAAAAAAAAAAAAAAAAAGAAAAAAGAAAAGAAACTGAAAGAAAAGAAGTCTTTTTGGGGTTTTCTGTTTGTTCACATGTATGTATATTTATTCCAACAAGCAGTTGGTAGGCAGTAACAGGTTGTCCCTTGAATTTATAAAGGAAGGTAGGAAAGTTAAGGAAGAAGGAAGAAAGGAAGGAAGGGAGGAAAGAGAGAACATAAACTCTTAATCTCCAAAGTTTGCTTTTTGTGGTTGGGTGCATTTGAGTGATGTATGTACCAAATATTCTGCCTTTCCACTTGCAGAGAGCACTGGTGAAAGCCAGGTTTATATTAGCTGTGTGATATCAGCCAAGTCACTTAACTTCTCCGAGTTTGTTTGTTTGTTTGTTTGTTTAAGATTTTATTTATTCATTTGACAGAGAGAGATCACAAGTAGGCAGAGAGGCAGGCAGAGAGAAAGGAAGAAGCAGGCTCCCTGCTGAGCAGAGAGCCTGATGCAGGGCTCAATCAAGACCCTGGGATCATGACCTAAGCCAAAGGCAGAGGCTTTAACCCACTGAGCCACCAAGGTGCCCCTTCTCCGAGTTTTAATTTTGTTTTTTGTCAAGGTGTGTGTTAGTTATTTCAGTGGCAGTGTTGTAATAGTCAAATGAAGTTGAGATATGAAATCTTTTTGAAAATCTTTAAGTTTTATATAAATGTCATACTATTTTTCATCATTCCTTAATGTTTTACTCTGTCTGTGTATTTTTGTTGATGAGCATCCTGGCCAGAAATATAAGCATTTCCTATTAGCAACATACTTATACATTATCTTACAACATCGATGGGGGAAATATATACTAATGCTCTTTTTTCTCTCACCCTCTCAGGCTCGTGATCTAAATCATGTGAGGACAAATTTATTAACCCCCTCTTCTATCCCTCTTCTATGTGTTCTCGTTATACTGCATTTTCCTTTCATGTCCTAAACGTATAAGGCATACAATTTAAACTGGCTAATCCTTTTCTTTAAATTTCTTTAATTTGTTTTATTAAATTTCTTTACAAATCTTTTTCCTCTCACAGAGCACTGAAACAAAGTTTTATGTTATTCATTTTTAGGGCAGTGGACTAATTGGCAACCCCCAAACCAGGATGAAATGAAAAAGAATACGTTTCTGAAATGCCTAAAGCTTTCAACGGAGGAAATTCAGGCTCAGAAGAAACAGTTTGAGAGCTGTGGTTTGCAGGTTATAAAGGTATACGTAATTGAGGGAAGGATTCTACTCGTCTTGCTATTATTTGTTTCTGTAACTGAGAGAAAAATTCAGCTGCTGAGGACTCTAAGCCAGCTGCTCATTGACCTGGACCCGGAGGATTAAGACTGAAAGTAGGGCAGGGGTGGGCAGACACAAAGTGTATAGTTGGAATCAGGAGGTAGGAATGATGGCAGGAGGTACAGAAGCACCCATCAAGCATCAGGGCAAACTTGTCTGCCGATCTCAAAGCAGTATGAAAAAAAAAAAAAAGAATAGCATTTATTACACTGTATTATAATTGTTCACCTATTTTTTACCTCTTGTTAAACCATTTGCTTTAAAGAAGGCAAAGACTGTCTACATAGTTGACCCTTTCATTACCAGTGCCTGGCACGTAGGGATTCACTCAGTGAATTTTTATTACATGGATTTATCAAAGAAGGGACAGGGAATTTTGAAGAGCCAGAAGTCAAAGTAGGAGAGGGGTGGGAGCCAGGAGGACTCTTAAAGCACTTTATATGAAAAGCAAGTTGCATGCCTAGTAATACACACAGCCTTTCTCTTGGAAGCAGAGTATCAAGCAACATACATCGCGCTTCTCACTTTTTTTCCCAGTTTTTTTTCAGTTTTTCATATCCTTGGGTCATAGGTGGAGAAAATAGACAATGAGGTTCTCATGGCTGTCTTCCAAAAAAAGAAGAAAATGATGGGAGAGAGAACACAGGGGAAGCCTGTGAGCCACAGGCTGTTTCAGCAAATTCCTTACCAGTTCTGCGAAGCCGTAAGCAGAGTTGGCTTTCAAAGAATGTACTCGGCGCCCTGCGGTAGGTGTCAGCTCCTCATCTTCGGGGTCTCTGTATGTGGGGAGTGGTGAGCAGACCCCAGCAGATGACTCACCATTTGTGGTATTTGTTGCTTTGGTGAGGGGAACCCTTGCAACTGGGATATAGTGATTGAGTCATTTGGAAAGGGTCATATTTTTTGTTTGTTCTTCTTGTTTTGTTGCTGATGGGTTTAATGCTGATGAAAGCTTTTGCGGTAAGATGTACATTTCACTGTTTTTCTCTTTTCTGTGGTTATGTGTTTTATCTGCCAAAGCTGTTTTTTTTTTTTTTTTATGTGTTTATCTGCTGAAGCTGTTGTTTTTTTTCTTAGCTCCACAAAATAATTATCGACACTACCAAACCTCATCCCTTAATTAAAAGGGCATTTTCCTGAGCTTAATAAAGTTGCTCTTTTCTCTTCCATCTTCTTCATTTCCTGTAGCCTGCTAGTGAATGAATTAGATAGCATCTGGCAGGTGAAGTAAACAATCCTTTAAGATCCTTTTCAGCTATGGGAGTTCTACTGTGTGTAGCTTCCATATCTCTTTTCCGTTGTACAACAATACTGCATACTTAATTGCTGTATTGTCCCCTCTGGATCTCTCCAAAGGAGGCAAAGAAGTTTAGTAATAATCATGGAGGATAGTAGCCATACAGCTTGATTTTGCCTGATCCATTGATTCTGTTCTTGATTTTTACCTTTCAAAATATGTAGCTTGATCCTTGCTGTGAAAGCCAACTCCAGGTCTTGATTTCTAGAAAGCAACGGGTCTGGAAATCATCATCTCTTTGCCCCCAGGGAGAACATAAAAAGTACCTGGAGTAAAAACTGAACATGGGAAGTTCCTGGGGGTAAAAAAATTTTAAATGGATCCCTACCAAGAAGTCTTTAGCCAGAAGAGTGATATTGGTTAAAGTCTTAAAAATTCACAACTTCGGTTTGCTCCCAAACCCGTCATAACTGGCTGCTTCTCTGCACTCCTCCCCTCCCACCCCTATATAATCTACTCTCACTAAGACCATCACTGTCCTCCTATTTATCAAAAATCCAGTAGTGCCTTCTTTTCAGTCCTGTGGCAGATGCTGCAAATTGCCTGACATTTGCACACATCTTTCTTCCTAAAAGGCACACACATCACCTCCCAAGGAAGAAAGCCCCAAAGTCTCATCCTATCTCATCAGCCTCGAGTCCAGAAAGTCCTCTTTTAAAGCTTAAAAGCAAGGTAATTGCCCTAACCCAATCGTTATATAATGGTAGGAAGAGCAGGAAAACTGCAATTAAAAAACTCCCATTTCTAGGGATGCCTGTGTGGCTCAGAGGGTTGTGTCTACCTTCTGCTCAGGTCATGATCTCAGAGTCCTGGGAGGGAGCTTCACATGCTTCTTCCTCCCCTTCTGCCTACCACTCTCCCTGCTTGTACTCTCTCGCTCTGTCAAAAAATAAATAAGCGCTTTAAAAACAAAACCAGGGGCGCCTGGGTGGCTCAGTGGGTTAAGCCGCTGCCTTCGGCTCAGGTCATGATCTCGGGGTCCTGGGATCGAGTCCCGCATCGGGCTCTCTGCTCAGCAGGGAGCCTGCTTCCCTCTCTCTCTCTCTGCCTGCCTCTCCATCTACTTGTGATTTCTCTCTGCCAAATAAATAAATAAAAATAAACAAACAAACAAACAAACAAATAAATAAATAAAAACCAAAAACACTTCCATTTCTATAGGGGAGAAGGAAAGTCACTGGTCCATACCACTAATTGCATGTCGCCGGACAGGGATAGTGAAGACAGTATTCCGGGAGTGGACTAACACCGTGGTTTTGTACTCTGGGAAGAATCTTCCCTATGTATTGCCATCTTCGGTCATTTCTGGACCCATTGGGGCCCGTGGCCTATCAGGGGTCCCTGGATTGCCTCAGGGACTAGAATGCTCTCAGGCTACTGACAGCCAGGCTTACAGTTTCTTCAGCAATATAGTTCCTTTAAAACCGTAGCAGGCATGAAGCCTGTTTACTGCTGGTCAAAGCCCAGTCAAAGGTCTTGTCTCCATCTAGTCTTTAAGCCTCAAGATTCTAGTCTTTTACCTACTGGCCTCGGTGCTCTGTCCACATTCCTAGCTCTTAGCTTAAAGCCACTGCCTGAGGCGATTCAAATAATAGATTCACTGGGGAGATACTGTCCAAAATGGGACTTGAGCCAACATGTCTGGTGAGCGTGGGTAACCAAAGGTGCTTGAGAAACCCAGGAGACATTTGATCACCGCTGAAGTTATTTTGCAACTCTTCTTTTTTAACCTAGTTTTCATTTGGAGTACAAAGGTTCTTGGCTTTATTTATTTATTTCTTTTTTACCCCTGCAAGTTTCCCAGTTATGGGATTCTCGGTCAATTTAGATGGCTAACTATAGGCAAAGTGGGCTTCTACATTTTCTGTCTTGGCTTACATTCCAGCCAGTTCTGATTTCATCTCTTGCTTGCAGGATTTGCCTAAATGTAGCAAGAAGGAGCCTCCATGCTTGCAATATGTTTTATTGTGTTCATTCATTCATTCTTGAGCACATTCTGTAAGTCAGGCCCTGTGCTCGGTGGGAGGAATACAACAGTAAACACAACACAGAGTTCCTGCCCTTATAATTTATAATCTAGTGAGTCCATCTGTTGGGTGTTTTCTGGAGTTTTAAAGGTAGCTTTTTATTTTTCCCAACCCTATGATGTCCCCCTGGGTGATTGCACCTATACCTATAGCTTCAACTCCTACCTCTGATGACTTACAGATTTGTAACTCGAAGCCCCTTCTTCTCTCCTGACCTGCAAGTCCATATCTCCAACTGTCTTTGGAATATTTCTGCCTAGATGTTCCATAATCACCTTGGACTGAACTTTTTCCTTGGCCATACTTTTCCCTAAGAAATAGGTGCTTTTTCCTTACCCCCCCCATACCCCCTATCCTGGCTTATACCATCACCATCTATATATGAGGTCTCCTAGCTGGAAACGTTATCTTCTTCCATTCCTCCTTCCTCTTACTCTAGGTTCAGGCAGTCACACAGCCCTGCTGGTTTCCTCTTGAAACATTCTCAGCCCAGCCTCACCTCTCTATTCCTGTTGCCTTTGTTCTTCTTCCCCTGGGCCCAGACGATGACCAGGTCCTTTCTTGCCTCAAAACCACAACCCTAGGGCACCTGGGTGGCTCAGTGGGTTAAGCCGCTGCCTTTGGCTCAGGTCATGATCTCAGGGTCCTGGGATCGAGTCCCGCATCGGGCTCTCTGCTCAGCAGGGAGCCTGCTTCCTCCTCTCTCTCTGCCTACTTGTGATCTCTGTCTGTCAAATAAATAAATAAAATCTTAAAAAAAAAAAAACCACAACCCTATCCAACCTATCCTTTTCTCTGCTTCCGGAAATTGTCATGCTAAAAACATACATGCCTGTTTAATATCTACCTACCTAGCTGCCTGCGCGGTAAAACTCCAACCCCACTGGCAGAGCATGTAAGGACCTAGGCTCCCCTGCTCCCCCATCATTTCCCCCCTCATCACTCACTGTGTTCATCCACACGTCAGCCAGAAACTGCTTGGAGTTTCCTAAATGTGCTTGATATTTCATGCCTCTATGCCTTTGCATGTGGAATGCCTTCCCCCCTCACCCATTTTTAGCCCTGCAAAGTCCTATTCCTTTTTCCAGACACAGCTGAAATGGCATCTCCTGGCTGACACGTTCCCTCACGCCTGCACCCAGGGAGTGCTCTCTGCTCTGTGCTCCCACATGTCCTACATTCCCATGTTACCGCATCTGTAACTCCAACGGGTGCAAAAATCTACAGTTCCACACAACTCAGCTATGGAGCCTATCTTCCTTATTAGCTCTAAAATGGAATTTTACCTACCTTTCCTGCCCCCATGTCCACAGATGTGGAAAAATCCCATCTTGACTGTTCGAGACGAACTCAGTCATTTTCAGTTTTCTCAGTCCTTTGGGGGTTTAAACTCAGTTCCTGCATGTTTTTTTTTTTTTTTCTCCTTCTTCTCTTCTAAGAGTGTTTCAGAGGGTGGGACAGGCATTGTGGAGAGAATGGTCTGGTTCTGCATCTGTCTGTTCTCTGTCTTCTGATGTCCTCTGCTAGAAAAACCACCCTGGGGTTTGGTCATTAGCGCCCTCCTATGCTTAAATTTATGATGCCCTTTGTTCTCAGTGTCTTCACAGGGAACTCCAGTTTTCATACCAAGGGAGTTCCTTTCTAGGCCATTGTCTGTGCCCCTCCTGCAAAGCGGGAAATGTTTGAGTGTGCACATGCTCCAAGCTGAAATGCAAGGTCTTGTGTGGCAGTCCTCACCTGTTGTGGACATCTTCTCTGGCCATCGCTGCTTTCCATTTAGCAGCCTGGCTAGCTGAGGGGGCTGCACCCAGTAGAGGCAGGCAATGGTTCCTTCTACTCTGGAAGTCCCCTACTCCCTGTTTTTCTGAGATTCTTGTAGTTCTTCCCTATCTTGACTCCTCAGGCTCTCTTGAGGGAGTGGGGCAGTGAAGTGAGTCCCTTCTCAGCGTCCCCAACAGCTCTAGTCATGTCCTCTCTGATTCTTATCTTTACACCAGGTGAAAGGAAGAACTTTTACTTATTTTGAAGTGAGAAAACTATTCTAAGAATATCTTTTATCCTTCTCTCCTGTTACATATGGCATAAACTCCACGCTCTGAATCCTTTAGTTTTTTAGGCTTCTGGTTCAGAAAACCCTTTTCCTCTCCCAGAAAGCCTTTCAAGACCATAATCTATGCTTTGATTAAAAATAATTATCGGGGCGCCTGGGTGGCTCAGTGGGTTAAAGCCTCTGCCTTCAGCTCAGGTCATGATCCTGGGATCGAGGGTCCTGGGATCGAGCCCCACATCGGGCTCTCTGCTCAGCGGGGAGCCTACTTCCCTCTCTCTTTCTGTCTGCTTTTCTGCCTACTTGTGATCTCTGTCTGTCAAATAAATAAATAAAATCTTAAAAAAAAAACAATAATTATATATGATATCTGGGGTGCCTGGGTGGCTCAGTCAGTTGAGTCTCTGACTCTTGGTTTTGGCTCATCTGACAAGCTTAGGATCCTGGGATCAAGCCCTCCCCCGCCATGATCCTGGGTTCTGTGCTCAGCAGGGAGTCTCCTTCTCTGCCTCTCTCTCCCTCTTCCTCTGCTCCTCCTTCTGCTTGTGCTATCTAAAATAAAGTTTTTTAAAAATTATATAATTGAGGGACACCTGGGTGGCTCAGTTGGTTGGACGACTGCCTTCGGCTCAGGTCATGATCCCGGAGTCCCGAGATTGAGTCCCTCATCGGGCTCCCAGCTCCATGGGTAGTCTGCTTCGCTCTCAGACCTTCTCCTCGCTCATGCTCTCTCTTACTATCTCTCTCTCAAATAAATAAATAAAATATTTTAAAAAATTATATAATTGAATGTGTGTGTGTGTGTGTGTGTGTGTGTGTGTATTCAGTTGACTTTGTTATAAGCTTTATCTTTTTTGCCCCAATATAATGAGTAGCAAGAACTCAATGGGTGGAGAAACCAAGAGCAAGACGAAAATTCCAGGAAAGAAATCTTTGATTTTTATCTCAAAATATTTTCTCTTTACATAAAACTGTGCTGTACTTTACCTGTTTACATGTGGGGATTTCCCTTTGTGAATTTTTGAGAACAGGGATCATGTCTTAGTTATTCTAGAAGCCCGAGAGCTGAATTGTTCAACTGGTAGCCATTGGCACATGTGGCTATTGAGCACTTAAAACGTGGTTAATCTGAATTGAGATGGACTTTAAATGCAATATATACACTGATTCTAAAGACCACTACCCAAGGAGAGAATGTAAAATATCTCCTTAATAATTTTTTATATTGATTACAAGTTGAAATGGTAACATTGGATAACACAGATTAAATAAAAATTACTAAATTAATTTTACCTGTTCCTTTTTACTTTTTTTATGTGGCTACTAGAAAATTTAAAATTACATATATGCTTACATTGAACTTTTGTTGTTCAGTGCTGCTCGTGAGCCTGCAACAATATTCGGTTAAATCCGAAGTAAATGTAAAGAAAAAAATAGGGAGGAAAGGAAATAAAAAGGGAAGTAGGTATATACACGTAAGCTTTTATTAGGCTGATGATATCAGTGATAATTTGCCTCAGTAGGACAACTTTAGGTGTCTGCCTCAGACAGGGACTTGAGACCAGGAGGTAGTGATTACTTAGAGGACTAGAGAGAGATTACATAGTAGTACCCACATAGGCAATACGATTCATCAGATCCTAATAATCTTTTAACTTCTTTTTCTCTTTTCAGACCAAAAATATGGAGTTGGTATATACTTCACCAAGAGCCTGAAAAACCTAGCATACCGGGTCAAGGAAACATCGGCCACAGACAAACTGATATACGTGTTTGAAGCTGAAGTACTCACAGGCTCCTTCTGTCAGGGTCATCAGTTACAGATCACTCCCCCACCATTGAGTCCTGGAGACACAGACTACCATGACAGTGTGGTTGACAATGTCTCCAGCCCTGAAACCTTTGTTATCTTTAGTAACACTCAGGCTATGCCCCAGTATTTGTGGACTTGCAGCCAGGGTCATGTACGGCCACGGTATTACTCGTCAAGACCAAGGATGCTGTCTTCACAGCAGCCTAGAGCAAGATTCTCAAGGGGTAGCTCTGTTGACTAAATTCCACATCATTTAAACAAGTGCCATGTGCTTGCTTTGGAGGAACTTTCCAAATAATGACCAGTAGTGAGTCAGAGAGTGGTCTGAATAGGTCAGATGGGTTGTCCATGTGGACCAATTGGGTTATTGAAGGGACCCAGCACAAACTAGCATCCTGGTTCTTTTATCTTTGTCTTTACCTCTTGGGATTGGGATGGGTAGATCCCAACCCAAACACTCTCAGGTCTGTTCGCTCTCCTTCAAATTGTCCTTTCATCTGTTTTACTATAGGTAACAGCAAAAATGTTTTGCATATGATGAAGGGGAATTTCTAGTATATAATCCAAGCCTTTTTAAATGATAGTGTAACACTTGGGTGATTTTAGATTTTCCAGAAAATCTTATATAGCATTTTACATATTAAAATACACAAACTTTGTCTGAGTAACTAGCTTTGAAAAGTTCTGTGTAAAATGACATTATTCAAAGTGGAAGGACAGCAAAAGGCTGATATTCTACTGATACCCTATTTGGATTCGACCATATCAGGCAATACCACTCAAGCATCATGAGGCCAAATTATTTATTTTTTTAAGATGTATTTATTGAGAGAGAGAGAGAGTGTGTGTGTAAGGGGGCAGGCAGAGGGAAAAAATCTCAAGTAGATTCCTCGCTGAGTATGGAGCCTGACGTGGGGCTCAGTCCCAGGACCTGGAGCTGGAATCAAGTCAGACGCTCAACCAACTGAGCCACCCAGGTGCCCCAAGGCCAACTTATTAATTCATCAAATATTTCTTGATCACTAGATGAGTTTCAGTCACTTTCTGGATGCTGGGGATATGATGCAGGACAAGACAAATGTCTTCAGAAAGTTTTCAGCCTGAATCATCAGAAAGACAGCTATGTGATTGAGTATAACAAAAGAGAAAGTACAGATTCTTTGAAAAAACTTAAGAGGGAGGGGATAAATTAATCAAGGGTTGGGAGGAAGAAGAGAGAGTGAAACTCTAGCTGAGATCTGAAGTATTTATAAGAGTTGTGTGAATGAGGGATGCAGAGAATAGTACTTATAAAGGCCGAATCCTCTGTGACTTTGCCCAAACTTTACATCAAAGTCCTATAGAGGCCAACAAATCTCACCAGGTATCTCTTGCCTATTCTGAAACCCATATTTCTCTATATTCCCCAAATTTCCTGACCCTCTTCTCTTTGCACAGAATACTTCTTCTGCCTCACCTTACTGTAACCAGTGTTCTTCCTCCTTTTTTTTTTTTAATTTTTTAAAAAATCCCCTTCATCTATTTTCCCACCCCACCTACCTCTCCTCTGGTAACCATGTTTATTCTCTATAGTGATATAGTCTGTTTCTTGGTTTCTATCGGTTTTTTGTTTTGTTTTGTTATGTTTCTTAAATTCCACATATAAGTGAAATCATATGGTATTTGTCTTTCTCCTACTGACTTTCACTTAGCATTATACTCTCTAGCTCCATTCATGTCGTTGCAAATGGCAAGATTTCATTATTTTGGGGGGCTGAGTAATATTCCATTGTGTATATATACACCACATCTTCTTTATCCATTCATCTCTATCAATGGACACCTGGGCTGCTTCCATAATTTGACTATTGTAAATAATGCTGCAATGAACATAGGGATGCATATATCTTTTCAAATTAGTGTTTTTGTATTCTTTGGCAATAGTGGAATTACTGGATCATTTGACAATTATATATTTAATCTTTTGAGGAATCTTCATACTATTATCTTTTTTTGTTCTCCATACGGTTTTCCATAGTGACTGTACCAATTTGCGTTGCATGAGGGTACATTTTCTCCACGTCCTTGCCAACAGTTGTTGTTTCTTGTGTTTTTTAAAAATTTTTTAAAGTTTTTACTTAAATTCCAGTTAGTTAACATACCATATAATATGACTTTCAGGTGTACAAATTGTTTCTTGTGTTTTTGATTTTAGCCGCTCTAACAGGAACGAGTGATAGCTGATTGTGATATTGATTTGCACTTCCCAGAGAAGTGATGTTGAGCATCTTTTCATGTGTTTGTTGGTCATCTGTATGTCTTTTTTGGAAAATGCCTATTCATGACTTCTGCCCATTTTTAAATTGGATTATTTGCTTTATTGGATGTTAAGTTGTATATATATGCAGCTTTATATATTTTAGATCCTGAGTTGTTATCAGATATGTCATTTGCAAATATCTTCTCCCATTCTGTAGGTTGCCTTTAAGTTTTGTTGATTGTTACCTTTGCCATGCAGAAGCTTTGCATTTTGTTTCTCTCCCACACCATGTCCTTGCACTTCATCCTTTCCTCGATGTGGCCTCTTCTCTCCCTCTAGTTGTGCAACTTGTTCTGTCAGTACTCAGGTCATTTTTACAGATATTCCAAATGATTTGATAGTTATCTGGTTGTGCTCTAGGAATGAGAAGAGCATAGGGTCCTCCTGCTATGCCACCGTCTTAGCTGCTCAGAAGCATCTAATGTTGATGGAGTCTCAATAGGTTATTTTTGCCCTCGTTTCCCTTACCTGAGGAAACATATCTAGAAAAATGTCAAAGAAATTACTGCCTATGCTTTCTTCTAGGATTTTTAAGGTTTCAGGTCTCACATTTAGGTCCTTAATCCATTTTGAGTTTATTTTTGTGTATGCTAGAAGAAAGCAGTCCAGTTTTATTTGTTTGCATTTTGCTGTCCAGTATTTCCCATCACCATTTGTTGAAGAGACTTTTTCCCATTGTATATTCTTGCCTCCTTTATGGAAGATTAATTGACCTTATAATTGTGGGCTTATTTCTGGGCTCTCTACTCTCTTCTGTCGATCAATGTGTCTATTCTTGTGCCAGTACTATATTGGTTTGATTACTATAGCTTCGTAGTATATCTTAAAATCTGGGATTGTGATACTTCCAGTTTTGCCCTTTTTTTTTTCAAGATTGCTTTGGCTACTCAGGGTCTTTTGTTGCTTCATACAAATTTTAGGGCTATTTGTTCCAGTTCTGTGAAAAATGCTGTTGGTACTTTGATAAGGATTGCATTAAATGTATAGGTTGCTTTGGATAGTATGAACATTTTAACAATATTTGTTCTTCCTATCCATAAGCATGGAATATCTTTCCATTTGTTTGCGTCATCTTCAATTTCTTTCATCAGTGTTTTATAGTTTTCAGAATGGAGGTTTCTCACCTCCTAGGTTTAATTTATTCCTAGGTATTTTACTTTAAAAAAAAAAAAGATTTTATTTATCTGTTTGACAGAGAGAGAGATCACAAGTAGGCAGGCAGAGGGAGAGGGGGAAGCAGGCCCCCACTAAGCAGAGAACTGGATGAGGGGCCCGATCCCAAGACCCCGGGACCATGACCCGAGCCAAAGGCAGAGGCTCAATCCACTGAGCCACCCAGGTGCCCCAATATTTTACTCTTTTTGATGCAAGTGCAAATGGGATTATTTTCTTGATTTCTCTTTCTGATACTTCATTATTAGTGTATAGAAATTTGGTGAATTTCTGTGTATTTAGTTTGTATTCTGCAACCTTACTGAATTCATTTATCAGTTCTAATAGTTTTTTAGTGGGGTCTTTAGGGTTTTCCATATATAGTATCATATCATCTGTGAATAGTTGAAGTTTTACTTATTCCTTACCAATTTGGATAACTTTTATTTCCTTTTCTTATTTGATTTCTGTGGCAGCATTCTTCCTCTTGAAAAAAGCTTGCTTCCTGTCTTATATAGTACTGTCTTTGGATATGGACAAGAGAGGCCCTGACCTGAACCTCTAGTTTGAGAGGGCCCCACTCTCGCCTTCCTCCAGGTTTTCTCATCTTTACAAAGTGAGTAGTCTATAGGATCAAGAGAATATATCCATTTGAAGCCTGCATACTTCACTTCTAAACCACCTACTAGGTAGCTGGAACCCCCCAATTTCCTGCCTAAACAGCTCCAAGTCTATTTCCACGGCCTAAATTGAGTCTTTCTTGGGTCTGTCCTCTTGAGGTGGATTATCCCACAGTCTGCATCAAGAATGGCCAAAGGGTGACTGTTTGCAGGGATGGAGCTTAGACATGAAGGCTGAGTTGGTCACAAGGCTGTGTGTGAGTTTGTGACATAAAGCTAAAATAGTGTTTAAATTATCTATAAACTTAAAGTTGTATTAAGAAAAAATAAAGGTAGAAATTATTAGCTAAGCATCCAACTTAAGAAAGTCAGAGTAAACTTGAAGGGTTAAAAACAGAAAATAATGAAATAGACACAAAAACATACAACAGAGAGAAATAAAAAAGTCAATAGCTGTCTCTTTGTAAAGATTCTTAAAAATAGACAAATCTTTCGTAAGATTGATAAAAAAACAAAAGGTCAAATAAAGAATTTGAGGAATAAAAAAGGATGTAACTAAAATACATTAGATGTAACTAAAATACCTTTAGATCTAAAGGTAACAAGATAATAGATAATACTAGAAACAATTTCGTGCTAATAAGTTGAAAATTTAGAAAAAATAGAGATTTTGTTAAAAAAATACAGACTGCCACAATTGACTGAGGAACTAGAAATCCTGAATTTTCTAATGTCTATTAAATAAGTTGAATCAGGGCACCTGGGTGGCTCAGTGGGTTAAGCCTCTGTCTTCGGCTCAGGTCATGATCTCAGGGTCCTGGAATCGAGTTCCGCACTGGGCTCTCTGCTCAGCAGGGAGCCTGCTTCCCCCTCTCTCTCTGCCTGCCTCTCTGCTTATTTGTGATCTCTCTCTCTGTGTCAAATAAATAAATAAAATCTTTAAAAAATTAAGTTGAATTGACAATTAAAGTTTTACCTACCAAGTAAACAAATACAACAGGCTAAGATGATTTTGCTAGTGACTTCTACCAAATCTTCAAAGAAAAGATAATTCCAATTTCATATAAAATCTTAAATCTTCATGGAAAATTTTAATAAATCAGAGAGAACATTCCCCAATGAATTTTTCAAGGCTAGTTTAAACTTGATAGCAAAAATGGACATAAAGCTCAAATCTCAAACTGTTAATAAATATAATTCAGTTCTGTATAAATAAGTAAATCATGGTCAAGTTGGGTTTATTTCAGAAATACAATGATTATTTAAGAACATCTACTAGTGTAACTCACCATATAAGTGTATTAAAGAGTATGCTCTCTTCAATATACAGAGAAAAGTTATTTAATAAGCGATTCATAAAAGGATATTGAAAACCTAGAGCAAGCATAATATTTCATGGTAAAACATTAGAATGATTCCCTACAAAATCAGAAGTGAGACAACAGATGTCTTCTATCACTACTAACCTTCCGCAATGAGTTAGGACACATGTTCAACACAGTAAAGAAGAACAAATGAAAAACATAAGTAGTGGTGGTAAAATAAAAATGTCATTAATCACAGGAAATATGATTGTTTATAGAAAATCCAAGGAAATCTGGAGACAAATTATTAGGATGAATAAGAGCATTCTGTAAGGTTATAAATAGAAGTTTTAAATAAGTCAATTTCATTCTTATACATGAGAATAAAGATAATGACTTTTTTACCATTACAATAGCAATATCAAAAAAATAGAGGGACTAGAAATAAGTTTAACAAAAGATGTATAAAACTTCCATTAAAAAATTACAAAATATTATTCAAAGGCAATAAAGAAGACCTAAATAAACATAGAGCTATACTATATTGTCATCAAAAAGAAGACTCAATATAATAAAGATTTGTATTCTCCAAAAATAAATCTTATCAATACACTTTCAATCAAAACCATAACATTTTCTTCATAGAAATTGATGGAGAAATTTTCAAATTTATCTTAAATCTAAAGGCTCAAGAAGAGCCAAGTTAATTTTAAAGAAGAAAAACAAAGTAGAGGTCATTTGACTATAACATATCTCTTTTTTTGTAAGTCCTTTATTTTTTTTTAAGATTTTATTTATTTATTTGACAGAGAAATCACAAGTAGATGGAGAGGCAGGCAGAGATGACTATAACATATCATGACTTGTATACATCTATAGTAATTATGATGTGTTATTGGTGCAGGAATAGGCAAACAGACCAACTGGCTAGAATAGAAAGCTCCAAAACAGACCTATGTCCATGTAGAAACTTGGGAATACTTGGATATATATCCACATACATATATATCTCAAATATCTCTCTCTCTAATAGATATTAGTTTAATATACATAAAATACATATAAATTTATAAATATATTTATTTGAGAAATATCTCTCAAGTTTATATATTATAAAAATTATATACTATAGATATATACTATTATATACTATTAAAATTATATATTCTGTAATATTTATGACATAACTTTTCACATTGCAGGTTTGATGGTGTCAATATTTTTATGGTACATTTATAAAATTTTGCAGCAGATATTTCCAATTAGAAGCTAAGTGCCATTTAAAAGTCAGAACTCAGCCTGAGTGACTCAGTCAGTTAAGCATCTGCCTTTGGCTCAGATCATGATCCCAGGGTCCTGGGATCGAGTTCTGAATCAGGCTCCTTGCTCAGCGGGGATGCTGCTTCTCCTTTCGCCTGACACTCCCCCTGCTTGTGCTCTCACTCTCTCTGACAAACAAATAAAAAAAAATTTCAAAAGTCAGAAGTCGCATGATACAGAATACAGTTGATTTCTTATTCAAGTTTTCCATATCAAGTCAAAACTGGCTATTTGAGGCTTACATTTTTGCTCACTAGTTCTTCTCACTTTCTAAGTATCATGTGACTACATACATACTTTTCTCAGAATAGAGCTCTGAGAGTGTGTAGATATATGAATGAGAGAGGTAAAAACTATGGATTTCTGGGAAAACAATGGACCAGTCTCAATAAATGGTCTTAGACAACTGGTTAAGAACATGGAAAACCATAGATTTGGATCTTGTTCTAGGTCTAGACAGGGCCTAAGATGGGGATTCTTGCTCAAGTGACTTATTGGGGGACTGCTTTCGGAAATAGGGGGTTAAAGGCAGCAAAGGGCAGGGGGAAAGCTAACAGGAGTATGGTTTCAGTTGAAGATGATCTTCAGTATAATTCCGAGGGAAATCATTAGGGCACAAACTGCACGGTTAAACTAAGTTGAACATTGTAACAGCAGTTGGTCTTTTGAAGTGATGTCAGTTATTGGCCTTCCTCTGTCCTTCCTCCGCGGGTAGGAGTAGGAGCCTTCTAGCAAGCTGGCTCCTGTGAGGCCTATACTTCTTCAGAAAAGGGGGCAGATGAAAGTTATCTGCCAGCACTCATATCAGGTTAGGGAACAGGGATACCAGCTAGATGACGTGAATTCATTTGACTTCAATACAGGTAGGGAAGAGTGACAAGTGTCCTGATTTGCCTGTCTTTCCAGGTTTTGGTTCCAAAAATTCCCACATCCTGGGAAACCCTTGCAGGACACACCAAAGAATCCTCATCCATGATGGGTGTGGAAGATTGGGGAGAAAGTACTAAACCCATCCATACAACAGCCCAAAAAATAGGGTCTGAAAGCAACCACCCTGCTTTGAGTGTCAAATAGATAAAGCATAGATTCTCTGATGTCTGTAGTTACTGCTGGTGTTTTTTTCCCCCTGGCCATTGATACTGGTAACCATGGTTTGCAGTTTATAGATATATACTATATATATACTATAATCGTCATCCACTGTTAAATCATTCTGAGGGATCTGAGTTAAGGGTGCAGTTTAAGTGCACTGTAATCAGACGCATCAGCAGTCTATCTTTGGCTTTGCCTGTGGGTTAACTGGTGTGCCTCATACAAGATGAATTTTTTTAAACATTGTCAATGTAGTGACCATATTTTATGGTTAAAGCAGGAGCAGCATGACCTAGACATCACTGCAAAAGAAAGCTAAACAACTCTGTAATGTTGATGACCAGTGGAAGACAGTATAACTGGATTAGGGAGAGAACAAACAGAAATAGGGCATACTGCGCACTACGCAGAGAAGAATTTCGGATTGGCTCTTCTGGAGAAGAGGCTGTGAAAGCGCATATGGAGACCGCATCTTCCAAATCTGGGATAAGAGAGACAAGGACTCCAGAATCAGTCAAAAGTTTTTAGCTTCTCAAAGACACCAATGCGCAGCTGAAAATAGCAGCTGCGGAATCAACTTGGGGTATCCCATGAACCAGTGCGCATGCATGTATGTACCTTTGACTGCTCTATGGAACTGAATAAGGTTACATTTCCTGATTCAAAACAAAATAAAACTCCCCTCTAGCTCCTAAGGCAATTTGACCTGAAAAATGGGAGCTTCAAATTGGCTTCCTAATGTTGATTAAGATTCTAAATGAAACCATACACACACAAAACAAATGGTGTTCTATTTTGTCCAAAGACAAAGTGGACTTGGCTCATTTATCTGTTTTCAGTACAAATGTTAATTTTGACAAATTCTATTCAGTCTCTAAACTTCCAAAGAAAATGAAACAATCTCATCTGCATAACACCTTATACACAACACTACCGGGAAAAAAAAAAAGAAAAAGAAGAAGAAGAAAGAAAAAAGGTGTGGTTTTCTTACCTGGGAAACAGAGGTTTCCATAATGGAAGTAGTTGGTCATTTCAGTTTCCTCAAAATGTGCAGAAACATTTAATTAAATTTTGACTTTATAGAAATGGAAGGAGATAGCTACCTGAAACATGGGCCTACAAGATGATTGTCAATGGGGGTTGCCTGGCTGGGTTGTGAGTTCAAACCCCAAGGTGGGTATAGAGATTACTTAAAAAAATAAGTCAGTAAATAAATAAAACCACATTTTATACATGCATACATATATATGTGCATATATATGTATACATATACACACATAAATACAAATACATATATATAATATATGTATATATAAAAGATGACTATCATTGTTGCTAGCCATAGAAAACATGTTAAAATCATGGCCTGCCATAAAATCTTATTTTCAAAGCATAAAACAAGAAGATTGTCCTGCTTCAATTTGGAAATATAATGAGGATGAGAATGGAGAGGACTACAGTGAAACAGAAATAACATGCTGGGGCGCCTGGGTGGCTCAGTGGCTTAAGCTGCTGCCTTCGGCTCAGGTCATGATCTCAGGGTCCTGGGATTGAGTCCCGCATCAGGCTCTCTCTGCTCAGCAGGGAGCCTGCTTCCTCCTCTCTCTCTGCCTGCCTCTCTGCCTACTTGTGATCTCTCTCTGTCAAATAAATAAATAAAATCTTTAAAAAAAAAAAAAAAAGAAATAACATGCTGGTTCTTTAAAACTGTCTGACAATCCTTGAAGAGGGCACGAGGAATCTAGCAAAAGGTGAACCAACTGCACCTGAGTTATTCAGTGTTATGTTAGATTGAGTCAAAACTCCAGCAGATAAAAAGAAAAAGATGAATTTGGGGGAAATAAATTATTTCAAAACTTTTTAAGAAGTCCCTAAAGAGGGGCACCTGAGTGGCACAGTTGATTAAGCTCCCAGCTCTTTCTTTCCTCTCAGGTCATGATCTCAGGGTCCTGAGATGGAGCCCTGGGTCTGGCTCTGTGCCCTGTTGGGAGGAGTCAGCTTGGACTCTCTCTCCCTTCCCCTCTGGTCGTCCTCCTTGCTTGCACACACACACACTCTCTCTCTCTTTAAAATAAACAAGTAAATCTTAGGGAAAAAAGAAGTCTCTAAAAAAAGGCAACCAAGTTTAGCAGAACGTTCGAAATGTCTTTATTGAAACTGTAAACTTACTTGGAAGCTAACTTCAATTTCACAAGTTTAAATTACTTTTGTGCTTCAAAATCATTTTCCCTAGGAAAGAGAGGTTTAACGTATGATGACATAAAATGTGCTTCAGAATGTTTTTAGAACAATGAGCATTTTGGATAGGGATAACTTACTTGGTTAATTTAGAGAGGCAAAGAACCTCACTGACAAACATCTGGCTTACCAAAGCAAGTCTGTAGATACGAAGTAGGTAGACACTTTAGGGAGCTGGAAACAAAACCCTACAATTTAGAAATGTGCAGTGCTAATAAATAAAATCCTAAGTATTCTGTGTTCAAACGCTTTCATTGAGAGAATATAGAATAATACAATGAATACTGTTACGCTGAAAAGAAAAAAAAAGAATATAGAATAATATAGCCCGCAAAATTTAAATATGCAAAAAAGAGTTAAAACAGTTAAAATAAATTGCTGTATCAGAGGACAGAAAAGAACATAAAGATAATCATGTTATAAAAATATTGGGGTGCATGGGTCACTCAGTTGGTTAAGTGTCTGCCTTCAGGTCATGATCCAAGGGTCCTGAGATCAACCCCTGTGTCAGGCTCCCTGTTCAGTGGAGTCTGCTTCTCTCTCTCCCTCTGCCCCCTGCCCTAACTTGTGCTGTGCATGCGCTTTCTCTCTCTCTCAAATGAATACACAAAATCTTAACAAAAAAAAAAGTAAGAAAAATTTTAAATGCCCAACTCTTGATTTCAGCTCAGATAATGATCTCAAGATTGTGAGATCAAGCCTCATGTCCTGTTCTGCACTGGGCACGGAGCCTGGTTAAGATTCTCTCTTCCTCCCTCTGCCCCTCCCCCTCTTTCAAAAATTGTTTTAATTTTCTCACATATGTTATTTGCTTAACTATATTTAGTCTTCCTGTTATTACTAGTTGCCACTTTCACCTAGTCCTATTGCTATTTTAAGTAACAGCATTAATGCCTCAGAAAAGAAATACAACAGTATATATAAATTTAAGTAAATACATGTTTTTATATTAAAGTAATAACATATATGTATAATTATACTATTATTTATTTTTACATCTACCAGATTGACAAAAAATTTTTAAAAAACCAGACATTTCCAAATGTTAGTAAGATGTTTAGAGAAGAGAATCTTAATATATTGCTTGTGGGATATAAATTGATAAAGCCACCTTGTAAAATCATCTAGCAGTATTTAGTATATTAGTGTTCTATTGTTGTGTAACAAATTACCAGAAACCTAGTGCTTAAAACATATTATCTCACAGTTTCTGTGTCCTAGGAGTCTAGGCACAGCTTGACTGTTTCATCAGCTCATAGTCTCACAAAGCTGCAATCAAGGTATAAGTCAGGCTGTCTTCTCATCTGGAGGCTTGCCTGGGGAAGAGTAACTTCCAAACTCTCTAAGGTTGTTGACAGAATTCATTTCCTCCTGGTTGTAGGACTGAGGGTCCCGGCTTCTTATTGGCTGTCAGCTGGAGGCACTCAGGTCCTAGAAGCCTGCCTTGTGACCCTCTTCTTAGGCAGCTCATAGCATAACATCTCACTTCTTCAAGCCCAGTAGGAGCATGTCTAGTCCCAGTCTGCTAAGATGAAATGTAATCAAGGGACTGACGTCCGATTATCTTTGCCATATTCTATTGGTTGGAATTAAGTCAAAGGTCCCACTCACACTTGAGGGGTAGGGATTAATACCACAACACTAGGGGACAAAGATCATGGGCCATCTTAGAATTCTGCCTACCACGGCTAGTGAAATTAAAGATGTAGTATCCTAGGATCTAGCAGTTTCTTTATACACACAAAGATGTGTATAAAAATGTTCATAGCAGTATTGTTTGTAATAGCAAAATTATTCTTCTACAATTTTAAAATTTCTCAAACTACAAAAAGATAAAGTCAGAGAAATATTCATTAATAAAATCTGTTGTGTCGTATGATAACATTTTTGTAGAAGTAACACATATATAAGAATTTTGCTTCATCAATGGCCTATTGTTGTCGAGCAAATCCTCCCAGCACTGAGAATAACTGGACAAAATATAAAAACACTAATGCATGGAGGAGCCACCAAGACAGTGAGAATTTGTGTGTCCCAGATCTGGAAGAAAACAGAAACCATTAGAGGAAAGCCTGACATTTGCCATCACTTTTCCACCTGAGGTGATTGTTAAGTCTGAAAGCAGTGGCTGAAAAACTGAGGAGAGCTTTTCGCTGTCTCATGGGGCTGTGGAAGCTGGGCCCAGAAAGAGAGGCGGGGCCAAGGAAGAAGGCCCCCAGGTAGGAGTAAGGGTGAACTGGAAAAAATCTAGTTTTCACAAAGACCAAAGCCCAGCTCTGAATAATCTTAGTTCTGACTGGAATAAAGTGATCTCTCCACAGTTTAGCTGTGGTCAGGTATACTTGCCCCCAAATTTCTCCCTTAGAACACCTTGCCTTTCCCCAGTCCCCTTTCTCACACTGAATTCATCCTAAAAAACATACCATCCACCAATGGAGAATGCTGATGCTGCAGGAAGAGATGCAGGACAAATGAATATTTCATAGCCTAGGATTCAGGTAGTCAGTGGTCCTCCCTCCCACACTTGTAAATGAATTAAGCTACCAGATTTCTTCCACGTTCCTTCTCTGCCAGTGTTTTAAATCAATCTGATAAACCATGTCACATGTGAGACTTTCTATTCTGTGACCTCTGTTTGGTTGGCTTCAGTCCTTCCTCTTTGGAAAGCAGTGTTCAAAAAGAATTCCATCAAATTTAACGGTAACATTATTTGTCCAAAATTTGTTTGCGAGCACTTGAAAGTGAAGCAACGATTTATGTTTTATTTAATTTCTTAATTATTTTTGATACTTCTCATACGTTATCAGGCAAAAGGGAAGGGAGAGAACAGCAACAAAATACCCAGAAGCCTTTTCACACGTGCTGCCTGTGAATGCTTTAGACACGAGGCATTGACTTTTGACACTTTTGCAATACTCCCTCAGCCTTCATTCATTCCATCGTTCATTCAATAAATGTGTATTAGGTACAAGCTCTGTTAGAGGCTAGTTATAGGCAGGTGAGGCGAGGATCAATTCACCTAGACATAATTGTAGACATAATTTTGCAATTCAACCTAAGTACCGTCCTGTGGTCACTCCACCGCGTTTCTGCAACCTTTGCCATTGACTGTCAATCTCCTCATAGAGACCTTCCCGATCCCCCGCTGTTCACCGGTTTCCCCCTAGCCGCTAGGACTTCCCGTGAAAGACGGGTGGAAAACTACAACTCCCGGCAGCCTCTGCAGCGGGGCAGCAGAAGAAAACGCGCAGGCGTGCGGGCCGGCCCCCGCGCGCAGGCGCCCTGCGAACGCCCGCTGAGCTGGGTCTCACTGCTGGGTGCGCGGCGGCGGAGAGCGAGGCCTGGTGAGCACCGGCGCTGGCCGGCTGTTGGAGCTTGTGCGCGGGAGAGGTACGGCGGGCCGGCTAGCGAGCGAGCGCCTCACCCCAGCATCGGCACCGGGATCGGTTGCCTTGAACCTGGTGAGTGCGGGGCCCCGTGGCTCCGGCCCCTCCCCCTCCCGCTGGCGGATCCGGCAGTCCTCGGCGGGACCCGGGAGAGGCCCCGGGGCGAGGGCGGGCGCCGGTCGGCCTCGAGCTCGAGTCCCAGGGCCCGGGCGCTCGCGGCTCGTCCGTGCGTCACGGGCCCGGCTGTCCTAACGGCCGCGCGGCCGGCGGAGGGGAAGGTGGGGGTGGGGAGCGCTGGTGTGATTGCCATCGGGAACGCCGGTCGAGGCGAGGCGGGGCGGGGCGGCGGCGGGGCTGGAACCGGCGTTGGGGACTGCGGGGCGTCGAGGCAGCGGGGCGGAGAGGAGGCGAGCGCTGAGTCTGCGCGGCGGCCGGGCGTGAGCGGGCGGGAGGCGGGGGTGGGCAGCGCAGAGTGCTGGGACTAAGGCAGAAGGGAGTGGGGGGCGCGGGTGGAAATCCTGATCGGGGCTGGAAGGGACGGTCTCGGGAATTCGCAAGTTAGAGCCCGAGCCGGAGCCGGTGGTTGGGAGGGAGAGGGGCGGGGGTGGAGAGGGACGACTGCAGTTTACAGATGTCATAACAACATGGGCCTGAAGCGGCTGACCGGGGTGTGGTAATTATAGGAATGACTGAACTTCGTCTGCTCAGAGTGTGAGGGGTGATGCGAGGGAAACAGCGAAGTAGGCGATGAAGCGCAAAATGGGAGGGGAAAACACAAGGATGACTGGAGTCAGGGAAGTCGTTTCGAAGGAAAGTATTTAATGTGCCACTTCTCAGGGAAAGATTTCAGAATTGTGGGGTTTTTAGGTTTTAAATTCGGAATAAACATTTTGAAGTTATTTTTTTAGAACAGGCTAATAAATTCTATTCTATTCTATTCTTAATTTTCCCCGTCCTCTTTTTCTTTAAGAAACAGTTTCTTCAAAACCCCTATTTCTCAGCGGTAGATGAGTAAGTGATTTTCCCCTCTCTTGTTGTTTCAAGGCTCTTTCTTGACAGTAACTTGTTCTTGTGTTTGTAATATTTTGAAACGGGTTCAGGAGTTATTCCCCCTTAAAAATTGAGGAGGTGAAATTTTAACTTTTTTGTTTTTTAATTTTAACTTTTCAAAGGAAAGTGATAATGAAGTCTGTTGTAGTTTTACTGAAATCATTTATTCTTGGAGGGCACTGTATATACCTGATTGTAAGATGGAGGACTTGAGAGAAAGGAATGAAATTTGCCCTCCTTTCCAGGTACTGTGCTGAATCCCTTAGGTATAGTAAAACATCTAATCCTCATGGTAACTTTGAAGTAGATGTTAATTTATTTGATTCTACCGATAAAACTTTGAAGGCCAGAAAAGTAACTTACGCAAGGTTATGTAGCTCTTGTTGGAACCAGCCTTAGAACCGAAGATTACTGCCATTTTAAGAATTATTCCTTAAAAAAAATAAATAAAAATCTCTCCTCTTCTTTCATGTTTCGTTCTGTTTTTTGTTTTTTGTTTTGTTCATTTAGTGAATACTTACTGACTGTGCTGAGACTAGGGACACAACTGGTCAAAACACTTTACTATGTCATGGAAATGATAATCTAATGTAATGAATATATGTATTAACTGCATGGCATTTTATCAGTCTTTATAATTGAGCAGAAACTATAATTTACTCTAGTAAACAGCAGAGGAAGTTCAGATGGAATCAGACATGAGCCTTGAGGAATTTACAGTCTAGTAGAGAAACAAAACATATAAAAACATAGAATAAACTAAATGACAAGTAAAAACCTCTCCTGAAGTCAGTATACTTGCATTTTGTTACTTAGGTCCTCTTCATAGACCTGTGATTTAATATTACAGGCATTGGCTTTTATCTAGGATTGGTACATAATAAAGGACAAAAAAAAAAAAAAAAAAAACTTCATTGCCATCCAAAACACTTTCTCATTTATTTATTGGTCTTTATAAAGGAGATAAGTTAGAGACAAATTCTTTTTAAGACAAATTGATACACTTTTTTATTTTAAACAAGTGACTGATTTTATTAGGTCATTTGTGTTTTGTAAGCCCTCCTCTTGCTCTTTACACTTTGGCTGTCAGGAGGTTCAGAGCTGTGTCCAATTTTTATAATTTTCTTTCTTCTTCTCTTTTCTAAGATTTTTATTTGGCAGAGAGAGAGAGCCCAATGTAGGGCTCCATGTGGGGCTTGATCCCAGGACCCTGGGATCATGATCTGAACCCACGGCAGATGCTTAATGACTGAGCCACCCAGGCACCCCTGTTTTTATAATTTTCTTTAGCCTCAACTGTTATAAACTATACCAGATAGTTTGGAATTTCTGTCAGTTGTTTCCTGGTCTATTTTCTTTGTTCTCTGTTGCTCTCAATTTAGTTTCTACCTTTTCCCTTTCATTTGAGATTAAGGATTATACCTTGTTTTTAGCTTCAGTTGTTTTAGCATAGTGTTTGTTAAATTAATGATTGTCATGATGATTTATGATGTTTGTGTTAAGTCTGTCACATTGTTTTTAGAAATATGTGAGAATACTTTGTATAAAATCAGTTTTAAGACTTTGGGTCATGCAAGTAAAAGTGACTGACCTAGTGATAAAGGTAATTCCCTATTATTCAAAATCTTTGTTATAAGATTGCTGTACTTTGCAGATATTATGAATTCAGCCATAATAATGGAAGAAAACGTTGGAAATGGTAAACAATTCAATTAGCTGATTGGGGCTGATTTCATTCTGTTCTTGCTGCAGTAAGCAGGAGGTGGCCCCTGGCCAATGGGGGGCCTGCATTAGAAACTTGAGGTCCTGCAGTGGAAGAGCAGGGATGAAAACTGATGGAACCTACTGTTCTGTTTTTTTTTTTTTTTTTAAAGCTGTTACAACTCCACAAAGAACTGTGAAGTGATAAAATGTTTCTGACCTAGTGAGGTAGATTAATTAGGACAGTTCTTGAAAGCAGGCAATAATCCAGAATGTGGATAATAGGGATAATCTTCTTCACATAACAAGAATAATGCTGCCCTTCATATACAAAGATAAGTCTGCTTACTCATCGTGATTGATTTTCCAGTGTGAGGAGGGATATGTGCTGAGTAGTCCATGAGTCTCTGTATTCTGACCAACAACGCAGCTTGGGGCCAGAATGGGGGCTTGTAGCTAGGGAACAGAAAGACAGGCATGAGGGACTAACATCTATTGATGGATCAGGCATTACATTAAGTATTTTCACTTAATTATCCTTGCAAAACCACTTTGAGGAGGTAGTTTCATGTACAGGGTGATTAGGTAACTTGCCCTATTTCACATAGTATGTGATGGAGCTGGAATTCAGACAGGGCTATTTGTACTATGTTCACATCAACCATTGAAGCTTGGTTTTTGTCTTAGTTTGCAGTTCACTCTCTAGAGCAGAACAAACTAGGTGTAGTTCTTTTAGCATCATAAAATGATACTGTGAAGACCTAATTTGCTAACAGGGGAAGAAAGACTATTCAAGTCCTTGTTATATTGCCATTAAAAAAATACAGGTTTTTAATTAGAATACTGTATGAAAAACAACTGTCCCTTGTCCCAGCCCCTGAACTTTTAGAGCCTACCCTCCCCCCCAGCCCCTTTTATAAAAAAGTAGGCTCCATGCCCAGTGTGGAACTCTATGCAGGGCTTGAACTCATGACCCTGAGATCAAGAGTCACATACTTAAATGATTGAGCCACACAGGTGCCCCTACCTCTTTTTTTTTTTTTTAAGCTGTTTACTTTCATATTAATTAATAATTTGCTTCTGTTTTTTTCTTGATATGGCAATTTCAGGCGTTATCTGTTGACTTTCCTCTGTACACATTGCCTCTCCCATCCTCCCAGTATAATTGACATAGTTCTTTATTAAGTCAATATTCAAAGTGTTTACAGTATTATAGCCATGTAAATATTCATAGTTGCACCATGTACTTTATTATGATGTCATTTCTTCTGTTAACCAGTCTGTGTTTTTCCAGGAGTTAATACCTTTTTTTACCCTCCCTTCATTTCCCGAGATAGCTGTCCTGGAACTTGCCGTGCTTTTATTGCTGTCTGGACTGGTTATTTTCTAGGCCTACTTGCCACCTGTTACCCTGGAACTTCTCTTTACATCACTCTTAAAATTCTCTTTGCCTTTCTCCTATAATGGGTCTTCTATTTCCCATATTTTCTTTAGCCTCCTGAGAAAGGATACCTGGGAAGTAAAAACTTTCTGAATGCATGATTGAAATAAATCTCCATTCTCTCTTACCATTTCATCAGTAATTTGGCTAGGTATAAAATTGTAGGCTTAAAAAGTTTGGAAGTCATAGCTTGTTTTCTTGCATTCCATTGTTGCTGTTGAAATCCAAAACTATTCTGATTATTTGTTTGTGACCTTGCCATCTTATAGAAACTTTTCGATATTATTTTTAACCCCTGAAATTGAATGATAATGTGCCTGCGTAGGGTTTTTTGGTTTTATTTTGTTTAATTTAAGGGAACTCCATGGATGCTTACAAATTGGAAGCTTATGTCCTTTAGTTCTGGAAAAACATTTTTTATTATGTTTTGGACTTTAGGTAAAAAGGGTTTTAAAGTTAATTATGCTTCTCAGTTCTTGATGTACTATCATGAGGCTGTACAGGGTTCTTTAAATTTTCCTTCCATTTCTTTTTTTTTTTTTTTTAAAGATTTTTTATTTATTTATTTGACAGAGAGAAATCACAAGTAGGCAGAGAGGCAGGCAGAGAGAGAGAGAGGAGGAAGCAGGCTCCCTGCTGAGCAGAGAGCCCGATGCGGGACTCGATCCCAGGACCCTGAGATCATGACCTGAGCCGAAGGCAGCGGCTTAACCACTGAGCCAACCAGGCGCCCTTTCCTTCCATTTCTAAGCCCTACTTCCCCATTGCCCTTTTTAGCAGGTATCCACTGCATTGTGATTGATATGTTTCTTGATTTATGTGAATCATTGAATCATTGTGAAATATGTTGTATTTTGTGTCTGTGTGTATGTATTTAGTTTATGTATTATAGACCTTGTTCTGTTTCTTATTTTTTTTATTCAACATTGTTTTGGAGACCTTTCTGTTCTTTTTTGTGTACATATAGTTGTATATAATATAATTCCATAATATGCATCTACCACATTTTTTTCTGTTCCACCTTGCTGGCATCAGAAATACACTGTAGTAAATATACTCTTAGTTGTATATTATTATGGACCTGTGTGAAAAGTTCTCTGGGGTATATATACCTAGGAGTGGAATTCCTGGGTCATAGAAAGGGAGCACTAATTTATGTGCTCACTAGAACTTCAGAAGGGTGTTGTTTGCCCATATCTTTGTCAGTACTTGGTTTTATTCAACTTTCTAGTATTTGCCAGTCTGATGGATATAAAGTAGGTGTCTCATTGCTTCAGTTTACCTTCTCTGATTACTAATGAGTTTGAGCACCTCTTGGATTCATTCAGGTTTTCCCTTTTGAAAACTGTCGGTTTTGCCCTTAGTTTCTTTTTCCTTTGGGTTGCTGTTTTTCTTTTTGGTTTGCAGAAATTCCTTGTGGAGGTTAATTTTGAGTGGTCTGTTGATTTTAGGCTTGGAAAATATCTTCTCTAAGATATTGTCTCTCTGTTAATTTTGTCTCTAGTGTCTTTCCTTGAATGGATATTCTAAATTTGATACCTTGTTTCTTTGATAGTATGTTCTTCATCAGTTCTTTTGTTCTCTGTTGGAATTTGTATTATTTGGGTATTGGAACTCATAGGTTGTTCTTTTATTTTTTTTAAAGTCTTTTTAAAAGATTTTATTTATTTGGTAGGGAGAGAAAGTACGAGCAGGGGGAATGGCAGGGAGAGGGAGAAGCAGACTCCCTGCTGAGCAGAGAACTTGATGGGGGATTTGATTCTAGGACCTTGGGATCATGACTTGAGCTGAAGGCAGATGCTTAACTGACTGAGCCACCTAGGCACCTTTCATAGGTTGTTCTTTTAATCCCCCCCCCCCCTTCTTTCCATCACTTAGTCTTTTTGTTCTGCTTCCTAAGAAATTTCCTCAGTGTTATGTTCCAACCTTTCTATTGAGTTTTTAATTTCTATCTACATTTTATTTCTTAGAACTCATTCTGTGTTATAGTATCTTTATATTGTTTCATAGACACTATAATTCTTTTGAAGATTTTAATGATAGTTTTTAAGTTTTGTTTTTTCTTCCCTCTTTGTTCTGTTTCTTCTAAGTTCCTTTTTTTGTTGTTTCTATTGCGGTCTTTTCTGCATAGAGGCTTTTCCCAGCCATAATCATATATGGCTGTCCATTCATATTTAAGAGTGAAGTGCCAAAAACTGAACTGAAAATTCTGCAGGTGCGGCTTATTAAAGATGGTCATTTATGGGAGGAGGGGACACCATTAGGTCTTTTACTTGGGCTGGTCAGTTTCCTTGAGAAAGAGAGCCTCCAGTCCCTTGAGGGGAGGTTATGTACACCTGGCTGCTATGTTTTGAGAACTTAGAGAAGGAGCTGGAGTTCTCGCTGTTCATTGTGTTCTTGTAATCCTGTTTTCTGTGTGGCATATCACTCCCAGTTTACCTGTACTGGAGACCTCCATTTTGGAGTCTCTTTAGTTTGGTTTCTTCAGAGTAATCTCCACAATTGTAGGGTTAGAAGGGATGGTTGCTTACTTCGGAGCAGTGGGGGAGGAAATCTGGCTGTGATGACTAGTTTGTAGACTTCCAGCTAACCTTCTGGGTTTTTTCCTCCCTAACCCTTCAGAGGGTTATGGGAGTACTGTGAGGACTCCTGCTTGTGGACAGTGTGAATCAGCTTCTTTGCAGGTGCTTAGGCTTTAGAGTTCTCCACTTTGCTAGTATAATATCACTTGACCATCTGTTTTATAGTTTCTGACAAGGTTTTGACATCTTATATGTGATTCTGTCCTTTTCTCTCTATCCCGTGGGTCATTCCTTTAAAAAAAAAAGTTAAAATTTTAGTGTTAATCGGTCTACCATATTTACCATTTTATTTCTTTATATAGACTTTTTAAAAAAAATTTGAGTTTAGTTGAAACACGGTACTACATTATACATAAACTTTATTTTCTGGAACGTTCATTCTTTTCATAACATTTGAGGGACTGCTATATGCCTAGTCTATACTTAATATTGAAGATTAAAATTTAAAATTTCTGGGGGGCACCTGGCTGGCTTGGTTGGTGGAGTGTGCAGCTTTTTGGAGGATTGTGGGTTCAAGTCCCATGTTGGGTGTAGAGATTACTTAAAAATAAATTTTAAAAAAAATGATCTTATTTATTTATTTGACAGAGAGAGACAGCACAAGCAGGCAGAGGGAGAGAGAGAAGTAGGTTCCCTGCTGAGCAAGGAGCTCAATGTGGGACTCAATCCCAGGACCCTGGGATCGTGACCTGAGCTGAAGGCAGCTGCTTAACCTACTGAGCCACCCAGGCATCCCTTAAAATTAAAATCTTAAAAAATTAAAATTTCTGAGCTTTGTTAATATATTTCTGAGTTGTTAATATATTTTGGGAAGAAGGTTACATCCTGTATGTGCTGCTTATTTTGAAATGTGAAAACCCTCATAAGTGCCCTATGTGGTAGATATGTTACAGAACTTACTAATTTCAGTAATGAATATGAATTGGATTAAGGCAGATTTGCAGTTTTTCTTTTTTCACATGAAGGAACGCTTTACATGCATTACACCATTTTGAGGAAAGATTTATTAAAAAAAAAAAAATCCAAGGTCCTGAGTGGCTCAATCAGTGAATGGAGTGTTAGACTCTTGATTTTGGCTCAGGTCGTGATCTCAGGGTCCTGGGATTGAGCCCCGCTTCAGACTCTACACTCAGAGAGGAGTCTGCTTTCTCCAGGATTCTCTCCTTCTGTCCTTTACCTTCCTCTGGCCCCCATGGGCATGCAGTTGCGGGCTCTCTTTTTAAAGATTTTTTATTTATTTGAGGGAGAGAGACAGCATGAGGAAGGGAAGGGGAAGAAGCAGAGGGAGAAGCAGACTAACCCCTGAGCAAGGAACCTGAAGTGACCAGATCTAGGCCCTGGGGTCATGACCTGAGTCGAAGGCAGATGCTTAATGTACTGAGCCATCCACATGCCCTTCTCTCTCTCAAATAAATAAACCTTTAAAGAAAATTTTAAAAATAAAAATAAAAATTCCAACTACATATATAAAGGAAGAGGTGGTTTTTTTTTTTTAAAGACCTAAAGTGTTCAATTAGAACTTTGATGAAATAGCAGAACATTGAGTTGATAAAATTCTAGCCGAAAGTGAAGAACGTAGTTTTCAGTGTTTTAGGTAGGCTGGGAAGCTTCACTGTAGTAAATAATATGCTTTCAGCTCTGCTGTTTGAAAGTATTTCTTATTGTATAAATAGTATATTGCTTACTGTAGAAAATTTGGAAGATAGAGAAAAATATGAACTTGCTCTTGAAATTTTTATATACCACTTTAAATTATGAATGTTTTTAAAGGTATGGAGAATAATATTAGTTGGGTTTTTGTTCCCAACATCCAGATTTTTTCATATGTTTGTATTATTTTTCTCATTTCTCAGTATGTCATTTCCTTAATATCCTCATTTTGGAATTTTTAGGTTTACAATTTTTCACTAATAATTACAGTGCAGCGAACTGTCTTATACTTACTGCTAATTTTATTTCCTCTTGGTATATTCCAAAAGTGGAATTACTGAATCCTAGGGTATGGGTTTCTAAAATCCTTAGTAAATATTTTCCCTTAAATGTTTTGCTATTGAGAAGGTCTTTGGAGAACACTGCAAGTTGGGAACCTTGAGATACTGGAAGGTGAGGTCAATATTAGGGTCAGAGGTTACAGTCAGCTCTTCAGTGGAAGAAAGTTTGAAGCTGGGACTTGAAAGAAAGTAGGTATTTCTATTAGATTAGTGGGGTTAGAACTCCAAGATGTAACCAGAGATGGTACAGTGAATCATGTCTGCAGCATTGAGGTCTCATAGGAGAGACTTAAGGCAATGTTTTTCAGACTTTGCCCCCACTAGAATATCTCTAAAATAAAGGAGCTCTTTGAATTATTTTATAGGAAAGGAAATGGGTTGGATATTTTCAATTTTACTTTTCTTCTCTAATTTATTAAGATCTTTTAAAAGGACCTGTTACCATTTGATTAGAAGTCGGTGGCAAATGAGTAATTAATAGTCGCAAATGAACTTAAAACCTTTTTATACTTAAATTCATTTATGCTTATATTTATAGGTCCATAACTTATTTTGTAGTCATACTTTCTTGTGGTCATGTATTCTAATACAGTTATGCTTGGTTTATATGTAAGTAAATTAACTGTATTAGCGTTTCATGGTGTTTCACAAAGAATATGTGAATGTTAAATATTCAGAATTTTTAGTGTGTGTTTGTGATTTACAAACTGGGTGGATTGACTCAGCACCCTAAATATGTACTATCTTGAATATAATAAAATATAAAAAGACATTCAGTGTGTTGGGTATAGATTGATGTAGAATGGAGAGTATTTATTGACTCAGTCAAGGCCAAGGGATCTTGTAGGACAAAGAAGTTCAAATTTGATTTAAGATGTGCTAAAGATTCATTCCTAGATCCTTAGGCATTGAAGTAATACAGTGAAAAAGGTGTTGAGATTAATAGAGAGCTGTGTGAAGGATGGCTTGAAGAGCAGAGAGCCAGAGGTTAAGGAAGGGTGGGTTAGAATTCTTGCAGTTCTGTGGATATAGGGTTGACAAGGACCGGGACTAGACTGGTGGCGGTGAGAATACACAGGAGCAGATAAAGTCAAACACTTTGGATAGACTAATAAGGAAAATTTGATAACTAAATGAACATGAAGAAGCAAGTGGAAGATTTCATTTCGGAAGAGAAATGCATTTATATTTACCACCAAGTTTGCATCTGGCTTTTAATTTTTTGCTTTCTTAGCTTTATTTCCCTAGAAAACATGGAAAATTAGGCATAATAGCTTTAATTTTAAAGGCTTCTTGTTCTTAAGAAGGTATTTTGAAAAGTTATTAACAGAAATTTAGGATTTTTAATTAATTGTCTAAGTGATAATATAAAAATATTTGATTAGGATTAGGAAAATTTTTATGCTATTACTTTGTTATTTCTCCTGTAATCCTCTGTAGATTTTGTTTCATTTCTTCGTTACCAAAGTTCCTTTCAATCCAACTTAAGCCCACATTTCAGCTGAATTTTGCGTTTTTGGTAAAGATTTTACTCCTTTATAGTGTTTTTCTTTTCTTCTTCTTCTTCTTCTTTTTTTTTTTTTTTAAGATTTTATTTATTTATTTGACAGAGATTACAAGCAGGCAGAGAGGCAGGCAGAGAGAGAGGAGGAAGCAGGCTCCCCGCTAAGCAGAGAGCCCGATGCGGGGCTCGATCCCAGGACCCTAGGATCATGACCTGAGCGAAGGCAGAGGCTATAACCCACTGAGCCACCCAGGCACCCCTATAGGATTTTTCAACTGCAGATGTATATCAGAATATATTTGGGAATCTTTGAAAGAAGAAGCAAAACACCAGAGACCTAGTATGTGCCTCAGGCTTACTAATCAAATTCTTTGGAAGGACAGTTGAGATATCTGTTTTTTAAAAAACTCTCCCATGTGACAGATCAAATCCCCTCTTGAACCCACAAGGAGGGGCAACCAACCAATCTCAGTTACCAATATGAGTAAATACATATTTAAGATTTTTTAATACAGGCTTTCTATTTTAGAGCACTTTTAGGTTCATAACAAAATTGAGTGGAAAGTAGAGTTCCGATGTATCCCACTATCTTCCCCACCATCAACATATGCATCAGCTTGTTACAATTATTTTAATGGAACCAACACTGATAAATTGTTATCATCCAGAGTCCCTAGTTTACATTAAGTTTATATTCATTCTTCATGTTGTACATCTATGGGTTTTGACAAATGTATTGTGACAGGTATTCACCATTAGAGTATCATGCAGAATAGTTTCTCAGTTCCCTAAAAATCTTTTCTGCTCTGCCTTTCATCCCTCCCACTCCATAAACACTTGGCAACCATTGATCTTTTAATAGTTTACATAGTTTTGCCTTTTGAGAATGTCATATAATTGGAATCATACCCACATGTTTTTTCAAAACATTCTCAATGTGACATATACCCTGTCTTCCACAAAAAGGCGGGCAGGATGGTGTTATTTTACATAATCTCATTTATGGATACTGGAAATTTTTCTTTTTCCTGGAAATTATGGATACTAGAAATTTTTCTTTTATGGGTTTTTTTTTTTAAATTGAAGTGTAGTTGACACAATGTTACATTAGCTTCAGGTATACAAGGTACTGATTCTATAATTTTATACCTGTACAGTGCTCATAAGTGTAGCTACTATATGTCACTTTATAACATTATTAGAGTACCATTGGCTGTATTCCGTAGAAGGTGCTGTACTTTCATCCCTGTAACTTACTCATTCCATAACTGAAAGCCTGTATTTCCCGCTTCCCTTAACTTCTTTTGCCCATCCCCCTACTCCCCTTCCCTCTGGCAAACCGCCAGTTTGTTTTTTATATTCTTGGATTGGTTTTGCTTTTTTGCTTGTTTGCTTTGTTTTTTAGGTTCCTCATATAATTAAAATCTTAGGGTATTTGTCTTTGAGTTATTTCACTTAGTGTAATACCCTCTAGGTACACCCATGTTGTTGCAAAGTCGCAAGATTCTTTTTTTTTGTGGCAGAGTAATATCCCATTGTATATATATATATACATACACACCATGTCTTTTTAATTCATTCTTGGTGGACATTCAGGTTCCTTCCATATCTTGACTGTTGTAAACAATGCTGCAATAAACATATGGGTGCATATATCTTTTCAAATGAGTGTTTCCTTTTCTTTTGGGTAAATACCCCATTGTGGAATTATTGGATCATTTGATGATTCTATTTTTAATTTTTGAGGAACCTCTGTACTGTTTTCTATAGTGGCTACACCAATTTGAATTTGCACCAACAGTACATGAGGGTTCCTTTTTCTCCACATCCTTTGCAACACTTGATATTTCTTATCTTTTTGATACAGATTTGATAGGTGTTAGGTAATATTTCATTGTAATTTTGATTTGTGGTATAGAAGTTTTTAAGAAAATACGAACATGGAGTTTAAAAGAATGATACACCATGACCAAGTGTGTTTATTTAAAGAATCCGTCTTTCAATATCAAGAAATCTAGTAATATTTCACCATATTTAATATGTCAAAGTAGATAAATTTGATCATTTTAATAACCACCAAAAAGTGATTTGATAAAATTCAACACACATTTCAGGTTTTAAAAATTAGTAAAATAGGGACGCCTTGGTGGCTCAGTCATTAAGCATCTGCCTTCAGCTCAGGCCATGATCCCCGGGATCCTGGGATTGAGCCCTGCATTGGGCTCCCTGCTCAGCAGGGAATCTGCTTCTCCCTCTCCCACTGCCCTTTCTGTGTTCTCTATCTTGCTGTGGTTTCTCTGTCAAATAAATAAATAAATAAATAAATAAATAAAATCTTTTAAAAAACCTAGTAAAATAGGTATGGATGGCTGGTACTTAGATGTCATTTTTTGTTTGTTTCAATTTTTTTTCAGTGTTCCAGGATTCATTGGTTTATGCACCACACCCAGTGCTCTGTGCAATATGTGCCCTCCTTAATACCCACCACCAGGCCCACCCAACCCCCCACTCCCCTCCCCTCCAAAACCCTCAGTTTGTTTCTCAGAGTCCATAGTCTCTCATGGTTCATTTCCCCCTTTGATTTCCCCCAACTCACTTCTCTCTTCCTCTCATGTCCTATGTGTTATTCCTTATGCTCCACAAGTAAGTGAAACCATATGATAATTGACTTTCTCTGTTTGACTTATTTCACTCAGCATAATCTCCTCCAATCCTCTCAATGTTGATACAAAAGTTGGGTATTCATCCCTTCTGATGGAGGCATAATACTCCATTGTATAGATGGATCATATCTTCTTTATCCATTCGTCTTTTCAAGGGCATCTTGGCTCTTTCCACAGTTTGGCGATCTGGCCATTGCTGCTATCAACGTTAGGGTACAGGTGGCCCTTCTTTTCACTACATCTGTATCTTTGGGGTAAATACCCAGTAGTGTCATTGCAGGGTCATAGGGTAGCTCTATTTTTAATTTCTTAAGGAATCTCCACACTGTTTTCCAAAGTGGCTGCACCAACTTGCATTCCTACCAATAGTGTAAGAAGGTTCACCTTTCTTCACATCCTCTCCAACACTTGTGTCTTGTTAATTTTGGCCATTCTAACTGGTGTGAGGTGGTATCTCAATGTGGTTTTGATTTGAATTTCCCTGATGGCTAATGATGAACATTTTTTCATATGTCTGTTAGTCATTTGTATGTTTTCTTTGGAGAAGTGTCTGTTTATGTCTTCTGCCCATTTTTTGATGTGTTTATCTGTTTTGTGACTGTTGAGTTTGAGAAGTTCTTTATAGATCTTGATATCAGCCCTTTGTAGATGTCATTTTCTAAAAAAGTATCTCAGAATAGCAGTGCAACACAACTGGAGCTCATTGATTGCTGTTAGGGATGCATGGTGGTACAGCCATTTTGAAAAACAGTATGACAATCTTACAAAAGTAAGCATATTGTTACCATATGACCTAGCAGTGTCATTGCAGGTTGTTACCCAAGAAAAATGAAAATACTTGTTCATACAAAAACCATATATGAAGGTTTATAGTGGCTTACTCATAATCACCAGAAAATGCAAACAACCGAAATGTCTATCAAGTGGTGAATAAAGTGTGGAATACAGTGGAATACAATTCAGCAATAAAAAGAATGAATTACTGCTAGATAAAACAACATTATGAATATTAAATTAGTTGATACTCACTAAAAGAAGCCACACTCAAAGGTTACATATTGGATGGTTCCATTTATTTTACTTCCTGGAAAATGCAAAACTGTAGGGACAAAAATAAATCACTAAGTGCTTTAAGTGTTAAAGAGTTAAAGTGTTAAGTGTTGGAGTGGATTTACTAGGAGGAGACCTTATAGAACTTTTTCATAGTAAAGAAAATATTCTCTGTTTGTGGTGGTATTTACTTAAA
Source organism: Mustela nivalis (assembly GCF_964662115.1). Classification (NCBI taxonomy): domain Eukaryota; kingdom Metazoa; phylum Chordata; class Mammalia; order Carnivora; family Mustelidae; genus Mustela; species Mustela nivalis. The sequence goes on from NC_139020.1 coordinate 119,054,726, forward strand.
TGTTAAGTTTTATTTTATGTAAATTATAAATAATACCTTAGTAAACCTGACTTTAAAAAAAATACCCTAGTTATCATGTTTAGTTAACAAAATATTAGACATAGATCAAAACCAGAAATGAGATAAAATTGCCTGCTCTAACCTTTGTTGCTTAATTAACATTGTAACTTTGTCCTGGAAGTACTAGTTAAATATTTTTAAATAGGAAGTGAAATGGAATACTAACTTTAGAATGGAGGAGGCAGAAGTTACAATTGTTTAGAGATATTAAATATTGAGAGTGTCAGATACAATTCAGTAGCTGATTTAATTCATTGGCTGGATTAAAAAATTTATGTATAGTAATTTTTTCATATATAGACAGTAACCAATTAGAATATATTGGAAGGAAATTTTACATTTATCATTGCAATAAAAAAGATAAATGTAATACATGTTTAATTCCTGACCAAGAAGACAGTATTTTAAAGATGTTGAATTTCCTTAATCTATGATTAGAATGTTATCTGAATGTCTAATGACTATTTTTTCCTTAAGACAAAAATGATTGGGAACGCTTGGATAGCTCAGTCGGTTAAGTGTCTGCTTTCAGTTCAGGTTATGATTCCAAGGTCCTGAGATCGAGTCCTGAATCAGACTCCTTGCCTGGCGAGGAACCTGCTTCTCCTTTTGCCTGCTGCTTCCCCTGCTTATGCGTGCGTGCTCTCTTTCTTTCCATCTCTGACAAATCTTTCAAAAAACCAAAAATGACTGGATTAAGGGTTCTTAAAGTTTTTGGCCTGGGAACTTGTTTACACTCTTAATTTACTGAAGACCCCAGAGAACTTTTGTTTATGTTGCTTTTTTGTATTTGTTACTATTTACTGTATTAGAAATTAAAACAAAATTTTTTTTTATTTTTTATTTTTTTAAAGATTTTATTTATTTGACAGGCAGAGATCACAAGTAGGCGGAGAGGCAGGCAGAGAGAGAGAGAGGAAGAAGCAGGCTCCCCGCTGAGCAGAGAGCCCGATGCGGGGCTCGATCCCAGGACCCTGGGATCATGACCTGAGCGGAAGGCAGAGGCTTTAACCCACTGAGCCAACCAGGTGCCCCAGAAATTAAAACAAAATTTTAGAACAGAAATACACAGCACACATTCTATTAGGTGTCAGAGTGATGAAGTCATCATGTAATAAAGCTTTTGAAAAGCTTAGGCGTGAAAGTAAAAAAAAAAAAAAACCATATATAAATCTTAGTATTACGAAAATCGTTTTCACGAGAAGCATTTTTTCACAGATGATACAGTCAAATGTGGAAAAGTTTGAATCAGTTTTGAGTTAACAGTAATGGTGGTGGGGAATTGATGCACTCATATTCACTGGTGTACATTGGCACACTAAGCACATTGTTTTACGGCGTACTTGGACTATCAAAATTTTGAGTGCACATACTTTAGATCTTAAGTTCCACTGTTTAGAATTCATTATTGGATATAATTGCAGAATATGTGCAAATACATGAAGGAGAATACTGGTTACGGCATTGTTTGTAATAGAAAATTGGAGATAAGCTTAAAGGTCAGTGATATTTAGGGTCTGGTCATTATGGTATAAAAACTAGTATATTAAAAGTAATTTAACTCTGTAGGCATTATATGGAAGATTGTCCAGAGTTAAAGCAAAAGTGCAGAATTGTGTTTCTAATTTCGCATCAGTGTACAACAAAAACCAAAAGGTTTTATAGTCGTATAACCAGTTTTTGAAAGGATATGCAGAGAGCTTGATGGTGGTTACCTTTAGGCGGGGGTACATTTTCATTTCTCTGTTTATACCCTTTTGTATTGTTTTTTTTTAAATGTGAGCCTTTCTGTAATTTAAAAGGGAAGAATATTTCAAAGGCACAAATGCACTATATGGATGATAGAAATTATTAGTTTGAGCATTAGAGCCATTTGTGAGTTCTTGGATACTGCAGTTTAGCAAAAAAAGAAAGAAAACGGGTGCTTGCTTTTCTCATGTCTGTGTACTTTTGAAGAGCAGTTTTTCTAATCCAGTCTACTTACTGCTGTTCTTTATCAGTTGTATTTTCTAACGTCTGTCCTTTAATTTGTACGCTTATGTTTTGTGGGTCTTTCTCTTTTAACTTCAACTGCTGAAATTTTATCTAACCTTCAAAACCTAGCTGAAACACCATCTCCTTTATGGAGCTATACCCCATCACTTTAGTCAGAAGAGGTTTTTTTTGAACCTTTAGAACTATTTATAGCCATTTCTTCATTACACAAATATCAGGTGTGAGCTATATATGGGCTGGACAGTGGGAGTATGCTTTCATCTTCTCTTCACCTTAGAAGGTAATACCCCCATTGTGCAAATGAGGAAACCAAGGCTGACAGAATTTAGTATTTTTTCTACATCACTGTGCTGAGAAGTAAATTTGAAAACAGGACTTCAAGGCCAGCCCTCTTCTCTGGGCTAGCTTCTTATGTCACTGTAATAAAAGGAAGCAAGTAAATAGTAGTTTTATATGAGCATTTCTTTCCTTTTAGATTTTTTTTAATTAAAAAAAATTTTTTTTGCGGTAATTTCAAGCTTATAGGAGTTTTAAGGAGTGTACAAAGGTCCTCTTTTTACCCTTCACCCCACTCCTCAGTTGTTCATTTTACCTTTAACTCCATCTGTTTTATCACTTACTCTTTCTCTCTGTATATGTGTATTCCTGACATTGCCTTCCCTTAATTATGTGCCCTTCCCGCTCCATGTTGAGTACAGGTTTGCAGTTACTGAAGCCCAGTTGTTTTTTGGTATTGTTAAACTTTATCTAGGTCTTGCCCTGTTGCCATAGTCTTTCTCCTTTCTTTGGCCTAAAACTTCTGATTCTTGAACTTGGGTCATCATTGTAACACTGCTATTATAATGCTATACTGTGGATACTTCAGAGCCAAAATACTGCTTGCATTAGGAATCCAGCTTTTTTCTCTAGATCATTTCTCAGCACCGTTAAATGATTCCTTCATAATTATTTTCAAATTCTCATCTGCAATTTCTCTGCCTTTCAAAAACAAAATACCACTGAATGTATGTATTAGTCTGCTTGGGCAGCCATAAAAAATAATACAGATTGGGTGGCTTAAACAACAGAATTCACTTTATCCCAGTTCTGGAGCTTAGAAGTCCAAGATCAAGGTGCCAACAGGGTTGGTTTCTGGTGGGGCTTATCTTCCTTACGTGTGGATGACTACCTTCTCCGTCTTTCCTCACATGCCTTTTTTTTGTGTGTACATGGCAGGGGGAGATGGGGGAAGGTATTGCTGGTGTCTTTTTCTCTTCTTGTAAAGACAGTAATCCTGCTGGATTAGGACCCCACTGTTACAAACCCATTTAACTTTACCTCCTTAAAGGCCATGTATCCAAATGTAGTCGTTATGGAATTTAGGGCTTTAGTATTATAGTTGGTAGGAGGGAGCACAGTTCAGTCCATAACAGTAGAACATCAGGTTTATAATCAGGAACCTAGGTTCATATCCTTGTTGTGTCTTAAGTGTGTAACCCTGGCTGAGTCACTTAACCTTTTTTAGCATCCTGAATCCTTAACTGTAAAGGATGAGAATAATTTTGCCTTGTATACTTGTTAATAGATTCAGGTAAAATAGATGTTGCAAAATAGCATGTTATAAATAGTCAAATGATTCTCAATCCAGGCTTGGAGTAAAATCATCTTAAAAATAATTGTTTTATGAATTCCAGCCTGACAGTACAGGGAGCTCTACAGCCTCACTCCGTAGTAAAATTGGGGGAAACTTGAAAAACAACTATTAAAAGCTTCTGGAAGTGATCCTAGGGCATACAGTAAATGAAGAGCTTCCAGTTGGAGAGAAGGTTTTCTTGGGAGGAGCAGGATATCAGGATTTCTTGTCCTATGCTTAGCTGCCTGGTGCTTAGGCTAAGTTCTGGGGATATGTGGTAGAGAGGCAGAGGACTACCTTCTATCCAGTTCCCACTGTGGAACAGAAGCTCTACCTGGGTGCAGAGCTGGTGGGAGTACTGGGGAATAGGTATCTTTTCTGTTTTCTAAGGTGGTGATTCCATGTCAGAAGAGGCAAGCTGGTAAGACCTCAGGCTGCCACCTACCCTAAACAAAATAACTCCACTCCAAAAGGGGAGCTCTCAGAGAAGTGTGCTGTTGCCTGGGCTCCCACATTGGGGTTCTGGGTCAGAGATTTGGTTGGTTAGTTAGGGGGAAAAGTCTGTCAGAAAATAGCTCTTAATCTCTTCAAGGAATTGACTTACCAGGGATCCCAGATAAGAGTAATAACTGACTTCTCAGCAGAAACAATGGAGGCCAGAGGCAGTGTAATAATATATTCCAAGTACTCATAGACAAATACATACAGTCAACCAAAAATCCTGTATATCCAGTGAAGCTCTCTTTTTAAAATGACAGTGAAATGAAGATTTTCCCAGATAAACAGGAACTAGCAGACCCTTGCAAGAATGCTAAAGGAAGTTCTTTAGGCTGAAAGCAGGTGATCCCAGATGGTAATTTGAATCCATATGAGGAAAGAATACCAGTAAAGGTAATTTTAAAAGAATGTAAGAATACGAATATAAGAATAAAAGAATATAGTATTTTTTTCTGCTTTTCACTTTAAACTGATTTAAAAAGCAGTTTTGGGGGTGTGTAGATGGTGCAGTTGTTTAGGTGTGTGACTCTTGGTTATGCTTAGGTCACAATCACAGGGTCATGAGATGGAGCCTTGTGTTGGGCTTGTGCTTCACCTGGAGTCTGCTTCAGATTCTCTCTCCCCATGCCACTCCTGCTTGTGCTAGCTTTTGTTCTCTTTCTCTCCCACTGAAATAAATAAATAAATCTTTTAAAAAAAGTTGTATAAAATAATATAATGTGTTCTTGGGCCTGTAAGGTGTAGAAATGTAGTATATTTGTAATGTATCTGTCAATAGCAGCACATAGGAGGTGAGTAGAGGCAAAGCTATGTCAAACTAAGAAAATGACTATAGGTGTTAAAGTCATAATTATAATGCATTGTTGGATTTGTAACATTAAATGTAATATATATCACCACAATGCCGTCAAATGGAGGAAAAGGCAATAGAACTATATAGCACAACATTTCTATATCTTTCTGGAATTAAGCTAGTATAAGTCTAAAGCTGCTGTAAGTCTGAAGTTAAAATGTGTATTGTAAGCCCTTGAGCAGTCCCTAGGGGCAAAAACAAAACAAAAAAATACAGTGAAAAGGTCATTAAAGAAATTTAAGTGCTGCATTAAGTAGTCACTTAATGCAAAAGAAAACAGTCAGAGTAGTAAAGGGACAAAAAAGACATGAGACACATAGAAAATGAAAAAACAGTCATAAATCAACTATGTAAGTAATATTAAGCATGAATTGATTAAACTATATAATAAAAGGCAGAGATGTCAGAGTGTCCAACTATATGCTCTCTACAAGAGATATACTTTAAGTTTAAAGATACAAATACATTGAAAGTATAAGGATGAGAATATATCTATTCAAACAGCAACCACAAGAAACGTGAAGTGGCTATACTAATATCAGAAAAAGTAGACCTTAAAACAAAAAATGTCACTAGAGGGAAAGGGATGAAAGAGCCAACCCATTAGAAAGGTGAAAGTTTTAAATATATATGGATCTAGTAACAGCACCAAAATACAAGAAACAAAGCCTGACAGAAATGAAGAGAAAAATAGACAATTTAGCAGTAATGGTTGGGAGACTGCACTATGCCACTTTAGTAATGGACAAAACAACTAGGCATAAGATCACCAAAGAAACCATACCACAAGCCAGCTAGAGCTAGGAGACATCTGTAGAACAGCACCAGCACCCAGCCACAATAGAATATACATTCTTCTCAAGTGAATGTGGGACATTTTCAAGGATAAACCATTGCTAGGTCACAAAACATCTTAAAAGGATTGAAATAATACAAAAGTTGTCCTCTCACTACAGTGGAAAGAAACTAGAAATCACTAACAAAACTTTGGGTAACTCACAAATATGTGGAAATTAACATACTTCCGAATAACCAGTAGGTCAAAGAACAAATGAAAAGAGAAATCAAAAAATAGTTTGAGATAAGTAAAAATGAAGTTACCACATAAGAAAACATGGAATACAGCTAAAGCAGTGCTTATAGGGAAACTAATAACAAGTAATAAATGCTTATATAAAGAAAGAAGATCTCAAATCATTAACTGTCCATCTTAAGTCACTGGAAAAAAGAAGAGCAAAGTAAACCTAAAACAAGCAGAAGGAGGGAAATAATAGAGTAGAAATTAACAAACTAGAAAATAGAAAAAAATAGAGAAGATTAAGGAAACAAAAACTGGTTCTTTGAAAAGATCAGAATTGGTAGGCCTTTAGCCACACTTACATAGAAAAAAAGAGGACTTAAATTACTTGAAGTACAAATAACAGATGAAACATTACTACTGGGATTACAAAAATGGAAAGGGTTGTAAAGGAATACTATGCACAACTGCATGGCAATAAATTACATAGCTTAGATAAAATGGGCAACTATGTAAAGATTTATTTATTTATTTTTGAGAGAGTGAGCACAAGGGGGAGGGAGGTAAAGAGGTAGAAGGAGAGAAAGAGAGTCTCAAGCAGACTTCCTGCTCTGGAGCCTGTCACAGAATTCGAGCTCACAGCTCTGAGATCATGAGACCTGAAACAAAACCAAGAGTTGGACACCCAGCTGTCTTGAGTTACCCAGGTGCCCCCCAAATGGACAAATTTTTAGAAAGATGGATACTGAAACTGACTTATATAGACAGACCGAATAGACCTAAATAGCAAGTGGAGAGATTGGATTAATCATAAAGCTACCCACAGAGAAAAGCGCAGACCCATATGGCTTCACTGCTAAATTCTGCCAAACATTTAAAGAAGAATTAATGCTAACTCTTCCTAAAAACTGAGAGGGAGAACACTTCTCAGTTTATTTTATGAAGCTAGTATTAGTGTTACCCTGATACCAGAGATATCACAAGAAGACTACAGACTTCACCTTACAAAGATGAACACAAAAATCCTCTAAATACTAGCAAGCCTAATTGACCACATATAAAAAGAATTTTACACCACAACCAAGAGGCATAATATCCCAGAAATGCGAGGTTAGTGTGAAGTGCACAAACCAATTAATATAACATATAACATATCAGGAAATAAACAAAAGTCACATTGTTCTCATAATAGAAAATAAATTTGATGAAATCTAACACCCTTTAATGATAAAAACACCCAAAAAACAAGGACTAGAATGGAACTTCTTCAACATGAATAAAGACACCTAGGAAATACTCAAAGACAACATCATACTTAATGGGGAAAACTGAACACTCTTCCTCTGCAATCAGGAATAAGACAAGAATGCCTGCTTTCTCCATTTCTACCTAGAGGTTCTAGTTATGGCAATTTTGAAAAAAAAAAAAAAAGAAGGAAAAGAAAGAAAAATACACAAAGACCTCAAGATTGAAAAGAAAGAAAACTGTCTCTGACAGATGATATGATTTTATATGAAATGACTTAGAAAAATCCTAAGGAATCCACTAAAAAATACTAGAATGCTAACACACAAGTTCAGCAGAGTTGCAGAATAGAAAATTGGTATACAAAAATTTATTGTAATCTCTATGGACTTGTCATGAACAATCCAAAAGTGAAATCAAGAAAAATTCCATTTGCAATAGCATCAAAAAAATTAAAATAGAAAAAAATTTAACAAAGAATTATGAAACACTGAAAACTATAAAATATTGTTGAAAGAAACTAGAGAAGATCTAAGAGAAAAATATCCTGTCTGTAGATTGGAAGATTTAACATTAAGATGGCAATACTCCTCATATTGACCTACAGATTCAGTGGAGTCCTTATCAGAATCCCAGCTTGCTTCTTTGTAGAAACTGACAAACTGATCCTAAAAATTATATGGAATTGCAGGGTGTCTAGAAGAGCCAAAATAATCTTGACTAAGATAGGAGGACTTATACTTCCTGATTTCAAAACTTACTACAAAAATGGTAGTCAATATTGTGTGGAATCAGCACAAAGATATACATACAGATCAGATCAATGGAATATAATTGAGTTGAGAAATAAAACCACATAGATGTGGTTAATTTGTCTTTCAACAAGGGTATCAAGACCATTCAATGGAGAAAGAATAGCCTTTTCAACAAATGGTGCGTGGAGCAAATGGGTAGCCGTATGTGAAATAATGTAGTTGGACCCTTACCGCATACCATGAATAATAATTAACTCAAAGTAGATGACAGACCTAAATGTAAGAGCTAAAACTTTAAAACTCTTAAAAGGAAACTTAGGGTTAAGAATCCCAAAGTATGACACTAAAAGCATGAGCAACAGGAAAATAGATTAATTTGTACATCATCAAAAGGAAAAACTATGCTTCAAAGGACACCATTAAGAAAGTGAGAAGAAAACCTGTAGAGTGGAAGAAAATATGTAAAGACTGTATATCTGATAAGGGACTTTTTTTTTTTTTTTTTAAAGCAGTCCATTATTTTTAGAGAGCACTTGAGTGGGGAAGGGGAAGCAGACTCCACACTGAGCAGGGAGCCCAATGCAGGGCTTGATTCCGTGACCCTGAAATCACGATAGGAGCTGAAACCAGGAGTTAGATGCTCAACCAGCTGGGCCACTCAGGCACCACTCTGATAAGGGACTTCAGTCTAGAATATATAAAGAATTTTTATAACCTTAATGATAAAAAAAAAAACAATTTAAAAATGGGCAAAGAATCTGAATTGACTTTTTAGGGAGGATATACAGTTAGAAAATATGTGAAAGGACAGCAAACATCAAAAATTATGATAATAGAGAAATTGGCAGCCCCTTTACACTGCTGGTAGGAATGTAAAATAGCTCAGCATTTTGGAAAAATAGTTTGACAGTTCCTCAAATGATTAAACAGAGTTACCATGTGACCTAACAGTTTGATTCCTAGGTATATGCCCAAGAAAAATAAAAGCATATATCTACATAAAATCCTGTCCAGAGATGTTTATGGAAGCAAGATGTTTATGGAAGCCCAAAAGTGGAAAGACCCCAAATGTCTATCAGTTGATGAGTAGATATAAAATATAGTGGGGTATATCCATATGATGGAGTAGTATTCAGTCATAAAAAGGAATAAACTATTGATACATGTTGCAACATAGATGAACTTTAAAAATATGCTAAGTGAAAGAAGCAAGGCACAGAAGATAACATGTATGATTCTGTTTGTATGAAATGTCCTGGATAGGAGTGATACCCAAGTGGTACACAGTTTCTTTCTGAGGTGATGAAAACGTTAAAAAATTGACTGTGGTAATGGTTTGCACATAGATGTGAAAATATGAAAGCTATTGACATGTACACTTTAATAAATCTCCTAAAAAAAGTAACGATTTCAGCTGTGCTGTTAGAATAACAGAACTCTTTACCATCAGCCAACCTCATTTGTTTTCTTCCTTTTTCTCATTTTTGTAGAAATCATGACTACCCCAGGAAAAGAGAATTTTCGCCTGAAAAGTTACAAAAATAAGTCCCTGAATCCTGATGAGATGCGCAGAAGGAGGGAGGAAGAGGGATTGCAGTTACGCAAGCAGAAAAGAGAAGAGCAGGTAAATCCTTTATCCTTATTAATTTATTTTAAAGAACTAAATTTTCCATTTTAAGCCTGAAACTACTTCAGTTTTGATTTTGTTAGATATGTATATGTGTGTAGATATGTGCCCCTGTCATAAAATCTACGTGTTTCGGGAATTGGGAAGAGGAAGTGATGAAAAGTCAAAAATAAAGAAATCTCTCAAGTTCTCATATTTCCAATACAACCACTGTTTAATATTTCAGCCTGTTTTTAGTGTATTTTATTTTTTTAAAGTTGCAACTTGCTTAAGTTTTATGTGCATGTTTGTTAATGAATTCTCAAGTGATCAGTAAAATGCTATTTTTCATTATCATCTTTAATATGAAAATTTGTAAACATACAAAATTAATAGTGAACTTCATAAATTCCCCTTTGCAATCAGTAATTGTCAGTATTTTGTTGTACTTGCTTTGTGTCTGTCTTTACATTTATTATGTAGTATTTTAAAACAAAAATCTCCAGGAATATGTCTTTTTACCCCTAAATTAATTCTGTATGATTCATTAGGACACTGATTTTTTTATTTTTAAACAAATTTTGGTCATTTTTAACTGACAACGTCTGAACATCTGCAGGAGGATTTGGGAGTCACTGTCACTTTACCTTCCTCCTAAAATGCCTAGAATGAATGGTATATCCCTTTTGGCAAAGAAATTTAAAGACACTTAGGTGACTTTTTTTTTTTTTGCTAAGGAGAGACTTCTGAGCTTGGAAGGACCATTTGATCCCCATGGTACAAAAGCTCCATAAAAGACGAATGAGTCAGAATTTTTCATACATGAGAAATAAAGTAATCTGTCATAAATATTTTGCATTTATAGTGAGCTGGTCTCAAAATACACTCTTCTTTTGGATAACACTGCACTGCAGAATCCAGTTAGTTAAAGTCCAAGAGTACATTACAACCCCAGTGTTTTTTTTGTTAGGGCTGTAGATGTTTGACTTAAACACTGTCATTATACTATTATTTTGGGGGCAAAGAATTTATAATATTATAATGGAGTTTATATTAAGTGGAGTAAATTAAGAGTAAATTAAAAGGATGAGTTTCTCTGGGTTTCTTATCTTATTTTTCATCTCTGTGTCTTATTTGAAGTGGAACCTTTCATTGAACTTTTGTAGTAGCTTCTATTGTGGAGGTAAACTTCAGAAATCATAATAGCATTGTTACGTATTTATATTCCCGTATGTGAATGTGAATACATGAATATATACACATGAGCCCAAGTGTAGGTCTGAATAGAACCACCAGCTTATGCATCATATTTGGCATAAAGCCATTTGAAGATGTGATAATGACCCTCTGCTATTAACAGTGTTCATTTTATTGTCTTCTTGGTGATAGGTGATGCCATGTTATATCAATAAAATAAATTTTTCGTATTCACTTAACTTGCCTGAAGACAAATGCTCTGTATCCTTAATATATCAAGTTTGGCCCCATATATTGAACTGAATATATTTGTAGTTGAAGTTCTATCATGTTCATTGTATGAGATCTAAAATTGTACTAAGGCTTTAATAAGTTTCTGGAATATTGCTCTATTTCAGATCTTAATTTTTCTATTTCATCCTTTATTATATAGAGAGAACTGGTAAAAGCAATCAGGCTTCTTAATATCATAACAGTACTTATTTGTTGCCTCATTTGTAAAATAGTAAATATTAGTAAAATATAGATTCATTTAGGTACTGTTTATCTTTCACAGTTGCTTTGTCATTTATCGGGAAAAGTCACAGGCTTAAGCCAGCTGACAAGCTAGATGTGAGGGTAGCGCAGGAGTTGATGTTGCCAAGTGCTCAAAAGATAACTAACTGCATCTTTGAGGGCTGTCCTTTTATCAGACTAACATTTAATTTTTGTTATATCTAGGCAACACTTACAGGATAGAACACTTAATGGATAGAGGATAAGTGACCTCTACCCATCTGGCCCTCACAGACCAATCTAAAATTTATTTTTGGCAAAAATTATACTAGTTGGTGTCATTCTGATTAAGCCAGTACTTGTAAATTTGAATTAAGCAGACTCTTGTTAATTCATAGTGAATAGGTAACCTAGTGCTGCTGAAAGTTCATAAAACCCATTATGGTGATGAATGGTGGTTTGCTTGATGTTTTTAGTTAAAAGAAATATTTTGTAAAGTGAGCAAGTTGATAAACGTGGATAGGCAACTTTCCACATTTATTAACTTGGTTGACAAGTTCAGTTAACATGTAGCCTGTAGTTAAGGTGTATAGATCATGATTGTTTTGGCAGATTTTTCTTTTTTATTATTATTTTTAAAGATTTTATTTATTAGAGCACAAGCAGAGGGAGAGGGAGATGCAGACCCTCTGCTGAGGAGGGAGCCCGATGCAAGACTCTGGGATCATGACGCAAGCTGAAGGCAGCTGCTTAAACGACTGAGCCACCCAGGCGCCCCAGTTTTTTCTTTTTTAAAACCTATTTTTCTCTGAGTAAGACATGCAGAGTTGAAAAAATTAAATAATACTATAATACTTGAAACCAAACCACCAGTGTTCCTGGTCTCATTCCCAAGGTAAACCACTTTCAATCCTCTTGACTATTTATCAATTTAAAATATTACCTATTGATGTTCTGTTATGATAGGTGAAGATTTAAGCTCTTACACTATGTTTCCCTTGCTGTATTCTCAGTATAGTTATACTACAGTATATAAATATTATTTATTGCTGAACTGAATAGTATACTGTGGTTACATTTCCTTTCTTTATACTTTGTTTTTACTGGAGTTAATTGTCTGATTTTTTTACCTGCTTGGCTTCATATTCCTAACTGTCTTTTTTGTTTGTTTTTTTCAATTCTCTTCTACAGCTCTTTCCAGTAATTTTTATCTAATTTTCTGTGTGGTTAAACTTCTCAGATAATTTATCAGCTCTATTTTTTTTTCTGCTAGAGACCTACACCCTACATTTTTTGTCCTCTTGCACCAGTCAGAATTGTTAATCCTCTGTTCTGGCTGGATAGCTGTAGTCTTAAGACTTCCCTCTGCTGAGTATTTCTCAGGTCTTATCATGTCATCATCCTTATAATGTACATGGTATGGTGTTTCCAATTTCAAATTCTAGTTGTTGATCTGCAGTTGCATTACAAATCATAATTGTATCTTGCCATATTAAAGACCACTACTTATGGATGTAAATTTTGCAATACAGGGGATGTAATTTTAGTTACTAGGTGTGATTTTGGAGTTATGCAAATGCTTTTAAGTAATTGTGAAACAAAAAAAAGTAATAATGAAGGAAGAAATCCTTAAAAATAAACGAGGAATTAAATGGCCCTAACTGTGTGTCATGCTTGTAGCTACCACACAGAGAGGCAGTACTTTAATACACTTTAAAATGTGGCAAATAATTAATTTTCTCTACTGGGCAGTATTTTAAGGACAAAAAGAAGTATAAACAAATCTTCAACTGCTTTAGTAATCATACAAGATTGATTCTGAACCATGTGTATTTGTTTTTCTTTCTTTTCTTAAGTCTTTTTTTTTTTTTTTTTTTTTTTTTTAATTTGACAGACAGAGATCACAAGTAGGCAGAGAAGTAGGCAGAGAGAGAGGAGGTAGCAGGCTCCTTGCTGAGCAGAGAGCCTGATGTGGGGCTGTATCCCGGGACCCTGGGATCATGACCTGAGCCGAAGGCAGAGGCTTTAACTCACTGAGCCACCCAGGTGCCCCAGAAACCATGTATATTTGTACATGGATATAGCAAATAACTATGTTAATATTAGGAGCCTAGATTTTTTTAGGTTAAGAAAGAATAAAAGTATAAAATCAAAGAAGTTAGGTAAATTTGAATAGGTAATATCAATAGGGATTCATGAGGTATTTTCTTGCAATACACATACACACACAAAACCCAGTTCTGTCCTAGTAAGTCTTAGAAATAGCAAAATACCTTACATCACTGAGCACTTTGAGCACCCTGAGATATTGGCCATTAGAGAATTTTTTTCTCAAGGGATCAAGGCTTCTTGGAAAAAACACCTGATTCTTGATTAGAGATAGGGAATATTCAAGGTGAATGTGTAGTATTTTTTCATAACATAGAGCAAGGAGGTTTAAGATTATCAAAGCTTATGTTGAATAGACTCAGGAGATAGCTTGAACAGGCTCCCATTAGCCGTAAGTGGGATATATTGAGTATTAGAAAGGGCACTTGGAGTACTTCTGCTTCCAGCCAAAGTGGAATAGCAGGGCCCAGATTTACTGTGCTACCTGAAACAAACTAGAAATAATCAGACAAAATGCATGAAACAGCAGTTCAAGACACAAGACATTAACCAGTGAAGGACAATGATCTCTAGAGATAGGAAACCAATGGAAGAGCCCTATGATTGTTAACTTCTTACTGCCCAAGAGAGTTTCCAAGTCGCAACACAAGGAAAGGGAACTAAAGAACACAGCCTTCTTGTGTTGAAGAGACAGAGCTGAGTCAGACGAGATCAGGTCATCCATTTACAGGAGGGAATACCAAAAGGGAGAGAACTGTATACAGAGAAAGAAGCCTGGAGATCTTCAGAGTTTTTCTTTGAATATTCAGCAGAGCACTGACCAGCAGATGTGCTTGAGGAGACTGCACAAGGCTAGAGAAACTGCCCTCCACAGTTGATAGATTAGAGGGAACACTGCCTGGCCCTTGCACAGTGCTGAGAATAGTGCCTGTTCTTCTAGCCAGACTGGAAAAAGTCATCTTCCACAGGACATTACATAGTGTATTCAGGAGACTCTTGCCTCAGTAGTGGAGATTAATTAGCCATAGACAAACTACTGCTCCAGACCTCCCTAACAGAGCATAAAAGCAAGATCCAAGAGGTTGATCAAACTGCAGTTTTTAGTTTTTCTTAATTAGTAATCAAATGAGGAAAAAGAAATACTTGAATTTCTTCATTTCCTCATTTTCAAAATAATGAGTTGGTTTCTTAGCATCCTCCAAAGGGAACAGGAATGTGTGAATTTTAATATTATTAGGAATTCATAGTGTTAAAATAGATGTATTGCAGTTTATTTCAGCTGTTTTTTTGTATGTTTTTAAACATTATGGCTGTATAGTTGACATAGAGTGTACAGTTTGTTAAATTTTGGCATATGTACCATCACCATAATTAAGGTAGTGAACATACTTACTGCTCTCAAAATTTTTCTGGTATACTTTGTAGTACCTTTTCCCCACTCCTCACCTATCTCCAAACAATTTCTATTCTGTTTTCAGTCACCACTGAATGTGACTGCATAAATGACTTATAATATATATTCTATTTTGTCTGGCTTCTTTCAGTCAGCGTAATCATTTTGAGATTCATTTATGTTGTGTGTATCAGTAGTTCATTCGTGTTCCTGTTGAGTAGCTATCTTGTAAAGATAAAACCACGAGTGGTTTATTCATTCACCTGTTGATGGCAGTTCCGATTGTTTCCAGTTTTGGGTGATTATCAGTAAAGCTGCTCTGAACATTCATGGACAGCTGTTTGTATGGACGTGTCTTTCCATTTCTCTAGGATGGATATCTAGGAGGAGAATGGCTGGGTTGTATGGTAGGTGTGTACACTATTCAGCTGTTTGCTAAAATGGGTTTATCTTCACATCAACAGTGTATGAGACTTTCATTTGCCCCTCTTGTGAGCACATACATACATAAGCATCACATCTCCATTTATTTAGACCTATAATATCTCTCAGGGATTTGTAGGTTTGCCTTTTTAAAAAGATTTATTTATTAGAGAGAGAGAGAGAGAGAGGAGGCGCAGAGGGAGAGAGCGAATCTCAAGCAGACTCTTTGCTGAGTGTGGAGTGTTCAGTCTCAAGACTCTGCGATCAGGACCTGAACCAAAACTAAGAGTTGGACGCTTAACTGACTGCGCTACCCTTGGTGCCCTGATTTGCAGTTTTTCTTGTGAGATTTGCTTCCCAAGTATTGTGTAGTTTTGATGCTTCTGCAAATGGTATCTTTTGAATTTCAGTTTTTGATTGTTCATTGTTAATATTTAGAATCCCATGGGACTCACCGGGAGAGATGGTTCCCCAATCTTGTAGCTCATCTGGGAGAGGTGACAGGGACAAAAGAGTCAGTGGGCACCATTTCCTTCCCTTACCCCTCATCATAGGTGCAGAGATACCTGCTGAGGATGACTAACTTGGACAATAGCTTTTTACTGTGCTTTATTTCAAATTCCATGCACCTGCAGTTTGGTGCAGACTGCTCCTCTGGGACAAACCCGCATCAGTCCCGGTGCAATGAGACCCTTCCCTTGAAGACCACAGGCCCATGCCATGCCAGGTCCCTAAAGTTTGGAGTTTCAAAACTCAGTACTGCCTGCTTGGGATAGTAGGTGCACTGCCGTCCAGACAGACCGATGGCTGGAACACACACAGGGTGAAAACAGCAAGCTGAGGGATGCCTGGGACATATGAGGGGAGATTGTTTGCTCTTCTGGGATGGCTTCCTGGATAGTGGTGTATGCAGACTCTCCTCTCTGGGGACTAGGGAGCTGGGTTGACGCCATTTTCCTCCCTCTTCACTTAGCATAAACTCACTTCAGTAAGCAGCACAGGCCAACAATAGTGGCCTAAACTGCTTACACCAGGCCCTAGAATAGCAGGCCTCTCCTCCAGAAGACCAGCACACACCCCTGCACACAACATGTCTGCTGACCATAGGGTTCTACAAAGCTTCGGCTCTAGTGGAAATAGCCTTAAGTGTCTTTAACAAGTGGACCAGACCACATCTAGTTAAAACTCACCACACTCTGGCCAAGGTCCAGACACTCCGCACTGCAGGCAAGGAGAAACTGCAGAGGACTGACCTGAGGAAAAGAGCAGCCAAAACACAGCAGCAGAGTGTACACAGCATATACCAGAGACACTTCTAAGTGCCAGACTCTGGACAGTATATGACCTTTTCTACATAAAGTCATTACTTATAGGAGCAGGAAACATGACAGGCCTTCCTAACACACAGAAGGAAACAAAGACCTACACAAAATGCCAAGGCAGAGGAATTCATCCCAAAAGAAAGAACAAGAAAAAGTCATGGCCAGGGATCTAATCAATACGGATAGAAATAGTATGTCTGATTTAGAATTGGAAGGAAGAATCATAAGGATGTTAGCTGGGCTTGAGAAAAGCATAGAAGACTCTAGGAAGTCCCTTACTATAGAGATAGAAGCCCCCCAAATTAGGCTGAAATGAAAAATGTAATAACGGAGATTTGAAGCCAACTGGATGTAATGACCACAAGGATGGAAGAAGAAGGGCTATGAATAAGTGATAGAGAGATTATAGAAATTAATGAAGTTAAAAGGAAGAGGGAAAGAAAAATATTACATCACAAATGTAGAATTAGGGAACTCAGTGATTCCATAAAGTGTAATAATGTTTGTATCATAGGAGTCCCAGAAGCAGAGAGGGAAAGGGGGGGGGGGAGCAGAAGGTTTATTTGAGGAAATTATAGCTGAAAACTTTCCTAATGTGGAAATAGACATCTAAATCCAGGAGGCACAGGCAACTCCCATCAAAATCAACAAAAGCAGGCCAGTACCAAGTTAAATTTGCAAAACACAGAGGTAAGGAAAAAAGTCCTAAAAGTGCTAAGATGGAAGAAGTCCCTAACTTACAAGGGAAGACAAATAAGGTTAGCAGCAGATCTCTCCTCAGAAACTTGGCAGGCCAGAAGCAAGTGGTATGATATATTCAACATGCTGAATGAGAAAAATCTGCAGCCAGCAATACTTTATCCAGCAAGGTTGTGTCATTCAGAGTAGAAGAAGTGAGAGTTTCCCAGACAGACAAAAACTAAAGCAGTTCGTGACAACTAAATCAGCTTTGCAAGAAATTTTAAAGGGGACTCTTTGGGAAAGAGAGATCGAAGTCAATGAAGATTAGAAAGGAACAGAGAAAATCTCCTGAAACAATGACAAAACAAGTAATAAAATGGCACTAAATTCTTATCTATCAATAATTACTCTGAATGTAAATGGACTAAATGCTCCAATCAAAAGACATAGGGTGTCAGAATGGGTTAAAAAAACAAGACCCATCTACATGTTGCTTATAAGAGACTCATTTTAGATTTAAAGACACCTGCAGATTGAAAGTGAGAGGATAGAGAACCATTTATCATGCAGTGAATGTCAAAGCTGAAGTACCAATACTTAACATCAGATAAACTGGATTTTAAAACAAAGACTGTAACAAGAAATGAAGAGGATCACTATATCATAATAAAGGGGTCTATCCAACAGAAAGGTCTAACAATTGTAAATATTTATGCCTCCACCTTCAGAGCACCCAAATATATAAAACAGTAACAAACATAAAAGAACTCATTGATAATTACACGGGAATAGTAGGGGACTTTAACACCCCACTTATGTCAAAGGACAAATCATCTAAGCAGAAAATGAACAAGGAAACGAAGAATGACTTTGAATGACACACTAGGCCAGATAGACTTAACAGATATATTCAGAACATTTCATCCCAAAGTGGCACAGTACACATTCTTTTCTAGTGCACATGGAACATTATCCAGAAGAGATCACATACTAGGTCACAAATCAGGCCTCGGCAAGTACAAATCAGGCCTCGGCATGTACAAAAAGATTGAGATCATGCCATGCATATTTTCTGACTGCAGTGTTCTGAAACTTGAAGTCAACTACAAGAAAAAATTTGGAAAGACCACAAATACATAGGAGGCTAAAGAACAGCTTACTAAAGAATGAGTGGGTCAACCAGAAACTTAAAGAAGAAGTTAAAACTATGTGGAAACAAATTAAAATGAAAACATGACAGTCCAAAACCTATGGGATGCAGTAAAAGGGATCAGAAGAGGGACTTATATAGCAATACAGGCCTACCTCAAGAAGCAGAAAAATTTCAAATACACAAACCTTTCTCTGCTTTTTTCAGCTAGGAAAAGAGCAACAAGTGAAGCCTAAAGCCAGCAGAAGAAGGGAAATAATAAAGAGTAGAGCAGAAATAAATGCGGTAGAAATAAAATAGTAGAACAGATCAATGAAACCAGGAGCTGCTTCTTTGAAAAAATTAATAAAATTGATAGATCCCTAGCCAGATTTATCCAGAAGAGAAAGGACCCAAATAAAATCATGAATAAGAGAGGAGATCAGAACTAACACCACAGAAATACAAATACTTACAAGAGAATGTTGTGAAAAATTATATGCCAACAGATTAGGCAATCTGGAAGAAATGGATAAATTCCTAGAAACATATAAAGTACCAAAACTGAAACAGGAGGAAATAGAAAATTTGACAGACTGATAGCTGGCAAAGAAAAATTAAATCAGTTATCAAAAATCTCCTAACAAACACAAATCCAGGACCAGATGGCTTCCCAGGGGACTTTTACCAAACATTTAAAGAAGAGTTAGTACCTATTCTTCTCAAACTGTTTCAAAAAAAAAAAAAAAAAAGAAATGAAAGGAAAACTTCCAGACTCCTTCTTCGAGGCCAGCTTTACTTTAACTTCAGAACCAGTAAAGACCCCACTAAAAAAGAAAATTACAGGTCAGTATCACGGTGAACATGGATGCAGATATTCTCAACAAAATACCAGCAAATCAAATCCAACAATACATTAAAAGAATCATTCGCCACAGTTAAGTGGGATTTGTTCCTGGGCTCCGAGGGTGGTTCAGTATTCACAAATCAGTCAATGCAGTACACAATATTTACAAAAGGAAGGATAAGAGTTATATGATTCTCTCAGTATTGATTCAGAAAAAGAATTTGACAACGTAAAATGATAAAAGCCCTTAACAAAGTAGGGGTAGAAGGATATATGTATGATACCTCAGTATCATACACAGAAGGTCATATACAGCAGACCTGTGGCTAATATTCTCAATGGGAAAAAACTGAGAGCTTTTACTCTGTGGTTAGGAATGAGACCTGTGATGTCCATTCACATCACTGTTATTTAACATAGGACTGGAAGTCTTAGTCTCAGTAATCAGATAGCAAAAAGAAAAGGCATCCAGATTGGCACGAAAAAAGACAAACTTTCACTATTTGCAGACAGCATGATACTTTATGTGGAAGACCCAGAGAGTCCACCAAAAAATTGCTAGAACTGATACATAAATTCAGTAAAGTCGCAGGATATAAAATCCCACATATGGAAATTTGTTGCATTGCTATATACCAACAGTGAAGCAGCAGAAATCAAGGAATTGATCCCATCTACAATTGCACCAAAACCCATAGGATACCTGGGAATAAATCTAACCAAAGAGGTAAAAAAAAGTCTGTACTCTGAAAACTATAGAACGAAATTTGAAAGAAATTGAAGAGGACACAAAGAAATGGAATGACATTCCATGCGTATGGATTAGGAGAACAAATGCTGTTAAAATGTCTATACTACTCAAAGCAGTGCACACATTGAGTGCAATGACTATCAAAATACCACCAGCATAGGGGCGCCTGCGTGGCTCAGTGGGTTAAAGCCTCTGCCTTTGGCTCAGGTCACAATCCCAGGGTCCTGGGATCGAGCACCACATCGGGCTCTCTGCCTGACAGGGAGCCTGCTTCTAACTTTCTCTCTGCCTGCCTCTCTGCCTACTTGTGATCTCTGTCTGTCAAATAAATAAATAAAATCTTTTAAAAAAAATACCACCAGCATTTTTCACAGAGGTAGAACAATCAATTCTAAAATTTGTATGGAACCACAAAAAACCCTGAATAGCCACAGCAATCTTGAAAAAGAAAAGCAAAACTGTATGCATCACGGTTGTGGACTTTAGGTTATATTATAAAGCTGTAGTGATTAAGATTGTATGATACTGGTATGCCTGTGTAGCTTAGTCAGTTAAGTGCCTGCCTTCGGCTCAGGCCATGATCCCAGGGTTCTGGGATTGAGTCTCACATTGGGCTCCCTGCTCAGTATGGAGCCTGCTTCTCTCTCTGCCTGCCACTCCTCCTGCTTGTGTGCACTCTCTCTCTCTCTGACAAATAAATAAAATCTTAAAAAAAAAAAAAAAAGAGATAGTAGATCAGTGGAACAGAATAGAAAACCCAGAAATGGACCCACAACTATGTGGTCAACTAATCTTCTACAAAGCAGGAAAAAAATATCTAATGAAAAAAAGTCCTTTCAATGAATGGTGTTAGGAAACAGCATTCAAAAAGAATGAAACTGGATCACTTTTTTACCCCATTCCCAAAAATAAATTCAAAATGGTTGAAAGACCTAAATGTGAGACAGGAAACCATTAAAATCCTAAAGGAGAACACGGGCAGCAACCTCTTTGATGTTGGTCGTAGCAGCTTCTTACTAGACATGTCTCTGGAGGTAAGGGAATTCCCACAAAAGCAGAAATGAAGTATTGGGACTAATAAGATAAAAAGCTTCTGCACAGCAAAGGGAACAATGAGCAACCTACAGAATGGGAGAAGATATTTGCAAATGACATGTATGGTACAGGGTTAGTATGCATAATCTGTAAAGAACTGATAAACTCAATACCCAGAAAACAGTCCTGTTAAGAAATGGACAGAAGACATGAATAGACATTTTTCCAAAGAAGACCTCTAAATCTAGATGACTAACAGACACACAAAAAGATGCCCAGTATCACTTATCATCACGGAAAGACAAATCAAAACTACAATGAGATATCACCTCACATCTGTGAAAATGGCTAAAATTAGTAATGGAGGAAACAACAGATATTAGTGAGGATGTGAGAAAGAGGAATCCTCTTACACCATAGGAAAGCAAACTGGTGCAGCCATTTTGGAAAACAGTGTGGAGTTTCCTAGGATCTGCCAATTGCATCACTAGGTATTTACCCAAAGGATACAAAAATACTGATCAGAAGGGATACATGCCCCCTGATGTTTATAGCAGCGTTATCAACAGCAGCCAAGTAATGGAAAGAGCCTATGGAAAAAGTAGTAGTATTTCTATACAATGGACTATTAGCCATAATAATGAAATCTTGCCATTTGCATGATGTGGATGGAGCTAGGGTGTATTATGCTAATCGAAGTAAGCCAGTCAAAGACAAATACTGGGCACCTGGGTGGCTCAGTGGGTTAAGTGTCTGGCTTCGGCTCGGGTTGTGATTTCAGGGTCCTGAGATTGAGCCCTGTGTCAGGCTCTATGCTAAGCAGGGAGTCAGCTTCTCCCTCTCTCTTTGCTGCTTCCCCTCCCTGTGCTCTCATGCTCTCTCTTTCTCTGATAAATAACTAAAATCTTTAAAAAAGAGACAAGTGCCATATGATTTCACTCGTATGGAATTTAAGAAATGGAATGGGTGAACATAGGAAAACAAGAGAGGCAAACCATAAAACACTCTTGACTATAGAGAACAAACAGGTTGATGGAGGGAGTGAGTGAGGGATGGGTTAAATGCATGATGGGTATTAAGGAGGGCACTTTTGTTGATCACTGGGTGTTATATGTGACGAATCACTAAATTCTACTCTTGAAGCTACATTACAGTATTATGTTAGCTAACTGAAATTCAAATAAAAACTTGAAACTAAAAAACAACAAACTTTTGGCCATTTTCCAAATATATTTTCCCCACCCCAGTTTTAGGGCTCCAGTACCTGTATAGTGGGTCACTTACATTTTGTACCTATTTTCTCACCTTTTTTTTCAACATGTCTTTAATTTTGGAGTGTTTATATTGCTATGTCTTTAAATTCAGTAATCTTTTCTTCTGCAATATATAATCTGCTGTTAATCCTACCCAGTGTACTTTTCACCTGAAAAATTGTATTTTTCACATCTAGGTATTCGCTTAGTCCTTTTATCTCTTCCTATCTCTCCTAGTGTTTATACTTCTACTTTTTGAACATGTGGAATATATTTATAACAACAATTTTAGTGTTTCTATTTCTACCGTTTTTATCATTTCTAGGTGATTTTGATTGGTTATTTATTTATTTATTGATTGATTGATTTATGTTTCCTTCCTCATGGATAGTCTTTTCTGCTATTTAATGCTTGGTAGTTTCCAGTTGAATTCCAAGCATTGTGAATTTTACCTTGCTTATTCTTAGAGTTCTTATATCTTTTAATATATATGTAATTCTGAATTTGTCTTTGGATTTAGTAAATTACTTGTAACCAGTTTGTTTTTATGTTTCATTGGGATGGATTTTTAATACCCTTTAACCTAGAGCTAATTGAGCCTTACTTCGGAATCGGTATCCTTCTTGAGTATTCTACTAAATGCCCTATATATATTAGGAAGTCTTTTTTATTGTATGGTTGAAACATGAATAATACTTGACCCATATAACTTCCAAAATTATTCTGCATGTTTGTTGGAGGTGGTTCCTTTCCCAGCTGTATTTCCCTTATACACCTGTGCTTTGTAGTATGAAGCTAAAGACTCATGGGGAATTTTCTGCCGAGCCTTAAGAGTTCCTTCTGTGTTTATCTCTTCTCTTCTTTACTTTACCTATGGATTCTAGTTGCTTTGGCCTCCTCATTTCTAAACTCTGTCTCCTCAGCTCAGGGAGCCTGTAGGCCCTGCTTGGGTTTTGCCCTCCCTATGCTACAGCATGGAAACTCTGTCCAGGCAATAATCTGAGCTAATCATAGGGCCAGTCTTATTTCTTTTCATTTCTGAAGGATCACTGCCTGGGCTGCCTGTTACCTATTAGCTAAAACCCAGTATTTTATGGATTTTGTCTGCTTTTAGAGTTGTGTAGAATGAGAGGATAAATTATTGTTACTCCGTCATTGCTTGAAAAAGTGAACTGTTTATATTTAAAGATAGAATGAAGGCACCTTAGTGGGCTGCCTTTGGAAGGAACTATTCTTTGCCTACACAAATTAATAGATGCTTTAAAGGTTGTGTTCACACAGTGGTCACTTGTTATCGCTCATTGCTGGGCAGGTTGGAAAGGTCCGGAAGTCTAAGTTCATAATCTTTGAGGGTTAAGAGGGAGTATTAAGTCATTCTGACATCATTTTTATCATTTCCCCTAATGTATTGGTAAGACTATACTATCACCAACTTAACATAGAGGAAAGAGGGGAATGGCCAGGCATACCCTAACTCCTTTATCAACCTTACCCTTCTTATGTGTCATGCAGTGTCAGGCTTCTCTCAGTAATTTTATCACATCAAGTGTTGGCAACAGCATATTGTGATAGTTAATTTCTTTAGATTATAAAATTGGAGAATTCTGAAATAGTTCCTCATCAGGA
Organism: Mustela nivalis; assembly: GCF_964662115.1. Classification (NCBI taxonomy): domain Eukaryota; kingdom Metazoa; phylum Chordata; class Mammalia; order Carnivora; family Mustelidae; genus Mustela; species Mustela nivalis. Next base: position 119,078,629 of record NC_139020.1, read on the forward strand.
AAGGTCAAAGGTGGCACAGCCTTTAGAAGTTTTAAAATGATTTTCAAATAACTCCATCCTTCCTTATTGCCTTTTAAATGGGGTTCCTAGTGTTTGCATGTTGGACTTCTTTGTATTAGAATACTTGAGTCACAGTCTTTTGTTTTTCAGTTATTCAAGAGAAGAAATGTTGCTACAGCAGAGGAAGAAACAGAAGAAGAAGTTATGTCGGATGGAGGCTTCCATGAGGCTCAGATTAATAACATGGAGATGGCACCAGTAAGTAAGATAATGAAAGGAACTCTTTCTTAGTGTTTTTCTGAAGAAGACAAGGAGGTGTAGCTTGCTACTTTGGTTTTTTAAAAAGGTGTTAGTAGATGGTTATAGAAAGTACTTGGCATTTCTTCTTTTTAAGATTTTATTTATTTATTTGACAGAGATCACAAGTAGGCAGAGAGAGAGAGGAAGGGAAGCAGGCTCCCTGCTGAGCAGAGAGCCCAGTGTGGGGCCCAATCCCAGGTCCCTGGGATCATGACCCGAGCTGAAGGCAGAGGCTTTAACCCACGGAGCCACCTAGGCACCTTGGCATTTCATTTTTAAAAAGAAGCCATATACTTAATCTCATGGTTCATTAGATATTTGTTATAGTTTGAATAACATGCAATTAAACAGAATTAACTAAATTATGAAGATTAATTCAGCTATTAAAACTTAAAAAATAAAAAAAAAACTTAAAAAAAAACTTAAAAAATATAATTACAAAATTATTCCTTAAAAGTTAAATAACAAAGGATACTTTAAAGAAAATTCAGTTTGCTATTCATTTATCAAATTGGGCATGTTTGTATGATTTAAAAAATTGATTCCACATCACAGCTGTTGGAGTTTTCTATTATAACCCATTTTGTAACAGTTCATCTTGTTGACTTTAACCCTTCATGAAACGATGAGAACTTTATTTCATTATGACAAGTCACCCTGAGCAGGTTAACTTTAAATATTGGAGATGGGTTGTAGAAAATGGAAAAGTTCTAACAAAGCAAGAAAATAGTGGAAAACTGAGAAGTTTTAATAAAGAAAATAGAAATTTTAAATAAATTTGAGTCAGTAGAATTTGATAGTAGCTAGAATCTGTGATTTAGGGACGCCTGGGTGGCTCAGTTGGTTAAGCAGCTGCCTTCGGCTCAGGTCATGATCCCAGCGTCCTGGGATCGAGTCCCACATCGGGCTCCTTGCTCCGCAGGGAGCCTGCTTCTCCCTCTGACTCTGCCTTCCACTCTGTCTGCCTATGCTCGCTCTCGCTCGCTCGCTCTCTCTCTGACAAATAAATAAATAAAATCTTTAAAAAAAAAAAAAAAAAAAAGAATCTGTGATTTATACAAGACTATTCTATATTTACTCAGTAAATACTTGTTGCGCATCTGCTATATGCCAACCGTCAGTGTTAGAATGGGAAGATGGGCTGGGTCTTTGGCTTTCAAGAAGCTTAAATTATACTGGAGGAACCTGGGCCTTAAACACATAACTGAAAAAAAATATCTGAGAGTAAAAAGGGCTGGGAGAGGATTAAAGTAGGGTGATAAAGAGATGGAATGGCTGCTGTAGATTTAAAGGTCTTAAGGAGCCAGCCGCCTTTTAGAACCTGAATGACAAGGACCAACCGAGCGAGTGATGAGCAAGGGAGGAAGAGTAATAAACACCTTGTCTTAATATTTACTGCTAAGATTACTTTCTTATTGTCATGAGCTTCTTAATGATAGACAAAGTATTTGGCTTCATCACATTATTAATCATCTCAGACATTTTCTTCGTGTAAAGATTATCCTGCCTTTGTGTAACTCCTCTAGATAAATATGATTAACTTAATAATGTGGTCACAACTATACTGTCTTTGTTTTCCTTTGAATTAAAGTTAAAATTTTATAAATATGCTTTTGTTTGTGTTCCCAGGGTGGTGTTATTACTTCTGACATGATTGAAATGATATTTTCCAATAGTCCAGAGCAACAGCTTTCAGCAACACAGAAATTCAGAAAATTGCTTTCAAAAGGTGAGTTCTAAGTATCTTAAAGTACAGTTGGCCCCTGAGTGACAGGGCCCTGAGTGACTGAAGATCTTTTTCATTAAATTCAGTACCGTACTATAAGTGTATTTTCTCTTCTCTATGATTTTCTTAATAACATTTTCTTTTCTCTAGCTTTATTGTAAGAATACAGTATGTAATACCTAGACATACAAAATATGTGTTAATTGCCTGTTTATGTTATTGGTGAGGGTTCCTGTCAACAGTAGGCTATTAGTAGCTAGGATTTGGAGAAGTGCAGGGATTGGCACCCCAACCTTTGTATTGTTCAGAGGTCAACTGTGTATCTTTTCATTTAGTTTAAAAAATACTACTTTCCCATAATCTATTTTTCATATCAGAGATAAATTGCTTTGGAATGTGCCTATCAACAAAACAAAGGGACACACAAAGATATATATGTAATTATGAGCCGTGGTTAACTTCTGAATTTCTTTATGCAATACCAGGACCAGAAATTACCTTGTGCAATTACCAGGACCAGAAAGCAGCATTCTTTTCGTTTCTGGGCTATTTTAGAAAAGACCTTTAAAGTGATAAGAACAGGAGTCAGTATTTCACATTAATTCAGATAAATAAACTTTTTTTTAAGAAAAACTTTTTTGTTGTTTTTTTAAAGATTTTATTTTTATTTTTTAATTTTATTTATTTTTTAATTTATTTGACAGAGATCATAAGCAGGCAGAAAGACAGGCAGAGAGAGAGGAGGAAGAGGGCTCCCCGCCGAGCAGAGAGCCTGATGGGGGACCCGATCCTAGGACTCTGGGATCATGATCCAAGCCAAAGGCAGAGGCTTTAACCCACTGAGCCACCCAGGCACCCCAGATTTTATTATTTTTAAGTAATCTCTGTACTCTGAACTCATAATCCTGAGATCAAGGGTCACACGCTCTACCAACTGAGCCAGCCAGGTGCCCCAAGGAAAATTTTTTAAAATATCAGTAATTGTTAGTTTTAATGTTGTCATTTTATCATGAAATTTAAGAATGGATTTATTGGGGGTTAGGGTAATTACCTTTTTTCTTTCTTTCTTTTTTTTTTTTTTTGGTATGATTAGGGGTAGACTAGAATATGATAACTTTGCCATTCTGGACAAGTAAAAAGAACTGTGGAACTCCGAACCACATTAAAATGTCGATAGTAAATATTGACATTAAATTAGCAGCACACACCCCTCTCCCTCAAGGAGTAAGGTATTGTTTTTTGGAGTCATAAGTGATAATATATCCCTTGAGGGACTTGGAATAAGAGCCTATATAATATATAGACATAACAAAATTGGTGTGACATAACAATTATATTTTTTGTGTGACAAGTTAATCATTTGAAGGCCATTATCATGTACAGCTTCCCCATTCCCCTTGTCTCTTTTCAGCATGCTGAGTCTACTGCCTTTCTCATACCATGGGGCTTTTTAGGACCTTCCATTGCTTTCTACTGCTTTTCTGCCTGGATTGTTTGCCAGCCATCCCTCTTAAAAATATGATAACTAAAATACAGTGCTTCAGATGTGTTCTTACTACTGTAAGGTGTGGGGAGAGGTTGCCTTCCTGGTCCTGAGGCTATACATTCCAGGAGTGCACTCTAAGATACCATCGCTTATTTTGTTAGTCATGGCACAGTAATGGTTCACTTTATTTGCACCCATCTAAGCTCCCTAGAACCTCTTTTCATGTACTGTTTTTAGGTTTTGTCTGTAAAGTCTTATAAATTCTTTTAAATTGCTTTTTAAAAAATTCAGTTGCTCAATCCTGCTCTATCCCTGCCAACTTCAGGTTATTGTTCTTCCTATATGTAATTTCTATAATCTGGCATTTTAACTACTTCATCTTTATTACCATCATCAAATTTATTTGTTGTGTTATCTGACTGGTTGATAAAAACGTTGAACCAGATTGTTTTTCTTCTTTCTTCTTTCCTTTCATCTTATGGGGAGACAGAACCTAATCCTCCTATTGATGAAGTCATCAGCACACCAGGAGTAGTGGCCAGGTTTGTGGAGTTCCTCAAACGAAAAGAGAACTGTACACTGCAGGTACGAACCATTTTCAATTCTTGCCTCCTATTTTAATTCCCTTTGCAAGCTTGTATATAAATTTATATACAGATTTGTTGCTTATATTAATTTATACAAGGAATTCATTCTTGATACAGGGCTCATTTTTGATATGGTGTTCCTGACAACCACATTGCAAGCAGCTTTGGTAGCTTTGTTAACATCTAGGCCCTGGTTTTACTCTTTAGAATTCTTGTCATTTTTAGTCACGAGAAAGATTATTTTATGGTGATTGTGGATAATACTTATTTAATAGGTAATAGTGTGTGGTAGAGGAGTCCTTATAGGTAGAACCTAAGTGTGGGCTAGATAAAATTTGGTTTTGAAGAATTTTTAGATTGTTTTTGTTGGCTTTGCAAGGCTTTGTAACATGGGCTAGGTTAGAGACTCACTAATCCCCAAACCTGGTCCTAATTCAGTCCTTCCCCTTCCCCGCAAGAGCTGACAAGCAGATAGCTTTGTCGTGAATATTGGTGATCGGTGCTAGGTAAATTTAGTCTGTCAGTACTGTATTATATAGGGTTTCTAGGAGGAAATTCTGCAACTTCTGGGTTGTATAATTTTCATAGTAGAAAGAACCAGCTGTCAACTGACTCATCCTAGTGGTTACCTAGAAATTTAAAAATACGGTTTGGTTTTGTTTTTCTCCTGAATGAAGTTGGATTTTTAGTAAACTGGTAATTTTTCAGGAGCTATGCTTCCTTGGAGTAACCAATTTATCAGTTTCTGCATTACTTTTTAACCAGTACCTGTGATATCTAAATTCTCATTTACTGTAGGATCTAATCTGAAGGGCTCAGGCCCTTTGGAGAGACTACAACTATAAAAATGGGTTAGGTGCAAGGTAGATCACAAATGAGGTTAGCTTTCCAACTAAATTTGCCAATAACAAGTTAATCTTAAAGATAACTTTTGACCTTCTTGTTCTTTTTTGCCTTATTCTCTAAGGCTGTAGGGAGTGGGGCATTTTTGTAAATGGTAATAACCCCTCTTCCCAGGTTCTTTACTGTCCAGAGGATTGTAGATGATTCATAAGACCTGATACTTTGTCTTGATATTTTCTCTGCTTTCCTCCCACCCCATCTTTTTCCTCCTTTTACTCTCTTTGTTGCGGTGATGAGTTCTTTCCAGAAGAAAAACAAGAAATCCAGAAAAGGTAGAGTACTTCAAAGTCCCATCAGTTTTTCTTCTCCAGCTTGATATTTACTAATCCCCAAGTTCATTTGAATTAAGATTCTGTTTTGCTAGCTGCCTCTTGGATTGTAATTCTGGTCCCCATCTAAGGCCAGGATCGTCGGACACCTGAAAAATAATCAGGTTCACCTAGAGAGCAAGGAAAGAGACTTTTATCAGGAAAAAAAAAAAAAAAAGGAAATCCAGACAACCAACACTGCAGAGTACTGAGCCTGAGCCCTAAGCAACCTGCCAAGAGAACCAGAGGGACCAAATGAATAGCCTTACTGCAGTTTATCATTTGAAAAGCTTTGTAGGAAGAGGGAGGTAGGGAAAATTACCATTTTGGTCATGTGAAAATATGTTTGTATCCTATCTCTGACAATGAGAGTACTTGAGTGATACTGAATTTACTCCTGGATCTAGCAGTTTCTAGTAGGTGGTCACAGAGGTCCAGTTCCTTAATCTCTTAAAGAATGATGGTATAACCTCACTGGCCTAAAATGAAAAAGGTGAAATGGGCTTTTCCCCATCTTTGCATTTTCCAGTGCACCTCAGAGTGCAGTATGTTCTTTCAGACAGTGCCCTCTCCTGGCTACCACATGTAAATTCTACATCTTTTTGATTCTGTAATCCTAGAACTTGGATCTTCTGAAGGTGAAAGCCTTTGGAAATCTCTAATTTGCTTCTATCTAAAGTCTCAGATTCCACCCTTGTGTAAACTAATAGGCTGAAAGATTGAGAAGAGATTCCTCTGGAAGTGAGCATCTTATGATTTTCAACTTAGTTCTCCAAAGACTGAGAAATACCCAGTTTGTTTATTATCTAAAGGTCATCATCTCCAGCTTTTCTTCTTGCGTACATTTTAAGTACAATATGGTATTCTTTCTCCATTGTGATTAGTGGCCAACGTCAACCACTCCAGAAACAGTAAGAACAGATATATTGAGGGAGAACCAGGCGGCTTTGTGCCACATAATTAGACAATTAGACATGCTCTGGGAAGCTTGGAGGGTACTCCTTCCTCTATCTTTTTGGAGAGCACTAGGATGTAAGCTGTTCCTGATACTCTCCTACCTGCTTACTAGAAATATGAGTAGTGTGTTTTTGGAATGGGGCTTTTGCCAATTCTCTTCCAGAAAGAGTGTAATAATATATAGTCATAATAATAGCTTATGCTTATCTCATTGATAAATCCTGTGGACAAACTCAATCTCTTCTTTCCATAGATAAAAAACTGTGAATCCTAGTGAAGGCTCTCTTCACTTACGTTCTGGCTCTCTGTATGCCTGAATCAGTGAGGTACCTCACAACAGGGAAAAGATGCCTGTTTTGCTCATTTGCCTTCAAATGAGATGAACAGGGGTGGAATCTAGGATTTTGGCAGCAAATAATGCCATCTAGCTAAGAGCATTCTCAAGCTCAGTGACATGTAGGCCTCAGACAAATTCAACCTTTAATATGACATTGGTCTGCCTTATGGTGTATTCCCTGGGCCTGCTTTGTTGTTGTTGTTGTTGTTATTGTTGTTGTTGTTTTTGGAGTCTATTCCCTGTGTGTTTGTACTGTCCTTTGTAGTGCTGAGATGTTGCATTCTCACACCTTCCTATGGAAGCTTATTATGAAAATAGCTAGAAGTAAGTAAATTACATCCTAGTTCCATTCATTAGGTACTCCTCTTAAAATTGTAAATTTAGATTAAATTGGTGTAGTTTCCCCATTCTTGCCTTTCTTGTCCCATATAAAAGCTTAATGTGATAAACTGCAGTAAGCCTTCATCCCCCTGTGCCTTTTCCCATCCTCATTGATCCCTCTGCCTTTCTTGAAAGGTTGCTCAGATGACTCAGGCACTGTTCTCTGCAGAGTTTGATATCTGGGTTTATTTTTCTGATGTGAGCCTCTCTTTTCACTTGCTCTCCAGGTGAGCCTGGCATTTGCTAGGAGCCAGAGTGGACCCGGCAAAGTGGCCAGCAACAGAGTCCTGATCCAAATGGAGAAAGGGAACCAGGCGTACCTCAACCTGGAGTGGGAAACTTGATAGGAGGTCAGAAGTACTTCAGCTTTGGATTCTCATTTTCCTTATTTAAGGAACTGAGCACCAGAAGGTAGAGACTGAGAAAGGGAAGAGAGAAAATACCAAATCTCCAGTGTGACCTTCAGATTTCAACTGTAGCCTTCTTTAGCAAGTCTGGACAGTGAAAAATAATAGTGGAGTTACAATTTATAAGTAATCACAGCATGACAGGTTGTTTTCCTTGCATGGTACCATTCTTGGAACATTAAAAAACATAGTAGTTTAAAACAAAAAAGAGGAAGTAAGGATCATAGTAATTTTGGCTGCCATTTATTTACTTCAGGTGATACCAGTTCTTAGGCTTCATTCATCATGTTACCGATTTTTTGAGTCTCATGGTTACTTAAATTACTTTTTCTGGCCATTTCTCTCATAACCTTATGCAGTCGTTTTTGCTGTCAATTCTGGACTTTCACATTTCCTAGCTCTCTTGCATGTTAAATTCAAATCTGGGACCCAAAACCAAAACATTAACAACAACACAGTGATGGCAATAGTCTGAAAGAGAGGTTAGTTTGAAGTACACCCTGTTTTTAAAAAACATCCATATTAAACAACATTCGAAAGTTGTTTCTTTTAGCACTTTATTAACAGGAGCATGTATGATGGGGGGGATAGTTTCTTCCTCCCTCTCTCCTATCTACATATGTACATTTTACATAAATACACAGATGGGCGTACAAAATTGCACGAGTACAGCTTGATGAGTTTTTACAGGGTAAACATCAAAGTAAACACTGTGTATGTGTGTGTGTGTGTGTTCGCGTGCACACGCGCGTGCACGTGAAAGAGAGAATGCCTTGTTCATGCATGAATAGGATTTTCAGTGGCTCTCTGGTTATAAGGTACTCATCTGTTTCTGGCCCTGATGCTTTCTGATTTCTCTTCTTACCAGGGGAGGCCTTGAATCTTGCTTTTGGAGATTATCATCACTATGTACTTCTTAGTAATAAACATGACTCTGGTACATTCTTCTTTTGCTGAGATAGCCTAATTTCCCTTTTTCTTCCATCCCTTTTCACTTATTCTCTATTTTCTTACTCATTTTCACTCTGTTTTGCTTTTCCATTTCATTCTCTTAAGTAGCTTCTGGAATTCCCTCTCACTTCCTGTGAGACTCCTGGTACTAAACCTCATAAGAATGAGAGCAGCTTCAACTCTGGCAGCAATGACTATTCTAGTTTTATCTCATTGGTAATTTTTTAATAAGCCTTTATCCATGCAGGTTATTGTTGTCATTTCATTTACATCAGAATCTCATCGCAGTCTGTTTTCTCTTTGACAGAGACTGGTATGTATGCCCATCTCACTCATTCTTCGTACACAGCTTTTCCTCACAGTTGTCATTTCTTTGACTTGGTCTCTGCAGTATCTCATGATTCTTTGTTCAACTTGGAGCCTGCCGTCTGGTAGGAAGGTTTGCTTTTGTATTCACATCATCTGTCTCTTAGTTTTAACTCTGCTAGTTAGTTTTCCTAGAAAGCAAAAGAAACTGCATTTTAGGTGAACTGTTTTTTTTTTAGCATCCCCTAAATAATCTGCATATCATTATTTGAAATTTCTTGCATAGATAGCAAAACTCAAGGAATTGAAAGATTCTTGTCAATGTTACAGGTTTGTGTCTGAGACGAGACTATGGCTGGGCTTCATAAGCAATACTCTATTGGGAGGCTGTAATCTAGTTCTCTCTGAATGGCTGCATAACATAAATAGATTATTGGCCCTTTTTCTGATAGTTTCCTCATTCATAAACTACCCAAGCCAGACTTCTCTGGGATGTTGTGAGAAATATATGTGAGTAATGCTTTGAAAATACAAAGTACTGAACAAATGTAAGGTTTCAATTCAGACAGATTGAAAAGGCTTTGAGCATGGGTTTCAGGAGTGATTCAGTTATGAACATGGTATGTAATGGAATTTTTATTTTATGATATCCAGTGTTTAGAAGTCTCTTGAACTTCTTTTAACAAACTTATCAAAAAGAAAATATTTTCCCCTTACCTGTGGTGCTCCTGGTCTGGACCTCCTTGCTACTGTAATATCATTGTCCACTTAGGCTGCCTAACCTTTGTCCTCATTTGTGTTTATCACTTTCATAGGTTTCTTGGAACGTCCTCTTCTTTAGACATCTTCTCTTGTGAATTTGCTGTCATTCACATGCTTTGGATCATGATAACCAGATTGTCTTCCCATGTCTTCTGTTTTCCTTCCCCCAAATCCAATGACTGATGATTTAGTTTTCCATATGACAGCTGCCTTTCAGTTGACCCAAAAGCTTTTAGAAGAGTCACAGCTCTGTCTTTCAGTGACTTTTTATTGATCTCTCATTGAAGGGACATGCCTTCAATTAAGGGATAAATAGAAAGGGATAAATAGAAAGAACAGAAGAAGGAAACAAAACTAAAGTTTAGTAAGAATAAGAACTCTTTTAAGTAAATAGAATTTATGAGTTCATTCTTGGATTTCTCCATTTTAGGGTAGAATCAAATTACTGCACAAATGGACAGATTAGTAAAATGCTGTACTTTTTGTTGGCCATGGTTTCTTTCATACTTTCTGTTTACCAGTTTATCAGGCTTAAAGAATGCTCTTTTTTAAAAAATCTTACCTCCGGTATGGAGAGGGTGGTTAGGTTATGGACATTGGGGAGGGTATGTGCTATGGTGAGTGCTGTGAAGTGTGTAAGCCTGGCAATTCACAGACCAGTACCCATGGGGCAAATAATACATTATATGTTAATAAATATAATTAAAAAAAAATCTTACCTCTGTACTTTAGTTGGAGCCCTCTCATTTGTCAGAAGCTCTTATGCTCTAATGTTGCCATTTCTATTAATTGAATGCCAGTTAGCTCCTTTTGGCTCACTTATCATTTAAAATATCTTTGGCCTTTTTCACTGTCCTTATGTCTTACACATTTTCCATTAGTATCCTCTCAACTTTTCTCTGTGTCCATCTTATAGAAATTATTTACTTTTTTTTATTAGATAATATACATGGTTTAACCCCAAAATGATACATAAGGATTTCTTTCCCATTCACCCTTACCTTTCCATGTAGTTAACAAGTATTTGCAGTTTCTTATGACTCGTGCCAGAGATATTCTGTACCATAGGTAAATTAATGCATATATTCCTTCTTAACCCTTTTAGAAAATACAGTATGATGCTATCTTAATGTACACTATTAGGCTTTTTTTTGTTGTTGTTGTTTCCTTTTTTTCATTTGTTTCTTGGAAGATCATTTATGGCAGCATATGAAGCAGTCCCTCATTCTTTTTTTAGTGTTATGTCAGCTCTACTTTGGTCTGAAATTTTAGACTAAATTTTAGTTTGAATATTCTAGATCAAGGTTTTTGTACTGGGAATTCTTCATTTAAAATTGATACAGAATCCATCTGATAGATTGTATGTAAATAATGATTTCAGATTCTTTTCTTCACGTACAGAAAACCTTATTGTTATAGCTAAAAACAAGCTATTAAATGCTCATAATATAATAAAATTATTTTTATCTTTATAGTTTGAATCAGCTTGGGTATTGACAAATATTGCTTCAGGAAATTCTCTTCAGACGCGGATTGTGATTCAGGCAGGAGCTGTGCCTATCTTCATAGAGTTGCTCAGCTCAGAGTTTGAAGATGTCCAGGAGCAGGTAAAAAAATGAAGCAGAGAAGCAGATGAAAGAATACAATTTTTTCCTTTGGTCTTACATTCAGGGCCTGTTTCACCACCTGGCCTTGATAATCCATGATTCATCACAGGGAGCGTTCTAGAAATCTAAACCAAAATGGAAAATTTCATAGTGAATGTAGGCAGAATCTCTTTTTTTTTTTTTTTTTTAAGATTTTATTTATTTATTTGACAGAGAGAGAGATCACAAGTAGACAGAGAGGCAGGCGGAGAGAGAGGAAGAAGCAGGCTCCCGGCTGAGCAGAGAGCCCAATGCGGGGCTCAATCTCAGGACCCTGAGATCATGACGTGAGCCGAAGGCAGCGGCTTAACTCACTGAGCCACCCAGGCACCCGGCAGAATCTCTTCTGGAAACAAAACCATTTTTCCCTTCTGACCCTGAATTTTTAAAAAATTCCTATATACTTTTTATTTTTATTTTATTATTATCATTATTTTTAAAGATTTTATTTTTTAAGTACTCTGTATACCCAGTGTGGGGGCTTGAACTCATGAGATCAGCTCTTGCATGCTCCACTCACTGAGCCAGCCAGCCACCCTGAGCCCTATATACTTTTTATTTTTTTAAAGATTTATTTATTTTAGAGTGAGAGAGCACATGAGCAAGGGCAGGGGTTGGAGGAAAGGCGGGGATTGTGGGGGGAGAGAGAGAGAATCCCAGGCAGAGACTCCCTGCTGAATGTGGAGCCTGATGAAAGGCTGGATCCCAAGACCCTGAGATCAGGACCTGAGCTGAAATCAAGAGTCAGATGCTTAACTGACTGAGTCACCCAGGCACCCCAGCCCTATATACTTTTTAGATCATGTAAGCAGTTACTGAGCATTTACTTATAGGGATCTCTAGTGTTGATGGAAGGAGCAGGTCTTTGCCACATTTGCGTAGAAAAGGACCTAGAAAACATTTATTTTTTATTACGGCAAGCTTTGTCAAATTCATAAATCTAAATCATTGCTAAATGCGTATGATTTTCTTCTGCAGCTTGAGGTATAATTTACAGAAAACTGCATATATTTAAAAAGTACAATTTGATAAGTTTTGACATATGTATATACCCATAAAACCATCATCACATTCAAGATCTATATCCATTACCCCCAGAAGTTTGACAGCTTTCTGCATTTTGATTGCTTTTAAAATCTCTGTTCACTGTTTTCTTTTGTAAGCAAGCTTAAAATACATTTTTAACCAGCTGAGTATATAAGAACTGGTTCCTCCCTTTAATAAGTTTATGCCATGACTGTTCAAATACACACTTTATAGTATGATTGATCTTCTTCCCTCAATCCCACAACTATTTCATTTGATTCCCTGATAATGAACTTCTATGAGAAGTATTAATAGTGCTTATGTGTATGTTGATTAATTACTATATAATTTTGTAAAGAGTTATTGTGGTTGTTTTGACATCTTTTCTGAGAGATTACTACACAACCTATCATTAATGAATAATTCTTTCTCAGGCAGTCTGGGCTCTTGGCAACATTGCTGGAGATAGTACCATGTGCAGGGACTATGTCTTAGACTGCAATATTCTTCCCCCTCTTCTGCAGTAAGTTTATTTCTATTATTATTACTATTTTTTGAGTAGTAAAAATATGGAAGTTTCTCAGAAAGTAGTGCATCTTTAGAAATAATTTTGGATTTTCTGTTGTTATTTTTTATTACAGATACTTTCTTACTAACCTGTTCAGATCATTCTTCAGGCATTCTGTCTTACTCCAGTGCCAAAATTCGGGATTAGTGCTATTAGAATTAATTCAGCTTTATTGTTCTGGAGAAAAGCTATTTAAAGACATGTGTTGATCAGTAGCTCTAATATTTATCTTATGCTAGGAGAAAATTAATGTCCGTTATATAGTTTATCATTGTATCATGCTTACAGGTTATTTTCAAAGCAAAACCGCCTGACCATGACCCGGAATGCAGTATGGGCTCTGTCTAATCTCTGTAGAGGGAAAAGTCCACCTCCAGAATTTGCAAAGGTAAGGATTATGCTTGTGGGAAATGAGCAGAAAAAGTACAGTTAAAAGAATGTAGCAGTGAATTTTAATGTGAACAGAAAGAGATGATAATTTTTCATAAAATCTAAAGTGTTAGAATTTTATCTGTTTCTGGAGAAATGGGACTTTTTTTGGGGGGGATGTTAATTTGGGATAAATTTTCACTGACCATAAAAAGCTCTAAATTAATCTTAAAACCTAGCATTTTTTATTTATAGCAAAGTATCTAAAACAAAAATTTTTTTAGCTCTACCACTTTTTTTTTTTTTTTTTTTTTTTTTTAAGATTTTATTTATTTACTTGAGAGAGAGACAGTGAGAGAGAGCATGAACGAGGAGAAGGTCAGAGAGAGAAGCAGACTCCCCATGGAGCTGGGAGTCCGATGCGGGACTTGATCCCGGGACTCCAGGATCATGACCTGAGCCGAAGGCAGTCGTCCAACCAACTGAGCCACCCAGGCGTCCCTAGCTCTACCACTTTTGAAAGTTTCTTTACCTCTTTGGTCCAGAAAGAGTGTGTTTGAACAAGGAACCTCACTCTGAAAATTGGTATATACTTCCGTCTTTGAAATTATTTTCCTTAGTCTCTGACCACCTCATCAAAGTAAATTGCAGCGCACTGACAGCATTCCCAAAGATGGAAATGCAACTTGGCCATTTGCTACTCTATTTCTAGAAGTATTAATCACCCCAGAAGTTATCATCTGTGTGCCTGATTGCCTTTTGGAGTTTCTCTCCTCACTTCTAGCTTTTGTTCTGCTAAATTTTCATATTATCATATCATCTTCCCTTACAGGTTTCCCCCTGTCTGAATGTGCTTTCCTGGCTGTTATTTGTCAGTGACACTGATGTACTGGCTGATGCCTGCTGGGCCCTCTCATATCTATCGGATGGACCTAATGATAAAATCCAAGCCGTCATTGATGCTGGAGTATGTAGGAGACTTGTGGAGCTGTTGATGTAAGATATCTTAAAGTGTGTCTATTCTTTTGTCCATGTATTAGTTTATTAGTTTTCTAGATACTGATAAATATTAATACGTTATACTGATTTACTGTGCTTTGGGCTGCTCTCTTTTGTTACTTATATTGATATCAAGTCTGTTTGTTTTGAGGCTTATATAAAGAACAGCTCTTTCTTTTGCTGCGAACAGTCTTTCAACAAGAGCATTTGGAAAACTCATCTGTGTAATTAAGCTAATGTTTAATGACCTGAGCCCAGCCTCAGGATAGATGGCAAAAGGCATATTGCCACTTAAGAGTCGATCCTGAGGCACCAGGGTGGCTCAGTCAGTTAAATGGCCGACTCTTGATTTGGGCATAGGTCACGATCTCAGGGTGGGGAGATGAGCCCTGCGTTGAGCTGTGCACTGGGCATGGAGGCTGCTGAAGATTTTCTCTCCCTCACCCTCTGCTGCCCTCCCCCGTTTAAATAAGTAAAGAGGAAGTGAAAACTGTATTAATGAGAGGGAAAAGTAATAATCCAGGTGATTGAATACCTGGGAAAGATTATTAAGAAAGATTTGCAGTTTTTATCCAAAAATAATAAAGGCAGAGAGAGCTCTCCCAGGGAATACCAAACCCATCCTCACAGGGTTCCCTTGAGAACCACCACAGACAGGTACCTTTGTGCTCTAAAGTTACGTCGCATTATTTGGTTTGGATTTCAGCCCTAAGGAAAAGAGACTAAGGATAGAACTGTTGGATTAATATTTCTTTTTATGGTTGCAGGCATAATGATTATAAGGTGGTTTCTCCTGCTTTGCGGGCTGTGGGAAACATTGTCACAGGCGATGATATTCAGACGCAGGTATGAGTAAGTGGTAACTTTTTTTTTTCTTTCAGAAACAGTACATTGAACCCCATGGTTATGTTCCTATTAAGAGTATTTAACTCCATATTATTAGGGAGAATTGACACTGTTTCATTAATGTTTGTTAAAAATGTTGCCTTGGCTACTTTCAGTACCCTCACTGGCTCTGTTTTGACCTATTGCTATTACAGCAGTTTTAGGTTCCCCTTTGGTTATTGAGTTTATATGAGTAACATCTTTTCTCTGTCATCTTCATTTCGTCTTTAATATCTTCCTTTTCTTTGCACATGGTAAATCTCCAGTGTGATGAGGAGTCTTCCTTGTTCTTAATGTCACCCCTCCCCACTCCATTCAGCTTTTGTATCAGGATATATTCACAGTGGATTTTTCTAGGTATTTTTCTTTATCCCTCATATGCATTGGCCTTGTCTTTAACATTCTTTTCCTAGGCTTCCATGGTGTTTAAGTGTTTTGGGTCTCCTGCTTCACTGACCATTTCTCTGTAGCAAGCTCCTTTTCCTGTTCTTTCTTGTTTGTGGGATTATCCCCTGAAGGGGATAATTATTCATTGATCTTACTTATAACTTCAGCCATCACCCTGGTGCTGCTTGATTGAGAACTCAGACTCGGGTTTTCGCCTTAGCACTTAGCCAGTCCTGACTCGCAGGAAGGCAAATTTAATGCCTACACTTTTCTAATCCCTAAAATTTTGATTTGTACTTGAAGGTCTTCCAGTTCTAATACTTACTTTAAATTTATGCTGTCTGGAAGGGAACTCATTATTTTCCCTGGTCTATCTGGACCTCTGCTTATTTATGTTACCTCCCTCAGTGAATGAGGACACCAACAGTTGACCATGTCCAAAACCTGTACATTAGCTCTCTCATTAGTCATTAAGTGCCATCCTCCTCATCCTTTGCAGTGCTTAAGTTTAGACATTTTTTGTTCCATTCTTATATCACCAGAAGGATGCTTGCAAAATGCAAACTTCATCAGGTCATTCTCTTACCTAAAATCTTTTTATGGTCCTCTGTTGTTCTTTGAGGGTGTTTGAGATCCCTTAAAATGTGGCGCACCTGTTTAATGGAATGCTGTGTAACAGAATGAGGAAGCTCTTAAGCACTGATACAGAGATATCTCCAGGTTACATCATTTAAAAAGAAAAACAGGCAGAAAGTGCATAGAATCTGTTACTATTTATGTAAAAGGAGGCAGGGTGGAGAGGAGAAAAAACCCAACATATATGCTTGATTATAATTGCATAAAATTTCTCTGGAAGGAAACACAGGAAACTGGTAACATTGGTTATATGTGGAGACCTGGGTTGCTGGGTACAGGAATGGAAAGGAAGCTTTTGCCTCTGTAGTCCTTTATTTGCTGCTCATAGAAAGTTTGTCTTTCCCTCCCCATACCATGCTCTGTGCTTATGCCATGTTTATTCCTTGAATTCGCTATGACTATACTCAGCCCTAAGGTTGTTGGTTTTTTTTTAAGATTCTATTTATTTATTTGACAGAGCGAGATCACAAGTAGGCAGAGAAGCAGGCAGAGAGAGAGGAAGGGAAGCAGGCTCCCTGCTGAGCAGAGAGCCCAATGCGGGGCTCGATCCCAGGACCCTGAGATCATGACCTGAGCCAAAGGCTGAGGCTTTAACCCACTGAGCTACCCAGGCGCCCCTCAGCCCTAAGTTTTAACACACACTTGCTTCCCTCTGCAGCAAACATAGGCTTGCATCCCCATCCCCGCTCTTAACCACTCCCGCACATGAATCCACACTCTGCCACTAATGTCCTCTCTCATTCTTCAGATCTTCTCATTAATATTATTTTCTCTGAGAGGCCTTGTTTGCTACCAGACTCTGAAGTTAGGTGTGCCTTCTTTTGTTTCATCCATCATAGCACATGCCACATTGTATCCTAACTACCTAATTATTAGATTGTGAGCTTCTAGAAGGGGGGTGGTGTCTGTCTTGGTCATTTTTGTCCTTCTGTAGTCTTAATAGTTCCTGGCACAATGTAGAAGGACTCAAAAATTACTGAATGAAGGAAGTTCTATATCTATACATCTAGTTCTGATGTCCCTCAAGTACTGCTTCTGGGTCTCCAATAGCCTATTAGATATTTCTGCTTGCATGTCTCACATTTGTATCTCTCACAGTTTATCTTCTTCCCCACAGAAGTCTGGTAGCAAGTCTTTTTTTTTTTTTTTTTTTCTTTCTTTTTCCATTTCAGTTAATGAGGTAACTATTCAACTGCCCTCCCCACCGAAACCTTGCAGTCATATCTGGTGTCTCCATCTCTCGTTGATTCTTAGTGTCTCAGTATCTTCATCTAATTACCTTAGTTTGGTCTATGTTTTCTCATACACAAGGGTCACTGCTGTACCTACCTGATTTATCTTCCTAGTCTCCCCAGCATTTACCCCTCTCATTTGACTCTTCCTAGTAATAGTTTAATCTTTCCTACAACAACCTTGTTCACATTACCTTCTGAAAACAGTGAACTTCTTTAATGATTATGGGATAAAGAATCTTGAAAGACTAAAGAATTTGTACTTCAGGATTTTAGTCTCTTTCTTGTAGCCTACTGTTAATTTTGGGGTTAATGAACTCTTCCTTAATAAAGCCTTACTGCTCTATTCTTTCCTTATTTTGGTACTTTGTGGTAGCTTGTCTCAGTACTTTTTCATTGCCAGCCTTTCTTCTCTGCTGTGTCCTCCCTCTTCTTTGCTTATGAAATCCTATCTGCGTTTCAAGGCACTTCCCCCAACCCCACAAAGTCTTTTTTCCTGACCACTCTGAGAGTATTGTCTTTAACTGGTGACAGGTTTATTATTATTTTTTTGGCATGTGTATTTTCTAAATCACATCTTTGGTATTTAAAAAATTGCTTTGTAGTATCTTTTATACTGTTAAAATTGTGTTTCTTTAACCACATGTTTTACTATTTTTTGAGCTGTATTAGATAGGCAGAAGTGGTTTCGTTTTAATTTGCATTTCTTTCATTACTTGTGAGAGAGGTAATCTATTAAAATTGTTTAACAATTTACGTATTAAAGACAGCAATCCTTTTATCTGTTGAAATTTTTTTTTATGTAGTGTGCATTTTAATTTTTATATATTTTTGACATGCAAATATTTGATGAAGTTTTATTTTCCCCTGTAATTTCTTCCATTGTTTTTATGCTTGTAAAGTCCTTCATTATCCCCAAACCAGTTATTTACTGATATTTTCTTTGTTTTTTGGTGTGTTTGTATATGTACTCTTTAAATTAGTTGTGGGTTTATTTTGGTAATGGGTTAAGAATTGGACTTTCTAAAAAAATACTTTTTAAAAATAAAAAAAATGTTTTTCCAACTAGTTAACTTCTGTAGGAACTTTATTATATATTTAATTCCTTATAAAGACCTGTATTAGTTTCTAGACTAGATGCCTGTTCTTTTACTATTACTCAGTGATTGATTCTTGAGCCTACCACATACTCTTTCAGTCATTGTAACTTATGAGTTTAGTTTTGGTAGACTAGATCTCCTTCATGTGTCTTTGTCTTACTCTCCCTCCCCTTTGTAAGCTGTTTGAAAGCTGGAGACATATCCTGCCTTTCTGTCCTCTGAAGCACTTCGTGTACTTCAGTAAGTGGGTATTTGTCGATTGTGTTACCAGAAGACTTAAAAATCTGAGACCACTTCTGAATTTCTGGCCACTTGATCTATTTACCCACCCAAAAGACTTTTTCATTCCTATTAGGATAGGAAGGTGAAGGACTAATACATTATTATGCCTTATGAGCTAGCAGTTATACAATTGTAATGTGTATAACAAAACTGCTTTGATAATCTTAGAAACTAATACTTACTGGCACTGAATACTTTTTTACATGTATAAAGTTATTTCTTACTAAAATTTCAAGGGGAGACATTATTTCTTTGCTTATATTGTTCCTAAAATAAATGAGTTAAAGATTTACCTTTGTTTGGTCAGTAGAGAGTAAGTTTCAAACTTTTCTGTTTAGGTAATTTTGAATTGCTCAGCTCTGCAGAGTTTATTGCATTTGCTGAGTAGCCCAAAGGAATCTATCAAAAAGGAAGCATGTTGGACAATATCTAATATCACAGCTGGAAATAGAGCACAGATTCAGGTAATCCCATAGCATCTGTCTTTTTTCTTCTATTTTTATTTTTAGGTTTTAGTTTTTTTTTGTTGCCTTAAATTTTTTTTTCGTTACTACCTTGGAGACCATGAACTTCCAACACTGTTGTCTTGTTTAGTTTACTTCTTTTTTTTTTTTTAATTTTAACCTACCTTACAAAATTACAGAATTTTGAAACTTTGGTTTTTTCCCTTTGCCTTCAATATTTGATGACTTGCCGAGACCCATCAGATAGTGTCTTACATTTTCGAAAGGTTTTGATGGTCTTTATTAAACAGCTTGGCTTTACTCTTGCCAAATAAGATTTTTTTTCTAGTAGACCCATGTATTGGGTAATTTCAGTTTCTTATAAAACCTTTGGGTCCCACTTTTCTCTAAATGGTTATCTGCCTTTTCATTTTATTCTTCTATTAGGTGGGAAAGTAACCCCAGTGGAAGATAAAGCAAGCAGTGGGCTGAAGGTCACCATAGGTCCTAAGAAAGGCTAAACAACTGGTTATGAAACATAAAACACAGACCAATGGGACTTTGAGCTGAGTGGAATCAGAGAGGTTATCTCTTCCAGTATTCTCTTTTAAGGATAAAACTAAGGATCAGAGAAAGTGATTTGCTCAAGGACATCCCTAGTAAATGACAGGATTGAGATGAAGTGTCTTTCCACTAACTTTGCTGACTTTCTTCACCAGTATAACAGAGTTCTTGATCAGGAAACCGTGGTTGATGAATCATTAAATTCTACTCCTGAAACCAATATTACACTATATGTTATCTAACTAGAATTTAAATAAAAACTTGAAACAAACAAAACAAAAAAAAGCATGGTTAGTCATCCCCAGAATGCTGCCAGGCACTGAGATTGATAGCTATTTTTTTTTTTTTTAAAGATTTTATTTATTTATTTGACAGAGAGAAATCATAAGTAGACGGGAGAGGCAGGCAGAGAGAGAGAGAGGGAAGCAGGCTCCCTGCTGAGCAGAGAGCCCGATGCGGGACTCGATCCCAGGACCCCGAGATCATGACCTGAGCCGAAGGCAACGGCTTAACCCACTGAGCCACCCAGGCGCCCCGAGATTGATAGCTATTAACAGTACATACGAGGTGATTTAAGCTGTAGTTGATCGCCTGCTACGATTAGGCTCTCATGTAGAATTTCTCAGTTTCTTGATAGAGGAAATGATACAAAACCCATTTTAGGTTTTTTAACTTAGGAGAAAAATGAGGCAGATCGGTTTAGTATTCATATATGAGGGGGAAGTGAGTGAAAGTGCTCTGTCCCAACTACAGGCTATGCTGGTAATCTGGGTGGGAGGTGTAGGATGGAATAGGATCGGGATGTTTTAAATATAGAATGTAAAGGAGACTTAGTGACTGATAATATTTAGAATAAGTAAATACAAAAAGAGCCTTTGTAAATAAAAAAAGAGGTTTGAGAGGAGACCTTATGTAGAGGGTGGATGAGGTAAAGTGATTAGCAAATCTAAAGCAAGCTGTTGGCCACCATGGGCTGGGGCACCCAAAAGTGAGGACTGGAGGGTTACAATACACATGTCAGAGTTGGATGCTGTGAAAGAAATGAGACTAGCAGAGGAACAGAAAATTGAACTTTTGTAATTTATTACTGTGGGTGGAACAAGAGAGGACAATCAAAGAGAAAAGAACTCAAGGAAAAACTAAGAGATTATAAGATCCCAGACTCCAGGGAGTGTTACCAGTGATACCAAGTATGGTTGAAAGGTTATGGTAAGAGAATTTAAACTCCTTCCAGTTAATTTTTAACAGGGGGAGGGGTGTTATTAGTGAAGCCAGCTATAAAGTTAAAATTAGCATCATGAACATTTTTGAAATTTGTAATTTCCCTTTTCATTTAATTTCAGACTGTGATAGATGCCAACATTTTTCCAGCCCTCATTAGTATATTACAAACTGCTGAGTTTCGGACAAGGAAAGAAGCAGCTTGGGCCATCACAAATGCAACTTCTGGAGGATCAGCTGAACAGATCAAGTAAGTACTAGTTAGGTAGCATCTTGTAAATTAAAGGAAAAATCAGGTCTGCTAACTAGCTAACTGAATGCTCAGTTCTGACCTCTTAGAAGATTGTTCTGAGTTTCATAACTAGACTCAAATGTGTATTTAATTTTTCTCCCATTCCTTCCAGCTGAAATAATTCCAGGATAATAGAAGTAAGGCACAGTTGAGGTTTGAGAGAAAAGAAGTATTTATGGGGTGGCTTTAGCCTAATCTGGAGTTTTTTGATCAGAAAAATCTTAGGTAGTCTAGAAAGTTAGTAGAGTCCTTAGAGTCCAACTTTGGTATTTAACTTTTGCTATTTTAGTTTAGATGTCATAATAGATTTCAATCAGACTTTGAAAGAGAGGTATATCTGAGAATAAAATGCCAAATTCACTAGAGTCAGTGGATCCTAAATTCCTGTAATGTTCAGTAAAGGGAGAGAGCTGTAGTAGCTTGAGACTTAAATGGCCCCTTGGGTGGTTTATAATCTTAATGGCTAGAGAGGGCATAAATATGGACAGGAATCAGTTCCTCAAAGAAAACATCATATAGTTAAATGTTAAATTATGGACATTCAGTTTTTCAATTAAAAGATTAATGATGAATATAAGAATGGTACTTAGATTCTTCTTTAGCCTGCCTTAACTTTCTTTATGGGGAATTCAGATGAGGGGGAAGGTGAGTTTAAATGAACGTTGAAGTTATAACCCCTTCCTTATATATACTATCAGAACGATACAGCTACTTCTTGTATTGTTGCTTTGTGGGTTAAGTGTTGGCATTAATTAACCAATACTAATTTTTAGGTCTCTATAGGAATGTAAAAGGTAGTCCTAACATTTCAGAAGTTGATTAGGTAGAGAAGGTAGCTGTGTACCTAAGATAATAAAATAAATTAACACTGCAGATAGCTGTTTTGGTAAAGTTCATCATGGAAAGGTTTTCAAGGAAGACTAAGTGGTCTTCAGAGGCATTTTGTATGAGATTAAGGTCTTTTTTAACCTCCTAAGATTCTGGTTCTGGGGTACTATGATTTTAAGTATGCCACCACTGGTAATGACATTTATCTCAGTGATGGTAGTAGAAGTACTGTAGAAGTTATAATATGGTTTCTTAACTGAAGTGGTTAAACTATACACATATTTTTTTTTAATCTTTTTTTTTTTTAAGATTTTATTTATTTATTTGAGAGAGAGACAGTGAGAGAGAGCATGAGTGAGGAGAAAGTCAGAGAGCGAAGCAGACTCCCCATGGAGCTGGGAGCCTGATGCGGGACTCGATCCCAGGACTCCGGGATCATGACCTGAGCCGAACGAAGGCAGTCGTCCAACCAACTGAGCCACCCAGGCGTCCCCCTATGCACATATTTTTAAAACATTTTTAAAATACTGTAGTAGATTTCATCAGAAAGTGTTCAGGGGTATTTTGCTTTCTTAGAGAAGAATAGAAAGGCTCCTTAACTATTCCTTTTTAAAATTCAGCATAGCTGTTTATATTAATGAAGTTCATTTTCAATCTCCTAGCAGTTTCTTCTTAACCAGATGAAGAATTATCTTGAAAAATATTACAGTCCAAATTATAGAAAATAAACTGACTTTATCAGTGATAAAAGACATCTGTGTGGATTTGCTTATTCTTATTGAGTAGACAAGACTTAGATGCAAGAACCAACTAGAGTAACTTAGGAAATATTCATAATTTTAGGTTAAGTATAATTTTAGGTTAAATATAAAGAATAAATGTCATTCTTAAGAACCTGTAGATTAGCATTTGATTATATTTAGCCTAAAGATTTAAAGCTTTTGAACAAAAAGAATCTTTTTTTTAAAAAGATTTTATTTATTCGAGAGAGAGAGCTATCACAGAGGGACAGGGACAGGGAAAAGCAGATGCCCTGCTGAGTGGAGAGCCCATCATGGGGCTTGTTCCCAGGGCCCTGGGATCATGACCAGAAATGAAGGCAGATCCTCAACCCTGGGCCACCCAGGCACCCTTCTATAAATTGTTCTTTTGCAAGATGAGGAATTAAGTAATCAAAGGGCTTTGGAAACTGGGATGAAGGCCTTAGTCTTTTTTTTTTCTTTTTAAGATTTTTATTTATTTATTTGACAGAGAGACAGACAGACACCGAGAGCAGGAACACAAGTAGGGGGAGTAGTAGAGGGAAAGCAGGTCTCCTGCTGAGCGGTGAGCCTGATGTGGGGCTTAGTCCCAGAATCCTGGGATCATGACCTGAGCCGAAGGCAGAAGTTTAACCGCTGAGCTAGCCAGGCGCCCCAGAAGGCCTTCGTCTTGAGTATTGGGAAGACTCTGTCTTTAGCCTTGAGAGTAATATGAAGAACATAATATTTTGAGGAGGAAAGAGCAATTAAGATGCCATTACAATAGTTAGTGTATGGCCAGGATTAATGTAATAGTTGTAGCATGAGATAATGAGTCTCAGTGCAGGAATGAAGGATCTGTAGGACTTGCTGGTAGGCTTTAAGTAGCAAGGAAAAGGAAGAGTCCAAGGTAACTAGGGAAAATGGTAGGTGTATTTAATTAGGACATAGTAGGATATAATAGTGGTGGTTAATCTCTGTGTACTTTTTATGCTTTTCTGTTTTTCAAATCTGTAACTAACATTTATAATTGTAAAATAGGCTTGGTTTTTTTTTTTTTTTTTAAGATTTATTTATGTGAGAGAGAGAGTGAGTGCGAGTAAGGGGAGGGGCAGAGGTAGAGAAGGGCAGAGAAGCAGACACCCCACTGAGTGCAGAGCTTGATGCAGGGCTTGATCCTGGGCTTGATCCCAGGATCCTGAGATCCTGATGAGTTTAACCGTTTTTGTGTTCTATACAATTTTTGTGTTGTGTAATTCTATAGGTATTGGAATGGTAGAAATAGGACAGAATAGTTCTATACTTTTTTTTTTTTAAACAGATTTTTTAAGATTTATTTATTTATTTGACAGACAGAGATCACAAATAAGCAGACAGGCAGGCAGAGAGAGAGGAGGAAGCAGGCTCCCTGCTGAGCAGAGACACCCCCCCCCCACTCGGGTCTCAATCCCAGGACTCTGGGATCATGACCTGAGCAGAAGGCAGAGGCTTAACCCACTGAACCACCCAGGCACCCCAGAATAGTTCTACTTAAAAAAAGAAAAAGAATAGTTCTACAGTAGGATTCCGTCAGCTTCACCTATTCCTCACTAGTCCTCTACCCGCATAGCTCATAACCTCTGGCAACCACTATACTTTTTGTTTTGTTTTGTTTTTTTAAGGGAGAGGGGCAGGGGGTGAGGCAGAGAAGAAATCTTAAGCAGGTTCCATGCCAAGGGAACCTGGCCCAGGACTGAGCTGAAATCAAGAGTCAGATGTTTAACCAACTGAGCCACCCAGGGTTTTTTATTGTCTTTATAAAAGTTTGTCTTTTCCAGAATGTCATGTGTTTGGAATCATATAGTATGGAGTCTTTTCAGACTGCTCCTTCATACACTTAGCATGTCTAAGTTTTCTTTCATGTCTTTTCATGGCTTGATAGTGCATTTCTTTTTATCATTGACTAATAGTCCATTGTCTGGATGTACTACAGTTTATCCATTAGCCTGTTTAAGAACATCTTGGTTGCTTCTGGTTTTTTATAAATCTGTTATAAATATCTGTGTATAGGTTTTGGTGTGGACCTAAGTTTTCATCTCAATTGGGTGAGTGTCCACAGTATGATTGCTGGATTATACAGAAAGCTTTGTAAAAAAACTGCCAAGCTGTCTTCAAAAGTGATTATCCCATGTCACATTCCCACCAGCAAGAAAATGAGAGTTCGTGTTGCCCCTCATTCTTGTCAGCATTTGGTATTGTCCATTGTTTTGCATTTTAGCCATTGTAAAAGGTGTGGTATCACTGTTATAATTTGCAGTCCCCTGATGACATTTATTAATGATGTTGAGCATCTTTTCATATTTAATTTGCCATTAGATCTTTGGTGAAATGTATGTTCATATCCTTTGCCCATTTTTAAATTGAGTTATTTGTTTTCTTGGAGTTTTAAGAGATCTTTGTACAAAATAGAATTGGCCTGTTGGGCCTGTGGTGCCTTTAGCACCTGTTTTAGAGGTGTGGTTCTATAGAAACAAAGATGAAATTAGTCAGAAGTATACTGTTTTTTGATGAGTTGCTCATATTTCAGAGTAAGAGGGTATTCAGTTTCTTGGAATCCAGTAATTGTGGAGGGGGAAAAATGGGAGATGGTGTTAGAGAATTGGTTTTGTTTAATTTATTTGTAGCTTTGTGGTAAGATGTGGCCTATATGGTTGAATGGGTGCTTATTTTTATCGCTACAGTTTGAGGATGACCCACTTCATGAAAGTTTTATGAAATTAAATGCTTTGTTTGACTAAATTATTCTATGTATTAATTTAGGTACCTCGTAGAACTTGGTTGTATCAAGCCACTTTGTGATCTCCTCACGGTCATGGACTCTAAGATTGTACAGGTTGCCCTAAATGGCTTGGAAAATATCCTGAGGCTTGGAGAACAAGAAGCCAAAAGAAACGGCACTGGCATTAACCCTTACTGTGCTTTGATTGAAGAAGCATATGGTAAGATAGAGTGTTTAGTAGATGTCCTGAAATTATATTTTTCTTCTTGGTTTTCTGACTTGTCCATATCTGTCCATGAGCACAAACTCATATGAAAAATTTATTCTCTTATGAATAATAACATTTAGTAGGTAGAATGATTATAAAAGAATATGCATTAATTATGCAGAGAAGTGAGTACCCTTCAGTTTAGCCATTTTTACACTGGGCTTTAAAGGATCTTCCCAGTTCCTAGACTCAGCTTGCCCTTATGGGTCCTCTTATATTCTTACAAGTTCATCTGAGCCTCAAGAACATCTGTATCTACTGTAAAGGATTCTACTCCTTTTCTCTTGTAAGATTTAGAGGTCTCATTTTGAAGAGTCACTATTTGCCTTTTGGTTTCTTGGTTCTTCCAGTCTCAGTGTTAACTTGGTTACTTAAGTACATTTTTGTTCCTTAAGTGATTTTAATACCCAGGGTTGAAAACCACCACTCTAGGGTTTGTTTATTCCTAAAGTTGGAATTAGGGATCATAGGCTATGTTTGTCTTCCCGTTTATCAGATAATACAGAACTGATTGTATCAAAGTGATTTTAACAAATTACCATTAAAAAAAAAAAAACCTGACAGTTCCTGTACCTGGAGATGTTTCTCCACAGAAATAACTATTGTTAATCTTTTGAAGTATATATATTTTAACATGGTGATGTGTATGAATATGTATTTTTTTTCTTTGAGCAATATTAACATTTATTTCCAGTATTGCTCTAGCGATTAGGTTGCTTATGGCTGCTTACTTAAGTAAAAGAAAAGCCTAGCTCAGATGGGCTTAAACTTAGTAAAGGGAGTATGTTGGCTGGTTGGTCTAGTTCGACTTCTTAGTTTAAGTAGTAGAAATTGACTCTGGCTATTTTAAGGGTATTATATACATTTGTTGACATATTGGATAGCTCAGAATTTAGGATTAGAGCCAAGAATTAATTAGGTCATAGATACAGGTCAAAAGGAACACTTCTGCTACTGGCCTTAGCCACTGGGTGATATGTGAAGACTGTTAAGGAAATTGCTGCTTCTGGGGACTGATTGTTGCTTGCATTGTTTAAGATGCCATTTTGTAATAAGAGCATTCAGATATAATCCCAGTGATACTTTCTATGCTGTTACAAAATACTAACGAGATATAGAGAAGAAAACCTTCCTTTACAATAAGGAGGCATGGCAAAATACAGTTTCATTGGCATTTCCAACAGATACATACAAAGAATATGTATGTACACAGACACAGATTCTTCTTTATTCTTCATTCTAGGTCTGGATAAAATTGAGTTCTTACAGAGTCATGAAAACCAGGAGATCTACCAGAAGGCCTTTGATCTTATCGAGCATTACTTCGGGACCGAGGATGAGGACAGCAGCATTGCGCCCCAGGTTGACCTTAGTCAGCAGCAGTACATCTTCCAGCAGTGTGAGGCTCCTATGGAAGGTTTCCAGCTTTGAAGCAATACTCTGCTTTCATGTTCCTGTGTCAGACCAGGCTACCCAGTCAAGTCCTCTTGTGGAGCCCACAGTCCTCATGGAGCTAACTTCTCAAATGTTTTCCATAATACTGTTTGCGCTCATTTGCTTGCCTTGCGCACCTGCTCTCTTATACACATCTGGAAAACCTCTGGCTCTCTGTGGTGGAATACCCTTCTAATAAAAAGGGTAACCAGAACGGCCCACTCTCACGGAAAATCCCTAGGCTTTGGAGATCCGCACTTATATATTATAAGAGTCATGGGATTATACACATATTAATGTGGCTCCCTGTCTTTGTGGGGGAAAAAGAGGACTCCTCCTCATTCCCTTTAAAGTGGGGAAAAACACTGATATTAAAAGATGAGACTAAACCTTTATCTTGAATTTCACACAACTACTTGCAACAAGGGGAGATGTTTAGACCTGTTGTGTACACTTCAGAGTACTTCTCGTGAGTTCTTCCACAGTGAACCCTTGGATTACCTGGTGGCTTTTCTAGCCAAATTTGCATTAATCCTTACTGAGACTGGATGGTTTTCTTTCCTCTATTGGCGCCATTCTTCACAGATATTAAAGTTAAACCATCCGCTCCCTCACCTTCAGCCTTCAGTGAATGTGCTTTCTAGTTGTCAGGAATGCTGAAGAATTAACACTTTGACTCTTAAATGTGATACTGGTTTGAAGATTCCCTTAGAGCAGAAAGGAGAGGGGCACATTAATTTGTATGGCTCTTGCTTCTCTTTGGTCTTATGTGTCTTAGGATTTGGAAGTGGTTCAGTTTTAATGCTGGTATGAAGATTTAGAATCCTTAGTAATCAAAACTATATCCTGTAATTCAGTATAAAAAGTAAAAACAAACAAACAACCCTCCCCCCCCCCAAATCCCTCCAATTTCCCCAGACTCAACCAGTGTGACTAGAGGCTGTGTTTCTGCATTAAAACAAATGTTTCAGGCTTTGTGGTCCTGATCAAGGTCCTCATTAAATTGGAGTTCACCCTAGGTGCTTTTCCCCACTGTGACTGGCAGATAACACATACTTTTAAAAGTTACTTAGGGAAACCTTTTTTCATAGTCCAGTGCAGCTTGATTTTAATATATTCGTGCTACACACATGATCCTTTTAATGTAGCATCCTTTCTTAAACAAATAATCATCTTCTCAACATGACCTGTTCAACCTAAATAAGGGCAGGGATTTTTTTTTTTTTTTTTAAATAACCTAATTTTTCCCTAATCATTTCATCTACTAGTACTGCCCAGTCAAGTCCCTCCATAAAATGAAAAGTTTCTACCTTCTGGCTCATTTAATGATAACTGCAATGTACCTGCAAATGGCGCTTCCAGTACTGTCTTCAGTGATCCACATTTGTGCTTGGACTGGAATGAAAATATAAGCTTAATTGCCAAGAGAACTGCAACTGAGTTCAATATGACT